>NC_052050.1:87669189-88881689 GCF_903992535.2 Arvicola amphibius | reverse complement strand
GTCCCGGAATAAGAGCAAAGCTATTGCTCAGAGTAGAGGATCAACACATGGAAATTGCTTGTCATGGCAGCTGACCGGGCTTTCCCCTCCCTAGCCCTGCATAACCTCAGCACCGTGCTCTGCTTACAACATCGCAGGGGCCTCTTGACAGCTAGCAAGACAGACGTGGACCATGAGGGAAAGAAGTGGTGTTGCCACAGTTATTAGCCTGTCAGCTGACCTAAGGGGGGGGCAGGCAGAAACTCCGGATGAGAGGGCAGAACAAGACAGACCTGTGGCCCTTCCACAGACAAGGGGGGCAGAGAGCTATGGTTCTCAGAGGATGGCAGAAACCCACTGGGTTTCACTTCACCGTTTAAAGATTCTATAAACTGTGCTGAGAAGCATAATTACGGTGTTGGCTGACGTCCCCGCCATTTACTTCTGTGAAACGTTGACAGGTTTTTATCTTTTTAGCCTCCCAGCAATCTATTACGTTTGGCCTCATTGCCTTTTGGAAAGAACAGGAACCCGAAGCTAAGACCGCTAGGAAGAACAACGAGGCTCAGCAGGCTGGTGAGCTAAGCCTGGGCTCTCCCTCTTAATGTTCAAGAATGATAAAAGTGGGGCATGCCCCACAGGACCTCAGTCAAGAATGGGAGCAGGTACCATGGAGGGCCACAGCCCAGTTGTGACAGTCCCCGAGACATTGTCATCGAATGCTTGTCCTGTGGCACCAGATGCATTTGGTGAAATCCACTCTAAAACAAGGCCTTGTCTCAGCCTTTTAGAATTCCAGTTACGGGTCATTAAAAGTAAAAACCCTTCTAGACGTAAAAGCGCTGACCACACGCTCCATCTACTCGACTGTCCAGAGGCAACGTTCACATCACATTCTCCCCGATTCAGCTGGAAAGAGCATGTCCTCTCTACCCGCTAAGCCTCCTTTCCTATCTCTGAGAAAACAGGGTGCATGATTATAAGAAACCAATGACCAGATTTTTCAGAGTGGAGCTGCTTGGCCTGATGGGCGGTATCGAACTCGAGGCCACTGAAAATTGTTTGTGTCATATTATTATAATGCCAGGGCTCCATCATGCTACCCCCACAGCATTAAGTGGGGATCTCTCACCTGAAGGAAACAAAGAAAGCCTTTTTTTTTTTTGCAGTAGCAAGTGGAGAATGAGAGACTTAGGGGTTTGAGTCCTACAGACTCACAGCCCTAGGGATCGTTTCATCCTTTGGAGTCTCTAGAGCAGTGGTTCTCAGCCCACACATGGGTCACGGCCCCTAAAGGGGTGGAATATCATATATCCTACATATCAGATACTTATATCAAGATTCATAACAGTGACAAAATTATAGTTATAAAGTAACAATGAAGTAATTTTATGGTTGAGGGTCACCACAACATGAGGAACTGTATTAAAGGGTCGCAGCATTAGGAAGGTTGAGAATTGCTGCTTCTTAGCAAAGCATGGCTGTATGAGGCTAACACAATACTACATCAGGGGCTGGAGAGGTGGCTCAGAGCTGAGAGCTCTTACTGTTCTTACAGAAGGCTCAGGTTTGGCTTCCAGCACCCACATCAGGTAATTCTGCCTATAATTCCAGTTCCGTTGGATCCAGCACCCTCTTCTTCCTCTGCTGGCACGTGTCGCATATCGTGAACACAATAAGGTCATAGAGGTGCACACACACATACATATAAGCTTAAAAGGATATTAAAGAAATCAAGGCAAGTTCTAATGCTAGATGTGTTGACACATACCACTAAACTCAGCATCAAGGAAGCTGAGGCAGGGGGATCTCTAGTTTAGGCTAGATCAAGGAAGCTGAGGCGGGAGGAGAGTTTAGGTCACACTACATAGCAAGGATCTGTCTCAAATAAACGAAAGCAAAACACAAAGCAAAAAATAAAATAACCCAGAAAAAGAGCCTGGAATGTGTGATCTGGACACGTGCCTCTACATGTGACATTATTTCAGTTAATGTCTTTAGATGATTTCACTGGCTGAAGATGATGGTGGTGGGGGAGCTTTTAGTAAACCGTTAATGCCTCCTTATATCCTTACTCAAGGTTCACATCTTAAGCCTAAAGAACTGCTTACCATTACCCTTGAGGGATGCACAGACCGTAAGCACAAATAGACCACAGTTCACTTGCTGGGTCTCGGTCTGTCATTGGTAAAACTGGCTAATGACCTCACTGATGTGTGTACACGGAGGCTCACAGCTGCTGCTCCGTCTATGAGTGTTCTCCTTCTCGGGGCTTCTGTGCACTCACTGGTCTGCAGCTCCCATTTGCCACTGGATGGAGTGTCGGTGCCAAGCTCAAGCCAAGCAGGGCTGAGAAATAAAAGAGGAGATCTAAAAAAGAAGGTACCTCGTTGTCCAGGCCTGGGCTGTGGTCAGGGCTATGTCTGGGTACGTGCCCTACTGCAGCCAGAGTTAGAGCTGATGTCCGGGGCCCCTGTTACCACCAAAGGCTGTGCAGATGCCAGGGGTCTAGACTCAACACTTGGGCTGTGTTGGTGTCTGAGGGTCAGGCTGCTGCTGGGGTCATACAGATCTGAGTGCCCTGTGCTGCCACCTACGGCCCTGCTGGAGTCTGACATATGTGCCACTGGGGGTTCATCCCGATCTGGGTGGCCTACGCTGCCAACCAGGGCCATGGTGTGTTTTGGGCTGAGATGCTGCCTCCGAGGGCCATGTCAGGTCTGTTGTTCTACCACAGCCGGGGTCTGCGTCGATGTCCATGACTCCTCTTGCCACCCAAGGATGTGCAGGATCTGAGCTGACATCTGCGGCCATGTTGATGTCTGAGGGTCAGGCTGCCAACAGGGCCATATAGATTGGGGTGGCCTGCACTAACACCCGTAGTAATGTCTGGGCCTGAATTGAGGTTGGAGGCCATGTCTGAGTCCATGGCCCTATGGCATCCAGGGTCTATGCTGATGCCTACAGCTTCTGTTACCATCAAAGGCTGTGCAGCTTCTTGGAGTCTGGGCTGCTGCTAAGGGACATGCTGAAGTCCAGGGACCATGCTAATGGTGGGTCCATCCTGATGTGAGAGGGCTGCACTGCCACCTGGGACCATGGTGACAAGTGGTCCAGACACAGCTGGGGTTTGTGTTGATGTCTGTTGCTTATGTTACCGCAGGGGTCCTTGTGAACAAGGTGTTGAACCATTTGTTGAATTACGAGGGCAGTGCTTAACTGGCTCCGCCCCTCACTCGTATGGAGAGAGCTGGCTCCGCCCCTCACCTGAGCCGGTGGTCTCAGCAGCCTGGACTAACCGACTCAGTTACCACCCGGGCACACATCCAGGCCTTTGAGGTGGCGCTCCCTAGCATCTACCCCATCTAGGACCCGCTAGAGCGCAGGAAGGGACTGGTTCCGCAGAACCACACCAGCAGGATCTCCATGACTCAGGGCAGCAGCAGGCTATTCAAGAGGAGATTCGGTGAGGGTCCAGCATTGATAGTGTACCAGAGGCCTTGAACCTGAGCAACAGCACACTACACAATGAACATTTGCAAGGAAAGCTGTTTGGACAAAAGTGTCTACCGCATGACACACAGCCGCTCCCAGTGCCACCAAGACGAGTGAAGGGAGTTAGAAAGATGGAAAAGATGGAGGAGCGAAGTGTCTTTTCTTATTTGTCTTTTATGTTTTGTTTCTGCTTCTTTATTTGCTTTTAATTAATATTCTTATTTGTATTTTTTTTGTTTTTATTACTTAAGTTTTCCCTGGGGTGGGGGGAACGCCACAAGGGAGAAGGGCAGACATAGAGGGACTGGGAGATGGCTGGGATTGGGATGCCTGATGAGAAAATCCCAAAGAATCAATTAAAAAGTTATGTGATTAAAATTTAAAAAAAAGGAGCCTCATGAGCCACCCCTTCTAAACGTGCTCAGTTAAGGAGCACATTTCTGAGCATGCTCAGTTTAAGGTCACAATTTAAGAAGGAAAGATAGCAAGTGCATTTTTGTGTATGCTTAGCTAAAGGTCATGGAACACATGTTTAAAAAGTCAAAAGGGCTGATGGTGAAGACTCCTGCAGGCATGCTCAGTTTTCTTCAAAAAGCTGCAGCTGAGGCAAAAGTAGTAGAGGACGCTACAAAGGCATACTGTGGGAGTTCTTTCGCGCCAGCGCTAGGAAGAGCGGGGACGCAGGATGAGGATCCTGCTCCCACTGGAGCAGAGACCTCTTTGAAGGGACTAAATGAGGAATTTAAATACGAACTGTTTCTGGCTTCACAGTTGTTAGCTCTCCTCCAAGTCATCTACTTCATTCACCCAACAAAAGCTGTTCGTGTGTTTCCCTCTTGCCAGGCTATAACACCCCAGGCTTAGCTCAGGGAGGGCGTGGCTCTAAGACCCGAAGCCGCTTAGAGGGGGCGGGGCGGCTTCTGCGCTATTGATTCCCAGGCTGCCTCCTCCCTCTTCCCAAGTATTTTTCCCCTTTCCTTTCCTTTCCACCAGGCGTCTTCACCCACCAGCAACCGTCAGCCACGCCGCGAGGCAGTTACTAATCAAGGTGTCATATTTAAACGCTAGTTGTTAGTTCAGGGGAAAAGCCTACCTGCCAAAAGAAAGCAAAACCAGTGAGAGCAAATTTCCAGTTGGTCTCGGGCTGTCCCACAGCCGGTGACTCTGTGGCAGCACCTGCGCACACGTCACTCATCCTCAGAAAGCCTCCTCCCGCATTGTTCAAGGCCAGGGATCAGCAACGTTTTCTGGAAATAACAATGTAGCGAAATTTTGAGGTCAGCAGCCACGCGGCTTCTGTGTAACAACAGCTCAGGGCTGATCTTGGGAATCAATGATACAGAAAAATGCGGGTGGCCACGCTTTGGGAAATCAGCAATATTTGAAGAATCAGGGTGACTATGGTCTAGCGACATTTCGTCAGCGCAAACAGGAGGTAGGCTGAAGTTTGGCCACCTCCACCCCAGCACAGAACAGGTCCCAGACCAGACACTGATGAAGAAAAGGAAGCCGCCATGACGACCACAGCTCTGCAGGCTGCTGTGATTCTCAGTGTTTAAAGACCGAGGGAAACTGCCGGTGGGGGGGGGGGTGACAGAACTCACCTGCATCACACCACAGTGGCCCGTGGACCTGGGACCTGAGCAGGTGCAGGACTCGAGAGCTTGGGCTCATAGGAACTGCCCAGAACATTCTCCAGCAGTGATGTCGAGGAAAGAGAGGGAAGCCTGAAAGTGGTTGGATACAATCATATTAAACAAATTGGATCCCTCTCAGAAAAGCAAACACCGTACTTTCTTTCATTTGCAGTTCCTAGATTTTAAGTGGGTGACCCACAATCATGTATGTATATGTGACGTGAACACAGAGGTGAGACTGTAATACAAACAAGACCAACAGGACAGAGGAGAAAGGCAGATTATCTTAGCTGGGGTCTCCAAAGCCGTGATAATACCCCATGGCCGGAAGCAACCAGGTTAACCGTCCACCATCCAGGGAAGTCAGCGCAGGGACTCAAGGCTGGAACTTGGAGCTGATGCAGAGGCCATGGAGGAGTGCTGCTTGCTCGGTTGATTTCCATGGCTTGTTCAGTCTGCTTTCTTACACTATCGAGGGCCACCTGCCCAGGGATGGCACTGCCCATAGTGAGTTGAGCCTTCTCGCAATCACCAACCAAGAAAATGTTCTATAGGCCAATCTGGAGGGAGCATTTTCTCAACGGAGGCTCTCTCTTCCCAAAGGACTATAATTTGTGTCAAGCTGACATAAAACCAGCTAGCACAGGGATGATAGGGTGGTGTGGGGGCAGAGCAGTCAGTGCACACTGCATACTTACGAAAACGTCCTTCTGGAACTCAGGTCCATGCACAGTGAACATACACCAATGGGAAAAAATAGCCGTCTCCAGGGAGCCTGAGAGGATGCGGGGTCCTTGCTGGGCTTGGGAGGAGCCAAAAGCTTAACCAGGGAGTGATGGCTAAGTTGCAACCCCAAATCCTCCCTGGAGGCCCCGGCATTGAGGGGACAGGACAGAGGAGGCTGAGGAGAAGGGAGAAAGTCTGAAGGAGGGCAGCCGGGGAAGCACCTCCCTCCAACCCTGGACAAGGTTGGTCCTGAGGACAGGCACCGGACTTTGTATACCCTGGCTTCATATGCCATGGGGGTAACAGGAGCCACCTGAGCTGATGGCAGTTACCCCACAGAGATGTGGGACAAGACTGGGCAGTGTCTCGCTTGTCTTCTTGTTGTGACAGAATACCTGACAATAACAGCTTAAAGGAGGAAGGGTTGGATTTGGTGACAGTCTGAGGGCACAGTCCCTCCTGGCCGGGAAGCCGTGGTGGCAGAGCTTGAGGCAGCTGGACATCTTGAGTCTGCATTCAGGAAGCAGGGAAGCAATGGACACCGGGGCTTGGTTACTGTTCATTTTTTTTTTTTTTTTGGTTCAGGATGTTAATCCATGGTTTCTTTGATTTTACTGTTTCCTGCCAGCATACACATCTATGTGTAGATAGAGCAAACATAGCTGTCTAGTTTTGTTTATTTTCCCACTATTGCTAGTGAGCATAAATGGTCATCAAAAGTTGTGGCCCATTAAACATTCTTTTTATAAATTAAATTAGCCAAATTAAAAAAGGCGTGAGTCAGATAGATGGAACTGGCTCTCACTTCTGGTTTTCTCTCCACGATGGTGCATCGGTGAGCTTCCTAGGATTGAAATGCAGAGGCCCAGCTCTCATTTGAGGATTTCCGCTCTAACGCTGCGCAGACAGCTTTCTTAGACTAAGGCCACGAGACAAGGGAGGGAGAGGGGCGCCAAAGAGAATAGCTTTCAGTCACTGACAGAGACGGCCGAGCCTTTTCTGGGTAAAATCATGTATGTGTCACGGAAACACGTTAGCAATCTTAGAGGCAGGAAAGGATGCCTCTTTGTTGACAGTGTCTGAATGTTAGAACTAAGGGCCCGAACTTCATCTCCAGGAACAGACCCACACCGTGTCATTTTCCTTGAGAGATGTCTGCTGGAGGGCTGTGCATGGCAGTATGTATATGGTAGGATTTGGTCTTCATTCGGAATTAGAAGTATTCACTGCCTCAGTTTTTTCTCTCGAGGGGGAGCAGGCTACAGTGATGCCCCAGCCTTCAGTGCCATGTGGTTGCAAGCACCTTCTTTATCAAAGCCGGAGCTTGCCACGTTTCTGCCTTCATGAAGCTCACCCCTTTGTCTTGGGCACTCTTGCCCACTGTTTCTACAAAAATAAGGAGCATCTTTAAAAGCCCACTTGGGATTCTGGTTAAGGTGTGGCAAGTTAATGTCTAGTAGATATCAATTCTCCCAGAAATATGGGCAGCCAACAGCAAAACAAAACAAAACAAAACAACAAACAACCCAACCAACCAACCAAACAAACAAACAACAAAACTGAAGGCATTAAAGCCGCAAAAAACAATGAAATTAGATGCATTTGGAGGGAGAATCAAGGTATAGAAGGTACCGAAGTGCCAAGAGCCCCTACCTTTGCAGCTTTAGACTGAGGATGGTCTGGGCTCTTACAAGGGGAAACCAAAGAGAAAAGCCACTGTCTTCTTGAGGGAGAGGAGAACAGTGTCTAGAGATGTCACAGAAGGAAAAGGGTGGGAGATGAAGGAAAAAGGAGATGCAGGCAAGAGGATCCGCATCTGTGGGAACTTTGTTGGAGTATTTGGAAGATCCTGAAACCAAGCACGTGGAGAGTAGACTCATAAACACTGACCTGAGAACAGAGGATGCTGAACTAGAGACAAGCCATGACCACAGCTTAAATGAGCTTAGGGTTAGGGTTATTAAATGTGCTTAGCTGTCCGCTAAGTCAGATAAGCCCAGAACAACATGCGTGGGAGCAATGCAACAAGCGTTCTGTTTCTGAAGCAGTATAATGAAAAGTTTCAGGCTATAATGAAAGAAATGAATGCATGAAGAACCAGGAAGTATGACCCACTTTCAAAGGGAAAGATAACAGCAGAGAAATAGTTAACTTTCTTCCGACACCTCATGAAGAGGCCAGCGTGTGATTGGCAGGCCTTTGCAGGTCTCAGAACTGACAGTGGACTTTTATCCAGAAGACATAAAAAAAAACCCCCAAAACTCAATAATACAAAAGCAATGTAGTAGAAATGGGCAAAAGATTGAATAGGATCAAAGGATATGCAAGCCAGGTGAGGTGGTGGGTGGTCCTAATCCCAGGCCTGGGGAGGCAGAGACTAATGGATCCCTGAGACTTACTGGTGAGCCAGTCAAGCCCACTTGCAAAGCCCTAGCCCCCTATACATATAAGGTAGACAGCTGAGGAATGACAACCGAGGTTGCCTTTTAGCCTCAAACACATGCATAGACAGGTGTACACATACGTGCACTCACACATGCATCCCCATGCACACCAAGAAGACATACAATGTCCATATCAAGGAAATACACTCAATGGCATCAGTGAAATTAAAGGCACAGTGAGAATCCATCACTGCACACTTACTAGAATAAATACCATACAATTATTTTAAACTCACAGCACAAACCGTTGGTGAAGCTAGGGAGCAACCAGGGCGTTCAGACAATCGGTAGGAAAGAGAAATGGTGCAATGGCTGAGGCAAAAAGCTTGGTGGTGGCTTCTGAGGTTTATATTTGCCATGTGACCCGGTGACTCATTCCCAGGTATTTGCTCAAATGAAATGAAATGCATAAGCAGGTGATAATAGAGGCTTTATCTGCAATAAACAGAGCCTAGAAGCAGCTTTATGCTCTCTTCAACAGGTAAATGGACGAATTAACTTTGGCACAGCCATAAAATGGGATGCTGTGTAATATCAAAAGGGAAATAAATATTGCTATATTGCTAAGATTCCACAGGATGGATAAGCCTCAAGTCCATTGTGCTAAGTGAAAGAAATTGTAATTTCTTTCTGCATGATATCCCAGGACACACAAAGCTGGCTAGAGACTGCCAGGTTAGAGACTAGAGATTCGTTCTGAAAAAACTCAGAATACTGACCGCAGCATCAGATTGACAGATGCACTCTCCTCTCAAGAGTCTTTAAATCTTATCTTTTAAATGCATGTAATTGTTTTACATAGATTTTTGTCTTGATGAAATGGAATTTTAAATCTTGCTCAGATTTTGTCCTCTCCAAGATCTCTGGACATCTTGCACGCTCCCTCTAGGCTCCACTGACGTGTCGTGTGGTTGACTTTCACTCTATTGGCATGTGGGTCTAAAATTTTTTGTTTTTCTTTCTTTCTTTTTTTTTTTTGGTTTTTCGAGCCTGGGAGGACAGGAGGAAGACTGGGAAAAATAATTAATTGATCAATTAATAAAAATTTAATTTTTAAGCTTTATTATTTTTGTTGTTGGTGGTCTTTTGAGACTGGGTTTCTCTGTAGCTTTGGAGCCTGTCCTGGAACTAGCTCTTGTAGACCAGGCTGGTCTCAAACTCACAGAGATCCGCCTGCCTCTGCCTCCCGAGTGCTGGGATTAAAGGCGTGCGCCACCACCGCCCGGCTAATTGTTTGTTTTTCAAAGGCTTCTGTGTTTCATTATTCTTCAACTCTAGGCACAGAGCTTGGAGTTCATTCCTACCGCAAATACGTACTGCGTGCCTACCATAGATTTGTGAACGACTAGGCTTTCTTCAGTACAGCCAGAGGGAAAGCTACCCTCTGGTAATGAGTAATAGAAACTTCCCCAGCCCCATTTCTTCATCTATAAAACAGAGGCAATAATAGTGTGTGTGTGGGAGAGAGGTCTGGAGTTGATGGTTAGGGAATGGGTGGACGAGGGATGAAAAGGTGGGTGGACATGGATGGATAATGGGAGGGGTGGGTGGTGTCCTGGTTAGCTTTGGTCAGCTCGACACAAACTAGGGTCACCTGGGAAGAGGGAATAGTAATTGAGAAAATACCCTTATTAGGTTAGTCTGTGGGCAAGTCTGTGGTTCATTTTCTTAGTTAGTGATTGATGTGGGAGGGCCCTGCCCAATGTGGGTGGTTCCACCCCTAGGCAGGAGGTCGTGGGCTGTAGAAGAAAGGTAGCTGAGCAAGCCATGGGGAGCAAGCCAGCAGGCAGTGCTCGTCCACAGTCTCTGCTTTAGTTCTTGCCTCCAGGTTCCTGTCTTGAGCTCTTGCCCTGGCTTCCCTTGACGATGGACTGTAACCTATAAGCCGAATAGACCCTGTCCTCCTCCAAGTTGCTTTTGGTCTTGGTATTTATCACGGTAACGGGAACCAACAGGACAGGTGGGATGGTGGAGAATGGATGAATAGAAGGAGATTGTGGATAGGATGGAGAGGGATGGATAGAGGGGGTCATGTGGGAAGGAACAGGCGGATGGATGGGGAATTCTGTATTGTGGAAGCATATTTGTACTGCACTTTGAAGAAAGGAGTGTCACATACATTTGTAAATTGCTTACTTTGACCACACTGCTAATGATTCAAGTTAATCATTAACGTAGATGCTGCTTTAGGAGGAACATGGGGCTCAGTGGCCTTGGGAGAATATAAATCCCCTCTCTAAAACAGAGAGATGACAATGAGAGAAAATTGCAGAAGATGATTAACACCCACACCGCAGATCGCAGAGATGGAGTGGGTCACCTGACCTGAGGGACAAGACTAAACTTTGGAATAGCTGACTGCCTTTACTCTCATTCCTTAAAAATGGGAAAGGTGGAGACAGATTTAGAATGTCAAGCCTGCATCCTCCAAGATTACTGCCTCTCTGAATGGAGTACATGTGTGTACACATGTAGCTGTATGTAAATATGTGTGTACATATGTAGCTGTATGAAGGGAAGGATAGCTTACTTTAAACTATCAGGGTTTTTTTGCAATTCATTTTGTAACTTGATCATGTTGTTTGCGAGTGTGAATTTTGTAGATGACAAACTTGAGTCACAGGGTCGAAAGGCCAGACATGCCTTTTGTCCAATGATCCCTGCAAAGGAGAGAACTGAATCCTGAGGGTCTGTGGGAAGTGCCCTTCTAGAAGTATGGAGCAGCTTCCAGAACTTTTTGGGTCCCTTATTCAACAGCTGCTTTGTAGACTTTGTAACTAAATCCTCGCCCAGCCTTCCAGAATATGCTTAAGGAGTACCATTTTGTCCCACTGTAAGGTAGGCTGGTGGCTATCTTCTCATAGCCCTAGCTCTCTTAAGTCAGCATCCTCAGGGGTGATGACTAACTCAGCCTCAGCATCACCAGATGAAGGGCTTGAGGCAAAGGAGGCATGTGCTTGGGTTGACTCTGCTTCCAAAGTTTCCAATGCCTGCCAAGATGTTTTTTTGTAGTTGGAATTTTCTTTGGGCAGCCAACCAGCTCCCAAATAAAGACACATAGACTTATTATTAATTATGAATATTCTGCCTTAGCTTAGGCTTGTCCCACTAGTTTTTGTTTGTTTTGTTTTGTTTTGAGACAGTGTTTCTGTGTAGCTTTGGAGCCTGTCCTGGAACTAGTTCTTGTAGACCAGGCTGGTCTTAAATTCACAGAGATCTGCCTGCCTTTGCCTCCTGATTGCTGGGATTAAATGCATCCGTCACCGCTGTGTGCCACCACCGCCTGGCTCCCACTAGCTTGATTTAACCTGTTTCTATTCATCTACATTTTTCCTCAGGCTTTTTACCTTTCTTTCATTTTGTATGTTTTGCTTCCTTCATGTCTGTCTGTCTGGCCCCTGGTGTCTCCTTGGTATCTCTTTTTCTTTCTTCCCTTGAGCCTAAATTCCTCCTCCTACTTACTCTCCCTGCCTGGAAGTCCCGCCTATACCTCTTCCCTTGCTATTGGCTATTTGGCATCTAATTAGCTCAATCAGGTGATTTAGGCAGGCAAGGTAAAACAGCAACACATCTTTAAACAATAATTAAACAAATGCAATACATCTTTACAAAGTTAAACAAATATTCTGCAACCTTTCTTCTTTGGCATGATGGTACCCACTAATGAAAGGTTGGGGTTACTCTACTGATGAAACTTCAGATTTCCCATCCAAATGTCCCCTCACCCCCCTTTCATCCCATCTCACCAAAGAGGTCACTTTCCTCTGTTACATGTAACAGATAGTAAGGGGCATCCTTACCACCTTTGCCTCTAACCACTTCCTTATTTGGATAATGGAAGATCATAGACTTCCTCTAGCCACCAGGGATTCTGGTAGATCAGTATGGACAACTCAGCAGGGTGTATGCTTCTGGAGATCATCACCCTTCCTTTTGATTCCAGACTGAAACCTCCATTGGCTATGGCGGCCCAGAGTGGAGAGAACTATTGGTGTCCAGAGTTCCAGCCCTCCAGCCAGAAGCCAGGGGCTACTCTGGGAGTCCCTGTTATCTTAGCTACAATGCTGGGCAGCAATCCAGAGCCTGTCCTAATGATGACCTTCCCATGAGCTTGCTTCCTGGAACTTTTGTCTCTGGTTGTCACTTTACTGAAGAGTCTCCCCTCCCCAGCAGTCATTTACTGATTATAGAATCTTGGGAAGGGACTGGTGAATCTTGTGAATCATGACCTTCCTGAGTCCTGAGAGTCTCCCTGTACCCTCCAGGAGGGGATGTTTCCATTGGAAGAAGTAACTACTGACAGCAGGGCCATGATGCTTTAACTAGCAGAAGATGGTAGCCCTTTCATGAAATGTTAGATTGTCAAACCAAGAAGACAAAGAGCTTTGTGGGGATAGGGACACTCTATCTAATGTGTGTCTGAGTATAAGGTCTTTATGACCAGATCAAAGTGGGTTTGTGCCCTGGCTCTGCACCTTACCAAGGGAGTGAGCCAGAGGCAGATCAATTTCTCTCTCCACCCCTTTCTTTCCCAATTGTAAAATGGTGGCTCTTGTTAGGAAAGATATATAAAACAACTGTGAACTATTTATTGGGTGATGTCTGGCTCTTTCCATCCTAAAAGTCTATAACTGTTGAATCAAGCCGTAAGTTCTTGGCTCCGTGAGATCTGAGATTATTTCCGTCTCACTCACTGCTATACACTCAGGGGCTAACGTGCACATCTGGGTAGGTTGCACCTGCATTTTTCCAGAGGCAACTTAATATAGGCTTTGATGTGAGTGATGCCCACCTGTGCATCAGTTCAGCCACTAGGGCACCTGGCATTGTTCTGGTCCAGGTAGAGCATCAATTCCTGCTCATACAGAGTTATAGCAGAGGGAGGATGGGAAATAAGTAATACAGTCGTGGAAATTTGAATGAGATGCCCTCATAGCCTTGGGCATTTGAATACTCAATCCCCAACTGATGGTGTTTGAGGAGGCTTAGGAGGTGAGACTTTGTTGGAGGAAGTATGTCCCTAGAGATGGTTGTGAGTCATTCCTAATGTGCTTGCTCTTCCTTTCTTCCTTCTTTCCTTCCTTCTTCCTTCTTTATTTCTTTCTCTTTTCTTTCTTTCTTTTTTTTTTTTTTTGTCTTTTTGTGCTTGTGGTCCAAGATGTGAGCCCCCAGCTTCCTGCTTCTGGCACCATGCTTTGCCTTTGTTCCACAGTCATGGACTCTAACCCTCTGGAGCCACAAGCCCAAATAAACTCATTCTTCTTTAAGAGTTTTATCACAGCAATAGAAAAATAGCAAATACAAAATACATAATTTACACATAAATAGAATAGGATGGTTATGACCAAGAGTGGCCAGGAGAGGTAAGGCCTCACACAGAAAGTGAATACCAGCTGGGGTCAGGTGTTCCAGGAGCGATGGGGGCAGATGCCCAGGGACAGAAGGGAGTGTGGACAGATATAGCCCTGTTCCACCCCCAGTCCTGAAAAAAATAAGAAAGAATGAAAGAATGAAAGAGAGAGGGGAGGGGTGAGGAAGATAAGATGGGGAGTGGGACGGAGAATGTATTGCTGATGCAATGAAGGGACAGCCCACTGTGATGCTATACAGACATGGAATTACTACTGCTCTGCATGCTTTACTTTGCTAAACTTTGTACACCCACGGTCTGCGGGCTGCCTGTGGCCCAGGTTCGCCATGAATGCTGCACAAAAGAAAATTATGAACTGAAGGCGTAAATGACAAACAATCCCACACCAGTTTGGAATTATGATTAATAGAATGGTTATTTATTTAAGGGGGAAAATCTTACAGATCACCGTCCCACACAACAGCCCTCTCTGCAATCTGGAAGGGAGATTAGTTGCTGGAAGGGGAGCCGGAAGCCAGAGAGCGAGAGGAGGGCAGTGGCAGCATTTTTAAAGAGAGAGACCACGCCCCTAATGGGCTGGTATCTCAGCAGCTATTGGCTGAAGGAGTGGAAGAAGCTCCCGCAACAATGAACCTACTGAACACATTACATTTTTGCAATGTTTTTGGTAACTGGATTCCACTGACCGCTTGGTGAACTTGTAAATGACAAGGTCGCCGTGTCACACAAAGTAAATCTATGTATACTGTCATTATTTTTACACTCTGACAGCTTCAATTGGGCAATGACGTGTGGCTTCCCGTGTTTCCTTCCAAAGGTAGAGTCAAGTGGAATTGGCACCATCAGATGGCTCATACGCTGGGATAGTTTGGCAGACAAAACACCATTGATAAAGGGTTTCAGAAGACCATGGCAAATGAACGTAGGGAAGGGCTCGCATTTGATTGTCAAGAGCTCTTCCATGCACATCATGCCAATGATTTCTGGCCGGCTCCTGCACCAGTCCGCATCAGCAGGTGAGATGTGGGAAGACCCAACCTTTATTTTGTTTTATTTTATTTTTTCCCCTCTGAGGCAGGGTTTCTCTGTTTAGTCCTTGCTGTCCTGGAACTCACTCTGTAGATGAGGCTGGCCTCGAACTCAGAGTATATTATTGTTTTTAATTCCAGTATGGCTTCTATAAGGTCTCAAAAGAGAAGTGATAAAGGAACATCACTCAATGGAGAGTGAACAGACGGCCACTTTTTTTTTTTTTTTTGTTGGACAAGGTGCGCTGCTTAATTTGTAGGGAATTTTTGCAGGTTTTCAAGGATTATGACCTGAAAGGCACTGGGTGTAAAATGCGCTGCCCAGCCTGATGTGCACCGCACAGCGCATGCTCCGGATGAGAGAGCAGCTCTGACAGTAAGTCTGTCTTCTCAGAAAAGAAATGGATGGAGTTACACCTCAGATGGACGTTACTGTAAGAGCTTTCTTTGTCCCTGTAAGTATGTCTGGTACAGTAAGCGATGGGGCTTGGCACTGGTCAAAGAGAGAGGCGTGTAAATCAGTAGAAGACAGCGCTTGCCACTCCAAACTCATGCTTAATGAAGTGTCATGGTGCAGCAGGGGCCAAGGGGTTGTTTCATCTCCAGGCCAGAACTCCTTAGAAGTGCCATGTTGACTATGGCGACATTTGCTTTTCAGAGTTAGCATGGCTAAGTCGAAGCCTAGTGCTGGGCAGATTTTAGGATTTGTGACATATCATTGAGCCATTTATGGTATCAAAACCCGAATCTATTCAGAAGTTGACAATGAAAACCAGCTTCCAGATTTTGCATTTTTAGTGGCTCTACCTGCTTATTTACACGAGTTTAATATTTGTCTGCAAGGTGAAAACTAACTGTCAACACAGTGGTTGAATCATAAGCGCCTCCCGAAGGGAGCGAAATGATGGCGAGCTCAAATGAAATCAGAGCATTTGGGGCGTTTTGGGGTGTTTTGGCAAACGTCTAAATCCTGAACAGCAAAGACTATGTAGCCATGCCTCTCAATCTGATACAAGACTTTCGAAACAGATTTGGAGATTTCTGGGGGAATATTCCTCCTCGTGTATCTGTGGCTGTGTTTTCTGTAAGCCTAAGAGTCCACCTGACAGTTTCAGACGGGATTCGTATGGTGTTTTGTCTGAGTAGGTGTCACAGGTCCTGGCACGCTCACAGGCTTCACACACGTCCCTTTCTTCACTTTGTTCACACCCACGACTGGGCATGCTGACATACTTAGGACTGGGATGTCTGAACTCACTAACATTGTGGCAATTTCCATCAAACCAGACACTTACACACAGTATCTCAAATACAATGTTGAGCATCCCACTAGCTTTTGTGTTTTTTATAATTTAAAATAATTTTAATTTTTAATTTTTTTTTTGAGATGGGGTCTCCTTATGCAAGCAGCCCTGGCTGACCTGGAACTTACTCTGTAGACCAACCGATCTCAAGTTCAAAGATCCTTCTGCCTCTCTGCCTCCTAAATGCTGGAATTAAAGGTATATGTCACCATGTCTGGCTCTTTCACTAGCTTTATATTGTCTTCTTTTGGCTTTTATTATATAAGAGTATAAATATATAAATATATATTATATAAAAATATAAATATATATAATATAATGTCAAGAAATGACATTATATTACTTAAGTTCTGTAAAACACAACGCCTGTTCTATGCTCTATGGTACATGAGCCAGGACCCAGGATGGAGATTTAAAACACACACACACACACACACACACACACACACACGGACACGGGTCATCCTTGAAACAAGAATGCCAACTTTATTGTGCTCCAGGGAAGCTTATAAAGGGATCCTTAACTGATAGCCACGCCCCAGCTCTTGGGATTTTCAACTGTAAAACCCACCAGAATTCACTCTCCTGCCATCAGGAACTCATGAGGGTCTCATGCTCGAAGCAGCTGCAGGCACAGGTAAACAAGTTGTTTTGCTCAGTTCACTCCAGCAGGCAAAGGGTCTGAGGCAGGCAAAGAAATGAAGGGACCAGGGGTCTGTAGCTCTCAACAAAGTTCATTTTTAATTTTTAAATTTTATGTGTATGTGTGTTTTACCTGCATGTATGTCTATACACCATATGTGTGTAGTGCCCACAGAGGCCAGAAGAGGGCATTAGATCCCTTGGAACTGGAGTTACAGATGGTTGAGCACTACCATGTGGGTGCTTGAGATCAAACTCTGGTCCTCTGGAAGAGCGGCTAGTGATCTTAGCTGCTGAGCCGTCTCTCCAGCCTCACGTCCATTTTCATTGTTAGTGATCATACAGTAGGTGCCTACTTGATGCCTTTCAATTCTCTGAATGAGGAGCAGAATTAAGATTCCTATGTGAGGATTACTGGCTCATCTATGTTGTTGGAGATCACAAAAATTATACACAGACCTTTATTTTGCTCACCAGCTTCCGTTAATGTTTGTGTTTAATATGTGGTCCAAGACAATTCTTCAGTTTGTTTTTGGCATAGAGAGGCCAAAGTCTGAGCACAATTGGTGTGGAGTATTCCTGATACTAACAGGAACAGGTCCAGAGGAAACCAGAACACTGTGTGGTGCCGACAGCAGCCTTGCACCCCTGGCCTTACAGTGTTACCTTCTCTTGGGCTTGGCTTAACTTCATGTTGCCCTATGCATCAAGGTCCTAAGACCAAATAGGCTAGACCATGTATATGTATGTGCTTATACATGAGTGTGTGCACTTGCCACATAGACATACAGAAGGCTGTACCATCTAGGATTGTGTAAGCACACTTTATGATACTTGTACAGTGATGACGTTGCCTAGTGAGGGACATTGTTAAATGACATGTGACCACGAATGAATGAATGAGTCCCAAGGTCCTCTGGAATGTGGATGGTAAGTCTCTTGTGAACACTGCTGGAGACTCCAGAGGTCATAGACAGAGGAACGCCCCCTTGCCTCCGGCGCTGTTGTGTGCAGCATTTCCCATGCCTTCTGGGACACAGTTCTCCAGGAGACATTTTCTGGGGGAAGCACCTCTATCCAGGGACATACAGCCCTGTCACAGTCACAGGGGTCCCACCAAGCTCCTGGGATGAGGCCACCAGATTGGTGAGTCATGGAGCCAAAGGCAGAAGTGTCTGCAGAGCCACAAGGCCTGGGCTGGATGCTGGGTAGGACCCACCCCTCACCTCCCCGACTCTCATACGACTCTTCCCCTTGCTTCCCTGCCTGACCTCTTTCAGATCTTTGCATTCTCTAAAGTCCATGAACAGTGTGAGACTGTGCAAGCATCGGATTTTGTTGTTGTTGTTTGTAACCTGGGTCTCATAGCCAAACAGAAGAGCCAGCAAACCTGGACTTGTGTCTCACAAGTTGAGCTGCCTTGGAAAAGCAGCTTCCTGTCTCTGGGCCTCAGGCTCTTCACCTACTAAATGGGCCACTGCCTTGTTTTAGTTCCCAGTGCACAGCCAGGCCCACAACGGGGGCAGGTCAAATATCAGTGAATTGCTCCTCCAAGTGTCAGATCAAAGCCTCCAGGAGGCATTCATCAACTAGATGCTCACTGTTGTGTGATGTTTACTCTTTTGGCTTTTTGGGGGGCCCACCGCCCAGCTCCCAAATAAATCACACATGAAGACTTACTCTTTTTTTTTTTTTTTTTTTTTTTTTTTTTTTTTTTTTTTTGGTTTTTCGAGACAGGGTTTCCCTGTAGTTTCTAGAGCCTGTCCTGGAACTAGCTCTTGTAGACCAGGCTGGCCTCGAACTCAGAGATCCACCTGCCTCTGCCTCCCGAGTGCTGGGATTAAAGGCCTGCGCCACCGCCGCCCGGCTATGAAGGCTTACTCTTAGTTATGAATGCCTGGCCTTAGCTTCTGGCCTTAGCTTGGATTGTTTCTAGCCAGCTTTTCTTAAATTATCCCAACTACCTTTTGCCTCTGGGCTTTTCTCTTTCCTTCCCTCTGTATATCTTACCTTCACTCTTACTCCATGGCTGGCCGGCCCCTGACATCCTCCTCCTCTTGTTCTCTAGTTGTTCTTCTTTTTTCTCCGTTCTCCTTCTATTTATACTCTCTGCCTGCCAGCCCCACCTATCCTTGCTCCTCCCTCACTATTGACCATTCCGCTCTTTATCAGGTGTTTTAGACAGGCAAAGAATCACAGCTTCACAGAGTTAAACAAATGTAACATAAACAAGAGTCACACCTCTTTACATCATTAAACAAATGTTCCCCAGCATAAACAAAAGTAACACACCCTAAAATAATATTCCCCAACAGCCCCCTTCTCAGACACCCACTCAGGAAGCGTCAGTTGGGTTTCTCCAGGTTGCCAGGACTGGGACAGTGTCATATGGTGAAGCAGCATTGAATCTCAGGGTCTGGCACGGGGGAGTTAGTTGTGTGAATGGACAGAAAGAAATTCAAAGACCGGGAGGTTTGCAGAGGGCTGCAGTGTCAGGTAGGTGTCAGGGCTGAAGCCTGAAATGGAAGATGATACTTTTAGATCATGGAGGAAGGAGGTGTCACCTGTGTTGAGGCCCTCACACGCAGGACACTTAGAGAAAAGGCAGCATATGCCCAGTGAGGCAGCAGGAGTGTGAACAAGGAAGGTGGGTGCAGCCCTGGGAGGTCTGCAGCATGGGAGTCACACACAGGGCTGCCTAGCCCATCAACACATACATCTGGGATGGGCTATGGCAGGAACATGTGGTCTGATGTGGTCTGCTTTATGTTTAATGCACTGCAGTGGACATGGATAGTGCAGGGGGGAAATCAAAGCCCCGCTTCCCGTCTTCTCTGAAATCGATGCAAGTGGATTTATCCCTTGACACCACCTACCGTGCAGGCACACTTGCATAAGCCTCTTTTCTCTCTACATCCTGGGTTTGTCATTGGTAAAACAGCAGTCATCCAGAGGCTGCTACAGAAACTGGAATGAGTGTGAGCGGCCTCATTGTCCCACCACACACACACACACACACACACACACACACACACACACATCCCCTCGCCCAACATACCTGGGTACACACATCACCCCCTTCTCATTTTTACAGGCATTTCCAAGTCAACACTGTCAGCAGCTTCAGAATGAGAAGCAAGTGAAACCAAAGAAAGCCTCCTAGGATTAGTGCTATAGCTCAGTTGCCTAGCAACAACATCCACATCTGCATCACTGCAGAGCCAGGCATTAGTCAAAACAAAGGCAGAAAGGAGTTGCAGCCAGTCTTGGGGAGTGGGGCTTTCCTTTGGGCATGGATCAGACATGCAACATCTAGTTCTAGAGAGGGCCCAGCCCCCCAGCTCCTTAATGGGACCTATATTCCTCACAATTCCTTCAGGTTCAAGGACAGGTGACAAGGAGTGCATTGGGCACTCATAGTTTTCAGAAAGGTGTTGATTTTCAATTTACAGTCAAGTCTGATGAGGTTCAGAGAGATTAATATTCGAAGTTCAAATCTATCCACAGATGGGGAAGTAGAGACCCAGGGAGCAAGAGCTGTGCCCAAGATCCCTTGGGATACACAGTGGAGACAGGGCATCATCTAGCTTGATCTGTTACAAAAGCCACTTCAAAGAGAAACTTCTAGAACAAACACCCTGTTCTTCCCTCCATCTCAGGTGCATCCATAAAGCAAGTGTTGGTTGTGGTGGGAACTGAACATATGCCCTGAAGCCACAGGCACCAGCTTTTGGAGAAGACATATTTTCTATTTGCATTTCAGAGCCTTGGAGCCTTGGTGGGGGGGGATTTCAAGAGACAGTTCTGCTCAGGATACTCATACCTAGTGGCAATCTCACCGATGCCGGCTGTACCGTCACCTGGTGTCTGTGCTGAGATCCCCAGATCTGAGCGCAAAGCTCTGGAGAGGGGAAGACCCCTCAGCACCATTTCTGAGTGACCCCAGGGCTCGCCCCCATGCGTCTCCAGGGCCACACACAGGGAAGCAGACCTTCCTTACAGTACATCTGTTTGGTCAACACCAGCATCACCGCCCACCCACCAGGCAGCGGTCTGTGGCAGGGAACCAAACTAACCCCTCAGATGTTTACCACAGCCTAGCTTCCCTAGCTCTTTGTCCCGTGTCCCTCGGCGCAGCGCGACATAAGGTACAGAAGTGAAGTCTTGGCCCTGAGTGCGGCTGAGAGTGTCAGGCCAAGCGGCCACATCAAGTGTGGCAACGAGAAAGACTGGGCATGTGCTTGATAATGTAAAAGCAGTACGTAGACAGAGGACTGTGTAAGCCGGGAGGATCAGGCTCCCATGGTTTTATAACGGGGCACTCAGAGCTGGAGTGGGGACCACACAGAGGCTGCACATGTTACTTCCCATCATCCTATGTCCGCTCCCTGCTTCCCCAGGGGCATGGGCAACCTTTCTTGTGCATCTACTGACTGAGAGCGTACCACCTCCCGAGACAGTCTTTTCTGGAACCCAGACTTTGGAATGGGAACCCGAATACGCAGATGAAGACCAACCAGCCCTTTTCACTGCCATACGGTCCAGCCACCCTTTCCAAAGACCGCCTATGGTTTCACGGAACCACGGGGGTTCAAATGCAACCTCACTGTCTGTGACTGTGATTTTGAAGATGAGGGTTATTTTTGTCATAGCTAGCGTTGTTAGGAAGATGTCATACAATGCTAATTGCTCAGGAGTTTTCCTTGATATTGAGCCCACGTTCGCTCCCCACTAGTGCCTACACACTGCCTTGTCTCTCTACACACGAGAGAACTGCGTTGGCTGTGGAGAGGAGACTAAGCATTTGTCAGCTTTAAGACACGGACCCAGTATGAGAATGTGATTTGGAGATGGTGTGTCCCAAGGACACTATATATATGTGCACATATATACTTTATCGTTTTTAGTTGAGCTATACATTTTCCCCACTCCCCTCCCTTCCTCCCATCTCCCCTTTCACCACCCCCCTCCCCGCCCCCATGCTCCCAATTTACTCATGAGATCTTGTCTTTTTCTCCTTCCTAGGTGGATCCATGTATGTCTCTCTTAGGGTCCTCTTTGTTGTCTAGGTTCTCTGGGGTTGTGGGCTGTAGGCTGGTTATTCTTTGTTTTATGTTTTAAAAGTCACTTATGAGTGAGTATATATTATGTTTGCCTTTCTGGGTCTGAGTTACCTTACTCAATATGTTTTTTTTTTTAAGATCCATCCATTTGCCTGTAAATTTCAAGATATCATTTTTTTACCATTATGTAGTACTCCATTGTGTAAATGTACCACGTTTACATTATCCATTCTTCAGTTGAGGGGCATCTAGGTTGTTTCCAGGTTCTAGTTATTATGAATAATGCTGCTATGAACACAGTTGAGCACATGTCTCAAGGATAGCACTCCTCTCTTGGCACCTCTTTTTGCTGAAGAAATTTTTACATGACCCTCAACATAGAGAGGCATGGAAAATATATATTAAAAAAGTAGGTATAGTACTGGAGATTTGGCTCAGGAGTTGAGAGCACTCGTTGCTCTTGCTAGAGGACAAATGTTTGATTCCAAGCACCCATATTTGGCTCACAGGCATCTGTAATCCCAATCCTAGGAGATCCAAAATCTCCTTCTCCCTTCAGGGCACCACGCACGCACGTGGCGCACAAACATAAGGCAGGCAAAACATAAAAAATGAATTAATTAATGAGATAAAAATTTAAAAGACATAAAATCATTATATTACTAATAGATAATGTATATAAACAATATAATAGTAATTTATATTACATTTACTGATGACATCACATAGAAAAAATATTTTAAACACTTACTTGGCATATGTACAATCTTGCCATTTACTAAAATAAAAGCAAGCTTACCTGCTAGTGAGATGGATGTGTTTGCTTACTTTCACATGAAGAATTCAATCTGGGCTGAACATTGGACACTGAAGGACACATCGCCTCTTTAACCCCATTCAGAGTTGATTGACCCTCTGCCCAGCACGGTGTCCATGGCTACAATCTAATCCTGGAACCTTCAAAATGAAGAAAGTATGTCTCTTATTAAGGGCTCTTTCACAAAATAAGGAGGAGAAACGAAAGCTGTTGTGCACAAAGAGATCATGAGAAGTGGAGACATGTGTGTTGCCTCGACAGATGGGCGAGCCCATATGCACCAACCTATGCACACTAATTACATGCGACAGATACCATGCGGATGACTGCAGCACAGGTACCCGGAACACCCATCTCCCCTTGCCATCCCTAACAAGCGTTTTCTTTTGTTTTCAGGTGGGAATGTCCCAGGAAACTAACTGGTTCACCACACTCCTGGTTCCCATGTTAGTTACTGTCCATCCCTTTATTTTCCCGCATCCCTCCCTGGGGTCCTGCCTGCCTCAGGAGATGGACATGGGACCCCAAAGTGGAGAAAGGGGAACTGCTGTCCAGCTTTTCACCTGCAACTTCCAAAGTCCTGAAGGCTTGGGAAAGTGCTGTAGCCCAGGGGCAATGCTTAGGAAGAAACAGGACCTGTGTGAACTGGAATTGCTCTATTCTGCAGCTTCAGCCCCAGATCAGGGAGGATTCCCCCAGATAGGGAGAGGTGGGGAGAGGGAACAGAAGAGAGGGATTGAGATATTTCAGTCACATCTTGTCTGCATAGAAAGCTTACAACATTAATAGCTCCCATGCTGTGGTTACTTGCAGAAGACACAGGACCCCTGGGTCAGGGTCAAGGGACGAGGGCATTGTGTTTACTTCGGTTTCCTTTGCCCCATGTCCTGGTGAGATTTTATCATCAACTTGATACAACCTAGAATCATTTGGGAAGAGGGAACCTCAAATGAAGCATTGCCTTGATTAGATTGACCTGTGAGGATGCCAGGAGGTCATTTCCTTGATTGCCATTTGAAGGACTGAGCCCACTGTGGGCTGCACCATCCCAAGGCCAGTGACCCTGGGCTGTGGAAGAAAGACAGCGGAGTGTGAGCCAGCAGACAGGTCAGTAAGCAGCGTTCCTCCATGGTTTCTGACTCAGTTCCTAGTTGAACATCTGCCTTGACTCCCTTCGCGATGTGGAAATGCAAGCAAAATAAATCCCCTACCCTTCTAAGTTTCTTTTGGCCAAGGTGCTTGTCACAGCAACAGAAATCAGACTGGGACACCCCCCAAGCCCCATGGTGACCCAGAGACACCCACACTGTGACTTAGCATAGAAGATGAGGAAGCTTTAGCTCTTGCAATGTGGGGCAAATCTGGATGACTCAGAAGAGGACACTGTCTTTACTGTGTCAGGCAGTGAGTGAATCTGTCCTCTGTTCCAGAAGAAGACACCAAACATCTTCTCATAATAGCTCCCAGCTAAGCAGTGGTTCAAAGGCCCAGGGTCTTTGCCTGTTCAGTGTATCCCTCTTCTCCTGGTTTGTAAGACCTCCTCTGTGGAGCTAGAGGATGGGAAAGAGATCGACACAGCAGAAGGATGGTTCCCCATGGCACTGGCCTACAGTGGTGTGCCCACATGCTACTAGCTGGAATGCCATCACTAAATATTCCTGGTCATCAGGAGAACTGGGAAATGCGGTCTGACTGTGTGCCCAGCCACCAGCCAGACTCTGCGGAGACGCTTTAACTCTCCTCCAAGGATTTCTGGGAGTCTTCTGGGAGGTAGGAGTCTGTAGGAGGTGGAGATACTGAAGGGCGGGGGGCGGAGAGCACATTTCTGAGTGTATGGTAAAATATTTAACTTAACAAGCGAGAAAGATTTGAAAAATTACAATCACTGTTTTAAATTTCAGACTATACTTTTCTGGGGTGGCCGTCATCTGAGACAGAAGCGTTTCCTGGGATATGAGACGGTATTAGTTTCTCCTGTTGCTATGAGGCCTGGCAATACTCAGAAAGTAGGCTCCTGTGCATCGCAGTGTTTGGCGATTCAGAGCATGGTGCCTGTACCTGCTGACTTCGTGAGGTTTCTTGGCTATATCATTACGTAGCTGACCCTATCATGCAAGGAGTGCCCCCCAAAGGGACAGATCACATGATGAGATGGGGGAGGAGGAAAGACAAGCTTGCCCCATCACAGGAACTAACCAGAATCCCATGGAAATGGCATTGTTCCCTTGCAAGGGACATCCCTATCTCCTAGTTGTAGTTTAGCGGCAGCAGAGAGAGAACAAACCACGACATACAACAAACCCATGTGGGAGTTTATTGGTAGAGAGAAAAAGGGGGGAGGGGTTCATAACAGTCGACTGGGAGAGCGATGTGGTGAGTAAGAGAGCAAGGGGCGGGTGGAACTTTGCGCATGCGTACACAGTCATGCAAGGAATAATGTAGCCACACAACGCATGACGTAGCCACTGAGCACATGATGTAGTGATGTACAGTCATAGGGCCCTGGGCTGGCTAAGTATTTGCCTGAATGCCAGCGGATGCTCCCTGCTGGCTGACGGGGTGGGCCAGCATAATGCCTGGATCCTAACATTCCCACTTTTATTTATTATTAAAAGGTGAGGAATTAAAGGGGATACCAGGTGGGGTGGTGGTGGGGCATCCAATCCCCAAGACTGCTTCCTCTGACCTAGGGGGCATTGATCATCTTTGGGGGATCTGAGAAAGCCGGGGTGCTGGCCATGTCCTGGGGTAGCTGCTCATCTCACCGCTGTCCAGGCTAATGGAAACATCTTGGTGTCTCTTGGACCTCGCGAGATGCTGTCAGAGTAGAAGAAAAAGTTAAATTTAGGGAAAAAAATTCTTTTTTAGGTCCTGGTAATTGAAAACCAGGGAAAGGTGGGGAGACCTAGGCTGTCGATTGACAATACTTATCTTGAGTGCATCTGACCTGTTTGAAGTGAATCCAAGTCGACTTTCTGGAGCTTACAGGGATTTTTTTCGAGTTTGTGAAAATGTAGGTTTTAGACACACTGGCATTGTTTATAATCTGTGTCCAAATTTACATTGTGAAATGGCGGTGTACTCACACCAGAAATGATTTTGGTTGAAAGCATTAGCACTCTTCTATCGAGAAAACTGTGACAGATGTCTTTAGCACAATGAAAAGCACCTTTTAAGTCTATTGTTAGAAAACAACCAAAGGGAATTTGAAATCTTGAGCTTGTGGCTATGATGATAGGAAGGGAAGGGAGAAGGGAGAGAGAAAGGGAGCGCAGAACGGCCTTGTGGGAAGTGGGGGAGAGATGCAGAGAGAGAGGAGAGAGAGAGAGAGAGAGAGAGAGAGAGAGAGAGAGAGAGAGAGAGAGAGAGAGAGAGAGAGAGAGAGAGAGAGAGAGGAAGAGGGGAAGAGGGGAAGAGGGGAAGAGGGGAAGAGGGGAAGAGGGGAAGAGGGGAAGAGGGGAAGAGGGGAAGAGGGGAAGAGGGGAAGAGGGGAAGAGGGGAAGAGGGGAAGAGGGGGAAGAGGGGGAAGAGGAAGAAGAGGACCGCCTTTTAAAGGGACAGGGCACTGCCTACCGTGCACACAGGGGTGACGCAGGGGTGACGCAGGGGTGACGCAAGTCCCCAAGGGGCGGGGCCCGGTGTGCCCCGAAGCTAACACTAGTCACCTTGCCCAAGCCCCTGCTTAAGGCTTCTACACATTCATCATCACCATTTGAGGACCAGCCTTCTAATGCTCAAACTCTCAGTGGGCACACTCCACACATACACACACCATATCCAGGGTTTTCAGTGCTGCTGTTAAACTATCCCAGGCATGCAGAGACTGCTGGTGTTTCAGTTCCTCTTACATCACTATAACCAAATACCCGACAGAAGCAACTTCGGCAGGGAGAGGGTTAATTTGCTCACAGTTCAAGGATGCAAGGAAGGCATGGTGACGGATGCAGTCATTGTGGTGAGCAAGGCACAGTGAAGGGTGGCTCCCCTCTTGGTTGTGGAGCATGTGGTTCAGCTTGCTTCTATGAGGAAGCAGAGAGCTCCGTGGAAGTGGGGCTGAGTGACAATCCTCAAAGGTCACCTCTCAGCAGCCCACTTCCCCCACTGAAGCCCCCAACCTGCCTCCAGGGGACTGAGGGTTAAAATACAAAATGCATGGAGGGCATGCCATATTTAAGCCATAACAGCTGGTTACACTACTTCCAGGACACACAGCCCTGGCCTCAGGATAGTGTTTACTGTCCTTACTTACAAAGTCCAGCCTCACCTAGGCCTCATTATTGGATAAACACCAGATGAAGAGCACCTCAAGATCCTTAAGAGCCTTTTCGAAAGGGGGACAATCAGTATTCTTGTTTTATAAGCGTTTTAGAACATAGAAAAGCTGGGGTAGAGGAAAGAGAGCAGTAGAGCCCATTGGGGAAAGTGCTCAGAGAGCTTCCCCTACGTCATAACTCAAGAAACAGCTCCAAGCAGCAAGACTCCGAAGGTCTGTGCAAGCAGTGTCCCGGAGGCCCTGTGAAGTTTGTGGCAGAACTAGAGGTGGGAACTCAGGGGTGGGGTCCAGCACCCTTCCTCCACCTCCTTCCTGGTTTCTCTCTCTTTGATCCTAATATCTGCAAGACCTCTGTGGACTACAATGCACCATCCAAAGGTGCGTGTCATTGACCTTGGCGTTGCCACAGTCAAGTTGATACCCACGCAGTCCTCCGTCCCTGGGCTTGCCAACTACTACATGAATCAGAAGTTTGGGAAATAAGATTTTCGTTACTGTCATGAATCATTTATTTCATCCAAAAACTTCGGTATTGTGTTACAAAGTTCCTTCAGTTCCCACTACTCATGCTGGAGTCAACGGGGAATAAAATTCTGCTCTCAAATCCCGCTTTATAATTACAGTTTTTAAAAACAAATCCCAACATTTCTGTTTCAAACTCTGAATAAAAACCTCATATTTATTCTGGGTCTGCCGGAATCCTAAACTCTGAATGAAAACCTCATGTTTATTCTGGGTCTGTCAGAATCCTAACCTTCCCCGATATATAAATATTGTCTGCTTTCTTTCCTCTGAAGTCCAGAAATTCATTTTGTCACCTTAGCCATGTTCTAAAGGCTGACTCTGCAAAGCAGCCCGTGTGCTGTTCCGTAAGGAATGCGCTCCAATGTATTGTCTAAATGTTTATCTGCAGTAAAATAATCACACACCTCACCACAGACACTCTGGGACTTACTCCTGTCGTAACAAACAGAAGGGGAACTCATCCTCATCCCAGTCTTGGGCTCCTCCAGGATTCAGTGCAACAAACACGTCTGGGTGGGTAATCCTGGTCCCTGGAACGTGAAATTGGAACTGAAGGCAAGGGGGTTAATCACATCCCTCATGGCTGTAAAATCGGAAACTGTTTCCAGCCACTTTCTGTTAAGATAAAGCTTGTCTGAGGGAGCTGCCAGAGAAGCAGGGGTGCGGACAGAAACAAAGGCCTTCGTGGAGTCTCTGTTCTCTGCTTCCTAGGTCCTGGCTTCCTGGGATAGCCTGGCATCTTCCCAACTATTTTTTTCTGAAAGGCGATATTTTATCTTAGCCATATCATTGTATCACATCGATAATTTGTTTAATACTTTTAAAAAATTGATTAAATATGTTACTCAAAACTTTTATTTAAAGGCAAAATGCCATGCAACTGGAGAGATGGCTCAGAGGTTAAGAGCACTAGTTACTCTTCCTGAGGACCTGGGTTCAATTCCCAGCACCCACATGGCAGCTCATACCTGCCTGTAACTCCAGTTCCTGGGGATCTGAGACCCTCATACAGACCTACGTGCAGGCGAAACACCAATGAACATGAAAATAAATAAATCATTTAAAAAACTTTAAAAAGGTGAAATGTCACATAAAACCTGTGAACATAAATTTATGTCATTTAGTCTGCCCAAAAGCAATGACGAAAGCAAATATTTTTAAAACTGTTTAAACACAACTTAGGCAACGTCACACGTGGAAGCAAGGAATGCAGATATACATTAAGGCAAGGTGGAAAGAAATAGAATTTTCTATCCTTAATGACATCAGAATGTATGGAAATGTAGGAAAAAGAAGAATCTTCGTGTGGTAGGCTTCATGCTGTTAGAGCAGCAATACAGGACCATTATGGAAAAACTCCTTTGGCTGAGAAAGAAGTCTCTGGCCCAAGTGAAAACCTAACTGTCAATTACATGAACTGTGTCAATCACCTGGCCGAGGGACCACCCCTGGAAGGTGGGCTTTACCATGCTAAAGAGATGGGCGGAATAATATTCCCTTTAATGAGATACTGTGCCTTTCCTTCCCAGAATTCCTGCCCTCCTGGTATAGTGTCTCTGAGCAGCCATGAGGTTTGGCTGGGTCTGCCTACCTTTCTGAGTCTAAATCAGGGACAACTTCTTTCTTTTTTTGTTTCTGTCTCTTTCTTTTGGAAGCTGGCAAGAACCAAAGTATTTTTTTCTTCCCCTTTTCTGCTCTTTCTCCTCCTGCAGGCTGTTGCTAAGGCCGTTGCTATGACTGCCAACTTGCCTGCCCTGTGAGTTTTTTTTAAATTGTGATAAAATTGTCTTCAAGCTTCTGTTTGACTCAATTCATAAACTCTTTCACTGATGAGACTTAATAACCCCAAAAGAGAACTCTGGTTTCCTGTATCATCTGGCAAAAATGGAGGTACACACATTTTCAGGTAACAATGATATTTTTTTTCACTCTTGGAAGCCCCTCCCTATCTTAACAGAAACATCATTTATTTTATTTTTTAAGATTATGTGTATAGGTTTGGATATGTATGGTGCAGCCAGTCCCTTCAGAGGCTGGAAGAGGGTGATGGATTCCCTGGGTTCCAGGCAGTTGTGAGCCATCTGATGGAGGCTCTGGGAACCAAACTCTGGTCCTTTGGAAGCAGCGAGTGCTCTTAACTGCTGAGCCATCTCTCCAGCCCCTCATTAGAACCTCTAAGGTAATGCTTGAATAAAAATTGATTTATTATGTATACAGTGTCTTATGTATGCTGTCTGCACGTTTGCCTACAAGCCAGAACAGGACATCAGATCTCATTATAGATGGTTGGGAGCTGCCATGTGGTTGCTGGGAATTGAACTCAGGTCCTCTGAAGAGCAATCAGTGCTCTTAACCTCTGAGCCATCTCTCCAGTCCTAGACTTTATTTTTTATTTCTTAATCTGCCAGTGGATTTTTTAATAATAACAAAGCCACAAACGTCATGACAAAGGTAGACATCTAAAGTGAGTTCACCCATCTTGTTTGTCATTAAGAACCGGGTTGAGTCAGGCGGTGTTGAAGCACAGCACTCTCATCTGGGAGGCAGAGGCAGGTGGATCTCTGTGAGTTCAGGGCCAGCCTGGTCTACAGAGCGAGTTTCAGGAGAGCTAGGGTTGTTACACAGAAAAACCCTGTCTTGAAAAACAAAACAAAACAAACAAGAAACCAGGCTGAGTGAAGATCTGGAGAGATGGCTCAGTGGTTAGGCACATGTGGCCCAAGCCTCGGGCCATAGGCACCTGCACTCACATACAGAGGCACATAGACACAAAACTAAACATGAAACTTAGCTTTTTAAAAGAAAAAACATAATTAAGAACCAGGCTGATGAAAAAAATGCCGTATACTTCTTCCCATATTCCATTGTTCAGAATTCAGGCATATGATCCCTTTCTAGGTGCAAAGGAGGCTGGGAAATGTAGTTTAACATCCAAAACTTGTTTTTCTGCAAAGATTCTCTACTCCATCAAAGGATGGGTCATGTCTACCACACACTGTTAGCACAGCTTGCCCAAGGCTGGGAGAGAGGGAAGGAGTCGTGATGGGGGAGGAGAAGTCATCCTTTAAGCTGTGGGGGGTTGTGATGTCATGTCCCCTAAATCTCTTAAGCAAACCTGACCTGCTTTCCTCAATGACAACTGGCATAGTCCTGTGACGGTGGTGATGAGTCTATCGAGCGGTGTTATTTGGATCCTGGAGTCCTATGATAGTACATCCCATACCGAGGATTCCTCATGGGGCACTTACAAAACAGGTTTGATCTTCAAAAATTGCTTATTATTTGTTTCATGTGTATGAGTGCTTGCCTGCACATATGTTTGTGCAGGGCACACATGCCTACAGATGACTGTGAGCCACCAGGTGGGTGCCTGGACTCAAATCCCTCTGCAAAGAGCAGCCAGTGCTCTTAGCTGCTGAGTCATTGCTTCAGTCCTGGCAAAATGTGTTTCTGTAAAGTAAATCCTAAACCTCCAGTTTTCGTTATGATTTCAAAGTCAAGTTTCTCTGGAAACATATTTCTTAGCTATATCATATTTAGGCATTTACCTTAGCATGTATCACAAATGTGTGTGTGTGTGTGTGTGTGTGTGTGTGTGTGTGAGAGAGAGAGAGAGAGAGAGAGAGAGAGAGAGAGAGAGAGAGAGAGAGGAATGGGGTGGAAATGGTAGGTGGGGATATTGGTTCTTTCTTGGGTTGTAGGGGAGAATCCATTTCATGCCACGATCCTAGACTCTGGCTGGCAATCTTAGGAAATCCTCTACCTGCAAATGCATCCTCTGGATCTCTATCTTCATGATGGGGAACCTCCTTCAGCCAATAACCTTTAAGAGGCTGGACAGGTTAGGATGTGACTTTTGGGTACCCAGATAAAACCACCAGACCGTCCAGGGCTCCATCTCTCTCTCTGGGTTCCCGCGTTACACACCTGAGGTTGGATTTCTCGTTCCTGTTCTGTGTGTTTGCCCTTATAATAAAGAATTATAATTGGAATCTTTTGGAGTTAGCTTGAATTATTTGACTCACGTCCTCAGCCCCCTTTTTGGTAACACCTCCATAGTCAGATGGTGCTGTCCTTGTATGTGTATCTGTCTTTGTTGTGTCCAAAGCATCTTTTGGACACTAGAGGCCAGTGAGATGCTCAGCAGGTTGACACATTTACCACGCAGCTTGAAGAGCTGAATTTCACTCACCTGGACCTGCATGGGTGGAAGACAGAACCGGCTCCCACAAGCTGTTCTCTGACTTCCACAATTGTGCAGTGGCAGGTACACCTTACCCTGCCTATAGTATAATTAAATATAATAAAAATCGATAAAATAAAAACCACATTGGATCAGGGCCTACCCTGATGACCTTGTCTGGACCATTTATAAAGACTTAATTTCCAAAAGGAGTCGCATATCATAAGGAATTCAGCTAGTTGAATAGTATGAGGATACAATTCGACCCACAGCCATCATTGCTTTAAGAACAAAATAATCCAAGGAAAGAGGCTGGAGAGATAGCTCAGTGGTTAAGAACACTGTCTACTCTTACAGTTGACCCGGGTTTGATTCTCAGCATCCACATCATGGTTCACAACCGTCTGTCTCTAACTCCAGTTCTTTGTGGGCACCAAACACTCATATAGTGCACAGACACACATGTAGTCAAAAGAACGATACATATTCTAAAAATTAAACATATTCAAAAATATTAAAGGCACAAAAGTGGGGAGCTTGAGAACGAGCAAAGCGCACCGCACCAATGTCACCCAGCCCCCGTTGACTTCTCACACACAGTCTGCCATTTTGTGCTTCCACGCTTATCGTCTCGGACTTAAAACAGTTGCGAACTTCTATGAGGGTGAGCCTTGAATAGGGTGAAACAATTGAAGTGTGTGTGCCAGGGGTGGGCTGCTGAGCTCAGATCTGGGCTCACACCCAAGCGGCCATGTGAATGTACACACATTATCTGGGCTTTCCACGGTCCTCCGTCTGCTCATCTGTAACCAGGGGTGATTCGTATCTCACAAGATTACTACCGTGACTCAGTGAGCAGTGTGTTCGCTAAGCAGCTTAAGCACTGACGGTATCAGGGGAAGGAAAACTGCGTTTGAAGGTGGCGCTGAGCATCTCTTCAGGCTGGCCTTCCTGAAGCAGTGAGCTACAGCACTACGTAGCACTAATAGCGGCACGTACAGGGCTGTAGGATGGTGATCGAGAGACGTTTAGCCTTAACTGAATTGTGCAGCACGCTGCCAGGTGCCCGCCTCCTAGACTATTAACCCTCCCACGCATCCCCTCTGTCACGCATCTCTCCTGCCCATCTCCTCTACCCACAACACGCCATCCTAATTTTTATGCATTTCTAAGTAAGTTGCCAATATCATTACAGTTTTCTCTGAGCCTTGCCTTATGCGCATGCTTCACTACTGTCCACCATTTGTATGGTCCAGAATTGTTCACAAAGCTTTGTTCTGAGATATTTTATACTGTACAAACACTCAAGATCTCATTGAGGGGTTTTTTTTCAAATAGTTGCCCCGTGAAACACGGACACTTACCAAGATGTATAGCATTTCCATCTATCACCCTAGAAACTTCCTGTCCCCTCCTTCCGGTTAACCCCACACCCACCCACCCTCAGAGGCAGCCATTGCTGCTTTCTATTGTTTGTCTTTTGTGGAACCTTACAAAACAAGAGTCAGGCAGGCTGCACTCTTTGGAATCAGGTTTCTTTAGTGAGCATGTTTTTGAGATTCATCTGTGTCATTGCATAGGCTACATGTGGTGGTTTGAATAAAAATGGCCCCCATAGGCCCATAGGGAGTGGCACCATTTGGAGGTGTGGTCTGTTGGAGGAACGTGTCACTGGGACCCCACTTTGGTCTCAGATGATCAAGCCACGCCCAATGTGGTAGTCTCCCTACTGCCTACAGAACTCTCAGCTCCTTCTCTAACACCACATCTGCCTGAGTGCCACAATGCTCCCCACTATGATGATAATGGACTAAACCTCTGAATCTATAAGCCAGCCCCAATTAAATGCTCTCCTTTATAAGAGTTGCTGTGGTCATGGTGTCTCTTCACAGCAATAGAAGCCCTAACTGAGACGCCATGGCTCCATTTTTCTCTTATCTGTTCATTATCTGTTTTACAGAAATACCCCATTCATTTACCCACTTACCCACTTTCCTCCTGATGAACAGCTGGGCTGCTTCTTATGTCTTGATTTTTGTGAAAATGTTACTAGATATTCTCGTGTGCAAATACGTACTTTCCTATTGTTTGAGAGTTTAACTGCTCATCGTAGGGCAGATAGATGCTTCTTGTATTAGGGAAGGGAGGTAAAAAACAGAAAAAGGAGAGAGAGAGAGAGAGAGAGAGAGAGAGAGAGAGAGAGAGAGGAACTCTTTTTCCAAAGTAGCTGTGTTATTTTAGACACCCAGCAATAATTTCCCAAGATGAAAAATAACAACTCTTTTGCAAGGTAGACGATAGACGAGAGCCCAGCCAGGAAGGTGCTGCCCATGGAACCTTTGCTGTTGTCTGGAGAGGAATGGAAGGGCCTTTCAGGGGCCTCCGAAGCCACAGGGACCTCTCCTGCCCTTCCAAGAGGTTTATAACACAGCTTGATTTTTCTCCCTGCATGTGTTCCGAATAATCTCAAGCTATGACCTGGACAAAGAAACGGCCTGGAGAGAAAAGACAGTGTTTTTAACTTGGGCAGTCATTTCACAGGTAAAAATAGCTCTATGACTGTGAGATGTTTTAATAATTATTCTAATGTGTTCTTTTGTTAATTTGAACAGGTTTGACCTATTTAATACCAGTCTGGGCCGAGAGAGGAAGACATTTTCACGCTGCCTCTGTTTTTTGCATCCTGATGGTGTGGCAGCCACTGGGGTTCTTGGCTCTTGGCCTCCTCCCGGGGCCCCCTGGAGTGTGGCTCTGAGTGTTGCCCCAGAAAGCTAAATCTTGTGTTGTGGATTTGGCCATTTCAATGAAGCTGTGAACATTAGCTAATCACTTCGCCTTTTACACGAAGTGCCCTCAGTGAGGGGAAAGAGTCTCGGAGGGGAAACTGTGGGCTGGATGGCTGCAGCTTCAGTTTCAGAAGCTACGGCTTCTGGGCCTTCTATAACATCAGTAACAGTCCCTCTCTCACCTCCCTGACATAATCCTGGAGAGAAGGCTGGCCTCTCATCCAGCTTAGTGTTGCTGAGATCTAATGTTTCTGGAAAGAGACAAACAACACCCCACACCCCACGCTGACCCTTCTGCAAGGCTGAGGAGCTCATTAGAGGATCAACGGTAAGGTCAGGTTGGAAGGTTGCGGAGTCTGATGACAATTCATCTTGGGCTTCATAGTGCCCTGAAGAGTCATTTATTGCTCCCCTCTGATGCTTCCTGACATCTTTGTTAGTTCTCTGGGATGTACAAAGCACTAGCTTCCACCACCAAAAGGCTAACAGTGCAGCTAGAGAGGATTCCAGGCCTCCAGCTGAGAAAGATCCCAACTTTTCTGGAGCCCACCTACCCGAGGCTTCTACCAATGTCTCCATTTATGACTCCCTTTGCTCTGCTGCTATAAAAAACTTCCTGAAACTCTCACCATGCTGGAAACTGGAATTTGGAGTTCTGAGCCTGTGTTCCAGCGGCATGGTCATTATATTTAGATAGGAAGAAATCATCTCGAGATGAGAACCGTTTCTGGGGGTTGACATTACTGTCACATGTTGTTCCAGAGGGCAAAGACCTGCTGGCCTGGTCAAGAGAAAGAACTGATGAGAAAGAGGTCAAGTAGGTGCCTCTGTTGCAAAGCCCTGCAGTGGGAAGAAAAGCCCAGCCCTACAGACTTCCTGTAGACTGCTCAGACATATATCACTGTCTGTCTGTCCATCAGACTTAGAACTAGAATCCAGGAATGATATTTGTCTCAAGGTCAGGTTTATCTGAACTAAGTAATGGCAGCAGATGTCTCGGGCATATTGTTTAAATAGATGGCCCTGCCACATAGGCCACATTTTTCCTAACTAAAGAGCTTTTAAGGAAAAAAAACATGGCTGGTCCTTCAGTTTTGGGGAAAGGAAATTCATTTGCAAAGAATCCAATCCTAGTAGAGATGATGCCGGAAAGGAAGGTCCACATTTTAGGGCCAAGGAGCCACAGAGCTGTGCCTTTCAACTATGGATCTTCCAGGCCTCCTTAGAAGGTTTTCTTCCTGGACCTGCAGGATGGTATTGGCTGGCAGAACCTATGTAAAAGGTACTCCCTCCCTCCTCCATGCTTTAAAATGCAGACCTGAGGGGACCACGCCCTACCAGTGAGGAGGTAGCCAGCAGCTGGCTCTCCATGGCCCTTAAAGTGAATTTGGGCCTGGTTTGAGCCCAGCGTGACCAGCTTTTTTCATCTATGAAACTTTGAAAAGGATCAGAAAACAACTAATTAAAAGCGTTCCTCTTGCTGCCACAGAAATACAATAATGACTTTAAAAGGTTTTCCTCTTTTAATTAAATGCCAGCTACCTTTGCTGATTTCAAGCCCAAATTGCCAAAGCTGTTTTTTCTCTCTCTCATGATGACAAAAGAGGAGACTGAAAGCCAACAGTAAACAGTGAAGTTAGAGAGTTTGTGTCCCAGAACATTTTGTCCAAATGAAGTTTTGTTCTCTCTTTGCTTTTCTTAGACAGCTATTGGTGGGTGTTGGGTTTGAGGCTAAGAGCTTGTCAAGCCATACCCACTCATAGTAGCCTCTTGGTCATAGCTGCTGTCAAAGAAATGGCAAGTGCCCTACAGAGAGAGCCTGTCTGTGAATCTGAATCCATTAGCAGTCTTCCCAGGTACCCAGTGTCTTAGTTAGGGTTTCTATTGCTCTGAAGAGACACCATGACCATGGCAATTCTTATAAAGGAAAACATTTAATTGTGGTGGTGGCTTACAGTTTCAGAGGTTTAGGTTTAGTTCATTATCATCATGGCAGGGAGCATGGTGCCTGGCAGCATGGTGGCATACAGGCAGACACGGTGCTACAGAATTATACATCTTTGATCCAAAGGTAACAGGAAGTGAACTGAACACTGGACGTGGCTTGAGTATATAACACCTCAAAGCCCACCTTCACTTCCTCTAACAAGGCCACACCTACTCCAAAAAAGCCACAACTCCTAGTGCCAGTCTCTATGAGCTCATGGGGCCAAATACATTTAAACTACCACACCAAGACTCAAAGAAGTAAATGCTAGACCTCAGACAGAGCTGCTCAAGTCATGCCCGTCTGCTGCCCTTTCTACCTCTACCTTCATAGTTGGTTCTGGGATCCCCACTGTCCAAGGAGACACAGACACCAATAACCTTGTAAGACTCCCCAGGTACCGGATTCTGGGAGAATGTCAGCCTCCCCAATTCTCACTTCCCCACATGCAAGTTTACAGCCAAGGCTGTCCGTGGCTTATCCCTCACCTGAATGATGGGTGCAACTTAACTAAATGTGACTCTTCTCCTAACTTCCCCCATATCCTCTCTTCCTCCAAATACAAGCTCCTCCTCTGCATCCTCAGCAACCAGGGGATGAGAGCTACCATGACTACAGGCAAGCACTGTGGCTGTTCACCAACCATATGACATGAAACCTTTCCCTTCTTCTGACACTTACAAGAGAGGACCGCTATTCTGCCTTGTAGATCTGACTATTCTTAGGGCTCCTGTCATACTCTTGTCTGTCTGTAGTGTTAGCATCACTTCAAATATACTCTTACCAGAGAGGACAGTCTGCCTCAGTGCCCACCTTGAACCCTAGACTGGAGACCTGACATTGGCTTGTTGTGGGTGTGACCATGGTCATGATGATGGCTGTCCTCACCTGTGTGCTATCTTCTCAACACACCATGAAGCCCCTGGATCCACAGGCTGTGGTTCATTATCTTTCTTTGGTTCTCTTTGAACTAATTTTTTTGTCCTGTGTCCTATCTCATGAATTTCAACCTGAGAACGTTACAAAGTCAGGGCCAGGTTCATCCCATCAGCGAATCCAGGGGGTACTGAACTCATTGGATGGTGGGAGGTGGGTGTAAGGGCTAAAGTTAAGCTGCAAGATCCACTTGCCCATGGACAGATCACTTCCTGGAATGCTGGGAGTTGGTGTTCCTGTGACATAAGAAGTCATGTGTTTCCCCACTTCCGTACACAAGGTTGGTTGTCCCAACTGCACAGGGAATGCTTGTTCACTTGTAAGCAGGAGATACGGAGACAGGAAGTACATCAGGATGTATGCTTGCCCCTGATTCGATGAAGAGGCTTTGAGGATTTGGCCTTTAGAAGCACCTGGCCAGTGTAGCTCACAGCCAATCTCTGGGAATCCCAGGTATGGATCTGGCCAGTGTTAAATAAAGCTTGCCTCACTTGGATAATTGTGGAACTGGTCTTTCTCCTCGTGACTATCAGGTTTAACACTGGGAAGGCGAGAGTTTCTTTCCACAGCTGTGTGTGACCCTCATCACTATTCACCTTTGCAGTATTACTTTATGTATGTGTATATATGTATGTGCCATGGATGTATAGTGCCCACGGAGGCCAGAAGAGGGTGTCAGATCCCCAAAGCTGGAGCTATAGTTGGTTATAAACCATCTGAGATGGGTGCTGGGAAACAAGCTTTGGTCCTCCAGAAGAGCAGCAAGTACCTAACTGTAGGTGGAGACTGCTCGTTCATTTCCTGGCTACCCAGACCCGAATAACAACACAGAAACTATATTAATTACAACGCTGTTTGGCCAATAATTTAGGCGTATTTCTAGCTAACTCTTACATCTTAAATTAACCCATTTCTATTAATCTGTGCATCACCACGAGGCTGTGGTCTACTGGTAGGGTTCTGGCTGGCGGCTTGCATTTTTCTCCTTCGGCAGCTACATGGTATCTCCTTGACTCCGCCTACTTTCTTTCTATATCTCTGTTCGGATTTCCTGCCTGGCTTTACTATGCCATTGGCTGAAACAACTTCTTTAATAACCAATGGTAATAAAACATATTCATAGCATACAGAGGGGAATCCCACATCACCTAACCTCTGAGCCAACTCTACAGCCCAGTGCCACATCTTAAAAATGAGATTTACAGGTTGATCATCATTGATGCTCCTGTGTGCGGGCAGAGGTCAGTGGCAGATAATGATTATAGCCTTTCCATTTAGTGTGCAATAATAGGAAAATGTACAATGGGTCATTGTCCCATGCAGTTAGGAAGAAAGGGCAAGTGTGTGGAGTCCAAGTTAACTTACCAGAGCTACCAGAACAAGCACTGCAGATGGTGACATCAGTTAAACAGGAATTCACTGAGCCAGTTCTCCCAATCAGAGTGCAGAATCAGGCTGTCTGCAGGGCATCTTCTGAGGATGGTGAGGCAGGATTTATTCCATCTCCCCTCCCCACAGCTTTGCGTAATTTCACAGCAATCTTCAATAAATGTTGGGCGTGGAGGTTGTGCTGGTTAGGTTTTTATTTATTTTATTTATTTATTTATTTTTGTCAATTTGACACAAGCTAGAGTCATCTGGGAAGAGAGAGCCTAAATTGAGAAAAACACCTCCATCGCTGACCTATATGCAAGTCTGGGGGCAATGTTTTGATTAATGATTGATGTGTGTCACACCTAGGCAGGTGATCTTATGTTCCATAACAAAGCAGGCTGAGCAAACCATGGAGAGCAAGCAGTAAGCTGCATCCTGTCTCCAGGCCCTGCCTCCAGGCCTCTGCCTCCAGGATCCTGCTTTCAGTTTCTGTCTTGACTTCACTCAGTGATGGACTGTGATCAGGATTATGTAAGTCAAATAAACCCTTTCCTCTAAAGTAGCTTTTGGTCATGGCTTATCACATGGAAACTAAACTAAGACAGGTAGCCGAGATATTACCCCAGTGTCTGCCTTCACAGGGGATTTACCCCTTCTTTCCTATTGTCTTTTTTTTAAATGAAGATACCATATTGTAACATGCCTGATAGGGGTCAAGATATTCTCAAGAAACAGTTGTGTCCCCAGTTTTGACTACCAGACTCTTGAAACAATTGACTCGAGAAATTGGAATTTCCCTAAGAATCTCATGCTGGAAGAAGAGAAAACCAAAAGTCTGGGCCAATGAGTGGTGGGCTTGTCTCCTGAGAAGAGATTTGTAATTTAACCCACCATCTCACAGGAAAGTGGAGCCAAAGGAAGCAGCGTGCCCATGATAGTGGACCACACCTTGGCCAGCACTGCTTAGATGCACCCAACTCTGGCCCTCTGCTTAAATCTAAACTCATGTCAGGACCCCAAATGATGTATGGGAAAGGTCAATGAACCAAATAATGGGTTTGAGGGGTTGATGGACAGTCTGTTTCTTTTCCCAATGTAGCCACATTAAATGAATCACTTTTTCTTGTTTTCACCATTAATTAGACTTTTAAATTTGAGTCATCTAAGACGGTGCCAAGCTTGGCTTGTTGGGGCACAGGCTGTGAACCAAGTCCGATAACACTATATGCTAGCCCGCCCTACTACGGCCCCATTTTAGCATAGCTCTCTATGTAGAGTCTTCCTCCAAGCGAAGCCCCACTCTGGGATGCTGGAGGTCAGCACTGCAGCATAGTTGTTTTCAGGAGACAGAATTCGGCTCACAGCAGAACCGGGAGCTCCCCACTGAGGCGTGACTCTGAGTTTCCAGCAGTGTGTCCTTGAGAGGACACGCATAGACCAAATTTGCCATCGTAAAATTCTATGTAAGGGGTTATTCTTCCCTTATTTTCAGAGGATCCTGAATCCCCAAAAGCATCTGTATACTCCCTCAGAGGAGCCTCCAGCAGTTCTAGAAATATGGTAATGTGCTTACTTCCGACAGAGGAAGAGGCTCAGGTAGGCGAGGGGGCCAGCCTGAGAGCTCACAGCCAGAGCTGCGACAGCTCCGTCGGTCTGCCTACACGTCCAGGCTTCTCTGCATGCTACCAATTTGCTAACAGCTTCTTCCTTTTCTCTTTCAGGAGATCACTCATCTGAATTGTGGGTTTTTTTTCTTTTTTTAATTAATTGGGCAATTTGCATAGAAGGGAATAAATTACTGACATAGAAAGGCACATTCTCCTAATCAAATGTGTTTATTTAAAGTTGCAGGGGAAAGTCTGGTAGGGAGAGAAGTTAGCGATGGTTGTTGGTTCTGGAGGGGAGCGCGGGGGGGGGGGGGCTTGGGGGGGAGGGGTGCTGGGATGCCTGAGAGGAAGATGGAGGAAGAACAGGTGGGCAGGCATGAGCTCCACAGCAGGGTACAGGGCACATTTGGCCCGGTCCTGGAAGAGCAGAGCAGGTTACCAGTGCTCTGCCTGCCTCAACCTACATCTTTCAACATCTGTGAAGCAATGTAACAATGCCACACTGGATGGGTGAGCATTTGCCTAGGGTGCACAAGGCCCTGGGGTCAGTTCCTGGCACTTTAAATCAATAATAATTAGAAACAACAACAACAACAATAACAACACTGGCAGCCTGTAAAACCCAGTGTTTGGTGATGTCATTAGCCAACTTAAATGACACAGAAATAAAGCATATTTTTTGGGGGGGGGGAATAGCACGAAGGTTTGGGGGAAATGTGTGATGTTGGAGGTAACAGATGAGAATTCCTTTAGACATAACCAGCAGAAAGATCCATGGCTGGGACTCCCACGAGAAAGAGGCTGCAGATAGACAGTTAGGGATTATTGGCAGAACTATTTTTTTTTAATGCATAGGTTCAACCATCCATTTTAGGAACTAACAGGCAAGCAGTTCTGTGTCTAAAAATAGACCTCTAGAACTCTGTGACAAAGGCTACACAAGATCTGGGAGGACGGCAGCAGAAGAGCTTACCTGGTCTGAAGGGAGGATTTCAGAAAAGCAGTGAATTTTAAACTGAATATTGACTATGAGCTCAGATGTGATTGGTAGATTCCACAGTTTGGAAACTGAGGAAACCCTGGGATAAATCTCGCACAGAGGAAAGTAGACCTGGGCTTTGTGAGTCAAGCCATTGTTAAACCAATTCTACACCAGATCTAACGTCCCGACGGAAAACAGGGTTGTGTTGTAGGTTGTCGAGGTAATTCTGCTATGACAAGCGGACCCAACATCCCACTAAGACTGTGAAAGATGCTCAGGTGGACAGGTGGCTCTTCGACACGGCAGCCAGGGACCCACGTCCCCTCCATCATCTCTGTCATCCCTGGATGCCAGAAAGCCCCCAGCTCTAACGTGTCGAAGGATGGGGCGGTCAGTGAGGAAGAGCAGAAAAGCCCACCTTCTTGAAAGAGCCAACCTAGACACGACACATTTCACACCCACTCACATGCAGGCAATGATGACTGGCATGCACGAAATGGTGGACATGAGAGGCGACCTGGTGACAAGTCCCCATATGAGACAGGACCATGAAAGGTTCTGGGGACCTGGCAAGCTCTGTCAGTATTAGCATCAACTGATTAGCAGAGGGAGCACTGAGCACCGTGTGTGACTCAGTGTAGAGGGCACCGGACGGCAGCAGGGCTCAGTGGGCGTGGGCAATGTGACTGAATCGCTGAGTGGCTCCTGGGCTCAGATAGGAGCAGCTGGGGGTATGAAGGCCAGTTACCTACAAGCCAAGCTCGACAGCTGTCACACAAGTTTATTTGGAACTCCGCCCCTGTGCGTTCAGAAATGGGTTCCATGTGGTACAGGACAGAGGAGTTGGGCACAGTGAATAAAACAGAAACAGGCAGGGATTATGCGGTCATAACTGCAGGAAGTGAAGATGAGGTGGTCCTGCATCAGGGCCCTCAGAAATGAGAGTTGAAGGAGGCAGAGAGAATCTCTAGTCACTCCACGGGAGTGGCTGCTGGAAACTACAGGGCTGCCAGGGCACCCATGGTGCCTCCTTGGAGTCTGACATCATCGGAGGGGTCACAAAGGTCAGCAGAGCTCAAGGGTCACATGTTCATTCTCTAGCAGTGTAAGATGAAGAAATCCAGGTATCTGAGACAACTTACATCTAAACTAGGTGTGAGTGTATTGTAGGTAAGACAGCATCACTTCCAACTGTCAGAAATAAGAGACAAGCAAGCAGAGAAGGAACACCAGGTGTTTTTCACTGAGAGGTCAAGACAGACTTGCATGTGCTTGAGGCAGATGAGAATGGATGAGCTAGATAGATAATAGACAATGGAAACACACACATGTGCACACACACACACACGCACACACACACACACTTCATAGGTTATGCCAGTAGGGGTTAGAACCAGCATAGCTCTGTACTGGTGAGAATGCTTACACCTAAATCTTGGTTTCTAAGTTTCTTGCCGCAATAGAAGGAACTAAGTCTTCTTAGGGACACAACAGATTTCAGGACTGGGAAAGGGGAAATATAAGATGAGCCTGGAGTATCAAATGAACTGAGAAAATGAGTCCTGGAAGTGTGGCTCAGGGGCAGAGCACTCACCTGGCCTGTGTAAGGCTATGAGTTTGTGCAACACACACACACACACACACACACACACACACACACACACGTATACATACATACATGCACGCATTCATACACATATCAACACAGAATATGTGCATACATATACATTCACTATACAAGCATGCATATACAACATGTACAAATATAGACAAATGTATATGTATAAGCATGCACACACAATACATACATGTATGCATCTACATACTTATGTTTATATAAATATACATGTGTAAATATACATCTCTATACACACATACATTCACATATATAATCACACATACAAATGTATATACACACGCATATACATATATTCATATGTATATACATAATGCCATGTGGGATTGCAGGGCACATCCTGCATCTGAAAAAGGATTTTAGTGGAAAACCTGGTGATATTTGCATAAAGTCTACAGATTCATTTTAAAAATAATCTATGTGAAGAGTTTGCTCAACATTGTTTCAGGATTTATGACTGCAAAATAATATTTTAATCTTACCATTAAACATTATATTTCCACACAACTAAACTCAGGAATAAAAACTGTTCCTAGAGGTGGGGAATGGGGCCACCCCTGATTCTGACAGGCTGTAAGTGGGACTAGGGAAGGGGCCACAGCTGTAAGCATCCTAAATGCAGACAGGAAGGAAGCAGTTTCTGTTGTAGGGCCTTTGAGGCAGTTAGTTAACATATTTAACCCGCAGCAGCCCTGCAGGAGCCGGAGGTGCTCATACATAATTCCAGGCTACAAGCAGGGAAAGCCAGGCAGAGTGAGAGGCCCAACAGTGGGGGCTGTTGGTCATGTGTACGGTAGGTAAACCGCTAAGCGTCCTTTCATGAAATTCTCGTAAAATGAGGCAAAAGCAATTCAGATCTCCACTTGAAGGATGACACCGCTGCACTCGAGGGAGAAGGGGCTGGCAGATACAGGCTGCTTGCCTTCCCCTCAGGCCCACTGTGCTGCCAGCGCCCTGTAGGCTCCACCGGGTACCCAGAACACCGCTCACCAGGAACCTCAAATGAAACACAAATTCAGCTCTTCCACAGACTCTAGGCGTGATCCCTCTGACTGAAGGCAGAGAAAAACAAAGACTGAGAAAGAGAGACCTCGGAGAACGTGGAAGGAGACGCAGTAGGATTCCAGAGGGCAGCCTGGCCAGTGGAAGGCAGCTGCGACCTACTGAGTCACAGGTCTGACTTCTGGGGAGGGAGAGACCCTTTTTGATGAAAGGGCAGGAGTGGGGATGGGGCGTAAATACCATGCTACGCTAAACTAGTCTGACATTGATGTTGCCTTGGAAACCAGCCTTTTCCTTCAACCGTTCAAGCTTGCTAATTTTGGAGGCTTCTCGGAAACATGATGAGGAATTTATCTCCTCTTCTACACAAGTCCCCAGTCAGATTAGAGTGGACTGTGGGGGTGGCACGGGGGATAAGTGGATTCACGGCAGTTCCAAGAGGTGGTCTCTCAATTTTCCCCCCAAATAACATCTCCCTAAAATAACTCTGTCCTGATCACCTGCTGGGGTCCCCTCCAGCACCATTATCTCTTCCCCCTGTCAGGCAGCAATTACCCACTCACTTGTCTTGCTCCCTGGCTGTCCTCCAGCCTCAACTGTGAGCCTCAGGGAGCAGGATAGCTTCCTTCCAGGTTGAGGCTCTGCCTGTAGTACTAGGCTAGGGAAGAGATCCCCCGGAGCACTCAGTTGAGAGCGTGGGCTTCCCCTCCTCTTCTGCATCTTAAAGACGCTGTTCCAGTGACTTCGGAGGGTGTCTCCACAGAGCCTCCCTCCCAAATTCTTTCTTCTAGCTGGAACTTGTCCTCCACAACCTGCCTCTCAGGCTGCCATCCACCCTGGGACTTCTAACTGGCTCCTAGGGAACTCAAGTCACTGTCCCCGCACAGCAGGGCTTCCCCTCAGAAGAGGTCCTGGTGTTGATAAATAGATTGAAAAGTATGCAGAGGCCATGAAGGGAGTCTCTTCCACTAACCTAAGTCCTGGTTTTATGATCATTGTTGGCTCAGCAGAGCTCTGTGAAAAAGGAGATTTTCTTGACTAAATCTTTGGTTAAATTCTTCTCACTGCTCTGGCGCTTCTGCTCATCCAGGGGATTATATTCCCTTTATTCTGATGAGAAAATTATAACTCCACTAGGAAAAATATTAAGGTCACCCCTAATATTCAAGATCCCATTGCCCCTCCATTGCCTCTTCTCTGTCCTCTCTCCCACCATTATCCATACTGCACATGGCCGCTCAAGGTAGAGCAAAGATAACCTTGGTGGTTTCTCTTTCTTCTTTCTGGCTTTATTTATTTATTTATTTTGGCAATAGAATAGCAAATCCACTTATGACAGAATGTTTGAACATGTGCTCATTAAGCCTTTAGTTGACTCTGTGTAGTTGAATGATGCATCTGGTGTTTACATGTTGGCTATATGGATCCATGGCCTCTTTAAGTGGGATGCCAGCTCATAGCCCTGCCTGGGCCTCCCAGGCTCACTGTTTCAAAAGACAGGCTGGCTTACCCAGAGCTCTGGGGTATGAGTAGGGTTGTCTCTGCCCTGGGGTGAGAGCTGGGGTTAGACTCCCTTCCTTCTCTCTTCTAGTCACGGGCGTGGCTGGCCCCAATCCCCCAGTTTTACGATTAGTGTAGTGTGCCTGCTTCCAGCTCTATCTCGCCAGTCCTGCTCTCCTCCCCGAATGGCCTGCCATCTGAGGCAGGAAGATGTGTGGGCACGAACTGCACAGCGTCGAGATGCGTAGCTGCTGCTGCTGGAACGGTGGTTAAGACGCGAGCACCAAGATGCGTGGGTTGGAATCACAGCTCAAGCACTTAACCACATCACCTTGCACAAACGGCTTCGTTGCCTCTGCTTGTGCACTTAAAATGGAAGTGACAGTGACTGCCAATGGCAGGGACGTCGAAGGTAGGGTTGTCTCCTTCCTGGAACTGCCAAGCACTTAGCACTTGGCACAGCAAAGGGCATTTGCTATTCTTAGCATTAAATACTTAGGCTGAGTTCAAGCTAAGAATAAGCCAGTTCGCTTTTTGTGAGAACCGCGGTTTGATGTTCTGAGAAATGAGCAGTGATTGTGACTGTGTTGCCCTGAGTCTGACACACAACAGAACGAGTTCGGGGCCAGGAAATCAACCAAACCTAGATTTAAACCCCAGTTTGTCTACTGGGGCCCAGGGGCCTCTCCCTGCCTTTGAGCTTCAGTTCTTCATCTGTCAATACCTGTCATCTAAAGCAGCCAAGACAATAGAGGCACTGGTGTTCTCTGCCTCCTCCTCGAGCTGCTGGCTGGCAACCAGATGCATCGTAGCAAAGGCACCAGCAGAGCCTGCTTCTGCCACTGTCCATTTCTGTATCTAATTTTTGTCTCTAAACTTTAGGGTAGTGACGTGTGCGGTAGTATATATGCTATGGTTTGAATCTGTAACTAAAGTATGTGTCGGAAACTTGGTCTCCAAAAGCACATTGTGGGGGGTGGATCCTGGTGAGATGGCCGTGGGGCCGCATCAGCAGGTTAATGCTGAATACGAGTGAGGGTTTGCTCCTGGAGATGGAGTCCTTGCTTTCTTATATTGACTCCTGGCCTTCCTAGAAGGAGCCGCCCACCTTCTAGTTCAATAACTTCCAGCAACCAGACCCGTGAGAAAGAAATTTCATTTCTATCCAAATTACTCAGTCATGCCAGGACCTCAGTACAGAGTCAGGCTCTGAGTATCGTTCCAGGCTCTCAGTGTAATGGAAGGAACTTAGTAATATGCCAGGACTTCAGTACCTTATCATGCCCCACTCAGTGTCACAGTCAGGACGTCAGGATAGCATCACTTTAGGCTTTCAGGAGCCATGTCAAGCCCCCAGCAACGTGCTAGAACTTCAGGATCATGGCAAGCACTCCATGTCAGTATCATGTTAGGGTCATACCACACATCCAGTAACACCAGGACTTAAAATCTCTTCATGTCCTCAATATCAGGTGGGACCTCAGTATCTTTCAATTCATGTCATATTCTCAAAACTATGTCAGGACTTTGGTATCATGTCAGGTCCAATGACAGGACCCCAACATTATGTGGGACCTTAGCAACACGTCAGGCAATCTGGATCATGCCAGTGCCTCAAAATTACGCCTGCATCCTGTGAGGCCCTTAGCATCACATGTCCTCACTATGATGCTGTGGCCTCAGTGACCTATCAGGATGTGAGCCTATTAACAGGCCCATAGCAACATGTCCGGATGTTAACATCTCTGTTACCATGGGAGTTCCTGAGCGTTATGTGACAAAAATCAGCGTTACTCATTCCCCTTGTGCTATGCTATTTCCTCTGCATCATGCCATGATCTCGTTAGCATGTTGGTGTCAGATTCTTCTATCAGAACCTCAGTATTGTGTCTGTCACTCAGGATTCTATTAGGTCCTCAGCCTCATGCTAGATCCTCAGAAAAATAGTGTTAGTCTAATGTCATGTCAGAACCTGTGTATCAGGGTAAGTCCTAACCTTTATGTCAGGATGTCAGCTGCTTAGTAGGTCTTCAGCATCATAGTGTTGTTCCAGACCTTGACATCACGACTTCAGCTGTGTCATGAGTGGATCTCTCATATCATGTTAGGTCTTCTCTGTCATGACCTGAGTGTCATGTTAGACATTCAACGTTCTTTCAGGGCCTCAGCAATGTGTCAGGACTTAATTTCATTGCAAGCCTTCAGCATCATGCCAGAGGATGGGTGTCATGTCAATCCTCAACAAGATGCCAGACCACAGTGCCATGTTAGCCCTCGGCATGATGTCAGGACCTCATCACAAAGCGAGGATGGCGGCACCATGCCTTCCATCAACATACAACCTCAGCAGAATGGGAGGACCTTAGCATCATTTCAGATGCTCAGCATCACACCAAGGCCTCTGTATCAGGCCAAGCTTCCCCTGTCATGTCTGAAACCCACCGTATCAAGACCTCAGCATCATAGCAATATCTCAGCATCGTGCCATTTTCTCAAGGTCACGTCAGGTCTTTTGCATCATACCAGAAACCCAGTGTATCAGGCTCGGATACCATGTCCGGCTCTGAAAACTATGTAATCACCGATAACACCATGGTATGCACTCAGAAACTTTAAGGTGGAGATCCCCCTCCCTGGGCCCCCAGTACCTCCTCCCACCTAACAGGGCACTCTGCTCCTGGCCTCCCGATCCCCTCTCCTGTACCCTCAGTCTTTCCAGCAGGCTCTGAGAAGAAGGAGAAGCTGTAAAGGACGGCCGAGACGCTCAGACACATCTATGTTTATTTTTTTTCCTGTCAGAAAATCTCAAGAATTACACCAAAAAATACTTCAGCCTCTGCTACCTACTGACAAAAATACACCACAAAATTATAAAGCGCTCTGTGGTTTTGCTAGGGATGATTTGTTGATCCGCTTCAGATGACGAATGAATTTACAGGTGACTCAAGGTGATGGGAGGACGGATGGGGGGAGGAGGGAGGACAAATCGGATGAGCGAGTTTGGCAGGATAGCTTGCGCTACGCAACTCCTGTTACCCAGCGGCTGTGTAAAATGATTTCAGCAATAAAGCAAGCCACAAAAAGCACTCTTACATGACCTGTTGGAGAGTCACTGGGAAACAGTAACACATGTCAAATGAACACTTCTCCTGGCCAGTTCTGGTCCTCCTGGGCCTAGAGCCAGCACTTCCGCAGAAAAGGGCCTTCCTGGAATTCTCCTGAGAAGCAAGAGGCTCCTGCTAGCTGCCCTGTGCCCTGGAATGGGAAGCCTAAGAATGCTGGCCACGCCCCTCCTGCTCCCCACCCCCCCCATCAGGGGCTTCTGGAACCCAGTTGGGGAGTTTGAGTGCACATCCTCTGTCAACACAACGAAGTGAACCAAAGACAGCCACCTTTCTTCTCCAGCTTCTTTTAGAAATGACCTGCCACCATTGCAGGCCCAATCTTCAGATTTCCTCCTGGCTGTCTCTTGGATTTCCTGGCTAGGCTCCCTCGGTCGCTGCTGCTGTCATGAGTACTTTGGGAAAGAGCAAACATGTAAGACCTGGGTGCCCATGCTTCTAGCTGGGCCCAGGGGCGACCCGCCTGTTTCCTTGCCACCCCTCTTCCTTTCTCTCCTTTTCCACCCCTGCCATCTTGAGAACACAGGCAGCATCTAGGGATACACCTAGAAAAATAAAAGAAAGACAACGTCTCAACATCTACCCACGTCTGTGTTTGCTGATTCACAACAGCTGCCCTATGAGCATCAGGAGCCTAGATCCCATGGGCTACCCTGGGTGGAGCATGGATGCCTCCCCCGTGGCTTTGTGCTCCTCTTGCAAACTCACCACTAAGTGGTACTCTATGCATTCCTGGTCTAGAAATGCCAGCGTCACCTTTCTCTCCAATTCAGCCTTCTCTGCCTTGCTGTGCTCCTCTCCTGCAGACCACAGGCAAACCAAACGGCTCACACTTTGCCACACAGATACCCGGTCGCCCACACTGAAGGCACCGGTGCCTTGTCTAAGAAGCCCAGAGAGGCTGTGCTCTTTCCTGCCCTGCTGTGTCTTCCTTACGGAGCCTGTTTCAGGTGCCTTTTACTCATTTTCTCTGGCTCCCCTTCCTGTCTCTAAATTATCCTAACAAAGAATAAGCAAGGGCTTTGAAAGTATCTTACATGGGAACAATCAACACGAAACATGCCTTTGTACACGAGCCTGACTTGGGTACGAAGGAACAATACGAAAGGACAAAAGGAAAGATCGATTCAGACGACCCCAGTGCACAATATTTTCAGGGAGTTCTCCCCAGACCCCGTCCTGCCCCTCCCCCACCCCGTACCCCAGCAGTACAGTGTTGTCTTGTAGCTTCAGCTTTGCCTAGCCAGTCGGGGGTTCCCCTCTCCACCCACCACCCCCATCCCGGCTGAGGCGGGCCTCTAATGGCCCTGGGTCTTGGGCGGCTTGGGCTCGTGGATGACGGCGGCTGCCGACAACCACGGTCCGATGGCCCGGGCAGTGCTCTGTTTGGCCACACTGTAGTGGCTGATGACGGTGTAGAAGCGGCTCCTGGAGCTGGGATCCTGGGCTGAGTAGTAAGCGTCCAGCGAGGCCGGGATACAGCGCTTGTGCTGGGGAAGAAAGAGATACGAGTCAAGAGTAGCCGGGTGGGCTGCTGGCACCCACGGACCCACAGACCCACGGAGACACTGCTGCCCTGCGCCGGAGTTTCAGAGACAGTACTGCTGAGCTTGGCCTCAGCAGACCTTCCCCAATTATACCATTGCCATCTTCAGAGCAGAGGAGATACACCTACTGGTACTGAGGTAAGATCACACTCATCGGCTTGATGACCATATGGCAATAGTAGTTCTTGGTAGCACGACATGACGTCCTCTTACCTGGTCCCAGTGACTGTCTGGGCCACTGTCCACAGATAATGATGATTTCCCGTCCTTTGTTTAATATATGTATTTCTTTTCTCTTACCAAGGTTGTTGGTTCCTAACATTAATATGAATTTGCATTATGAATTTGTATTATTCTACCATATATATATGGTAATCAAAAATACTACCAATATTAGCACTCATAGTGAATTGTGCATTGAACGGATGTTTCTATGTCTTAATGCCCTGGGCATTTTCAACTGTCTGATGGTACTAATGTGTACCTAGATAATTCTGTTTCTCGATTTAGCACAGTATCCAATAAATTCCATAAAATGGCCACTGTTACAAAGTAGGCCTCATTCCAGGCGGTTTGGGCCAACTCTAGGCCTGTGTAGAGTCCTGACAACCGATAGGTCAGATGCCCTAAAAGGCACTCTGCAGTCATGATGGTTCCAGCCTATGCAGGGTTCTCCTGTCGTCCCCACAGTGAGCTGAGGAGTAGCCACACAAGCTACTGAGATTCTGCAGGCAGTGGCTATTTGAAATACTAGCTTTCTTTGCCGAGTCTCTCCGCTTGATACAGAACTAGGTTCTTTGTTTAGCTTGTTTTCAATCTGCGGGGTTTACTTTTTCTTATTTATTTATCAAACAAGACAACACTTTACGTATTTTAAGGAAAATATATAACGAGCTAATTCTGGATGAACATTGCATCTGTCCTTGACTCCTTCCTTCCTCCTCTCTGAGTATCCATGTTTGATATTTTAAATGTTTATCTTTTTAGAATTTAGAAACAAGCCTCTTTCACCCCCCCCCCCCACTTTCTTCCTTTGTTTGCCAGTATTATCTCGAAGGGGAATCGATGTCCCGAAGCAGACAGCCTTTTCTCGCTGTCATACTCCTTAGGATCCCCTTGTGTGGAGAAAGCAGGGTCTATTCAGCTGTCTCTGCCACTTGCTGTCACAGTCTCCACTCTTTCAGAACCTCAGCTTTTATCCAGCAGGAGCATCACTCCATGGAGACACACAGCGGCACCAAAAGACACACGCTCTCAAGTTGGAACGGCTCTCATTTGATCCCCCACTTTGGAACAGCTTCCTAGCTGTGAGGCATTGGGAAACCCTCTTAACTAAATACCCCCAATTTCTGTTACTTCTTATGGAAAACAGGGACAAAAATAATCCCATTTTCAGAATGGTTGTGTGGCTTCGTAGAGATGATGTTTATGGAAATTTCTAGTAAATAGCCTGACAGAAAATAAGTACTCAGTAAACGGTGATTATAAAAATTAACACTGCCAGGCAGTGGTAAATCCCAGCACTTGGGAGGCAGAGGCAGATGAATCTCTGTGAGTTCAAGGCCAGCCTGGTCTAATGAGCAAGTTTCAGAACAGCCAGGACTGTTACACAGAGAAGCAAGCAAGCAAGCAAACAAACAAACAAACAAAAAACAACAAAAAAACCCACAAAAACAAAACAAAACACAAACAAAAACCAAGAAAAAATACATCATCACCTGTTTCCGATTTAAAATAGCTAACTTTATTGCAACTCATATGTATTGAGTCCGTTATCCCATAGGTTTTATTTATTTATTTATTTATTTAGTGCTAAACTATTTGACTGTTTGGGCATACATAATTCTCCAAAAGAATAAGAAAAGCCCTAGGTCACCCAACGCTTTGAAGGAAGGAGGGCAACTAAAGCAATGGTCAGGAGGAAAAGGACCCAGAGGACCAAGGGTCTGGACACAGGCTGGGAGGAAAGCTCAGAAGCGCTCTGCCTCGTGTCTCTTCAGGGACACCCTGAGGTAAGGAATCAGCAAGCTGGTCAGAAGATCCACGTGAAGTGGAGCTTTCCAAAGACGAGCGAGCCAGTGTCAAGTGTCAGTGGGCATCCTTCACTGCTCATGCGCAGTCTGGAGGTGGCCCACTTCCTGACCTTGCTAGACCGCTCTCGTGCCTGTCTGAGACTGATCCTTCAGGAAGCCATGATCACTCCCTTTCAGCTGTGTTTCAGTCCTTGGGGATAGTGCCATACCCAAATATGGCCACCAGGAAAGAGACGACATTGATAATGTCTCCGGTTATTGCCAATCACCTAGGGCTGCGCACCTGCCCTAAGCCCCTTACCTTATAGACAAATCCCTCAGGACAGCTGTGGTCATAGGTGAAGGCTTTGTAAACCACCAGGAACACAATGCAGGCGAGGAAAGCGAGGGCCAGGCTGACAAGAATGGTGACCTGAAAGAAGACAGAACTGAGCGTCACACAGTCTCAGCGCATGCGCTTTCAGGCTACACATGCAGCCTTCAGCATCTGGAGTCAAGAGGCGGGTTGGTACATCGGGAAGGGGAGTGGCCAAGCACCCAGGGAATTGAACGCTTTAGTCACTAACTAAAATTTAGCATGGGCCTGCGAAAACTTGCCCTTCAGGAGCTTCAGATTCTCCCTCCTAGGAGAATCCAGGAAGTTCTTTCTTGACTCTACAGATGCTTTCCCCGCTACTCTTCCTGTTAACATGAGGGTGGGGGCGTGGTTAAGCCATCACATCCTGGGCATTCTGCTTTCCTTCACCATCCCACCCCTATCGTCAGCACGGTGTTCTAATGTCAGGCACCAGTTGCTGGCTTTGCCTCTGCTTGGACACCTGGCACCATCTTGAATGCACCCCCATTCTCCCACTCCAACTTTCTTCCCGCTGCAGGAAACGGCAGCTCCACATAGTCAGTAGTGAACACACACCTTCCGGTCACGCTTAACTATGTCCCCCTATACTGCACATCAGCTCGTCAGGAAAATCTGCCTTGACATGAACTCACAACCTGACCCCTTTTGACTGCTTCAGTCATTTCCGGAGTGTCTGAAGCTATGCCACCTCTCCCCGGCAGTACTGACAGCAGCCTTTAAAACTGTAAAGGCTTTCTATAGCATGGTTGACACACAGCGATAGAAGACTTGGAAATTTTAGTTTTTCTACCCCCAAAAGCATGTGATCATCACCAAACAACCAGCTCAGTGTAAAGGATTGACTCTTGGCGGTGAGCGACAGCAAGTGTTTGTTTGTTTAGTACCCGCCATGCCAAACCGAAGCAATGCCAGGAATTACTGGAAAGGAGTATATGATCAATTACGAGCTCACATTGTGTCCACGACCACGCATGTGTACAAAACAAAAGGCACCTCCCATCTCCGTGATGCGAGGGTCTGCCGAGTTCTTGTCAAAATTTGAGAGTATGCATTATTTTTAAATGCTAGCCAATCGAATCAGTTGGCCTAAAAATTGGGCACAGTTCCTCCCAGGAAGAGAAAGTTCCTTTCGATATAGGAGAAAATTAAATCAATGTGGGTTTTTCTGGGGGGTCCTCAATCCCACATTTCACCCTCAGATATGGGGGCAACAATAGGAGGAGACAGGAATCTGTGATGCTCCAAATGAGGGGAGTTGCCTGATGACCCCTTTAAATACTGGATGGGAGGAGTTTGGAAGGGGAAAGACAGTGAGGAGAGAATCAGGCCGAATCCTTGGGTGAACACAGTCCACAAGAGATTTCTCCACTCGCATGGGTGTGAAATCCCATTTTAAGTTATTGTGGAAGCATTGTGCTGTCCTGGCTACTCTTTCCATTACCCAGGGCCTCTGCTGAAGCCTATTGCGCACGCGCCAGCCTCCCAAGCAGGCTGGAGTCTACTGCGCACGTGCCAGCCTCACAGGCAGGGTTATGGCGACCACGCAGGAGGATGAGGTGATTCTGAGGTCTGACTTGGGTCCTTCAGAAGGGCATGGGGCTGAAAAGCCGCAGAAGCCCATGGAAACGGAACCTGGAGAGATGCTATGCTCCCCCAAATTAATATTAATTTATTAGGAAAGCAGGTCACCCAGGATCACCACTCACCAATCCCAAGAACTCAAAAGCGCTGGCCAGAGAGTGTCTGCATTACAGATGTATAGAAGCTAAAACAATTCCAGATTGTCCAAGACTCGAAAGACAGAAATAGTTCAGGATAACCAAATATTATCTTATCAGCCTCTCATATTTAATGATTCCACATTAATGGGTTCAATTAACTAGAGACCAAAAAATTTGTGGAAAAGTAAAATTTTCTATACTGAACACATCAGCCTTTTTATTTTATTTTTTATTTTAATTTTTTTATAAATATGCTCCCCATATAAGGCTATATAGCAATTACTAACATGGATTTATATTGTACTACTTTATAAGAACTTCAGAGGAGAGCTAACACCCACAGAAGATGTACAAAGGTCATATGCAAATACACGGGAATTGCACATCAGAGGAGTTTGGTACCCCAGGGGGTCTTGTGTCCAGGCACCCCCTGATCTTGATAGATGGTGTGTATTCATATAACATCACTCAGTCATAAGAGGAATGAAATACGTGTTGACAGATGTAGACAGACCTCAAAACCATCACACCGAATGAAAGAAGTCATATCTAAAAGGTCACCGTGAAATACCGAGAATAGATTAAACTGTAGCGATAGAAAACACATTGCCAGGGGCTTGCGCACGTACACTTTGGGGGTGGGGCAGTGGGGAATGAATGATAATGGATACCAGGTTCCTTCTAAGTGATGAAAATGTTTTGAAATTAGACAAGGATGATGGTCACAATGCTGTGAATATTCTAAATGTCACTGAATAGTTTGTTTTAAAGTGACTAATTTTACAGTGTGCAAATTTTTACCTCAGGTTTGAAATGCTAGAACTAAGGGAACATGCTGCCTCCAGGGTGGGAGCCATTCCTATACGTGGTGACTCCATCAGAGAGCTCTAAAATGCTTCCCTGCAGGCCCAGCCAAGAGGGCTGCCCATGTTCTGGATGCAAAGAGTTATCTGTGCAGTATCTGTGGCAACCACATGGCTGTGGACGTCATGCACACAAAGGAGAGAGCAATGGTCCACAGGATCACCTAGCCAATATCAGCAGTCACAGGCAGCTCAAGGGGGCCCTGGGAAATTCCCCCATCCCAGTAACCACATGTGATCTCAGCCTCTGACTGAGCTGAGCCCCAGCCTTTGGCAAACCTAGCAGCAGGGCAAAATATCTAAAGACAGTCACGGTCCCAGGGAACATCCGTTTAGGTGTTCCCACCCCAGGGGTCTCTAGCAGGTTAGAGAAGGGTGTCCAACATGCTCACCCAGGGTTAGCCTCCCCAGACATGGCAGGGCTCTCCCATTCCTAACCTTCTCTGAGAGAAGCAGGTGTGATTCACCAAGGTCACCAAGGCCGACTGTGTGATGGAGGGGCTTTCAGAAAATGTCACTGGGAAAAGAGGAGGGAGGAAAGAAGGATGTGGTTTCAAGTATACTGCTAGGAGCATCTGAGGGACCCGAGGATGCTGACATCCAGGTTTTCCTCTCCTGTGACGCCTAACTTAATGGACATGGAGCAAATGGGCACAGTTTTCAACCTTCCAGTGGACTGTAAGGTACACCCATGGGAAGACTGGCTTCTCCTGTAAGCTGTTTGGATTTGGATCTCAAGCTGGCTGCACATGTTGTCATCATGTAGCAAGTGTTTTAAACAAGCCCCATCTCCTGCCTCCACCTGGGTAACGACCTCAGAATCTCTGGGATAGAGTCCAGGCTACAGGATGTCTGAAGTCCCCAACTCCTTAGAGCAGGCAGGGAGAAAGACATTGTGTGTAGAGCTTGGATAGGGTGGCTTGTGGGAATGCTGAGTGGAGGCTGGGGAGTAGCCTGGTTGTGTGTGCGATTCTGCCCATCAGGCTAGCTCTGGTCAGGGTAAGTGGAGGGCGTGTTGTCTGAAAGCCTTCGCTCTTCTCCTAAAGTTTAGTAGGGCTTTCTCTGTGACTGAGGCTGTCAGCACGGGGGGCGGGGGACTCTGGGACTAACCTGCAGCAGGGGATGTGACATTATGGGCAACTGCAGAGAACACCAAGTAGGAGGGCTGAAGGCTCTCAGTAGAGGACTGTGCATTTCCCAGAGGGCAGCTGGAGAAGGTCTGGGCCATCCTGGATGCAGGGTAGGTTTGACTCAGAGGAGGCAAAGAAGGAAGAGGCCTGGAGCGGAGGGGTGGGAAGTGGACATGCTCAGCACAGAGCCTTAACTCAAGGGTGGTGGGAACTATTGACAGTTTTACCCATGCAAGTGGCTGGATCAAGATGATTAGGCTTTGGCAGGGCTGGAGGCAGGGAGGCCAGTGGGAAGGCTGGTCATTAGGTTAGATCTCAAATGTTGAACTGGACTGGGCAGTAGAGTGGATTGAGTTGACTCTGAGACTTGCTTAGCAACTAGGGATTTCTGACTTGCCTTGCAGTGAGAGTTTCAGACAGATAGAGACCTGGCTGCCCTGGGCCAACCTCTCCCTTTCTAGAGGATCTGTGGAATTCAGAGGCCTCCAGAACCTGGAGCCTGTAGCTAAGTCCCCCCATGGAAAGGTGAGCCTTGGCCTGCAGGGAAGGACCTTCCGTTTCTCCACATACCAGGCTCTGAGCATAGAAACTGGGCTCCGTGTCCGGATTTACCGACTTACTTACAGCCCCTAGTTCCTGGAATTTAACAATCTGGGACTAGCAGTGAATTACACGTTTCTCGCGCTAGATTCAGCGCGTTGTGTGACGCGACTGTCACCACCTGCCAACACCTGTCCCTCTCTTCCGTTCATTTCCTCACTCCCTGACTTCCTCATCACAAACAGATGTAGGCTCTGAGCCAAACGCCATGAGGCAGGCAGGCTACTAGGACCGTGAAGTGAGCAGTCAGGTGAGAGGCAGGTATCAGCCCCTGACTGAATAACCTCCCAGCATGCCACAGGGCAGGGTGTGGGGCGGAGCAATTGGAGGACAGGGGTGGGCTGGAAGGAGCCAGATACTGTGATTCTGGGCAGAGCATTCCAGACTGCCCAGAGAGTCTGCAAAGAGCTTGGGGGCCCAGAGGGCCTGGAAGGAGGTACCTTGTGACAGGAGGGTTATAGGAAACATTGCTGAGGTGACAGGGACCAGGGCCATCCCAGTCAGGAGAAAGCACCGCTCTGAGACTTTCCACAGATCTCCGGCCCCTCCCCCACCCACTGGCCAGAGTCAGACACCCAGCCTCCCAGCTGCTTCCTTGCAAAAAAGAGCCCTTCCTCCATTATGTGTGCTCAGCAGAGCAGACAAGGCCCTGACACAACCTGCCTCCTTTCCTCTGTGTGGTCACCAGTTCTTACCTCTGAAGTCACTAACTTCTCAATCTGTCCTAGACGCCCTAGATCAAGGAGAGCTCATCCATCCCCCAATCTCCCCTCAGGTTCTCAGGCAACACTAGCCCCTTCCCATCCACTCCTGCTTTCTGAGATGCTCTGTATCAGAAAGAATCTGTCCGTCTGTTGTCCCCCTTGGGAGGCAGCGTGGGTCAGTTCTCACTTCCGGAGTTGGATTCTGTTTGATTGATGGTCCCTGAGGTAGAAGCTACTGGATCTTCATCTTTTAGACCAGACTAGGCACAGAGAGGTCATGCGCTTTCCCCAAGGACGCACAGCTCATTAAGCAGTGTTCTCCCAGGAGCTGAACTATGGGATGGGCCACCCGGGGCTGGTCTGCTCTGCTCCTCAGAAAGTGTGGACTGAGCACGTGTTCATCCACTGCATGCTGGCTTGAAACTCATGTCAGAGGTAGTTCTGCACCTGGGGCAGACGGTGCTAAATGTGCAGACGAGGGTCTTGCCCCGTGGGCTCCAACTTTGATCCCTGTGGAAACTTTCCTCCTCCACAAGAGAAGGATGGGGTCAGATAGACAATGCAGGTGAATCCCTGGAACAGGGAGGAGACTGGACCCTGAAATGCATGCCCACATCTTCTGCCATAAATAGTACCTTGTTTGGAAGGATGGGCGTGGCAGGTATGATTAGGTCAAAGGTCTTGAGGTGAGATCCTTGTGGATAACCCAGGTGGGTATTACAGTCCAGGAAACATGGCTTTATTGGAGACACATATGAAGAGAGACGCGCAGAGGAAGGGGAGGCCATGGAGGGAGCCCCAGGAGTTAGGCCAGGCAGAGAGAAGACTTTTTAGAGGACTGTGCTGGCTAGCTTCATGTTAACTTGAAACACGCTAGAGTCACTGGGGAAAAGGGAGCCTCAGTTAAGAAAGTGCCTCCGTAAGATCGGGCTGCAGGCAAAAGTCTATCAGGCATTTTCTTAACTAGTGCTGGAACTAGTGCCCACTGTGGGTGTTGTCATCCCTGAGCTGGTGGTCCTGAGCTCTACAAGAGAAAAGGCTGAGCACGCCGTGAGGAGCAGGTCAGTGAGCAGACCCCTCCATGGCCCCTTCCCCTGATCCTGCCTCCAGGTTCCTGTCCTGACTTCTTCAGGGAAAGGCGGAAGTGTAGGAAAATGACCCTTTCCCGCACTCTGTGGCTATGATCATGGCGCTTCCTCACAGCGGTGGTAACCCTGACTAAGACAGGGCCTAGCCACATGTTGGTTGTGAACTTGTGGCTTCTGTAACTGTGAGAGAATGAGTTCTGCTGCTTTAAACCACAGGGTTTATGGCCCACTTATCAGGACAGCTCCAGGGCACTAACAGTGTCCTCCAGAGGTGCCCAGCATGGGAGCTACAAGAGCTTTTTCTCCACACCACCGGCCAAGCTCCTCACTGCTTCAAAAGACCCGGATACTCAGGAGGACTGCGGTATGTATGACTCACCATGTATGGTGTGCCAAGTCATTCTCCCCATCCCCACCCCCACCCTCACACTCTTAAGCCTTGAGGCCGAACATATCACACATCACCTTCTCTTGCTATGTGTGTGTGGTGTGTGCGTGGTGTGGTGGTGTGTGTGTGGTGTACTGTAAGCATCACGACACCACTTCACAACCCAGCTCCTTGTGACACAATTCTGTACCGTGTGTGTGTGTGTGTGTGTGTGTATGAGAGAGACAGAGAGACACACACAGAGAGACAGACACAGACTCCTCAGTCCCCTCTCTACAGCCCCAGCTTCCAGCTCCGGATCTGGCCCCATGGAGAGGAGATGTCATACGCACAGCACATTCCCCACCTTAAAGCCGTGTCCTTGTTTTTGGCACAAAGCCCTCTCTGCTGTGACATCTCACATCCCCTCTGTCTGTCATCTGTCTGTCTGTCTGTTCACAGAGTCTCCCCATGTAGCTTCAGCTGACCCAAAATTTACACTGTAGTCCAGACTGAACTCAAACTCACCCTCTTGCCTCTGCTTCTGACTGCCCAGATCACAGGCATCTGCTGTTATGCTGGCTTCGGGCCCCCATTTCGTTGTTCCCCAGTATCCAGGGAGGCAGGAAGGGAAGGAGGGGCTGGCCATAAGTCAGTAGACTCTCGAGACTGACATAAAGACCACACGAGGTAATGCCTCCAAACTCAGTGGCTCTGACTGACTGCTCAATGGCACACACATCCCTGTGTCAGGGGACATGTATGTTCTCTCTCCTTTAAGCCTCATGCTGATCTTAGAAGCTCAGTCATCATCCTCACTTACAGACCTGGAAACGGAGGCACAACGAACACAGTTCTTGGTAACTGAAAGACCAGAGCCTGACCGAAGCCCCAGAACATTTCTGCATCCTTTCCCCAAATGCCACCTGGCATGCTCTGCTAATCCCCCCGTCTGCAGCTGCACCTGCCTTCAGGAAGGCAATGAAGTGCCACGTTACTGTGAGGTGAATTGCCCACTGATTCTGGGAGCACATGCCACCACAGACGCTAGGGTGGAGAGGAACAAAAGCCATTCGCTGTCTGCCCAGCTGGGCTGCTGACGCAGGAAACTTGGTGCTGGGGTAGCAGGGGCTTTGTGAGCATGCAGGTCCTGCTGCTCCTCTTTGCCACAATGCTCAACAAACTGCCCTTCCTTATGAAGAGAATAAACCCTGGAAACCTTGTGGCCACAGAAGCTCTCATTGGGGAAATTAAATTTCATGGTGATACAAAACCAGAGTTGCCCAATACATGTACATGTACGTGACATGTACGTGGCAGCTGCCCACAGAAGAGATGGAATTGTGGCACCTGGCGCCTTCTCCCTGGATTGGCCCTGAGGTTCCAACAACAGTGGAACAGGAGGGGGCTCAGAGCCTCTGCGAGGCCACCGAGACAGTTCTGGCTTCCTCAGCACTCTCCTTGGCACCAGACAGAACAGAGAACACAGGAGTCTTCCAAGATGGGCCATTTAGAGGGAAGCCCCAGAGCTGTCTGCACCTGGGTGGCTCTCCTGCTTCTGGGGATCTCAGTTTTCTTCTTGGCTGAGGGTGGTATTGTTGGCATCCTCATAGTGACTGAGTGTGGCGATGCATAGCAGCCCTTGTGTAGGCCTGGATCAGGGTAGACATTCAGGGTCTCACAGAAATGACCTCGGCACAGGGGGCAGCTCTGTGCCCATTTTACAGATTTGTGTCAGAGGCAGACAAAACAACTTGTCGTATGCAACTGTCTTCTTGTTCCTCTACAGCATCTTACCCAAAGAAGAGATTCTGGTGGTTTCTTTTCTCTTATCCCATTGACACACTTGAGGGGAGGACACAGAGTTCAACCTCTTGCTAATTTCAGGCTACCTGAGAACCCTTGACTTCACATATAAGATGGCTCTAAGTTGTTCCATTAATCTATACTAAGTGCCCAGATACAAACAACATGGGGCCGTGGGAGAGGAAGAGCCACGAGAGGGAAGTCACCAACTCAGCTCCAGGATATTCTATTCCTTCTGGCCTGGGCCCCACCAGGCCTGAATGTGGCTCAGTGGCTTCTTTAACACCAGGACCCAGGAAGTGGCACCGTCATCACCCTGTGTGCTCTTGTTCCCTTCAAGGGCAGGGCCAGCCTCTCTCTGAGCTTCCTTGAGGCATGGGGGTCCTTTGAGGACCCTCTGGTGGTTCCTGTCTTCTCTGGCTCTTCTGCCTCCCCTGCCTAGCCCATTCTTCCTAGGGCCACCGAGGGCTCTTCCTACCTGACCCTTCTGGACACTGTGGAAATGCTGAAAACCTTCCTCTCACGTCTCATCCTCAGGGCCTGCAATCTTGTGGAAGTGGGTCAGGTGGAGTCCCGGGTTCCCGCCTGCAGGTTCTGATAGCCTCCATCCTACCCTACCCCTGGAAATCAGCATAGTCCACATTGATCCTGGCAGTCTGGAAGCAAGGTACCCACAGCTGTCAATAGCTTATGATAGTCAAGATAAGTTTTCTGGCCTCGAAAGAAAAGAGAAGAGGGCTATTGTTCAGTGTCTGTGAGGAGCTGGTTCCAGAACCCTTGTGGGTCTTGTCACTATGCCCATCTCTGCCCGTACTGTTCTTTACAGCTAGTCATGGAGGATGAGGGATTGACCTCCCAAATAGGTGGCTAGGTTCCTTCTCTACAGAAATATTAAGACCCATGACCCCAACCCTGACCCATGAGACAAGAAGAAAAGGAAGCGATGTCAATGGGGCTCGGGAAAACAGGAAGGGAAGATGGAGGGAGGGCTGAGACCCTGTGTTCTGTCTCCAAAGCACAGGGCCTCCGAGAAAGCCTTGCTTACCATCGTCAGGGCACTGGGAAGTGAAACACATCAGAGGAAGGAAATGCTACAGGTCTCCAAGGCCATGACCTGGAGGACCCAGACCCAGAGGACTAGGTATGACGTGTGTATGCCTGGCTGTGGCTTATCACCATCAAGGGCTAAAATCAAAGCCACCAGAAGAATAAGAGCCCATGGCCAAGTCCAGCCAGGAGCAAGCTCCCAAAGCTCTCCTGGGGTGGGGGGCACGCAGGCTGGGCTTCATCCCCACCTAAACTTTGTTGTTTTTATTTGCCTGCATGTAGGAGAGTTACAGACAGTTGTGAGCTGCCGTGGGGGTTCTGGGAATTGAACCTGCATCTTCTACAAGAGCATATAGGTGCTCTTAACCACAGACCCATCTCTCCAGGACTCATTTCCAACATTACAGCATGTCACGTGAAGCTCATTAGAGACTCAGTGCCTGGGGATTTGTGCTGGGCGCTCGTCATGATGTCACCCTCTGCTGAGCACCTCCCTGTATTTTAAACTGCCAGACTGAAGATGGGTGTGCAGCACACGCTGTATTGTGTGTAAATCGGGGCACAAAGAGGCCCCCATCGGTTCTGGGAATGGCGGATCACTCTTAAAATCTAAGTTTCCAGAGGCTAAACTTACAAACAGCTCTCTCCAAGGGGTAGAGGGGGTGATCTATAGTCTATATGAGTGCTTTTTTATACAGACTGCTTCTCAAATGCCACCCCAGTGTGTGTGTGTGTGTGTGTGTGTGTGTGTGTGTGTGTGTGTGTGTGTATGTGTGTGTGTCTGCCTGTCTGGGGCATGTAGAAAAGGAGATATAAGGACCTAGAAGATTCAGCAGGGAGTAGTTCTTCCACCTCACAGAAAAGGCCAATAGTATGGAGCAGAAATGTGTCTCCCTTCTTCCCTTCTGGCTGGTTTTATGTCTACATGACTCAAGCTGGAGCCATCAGAGAGAAGAGAGCCTCAGCGGAGAAAAGGCCTCCCTAAGATCCAGCTGTAGGTAAGCCTTGGGACATTTTCTTAATTAGTGATTGATGGGGGAGAGCCCAGTTGGTCGTGGGAGGGACCACCACTGGGTTGGTGATGCTGGGTTCTATAAGAAAGCAGGCCAAGCAAGCACGAGGAGCAAGCAAGTTAGCAGCACTCCTCCATGGCCTCTACTGTATGAGTCTCAGCTTCTGGTTTTCTGCCTGGTTTAAGTTCCTGTTCTGACTTCCTTTGATGATGAACTGTGATGGGGAAGTGTAAGTTAAATAAACCCTTTCCCCCCAATTGTTTGGTCATGGTATTTCACCACAGCAATCCTAATCCTAACCAGGACACCTCTGTGTCCACAGAATCCTGTTGCCAATGCTGACTACCTTGTAGACAGAAATGGCTGCTCACCATTCTGGGAATTACAGAGACATGTGGGCTAGCCTTGCTGGCTCTGGAGCCTTCACTGACTTGACTAACAACACTGCAGTTCTGTTCGTTAGGATTTGGAACAGAATCTAAATCTCCAAATCAATTTTGCCGACCTGATTTTTTAAAAACCAACTTTTCTGCCAAGAAAGGGGATCAAAGAATGAAAGTGGCTGAAATAAAACAAGGTACTTGGACTGCGGAAATTGTTCTTATCCATGGAGAGGAGAACATTGGCTGCACAGGACCAGCAAGATGGCTGGGTGCAGGAAGACAACCATGCACCATTGGCGGGGCCAGAGGTGGGGTTCCCACCACAGGTGGGATTCACTTTGAAGTCTCCGGAGTGGAGGAGGGGCTGCCCTGCTCTGGCCCCTCATCGTAGAGACTGACTAAACACATGGATGTCAGTCTGTCAACAGTTAAGTATGCTATGTTCCAGGTCCCGACTAGACAGAGTCATTGCTCTTGGGCTCCTGACCTTGGGAAGCACAAAGCCTGGTGCAGCAGCCTCAGCGGGCAAGACACCATGATGCTTTGGCATTAGGTGACCACAGCTAGGACTCATGGCATGGGAACCCAGAGAAACTCACCCCAGAGACATGTCAGGGAGGATTCTTGTGTGCCCTGGGGAGGGGTGCCCTCCCCGGGAAAGAGAGAAAAAACATGCTTCTAAGCAGGAGCAGGAATTCTAGTAAGCCCGATGCTGGAAACTGGGAGCAAAGGCGGTTTCTCCCATGTTCCACCTCCAGGGGTTAGTTGGTTTGTTTTCTGGTTTTGGTGAATGTTCCTTGGGTTACTGTTATCATCTGGAAATGGCCTGAGTTCATGTGCTTGCAGCTTGATACCCAGTGTGGTTATCCTGAGATTTGGGGGAACCTTAAGAAATGGAGCCTCAGGAGGTTAGTCATCTGGAGGCACTGCCTTTGGAAGAGGTTCAAATACTTCCCAGAGGACCTTGGTTACTTCCCAGCAATGGGCTACCAGAAGGAGAGTAGCAAGATATGGTACCAAAACACTCTTACTTTTCCTTTTTAATAAAAGGTTTTAGAAAGTTTTAATTTATGTGCATACGTGTGTGTGTGTGTGTGTGCATGTGCGTGTGTGCGTGTGTGTGTGTGTGTGTGTGTGTGTCAGTCACATGTGTGGCACCCACAGAAGCCAGAAGAGGACCTGGAATTACAGATTATAGTGATACACTTAATGTGGGTGCTAGGAACCAAATTAAGGTCCTCTGGACTGCTGAACATCTCCTCAAGCCCTCTCTGAATCCCATCCACCAGCTGATTCACCTCCTCTTCTCCCAGCCAAGGTGCTCCACCATCTTCATCCTTAAATAACACACAAAAACTCAAGACCCACAAGTCTGTAAGGCTGTGAGCATGTGTGCATGCATGTGTGTACAGCGTGTGTATGTGTGCACGTGTGTGTGTGTGTGTGCATGCGTGTTTGTGTCTCTGTGTGTGTTCCTGTGGCCTCAGGTGGAGTCTGTTCTGGGAGGGACAGGAAGGTGGGTTAGTTAGTGACAGGAGTCTCAGTGATGAAGCCAGAAGCTCTCATGCTTGTATTGCATCTCACTCACTGTTCTCTTACCCCATTTCACAGCCCCAAGTTCTCATCTGGGGATGGAGATGCACGGACACAGGAAGGAAACTGGTCTCCATGTTTGATGCTGAACACAGCACCTGGCATAGTGCAGGAGCCAGAGACTACGACTGAGGAGGATTGGCTGCCTTGGGATGTACCATCTTCCTTCCTCTTCCTATCCCAGGACTCTCATGTCTGGGTGACTATTTTTTATTCCCTAGAAGATAATCTTCATCTGACACTGACTTGTTTGTTTTGGTATTCATCGGACTTGTGCATATAGCAAGACAGCCTGAGCTGCTCATGTTTCTGTCAGTCTGTCTCGCTTCACCAGGAGAAAGGGAGTCATTTCATTCTGGTTTTGTGAATAGCAGGACAAGGTTGAAGACAGCTACGACTCTTGGTCAGAGCTGGTTCAAAACCAGTGTAGCCCTTAGGAGCAGGCAGACCATCCGTTTGCTGCCTGCTCCTCTCATCATTGGTAAGATGAAACTGTGTTTTGTCACACTGTGAATGGAATCTGTTTTTCCATCCATGAGAGGAAGGTTTCACTGCCTCCTAACACTTGCACAAGCATTGAAAGATGAGCCCAGATCTTAAAGGCCACCTGCCTGGCTTTGGCATGAAACGGTACATTCTCAAAAGTGTCATCTAAGGGAATACATCAGAATGATCTCTGTAAAGGTATAAAGGACAGAAATGCCAGCCCTAAAATGACGAGACAGGTTTGGAGTAAGAATCTAGAAAAAGGTCCTGTTCACTGTTTGTCATTCTGTCCACGTCTTCAGTCGGAGCCAGTTCCTAAGCAGGGACTTGGCTTTGCTTCCCTCCCCAAGATTCCATTGGCAAGGTTTAGGGCACCATTATGAATTATTAAGCAGAATAAAGGTTTTTTCAGTTTTATTTATTGTTTTACACGCATGTGTGTTTGTTTGTAACATGTTCTGTGTGCAGGTGCCCACTGAAGCCAGAAGAGGGTGTTGGAACCCTGGGACGGCTATGAAAGATGGCTGTGGACTGCACACTACGGGTCCTGGGAACTGAACCTGCACCCTTTGCTAGAATGGAGAATGAATGCTCTCAACCGCAGAACCGTCTCTCCAGCCCTGAGGTGCAACTGTTTAATGATTCTTAAGTCCGTCATATCAGGTAAGCCCTATCATTTCTCCCAAACCAAATTGCTATATCATCATGATGTTTGACCAGCTTCCCACAGAACCCCCCTCAAGCCCATTACAGAAGATATCTCTCCGGGGCCCCGGTGAAATCTGCTAAGTAAATTGCCTTTTGAAAGTAGAAGAAAATGAAACATCTGTGGCCCTCAAAATTCACACAAGCAATGCTTGGAGGATCTCTTTCAGAACTCAGGGGGAAATTCCCCATGGGTGGAGAATGGCGTGAAAGCGTGGCCCTGCGGCACAGGACCAGGAATTCATGAATATTTGTGGCATCCTTGAAAGAGAAAAGACACTGTTTAAATTGGAGCGTTCCAAAGCAATCACTCATTCCCCAATTTAATGTGCTATTGGCATAATGATTACAAAGGGGGCGGGGCGGGCCCTCTGCAACTCGGAGATAAATCTCTGGCTTTCTAAAGAAGTTTTCATCTTAAAAGTTAAAGCTATAATTCAGCCCAGGTCAGGGGATATCGAGAGCTGTGGCGGAGACCCTCTTACAGGCGAGAGAAGCTGAGAGGCCTTAATTCCCACGATGGTGTCTGTCTATGACGACAGAGGACAGCTAAACGTGAAATAGTTCTAGACAAGTTCCCTGTGTCTAACTAGCCAGCTGGTCCTGGTCACCTTTTCTGAACAAGTGTGGAGCTGACGACAGGAATATGTGACAAGGGCCAAGAGGAAGGCAGAGGGCACACTGGGGACTGTGGGGGTCCATCCCATCATACTCTCTCTCCAGACGACAGAAAAGACAGAAAAGCGTTCCTACATCTTCTGATTTTTCATACATACACCGTGTGTTTCTCTTCACTTCTAGACGCGGGAGAGCAGACCAAATGATACATTCATTACCTCCTTGATACTCACTTCAGCCTTTCAGCTGTCCTGTGAAGTATGGCTTTTTAATCTTTATTTTACAAGCAAAGAGATTCCCAAAGCGTGTGGTTAAGAGGCTAGAAAGCCAGACGTCACCTTCAGTCTGTTTTGGACAAGGTCCTGGGGGAGGCAGGCGGTGTGATTGGTCTAGGGCTAAGTATAGACCCAGTTCCAAGGTGGCACTACAGACATAATTAATTATGGTGTGTGGCAAGGCAGGAAACTAAAGGAAGGGGTCTGGCCTACATATCCGAAAGGAATCTCCAGATAGATGCAGACCTTTGGCGATCACAGGGAAGGAAGTGAGGAAGTGAGGAGGCCTGTCCTGAGCAGCCAGTAAAGTCAAGCCCTGAGCTTTACACACAACAGCTTTAAGTCCATGCCAGTAACTTTCAGATAAAGCTGTCCTTACCCTTGTCTTCTTTACTCCGTGTGTGTGTGTGTGTGTGTGTGTGTGTGTGTGTGTGTATCTGAGTGTATATATCTGCACCATGGGCATGCAGTGCCTGTGGAGGCCAGAAGGTATCAGATCTCTTGGAACTGAAATTACAGACCAGTGCAAGGCACCATATGGATGCTGAGAACCACACCAGTATCCTCTGCAAGAGCAACCACTGAGCCATCTCCCCAGCCCCCATTGTCCTTTTCTTAATAAAAACGAAGCCAGGGGCTCCCCTGGAAGCCCAGAACCCAGGCTGATGGAACTCCCCCGGCCTTTGCTTTTTATCCCTCCCTTGACTGTTGAACATGCATTTCCCTCAGGTCACCATTTTGATTTCAGACAACAGTCAGGACAAGCAAACATGAACACTCTGACCAGCGTTGTCACGGATGACGCCCGACTCAGCAAGCCCAGCAGACCACAGTCTGGCGTTTCTGGAGCTGGTGATCACGGCTGCTGATCTGCTCCACCATGCAGGCAGAAATACTCTGAGCAGCAGGGCCATGGGCTTTATTAACGCTGCCTGGCGATGACTTTAAATTATGACTAAGAAGATGAAAGCGTTTAGGATACAGGCAGGGTGATAATTCACTTCTGCCCACCCAGAGGCTGGGATGCAACTGTTTGAAAGGGAAGCCATAGAAAGGAGGAGGGAGGAAGACTTAGCAGCAGGCTAATACAGTGCCAACTGTCTGTTCCAGCGTTGAGAGGTGTGTGACCTCAAGTGAATGGCACCACTTCTCTGAGCTCCTGTTTCCTTATCTGTAAAACAGCAGCTAGTTATGACACTACCTGCCAGTGCAGTGGAGCATAACACCCTGAGGCATTGGATGCTGTCACTGTCATTACCATTGTAACGTAGCCCTTACACAGTCACCACCAACCGACACCTTGACATCCGGCCCCTGCAGTCACTGGACAGCTGACTTTGTTTCATGGAGAAGGCCCGGTGGGTGTGTCACAGCCCTGATGAGCTTTCTCACAGCTTCACTGGGCACGTGTGAGACACGTGTGCTTCACTGACTCTCCCTGTCCGTGGATAATGAAAGGCCTCACGTGAATGAGGAGGTCATCTAGCAGACTCCAGGTTGCACACACAGCCAACCTGTGAGTCCATCGTGACATTGAGATGTGGGCCTGGAACACGGGGCAATGTCTGTCCAATCCTGGTTCCCACAGAGGTTTCAGGACTTTGAAGCCCTGGATGAGGGGGCAGCATGGCGCCCAGTGGAGAGTCTGAGGTGGTCTTTGTACAGAGCTGTGTTTGGAAGGCTACGGACAGACTGAGGGGTCAGAAGTGAGGCTCGGGCCAGGGAATCTTCCTGGATATGGAAAACGAGGCCCCCAAAGGGATGCAGGCTCTGCGCTACTCCAGGCTGAGGAAGCCTGCTTGATGTCTGTCTGCGCCAAAGCAGGCTTTACCCAAACTGCTCTCTGAGAGCCAGAGAACACTGAATATTATTCCAGCACTTCTTGCATTTGGCCGAGGCTAGCTACTGTGGGTGCTTGGCAAGTAAGTCGGTGTCAAGTAAATAAATGCCACCTAAGGACTTCTGTCATCTCTAAAATATATTTATGTACAGGGTTGTTTGCCTGCGCGCGGTGCATGGCGTGCCCAAGGAGACCAGAGGAGGGCGTCACGTCCCCTGGAACTGAAGTTACAAATGGTGGCTGTGAGCGGCTGTGTAGCTGCTGGGTCCTCTTTAAGAGCAGTCACGGCTCTTCACTACATGGGTTTTCTCCCTTATCTTGTTATCATGCCCCATCATAGGTTAATAGCTCCGAACGTTCACTGAAAGCATACCTTATGTCACGCTCTGCCCAAGCACTTTGCACAGTTCCTCCATTGTGTGAACAATTCCCACAGGCCAAGCATCACTAATCCTAGAATCTAAAAACCAGAACATTCTGAGCACTGAGGTGATACCATGCGTGCAGAATTCCTGACTCAGATGACAGGTTATGGTCAAGATGCAAACAAACCTGGTCAGAATACTGTAGAAAGTGACCTTCAGGCTCTGCACAATGTATGCATGGAACATAACTGGATTTCATATGTAGGCACGGTTCCCAGCCCTGAGACATCTGAGCGGAGATATGTAAATATTCACAATCAATTTCAAAGACTCCTGGTCCCAAGTATGACTGGACAAAGGCTCCTTAACCGTCTGTGTGGTTAATCATATTATTTCAGTGAATCCAAAGGAAGGAACAAAAATGACAAATTGGATGCATGGAAGATAACAGGTCTCATGCTGGAGATGAATGGGCAATCAGCTGACTCAGTGTTTTCTAGCTGTTTGACCAAAGAAGGAAATAGCTTTGTGATAATGCTCATAACACACAGAAAAGAAAAACAAACTGATTGCTTACAAGATGTACAGATGGCTTCTAGTCGACCTGTTTGGCCTCAAACAAGTGGCTCTTCTCTCTCATTTGTTTTCTATCCCAAGAGAGTGATTCCAGCAATGTCCCCGTCACAAGGTAGTTATGACATCTGACAGAGATGGCAATGGTAGCAATCGGTGGAACCGGGCCCCAGGTTCTGTCACACTGAAGTCTACTCCTGGACTTCTTTCTCTCTTCGTACTGAGGCAGCCATTTCGGAGTGTGGGTGTTTAACTTTCAATCACTGGCATTGTCCAGAAAGAACGAAGGGGCTGCCTGGGAAGGCTCGCAGCTTTGCAAGTGCACCTGCTCCTGAATTTCATGAACCACGGCGAATGGCTGAGCAGTTTGATCTCCAGGCTAGGTTGGAAACACTCATTAAAATAAAATGGGCAGTGGCAGTCAGAGATCATGCCCACCTGATGGGTACGTCAGGAAAGTGTAAATCAAAACCCCAGCTAGATACCTAGTTAGAATGACTGTTCTAAATAATAATAATGATAATAATATAGATGCTGAAGATAATGTAATGAGAGAGGGAATATAAATTAGTGTAGCCACTAGGGAAAACAATACTAAGGCACCATCAAAAGTTGAGCATATCCCGTAAAGCAGTAGCCACCATGTAGAAGAGACGCTGTGTTTTTGTCCTCACGGCAGTGACGCTTCTACTAGTCAGGCTGTGGAATCAATCTGGGTGTCTATTAACAAGCAAAGAAAGGCAATAAGATATTTATGCACAATGGAATATAACCCGGCCATAGAAAAGCATGGAATCTTGTCATGCGTGGTAGCATGGGTCCATGTGAAAGGTGGTCTGTCAAGTGAAATGCCAGGCAGAGAAAGACAATGGTCACTGATGTGACTCCTGTGTGGAGTCAAAAATGGTTCATCGCACAGAAATTGAGACTACAATGGGGTGACCAGAAGCTAAGGTAAGCCCGCGAAGAGGCAAGGGTGGTCAGTATGGTCAGCGTTACAGAGGGAAGAGGAATAAGCTCTGGCAATCTGTTACTCCAGGGCAAATATAGTTCCCCCCCAATATACTATATACCTCAAATAGCTACAAGAGGGTTTTTAGTGGAATAGCCATAAGGAAATGATAAAAAGGAAAAGATTGCTAATTATCCTGAAATGATAATCAGAAATCAGAACATCAGATTGAACTTCATAACAATGCTCAAATATTATGTGTCAATCAGGAGATCAGGACACTATTTAGAGTAGTTAAGACTATATGAATAAATGATATTCAAAAGATTTAAACCTTTCTGGTAGAATGAAAATAATTAAAGGAATCTCCAATTCCCAGTTACAGTGTCTTGCCCTGGGGTCTTTTAGGAAATTCATATTTTCTCCTCTTCTACAGCTGAGAAATGCAATTGATTCTCCTGGCTCGTTTTTGTTTTAATGAACCATTTCCCTGGGATCCTCGGAGAACTGAAATGGCAAAAAATGTCACTCACATGTGATTGTATAACTCAGAGCTGACTGCATACTGGATCACAGACATAGGCTGGGTGTCTAATTTGGGAAAAGCTCACTGCCAGGCACATGGGGTGTAGGGATAAGGACGGCCTTGACCAGATGAGAAAGGGTAATGCTGGAAACAGTACTCCTGAGCCAGCCTAGCAGGAGGGGATTGGGGGGACGAGGAAAGCAGGCAGAGTCTCAGCCTGAAGTCATGGAGACGGTCGGCAGGAGAACCACTGTGAAGGATGTGCCGTGGTGGATAGGCACAACAGAGGAAGGAACTTGAACTGGAAAGCTTGTTGGAAACATGAGAGAGAGAGAGCTGAATGGTGGCCAAGCACCCGAGATTCACCGACCTGATTCCACTCGAGTCCTAGGAAGCACTCTGGCAGTTTAGATGGAAGTCGATGCCAGGAGGAGTAAATCCATAAGATAGGAACACCAGCTGTGGGCCTCACACACAATCCAGATACAACTGGATCCCACAGCAGCCCCAGTCACGGTCCAAGATGGAACCAGGTGTTTGGATGGACGCCAGGAAACAATAAGAAAACACCAAAAACTGTATTCCATGACCTTATGTGCATCTACTCTGTCTAATCGTCCCACAAAATAAGATCAGGGACTCCATCTTACAAGCCAGAGACCTAAAGTTCAAAAGTCAAAGAGAAGTGAGCCATATCAGCAGGGCAGGTCCGTGCCCTGCGACCCCAAAGGCCCCTGTGGCTTCACTCGGCAGACGCGCATCAGAGGCCGGAAGCAGAGACACAGGCACAGGAAACGGTTTGTTGTAGGTGTGTGCAGCCTGGAATTAGATGTTTTTCTTGAAAGCCAAGGATAACTAGCGGATCCCTAAAGAATTAATCTGTAAATATGGATCCAGTCCCTCGTTTTCTAATATTCCAGGATGAAAAAAAGATTCATCTAAACAGGAGCTTTCTCTGCATGGCAGCACCCCGGGGATGAGGGCTTGTGCTCCCATGAGTCACCCACCCACACCACATACCCCAAGGCACTGGACAGGGTAGGTACTCTGTAAATACGCACCGACTGAATGGGGCCACTCAGGGAAGAATCGCTCAAGGGAGCTACAATGGGCACAGGGGAAAGACAATGGGCACATCTCAAAACACAACCTTTCAGAGCTTAGAGAGACAGCTGGGTATAAACCGGGTTTGCATATTTATTTCTTCACATATTTACTGAAAACTATCATACCCCGACAACGCTAATACAGATGATTTTTTATGGGCTGTCTCTGTTTATAAAAAAACATCCTGAAAGAAAGATGAACATAATTTTTGTACTCTGTTTTCCCAGAGAATAAAGAAAAAAAACCATGAACTCCATTTCTCTCCCAAATGCAGAATAGCATTCAAACAAAGCTGATAAAGATAACACACACAGAGAGAAAATATAATCTCACACTATTCTTTAACCTTAAAATAACACAATAGCAATAGAAGTTGGAAGTATACAAAATGAAGGCGTGTATTACAAAATGTGTAAAAATTGGCTTCATATTTGAAAATCTAATGGTAAAATATACCATATTTGTCAAAATTTTATCAGTGAATAAAAAAGACAAATGACAAGACATAGGACTTGTAGTCGATAGCGGATGTCCTGCACATGTCTCCGTTTACATGTCCTGTACATGTTTCCATTTACATGTAGTAATGGAAGGCTCTGTGATTTATATGTGTCCCCATTTACATGTAGTGATGGAAGGTTCTGTGAAGGCTGCTGGACCAAGTGTGGTTCCTCCATGCTATGATACGAACCTGTCAGGCAGGAAATGCCCGCTGGTGCCATCATGGCATGACCATTTTGTTAGTAACCCACCACTTTCTGATTGGATTTAAAGCCTGTTCTAGGAGATCATGCTGGGCACTATGAGCCTTGTCAAAGTCTGTGGCTGCTGAAGAAGCCACAGATCCTACCTGGATGTCTGTCAAAGTGATTTATAGATATTCATATTTATACCTATGTTAGTGCTGCTCTCAGTCTTGGCCAGAGATGCTTCCTTTTGTAGCGGGAGGCAGTTATTGCAAAGACTAAAATCTGGTCAAATGTTGAGCATAAATGACTGTTGAGCACTCAGCCCTAAGTAGGACATCTTTATAATCACCTTCAAGGCCCAGAGAGTATCAAAGAGTGGGAGGAAAGATCGTGAGAGTAGGTAATAGAGAGGAGTATTGCAGAATGGTGTCTTCCAGATATGGCCTGGTTGTTAGAACCATGATCACAGGGCAGCTGCACTTATGTGCACAAAAAAGATGTGAGATAAGAGGGAGTTAGTGGTGAAGAATTAGGGGTCACCAGGAGTGGGACACGAGAGAGTCACCAGGTGATTATGATCACAACACATTGTACACATGCATGAAACTGAACAAAGAGTTTTAATTTTAAAAAAAGAAGATAAAACATATGATCATCTATATAACTCAGAAAGGACATTTTGGGGGAAAATCCATTAAAATTTAAGTGATAAAATGCTAGAAACAGCAGATCTGAAATTACTGACCAAGGCAACTAGGAAAGAAAAGGACAACAGGAGTTTAACAATAGGAAAGGTAACACAAGAAAACAAAATATGGAAGAGGGATCCGTCATTGGCATTAGGATGCCAAACTAAACCTGCCAACAAATCACTAGCAACAATAAGAAACTAGCTGCCTGATGGCAAAGAAGTGTAAACAGAGTATGAACAGACAGACAGACAGACAGACAGACAGACAGACAGGGCTTAGGGGTATTATAGCTCATTGCAGATACTAGCACAAACAATAACACGATGTCCAACCCACTCTTCAGTCAGAGGCAAATTCTAGATGGATCAAACCATGAAACACAAAATAACAAAGGCATGAAATAAAGCACAAGTTCAGGGTGGGAGAAGGCCTCAGATTAACAGAGGGAGATGTATTTTTCTCACATTTCTGGGTTGATGACTAATTTCAGTTAAACTGAAATGGAAAATCCTATAGTATCCAAAAAGAAGAGGAGGAGGAGGAGGAGGAGGAGGCGGAAGCAGCAGCAAAAGAAGCAGCAAAGGAAACAGTTAGCCCATAAGCAAAACCGAACATAAATAACCAAGAAAAAAGTGAGAAAGGTGCCATCTGTAGCTCGGGGGTGCAGGACTTGGATAGGTGGGAACCATAGCCAGCCGAATGGCACAGGAAGCTTTCAGGAAAGAATCAAAAGTCAAATAGCCAATAAACCCACACACTATTATTGTGAAGAAAACAGAGCTGCTTATACTGCTGGTAAAAATAAGAATGAGCACAATTATGAAGAACAGTATAAAGATTTTCACAAAACTAAAGATAGCTCTGCCATGTGAGTCAGCCATTCAGATATAGCCCCGGGGAATAAAACCAGCAAGCCAAGTCTCCCCCACACGTGTGCATGTCCACGTTTATGACAGTGCTACTCATAGTGGTTAAACTGTGGGATCAGCCGAAGTGGCTGCCAACGATGAGTGGAGAAAGAACAAGCTCTCTATCTAGATAAAGTAGTGCTAGCCAGCTGCGAAGAAGAATGAAATCACACCATTTGTAGCAAAATGGGAGGAACTAGAAGACATTCTGTTGACAGAAAAATCAGTACCACATCTTCTTTCTCATTTTCAGAAGCTGGAAAGATAGCATGAGAGAAAAAGATAGGGGGAGAGAGAGACAGAGAGACAGAGAGAAAGACAGAGAGAGACAGAGAGAGAGACAGGCTATCTGAATGAAGGATAATTGTCACAGACACTAGGAGATGGGTAGATGAAGAGAGATTGGATTTGACAGGACACATATATGTATGCATGTAAATATCATACTGAACCTAATTAATCTGCATGATTAGTACATGTTAGGCAAAAATATGGAAAGATCAGTCTTACTGATAATGTTAAGTAGAGTTAAAAATCAAATAGCATCTCCACCCACATTATTGGTAAAATAAACTATCTTTTACCTATGTTGTGGTACCATTTTTGAAGTTAGTCGGAAGCTGGTGCTGGCAATGTGAGGAGAGCTGCATCTTTAGGAGGAAGTAGATAATTGGAAAACGTCTATAAAAATTGAATGACTGTGTGTCCTTGTGCCCTATAAATATGAATGTATGTAAGGTGTGCGTCCATGCACATGTGTATACTATAGGCTAGGGAGCTTGCAAACAATGAGAATCTCTTTCTGCCGTCTGAGGACTGAGAAGCCCATATTCAAAGCCTCTGCCAAGGTTGTCTAGTGGAGACCAATTTGGGCTCATGCATGGCACCTTCTCCATTTGTGGAAGGTTCAAGCAAGCCTCCTCAGGACCATTTTATTTACTTATTTTTAATTTAAACCTTTTAATTTTTGAGTATTTTGTACTTGAGTACCATATTTGTATCATTTCCATTCCTCCTCTCCCCTTCCAGCTCTTCCTTGTTCCCCAGCCTTTCTTAAATTCCTGATCTAGCCACAACACACAACACACACACACACACACGCACATGCACACGTGCACGCGTGTACACGCGCACGCGCACACACACACACTCTGTATAAATATACCCTGTTGGGTCCATTTAGTATTGCTCATATATATATATATATATATATATATATATATATATGTGTGTGTGTGTGTGCATATATACATACATACACACATATGTATTGCATTTAGGGCTAACCACTTGGGCTCGTCCCTGGAGAAAACTCTCAGTAGCCATTAATTACCTGTGAGTCTCTATCTAGAGGTGGCGCCTTGAGATGTTGCTCCTGCACACTGGCATGCTAGTTGGAGCTGTCATCACGCACATCTTGTCTAGGCAGTCTCATTGTTGAGAGTTCATGGGTACAGCTTCTCTGTCATGTATGAAGACACTATTTCTCTGTGTGCCCTAGTTTTCCAGCTTTTACAATCTCTCTGCCCCTCAGGACTATTTTGTAAAGGTACTAATCTTCTTTGTGAGGGTTCCACTCTCATGATCTAAGGACCTCCGCAGAGGCCCCACTTCTTAATACTATCATCTGGGTGTTAAGATTTCAACATATGGATTTGAAGGAGAAGCATTTAGACTGCATGTGGTGTGTGAATGTGGTGTTGGTGTGTATGGTATGGAGTGTGTGTATGTTGTGTGTGTATGTGTGCATGGTATGCTGTGTGTATGTGTTGTGTATATGTATATGTGGTGTGGAGCAAGTGTGTGTATGTGATATGGTGAGTATGTGTGCATGGTATGCTGTGTGTATGTGGTGTGTGTATATATATATGGTGTGGTGTGTGTATGTGGTGTGGTGTGTGCATGTGGTGTGGTGTGTGTATGTGGTGTGGATTGTGTATGTGGTGTGGTGTGTGTGGTGTGTGGATTGTGTGTGTGTGGTGTGGTGTGTGTATGTGGTGTGGTATGTGTGGTGTGTGGATTGTGTGTGTGGTGTGGTGTGTATATGTGGTGTGGTATTGAGTATGTGTGTGTGTAGTGTGGTGTGTGTGTGTATATGTGGTGTGGTGTGTGTGTATGGTGTGTGTGTGGTATGTGTGTACGTGGTGGGGTGTGTATATGGTGTGGCATGTATGTGGTATGGTGTGTGTGGTGAGGTGTGTATGTGTGTGTATGTGGTGTGGTTTGTGTATGGTGTTTATGTGTGGTGTGGAGTATATGTGTTATGGTATGGAGTATGTGTGTGTGTGTATGTGGTGTGGTGTGGTGTGTGTGTGGTGTGGTGTGTATGTGGTATGGTGTGTTATTTGGTGTGGAGTATGTGTGTGTCTGTGTGTATATGTAGTATGTGTGTATGTGGTGTGTTATGTGGTGTGGAGTGTGTGTGTATGTGTGTATATGTAGTATGTGTGTATGTGGTATGTTATGTGGTGTGGAGTGTGTGTGTGTATGTTTGTATATGTAGTATGTGTGTGTATGCAGTGTGTATGTGGTGTGGAGTATGTGGTGTGGTGTGTGTGTGTCTGTAGACATAATAAACATGAATTTTGTTGTAATGTTTAACATACAAGACTGAAAGGCAGAACAATAGCAACATAATTGGAAGAGATTATGAGACAGCCTCAGGCTGCAGTAGCAAGGAGAACAGGAGAGAGCTCAATGTGCGGTGGGAAAGGTCTCTGAGGTGTGGTATCACGAGAAAGAGAACAAGCAACAGAAGACCGAAAAGCGCTCGCTTCTGATACAACGAAGGGAGGCATCAGATGCACACATGCATGCTTATGTAAGTCCAAACGCTGCCCGCAGAGGTCTGAGGAGAAGCTAGGAGAGGACTCCTGAGCAGCGTGTGTGACTCTCAGGCCTGAGCCCTGCGGTGTGGGCTGCTCTCCGCTCCTGTGGCTACTCAGCACTCTGAACATGGCTCAGGACTATGGAATCAAAGTCTGAATTGTATTCATATGATGGTTAATCTTGATGGTCACTTGATGGACTCTTGAGTTACCTTGGGTGGTTAACAAGAAGGACGTGAGCTGAGCTCCAGTAACCACCCCCTGACCTGTGGCAACCCCCTGACCTCCGGCAACCCCCTGACCTCCAACCTGTGGATTTCGTGTGCTCAGCTGCCTCCAGCTCCTGCCACCAAGACTTCATCACCACTGTGGGCTGTATTCCCTCCAGCTGTAACATGGGATAAACCCTCCCTCCCTCAGGTGCTTCTCCTCAGGTGTTTGCCACAGCAGTAAGGGAGCTACCTAACGCACCCATTGGTTAATCCAATTGTATTTAGCGACACGTGCCTAGAACCTTCCAACTTGAATGGCACAGACCCACACAATGGGTATTTCAGGAGTAAAGGACATTGAAGGAGAGAAAAGGGGGATTTGACATTTTGGCTTATGTTTGCTTCTTCATACTGTGTGTGTGTGTGTGTGTGCACGCACGTGCAGTGTTTCTCATACTAAAAGATAAAAACAAGAAACAAAACAAAGCAAAACCCCATGGGCTGGGAAGACGACTCCACAGTTGAAACATTTGTCCCATAGCAAGAAGACTAGAACTTGGATCCAACCAGAACCCATGTAAATTCCAGGTGGGTGTGCAGTTCCAATCTTGGTAGTCAGATACAAGGGAATGCCCAGAGCACGCTGGCTGGCAAAGCTAGCTTTATTAGTGAGCTCTGGGTTTGACTGAGAGACCCTGCCTCAAAGGATGGAAGGATGACCAACGGAGATTCCTGACATCAACCTTGGGCCTTTGCCTGTGCAGGCACACACACACTTACTTACACACTCTCTCACATACTTACACACACACACACCACACTGTTACACACACACCATAATACACACACACTCTCACATACACACATGCTCACACTCATTCAAACATGCGTACATACACACACATGCCATAGACAATGCACATAAAAAGAAGTAGTATTTTTTTTTTTGTTTTGCTTCAAAACATTACTGCCTATCCTTCTCATAGCTCCTAAACATGTAGACACACGGGTTAGGAAACTGAATTGGACAGTTCTGCCCTGGAGAGGCCAAGCTGCCTTAGGATCATGGAAATGCTGTTTGCCAGGAAATAGCTGCATGGAAGGGCGAAGGTGGCGAGGCTGGTGGTAGACATGGTCTCAAGGAGGAAACCACCAATCCTAACCTGCCAGTGGGAAGACAGGAGCGGCTCTCAAGAATGACAAGTTTAGCCGGGCGGTGGTGGCGCACGCCTTTAATCCCAGCACTCGGGAGGCAGAGGCAGGCGGATCTCTGAGTTCGAGGCCAGCCTGGTCTACAAGAGCTAGTTCCAGGACAGGCTCTAGAAACTACAGGGAAACCCTGTCTCGAAAAACCAAAAAAAAAAAAAAAAAAGAATGACAAGTTTAGGAGGTGTGTTACCAGATGAATAAATAAATGTCTGTCAGAAGTGAAGGAAAGAAAAACACTTGGTGTGGGAAGGGGAACAGAGGCCAGGAGGATGCTGACATGGGATTGAATGGGCGGGAAGAGCTGGAGGCAAGCAGGAGACTGAAGAAACGCAAGCCCTGATCACACAGCTATTTTTGGAACTGAAGCATCTGGAGCGGTCTTCCTGAGGGATGATGCAGTCACATCTGACTCTCACAGTCAGGTAGGAGCAGGAAAAAGAAGGAAGAGGCAGCTGCTCCTTCCCTGCAGATCTCATCCTCACGAAGGCCCCACAGCCTCCAGCCACCTTCTGCTCATCGGCTTCACTGTGTCTTTTAAAACCTCTTTTTATTTTACGTGTGCGGGTCTTTGTCTGTATGTCTGCCAGTGGACCACTTGCAAGCCTGTTGCCCAGAGAGGTCAGAAGAGGGCAATGGAGCCCATGAGACCAAAGTTACAGATGGTTGTGAGCCACCACGTAGGTGCTGAGGAATGAACCTCGGTCCTCTGGAAGGGCATTCAGTACTTTTAACCACTGAGCCATCTCTCCGGCCCCTTTGTTGGGTTTATTGGTGCTGTCATTGCTGTTTTGCTGTGTTGGGAACTGAACGTGGGACTCAAGGTCCTGCTAGGAAAATTCTTTTCTGTTGCACTGCATCCTCAAACCTGGGGTGTGGCTTCTTTCCTCTTCCTCCCTTCCTCACTCCTTCCCTTCCTTCCTTCTTTCCCTCTTTCCTTCACAACATCTTCTATACCCCAGGCTGTCCTTGAACTCTGGATTCTCCTGCCCCAGCTACCACACAAATGCTAGAATTAAAAGTTTGAGTTAGCATGTGTATTTACTAACCTCACCCTGTTTGCGAGCACCAGAATAAGAGAGAAACAGCAGGAAAATCTTAGTGGCAGGACTGTGGTGCGATCCTGTTTTGACACCGACCACAGAGCAAGGCTGCTCATTTCCGCCCCACTGGCACCTTGTGGGTGATGGGTCTTTGTTGTAGAGGGTGGTGCTGTGCATCATGGGATGTTTAGCAGTGTCTGTGGCCTCTCCCCACTTCATGCTCCTAACACACACATCCAGCTACGATAGCCATAATCTCTCTAGGCATTTTCAAAGGGCCACAAGGGACAAAGCTGCCCCTAGTTAGAAGCACCGTTCCACCAAATGACCACAGGACCTCCTCAAAGGTTAGCACACACAGGCACTAACTTTACAGATGGGGAAACCTAGAGGTGTGTTGTTGTTGGCTTAGAGATTAGGGGTTGATTTCTAAGCCTCAAGGAAATGCAATGGGGAAACATTATCCTAAAATTTTAAGTCAGCTTCACCTAAATATTGATTTCCCCTGTGTCTCCAACTCTTTCTTTTTGTCTCTCTCTCTTTTTCTGTGTTTCTCTCCCCCTTCCTCTCCTACCTTCCTTTTTCCCTCTCTCTCCCTCATATACAGCTCAACCATAATTTCTGTATAATAATTGGGTTTTGTAACAAAAAATGTTATCAGAAACATTTTATTTTTAATAATAGAAATACTTTAAGAGATTTCATCCCTCCCCCGCCACTTCCAACATCCATTTTCCACGACGTCAGAGTAAAGGAGATCAAGAAGTTGTCCAGAATCTCTCAGGCACTACTGCATGCAGAGAAGCCTGCTAGTCACACCACGCACACCATTATTACTGCCGCTCTCTAGCGGGTGTTGCCACCCTATTTTACAAAGAAGAAAAGCGAAGCTTCCAGAAGCATGATGATTTGGCCCTCGGCCCCACAGCCAATGAGCTGTAGAACTAACATTTGAACCCTGGCCTGCCAGTAAAACGAGGAATTAGAATGAATTAATGATGGCCACCCTAGTGAGCCATGAAGCCTCCATAGAGAAACTCCCTCCTGTCAAGGCACTCCCGACTGTCAGCATCCAAGGGAGAACGGGAGGGCTGTATGGCAGTTGCCATGACAACTAGTTTCTGTGTAATTATGGAGCTCAGTGGTGACAGGACAAGCTGCACACAGTCACTTTGTTAAGGCCTGTCTTCCCCTGACTGCTCCAGGAGCTTAAGCATTGTAAATTTAGGGGAAAAAATTGATATAACCACTCATTATAGCAGTAGCAGCGCAGAGACCCAGAAAATCAGAGAGCAAAGCCTCCTGCCTTGTAGGGCCGGGATTGGGAAGCAGGTGGGGGAAATGTCTGCTTTTCTTTGCCTTTCTTTTTCCCCATTTTGGACCAGAGCATTTCAGGATTTGGCTATATGGTGTACTCAAGGAAGAGGAAGAAACTTAACAGGGATGTGCAGTTAAAAATTCAACTAATTTAGCAATCTCTTTAGTTTAGTAATTTAGGACAATCTCTTTAGTTTAGTAATTTAGGACACTTCCTAAATATGCTGCCTTTTCAAGTTTGGAAGATAATAGTGATAAGAGGGTGTTGGTGTAGATTTGCACACACATGAATACACCCAGACACAAAGTCCTCTTGACCCAAAAAGCCTATCTCCGTTCCTCATTGGCTGTGTGACTCCGGGTACCCTCAGTCAACATTCTGGTCTCCAGCTTCCTCATCTGTGCATAAAGAGAATGTACCCACTTCCTGACTACAGCAAACAGAAAGTGGGAAATAGTTAGCAAGATACTGGTGTATCATAGAAGTTTGAACAAACAGAGCCTATGACTATGAATCATAAGTAACGATATTTCAAATGCTGCTTTGCTTTCTGCACTCAGCTTCATCTGACCAACCCAGTGAAGGGCATAGGGAAGTTGTCTGTGGCCCCTGGGACCACCCCAGCATTTCAGCCTGGCAATAGGGCTCCAGGGAAGCCCTGTGATATCAGGGACATAAGTGTGGGTACAGAGGGAAGGGCTTAGAAGTGTACCCAGGTGGGAAGGGGACTCATAGAACCAAGAACAAGTTCTAGGTGGGAGGGGCCAGGGAAGATCTGAGCTGGGTCACCATGGAACAAACATGGATGGGAAAGGAGGTAGAGGAGAGTATGTGGGCAAAGAGCAGGAGGTGTAGAAAGGCAGTTCTGTGGAGCCAGGACCGAGAGCCTGGGTGGTGAGTGTGCAGGGAGCCAGAGAGCCCTGGGCAGTGAGTGTGCAGGAAGACAGACGCAGAGGAGAAGAGACCGACAGCAAGGGCCACCTTTGGAAGAGCCTGGCACATGAGACCTTCAAACATCTGCCCGTAGGGAGGAGGGAGTCATCAACAAGCCCACAGGCACTCTGGTGGTCTACTCTCACTTTGCTCATCCTGAGTGGAGAGAGGGGTGCAGCAGAGACGGAAGGTCCAAGGGTTCACAAGGAAATATCCCTTAAGACCGAGGGTCTAGCCTTCCCCAGACACCCAACATGAAGGATGCATTATCCAGTCCAATAACCCCACTTCCGGGATGAAGCTCCCTGGAATGGAGCCATGAGTCTACAATGCAGGGACTGCGGTCCCACTTTACAACCAGGAACACTCATACACTGTACCCTAAGACGCCAACCCCCACCATCTCTGGCGTTACCCATTTTCCACAGTACCCTCCACACAGCCATGTCAGAGTAAGGCAGCTCTGGACAGAGAAGGGAGCTGGTCAGAGGCTCTGGTTTATCTGGTGTAGACTCCCTCTGTGGTGGGCAGCCTATACTTCCAACTTCCAACAGCTCTCCCATTGCTTTGCACCTCAGGACTGGGAGGGATCCAGCTCCAGCTCACCACGGTATGTGTACCAAGGAGATGGAACAGTCACAGGAGTCTGGGTTGTCCTCGGCTAGATTCATTAGCAGTTGCTTATTCTATCTCTGCATTTATTGACACGGGTTTGCTCCAATCAGGGAGACTGAGAAACCAGCAGCTAAAAATGGCCTGGGAGTCTGGCTTTGGAGCCATTGATTCCCACATTGCTTCATACAAACTATTCTGGTCTATTTCTCAGAATATTTTTTTCTTTCTGGAAAATAAAAAAATCATATTTGATGCTCAACTATTAATTAGTAGTAGCACATATTTTTCTTAAAATTTTCTAATTAAAAATTTTACATGCAATATATTGTGATCATATTATCTCTCCCCCAACTCCTCCCTGACCATATTCAACTCCTTATCATTCTCTCTCTCTCTCTCTCTCTCTCTCTCTCTCTCTCTCTCTCTCTCTCTCTCTCTCTCTCTCTCTCTCTCTCTCTCTCTGTCCTGGAGTAGTTAGTTGGTCAATACAAAATGGACTCTGTGTTTTGTTCTTGTTTTGTTTGTGTATACTTTTTGTTTGGTTTTAGTATTTTTTTATCTTCCTGTTTTTCTCTCTCTTTTTTTTTTGTTTGAATGGCACATGTCCTTAAAGGTGTCTCTAGAAAGACACTTAGCCAACTAGAAACAAGAGACTTTATTCTCATTTTCAATGACGACCTAACCATAGGGAAGCCGTGAACTTTAGACGCCATGGCAGCAGCCTTTGGTATCTAAAGCTCTCATGTGCAAATTCTTTCCGAGCTGGATAATGACTCTGCCCTGAGCTCAGCAGGCAGTTTTTAATAACATGCCTAAAAATGTTCCCCAAAATAAAAAGGTAGCAGTAAAAACCAAGACAACAGATACTAAAGTAACATTTTAAAACTCCACTTGCTGCTGTCAGCAAGTATTAGCATCCCACCCATGAAAGGAAGTCCCCGTGGTTCGATGAAAAATTGGTAGCTGCAAATGGCTGTGCTATAAGCATGATCCCATCTCCCGAGGAGTGGGGAAGGGAGGTGCCATTGGTGAGGCGTCAGGGGGACAGAGAAAGCCCGGATTGAGATGAAGATGCTGACAACAGGCCACCAGTGTCCTGATGTTGACATTGTAGAGTTCCTCGAACAGCTACAGTGGTTTTGCTTGTTTGTTCATTTATTATATAGTCATTTATTTTCTATATAATAATATATATTTATATATAGTCATTTAAGAGTATCTTTACACACTTAAGCAAGACTCTTCTGGGGTATAAGGATGAAGAGGACGTGGGAGGGGCAGTGAAAATGGCATCAGGGAGGCTGAGAAGGGAGATAAAGGGGTCAGGGAGGGAACCTGACAGGAAGGTGCTGTTGAAGGAGAGGAGGAGTGGGGGTGCAGAAAGGGCACCTCTAGGGACAACGCAGCTGACATAAGGTGGCCGGTTCTTCTGATTCTCCATGTCTCCTGCCATGCTTGTGTTGGCGGAAATGCAGAAGGCTTGAGGCCTGAGGCAGAAGGTCAAGACCACATCACTTGACTTTACAGTATGGAAGAAAAAAGATGGCAGGAAGGCGAAGTAGCCTCTGTAGAGCTGGGGCTTGCCCAGAGCAGGCTTCTCAGCACTGGACTCCCTGGGGTGGGACCAGTCTTAGGACCTTGGGGGACATCCAGATTCACAGCCTCTCAGTGGGGCCCAGGGTGAGCAACCTTGCTTCTCTGAGTATGGAAGAGCTGTCCCTAGGGTTCACATCCTGTCTGCCCAGAGCAGCCTTTCTATAGGGCACATCATACAGAACATGCCAGACGCCACTGGAATCAGGGAAGAAACCTAACAACTCTAATGGCCCAAACAATAGAAAATCAACACTAGAGAATATTTGGGTCTGAAATGTCTACTGGAAAGGTTTTATTTCAGTTTTGATGTGTTTGCTGTGGTTGTTTGATTTTAATAAGAGCCGACCTATACTGGCTCTTCAGGAGAGACTGGGCCTCTCACTGCTGTGGTTCCCCCATCTCATCTTTTAATGTTTTTGTCTAACAGGCTTGGTTGATGCTGGTCACTGTTCTGGCTTCTACTCATTTGGGCTACTCTACAGTATCCCATGACCTTCCTCCAGGAACCTGTACACCCTCCAATTGAAGCTTTCCTAGAGCAAGCTCTGCAAGATCATGAAGACCACCTGAGAGAACTGGTCCACACTGCAACCCATACAATCACTCTGTCCTGGGAACTGGAAACACAACAATAGGCCAGGCATTTTCTTAGATCAGAGGGGGGGTCTGCATGTATTGGGCATCCCTGGGAAACCAAGTGGAAATGAAGACCCAACATGACCATACAGAGCTCAGAGAAAGCCCAAGACCAGGCTAAAATGACATAAGAGGCTTTCACAAGAGGTGGCATGTGTGTGTGCGTGCGTGCGTGCGTGCGTGTGTGCGTGTGTGCGTGTGTGTGTGTGTGTCTATTCTATATTGTGATGAGTGCTTAGGAAGCACTTTGTTCTCCTAACCCTTTGTGTCTTCCAGGAACATGTTTTGAGTCAGCCTACAGTACATAATAAGGACAAAGAAGAGGAAGAAAGAGAAGGTAGAGAAGAAATCGGGTGGGGCAGGGCCATGGCATGATGGCATGGAGGTGTGGCAGGGATTGTGACACAGGGCCAGCAGATGTGTTGTCTGGTCCAACAATTCATGCTTAACAACTTTGGGATTGTTCTTACATTCTCCTGAGCATCGTTTTGGGTTAGCAATAGTATCTAGGCAACAAGGCTGCTGGAGGGAAGGCGGGCTAAAGAAACACCTTTTAAACATGTTATAATCATTCGTGTTATAACATGTTGAAAAATAGCCTACCCCAAAACAAACAAACATAAACAACCTCTTTTTGCTTTGTGACCCACTGAGTTTAACAGGAGCCATTTGTGTGACCAGGGGTTTGGGACATGAGTTCAGTGGAGTGGGGGATCACAAATGAAGAGAATGCCTGCCTTGCCTGGGATCCATCAATATCCCATAGTTCAGCAGGGAGGGTAGGGCCATTGTGGGTCCCTCCCCAGTGTAGACTGGCTGCTGATAGAGCTGGTATTACACAGTCCATAGTAGGTGAAGGGCTCTAGCAGTCCTGAGCACGGTAGATATGGTGTCTACAGGCTTTGCCCTGCCCCCTTTCATTTGCTTTGCTATTAGATTATATTCCTAAAGCTGGCCAACAAGGTCTGTTCCCTTATTTGGACACTGACTCATTCCTGAGTCAAAACGCCAAGGTCCAACAATCAAAATTAATTATTTGGCTAACATCAAATCAGAATTTACCAACTCACTCTAGCACAGACTCCCCCCTTTTCTCCTTAAAACCCACTCCTGCAGAAACACATGCTACTGCTGCTTCCTGCCTGCCTTTGTCCAATCCGAGGCACCCTCCCCATCTATGCTGGCCTCTCTGGGGGTAATAAATCTCCTTTGTGCTGAGAATTTGGTGTTTGGGGGTGTCCAGTACCGACTCCAAGGGGCCAACCTTTCTTACCATTGGTAGCTATGGCTGCTATGAGATCATGGCTATATTGTAGGGAGGACAGCAGGGACGGAGGAAGGAAGGGAGGTTAAGGGTAAATAGAAGGCACTACATATAGGCATGAAGTTGTCAAAGAACAAATTAATATAAGGTAATGAAAAATAGCTTCCTCTTTGGAAAGACATAACTCTAGAGGACACTGTTACAAAGCGGAGGTCACCAGCGAACCTTGACATTGAACTGGCTACAGCCTTCTATAACTCCTCCATATCGCCCCAGATACATCCCCATGGGAAGGAAGAGAAAGGCTCAGAGCCCAACCAAGAGACAAATCCAGCTTCTTAGACGGGAAGCTGGGAACCAAACAGAAGGGCAAAGGCCACAACCACAGAGAGGATAAATGGGCATTGCTTAAGTACCCAGAGTATTCCAGAATCTTGAGCTCTTTGTCATCTCAAGAGTGTGCCCCGTGTTCACCCATGAGGAACTAGAGAATATCATAGGCTAAAGGAATTTTCCTAGGTCATGAACTGCATCCTCAAAGCCCAGGTGTTGCTCTGAATGCCCCTCATCCCCATAATATAATGGTTTCCAAACACAACAGTAAGTTCCCACTAAGGGACTAGCCCTGGAACAAACAGCCTTGGCGCATGGGTCCCTCCCACAGCACAGCATCTTCCATGCTCCTAGCATGGCTGCAGCGCCAGTCCTTCCAAGGCACTAGCACCTCCTATACCACTAGTGCCCTCCATAGAGCAATAACCTTCCATGCCACCATGACTGTTCATAGTGCCAGTACTCTTCACGGCGCCAATGCCCTTCGCAGCACCAGAGCCTTCCATAGCAACAGTGCCATCCTTAGCACCAGCACTACTGATAGCGCCAGCATCCTTCTTGGCACTAGCACACCCACAGCCCCCGTCTCTTCCTCAAGATCACTACTTCCTTAGCACCAAGACTTCCTGTAGTAACAGGACCTTCCAAGGTACTGCCACCTCCACAGGACCAGAATTTTCCATAGCAGGAAAACCTTCACCAGCACACATCTCTCCATAATACCGTATTCTCAGTGACACCAGAGCCTTGGACATCACAGCGCCCTCCTTGTCATCCTCATCTCATAGCGCAGGACTCTCTCCACCACCAGGACCTTCCTCTACAGCGCCAGTCCTTCCAGAGTGCAACTGCCTTCTGTGTCACCAACGCCTCTCATGGCAGCACCACCCTTCCGTGTGGAAACCTGCCCTATGTGCATCAGATGCCTCTATGTCACCAATACCTTCACGATGCTAAGACCACCCAGAACACCACGTCTGCAACACCCGTTCTCCAGTGCACCATAAACTTCCACAGCACCAGCTCCCCATAGTACCAGTCCATCCATGCAACAGACAACACCAGAATGTTCTAGAACATCCCTTTACATTCTGCAGCAAAGGCAGTTTAGCAGCTTCCCCGGGTCCCAGGGCTCAGGAAGGAAGGATTTGCTCCATTAGCCTGTGGACACTCTCCTTGCATTCTGCAAGAACCGGAGAGTGCATGGGGTGGGGTGGGGTGGGGTGGGGGTGGGCAGCAACTGCTGGTAAGCACCAAGTTCTCTAAGGCTATCTGCAATGCTGCACCCCCAGCTCTGCTTCTCTAGATGAAGTCTCCATCCATTACTCTGGGGACACCTAAGGATGCAGAGCTACCTCCTCCACCCACCGTGACTCTAGGCTCAGAACATCTTCCCAGCCTCTTGCCTGCTTGGAAGGTTCCCCTTGGGTCCAGCCAGAGGAGTCCAAACCTCCTTTCCCAGGCAAAAATAAGTCTCACGAGTCTGCGCCCACAGCAGCCTTGGTGGATCCCTGAGTCCCAGTGAGCTTACTCATGGAAGACCCTCAGACTCTTTTAATTACCACACAGCCTCCTCACCCTCCTCCCACACCACCCTCCAGCCAGCAGATGCAGCCTCTGCAAAGCCCAGAGGAAGCTCTCAGAAGAAAGATGAAAACCAGGCTAATTAACACTTCAAGCTTTACATAAGCAAATGAGAATTTGCTTCACACTCCCCCCCCCCCCGCCCCTTTGGTTCCGAAAAGGCAGAGCTTGTCCACACCTACACTTGACAGAGCTCAGGAGAGGCTGCTAGGGAACCACAAGCCTCTTGTGACCCACCAGGGCCAACTGGGCCAAATTGCGCGAGTGGTCTTCTACAGACCAGGACCCCGGCAGAGCCACCCTTGTTCATTCTCTTACCTGACTCATTCTTGCTCTATCTGGCAGTAATGAACTGCTGGAAACATGGCTGGACAGAAAGGCCAGACAGGCCTCGCTCTGACGCTGGCTTTGACATTGGTAGCAGGGCCAGCAGATTTAATCATTACCTGAGCCACAGTTCCCTTTTGATTAATGGAGGTGGGGTTATACCAGTCTCCCCCCTTTCTGTCTGTCTGTCTCTGTCTCTGTCTCTGTCTCTCTTCTCTCTCTCTCTCTCTCTTTCTCTCTCTCTCTCTCTCTCTCTCTCTCTCTCTCTCTCTCTCTCTCTCTCTCTCTCTCTCTGTGTGTGTGTGTGTGTGTGCATACCAAGACAAGCATGTGCAGTCATGGGACAACTCTATGGAGCTGTCTCTCTCTCCTTTATGTGGTTCTAAGAGACAAACTTAAGTCTCCATGCTTGTCACCTGCTGAACCATCTTGCCAGCCCAAAAAAGTAAACCTCGAGAATTTATAAAATAGTCTATTATAGAGATATGGTTTATTTATAAAATCAAGAGGAAGAAAAAAGGTCTAACCTTGTCTAATATTTTGATTCATATATAGTTCTTCTGTAAGCATTCATATGTGTGACTCTGGGCATTTTGTTGTAAACTCTTCTGCCAGGACAAGTCAGCTTTGCCCCAAGGCCAGATATGTCCACACCATCACCACAATCCCTGCTTTCCCCTCAGCCCTCTGTGCTCAGTCCTGCAGGTAGCCACGCACCGCAGGAGCCAGTCCCATGCTCACTAGGTCCACGCTGCACAGTGGAAGCTAAGGGGACGGTAAGTGAACAGCCCCCGCCTTCCCAAGGGAGCCGGCCTCCAGGCTCACACTGGCAGTCACTCAGAGATTTAGTGTAAAGCGAGATTGTCAAAGGCAGAAAGGAGCCCACTCCAGCCCCTAGACGACCGAGGGCCGTGCTCACTTTCAGTCTTTGGCTCTGCTTTCTTCCCTATCCATTTACTAACCTTGTTGATTTTCACTTGGACAATTATAGTGACAGTCTCCCATTTAAATTCTCACTACCACACGTCATTATGTGAAAGATGATATAATTTTTCTAAAACCCAAGTTCATCCACATCTCTCCTCTACTGATAGTCCTTCAGAGCCTCCTACAGCTTTCCCCGTACAACCTAAGTTTCACCCACATGGCCCACAAGACTTGAGACTGTCTGCATGTTACCCACATCTGATTTGTCTGTTTCTCCCCTACTCCTTTTCTAAAGCACAGCCTCATTGCCTTTGTTCCTATTGGTGCTAATGTTCCTACAGCCTTGGGCCTTGCCACAGCTATTCTCTCTCTTGGTCCCCAGCACCCTTGTTCTTGCTGCATGCTGGGCTTCCCTTCCTGTCAGTTCCCAAGCAACTCCCCAGGTGCTAACCTTAACTTCTCTTTTCATCTGCACACAGCATGCATTACTGCTCTGTCCACTCCTAGTGACTTTACCCCCTCCACACACAGCATGCATCGCTGCTCTGTCCACTCCTAGTGACTCTACCCCTTCTGCACGCAGCATGCATTACTGCTGCTCTGTCCCCTTTTGGTGACTCTACCCAATATGCACGCAGCATGCATTGCTGCTCTGTCCACTTTTGGTGACTCTACCCCCTCTGCACGCAGCATGCATTGCTGCTCTGTCCATGTTTGGTGACTCTACCCCCTCTGCACACAGCATGCATCACTGCTGCTCTGCCCACTCCTGGTGACTCTACCCCCTTTCCAAAGCAAAAACAAAAACAAAAAATCCAACCCACTGGTTTGTATCTGTCAGCTTCTCTTTCCTAGTTTTCTATGCATTATGGTCAAAGCCTCTGACTAAAATTTGCCTTTCTTCATATGTTCCTGACACTTCTCCCGAAGACTGTAAAGAAAATGCAGGAAGAAGGGGGCAAGGGGAAAATGAGAGCTGCAGACAGCCTTTATCAGTTATCAAATCTGATGAAACTCAAGAACCTGGGATGAACCTCAGTGGCAGAGCCCATGTGACTTCCAGAATCCCTCCTGAAATAGCCTGTACTGCTTCCCTCCTCCCCACTGTCCCTGTGCCACCAGCAAGCTCCTCCTTTCCTCCCTTCTTGTCGCCCTGCCAAGGAACTGACCGTAAATTCAGCGATCTTCGGCACCCGGAACTTCCCTTTGTTCCTCTGCTCCGGCTGGTACTCTGTTCTTGTCTTCACGATCACCTGCAACGTTGGACCAATGTTAGCACAGAGACAAGTCCTTCCCCTTCCCTTCCCTCTGGCCACCAGGACTTGCTCTCCATCTCACAGACATTGGGAATGACGAGCCCCCTTCCAAACACATGACCCCCATCCCAGCAAGCATGGTGATGACGTTGATTAGACCTCTCCAGATGTTTGTGCATTATGGGTATTCCTGTCCATAGATATGCATAGCCCATTTTGACAAAGTGAAATCATTGATCATGGATTTATAGGCTACTTTACCAGGTAATTCATGTTCTTTTCCGATTTTCCACTTTCCAATGTAAACAAATGTGTGTGTGTGTGTGTGTGTGTGTGTGTGTGTGTATTAGGGATGTAACTCAGAGTCAAACGTTTGCTCAGCAAGTGTTCTACCACTGAGTTAGGCTCTCAACCTTTCATTTTGCCCTTTCCTCTCTTCCATATTGACTAAATGCATTCTTTGATGATTTCCATCACTGACTGAAGCGCCTTCTGCCTAGTCTCCCTCCTCCCGCCCTGCCATACCTCACTCTTCCCGGCAGGTCCCTTCCCGCACTCATGTCTTTTTCTTTTGTTACCCACTATGCATTATGGACCATTTTTGTGCCCATGGGCTCAGGAATGGCCATTGGATTCTGGAGGGCTCACTGTTTGATCCACAACTGAAGAGGGTCACCATTCCCAGAATCCACCGGTTTAATTGGTTGAACACCAATAGTTCAACAGGGAGGAGTAGGGTCTCTGTGAGATCCTCCTGGTCCAAGATTGGCTGTTGACAGGCCCAGTGCAGTCGGCCACAGCTGCTATGGAATCATGTTTGGAATGCCCTGATTATGGCATCTTTTTTTGATGTAATGTGTTTCATATAGGTACACTGCATCTGATATTTAATTTTTTTTAAAAAAAATTACGTGGGCCGGGCGGTGGTGGCGTACACCTTTAATCCCAGCACTCGGGAGGTAGAGGCGGGCGGATCTCTGAGTTCGAGGCCAGCCTGGTCTACAAGAGCTAGTTCCAGGACAGGCTCTAGAAACTCCAGGGAAACCCTGTCTTGAAAAACCAAAAAAAAAAAAAAAAAAAAAAAAAAATTATGTGTATTTGGGGAGGGCATGGGCATGCTGAGATATTTGTGGGGAGGTCAGAGGACAACCGGGGGAGTCAGGGCTCTCCTCCCACTGTGTAAGTTCTGTGGGCTGAGCTCAGGTTTTGATGGCAGGTGCCTCTCTACCTGCTGAGCCACCTCATTGGCTCTACAGTTGATTCTTTTTTAATTAAAAGTTATTACTTTTTTCAATTTTATACAGAGACACCACACACTCCTTATACCTTATCCTTCTAAAAATGATACAAGATAAGAATTGCTTTGTTTGATCAACGAGGAAACTGTAGTTAGAAGGTTACTAACTTGCCTAAGGCCCCAAAGACACTGCCCACTACCAGTGCTGCCATTCACACCAGGGTTCAGCTGACTCTAAAGCTGTCTGCAGCTGATCTTCCGCTGGCAAGTGTTTAGGCCACTTCCACAGTCTGGGTTATAGAAACAAGTTATGATTAATAACCTATTGGTTAATCCTCCGCACATATTCTTAGTTGTAATAAAATTTGGGGATTGGCACAAGGAAAAAGGAAGGCATTTGTCCAGCCCATTGCGCCGTCTCCTTTCGCCGAAATCTATTTTGGCGGCATATTTTACCGAGGTGCGCTGCCACCTCACACGGCTTTTATGGACCTCCACCCCACTTTGTGGACTCAGAAGGAAAAAAAAAAGAAACCCGACAAATAGTTTGCAGTTATTGCCACGTGTTAAGGCACAGTGGACAGCACGGAAACAGACCGAGCTGTGAGGCCCCACCTGAAGCTACAGACCCTGGCCATCCCACAGCCCTTTATGTATTCCCTGTCTCATGCTAAGCAGAGTACCTGGTACTGCCACAGGGGACTGTTTCCACTCCACAATGCACTGAGCTTCTTGTTGCTCCCGATAGCAGCCTGAGCCAGGTATGTTCACAGGTAGGGCTTTCCTATCCTGCCCGCGGTGGGTGGGGTGGGGTTGGGGGAATGCTGGTTCTGTTCTCTTTATATGTTCCTTTCACAGATGCTTCGCAAAGACCCTTCCGTGAGTGAACAATGTCATACAACTCTGGAGAAGGGGAAAAGACCAACTAGGGGCCTTGACAAGAGACCCTAACATGCTGTGACAGGGCCATGCAGCTAGGACCCGAGGGCAAGCCAGAACTGACAGCTAATGAGAAAATAAGAATTTCAGTCCTGCAACCACAAGGAAGGTAATTCATCCAACAGCTCAAGTGAGCTTGGATGAGGATCCAGGGATAGATGGGAATGCAGGCCAACTACACCTAATGATGTTAAGACTGACAAACTCACAAAAACTCGTAGGTGAGAAATTTGCATTGGCTCAAGATAGCAGCGGGGAACTAGTTTGCTCTCTCACATGCCTGGGCCCACTCCTCACCTACTGGTGCAGGCCCATCCCTTCCACAGCCATGACCAACAGCCTCCACTAGAGCCCCTTTCCCTCAGATGCCAGATGGGAAGGAGCATTTACATTGAGTCTTCTTGTTGCCTCTCTGTTGTATGAACATCCTGCCCAGAGCCCCCAAAAGAGCTTAAGACCTTCTTCGTCATTTGGTGTAAATGAGAAAGGGCCTATATTCCTGCAGTCGTGTTGAGCACTTAGAGGTTGCTTCTCTAGTATCTCTTTCCTTTTCCTTATCTTTTCCTGAGTCAGAAGCTCCCTGGGTTCCTTTCAGGTGCTCACTCACCCCCGCCGCACTTGTGATCTGGTGGGATTCTCCCCTCCTTTCATGACCACAGTGGTATCTAGTTAGACAAAGGCAACCAGGAAACACAGTCTTGACATCAGCATGTCGCTTAGATCAGATGGATGCATTAGATACAAGGCACCACTATAGCCTTGTGGGAAGAAGCCCCCCCCCCCATTTTCATGGGTTCTCTGAAGTGGCATTTTCCCTTGCATGATGCCGTAGGGACTTAAGCGCTGAGGTAGCAACTGTTGCTGCTCCAAGAACAACCAGGGGGAGAACAAGGGTGGCGCATGAGCAGGGCAACACCACAAGCCCATGGCGCGTCCCACAGATATCATGTTAAACACAAGAAATCAGCGCCCAGAAGGCCTTTTAGACACCGTGGATTTCACTGATGTCTTCAGGTAAGTGTGGAGCTAACATGTAATTAAATTGGCCACTACAGAAGGTATTTGTTCTAAATATGCACACATCTCCCTTGGCGGTGCTGAGGGGGGCAGTGTTGGGGCCAGAGCCCTGCCATCTGCATCTTGTTCTGCTCTGAATGCTGATGAAATGCTCTGGGTGCCCTGGGTAATTTTTCTAATGAAAAAATTGTTTTATACTGGCTTCAGGGACCTGCCAAGGATGGTCAGGTGCCTCTGCCTGGTATGTGAGCACTCTCAGCTATTTCCTTCTTTTTAGAAAGGCCACATGTTCTCCAACGCAGCTGTAAAGTAGTCAAGGTCCCCACAAGAGATCTTAGAGCCCCAAGTCGGCTTCAAGCAGATAGGCCCTTCTACCTGGAGTAAGTAGCCAGCATACAGCCCTTCTTCTGAGCTTGGAGCTCTCCGGTGTGCCATGGCTCCACTTAGGATCCATCAGCTCCGGTACCACCCTAGTACCACGCTAGTGTATCACTTAGGATCCATCACCTCTGGTACCATCCTGGTAGCACTCTGGGGTATCATTTAAGATCCATCAGCTTTACATGGTCAATGGAAACTGAACTGGAAGCTTGCATCGGGGTCTTTCCCAGGATAGATCCCTCAGCTGCCTGGACTCAAGGCCAGTGTCAGGAGCCTGAAGAAAGAATGCCCCAGAGTACCATGCTGCTACATGGTTAGGCCACACGATATGCTACACGGGTTGCATGCTCATCTGACTTAGGATATCTTACTACCAGATCCGGAAGCAGTCCTATTAAGTGCCAGAGGCCTGCTGTCCCCCTTCTCCTTGAGAATTTCTGCTCCCTCGGTCTATTCTGATTAGCCCTCCTCAGCTTGCAGCCTCCGACCTCTCCCCTTCCTTCCTGCCTCTTCATTCTAGGGTGTCACTGGGACTTTACAGAGCAAGTTCTTTGTTGCTCTCAGTCCTTGCATGTGCCCAGGTCTGTGTGTCCCCACTTGCACCATCATGCTGAGTGCATCTTTCATTCTCATGATTCTCAGTGGATATCCCTACCCAGCTCACTGAGATTCCATTAGTCTACCTGATGCTCTCGGATCTACACACCCACATTTACCATGGTCATGCTCAAGCTGCAGGGCTCTGCCTCACCCTTCTCCTCTATACTGCACTCTCATGCCTATAGAATCTGGGCCTGAAAATAGCATCATACAAACTGTGCTGGTCAATTTTATGTCAATTTGACACAAGCTAGAGTCATTCGGGAAGAGGGAACTTAACTGAGAAAATGCTCCCACCAGAATGGCCGGTGTGAGGGTCCAGCTCACTGTGGATGGTGCTACCCTGAAGCATGTGGTCCTGGTGCTATAAGAAAAGAGGCTGAGCAAGCCATGAAGAGCAGGCCGGAAATCAGCACTTCTCTCTGGCCTCTGCATCAGTTCCTATCTTGAGTTCCTGTCCTAAATTCCCTGGATAATGAACCACAGCTATAAGACGCATTGAACCCTCTGCTGCCCAAGTTGCTTTTGGTCACGGTGTTTCATCACAGCAACGGAGACTTTAACCAAGACAATACCATTGTTTAGCTCGGATCAGATGCAGGACTCTCATTCCTTCTGTTTCCAAATCCATTCCATCAAGTCATTTGTTCCAGTTGCTATCTGTCCAAAACATCCTCAAATGAACACATTTATCTAGAGATACTTCCTTGCACCCCCTTTACCTCTCTTCAATCTGGCTCTAGACATGTTTCTTGCTTCCTGTCCTGCCTCCCTAGACTCAAAGAAATGATCTTTCTAGGTGGAGGGAGGAGCATACACCAGCAAAGAGACCCAGGAGGCTGACACCTGGTAGAACCACACAGGCATCTTGGAGTGGCCAGAGAACAGGGTCACAGGGGGAGTGATAGAGATGAAGTTGGAGGGGCAGGCAGAGGTCTAAGCACAACCGAGAGATGGCCCTAAGGGCACAAGGAGCTGAAGGAAGGTTAACAAGGTAGCCTCCCTAGGTGTTCAGTGCTGGAGAGAGCCCAGCCACTGGGAGGAAGCTGTGGTGGGGGCAGAACTGGAAGCCCCTCCTACTGGATTTGGGCTGCTATTAGGAGCATCAGGAAGCTGCTCAGTGTTGTGGTCCTGTGGAGTAGAACCAGAAACAATTCCGTCTTGGAAGAGGAGGGGGCGTGGAAGGAGGGAGAGAAAGAAAGAGAGATGTCACAAAGAATGCAAAGAAACGGCCTCAGCGTCATCGGCGTCATCGTGGATAACTGCCTCCCAGGCCCCCAGTTAAAACAGAGCAAGACAGGGTCCTGGGTGCCTTAACTTGATTTGTAAAAGAAATGGGCTAGAGGTGGGGCTGGAGAGGAACGACAATAACTGTCCTGGCCCGTCCATTATGAAAAGGCTTACAGCCATTTAACAAACGAGGCTCCAGGGTTTTAAATATTGTGGGCATGGACAAAGGCACTTTGTTTTTTCTCCTGCTCACACACTGGTCCCCCATTGTCCTTTCAAGCTGCTAATATGAACATAATTTAATATATGGGAAAATGGGATAAATTATTCATTCCCAAAGGATGCCCTTACCCCCCCTCCCACCAGTTTCTATCCCTCACCCCCACTTCGCCGGCATGGCTAGATCACACACGGTGGTTCAGTTGGCTCAAAGTGCAGATCATAAAAATTTAAACTAATACTTCCCTGAATTATCAATAATGAAGAGGTTCCCACACGGAGAGTCCCCAGAATTGGCAGGAACAATAAATGAAAGCGCAGAAGAGCTGACAAGGAGCAAAATTGTGTTTTTGTGAGTCGGACTTGCAGAAGCCAAAAATAGACCTTCATTGTAGTCACAGCTCATCCCTGCAGCAGGGCGAGGGCTGCCACGGGCACATCAGGTGCTCTTCATGCTGGGGACGCACCGAGGAGGGCTGCTTTAGTTTCCTTTCTTTCTTCTTCTTTTCCTTTCCTTTATCTTGGTTTGTTTTTTGAGACAGGGTTTCTCTGTGTAGCCCTAGCTGTCCTGGAACTCACTCTGTAGACCAGGCTGGCCTCGAACTCAGAGAGATCCTCCTGCCTCTGCCTCCCGAGTGCTGGGATTAAAGGCATGCGCACCACTGTTGGTCAACATCATCTTTGGGAGGTAGCGCCAGGTGCTTGGCACTGTGCGAAAAGCCTGCCGTCCTGAGCTTCAGCCATCTCGTGACCTCTGGTGTGGGTGAGCATCCACACTTGACAGAAGACACCAAGGCCTAGGGAGAACCATGACCTCAATCCTCACCTAGCTGCTAGGAGGCAGTGCCGAATCAAGTCACCTCTCACATCCTGGTCCTGAGGGTCCTGCATGCTGCCAGGGCCCCACAAACCTGCTGCCAGAGGTGAGAGCAGAGGGAGGGAGGCTGGAGGAGGGCCAGGTGGGGCTGAGTCCTCACTCAGCTCTTCCCTGTTTGTCTGTTCCTCACCTCACGTGTTCTCCTAGGATTAGATTTCCCCTGGGATCCTGAAAGCTGAGGAAGGTGGAGAGCACAGGTCAGACGCCAGTGCCGAGAGCTAGTGGCGGTCTATAGGGCTCCACGGACTTCACATTGGGAGATTGGAGCTGAGAGAAGGCAGACATTTGGCACACGTCGCACAGTGAGACGAGTCAAAAGCAGAAGGCTAATATGAAGCTGCCACACGGGTCTGGGCTCTTTCCAGGGCTCTTTTCTTTGCCAGGTTTTTGCTTTCTTAGAGTCAAAATATAAGGCAAGTGTGGCCAGCATGGTTGGAGCTCAGCTCCCAGCTTAACAAAACCCTCTGCAGGGGCTCACTGGGGGAGGAGAGCAAGTCAGCTTGCCCACCCGTGCCGTGTGAGATGGGAGTGACGTTTTAAAACAAAAGTTACAAAACTGAAAATCATGGACTTAAGTCTTTAAATGGCCCTCATTCTCATTTCTCAAGCATTCAGTGACGAGGCACACACATACCGTTTGTCCTCCAAGACCATGCGGGTTGTCAAAAATGACAAGATTTTAATCTCTTATGGCTAAATAATATTCCATTATGTACATTTTATGATATAATGTATACATGTGCCAAAACATTACATTTTGGGGGCCGGAAAGACTGCTTGGTGGTTAAGAGCACCCACTGCTTCTGCAGAGGACCAGAGCTTGGTCCCCAGCACCCATATCAATGGTTCCCGATGTCTGTAACTCCAGCTCCAGGGGCTCTAGTGCCTTTTTCTGGCCTTGGAGAGCATGGCATTCATGTGTACACATCTCCCCCCAGCACACTGAATTTAAAAATCACATTTTCTTTTGCTTCAGAAATATGTACCATTTCCAAGTACGAATAAAACAAAAAAGAGACTAGAATTTATGCATATTGTTTTTATATGTGAGACCACATTACAATATGTTCTCATGGAGCAAGCCACAAATTGTCTCTTGCCCCCTAAGGTGAGAGTCTCCCAGTGTTTCCCAGTTCACACCAGCGTTCACTTAGCCAGCCCTTTCTCCTCAACAGCCCAAATCATTCCCATTTTTTGGTAATATCTATAGGGCATTGTATAACTGAAGAAATTATGCTCATAGGATACATTCTTACCAATAAGAAGCACAAAAGCCAGGCGATGTCGCCAGTTTAACTTTATAAATAATGCCATATATCCTTTGAAAGGCTTTATTAAGTTCTGCAGCCAACAAGAATGTCCTAGGAGCAGGAGGAAAGAATCTAACAGGAGAAGGCAGGGAAATAGAGAACACATATGACCTAAAAGCAGAATGGGGAGAGGCTGGGGTTGGAGAGGTAACTCAGAGGTTAAGAACACTGGCTGCTCTTCAAGAGGACTGGGGTTAGCTGGGCAGTGGTGGCTCATGCCTTTAACCCCAACACTCGGGAGGCAGAGGCAGGCAGATCTCTGTGAGTTTGAGGCCAACCTGGCCTATAGAGTGAGTTCCAGAACAACCAGAGCTACACAGAGAAACCCTGTCTCGAAAAAAACAAAACAAAGCAAAACCAAAACCAAACCAAACAAAAAGAAACCCTGTTTTGAAAGACCAAACAAACAGAGGACTGGAACTTGATATCCTAGCACCTACGTGGAGGCTCACAACTGTCTAAAACTCCAGTCTCAGGGGACCTGACACCCTCTTCTGGTCTCCATAGGCACCAGGCAGACCGTGGTGCACAGAAATACATGCACACACACACACACACACACACACACACACACAAAAGAAAAAAAAAGCAGAAGAGAGAAGAACATAGAGGGAAGAAAGGAGTTAGCAGAGGAGGGGGCAGGCTTGAGAGGATGGTAGAGAATAAATAAAAACAAAATATGAGGACATGTTTGTATTAAAGTGTCGCAGTGAGACCTATCCCTCTATCTGTTAACTTAAAAAGAATGGAAAAAAATATTCAATATAACATTCAAAAAAGCACATACTGAGGTTGCTTTTCCAAAACTTACCAACATAAGCATCATTGATATTTTTTGTTGTTGTTTAAAGTTGCTTTGTTTTTAAATTACAGAGACTTTGTACTCTGGGTAAAGTAAACCTTTTTTTTTTTTTCCTTTTTAACCTATTCACAGGCACTTCCTGAGCCTCACCCAGCGTGGGGGCTCTCAGAAACCTCTGGGAGCCTCTCTGTCTAGCAGGGGACCAGGGAGGCTGTCCTGGGGTGGTAGGGGGTGAAGCTGCTCCCTGGGGAGAGGCTGTCAATTTGTTAAGGAGAAAGGGAAGATAGGAAGGCTGGGGGCAAGGCACAGGGCCTGGAACAGACAGCTCCACCTCTGCCCAGGTCCTTCCACCTCTGTCCTGGCTCTCCCCGCCCTCACCTTGAAGCCCACCATGCTCTTTTACAGTTTGCCACACGTTTTCCACATTAGGTGACATTCTGAGTGTCCAGGGAAAGGAAGGAAACTGGGTCAATGAGCCCTCTCTGTGTCGTGCCTGAGTGAGGCCCTGGATACTTTTACATTCTTTTTCTCGGATAGTAAGCTGTTAGGTGGACACTGGGCCCACCTTCCAGCTCCGACAACAATGAAGCCCTGAGTGGCTGAACGACCTGCAGGAAGCCTCACAGCAGGCAAGCAGCTTGGCAAAGACCTGAACTCAGCTCTCCAGGATTGTAGAGCGCGTGTGCTCTACCGCCAGTTTCATTCTTCACAAACTGCGAAGCGTGGCAGGTGACAATAACTGATCTCAAAATCTTTCCATTCCTCTCCTCTAAAGGCATGTAAGCCACCCATGCCCAAGACTCACAAAGACTTAACAACTAGCAGAAAGGAAATGGGCGTGGTTGGAGCCTGGCAGCTTGCTCAGCAAGCACATGATGGACTGGAGGCTTTCAGAGGCAAGTGTGTCTGTCTGTGGCCTGCTGTCTGCAGCCCTGCCATGCACCTGCTGGCATCTCCAGGATCTCTGCATGCAGAGTTCAGCTGCAGCTTTTTTTGGGTGAGACAGTCGGTCTAGTCTCTGAACTCACTTCTGCAGCTGCAACGTGGGAGCCCTGGGTAGAAACCTCACAGAGTTTCCCAGGGTATCTGTTTGTGGTGAGAAGGCCCTAGAGGAGAACTGGGTATTCCAACTGTCTTAGTCACCTTTCTACTGCTTGCAGGGACAGCATGGTCGAGGCAACTTAGAGAAGAGAGTTTGTTGGGGTTTACAGGTTCAGAGGGTGAGTCCGTGACTGTTATGTTGGAGAGCATGGCAGCAGGTAGGCAGGGATGGTGCCGGAGCAGTAGCTGAGAGTTTACACTTCATGCACAAGTGGAAGGCAGAGAGAGAGAGGGGGAAGTGCATGGGTTTTGAAACTTACAAGCCTAGCCCCCAGTGACACACCTCTTCCAACAAGGCCACACCTCCTAATCCTTCCTAAACATTTCCACTAACTGGGGGGCCGAGAATTCAAATATATGAGCCTGTGGGGGCCGTTCTTTTTTCCATAACCCGGCGGGCACTTACCTGCTTGGCTCTGAGTCTATTTCCCCACACATCTGGTGAAGAGATGAAAGACATTTTTAAACACTGAAAAGGGAGGCTTATTAAAAAGTTCCTTCTTCCTGCTGTGTGGCAGGACTAAATTAGTTCATGCAGAGCCGATGACCTCAGGCTATGTGACCAAATGCAAAAGAGCCAGGATAAGTTCTCCACAAGCCACCATGGCACCAGGTCTTGGTGAGAATCTACCCAGCTACTATTGCCATGGTGCCAGTCCCCACAGCACCGCTGCCTCACACCCCAGCTGCAGTGTCTAGTCAGGCTCCTGCTTCTGCTCTTTTCCCTGTAGCTTCAGGGAGCCTGGCCACATTTACTGGGGTTAACTGTTCCATTATTCTCTAGAAGAATGAATGGAAGTGAAGAGAAAATTCTTAGGGACCATTGTGGGGCTGACCCTGTCCATTGTCTGTGGGTGGCCCACAGCCTCCAGCATAAACCTCATAGAATGTAACTCCAGGTCCCATTGTCTTCCTGAATGAAACCATTTCCTTATTCTGGGGCCTACCTGACGCTCACCTCCCCATTCTCACCTCCTGTCTCCTCATCTCTTAGCATCTCCCACCAAACTCCTCCTCGTCTTATCATGGCCGTGTATGCTTAGTGAGGCGCAGGATTTTCTGGGCAGGTGAATAGATGGAAGAATTGGTACCTTTTAGTATGGTTGTTATCACTACAGCTGTACTTGATGGTGGTCAGGGAAGGTTTCCAAGGGGCATTCTGTCAGAACCTGGCTAAGGAAGATGAACACTGTCCTATCAAACCAGCGCAGCTCAGAGGACTATGTTGAGGGAGGAATAGAGCCAGCATCTTGGAGAGCATGGAAATTTGCAGGAGAAAGTTGGGATTCCAGGACACTAGGCCTTCAATCCTGTAATATACTCCTTGTCTGTGATATTTAGATATGCTGCTGAGTCTTAGTTTCTGTGTGTGTATTTTTTTTTTTTTTTTTTGCTTTTGGGGAAGGATAATTCTTTAGGGCGTCAGCTCTGGCATTCTACTCCTTGTCTGTGACATTTCGATGTGTCACCTCACTGCTCTAAATCTTGGCTTCCTCACCGGTGAGATGTGCACACTAACATCTACCCCCATAAAGCTCTGGAAGATGAACTAAAATCACAGACATGAATGTTCCGTGTGACCCAGGGCATGCCTTCAGACAGGCTTACCACTATGGTTTGGATATGGTTTGAGCGTCTCCCCAAGGACCATGTGCTGGAACTGGGTCCTCAGGAGAGCTATGTTGAGTGATATGGAACTTTCAAGAGGCGGGGTCTAGTGAAAGATAATGAGGTCACCGGGGGCACTGCCCTCAGAAGGAATTAGTGTGGTTCTTCTGGAACTCATTCCTCAGAGAACCAAGGAAGACTCTTGCCTCCTGTCTCACCATATGATGGATCTCTTCCCTTTCCACATGTTCCCAGCATGATGTCCTAGCCATGTTCTAGACCAGCCATGGCTGGCACTGTGCTTTCTGGGCCTCCAGTCTGGGAAACTGGGCTAGCTGCGGCTCTTTTCTTTATACAGTGTCTAGCGCCAGGCTTCTGCTATGACAACAGAAACTGACGAAGCAAGATTCCAGCATGGGTGAGGGAGAGGCTCACTGTGCCTCATCCACAGCCAAGTGGGACTGGCAGTTGATGGTTGCTGAAAGAGGAGTCATTTTTCTTTGTGGGCGTGGCCACTAGTAGGTTCCCTGTGCCCACAGTGGGTGGTCTTATACCTATGTTCATATGGACAACATTAATTGGAATCTGAGCTATTTTTTAAAAAAATTAAAGAAGAAGCAAATGAGGGCATGAAGTTGGGAGAAGTCATTTTGGGGAGCTGGAATGGAAGAGCTGGAATGGAAATGGGGTTATATGATCAAAATACATTTCATACATTTGTGAAATTCTTAAGGAATAATTAAAATATTTAGAAAAAAGAAAGAAAATAGAAATAAGGATCTGAATCCTCCTGAACATGTTTCTTGCAGTTCGTGATGGTAGCTGTCATTTAGAGAAACTAGCCTCTGGATCGGATTCTCTTTTAACACATTTGTTCTGCTCCGGGGAGGGGGGTGGTGGTGGAAATCGTCTTTGCTTTTGTAAAGAACATAAACTCTGCACTGGAGACCTAGCTCGATGGAAGAGCATTTGTCTAGCATGTGTGATACACTAGCTCTAACATCCTGCCCTGATAACAGAAACAAATCGTAATAAAATCTAAGTGATCAGCATAGAAAACCACTAAGACAATTCCCGACTCAGAGAAGAAGCAGGCCTAAGACACAGCTGATCCCTATTGTGAGTTCCTGACTGAGTCAGAAACAGGTCAAATCTGTGGATGCACAGACCGAGTTCAGGCCTTGCTCCTGAAGTAGAAGGTTCTGGAACAACACCGCCCAGGTTCTGCATCTAGATGCTTCACTGACTTTTGCTTCGAGAAGGTACAGTTTCCTTAAACACTGGATCAAGAGAGATAGCTATTCCCTTACCAGGGTCTATTCACTAGTGAGAGACTGAAGCAAAAGTGCGGGCGTGCGTGTGTGCGTGTGTGTGCAAGAGCATGCGTGTGCTTGGGAGAGTACTTAGCATGTTATAAAGCGCTTGAACGTGTTTATCCTCTTCTGTTCTTGGCTTTGCGCCATTTGGCATCTGAGGCCATATCTGGTTTTGTTCTGACAGCCTGAGGTAGGAGCTTCCTTGCTCCACAGAGGAGGAAGCTAACACCCACTTGGTAGCGAGTCAGTGAGGAGCCCCAGAGGGAGCATTCAGTGTGCCTCTGCAGGGACGCCTGCATCTTTCAACACACAATATGAGAGAGCTGATTAGTCTGGCCTTGGAATGACTCCCTGGTACGTCTGGACTGGCTGCTTGGTGGGAGGAAAGAACTCTCAGCGGGAGTTAGGAGAGTAAAGGGAGAGGGGGCGGACTATTCTCTAGATGGCCTGTAACTGTGTGGGAGGCTGTGGGGAGGTGGCCTCCCATGGTCCCTTGTCATTACACACCTCTCAGACACATGCACGTGGCCACTGACTTGAAGAACCTCAAGACACGTGTCTTTTCTTTGGAAACCTGCACTGGGGCCTAGATGGGGTTCAGACACTCCCACCTGGGCTTCCTGTGCATCTGGAGCCCCCCAACCTTGGGCTTGTAATATGAGTTTGCAATCCCAGACACCCGGGTGTGTTATGGATCTGAAATCGAGTTTGCTCGACTTTGGCAGCACTCGGGGTTCCTGTGGGGAGACATCATTTAGGCTGATGGCTGGATCTCATCTCAGATTCTGTCAGAATTGCTTTGGTTGGGGGTGGGGGTGACCTTAATAACAGGAGTTTCTAAATCGCCTGGTGCTTCTAACATGAAGTAAAAACTGAGCACGTCTGACATGCCTGAGGCGAGTACTCAGTGTGTCTCTTCACACTTCCTTAGCAGCCATGGCGTTCAAAGCTCTTTTCAAAAGGTTTTATTAGTTTCTCAGGATAGCTCAATGGCTCTAATTCCACCACCCACCCTGACACATTCTTCTATCAGAAACCTCTAGGCTTTCAAAACAAATGACTCAGTCCCAGCCAATCAGCTGGCTCTTCATCTCGGTTTAGTTCCTCTCCATTGATTGGATGGAGCCAAGTGGTTAAGACGCACAATACCCTCCTGGAGATGCCAATGAGAAAAATCGAACAGATGGGACGATCCATTGTTCCGTCTCCAGCCTGGGGGCAGGACCATTTACCTGCAAACCTCTCACGATGGGCACTAGCTCACCCCCTAAAGCCTCTGCGCTCTCGGGCAGACCTCACACACGCTCTCCTACCTATGTCTGTGGGATGACACCCCTCTGCACCTCCATTTCTTCTTTCAGGAGATGGTCCATCAGCCCGAGGCTGCTTCCCAGCCTCGTCTCCCCAGACATTCTCCTGCAGCAGCGCTGTCCCCGCGAGCTTCCCACACTTGGCACACTCGCTTCCCTCTTTGCCTTAAATACCGGTTCCTCCCCGAACCTGGAAGACTTTATTCACCTTCAAGACTAATTTGGATATTCTCCACTGTAGCTCACCTATCTAGCCCTCCCTCTCCATCTCCCTGGCCCTCCCCACCCTTTGTGAGGCTTGGGTCCAGCATTTACCATGATGCACTGTGTTCATCTGAAGAACGGTTTTGTAACTTCATCTTTTTATAGCCAATTCATAGGACAGGGGCGACCTTAGCAGGTGCAAGCTGCAGGACTGAATCCAAGTCTCTGCCTTCCTATCTGTACCAATCAATATTTGAAACACCTCAAGAAAATTGAGACAGGCTTTTTTTCTTCATCCCCATGTAGAAGCTTATGTGTATTTACCTGCCATGATAAAATCTTAACAAGAAAACATTAATTTGCTTGCCTGTATATGTAGATATGAACAAACACCATAAATCTGCAATAACACAGGCGCTCTCACCCCTGGATAGAGCATTTTCCAAGGATGGGAGCCTATTTGGTGGCTGGGAGAATGAAAGTGTTTATCGGGGTAAAATCTTTTGCTGGTTGGGGTAACCTGGGGGGCAAGGGAAGGAAGATCACCTATTACCTTCTCGGGTGCAGCCAGTTGTAAATGATTAACCTCCAAGGGCGTGATGAGGGGGACCGTCTGGAAGCCATCCTCCACCGAAGGCGGCTTGGCCCCCTTCTCTCCAGGGTTGCCGTTCAGCTTCACCATACTTCTGCTTTTATTCCCAGACCTAAGGCGAGCAGCAGGATTCTGGTTACGGCAGGAATGTGAGAGGCTGACGATGGTCCACTACCTCTCCCCTCCAGCAGCGTCCAATCTGGTGGTCACCGTCAACCTCTCACTAGATTTCCTGACATGATTCCCATTGTCCAGGGAAACTTCATTAACCAGCACAGTGTGCCAACTGCCCCCCGAGTTTACCAACCCTCAAATTAGGGAGCAGTAAAAAAAGAAGAAGAAGAAAAAAAAACCCCTCAGACCTTCATTTAAAAACAAAAATATACAAGCTTAGAAAAATAGTAAGACACTATGGCTAGCACATCCCCCGAAACCACTGGCCAGCTTGTTCTCAGCACAAAAGGAAACTCCATTATTCTGGGTCCCCCTGCAGTAGGGTATACTTCACCTCAACACCCACACTGCTATTTTTGCCTTTTCTTCCTCGATTTCTAAAAACGTAGTTAAATACATTCAGTATCTCTCGCAGTACCTTTTCTTTTTTACATAATATGCAGATCGTACATGAGATTTGGGTTTCTAAATCAGAAAGAGGCTGTGATGAACCTGATCTTGTTATTCAGCCATGAAATACCTCCATTTCCTCAATAGCCAACGGCTTTTTTTTTTTTTTCATGGAAAGTTAGCAGCCCCCCCCCCCCCCCCCCATATTGCAAGATTGCCAACTAAATAAACAAATCACATTTATTTCTCTCCGGCTCCCTTTTGAAGTCAAGCATTGCTTTCACCCCACCCTCCAAAGCCCAGCACAACTGAATCTCTCCTGTCAATCCTGCGGGTGGGACATAATTAGAGAGAACAGGGTTGTCGCGGGGATGACAGGGAGGTAAGGGCTGGGAGGAGGCTGGGGAGTGGTACAACAAAAACAAATGCCTACTTACTGTGCAGCGCTGGTAGGGGTCAGAGCAGAGTCAAGCCAATATGAAGAGGAGGAGGACGAGCCCGAGTCCTCCCTCCACAGCCCGAGCTGTTGTCGCTGAGAAAGCAGCCGTCGTGAGCCTGGATCCGGAGCTTCTGAGAGCGAGGCGCCAGCGCTCAGAGAAGATCTCGGCAGCTGCCAGCCTGCTCGCCTGCTCGCGCCTCCCACCGGGGACGGCTCCCACACCACCTGTCATCTGGCACCACCTGCTGTTTCTCATGCATGGCCACAACCCCTGCAGAGGACAAGCGGCTTTGAAAAAGTGGAAGGGATTTTGGTTATGCCAACAATAATCTGGCTTTTAAAAATTATATAGTTAGGTAAAATGTGATTCTTGAATCTTTGGTGGTGGTGGGGGGGCTGGAAAGCACTTCCGTCCTTCCGTCCTTCCTTCCTTCCTTCCTTCCTTCCTTCCTTCCTTCCTTCCTTCCTTCCTTCTTTCTTTCTTTTTTTCTTTCTTTCTTAGGAGAAGGGCTCATCTTTTACTAAAGCTCCCCTAACAATATTATAAAACAGAATGGTTTGAAACACCTGCTCTGGGGTTAGAAGGGAAGGTAAAAAAATTTCCCACTTCCCATGCAGTAACACTTTTCTGGATTCTTTCAAGCTTTCGTCCTTATTTGCAAATTGGTTTCTAACAGTGACTTTGGGGGACAGCATGCAGTGTGGACACCCCAGCACACAAAGCTTGAAGCGCTGCACAGGCTGGAGCTCTTTGACTCACGATTGCCCCAGCTTGTCCAGGTCAGTTAAGGTCACAGAATTGGAAAAGACCAGACCCAGGGTTTGAATCCTGACTCCATATCTAGGACGAGATAGTAGATGACACCCAGGCTCAAGACCGGTGTGAGGAGTGAAGTGGCCGCTCCAGCCCTACCAACATTGGCTCCATGGTTCTTGCATACTGTGCACGCTAAGCCCCTGCTTCCTTGTCTCTGACTGCGAATAACACTTTCATCGCAGAATGGCAGTGAATACGGGAAGAGAGTATGCCCATGGAAATGCCTTTGCCTTGTGAGCAGTGTTCTGAATACCTGGTCCAGCCATAGGGATGGTTCATGTCCCAGTCGTGGCTCAAGTCACTGATGGCTGCTCGTCACCAGCTGCACCACTGTTTGTGTGTCTCACGACCCATGCGTCCTGGCATTGAGCACACTCCCCACTTTGATTTTCAAATATCTTGTTCTGTGCGCAAAAAGTCACCCTTGCTAGTTAAAAGGCACAGGAAAGTGTCATCTGTATTATTTAGGAATAAAATATGTATGTAAAGAGACTTATGAGGCCGTGAAGGCTGTCACACACCAGGGATGCACACATTAAGAATATGTGAGAGGGAAGTGGTCTGAGGGATATTGGTTTTCCTTGCCCTCCTTTCCAAGATCCAATGACTGAGAGTTGCAAGCATTGTACAAGGCCAGCACAATATAGTCAACGACCACATGTTCAACTGAGAACCTTTTTATCCAATCCTATTGCTCCAAAATACTAAAAAATTTCTTGTGATAGTTCTTGACCAATTGACAAGAAAAAAAAACCCCACACTTTTCAAGCCAGAGGCTCCTAGAGTTTAGTAAGGTCCAGAAAGGGACTTGTGTGGAGCAAGAAGAAATCCAGGTTTGGTTATATGAGAGGCTAAAAGATAAGCTGCCAGGAGGACTATGGTGGGTTGAAAGAAAACAGCCCCCAAAGGAGTGGTACCATTAGGAAGTGTGTCCTTGTTAGAGAAGGTGTCATCTTCTTGGAGCAAGTGTGTCACTGTGGGGGCAGTCTTTGAGGTCACCTATGCTCAAGCTACTGCCTAGTGTCTCAGACTGTAGAAGGAAACGGCGGGGCTGTGTCCCGCCACCCGGCTAGCTTTGCCCAAAATAATTACACAGAAACTGTATTCTTTTAAAACACTGCCTGGCCCATAGTTTCAGCCTCTTATTGGCTAATTCTCATATCTTGCTTTAACCCATATTTAGTAATCTGTGTAGCACCACGAGGTGGATCGCTTACCAGGAGAGATCTTAACCTGCGTCCATCTCGGAGAGGAGAATCATGGAGACTCACTATGGTGACTGAAGCGTCTCCCCACTCCTGCTACCCAGCATTCTGTTCTGTCTACTCCGCCTACCTAATTTTCTGTTCTCTTAAAGGGCCAAGGCAGTTTTTTATTAATAATGAAAGTAACACATAGACACTCCTCCATCATTTCCCCTTTTTCTGTTTAAACAAAAAAGAAAGGCTTCAACTTTAACATAGCAAAATTACATATAACAAAACAGTTATCAAGCAAGTATTACAGTTACAATATTTAAATCTATTTTATCTTTTATCATAACTAAGGAAAGCTATAACTATCTATTTATTCTTCAACTCCATCAAAGACTCCAGAAGGATATAATGCTACCTAAGTAAACAAGTCATATGCAACTTTCAAACTCTAGAAATGACAGAGACAACTCACTGCCTGGACAGTCACCCAAAGTTCCTCTGTACCGTTGGGGCATCCATCTTCAGCCTACAGGCCCATAAGTATCCAGCAGACATTTCCATGAAGCAGGAAATTCCAAAGACAGTTCAGTCACTTTCTGCTGTGTCCTGCAGAACATCTCGCAGACTCTTTAATGAATCAGGAACCCCGAAAGACCATCTCACCTTTAGGCAAGTTCATCAGTCCTCTTTCTGTGGGTTCCTTGTGCCCAGTTTATGCAACAGTCCAGGCAAGAGCAGTTTCTTGCCCAAATGGCTAACAAACTCCATAAGTAGCCTCTTCGATGCCCATCTTCCTCTCGAAATAGATTGGTGCTGCCAGGAGCAGACGTGTTTCATTGTCATGAAAAACCCTAAGTTATTAAAACATTAAATGCCATATTCTGCAGTCTTTGAAAGATATGAAGAATGCCTATCTGACTGAAATATATCTCTACATATCTAGAAAATCTAATAACATGACTACAAGCTTAACTATTATCAATGATTATCCATTAACAACCTATATTTCCTAATTATACATTACATTTTAAAATGAACTACACAATCACAATAGCTTAATCAAGATCAGAAATACATATACATATAACAAATTGACCTTAAAATCCATACCATCGCAAATTATTCATCTCTATATAATATCCCCCTTTTAATGTAAAAGAACATTTATAAACAATATTTGGGAACATGGGCGCAGTTATTTCTCTCCAAACTGCTTCCTGCTGAATGGGGGCGCTGTTATTTAGGTCTTTCATGGTGTAACCTGTCTGCTAGGTTCATCTCAGTCGGCAGTTGAGTGGAGTAATTTTTTGAGGGTGTTCACAGCAACCTTTCAGGAGGGCGTGGTCTATCATACCATATTGGAATAGAAGCAATCCATAGAGTCTCGTCCTCTGTGAAAACAAAAGAAGAAACTCTTTTCCAAAGCATCATGTTCTTAGATCCAAATTCTGAAGTCATACCATTAAGATGTCCATTCTGGTCTAGCCTGGCAGCCCATATAATGAAATGTCCTCTGTACTTAGCTCTGTTACAGTAAAAAATTTCAAAGAAAACACAATAAAATATATCATCCAGACTCTCTGTGAATTTTCCATTTTTACGTGGCTTATTTTTACTCTATCACTTACTTTATTTTGTCTCTTTAAAGACTTTACCCTTTTTTAAGGCATTAACTTTATTTTCTATATATTTATTTTTTTCTTTCTCAAGCCTACGTATATTTATCCAACATTGTGAGCCATTTAAAGGCCTTCTATGTCTGAATCTTTCCTATTGTGAATCTGTAATTTTTTACTATCCAGGAGCACTTCTTAAAAGGTTAAGCACTTCTTAAAAACTTAAGTTGTGCCACGTAGAGGTAATATGGTACCGCCTGTTTCCAGCCAAGTCTAAACCTTACTGCGCTGTTATCATGGTAATTACAATAGATCCTGCCTGAGATCAGCACAGTTCAGCATGGCGGAGCAGAGCCAGAGCCGCTCCTGCCTCAGTCATTTGGTGCCCCTGAGCTGCACACAGTTCCAGGCACACAGCAGTCCACATTGGAGCCGCACTCAGGAGTTTAATTCTGAGACTGAGCGTGCAGCACAGAAACTCTTTTCATCCAAGTTACAGCCAAATCTGACGCGCAGAGCACCGTGCAGCCTGGAAACATCTCTCTGTGGCGGCAGAAATCCGCCATGTTCTCCCGCTCGCCTAAGCCTGATTCCGCCATCTGCCCAGGTGCAGGCAGGGAGCAGGGAGCCATTGGCCCGGTCTCAGTGCACTCTCCTTCCCATCCCAAGCGGGAACACAAATATCCAGGCCCATAAAAGCCACTGAAATACTTTATAGCCAGAGTTTGCACTGGCAGCACAGCACAAGGAAGCTGCGTTTTAAAATGACTCAGCGTTTTCTCTGCCGCTATTGCCGAAACAGGAAATCTCTCTACGGCACGTCCAGGCAAACAGCAAAAAGCTGTGTTAAACTCTCTCTCTCCTTTATTTAAAGCCCTCTCAGGTTTTTAAGTGGATTTAGTCACCACGTTGGAGCACCAATCTGTAGAAGGAAACGGCGGGGCTGTGTCCCGCCACCCGGCTAGCTTTGCCCAAAATAATTACACGGAAACTGTATTCTTTTAAAACACTGCCTGGCCCATAGTTTCAGCCTCTTATTGGCTAATTCTCATATCTTGCTTTAACCCATATTTAGTAATCTGTGTAGCACCACGAGGTGGATCGCTTACCAGGAGAGATCTTAACCTGCGTCCATCTCGGAGAGGAGAATCATGGAGACTCACTATGGCGACTGCCTGAAGCGTCTCCCCAACTCTCCCAGAATTCTGTTCTGTCTATTCCGCCTACCTAATTTTCTGTTCTCTTAAAGGGCCAAGGTAGTATCTTTATTAATAATGAAAGTAACACATAGACACTCCTCCATCATCAGACCACTTCCTGTTGCCTGAAATATGTAGGACTCTTAATGCCTTCTCCAGTACCGTATCTGCCTGCATGCTGCCACATCCCACCATGATGATAATGGACTGAATCTCTGAACTGTAAACAAGCCACCCCAAAATAAATGTTTTCCTTATAAGAGTTGCTGTGGTCATAGTATCTCTTCACAGCAATAGAAACCCTAACTAAGTCAAAGACTGTGGTTGGAGTGACATGTAGGATTATTACCTTATTGGAGAATGAAGTTGAGGGGTTCCAAATAAAATAGAGTCATTTTGGCATTTAAAAAAATTGAGGGTTGAAAGCAAATGCCGTCATACCTTTCGGAGAGGTTTTCAGTGCACATGACACATAGGACTATAGTGCAGAGTGTGAGGAAAGGAACCGAGATGGCACCTGTGGTTCTATGGACCGCTTGATGTGGTAAAGCTTTGAATCCAAGCTATCTGTGAAAAGTTAAGTGTGTCTATTGCAATCTTAGGACAGTCAAAAAAATACAAAGATTTGGTGTGTGTGTGTGTGTGTGTGTGTGTGTGTATGATGAGAAAAATGCAATAGACAAATTGAAATAGAATTAAAACAAAGTTCAAATAACCAAAAAGAGAAAGAATAAAATAGAAACAATACGTTGAGAGAACAAGAGTAAAGAAATAATATACTTATATCTAAATATATCAATATTCACATTAAATGTAAGTAGTATAAACAAACTAATTAAAATATAAATTTGTCAAGATAGAATGAAAATATAAATGAACTGCATCCTGCCAGTGAGAAACATACACAACATTGCAACTAGGTCAGTGTCTATACAGCATCAGCTACCTCTTCCAGTTTACATAGGCACAGCAAAATTAAAGCCATGGGCCTAAGGCAAACTAGTAGGAAAGTCAGCAATCTGTCTGTCTGACCCCTAATATCAACCTCCTGGGTCTTTCCAAGCAAAAAACAAACAAACAAACAGAAAAACAAACCAACTAGACTATTGTGGCAATGCTAAGAAAATAATTCATTAGAAAGGCCCATGTATTCCAGGGACTATTCAGAACACACAGACCCAGATTGCAGCATACATTCGTGCCTCTATCTGGATCCTCAAAGTCTTCAGGGAACTACCCAGAGACAGAAAGAAACAGAAAACAACAGTCTGGCAGCGTGCTTGCTATGATGATTCATGGGGATTCCTGACAGACGTGGCTGGTCTCAGCTGCAGAACTTCTGCATTTTGTAAGAGGCACCCCGGGTTCCCTCTGCAGCCTGCAACTGCAATATGCATGCGTATCTGCTGCTATGCATTCTAGAGGACAGCGCCACGCATCCTAGTATGTCCGGCTGTTTAAGAACTACAGGGGAAAATGGTTCATCAAAGAATCATTTGACAATGGATGAATGAAACAATGGAAGAGAAATAAAAAGAGGTTTTTAAAAGACAGGCATACCGTGAGGATACCTTGTGGCGGTTCGGTTCATTCCCACCATCAGCCTGGTTGGATTAAGAAGCACCCAGGGCATTAGTGAGACACACCTCTGGGTGTGTCCCGGGGGCTCCTCCAGAGAGGATTAACTGAGTGAGGAGGACACTCCCTGAATACCAGGGGTGGGCCACTTTCCCATGAGATGGAGTCTCAGAACAAGTAAAAGTGGAAAAGGAGAAAGCCAACTGTGTGGGTTCAACTCTTCTGTCTGCTTCCCGATTTTTGGAGTTTCAAGCAAGCAGCTTTCTGCTATGTGACAGCAGCTTGATCCCTCAGACATGCCTTCCTGCCAGAGTGGACTGCATCTCCAGATCCACGAGCCAAAGTAGAGCCCTCCTCCCTGACGTTGCTTTTTATCAGGCTGCAGCCATGAGGACAGCAACAAATGCATGATCCATCAGTGCCGGACTCCAGGGAGAGAAAATGGCGGGAGCTACCCGGAGACCGTGCAACCAACTGGTACTGATTCACAAAGAAGGTGCCACAATCTTAACGTCTGTAAGATTAAAAAATAAAGCTTCTATGTAGACAACCCCATACCTTCAGAGAAAGGTTCTACACACGACTCGGTTACAATGGCAGACATCAGGACAGCTGTAACGAATGAATGAATGAATGAACGAACGAACGAACGTGGCAGACAGAAAATCAGCAACAATGCAGTGCAGGATTCGTGTCAAAACCACTAATGCATTGGATGGAGAGTTACTTTTGGGAGAAGGGGGCTGGCCGTCTTGTGTTGGTTAACAATATCCCTGCATTTACCTAGTAGATGCCAGTAGTATCTTCGAAGTTCCAAGTTGTGTTGACCAAAAAGATGCCTCTGAATATTAGCACATAGCGCCCAGCAGAAGGCAGAAAAACTGCCAGGACAGTTATTTTAGTACAGTAGTGTCTGTCAGTCCAGGAACGCCCTCACCCAGTAGCTGGTGGGAAGGAGATATTCAGCTTCATCTTGACACAACCACCTAGGAGGTGCCAGGTGAAAGAGTGGAACGACCACGCCCAATCGACATGCACTTTTAACTTGCTTTATTGGGCCAATTATACAATGATATCAAACCAGATAAAAACAATATAATATAAGAATGTCACTGGCTGATATATCCCAAAATGTAGGTGACAGAATCTTCAACAAAATATTAGAAAATCCAATTTAGCCACAGGAAAAACCTAGTAATGTATCATGAATAAGTAAGTGAGCTTTACACTAGAAATACAGTTGACTGAGAAGGGTAATTTGATGAAAATTAGCATTCAGGGGCAGTTAAGAGTACTAAGGGATATTGCAGAGGACCAGGGTTCAGTGTCTAGCATTCACAGCAGGTGACCTCCACTCCTGCAGCAGCACCTGCATGGCCATGGTGCACATCAACTTGCATGGGTACACACACACACACACACACACACACACACACACACACACACACAAGTTTAAAAAAATCAATTCACAATAAAAGAACACTCAGAAAATCTGGTATAGAAGAGAGGTAAGGAAACACAGGAAGGTGTAAGAATTAGTTGTATTTTGAGCAATCTCCACAGGAACAGGCCAGAGCCAGCCACCTCTGCAGGACCAAGCAGAAGAAAATGATGTAAAAAATAACCTTAGGAGAATGATTGAGGCCCTTAAAGAAGAAAAGAAAAATCCCCTCAAAGAAACGGAGGAAAAGACAAACACAAAATTGGAAGAAAGCAACAAATCCCTTAAAGAAAACCAAGAAAAAGCAATCAAACAGGTGAAAGAAATGATTCAAGACTTGAAAACCAAAACAGAGACAGTAAAGAAAACACAAACCGAGGGAATTCTGGAAACAGAAAATATGGGAAAATGATCAGGAACCACAAATGGAAGCAAAAACAGCAGAATGCAAGAGATGGAAGAAAGAATCTCAAGCATTGAAGATACGATAGAGGAAATAGACTCATTGGTCAAAGAAAATGCTAAATCTAACAAAAGCTTAACACAAAATATCCAGAAAATATGGGACATCATGAAAAGACCAAACCTAAGAATAATAGGGATAGAAGAAATAAAAGAAGCCAACTTACCAAAATTAAATCAAGACCAGGTCAGCAAATTAAATAAACCTATAACTGCTAAAGAAATAGAAACAGTCATCAAAAGTCTCCCAGTCAATTAAAAAAAAAAATCCCAGGACCAGACAGTTTCAGCACAGAATTTTACAAGATTTTTAAAGAACTAATACCAATACCCCTCAAATTGTTTCACACAATAGAAACGGAAGGAACATTGCTAAACTTTTTTTTACAAGACTACAATTACCCTGATGCCCAAACCATACAAAGACTTTACTAAGGAAGAGAATAACGGACCAGTCTCACTCATAAACATTGACGCTAAAATACTCAATAAAATACTGACAAACTGAATCCAAGAACATATCAGAAAAATCATCCACCATGACAAAGTAGCCTTCATCCCAGAGATGCAGGGATGGTTCAACACATGAAAATCTGTCAATGTAATTCACCATATAAACAAATTAACAAAACCAAAACCAAACAACTACATGGTCATCTCATTAGATGCTGAAAAAGCCTTCAACAAATGGCTAGGTGGTGGTGGCGCATGCCTTTAATCCCAGCACTCGCGAGGCAGAGGCAGGCGGATCTCTGTGAGTTCGAGGCCAGCCTGGTCTACAAGAGCTAGTTCCAGGACAGGCTCCAAAGCCACAGAGAAACCCTGTCTCGAAAAAACCAAAAAAAAAAAAAAAAAAGCCTTCAACAAAATTCAACATCCCTTCATGATAAAGATCTTGGAGAAAGCAGAGATACGAGAAACATACCTAAACATAATAAAGGCAATATACAGCAAGCCAACAGCCAGCATCAAACTAAATGAAGAGAAACTCAAAGCAATTCCACTAAAATCAGGAACAAGACAAGGTTGTCCACTCTCTCCACATCTATTCAATATAGTACCTGAGGTCCTAGCTAGAGCAGTAAGACAATAAAAGGAGATCAAGGGGATATAAACCAGAAAAGAAGAAGTCAAACTCTCACTATTTGCTGAAGATATGATAGTTTATATGTTGCCCCAAAAATTCTACCAAGGAACTTCTACAACTCACAAACACCTTCAGTAATATAGCAGGAGACAAGATTAACTCAAAAAATCAGAAGCCCTCCTTTACACAGATGATAAATGGGCTGAGAAAAAAATCAGAGAATCAACACCCTTCACAATAGCCACAAATAGCATAAAATATCTCAGAGTAACTCTAATCAAACAAGAACTCTAATCTTTGAAGAAAGAAATTGAAGAAGACACCAGAAAATGGAAAGCTCTCCCATGCTCTTGGTTAGGTAGAATTAACATAGTAAAAATGGCAATCTTACCAAAAGCAATCTACAGATTCAATACAATCCCCATCAAAATCCCAACAAAATTCTTCACAGACCTTGAAAGAACAATACTTAACTCCATATGTAAAAGCAAAAAACTCAGGATAGCCTAAACAATCCTGTACAATAAAGGAACTTCTGGAGGCATCACAATCCCTGACTTCAAACTCTACTACAGAGTTACAGTACTGAAAACAGCCTGGTATTGGCATAAAAACAGACAGGAGGACCAATGGAACTGAATGAAAGACCCGAATATCAATCCACACATCTACAAGCATCTGATTTTTAACAAAGAAGCAAAAAAATATAAAATGGAAAAAAGAAAGCATATTCAACAAATGTGCTGACATAACTAGATATCAACATGTAGAAGAATAAATATAGATCCATATCTATTGCCATATACAAAACTCAAGTCTAAATGGATCAAAGATTTCAACATAAAACCAACCACACTGAACTTTATAGAAGAGAAAGTGGGAAGCACACTTGAATGCATTGGCACAGGGAACCACTTCCTAAATATAAGCCCACTAGCACAGACACTGAGAGCAATAATTAATAAATGGGACCTCCTGAAACTGATAAGCTTCTGTAAAGCAAAGGACACGGTCAACAAGACAAATTGGCAGTCTACAGTGTCCAGAACCAGCCTCGACAAAAATACTTCTTACAGGGCAGGGGCATGGGAATTGAAGTAATATAAGTAAAGGATACAAAGATGCATACAATAACAAGACAGAAGCCAAAAGACAGTACCGGGAGGGTATTCCAGGGATTACTGAAACCCTGAAATTTGCCCACGTTTCTTTTTCCACAGTTTTTATACCCAACGTAAATAGGGGAGAATGTAACAAATTTATTTTTTAAAATATTTATTTATTTATTATGTATACAACATTCTGCATCCATGTATGCCCACATGCCAGAGGAGGGTGCCAGATCTCATTACAGATGGTTGTGCTGGGAATTGAACTCAGGACCTCTGGAAGAGCAGGCAGTGCTCTTAACCACTGAGCCATCTCTCCAGCCCAACAAATTTATTTTTATTAACATGATACAAAAGGGTAACTCACACAGTCAACTCTGAGACATCAAAGCATTCTGTTGTCCAGGTAACCTAGGTGCTCTAAGTTAGTACTCTGAAGAACGCCCTTCCCTAGGTGACTGCATAGTAACAAAATAAAGGAGAAGTACATTTGCATATCCTGACCAGCCATCAGGATGGCACCCAGCTATCTTAGTTTCAAAAAAACCAAGCAATTACCTCCTGAGTTAGGACGCACAACCATGCTTGTCAAATCTCCAAACTCTCTGACCTTCAGACAAGGTGGAAATGGGCCTGTATTTTTCGGCCTCCACACTACAGAAGAGATCTTGTTTAATCAAACATATCTTTGCATCATTAAATAAATGTTCCAAAGATGAAACAAAAGTAACACAGCTTAAAATAATATTCCACAACAATCCAGAGTTTTGGGAAAGTTCCTAAATATACTAACCTTGCTCTCTTGACTTCTATAGCTCTGCTTATTTGCTAATTGAAGTGTGTCCAAGTAGGATGTGAGTTTTGTGCATAAAAAGGCAAGAAGGGCAAGGTTTGGGGTTCCATGATTTGAGCAAGTTTCCTGTGAAGCTGCTGACCAATGAGAGCAAAGACTTTCTAATTGGTTGTAAGCAAGTTCATGTGTTCTCTGATGGAGTTACCTCACAACATTCTGTAGGCCGCAGAAATTCCCAGAGAGACTGGGAGCCTCAGATCCCCTGGACCAATAGCACTGGGAAGAACAGTTCCTAGCAGCTGTGCACCCCAGAACCTCCTCCTGCTTCTGCTCTTGTTGACCTTGAGGCTTCCAACAGGAAACCCCAGAAACTCTTGATGAGTTGGGTTTGTTTATGACTCCTCCTGCATGGGTCACTTAGGAAAGACTGTGTTTGAATGAGATCCATGAGAGATGTCGCTGGACCCTCTCCCTGTTTTAAGCCTGGGTGGTGTCCATCCCTGGTTGTCTTTGTTGTCATCAATGTTCCTCTGTCAGTTCTGCGGTTGGAGAAACAGATACAGGAGAGGGAGTGAGCAGCTCCAGACACTGCTGAAGTGCATGGAGGGTTTTGTGAACAAGGACAGTTTGTGGCATCCGTTTTTCACCTGGAGAACTCTAGACTTATTGTGAAATTGATTGACCCTCTTCTTTATAAGTTGGGTGGCCCAGTGAAGGTTCCCTGGACCCACAGATGGCACAGGTGGTCTGGAAAGTGGTGGCTGGAGATCCCAGCCACTCTCATCAGTTTCCCTATGTTGATCAGTGGCTTTCTCTGGTGCAGACCCACTCCCCTGGCTTAGGATTTGTGTCCTCTCACTGGGCTCCTGAATCCTCTTGGTTTGGCCAGGCTGCCCAGAGAAACCCAAACCTCTGGCCTTTCTCTCAGTCCTCGAGAAGAAACTGACTCTCCCTGTCTGAGTGCTGCCCTGGGTCATTCCCAAGGAAGGGAAACTAGATCCCCTGGCCAAGTTGTCAGGGCAGGTGGTTTCTTCTATCTCAGGGCCCCTCTCTCCTCCACACACATGGAGTGACCCTGGCTCTGGGGGCTCTAGGAGGAACCTCTCTGGGGCAGAGGTTCCCCCATCCTTCCTTTAAGGGAGGCACCCCCAGTGAACCCCAAACCAACATGTTCCTCCCCTTCCCCTTCTCCTTCCATGGTTTATATTCCTTTCCAACCAATGATCTGTATAACTGGAAAGCTCAGAACCCACAGTTCTCTGGAAAACCTCAGGCTCTCATTAGTCTCTTGGAGACAGTCTTTTACAACCAACAGCTGACCTGGGATGACTGCTAGACTCCTGGCCACCCTCCTCACAGTGAGGAGCAGGACAGAATTCCTGCTACTTGATAAGTCTTCCTTTCATATCTCCCTCTAATTAGTTCCCTCTCTCCATCATCATGATTCCACTTTAGTCCAATTCCTCTTCTTAGTGTTTAGAAAAGGAGAAAGGAGGTATCAGGATCTGCTTGAATCCTGGTGGGGGTGGGGCAATTTATTGGGTGGTGCAAGGCTGAACAAGGGGCAGGTGTGAAGTAGGTGCTCAGGCCATTCAGGATGTCAGGACTACAGCCTAGGTCCTAACAAGTTGCACAGATGTGTTTCTTGTGGTCTTGGAGGTTAGCAATATAAAGTCATGCCAGCATGGTTGGGGGATAGTCACTTCTCCTGTGTTCTTGACTTCTCATATCATTTTTCTTTTAAAAAAATAGGAATCTAGAAGGGGAAGAAAAACCAGGGAGCTCTTGGGGACCCTTTATAAGACTGTGAATGATAAAGTCCCAATATCATGACATAATCACCTCTCCAAAGACCCACCTCTAAATACTAGTCCAATAAGAATTTGATTGTTGCATATACACTTTCCTAATTACACAAACATGAAATCCATAGTAGGGGCCATGAATTCAGTTTGGTACATGTTGAGATTCTGATGACTTTAAGCCTTTCAAGTGAAGCTATCAAGCAATCAATATTGTTCTAGATGTCAGAGGCAATCTGTTGTCAAGTTAAAAAGAGTACTGTGTATCTGGTGATATCTGAAGACAGTGGGTGGGTGTTGTGTGAATGTTTCCTAGGGAGATTAACAAACTTGTATTTATCCACCAATATCAGACAAAAGAAACAGTTCCACCTAGTGTAGGGTGGTGAGCCAGTGAGTTTCATTAGGTTACTCCCAGGAACAAGGGGAACCTACCAGTGGCTACATGGCTGAACATATTTCCCATCAACTATTAACTGATCATATAATCCTTAAGGAGGGATAGGGCCTTGTAAGCCCCTCCCTCCCAGCAATATTCATCATCAGGGAGAATTTAGGCCCAACAGTAATGGAACATTAATGAGCCCAGTTTTGTGTCTAGTCTGGGTAATGGAAACTGTTGAGAGTTTAGGAGGACAATGACAAGATCACAGCTGAGTACAGTGTTCTGAGAGGAAGTGTGGCCCGAGTGTGGCCTACAATAGAGCCTTGGTAGATGCATTTGCCCAGGCAGGCTTCCTTCAGGACTGCATTTTTCGACTTCTCACTGGTAGCTACTAGGTCTTAATCCTTTTAGATAATAAGCCTTAGATGAGAACCACCTTGCCCATGGTTTTGAACCCAGAGAAGGGCATCCACCTGCATCTCAAATTGGGCTAAAGGAATAAGGCTGATGTGGGATGTTCTTCTGTATATGCGTTGCTTTTATTGGTTAATAAATAAAGCTGTTTTGGCCAATGGCTTAGCACAGTAAAGCCAGGTGGGAAATCCAAACAGAGATAAAGAGAGAGAGAGAGTAGAGGGAGTCAAGGAGACACAATGTAGCTGCCAAAAGAGAAAGACACCAGAACATAACCAGTAAGCCACAGCCTCATGGTGATATACAAATAGAAATGGGTTAATTTAAGATATAAGAGCTAGCTAGAAATACACCTGAGCCATCAGCCAAACAGTGTTGTAATGAATATAGTTTCAGTGTGATTATCCAGGTCTGAGAAGCTGGGAAACGAAAGTGCTGTCTTCATTTGCATAAGGTCATCTCAGCTTCATGCTTACTGTGGGAGTGGCTAAGAGCTGCCTTGGGCCTGCTGTGTGCCTTTCCTTCCCTCCCTCTTCCCAAAGCACCGTGTGACAAGCTTCTTGTGTGGATAGCTTCTTATAGTGGACGTTTTGTGGAACCTTTCCATTTAACTGTGTTTTGCTTTATAAGACACGCCAGGGCCAGGATGCCTTTTTATTAAAAGGGACACCAGTGCATCATTTAACAAGAAAATGGGGCTTTTAGTTTGTCATGCTTATAAATTTCTAGGCAAAATTAAAAAAAATCTTTCTCATAAAAACTTTATTCTCATCAACTTACATAGACAGAAGTTTCTGCCCTACCCAGTCACCAGGTGTTCAGTTCCAAATAAACACATAGAGGCTTATATTAATTATAAACTGTTTGGCCTATTGTTCAGGCTTATTACTAACTACTTCTTATAACTTAAACCCACAATTCTTATCTGTTTAGCCATTTGGCTTGGTACCTTTTCTCAGTGAGGCATTCTCATCTTGCTTCCTCTATGTCTGGATGATGACTGAGTCTCTGCCTTCCTCTTCCCAGAATTCTCCTAGCAAGGTTGCCCCAACTATACTTCCTGCCTGGCTACTGGCCAATCAGTGTTTTATTAAACCAATACGAGTGACAAATCTTTACAGTGTACAAGAGTATTATCCAGCACTCTTTATATCTTTCTGAATGGATCCCTAGAGCTTAACTGGAAGGTTCTTTATAAGTCATCCTGCTTGGATTAAGTTTCGGCCAGTCTCACCCTAAGGGCTCACCTCCTTGCTTTGGGAAATTGCTTTATCTTTTTCCAGGCAGCCAGAAGAGGACCCCTGACCAAACTTGCTGCCTGTCTATTCTTTTCCTTTTACATTAGAAGTAGTGATGTCATCCCTTCCTTTAAAGAAGAAAGAGAATCCTGGCTTTTCATAGCTTTCTGACTTCTGCTATTTAACATTTAAATATAGAGCACCCAGTGATGGCACAACCATAGCTTCCTTTTATGCTTGCCTCTGGGAGTTCTTGGGAACAGGTGTGTGAAGGGCTCAGATTTCCATTAGATCTTTACATTCTTAAGCCAACAATGTTTATAATGAAATATGCAAAGTGCTCTTATTGTACTTTTCATGGGGGTTTACCAGTACCTGAAACAAAACAATAAAACCTAAGGTATAAGGAACACTGGTCCCAGAAGCATGCAGATCCTTTGAAATGCACATACATGTAAAATAATTACTTTCAGGTGACATATCATGGGTAGCACCCCGAGGGGGGAAAACTCAAATTAGATTCATTTTTTTCCCTGCTTCCAGTTCTGACAAGAGCATGTCAGGTTTTAAACTATGGGGATAATGCATCAGTGACAGCAAGAGTGGAGTTTAATTTCTGGGGTGAAGCTGACCAGCTGGAGAACCATGCAGGAAAGCTGGGGGTCAAGGACAGCCGAGTGTTGTGATGCAAATGGGAGGAGACCAGATTTCTTCATTTCTCCAGGATAGGAGATGAATGTCAGCCCAAGTGCTTCTGACATACTAAGCTAATTGAAGACATCATTCAAAAAATTATATGTACATTCCATACTTTTGTAAAACAGTTTATCTAGAAAACAATGAGGAGAATAAATAATTATAAAAATCAGAGAAATTGTGACAAGCATCAGACAACACATGTTCACGGGGATTACTTTCGGAGTGTCATTCTATTAGAAAGATTCCTTATGATGTAGTCAGGGAACAAAGTCCTGGGCTGGAGATGGCTCAGCAGTGAAGAGGAAGATCTGACTTTGATTCCCAGCACTCCTGTTGGGTAGCTCACAACTGCCTGTAATTTCAGCTCCAAGAAATTCAATGCCCTCTACTGGTCTCTGAGGGCCCCCCATACACATGAAAGAAAAACACACCTACATATAAAGAAAAATAATATTTTTTGAAATATTAAAAGAAAACTTTGAGTGTAAAAGGTTGAAAAAGCAAACACAAAACCATGGAAATAAGGATTTGAAATTAAACTTCAGATAAAGAAGAGTTAAAACCAAAGCATACTAAATAAGACCAGTTGGTCATTTTTCATCCATAAAACAAAGCCCTTGAGAAAAGACACTGGGAAACCACATGGCAATGTCATAGCCCCAATGCAGGCCTTCAGAGCAATGGTGAGTGCTAGTGGAACATGACTGACTCATTCCTGACAGGTCAAGCATACAGTGTATTGACAGGGACACAGTTTTAAATAATGTAAGTCATAGACATGATTCAATGTTTATACATAAGTCTATAGCAGATATGACTTTGCCTCATGTTCAGAGACTATCAATAGAAATAGTTCATATGTGAGGCTACAAAACCTGATGTATTCCACAAAGCAGAAAATACACACAGTTCTACTTACAAATTATATACATTATAGCAACAATACAACCTGATAATTTAGTAATGAAAAGAAAGCCAAACCATTTTACTAAACATAGAACCAAATAACCAGTTGTAAAACACTTTGAAAATGATCATATAAAGTTAGCAATATTCAGAGGCAAAGTAATATCATTACTTCTTTCAAGTGTAAAAGAAACAAAAATAAAGGAGGTATTTGTTGCAAAGGATTAAAAAGAGAACAGTAGTTACAATAAAACCCCAAGAAATCAGGAAGATAAAACAAATTTTAAATTAATTAATAAAATTAATACATTATATACTAAACCCAAACTTAATGAAGTTCAATGATGAGGTAATAGTCTTTCAAAAGTGACACTGTAATGAATGGATATTGATGATGAAAATTTTACCTAAATGTACAAAAGAATTAAAAATGAGTAGTAGATAGGAATGTCATGTTAGTGCTTATTGCTGGGATAAAATATATGGAAAAAACAACATAAAGCAGGAAGGATTTTCCTTCTGGCTACTGCCAGTACTTGGGAAGCTGAGGCAAGAACACTAGGCCAGCCTGGGCTGTATAGTTATTTTCTTCATTTAGTAGTAACAAGAGTAAATGTCTTGTACTTGCGTGTATTGGTAGAAGCACTTTTCATGTTTTAGCTCATCTAGTCTTTATGATGGCCTGCTATGTGTTAGTCATGTTCAATTTACAAAGAGAAGATTTAGGTGCAAAGAGATTAAACAACTTATCTAAAATTATAAACATAGTGTGTTAAAGACTCAAACCCAGAAGTTAGTAAAGTGTTCACAGACGAAAAAGACACAGAGAGGGGAAGGATGGTGGAGGGATGAAAGTGACCCAAATGCATTATATTCATGCATGAAATTTTCAAAGAGTAAATTAATAAAAAGAAAAAACAAAGCATCTTCATTTTCTCAAAGAATTAGAGACTTGATTTCTTTGGTGCTGAGGAAGGACCCTGATGGTCTTAAGAATCAGGGTCTACTTTCAAGAAAGGGAATGATGTTTATAGGACAACGCTCATTCAAGTTCAAATGGGGACAGACTTAATGTGGAAGAAAGAGAACATTTTCAAAGCCTGGGAAAGAGCCCCAAGCACTTGCAGAGGACCCGGATTCAATTCACAGCACCCACAAGTTGTTTCATAACCATCTGCAACTCTTTGGCTCTCCTCAGGCAGCAGGCACACATGTGCTGCAAAGGACATACGTGCAGACAAAAGACCCATACACATAAAAAAAAAACAACAAACAAAAAATAAGTAAATAAATAGATACCGGGTTGGCACTGGTCTGGGTGAAGCAAAGAATGCCAACTCTTTTGAACATTGCTTGACCTTGCCAGGTGGCCTTCAGCACCAAGAATGGGACTCCATCTGTAAACGATCCTGCTTTTAGCATAGTACAATATGGGTTGCTTTCACTTGTAATTTTTAAATCAATATTGTTTTTGGGAGCTTGGAAACATTGTCCTTAACAGTCCTGAGTGTGCTATTGAAATTAAATATACAGTTTCGAGACAGACTACCTCCCCAGAGGGTACAGCTGAGATTATCACCTCACGTTCATGATGTAGAAAGACAACTGGAAATTGCCGTTTTCAGATTGTTTTCTTGTCTGTATCTTCCTTAGATATACTGGTGTGAAGGAGAATGCCCCGCATAGGCTCAGTATTTGCACATTAGTTCCCAGTTGATGAGCTGTCAAGGAAGGGCTGGGACGCATCAACAACAGAAAGCGGATCCACATGTAACTGAACTGGGGGCCAGGAACTCCAGCAAGCAGTTTCCTTGTCAGCTGTGGCCAAGCTGTCTGGCTTTAGAGTAAAGGATGCAGGAGAAGTAAAAGTGTTGTGGAATCTTTTCTGCTGTTAAGGAAAGCTTCTGAGGCCAGGCTTTTGGCAGGGAGAGGCACTGCATGGAGAGGCTTCTAGAAGCCACGGAGTGAAGCTGTAGCCTGGATTGCATTGGAAACCCCAGATGTTGGAGATGCCAGAGTCATCTCCAAACAAACATCTTGCCAAAGAGAGCTGCTAATGGAGTGGAACTAGCCCAAGAAACAGAAGTGTGTTGTAGTCAACACAGCAGAAAGAAATTGGAGAGCCAAAGAATGCTTTAATGTTAAGACATAGATGCAGAATTTGGAGTTTTCCCTGCTAGGTTTTGTCTTGCTTTGGTCCAGCATTTCCTCACTATGCACCCCTTTCTCCTTTTTGGAATGGTAATGTATATCCTCTGACATTGTATGCTGGAAGTCTGTGGTCTGCTTTTAGATTTTACAGGGCATTACAGCTAAAGAGATCACCTTGAGTCTCAGAAGAGACTTTGGACTCTTAGTCTTAAGATTGAAAGACTATGGAGACGTTTGAAGTTGGACTTAATGTGTTTTACATTATGAAATGACTACATGCTTATGGGTGACAGGGAGTGGAATGTAATGGACTGAATGAGAACGGCCCCTAAAGGCTCATACATTTGCATGCTTACTAGTCCCCAGCTGACAAACTGTTTGGAAAAAATTAGGAGGTGTGGCCTTGTTGGAGCATGTAGGAAGAGACTGTGCATTCATTTCCTGGCCACTCAGACCTGAATAATCACACAGAAACTATATTAATTAAAACACTGTTTGACCTATTAGCTCAGGATTCTTATTAAATAACTCTTACATCTTAAATTTCTATTATTCTGTGTATCACCACAAGGCTGTGGCTTACCGGGTAAAGTCCCAACATCTGTCTCCTATGGCAGCTACATAGCATCTCCCTTACTCCCTTACTCCGCTATCTCTGCTTGGAATTCCCGCCTTGCTCTATTCTGCCCTGTCATAGGCCCAAGAAGCTTCTTTACTCACTAACCAATAAAAGCAATACATATACAGAAGGACTTCCCACACCAGGAGGAGGTGTGTTCTTATTGGAGGAGGAGGGTTACTAGGTGAGGGCTTTGAGATTTCAAAGATCTCTCTCTCTCTCTCTCTCTCTCTCTCTCTCTCTCTCTCTCTCTCTCTCTGCCTGTTGCCTATGGATTGGGATGTAAAAATCTCAGCTACTGCTCCAGCATGTAAAATTCTCAGCTGATGCCTGCCTGCCTGCTTGCTTTCATGCTTCATGACAATAGAAAAGAAATGAAGACATTAGTCTATTTTTGTCATATGCAATAGTCAAAGATTTTAGCTTTCATGATCTGGGCAGGGACTGGAAAATGTGTATCTACTGGTCCTTGATGGACACATGTTGGCTTCAAGTACAAAAGTGAATCCCTTATTCAGACTCTGAGTGTGCAGAGGAATTTGTGCAACAACAGCATCATCACATCTTCTAGAGACTCAGATTTCCCATGGGGTCCTAGACATGACAAAGCAGACTGGTCTCCACACACCCGCATATCTACGCCACACACAGTATGTATGTTTGGATTGTGCATCTCCAGCCATTGTATCACCATGGATGACTGGTATAGAGAGGGAGGGAAAAGGGCGAATAGGGAAAGTCTTAGTCATTTTCTGTCCAGTTATGAGGTTCTTCAGCAACAGAGTGGGCAGTCTTTGAAGTTCAGTGAAGCCCAGTCACCGACGGATAGGAACAGCTTGTTGGAAGAATGGCCTCCCAGGCAGGCCGTAATTCTCCCACTGTGGTAGTGTTCTCACCTCATGTCCTTCTTGGAGCCGACGGTTCTTCCACTGCGGCTCCCTCTTCTCCCAGTGCTCAACTTTACAGTCTCAAAACTATCCTTCCTCTGTTTTATAAGAATCCAGGCTTTCCCAAAACACTAATCTTTTTTTCAGGTTACATCAGCCATGAAAATATCCTGATCTTTAGTTCCTATGCTGAAAAGTTCTGTTATTTTTCCTCATAACTGGATACATGCCTTAAATCATTTGGTTGGCCCTGAATAAATGGCTAATTACTTATTTGGAGAAAGTTTCTTCTCTATTCTTCAATTGCCAAAACTTTTTATTGAAACCATTAGATCTATTCTTTCCTCTCCACACTGCACACTAAAGCATGAAACATCTCTAGAGAACACACAATAGATGTTGCAAATATAATCACAGGTCGTATTACAACACTTTGGTCACTAAGTATATACATCAGGGATGCCAAGGCCATCTACCACAAAGCATTGCTCATTTGTTTGTGGTGGTACTGGGCAAGCCTACTGTAGCACCAGTCAAACAGAAGGATAGCACAGGCCTGGGAACATGCTCAGTGGCAGAGTGTTGCATTTGATTACCGGGAGCACACAAAGATCCGTGATACTTAATAATGATAATAAATGTCATTGCCTTATTTAGTCAAAATACTCTGTTTTCATCAATGATGAGTATTACTTTTATTTACAGGAAACTTTTTAGTTTGAAGCAGCATGCCCCATTACATGGCAGCAGGCTCATAGGCCTTGGGTTTATGGTAGCCCTGATTGCAGCAGGGAGCCAAGTTCAGCGATGACTCAAGCCACTTAGCTTTGTGTGATGTTATGATACTCATAAGATGGCAGAATCATCCATAATGCATTTTTCAGAATGCAGTGCCACAAGAGCAGACTATTGGGCTAGAATAAAACTTCCTTGATTTAGGCAAAGAAAAAGAAAAACCAGGAAATGAATTGATGAATGAGTGTTCTACTCACAGAGACCAGAGGAAAGACTGATGAAGATGAGATGGGGGGAATGTGAAAATCTTATTTCCACAGCTCAATAGATACGTCCCAAGTTGGAAACTTGTAGTCTCAGGTTGTAATGAAGAATCTAAAATACTGAACAAGTCATGATATTACCCCTGGTATTCAATGATATTTCAGAAGAAATTTCACATTGTATTTATGTTCTGTTCAACAAAATAGATTTAATATATTTCATCAAAATTTATTAAACAATAAATACAACATTGAGAACATTCATTTACATGGAAGTCCTTAGAGCTGCCTGGTTCTAGAACAGTGGGACACTATCCAGCATGACACTCATTCAGTGATATGAATGAACACTGGCAGAATAACAAAACAGGCTATGTTTCCACAAAGAGTTGACAGGTGGCACACACAGAAGCGTAAGGTTGAACTATACCAAAAAGCTTTGTCCACATGCTTCACAAACTTCATGAAGTCAAGTTTATGAGCATGTTCCATTTGGTAATATAGTTGTGAGAACTAACATTTGACACTCCACTAGGGATTTAGCAATGTGAAACTTTACTCAGCACTGCCCAAAGAAGCTGGATGGTGCAAGGAAACTGTGGTCTGTATATGCATGCAAGGCCTAGGCCATTTGCCCAGGTACATGCCTTTCAACTGGAAGCAGGTGAATTACTAGTCACTTGAAGAACATAAAACCACAAAGCCAAGGTTGTTGGAATATCACAAAATGATTAAGTTGAAGCTAGAAAAGAAACAAAATTACAAATTATTGTACCTACCTTATATTCATGAGAATTTTGCATATTTCTACTTTGTAATAGCCTTGTAAGAGAAATGAGGAAACCTGCTCTCTCACTGATGCCATCCCAGCTCAGTTCTGATCTAAATACACTTTCCTTACACCGCTCTTGCCTCATTCTCTTCTTACAAAAGTCTAATTGTCTTTCCTAAGGCCAGCCCTCCATTACTCCCCAAATCTCAGAAAACTGATGAAACCTCCCCCTGCGTGTAAATTGGGGCTATGTGGTTGGGAAACCAGGGGCAACTAAAAAGAAAGGGGAAGGAAGAGACAATATGATCTGTGTAAAAATATAGACTAGTAACGTATCTATGGAATAGTTGAAAATGTCAGAGGTCATGGGTAGGATAGAAATAGCAGTAAAGGCTAGAAAAACAGTGAATTGTTGGGAAGTGAATATGAGAAGAAATAACAGGACGAGTAACTGCTCCTAGGGCAGCAAGGGGAACAACTTAACATGAACAGAAAATGCAGTTAAAGTGTTGAGTGAGAACCATGATGCAGACTGTAGCACAGAGAGAGGAGTAGTGAGGTCGGGTCACATATGACAGCACATCCAAGTGGAAGGGAATGAAGCAGAGCAGAGTCATGTACAACAAGAAAAACTGCACGCTCACATATGTTTATATATGTATGTGTATGCACATATACAAACATACACGTGCATATATATACATATATATACAGACATATATGTGCATATATATATACATATGTGTGTATATATATACACACATATACAGACACACGTATCATGGAGAGAGTAGTTTCAAGGACATGATAGAGAAGGGGTTTAAGTGAAAATTTAAATGTTAAAAAATGTTTAAAGAGGTATCTATGTGCCAAACACTGGGTTAAGAAAGGAAGGAAGTTGGAAGTGACAATGGGGATGTACCAAAGGTTAGAGAAAGCAGGATACTAAGGGAGGAAAAGATCTGATCAGTTATCTCAATGGATTCTCACCAGAGAAGACAGGAAGACTCACATTCATCTTGTACTAACTCCAATCTAGAAACAACATAAGAGAAGTTCAAGTTGACCTGTAACACTTATTTTTTTCTTAACAAATACATACTAAGAGATAAAATTATATTATACGTTTGCAACATATTAGCTTTATTAAACAGTTATGTGATATAGTTTAAAACTCAAGGTAAAATAACAAATGTCAAAGATACATTTTATTTATGTTATTTTGGAAAGCCTGGTGTATTAAGTTAGCAAATAATTTTTACCAGATGACATTGGATTCACAGAAGGCTGAGATTCAAAGACTGCCAAGTTAAAGGCGTACAGTGAGCAGAACACTGCCCAGTTTCTCTGCACATTGTTGTTCAAACACCTTTTCCTTTGAGAAACTTTGACTATGTTCCTTCTTCCTACTGCCTCCTGACATAACCTCATTCTGATTGGACAAGCAGAGTGCACTGGAGTACCTGAGTATGGACATCCGTCTGTATGCTGCCCCTGCAAGTAATGTGCAGTGCGCTATGACTGCAACAGTTCGTGCCGTTTATTCAATACTGTATTACTTACAAACATTCTGTTACTGTTTTATTAAAACATTAAAAGTTGAGTGGAGTTCCATCTGGACTGAACCCTCATCTGGCGATGGATGGAGATAAAGACAGAGCCACACATTGGTGCACCGAGCTGAGCGCCCAAGGTCCAAATGAGGAGCAGAAGGAAGGAAAACATGAGCAAGGAAGTCTGGACTGCGAGGAGTGCTCCCATCCACTGAGATGGTGGGGCTGATCCATTCGGAGCTTACCAAGCCCAGCTGGACTGGGACTGAAAAAGCATGAGATAAAACCGGTCTCCCTGAACATGGTGGACAATGAGGGCTGCTGAGAAGCCAAGGACAATGACATGGGATTTGGACCCTACTACACATACTGGCTTTGGGGGGGGGGGGGGCTGGCCTGTTTGGATGCTCAGCTCCCTAGACCTGGATGGAGGGGGGAGGAACTTGGACTTCCCATAGGGCAGGGAACCCTTATTGCTCTCTGGACAGGAGAGGGAGGGAGAGTGGAGGGGGGTGGTAAATGGGAGGCGGGGAGGAGGCGGAAATTTTTACTAAATAAAAAAAATAAAATAAATTAAAAAATAAAACATTAAAAGTTGTCACTAAGTACTGAGACTTCACAGAAGCACTCATTGTGACAGGACATAGTCTATATTGGAAGAAATGGGAAAACCATTTTGACTTATCAATTAATTATTAGTTATGCTAATTTTGTTCCAGCTAATATTTTGAAAGTCAAGAACTCCCTTTTTAAACTTTTCGAAATCTCATCAGTTTACCTTGTGTATTTGTGTCTGTGTGAGTGTGTGTGTGCATGTGTGCTTGCACACATGTTGGGGAGGTGGCATGTAAATGGGGTCCGAGGACCACTTGTGTTGCTTTCACTTTGCACATGTGGTTCCTGGGGACTGACCTCAGGTCATCAAGCCTGCTGGTAAGCACCTGTACCTGCTGGGCCAGATTGCCAGTCTGAAAACCTGCAACTTTTCATGATTTTACCACAATAACCGTTACTAAACACTGGTGCAGCTTTAGGACAAGATTCAATTCATGAGTTGCTTTATAGGAGTGAAACTGTGCCAAGGGCAGACTTTGTTAAATGAGGTACACTGGAATGCAGCATCCACAGAAAGGAAATGGCAAGAAGTTGACGGGAGGTGTAGTTTTATATTACAGTTAACATGTTCTTCACTAGTATGGGTGTTTTGTAATTTGTGTTTAAAGACTAACATCCAAATATACATTTAATGGACACATGTGTTCTTTGCTATTAATTCCAGCCAGTGCTTGCCTTCTGCACCCTTACACCCACACATACACTCAGGGTCTTCCCTACATCCCCTCTCTGAGTATGGCTTTATGTTTTTAACTGTTTCTATACTTTAATATTGGCAGTTAGGAAATATAATGCAATACAAGGTGAGTTACAATGCTTATATAACTTCATTTTTTACAAAATTTAAAATGTGCTAACTTACTTCACTAGGTAAATTTTGGCACTTCAGTCTGTGTCTGTAGTTTTCATTTTCGGCAATCATTCTGGAAATGACTTTGCTAACTTTTTTCCACGCTAAGACCTTGAAAAGACAAACACAGTTAAGGAACGCTGGGCACAAGTGTGCAAGGCCTTTCGATGGAGGTAAGCGAGAGTGACTGCTGGCCTGTGTGTTTGTCGGTGTTGTCAGTGTGAAACAATACACAGAGGACCATCAAGCCCATGGCCCCAGGGCCACTAACTTGTCTGACCTCTTCCTGCAGTGTTTGAATGACCTCTCCTGGATGATGCTGCCTTTGAAAAGAAAAAACAAATGTCTGCAAAATCTTGCTAAGTTGGTCCAGCACATCCAATTTTCCAAAGGTACTAAAAATACTGAATTTCTATTTCTGTTTATGCTTCATTTATAATGTACTTTATTCTCAGTAAGAATTAACTAGTTCTCTTAGGAGATAGCCAGACAAAGTTACTAGAGATTACGAACATACTAAATAGAAAAAAACCCTATAAAATCAAATATCTACATCTAGACTTTTTTTTCCTACTTAGCAGTTTGATATTTGACAAGCATTTAAATGTCATCTAGAAGCATCTTTACATACTGAGCAATGGGATGAAAAGTGTGCATGTAAATCCCTTACCCCAGGGCACAACACATGATGTTTAGAGGTAAGCACTGGCCGTGTTCTATCTCCTCACCCAAAGGAAAATGGCTTTTGAAGGAAGCAGGTCTCAGTGCAGGGGAAGACTGCAGCTTACTTCAGATATATCTGGTATAAGTGTTAGTTACCTTGAGTACTGTTTTAGACCGTGCATGGGCTATACACCAAACCCGCAGGAATTTATGTGACATGCTCAACTAATAAATTCTTTAAAGTAAAATGGCAAGCATAGATGAGCACAGCCACTTCTCTGAAGTATGTTCAAAATGCCCGAGTTACCATGACATTTGGCAACCAGTGGTGGGAAGGGTTCAGCAATAAAGTTCATCTTTGTCATCTTCCTGCCTAAAAAGTCACATATGTTCTTTGCTTTGGAAAGAGCAATGTGACACCAGTGTAGATATATTCTTTCCTATGAAGCCTGTGATCTTCTTCTTATGCTGCTTTATATATAACAGTTATCAATACTCTGTGGAGCATAGGTTATGCTTTGAAAGAAATCTCTTGGCAGGTTATCTTTTCATTAAAATGCATTTTATACCTTCAAATATCAGAACTATTCTTCATAGTTAATCAATATTTCTAAGCTCAGTACCATTTTTGGCCAAGTTTCTTCTGTTTCCTCATTTCAGAAAATTACGTTATGAAGGAGATGGACTTTCTTTCACTGTCCTGGAACCTTTGTACACTGTATTCACATAGGGAGGTCTAAACCTTACACACTGCTAATTCTCCTTTAGAGCAACATACCTTTTTCATTTCCTTCATTGTTTTGGAGGCCTCATTCAGTGGTATGGGGAAATCAAACACTTCAGCTGCAGTTTTCTGCTTTAAACCTGTTTTTTTTTTTTAAAGAAAAGAAAGATATCAAAATTAATACATATTGTAAAAAGCACTATCCTGAAAACAGAGGTCATAGCAATGTCTCCGAAGCTCTCTGGGGGTGTTTAGACTTGGTGCTCTATCTCTGTTGACTCTCTGGAGTCCCTTCTATCTGCTGCCTTTGCCTTCAGCACACCTACCTTGACTCCCCCACTTCACTCCTGACATACCGCTCTCTATACCTGGCTTTCCTTTGCACATTCAACAGCTTTCCAGGGAACATTCCTGGATCCTACAAACCATGATGGGTTGTCACAGAACTTCACAGTTTGCTTGAGAAGTGTCTTTTCCTCTCTGGCAATCCAGTTCTAGTTTTTAGATAGTAGGTACATAATACATTATATTTGTTGAATGAACTAAAATGTGTTCCCAAATGGTATTTTCTAATTTGAGAGGCATATGCCGCTGATTCTGGGTAGGGCACAGACATGAGATGAAGGATCTTGGTTAAGTCACATTGTGAGAAACTCATTCCCTTGTCAACTCTTCCAATCTTCCAGGAACAGAGGAAGCCTGAGTTTGTTCACGTGTAATTTAGAGATCTCCAAGACTTGTTGCTTTTTCTTTATGACACAGATACCTTCTAGCAGGAAACCTATTTACTACAATTGAACAATATTGTTTTCCCATTATTAGCTTTAATTATTTTCTCTTCTTAGCAAACACACACAACCAGTATTCTAATGAAATTTAGATAAGAGGAGACACTAAGTAAACTAGCACACACATGCAGATATGGTATGAAAGCTCAAGTTTGAGAGGTTCTGCTCAGATTTATCTTCCCCTTTGAACGCCACAACTTTCAGAGCAGAATGTTTTCATCGTTTCCAATGTTTCCTACTTATAAGACTCACCCAATCTGTTCCTACACTCTTAAAGTAAGACAGGGGCCATGAAGTCTCTTAAAAGTACAGCGAGAAGTAAAATACATGTGCACAAGAAAAACATTTCTTTCATTTCTTCCTGTGCTGTGATTGGGCACCAGGATATGCTACACCAAGTATTTAGTACCAACTTATGCTCCCAGTCTTCCTCTGGTTCTTGTTGCCCACGCTCTGACCCTATCAAGCTGTACCGGTAGCTCTTCCCTAGTCCCTGGCAATCGTCATCCATCCTCCACACTCTGCTCACACATGTCTCTACCTGAAACTTGTCCATATCTCAGCATTCTCTGCTATGATGCTTTCCTTGACTCCGTTATCCCCCAATTATTCACCGTTTCCAAAGTATCCATTTGTGCACCTCCACAACAGCACTCCTCATCTTTATTTATGACACATGACTATCTCCCAAGCACAGTGACAGGGAACCAGGCTGACCTATTAGTCTTGCCTGAAACGTTAGCTTTGCCTGCTCCTTGCCCCTTGGCTTTCAAAGCACCAGCACATCGGAGAATGGCTTACCAGCCTGACTTCATTAGGCACCTGTCTCTACTGACATCATCCCACCAATCAATCCCATCTTTAGGGGCTATAGAAATGAAAATCACTCTACGATTTAATCAAAAACTTGTTTTTCATTCATTCAGTAAACGTTTAGTACATGTTGTTAGTCATTCTTGTTCCAAGCCATCTGCTCACTGTGCCAACATTTACTGCATGCTTATTCCATGCCAAACACCACATTAGGTGCACAGCATGAGCTGAGTTATTTAATCTTCACAGTGACCCCTTGAGGATGAAATCATTATCCACACTTGAAAGGTGATAAATTTTAGAATCAGGCCGGATAACTAAAATGGCAATATTATATTTCCAGTAATTAACAGAGCTATGGTTGTCTTTCTGACTTCAAAGCCAGAGCTCTTGATCATCTCTACTGTCCCACCAGAAATGTCTCCATTTCTGTCCTCTTGATTTCCTGTCTTGTGCCTCTTTCTGTTCCTGAACTTGATCAAGTCTCTTTCTTCCGCACTCACACCCGCTGACTTCTGTGCCCACCCTTACTCACACGTGAGTCTTTCGAGTACAAAACAGTCACCTGATATTGCCATTAGCATTTGACCAACTGTTTACAACATGGTAGATGCTAAATGGATGAATAATTCATTTTTAGTTCCCACGAACTTCTAACAAATGTCTATTTAATATGAAATACAACCAAGACTGAGTAAACCTAAGTACTTTATACTCTTTGGCTTAACCCAGGTGCATGTCTCTCTCAAGGCCCCCTTCCCTTGAATACATTCCTGGTTTTACAATCTCAGCAAGGAGGTTATGGAAGTTAATAGCTTTGCTCTTCACACAGTGGCCCAGTACAGATATATCAGCCACAGCCTCAACTATTCCCTCTCTCTTCCAGTCAGTTATCAGGTCTGTCTATTTACCTCTACAGCTTTAATCCTGCACTTTCAATTTCTACTGGACTACTATCACTGCCTTGAAGCTGTTTTCCAGCCTCTTATCAGCTGTAAAGCCAAATTAAATCCATCCTGTATCTGAAAATACTAAATAAATAACAAGGCATATCAGAACATGAAGTGCAGAGAAGATATTTAAGTATGTAATCCGAAGGACCAAATCCCACACAGTGTACTAAGCAAGCAGTTGAATGGAACAGACTTGGGTGAAAAGGGAAACCAGGATTCTTCAGGAAAATCTTTCTGGCATGGTTTCTGGAAGATGGGAGAGAGAATGGTCATAAACTGAGTTACAAAGGAAACACTGCTAACATGGAAGACAGTGGAGATACTAGGAATACCATTATCTGATCACAATGCAATAAAACTAGAAATCACTAACAAAACTAAAGGAATAGGTGGGTCTCAGAATTTCAAACCTTTAAAATATGTTAAGCTGTATCAGTGTCACATGAATGCACAGAATGAAATTATAGAACGTTTTAAAAATCAACAGTGGAATATTACATATTGAGATGTGTGGGTGGTACTAAAAGTGGTTAAAACAAATTCGCCATACTAAATTCTTCCAGATTTTAAAAAGTAAATGCAATTCCTGATTTTCAATCTACATATTCAACACAATCCTGATAAAAATTTCAATGACATTTTTTATAGAAGTAGAAAACAGCAATATTAAAACTCATTTGAAAGCACAAAGTATCCAGAAGAGGCAAAGCAATTCTGAATAAAAATGAATAATGCTGATACTATCATCATGCTTAATGTTGAATCACAAGACAGAGTCACAGTAACAAACAGCATGGTCCTGAGGACGTGTAAAACGATGGAACAGACCAGGGGGGTCTAGCTAGAAGCCAGCACAGCTAGTCACCGAGTTCTGAGAAAGATGGACAAACAGCGCTGGAGAAAAGACAGCCTCACCTACAAATGATGGAATGGGATGCCCACAGTGCAGAAGAAAGAAACTAGTCTCCATTTTTTACCCTATACAAAAAAACCACTCCGAATGGGGGAAAGAACCTTAATATAAAATCTGAAACTGGAAAAAGTAGACAACATACTTCAAGATATAGGTAAGGAAAGGACTTTCTGTGTAGGATCCCAGTTGCCAAAGGAATAAGGTCAACAATCAACAAATGGGATCTCACAAAAAGAAAAATCTGTGTAACAAAGCTAACAGTTGAGTAAAGAGAGGCCACAGACTAGAGAAATATTTCTTGGCTACATATCTGAGAGGATTAGTCAGTGGAATAAACAAAGAGCTAAAAAACTGATCAATAAGAAAGCAACCACCTCCCCACCCCGCAAATGAAATAATGAAAGGAATAGACGATTCAGAAAGGAGGAAATAAAAATCATCAATAGATATATGAAAAACTGCTGAACCTCACTAGTCATTGGAGAAGTTCCAACTAAAATCACACGATATGGCTGATACACACATGCAATAGGTAGATGGATGGATGGATAATTTTAACAAAAATTTAAGAGGAAAACAACAATAAATTCTGGCATAGATGTGGAAAATCTAGAAATCCCGATCCTTATAAACATCTGGGGGGAATGTAAACTAGTTCAAATTCTATAGAAATCAATATGGAGGTTTCTCAAAAAAAATCTAAAAAAATAGATCTATCACATAGCCCAGTTATATCACTCCTGGGTATTTACCCAAAAAACCCAGGTAAACATATCATGGAGATACTTGAACATCAATATTTATGCAAAAGTATTCATAACAGATATGTTTTGGAAAAAACCTTGGAGTCCAGCAACAGATTTTTTTTATCCATAAAGAAAAATGAAGTTTCGTTGTTTTCAGGGAAATGAATTCAACTGGACTCAATCATATTAAGCAAATTAGGCTAGTCTCAGAAAGACAAATATTACATGCTTTCATCCATTCCTAGATTTTACATAGTCACATAAAATCACGTGTATATAGATTAAATGAAAATAAGTGAAATTGTCTAAGGGAGTAAATGAAGGGTTGAGAGAAGGGAATTGGGTAAGGGGTTGGGTAATATTCAATATACAATATATCTATAAGAAAAAATTGAAACGTATTTTGAAATTATTAAAAAAAATTAAATGGCCAATTTTTAGTATAAAAAGAAAAAAGCCCACCAAAAGAAAGCACAAAGAAAAAATATAAGGTTAAGAAGTTATTATTAATAAGGAAGAAATAAAAAAATGCTTAAGCTGGCGGTGGTGGTACATGCCTTTAATCTCAACACTCGGGAAGCAGAGGCATGCGGATCTCTGTGAGTTGAGGCCAGTCTGGTCTACAGAGCGAGTTCCAGGACAGCCAGGGCTACACAGAGAAACCCTGTCTCGAAAAACAAAACAAAACAAAACAAAAATGCTTAAGTAATAAATCAAAATCTTGTTTTAAAAATAAAATGCTAATGCCATCAGTACAAAGGGAGAAAGTACATGCCTACATACATAAAACAGAAACAGATTGTGGAGGAGGAATGACCGTTGAAGCTGGGTAAACTTAGATTTAAACACATTAGTTGCAGGCCTCAGCAGAAACACATGTGGAAACCTAGATGAAGTGTGTAATTGCTTAAGGAAATACATGTTACCGAAAATTAACATCTCAGAGTCAGAAACTGTAAACAAACCAGTTTCCATGGCATAGAGAAAATTAAGAAATTATTCCACAAAACCTGAGGCCCAGATGGTTTTGCAGAAGAACTTTATCAAGCCTACATAGTTCCAATGTTCCAAAAACTATTCCAGAACATAGAAAAGGAAGGAAAGATTCCCAATTACTTGTATGAAGTAAGTATAACTCTGATACCAAAATCAAGTAAAGAAATACATAGAAAAAATACAGGTCACTATATCTCATGAACATCAATGAAAAATTCTAGGCAACTTACTATTAGTGCCTGCCACTACATGAAAAAATAATCCAACACATGCAAGTGAAATTTATTTCAACACTGTATAAGGTTGGTTCAGTATTTGGAAACTTCTGTGTGTGTGTGTGTGTGTGTGTGTGTGTGTGTCACACTACACATTACTAACTATAAGGAAAATATCACCATAGATTATAGTAAGCCTTTGACAAAATTTAAAGTCTATTCATAATAAATAAAAAATACCAAAGATAATAAAAGTATATATACCTTTTCATACTCTAAATATACAGTCTTAGTCCTAAAACCAGTACTTTATATAATGGAGAAACGCTAGAGGCATTTCTCCTAAGAATAAGAACAAGGTAAGGGGTTGGCTATCTCTATAACTATTTACCCTGCACAAGAGCTATTAGCCAGAATAATTAGACAAAAATTATTGTAGACATAAAAATGAATAAAATAAATTATCTCTATTTACAAATGACACATACCAGCTGGGCATGGTGGTGCACACCTTTAATCTCAGCACTTGGGAGGCAAAGGCAGGTAGATCTCTGTGAGTTCAAGGCCAGCTGGAGATACATAGTGAGACCCTGTCTCCAAAAATAAATTCACAAGTAATATATACCTGGAAAATATATGAGGAGCAGTGATGGAACTAACTATAATAAGGAAAGTGGTTGGTGGCCGGGCGGTGGTGGCGCACGCCTTTAATCCCAGCACTCAGGAGGCAGAGGCAGGTGGATCTCTGAGTTCGAGGCCAGCCTGGTCTACAAGAGCTAGTTCCAGGACAGGCTCTAGAAACTACAGGGAAACTCTGTCTCAAACAAAACAAAACAAAACAAAACAAAAAAACCAAAAACCAAAAAACAAAACAAAAAAAAGTGGTTGGTGAATTAAAGGGATCTAAAGTTAACATGCAAAATTGAATAGGCCTAAGGAAGAAAAGTCAGTCACAAAAGCTCACATATATATAAAGACTCCATTTAGATAGGTCCAAAATAAGTAAATCTAATGGAGACAATGTAGATTAGTACTTGCTTAGGGCTAAGATTAGTGGGTAGTGGAGGCAAAGGTAATGGGATATGATGCCTGCTGTGGGCTGCAGTTTCTCTGTGACAGAACAAGCATGCTAAAATGGAGAGTTATGTCCATAACTCTGTGGATGTTGTCAGAATCAGTAACTTGTGTACTGTAAATGGGTGACTGTATACATTGTTAATGAAATCTCAGTAAAGTTGTTTTTAAAAGTGTAGGTGTGCTGGGCATGGTGACACATGCTCTTAATCCCAGAGATTGGGAGGCAGAGGTAGACAGATCTCTGAGTTTGAAGCCACCCTAGTCAACAGAGTGAGTTTCAGAACAGCCAGGGCTGTTACACAGAGAAACCTTGTCTCAAAAAAACCAATAACCAAAACAAACAAACAAATAACAAACAAACAAAAAACCCAAAGCCCCAACCAAACCAAACAAACTAAAAAAATCATGTATAGTTGTAAAGCTGAATCCTCAAAGGAGATGAGCTTTTGGAAATGACTACAATGTTTTATACCTTGGCTATGAAGTATGAAATATGTAATTTTGCAAACCTCTTCAAAACACACAAAAACTAATCCTTGCTAAAGATTTTAAATGATAGGCTTTGCATACATTTCTAATGCATTATGTAGTAAGGAACTCCACTTACAATAGGAAAGATTAAATACCAGGGAATAAATTTACCTAGATTTATGCAAAATCTATAATGAATAACTTTGTTTTGAGGTATAGTTTCTCTGGGTAGCCCTGGCTGTTCTGGAACTCTCTATGTAGACCAGGCTGACTTCAAACTCAGAAATCCTGTCTCAGCCTCCTTAATGCTGGGATTAAAAGCATGGGCCACCATGTGAATGCATTTTTATTTATTATTTATTTAAAACATTCCTGAAGGAATTCAAAAGTAGATTGAACAAACAGAAATACATCTTGTGTTTTAAAAGGATTTAACATTTTCCAAGATTTTATATTATATATAAATTATATAAATATTTAATACATACTTACATATTTATATATTATATAAATATAATATAAATCAAGTAATTAGGAATTTATTTTTTTATTGCATGTGTATGGGTGTTTTGTTTATGTGCCACTTAGATGCCGAATGCCCAAGGAGACCAGAAGAGGGCGTCGAATTCCCTGGAACTGGAGTTCTAAGGTGCCATGGGGGTGCTAGGGACAAAACCTGGGTCACCTGCAAGAGTAGACAGCGCTATTAACTCATTGGGCCATCTCTCCAGCTCATCTAACTAGCAATTTCAATAAATTTCAGTGAGAATAACTAAGCATGCCAAACTCCCACTTCTCTGAGGGACTGAAGCAGCTACATCCAAGAACTTCTCTCGGGTTTCTGGGTTATCTTAAACGTCCTGCAGCCCTTTTTCAGGCCACCCACTAAGCAAGTTCAAGGGATTCTCCTAGTCCATGGCTCCAAGACAGACTGAGGGAAGGCTGAGCCTGGCTGCCTACTGACTGGAAGGTATGTGACGACTGACGGGAAGGCTAACCGGAAGACTGACATAAGGGATGACAGAAGACTGGAAGGAAGGCTGACAGGCGGCCTGACTGACTGAGGGCCGCATTCATAAGATGGCAGCACAGCTGCCCACAGCACCAGCCCTGACAGGAGGGTCCCGCCACCTGCTCGCGCCGCTTGCTCCAGGCCCCTGGGCGCTCCTGGCGATCTCGACCTCCGCAGCTGGAAAGAGGTGGAGTCGGGGATGGCGGCGACCCGGGCCTGGGCGCCGGTGGGCAGCTCTCGTCCCGGGGGCCCACTCTCCACGGCCGCTCCCTCCACGGCGGAGCAGGCCCCGAGCCCTGGGCCTTGATGGCGGAGACCTCGGGGGCCCCTCAACTGCCACACGCCCCCGCGGTGCGAGGCGAAGCGGGTCACGTAGATCAGGCGAGGCCCCTGCGGCCGTTGGTGGCTGCCGGCCGGGACCATCTCTGTCTCCTGCCAGGTAACGGAAGCGCCTCAGCTCCTACCGGGGCAGGACTGGGGTGTGTGTGTGTTTGGGGTGGGGGCGGCAGGCCACGTGCAGCGGGCGGGAGGGGGAGGGGAGACATGGGAGCGGACCAATGAGAGCAGTGGGCGGGGCTTCCTAGACCCCCCATGGGGCAGAGCCTGGGAACTGGAGGCCAGAACCCTGGAGGAGCCGGGTCCTGGGTTTGGGAAGTTGAGGAGTGGACCACTGAGTAGCTGGGAGTCCGGCTCGAGGTAAGGAAGGAATTAAGGAGGCGGCTAGAAGACAGGAGCCTAGGGAGGATCTCTCTGCCCGAAGTTGGGGAGGCAAGGAAAGCCATAGTGTAGAGGTAACAGTTAGGTCCTTAGCCGGGAGGATGGTCTTTTCTATCAAGTATTATAAAACGTGTTTAGGATAAGGAATTAAAATATTCTATTGTAAGACTTCTATGCAATGTAAAAGTTTTCCTCTCCACCCAGGATAACTGTGATTTTTCACAAATGCCCATGGCTCTATTCTAGGAATCTGATGGCTTGGAGCAGTGACATTTTTCGCTTTCCTCCTCTGTTTCCTATAAGCCGATTCTTTTTTTGCTGTTTTTTTTTGTTTGTTTGTTTTTGTTTTTGTTTTTTTTTTCCCCTAGACAGGGTCTCTCTGTGCAGCCCTGGCTCTCCTGGAATTCACTCTGTAGACCAGGCTGGCCTCGAACACAGAGACTCACCTGCCTCTGCATCCCGAGAAAAGGCGTGCACCAACCATCACTGCAGGATTTATAAACCACTGCTTTTCAGACTAGCCACTCGAATACAGTTGTGAAGTCAGACCCCAGCCAATGAAGACAAGACACAGGCACCACCTGAGTTAGAACTGAAACTAAGTGCACTTCCTGTTTTCAGTGTTCACTCTTCCTAGTGCACACTTGCTCGTGAGTAAAGTTTGCCTGGTCCAGACACTTCAGTTGGAATAGTGATCTCTTTCTTGCTACTGCCAATCCACCAGTCGAGAATAAGACCACTACCACCATCTTAAGTCAGATTTGAAGCAAACTTTAGTTAAATACTGGCCAGGAAGGTAGACTCTGGCCAGGACCACTCCTGGGTTTCCAGGAAATGGCCACAAGTCATGTTTTGCAGGGACGTGAAAAGGAAAAACCCATAGAGTCACAGTATTTCCCATCAGGTCTAGTCAGGGGCAAGCATATATCTTGACGCGTTTCCTGCCCATGTTGCCTCCTGCCCTCGTTGCCTCCTGCCCACATGTGATCAAGCACATGTAGTGTAGATAGGTCAGACAAACAGGAACTCACTCTTAACTGCGAACAGTACTCTTGACCTGCAAGGCATAGGTTTCCTGGTTTGGTCTCACACTACTTCAAACATGTTTCTCTAACAGGGAGCAAACAATTAAAGGGAGAACTTCTTTGAGGAAATGAACTAAACAGAGAAGAAGGTGAGAGACTGGAACCATATCAGCCTCATGGTTGGTTGTGTGGAGAATTTCCGTGTGAGGACCTAACACTGGATCCGTCTGGAGAGTTAATCAGATAAAGCTGGAAGGCATGGGGAGAAGACAACCCTTTGCTGCCATAGGTAATGGCTCTAGTCCTGGAGAGACACCCTACAGAGAGAGCACAGACCTCACAGCTTACCTCAGTCCTGGGCTAGCTGCTGGCCATTTAGGCTTTTTCCAGCCAACCATTTTTCTTCCCTGAGTCTCTACCACACAGTTATTTCCTCTAAATGGAAATGTCCTTCCATGAAGGTAGATACTGTAAGGCTCAGAAAGTAAAAGAAATGTACACGTCTCTAGAAGTAAATAAAATCAAAGCTTCTGAACATCACAAGCTTCCTAAAGCCTTTCCCCAAGGTTCTGCAAGCAGTTCACAATTGACAGGGAGGGAACTGCCCACCACTAGCTTGCTAGCAAGGTGGGCAGAGGAGTCCAGGGGAAGATGCTCTCCCCACTCAAGGCTCTTTCTGGGTCGACTTTTTAATTGTGCATCTGTTTCTGAGTCATTGACGCTCATGTCAGTAACTTCTCATCAATACCTCTGTAAGTAAGCACAAGAAATTCATTGGTTCATTACGCTAGAATTGAATAGAATCTTTTTTCCCCCTGTCTTTATAGGTGCCTAGAGTGAACAAATGTCTTTTTACATCTGCTAGGAAAAGTTATGCAATGAATGTCTGCTTTTCCTTGGATGTAAGAATAAATCACAGCAGGGCATACAGAGGGACATATACTAAGAGGTCGTTCCTTAGATTGGAATGCCATTTTCCATTTACTCAGCATATAGCCTGTGAGGTGCATACTGTAATTTATTTACATTTAAATTTTACTGATAGCTTTCTTTTTGCTGTTTCATGGCAAGGGGATGAGGATTACAAAATATGAGGGGAACCTCCAAAGTAATAAAAATATACATTCTAAATAACCCTGTTCTACTGAATTCTAAATCTGTGCAGAACAGGGCATAAGAAAACATCAGTCGAAAGCTGGCTGGGTTTTCAGACACTCAGTGCACCATTGTAATTAGTGTCTGTTTAGACTAATCAAGGGGCAATAAGGAAATACTTCATATCCTTTCCCAATTTCAGGTGCCACCGGTTAGGGTTGTCCTTTGTGTTTGAGCTTTTTCACTCAAATTGTATTTGTGAGATTGTCATTACATGATTTAGTACGTTATCCTTCATCCATTCCACTAGTAGGGACATTTGTTTCTGATTTAGGACTAGTGTTAAACATATCTAGGAAAATACATCTTTTGTGAAACATACACTATCGGGTACATAGCCCGGTGTGGAAATACTTGGGACATTCACATGCTCGGCTTTAGTAGCTGCTAATGCATAGGTATCCAGAAAAGGTTGTACCAACCGGCACTCCACCCTACAAGTGAGAAGAATCACAGTTGCTTCATACACGGTTCCTACAATGTCATATTGTCAGTCTTCTGAGAGGTGTTTGTATTGGTTTATCCAGAGAGACAGACTGTGGTGTGTGTGTGTGTGTGTGTGTGTGTGTGTGTGTGTGTGTGTGTGTGTAAGAGGAAGAGGCAGGCCTAGAAGCAGAGACTGATAGACAGGGTACACAGTAACAAAGCAGAGAGCCAGAAAAGGTTGATGCTCAACTTCCCATCTAAAGGTCATCTGCTGCTAGAATTCCACTCCCCTTTCCCTGAGGTCAATCCTTTGCTATTAAGATGGTCAGGTGATTGAATAAAACCTGTCCTCATTATAGAGAGTAATATGATTTGCCTAATCAATAGATTTAAATATTTATCTCATGAAAAACTTGACATCCGGGGCTGGAGAGATGGCTCAGCGGTTAAGAGCATTGCCTGCTCTTCCAAAGGTCCTGAGTTCAATTCCCAGCAACCACATGGTGGCTCACAACCATCTGTAATGAGATCTGGTGCCCTCTTCTGGCCTGCAAGCAGACACACAGACAGAATATTGTATACATAATAAATTAATAAATATTTAAAAAAAACTTGACATCCGCTCATAAATATATAGGAATGTTTCACCAGAAGCGTGCACATCGAGGCCTATTTAAGACAGCCATAATATCAGCTATTACAGTGTGGTTGTGCATGGTTATAATTTGCATTTCCCATACCAACAGTGAAGCCGAGCTCATCAAGCATTTGGATAATATTCCTTGCATTTAAATCTATCTGATATATGTATCTCTGATAGCTCTTGCTCATAATAAGTTAAGAATTTATTTTGGAATTATTAATATATTCAACATATCATCCATGGCTTACCTTTTAAATCTTTTCATGGAAATTTGATGAATAAAAGTTTTAATTTTAATGTAGTCTAAACCATTGGTCTTTTTCTAGAGAATCATACATTTGGTGCTTGATTTCATAAATACTGACTTATTCTTAGAAATTGATATCTTTTATAAGCTTTATTTTTATCTTCACATTTATACCTAGGATCAATAATATAGACAGATCACAATTAATTTTTCCATATAAATATTCCATTCACTATGGAGATTAATCATAAATGATAGTAAACTCCTTCCCTTGCATGTGTCTCATCTTTAAGGAAAGCCTTAGTCTTTTACTATTAAGCAATGTTTCCTTCAGTTTTTTAATTAGTTTCTGTTTTTATTTTATCTTATTGTCGTGGTTTGAATGAGAAGGATCCCCATAGTCTCATGTGTTGGAAAGCTTGGTCCTCTGCTGGTGGGACTGTTTAGAAAGGATTAGCAGGTGTAAGCTTGCTGGAAGAGGTGTGTCATTGGGAGTGGGCCTTGGGGTTTCAAAAACCAATCCTATTCCAGCTCCTTACCCCCATGGCCTTGTGCTTGTGGATCAGATGCAAGCTCTCAGCTACTCCTCCAGTGCCATGTTGGCTCGCCCGCTGCCATGCTCCCCACCATGATGGTCATGCACTTACCCTCCAAAACTGCAAGTCCCCAATTAAATGCTTCCTTTTATAAGTCGCCTTAGTCATAGTGGTTTCTTTTGTTTTTGTTTTTTTTTTTTTTTTTTGTCACAGCAATAGAACAATAAGACACAGGTCCTTCATCAGATTAAGAATGTCACCATCAGGTTTTGGATCAGTGCTGCTCTTAGTCTTCGCTGGAGAAGTTTCATTTCTCTTTCTTTTTCCTTTTTTTTTGGTTTTTCGAGACAGGGTTTCTCTGCAGCTTTTTTAGAGCCTGTCCTGGAACTAGCTCTTGTAGACCAGGCTGGCCTCGAACTCACAGAGATCCGCCTGCCTCTGCCTCCCAAGTGCTGGGATTAAAGGCGTGCGCCACCACCGCCTGGCAGAAGTTTCATTTCTCAATGAACGGTAGTTACTGCAGAGACTCACAGTTGGCCAGGGCATTGAGAATATATGACTGTCGTGTGCTCATGCCCACACAGGACATCTATATCATCCCCTCCAAGGTTCAGGGAACATCAGAGAAGAGAAAACAGAGGATGAAGGGGAGCGTTGTAGAATATTACTTTAACTGTGTAAAGGTCTGTTGCATTTGTTTATGCTGCATTTGTTTAACGATGTAAAGATGTGTTGCTTTGCCTGCCCAAGTCACCTGATTGGCCTAATAAAAAGCTGAACATCCAATAGCTAGGTAAGTAGAAGGATAATCAGGGATGGCACGTGGAGAGAAGAAACAGGAGGAGGAATCTAGGCTCGGGAAGAAGAAAGAGAAGAGAGAATGAGGGAGAAAGAGTGGGCCATGCTGAGGGCCAGAAGCCAGGCAGCTGCCAGCGAGCTAGACACAGAAGAGGACATACGGAATGAAGGAAAGGTAAAAAGTCCAGAGGCAAAATGTAGATGATGAGAAACAGGTTAATCTAAGTTATAAGAGCTAGTGGGACAAGCATAAGATAAGACCGAGCTTTCATAACTGATAATGAATCTCAGTGTCATGATTTGGAAGCTGGTTGGTGACCCAAAAGAAAGCCTGCTTCAGGAGAGTGCTGGGAAAAGCTGTCTTCCAGATGTGACAGGACCTTTGTGCTTATAACTCACAACATTTGTGATTATCTGCACAAGATACTTGGGCTCATCAATATTTTGTCATGATGGGCTAGGGGCTCCTGAGGCCTCACCTCTCCCTGAGGAGCTGTTGACAGTTAATGGAGGGAGAGAGAAAGAGGGAGACCTCTGTGCTTTGATAAATAACCCCCATGGCAAGAATTTTCATCCTGGGGGGTGGGGGGAGTGTGACCAGGTGACTCCTGAGATCCCATTGACAAATCCAAACTGGATTCCACCAGAGTTCACCACAGAGAACCAATGTGTTTATTAGCTTTGCTTACAGAGCTTGGGTAAGGGGTTACAGGCAGGAGTGAGGGTGACCCTAAAGCAGCCACTCTGGAAGGTCTGCATCCAGTGCTGAAGATGGCTTCCCTGTGGCTGCACAGGTGGAACTCCTTTTCCCTAGTCCTCCCCAGTCTATATACTCTACCCCACCCTAGATCTCAAGGCCAATCCAATCAGGGAAGGACTGCGCGTAACTGGCTGAGGAATGGCTCCTGAACAGCCAGCAAGCCAACCATGATGGTCTTTTGCAAGCAGACACAGCTGGTCTTATGGAGATGACAGTTGTTCTGCTCTGAGAATAAGGCTGTATAGCACCCCAACTCACATGCGTGCAAGCGACCCTAATTAAATTTAGTGGATCACATGATGATGATGATGATGATGATGATGATGATGATGATGATGATGATAAGCAGATAGGAAAGTGGAACGGATGGAGAGTTGGGAAGAAGAAAGGGATCTTCAGAATGAAGGCAGGACAAGAGAAGGTAATGGAAGGTGAATATCATCTAAATACATTATCTGCATGGATGACATGATCAAAAAGTTCATTTGAAAAGTCTTTAAAACTGACTACTGATCCAGGCATCAGATGAGCACTCACTAAACGAGTCCTAAAAGCGGCACTGGACAGAGTTCAATTCAAACTCAAAGAGGTGGGCTGCCCCCAGAACACCTAGAAACAACTTTAGTGAGGGTCAGAAGCACCCACATTGCTTCTCTTTGTAGTGCTGGGCACTGTACCTGGGGCTCTAGACAGGCTAAGGCCTACCACTAACCCATGCCCTCAGATGTGGTTTCTAGTCTTTCACTTGGAACCAGGGCTTTGCTAAGCTGTAGAGGTTGGCTTTGAACACTTGTATAGCCCAGGCTGACCTTGTGAGCTAAGATTCTAGGCCTGACTCCCAGGCCCAGTTGGTCATTCCACTTCACAGAAAGTTATTCTTCTTTCCCTGAGTCCAGCTAGGGCCTTTTCTTCTCTTGCTATGGACTGATGTCGAGGTTCTTGTCTGACCGGCATGACTACATTAAAGCATCTTCTGTGTGTGAGCACCTTTTAGACAATTCTTCTTTCAGTTATAGGGTTACCATGGGAGAGGTTTTGGCCCTCTGCCCACATATTTCATTTCTTCCTCTGTCCTTCTATTTATGTTACAATAACTGATTGTTCAAAGCTGCTTGGAGGTTCATTTCCTCAGCCCCTTCTAGCCAGAATGCAGATATCCAAGAATTAATTCTCCAGCACAACTGAGACTGAAGGAAAAGGGATAAAAGGAACTTTATTTATTTTTAAACAAAGTTTTTCTAGGTATCCCAGGCTACCCTGGAACTTGCAATCCCCCCATAGTAGCATCCTATGCTGGGATTATAATTGTGTGCCATCTTGCTTGGTTTTTTTAAAGAATTTTTATATAAAAATTACAAATAAACCTCTTAGTGCAGTCGTATATGTCACCCTAACTTGTATTATTTTTTATAACTATAACTTTGTTGGGGACCAGCCCCAACAAAAATCATTTCTTGTACCAGAGTGGAGGTGTAGGAATGACTATTGGGAGTTTTCAGTGATCTTTCAAGAAGTCCTGAATTAACATCCTGAAAATCACTTGCATTTATTCTCCAAACAGCTTTTATATCAAAATGTAAACTGAGGGGGAAGTTCATTAGCATTCTGTTCCTTAGGTAGCCGGGGGTGGGGGGACACTTAGGTCACATCTTCCTATCTATGCCCATTTTGTCTCATAGACTGAAAAACACCTCCTCCCGGATGACCTCCTAAATTACAATAAAAGGAACAGGACGACATTAGCATATCCTGACCCTTTTCTTGGATGGCGTCAGGTTGTCTCACTGTCAAAAGGCGACCACCTTTTGTGTGGTAGGTGCCTTGCCAGGTCGCTCAGAATTCTGACTGCCATACAATGCAGGAATATGACCTGTATAATCCAGCCTCTACATAACTTGGACTTGTTTCTCTTTAGAAGCCAAGTTTGTTTTGTTATATTACTTTGCCTTATTTTAACATGAAATTTTAACATGAGTATTACATGGTATTGATCTCTCTGTCTCTGTTTCTGTTTCTCTCTGTGTGTGTTTCTATCAGATGCTTTTGGGTACATGTTATATGATATATCTACATGATACATGCCAAGAAACTGAATCTTCATGTAAGTGAAAACTTAAATTAATCTGGGCAATTTAGTGTCTCAAAAAGTAAAAATAAAGCCAGGCGGTGGTGGCGCACGCCTTTAATCCCAGCACTCGGGAGGCAGAGGCAGGCGGATCTCTGTGAGTTCGAGACCAGCCTGGTCTACAAGAGCTAGTTCCAGGACAGGCTCTAAAGCCACAGAGAAACCCTGTCTCGAAAAACCAAAAAAAAAAAAAAATGTAAAAATAAGGCAGAGGATATAGCTCAGAGGTAAAGTGTTGTTAAATCTCTGAGGTAGAATATGGTAGAAAAGACCAACTATTAGATACCGATTTATTGATTTATTTGGTGACTTACCAAACACTGCTTGTACTGCCTATGGCCAAGCATGACTTTACTTGCTCCCCGGAACAGGATGGTCTGGAGAAATAGCTAGAACAATGGTCATTGCCTCTAACAGCCTGCTGACCGCCACACATGCGGACTGAGCTGTCCTAGCTCTGGTACACGGGTGACACCTGTTCTCTTTCACTGTCACTGGTGTTGGGTGCTTATCCAGAAAGATCCTGCAGCATCCCCACGGCCACCAAAGTGAAGGTGAGGGTTAAAGTATTTCTTTTTTTTAAAAAAAAAAAACCTTTAAATTATGTGATTTGTAACCCTGGTTAAACAAACAGCTGTTGCTTCCCCATAGCATGTTCTATGTCTCCATAGAAATTATCTAAAAACCGTATAGAACTTTCAAGACTTTTGGGCATCATAACTGTGATCTTAATGCTGTGTGCTGTGGGGATAACTAGAGTGTCTTGCCAGCTGCTAATAGTCCTCAGGCTTCTCCCCGAGCCCATCCTAAGTCTTTTGTTCCCCCAGCTCTGGCTCTGAAAAGCGTCTCAGAGTTGAAGATCCCCCATGAGTGCTCTAAGACGCAGCTTTCTGACTCCTTATTTATCTTATGGCAGTGACAACCAGACCACAGGGTAGTCTGTCAGCAATGTCACTAGAGGGAATCAGACGCTGGATGGCAGAATCGGAATCAAAATGGAGTCGCTTGTGTCAGCCCTACGGGAAAGGTAAGATAAGCAAGGCTAAGCGGCCATGGAGAGGGGTTTCCCGCCTGATTGTCTGATGCTATAAACAGAAGGTCCAGCCTTCCTGAGCTCGTGGCTCTAACAGAGGGCCTCAACGTAGGGAAAAACAAAAAGGGCTTATTGTCACCTATTTACAATACTTTTTAAAAGTAGTCTTTTTATTTTTAATTCTTGGAGTCATTTTTAGAAAGGGACCTCATAAAATTTTATTTATTGGATTAGTTTTTGACATTGGCTCCCATGTGTAATTTTTATAGCACTTCTCCTTTCCAACACAGACATTTGTCTTCATCTACGTCTTCTCTTCATGTGCTCCAGCCACTATGGGTCTAAGCCTCAGATACCTCCTTATCATGTTCCTGCCAGGAAGCCTGCAGATCGGGCCAATAGTGTGTCCCCCCTCAAAACTGCCAAGTGGGCAACAGCAAGGGGGAACCATCTTAAGGACTTTGAGACAACATTTGCTAAAAATACCAACCCACTGTCTCTTGGGTTCCAGCTAGCTGACGTGGAACTGAGTTTTCCATCTACCTATCTGCAGTCTGACCTTGGCTCAGATTCCTGCATAGTTCTGCCCAGGAGCTGTGTTATTGTTTGCTTACAATTGGGCTTGCACATTGAGGCTGGCCATAGCAGCTAGCTCTCAGTCAGCCGCATCTAACGGAAAGCTGTGAACCACAAAACACTGAGCCTTATCTGCCTCTGTTTGCAGCAGACTCACATTCAACTTCTGCTCACACACACACAAAAAAGACTGGGAAGTTTTTATTAGCCTTTTTTAAAGTTAATATCGAATCATAGGAAAAGAGAAAGATCTTGAACTTCAGTAACACAGCTGGAAAAGTCTGTAGCAGAGGGGCGGGAGAGAAAAAATTTAATTTAGTTGGTTTTCTGTGGTCGTTGGCTGTTCGCTATTCTCACGGTGATGGAAGCTGGGGCTGCAAATTTTTCAAAGGCACTGAGAAACTGTAAAGCTGTAAAGATGTGCAATGTTCAGTCATGAGTGTGACCAAAGCTGAAAATACTCGGTTAGAGTGGACCGAAGCTGACGACACTCCGTGAGAGTGGACCGAAGCTGACGACACTCGTGAGAGTGGACCGAAGCTGACGACACTCCGTGAGAGTGGCATGTTTGTCTCCTAGGTATGGAAGATGGTGTTGATTTCAGAGAGTGTCCCTTATGAGAGTAGAATTTGAGACTGGATACCAGGATCTGTCATTGTTTCTCTTTGCTCAATCCTTGTGGGATTTTGATTCATGGAATGAAATTGGGTAGAACTTACAGGACAATCCCTCCAAAATCAAAGTTTTCTTAGGTTAGTTTTAAGAAAAATGTAAAGAGGACCTGATTGGGAAGTTGTGCCTCTCTAAGGCGGGGTATCTGTGAGCACCTTGCTTGTTAAGCACAGTCTGAAATGCCACATGGTGCAGTCTCCAGGAGACCGAAGGCTTTAAGCATCTTGATTGCCTGACTGTTGTGTGCATTTTCGCTCTATACCAGTGCTGCTAAGAAGCAGCTGCAACAACAGGGTTGATTGGAAAAGAAAAAAAGAAGGAAAGAGAGGGGAAAAAACACAAAAAGGGAAGACTCAAATATTTTAGCATTATCACGAAGGGGTTAGCTCTCTGACATGGACGCTCTCTTCTGTTTGGTATTCTGTGTGGTAGTCACTGTGGCTGTGAAGTTGAAATGCTTCCTTTTGCTACAGGAAACTTTGCCATGCTTGGGAAAACAATCCAATTTGGTCTATGCACAGTAGATTTCTGCAAGGGTTACCCCGAAGTTCCCATGATGGGGCTTTCATCTTTAAATGCTGGCCTCACCTGACATCTGCTACTGTTCTGTTAAATGTTCTGTTAAATTGCAACCAGAATTTTATATCATTACCTCCACCTCTACAACATATTCTCTTCAAGTGTTATTCAAAACAAAATTTTACTTTATGTAGGTGTCTTCCTCAATGACAAGGATTTTCTTTTTACAAGTTGAGTCTAAAAAAAAAGTTTGTCTAAAAACTCCCCAGCCTCAGAGCAGGGGCTTCAGTGGGCCTGCCATTGCCTGCTCTATGGTTTTCCCTCTAGGCTGGGGCAAAGGAAGTACTGCTTCTGAGAGACAACCTGTCACCAACAGGGTACTGTGGCATCTCCCAACTCAGGGACCCATCTCCTCTACTAACTAGACTAGGGAGGACGCCAACCACCAGAGGAATACAAGATAGAAACAGGAAGAGCACCCGACAGTGAAGGTGAAACGCAAGCACTGGTACTCCCCTCAATATACCAAAAAGCTCTTATGGAAGCTAGGGTCACGCTGAACACCAGAGAGAAACCTGCAGCCGAAGCAGGTAGGGAGGAAGGTAGCACTCACACCAAAGACCAGGAGTCCGACAGGGAGCTGACTCTGCAGGAACCCAGTAGAGAAGCCTTCCAGGCTAGCCCGTTGTGGTCCACACTGTGGGTACAGCTGTAGCTCAAAAACAAGACTCAGGAAGGGGACATTGATCCCAACAGAGTCAAAACATTCACTGGTGATAGGATACTTTGTGTCCTCCTGTATTTTGTTTTTTCCTCGACTTTTACTTTCTGTAATTTCATTATTATTTGCTTTCTTTACCTTTTATCCCACAAGACTAGGGTTTCACTTCTGGGGTTTTTTCTTCTATGCCTAAGCGATATCCTGCATTAGGTCTCATGTTTGCCTTCTCATTCCTCCATGGCTCCCTCCTCTCATCATTCCTTCCCCTCACAGCCTCTTTCTCTCCCTCTCCAGTTAGTCTCCTTTTGCTCCCTAGATGGTTTTACTTCAACTTTCATGGACAGCCATATAAAATCTTGGGATCACTTGTCATTCTGAGACTGACTTGATTTACTTATTGTAATTGTCTCTATTTTCCTGCAAATGGCATAATTTTTTGTTATTTACAGTTGATTTTTTTCATTGTATGTATACCACACTGTCTTTGTCCATTGCTCTGTTATTGGGCACCAGGGCTCCTTCTATGATTTTGATGGTGTGAATGGTGCGGCGGTAGACATCAGTGTGCAAGGATGGGTGTGCATGTTGACTTGGAGCGCTGTGGCCAAGCTCTGTGCTAGATCTACTTGCAGTGTCTTGGAGAACTTCCATACTTATTTCCATGAGGCTGGAATAGTTCACGCTCCCAGCAACAGTGGATTAGGATTCCCTTTTGTCCATATCCTTTTGTTGTTATTTGTTTTCTTAATGACTTCCATTTTGACTAGGGTAAAATAAAATCTCAAAGTAGTTTTTACTGGCATTTCTCTGATGGTGAGTGAGGTGGATGGATTTTATATGCTTGTTGGCCATTTGCTTTTTATCTCTAGAGAACTGTCTGTTCATTTGATTGTTCCATTTATTTATAAACTTGTTTGATTTCTTGTTTGGTTTATTTGCTTTTCTCTGTTACCAAGTTTGAGGTCTTATGAGAAGGTTTTTGTTGTTCTTGTTGTTTGCTTGTTTTTTTTTTTTTAACCAATTTGGGGTTGATTTTTGTGCAACATGAGAGATGGGGATCTAGTCTCATTCTTCCACATGTGGACATCCTATTTCTCCAGCGCCATTTGTAAATGATGCTCTCTTGTCTCTAATGATGTTTTTTATCTTTGTCAAAAAACAGCTGATTGTAGAAGTGTGGGTCTATATTTCAGTCTTTTATTCCCAGAATCTACATGTCTGTCTTTGCTCCAGTAGTGTGCTATTTTGTTACTGTGGTTCCATAGTATAACTTGAAACAGAAATTGTGATATCTCATGCATTTTTTTTACTCTGGTTTGTGTTAGTTATCCCAAATCTTTTGGTGTCCACTTAGATTTTAAGTGGACTTAGATTTTAAATGTCTGTGAAGAATAATGTTGAAATTTTGATGGGATGAGTATTGCATTGAATCTGTAGATTATTTTTGGTAAGATAGAGATTTTTAAGATTTAATTCTTCTAATTTATAAGCAAGGGAGATCCTTCAATCTTTTAGTGTCTTTCTTAATTTCTACAGTTTTCGAAAGGTTTTACCTGATAGCTCTTTAACTTCCTTGGTTAATTTTATCCCAATGTGTTTCTCTGAGCCAACTGTTCCCCTAATTCACTTGTCAGCAGATTTGTTATTGATATATAAGAAGACTATTTTTTCTGAATGTTAATTTTATATTTTGGCACTTTGCTAAAAATAGTTATCCATTCCAAAAGTGATCCCTGGGAGAGTCTTTATGGTCTTTTATGTATGAAATCACATCATTTGCAAATACAGATGCTTTATTTCTTTCCCATTTGCATACATTGTACTTCCTTGTCTTATTGCTTTAACCAAGTCTTCAAGAACGCCATTTAATAATAGTGGAGAAAGTGGGTGTTGTGTCTTGTTCCTGATTTTAGGATTATGCTGCCTGCAACCAGAGACATTTGACTTCTTTTGTGCTCCTTTCATTTCCTCATCTTGTCTTGTTGTTCTGGCTAAGACATCAAGGACTATATTGAATAAGGATGGGAAGAGTGGACCCTATTTGTTTTAGTCTTTAGTGGGGATGCTTTAAGGTTTTCTCCTCTTGGATCAAACTATCGATGGTGAGGGATTGATTCCCCTCTGTATGCTATGAATATTTTATTACCATTGGTTATTAAAGAAAATGTTTCTGCCAATGGCTTAGTAGAGTAAAGCCAGGCAGGAAATCTAAACAGAGATATATAGAGAAAGTACGCAGAGTCAGAGAGATGCCACGTAGCTGCTGAAGGAGAAAGATACCAGCTGCCAGCCAGAACTTTACTGGAAGGCCACAGCCTTGTGGTGATGCACAGATTAATAGAAATGGGTTAATTCAAGATGTGTTAGCTAGAAATATACATAAGCTATTGATCAGTGTTGTAATTTCTGTGTGATTATTTGGGTTTGGGTGGCAGGAAAAAAAACACTCACCAAGACATTCCTACATTCTTTTATTTTTAGATTTTTCCAGTTTTGTAGAGTATAGGTTTTTAAGGTATGATCTTGTGCTTTTTTGAATTTAGTTGATATCTTAGTTAGGGTTTCTATTGCTGCAACAAAACATCATGACCCAGAAGCAAGTTGGGGAGGAAAGGGTTTATTTGTCTTATGCTTTCAGATGATAGTCTATTATTGGAGGGAGTTAGGGCAGAAACTCAAGCAGAGCTGGAACCTGGAGGCAGGAGCTGATGCAGAGGTCATGGAGAAGCGCTGCTTACTGACTTACTTCCCCTGGCTTGCTCAGCCTGCTTTCTTATAGAACCCAGGACCACCAGCCCAGGAATGGCCCCACCCACGATGGGATGGGCCCTCCCCCATCAATCACTAATTGAGAAAATGCCTTACTGATGGATCTCATGGCGGCATTTCCTCGAGGCTCCTTCCTCTCTAATGACTCTACCTTGTGTCAAGGTGACACAAAACCAGCCAGTACAGTTGGCATCTGCTGTAATGTCTCCTTTTCCATATCTAATCGTATTAATTTGAATTTTCACCTCTTTCTGTTGGTTAATTTGTCCAAGAGTTTATCAATCTTGTTCATCTTTTCAAAGAATCAGCCCTTATTTTCACTGACTCTTTAATTTTTTCTTCATTTTATCTTGTTTATTCCTGTCTTGATCTTAGTTATTTTTTCAGCTACTACTTATAGTGTGATCTTATTTTTCCAGTGCCTTAAGGTTCATCACTAAGTTATTAATTTGAGTTGTCTCTAATTTTATGATTTAAGAAACTTAAATTATAAATCTTCCTCTTAACCACCTTAATTGTGCCCCATAGGTTTTGGTATGTAGAGTTTTTGTTTTTATTTAATTATAGAAATTTTTAAATTTTCATTTTGATTGTTTCAGTGACCCATTTGTTGCTCAGTCATGTGTTAGTCAATCTCCATGTGTTCATGTATTTCCTGTACTGTATCTAACCATTGATTTCCAGCAGCTGATGAGTTTTTGTTCCATTGTGGTCTGAAAGAATGCAGGAAGTTATCTCAACTTTCTGTACTCATCCTAGTATGTGATCTGCTTTAGAGTACGTTTCACAGACTGCTGAGAAGAATCTGTATTCTGCCGTGCTTGGGTGGCATGTTCTGTAAATATCTGCTGAAACCATTTTCTCTATGGTAGCCCTTAATGCCACTGTTTCTCTGTTTGTTTATTTATTATTTAGATGACCTGTCCCTTGGTGTGACTGGGCCATTGAAGTCGCTGCTACTGTGTTGGCATTAATCAGTGTCCTTGATGTCTAGTAGTATTTGTTGTATGAATTTAGGTGCACCTGAGTATTTATAAAATTATAACATCTCTTAATGAATTGTCCAAAAAGAGTCTGCCTGAGACTAAAGTGAAGAGTTTTGGGTTAATTCCAATGGTAGAAGAAATCTCAAAACAACCTAGTATAACTACCCTGTCATGTAGTTATTAGCAATAAATTTTATAAAGATTTATAAAAAAAAATTTGCAAGCTGAGTAGGGTAAATTATAAAATATAAATTTTGAGGAGAAAAAGAGCACCAGGAAGTAGAATGGAGCTAAGTCTCGAGTTCAATAAGATAAACAGATTAGAAATGGGATAAAGGAAGTGGTGACCTCAGGGCAAGATCCCACCCATTTAAATTTCCAACTTGTGAAAACAAATTTTATAAAAAAACTTTAGAGCTGGGTGGTGCACACCTTTAATCCCAGCAGGTAGAGGCTGGTGAATCTCTAAGTTTGAGGCCGGCCTGGTCTACAGATCCAGTTTTAAGACAGCTAAGCTTAGGTAATGAAGGAAACCACGGAAAAGGGAAAGCTGGTGAAGAGTGAATTGAATGAGGGGCCTATGTTCCAGCCCCAGTAAGCAGCAGAACCTGGCAGCTTTGGCCACGTAGTTCTGGCTTTAGAGATAAGGATAGAAGAAACAGGTTATGGAATTTGCCTCTGTACCTAAAGAAAGCCACTGAGGCCAGGTATGTGTCAGGGGTGTCCCTGAATGGAGGCCTAGCAGACAGTCCATTACATGGAGATGTAAAATTGAAGACTTATTGCCTTGGAGAGCCCAAGATATTGGAGATGCCAGAGTTGTGAGATACCTGTGGAGGAGAGCTGCTAATAGGGAGTGAAATCAGTCCAGGAAGAAACATGTTGCAGTCAACAAAGCTGAATAGAGTTGGAGATGTGGAGAGCATTTTGACATTAGATGTGGAGGTGCAGAGTTTAGAGGAGTTATGTCCAGATCATGGAGTCCCCTAAAAACCGACAAGGAGACTGAGTCCCACATATATAAGCAAAGAGTCTTTATTCAAGTTCGAACATGGACTCTCTGTGTGTCCAATGCATTGGTACTTTCAGAGAGCCTCGAGCTCAGTTGGGGTGTTTTTTTTATTATTATTATTATAGCAGAGATTGCAGTGAGTATCTCTAAGGTTTAGGACCCATGATTGACTGGCACTTGTTCAGGGGTGTCTTGGTGAAAGGGGATGGGTGTGTGCTGTGCCAAGGGACATTGGGTGATTCCATTCAAAAATGGTTGGAACACTAGAAATTTCCATTGGAACACTGGGTACTTTCCCCTTGTATGTTCTGTTTCTGGGTGGTACCTGGGTGGTCTCAGTCCATTGTCTTCCCAGGAACCAGGTAGAGTAATCTGAAACTCTGAACCTTCACTGAGCCTGCCATGGCTGGGCCCCACATTCTCCCTTCACAAGCACCAATGAAAGGCCCCAATCACTGGTCCCACTTGCCCAGGAGTTTAAGGGGATGGTATTGGGACCTAAGAACCATTAATTAACATTTTTATAGGGCAGTGAGTGACCATCCTCTGCTACCAGGCCCTGTAGCTCTGATCTTTGAGTACAAATAAATTATAATCCCGAATGACCTTTTTGGTTCTACATAAAGAACCAAAGGGTCTTATCTTAGTGTAGAACCATTTTAGTTAATAAATCTATTAATTTACAATTTAGGCTTATTTTCCTGATATGTCAATTGAAGGGGAAGCCTAGCCCAAAACCTTGTTTTGTAAGGCGTGTCCCCCTTGGTTTAAAGGCGTGTCCCCCTTGGTCTAAAGGCGTGTCCCTCTTAGGCGTGTCCCTCTTAGGCGTGTCCCCCTTAGGCTAATATTGACTTATAAAATCTTGCGGGCCTGCGGCCTGCCTGCTCTTTGTTTTCCTGCCCTCCTCGCTGGAACCTTGGATTTGTAAGTTCCCTTTCCTTTCCTTTATTAAAACTGAATTATATATATTAAAGCTTGTCTGGTGAATCATAACTGCCGATCAACCACGCACCTTCATTTGGCGTCCAACTCGGGCATTTGGGAGCCTTCAGCTCCAGTTCCCACACTGCGTGGCAAGGATTCGGCCTTGGGCTCTTGATTGCTTCAGAGCAGTTTCCCAGACTAGCCTGTCCCAGCCCCGCTTGTACGGAGCAAAGGACGTGTGTGTGCGCGGGTGACTCAGTCCGAGCTCGCTAACCCCTCAGGCAGCACCAGTCCCGGCTGAGTTCGGCCTGGGCCCTGACCTGCCGGAGACTAGTGGTTACTGCCGGAGTCCCAACATTCGAGCTCCGCCGGTACTGCAGACTCGGTTTGGCCGAGCGGTTATTGCCCTAGCGACCTACTGGAAGGGAACGGTCATTTCAGGTAAAATTTCTTTTGATTAAAAAAAAAAAAATGTCTGACCATATCACCGTTGAAAGCTTCTGCAATCTATTTAATTATACTATGGTAGAAATATTACAGGACACATATGATATTCCCATAACTTGGATGTTTATAGGGCTTGCAATTTTTCTCGTATTTGGTTTCTCCCTTACATGGTTTGAAAATAGAAAAATGATAAAGTCCTTACAGAATGAAACCAGGATTCTTAGGACAGAGGTTGAATGCTTAAGAAAGGGCACAACTGTTTTGAGTGACAACTTTAAGTCGGTCGAGGTATTTGCAAAAACAATTCAGACTGACACCAAGAAAGAGTTTGAAGGTCTCAAGGAAGGGAATAGGGCTTTGTCTGATATGACTCGGTCAAATGAGCAAAATTTAGAAAAACTACAGTCTGATATTAAGGAGAGACTCATTGCTGCGGAGGAGAGAACAGCTGATTTGGATCGTAAACTTCAGTCCCTGTCTGAAACATTATCAGAGAGAATTAAAACTGCTGAATGTGAAAATCGGATTTTGTCTAAAGGATATGACAGATTGGCTGACAGATTGTCAATACAAGAAGGCACAATTCATGCCATGAAAATTCTATCCAAGGATGAGATACTAACTCTACTGGACAAACTTCATGTTTTGGAATCCTCCATGAAGGCCTTGGAGCATAATTCTGGACAGGAGATCCAGGCCTTACAGAAGGCAATAGTAAGCAGATTAGAAAAGATTGAGGAAATTATAGAACAGGAGCAAACGGTACAAAGGCGAAATTTAACTCCGTCAATGAGTAAAACTCTCCGGGATAATTTCCATAAAGTTCTACCTGCCTTTCCAATAGTAACGTCAGAAAAGGTGACTGGTTCCAAAAACCCTAAAGTCATCAAGGAATATACATGGGAACCCGTCCGTATGAATGATCTCAAAGAAATTAAACAAGCTATTATGAACTTTGGGCTACATTCGTCCTTTGTTAGAGAGATGCTCAAAACTTGGTCTATAAGCAATAAGGCAACGCCCCATGATTGGGTACAATTAGTATCAGCTGTTCTAGAGAGTGGGTCACAATTAAATTGGAAATGCATGTTCAGACAAGAGGCTAAACTTTTAGAACAGCAGGAAAGAGCAAAGGGAATTGAGATCTCCCTAGATCAAATTCTAGGTGAAGGACTTTTCTCCGATCCTCTGGAACAAGCGAATTATGATGAACACACCTTATCCATATGTACTACAGCAGCTTTAAAGGCTTGGGACAGGGTTCAAGACCCAGGACAGAGACTGGAATCATATATCAGAGTTAAACAGGGTCAGAGAGAACCCTTTAGTGATTTTTTACAAAGGCTAACTAAAGCTGTACAGATAGGGATATCTGACCCAGAAGCAAGACGTATAATAATTGAATCTTTGGCTTATGAGAATGCCAATGTGGAGTGTAAAAGGATCCTGGGGCCTTTAAAGATGAGATCAGCGCCCTTGGACGAATGGGTCTTACATACAATGAATGTTGAATCATTTGACTATGGCACTGAAGCATGGGTCGAAGAAGCAATTTCTAATGCAAAAAGGAGACATCAAGTTACCAAATGTTTTAACTGTGGCAAGATGGGACATATTAAAAGGAATTGTAGACAACGGATTTTCAGAAATAATAATAATAATAATAATAACAATAATAACAATAATAATAATAATAACAATAATAATAATAATAATGCCTCTTCTAGAAATAACAGACGTAGGAGGACTCAGCCTTCAGGTATATGTAGGAGATGTGGAAAAGGCAGACACTGGACAAATGAGTGCAGGTCAACAAGAGATAGACAAGGCAACCTGTTGCCACTGGGAAACTCAATGGGGGGCCTCTCGCAGGCCCCCATGGCGAATGTGGTCCAGTCATTTCCGGTTACTGCCGAGAACATGCCTCGTCAAGAAAATTAGAAAGCCCCATGCCTGCTGTTAAAAGCAAAAATGGCCTGAAAGATGAGTTACGTGTATTTTGGCAGACTTTTATAAATGAACAAAGACCAAAGTTAAGAGTGTGTGTAAATGGCGTTTTTATTACTGGCCTACTGGACACAGGTGCGGATGTAAGTATCATTACTCCAGAATCTTGGCATCCGTATTGGCCTCTTCAGGATGTAAATGTTCAGTTCCTGGGAATTGGAACCCTATCTCAAGTAAAGCAGATCACGAGATGGGTTGAATGCATAGGGCCAGAAGGACAAATAGGAAAATTAAGGCCATATGTAGCCAATATTGCAGTGAATTTATGGGGCCGTGACCTGTTGCAGCAATGGAATACCCAAATTAACATTCCTGCTGCTTCTAGAGCCTATATCACCGAGGGAAATATTAAAAGATATTACAGAAGGCGGAAACCGGCTATTCGGGCTGTACAAGAATGCAAAGCAATTGATGGCCCTTCAGAGATACGAACAGCACTGCCTCTAAAATGGTTGACTGAGAAACCAATATGGACAAAGCAATGGCCTTTAGCTGAGGAAAAGTTGCAGGCTTTAGAACAGCTGGTACAAGAGCAATTAGATGCTCGACATATAGAAGAATCTACCAGCCCTTGGAATTCTCCTGTATTTGTTGTTAAGAAAAAATCTGGTAAGTGGAGAATGGTGACAGATCTCAGGGCTATCAATAAGGTTATTCAACCTATGGGCTCTCTGCAATCTGGAATTCCTCTGCCATCTTTATTACCAAAAGGATGGCCTCTCATAGTAATTGATTTAAAGGATTGTTTCTTCACTATACCTTTACAAGAAAAAGACAGAGAAAAGTTTGCCTTCACAGTGCCTACTTATAATAACTCTCAACCTACAAGGAGATACCAGTGGACCGTCCTCCCACAGGGCATGTTGAACTCTCCCACCCTGTGCCAATATTTTGTAAATCAACCATTGCAAATAATACGCAAGCAATTTCCCAAGTCGATAATTTATCATTACATGGATGATATTCTGTTATCTGATTCAAACATGGCTACTTTAGAAAGACTGTTTGAAGAAGTAAAAATACTTTTACCTAAATGGGGATTGCAGATTGCTCCTGAAAAAATTCAGAGAGGAGACTCTGTTAATTATCTAGGTTATAAAATAGGTTTACAAAAAATTAAGACACAAAAAGCACAAATTAGGAGAGATCGGTTACGGACTCTCAATGACTTTCAAAGGTTGTTAGGAGACATTTCCAGCTTACGACCAGCTGTTGGCATAACACCTGATATGATAATTCATTTAAATAAAACCTTGGATGGTGAAAAAGACTTAAACAGTCCCAGAGAATTAACAGCTGAAGCAGAAAAGGAGCTGAGAATGATTGAAGAGAAATTACAAGAGACACATGTGGACAGGGTGAATCCAGAGCTCAGTTGTATTCTAGTCATATTGCCTTCCAAAATTTCTCCTACAGGAATTTTAATGCAGAGAGATGATATTATCTTAGAGTGGATCTTTTTACCACATAAACCAAGTAAGAAAATAAAACCTTATGTGGAAAAAGTCTCTGAATTAATTATAAAAGGCAAATTGAGACTTCGTCAACTAGCAGGCATAGACCCAGCAGAAATTATAGTGCCTTTCACTGCTGATGAACTAAAAAAGTTGTGGGAAGATAACGAACCATGGCAAAGAGCTTGCGCTAATTTTTTGGGAGAAATCAATAACAACTATCCGAAAAGCAAGAGGCTTAACTTTATAAAGAGAACTTCTTGGATTCTCCCTCGAATCATCCGTGATGCTCCGATAACTGGAGCACGTACATTTTATACTGATGCTAATAAATCAGGGAAAGCAGGTTACAAATCAGAAGATTTGAGTAAGGTGGAACAAAGCCCTTATGATTCTGTCCAGAAGGCAGAATTATATGCCATTCTTATGGTGGTAAGGGATTTTAAAGAACCGCTTAATATAGTTACTGATTCACAATATGCAGAAAGAGTAATCTTACATATTGAAACTGCTGAATTTATACCTGATGATACAGAACTAACCTCATTGTTTATCCAGGTACAAGACATGATCAGGAACAGGCTTTGCCCTATGTATATAACACACATCAGATCCCATACGGGTCTGCCAGGTCCTCTAGCAAAAGGTAATGCAGAAATTGATCAATTGTTGATTGGTAGTGTGCTGCAGGCCTCTGAATTTCATAAAAAACATCATGTCAATAGCAAAGGCTTGAAGAAAGAGTTTTCTATTACATGGCAACAAGCTAAGGAAATTGTAAAGAAATGCCCTACTTGCTCTTTTTATAACCAAACACCACTGCCTGCAGGGGCTAATCCAAAGGGCACTCAAAGGAATGAAATCTGGCAGATGGATGTGTTTCACTTTGCAGAATTTGGCAAATTAAAATATGTACACCACACCATTGACACTTATTCAGGTTTTCAATGGGCAACTGCTTTAAGCTCAGAAAAAGCTGATTCAGTAATCACTCATTTATTAGAAGTTATGGCCATCATGGGTATACCTACACAAATAAAGACGGATAATGGTCCAGCTTATGTCTCTAGGAAAATGAAACAGTTTTTTGCTTATTACAATATTAAGCATGTTACAGGTATACCATACAATCCTACAGGTCAAGCAGTCATAGAAAGATCAAATAGAACTATAAAGGATATGTTAAACAAACAGAAAGGGGTGGAAAATACCCCTAGAAATAGGTTACATAGTGCTTTATTAACCTTGAATTTTCTCAACGCTAATGAGAAGGGGACAACGGCTGCAGAAAGACATTGGATAGTGGAAAAGTCTGCTGAATTAAATCAACCAGTTTATTTCAAGGATGTGCTGACCTCGCAGTGGAAGCCAGGAGATGTGCTGCGTTGGGGAAGGGGTTTTGCTCTTGTCTCCACAGGAGAGGAAAAATTGTGGATACCGTCAAAATTAATAAAGGTTCGGTTTGAAGAGAAGAAGCCCCTTGGAAAAGAAAAATAATTCATTCACAAGGATGATGATCATACTGATGGTAAGAAAAGCATATAGGTTGGGGGCAGGGTTCTTTTCTTATCTCCACAGGAAACCACTCATCTTCAAAGAACTTAAGGGACCCTGGATATTTAAATACTGATTCATGGACACTAGTTACAACCTAATATGGATCAACACAGAACCCGAATATGTTTAGTAAGTATAAAACAATTTTTTACATATATACTGTGCCTTTATTTATATGTATATAGAGCTGGTTTTGGAGTTGGACTATGGCTCAGTCCTTCTTCAATTCCAAGCCTGTTTATAAGAGATATCTCAGAGTTTCTGTCTCAGGTCAGGAGCCATGAAATGGGACAGAATAATAATAGTAATAATAATAATAATAATAATGATAATGATGATGATGATGATGATGATACTTGATAAACTTTCTTTGCCTTTCCTCATATCTGTCTGTCTTTATTATACCTTCCATCGAATATATATGTCTGTATATGTCTTTGTAGATAATGTTTACCTTTCCTGTAACAAACAACAAATTTTCCTTCAGTAATCTTTGAAGTTTCCAGGATGAAGATGGGGCCCCACAACATCAATTTCACCTGGTTACTATGACGTCATGTTTTTAATAGCGCTAATATTAGACCTTTTTTTGGTTTTTTTTTTTTTTTGGTACCAACTACACAAGACAGTTTCAAATGGTGTACAATTTTGACAACACTCTGGCCGGACCTCCTCAAAACACTCAGAGGCTAGTTACAATTTCCTCGACAAAATGTTATTCTGGGAATTTTACCATCATTTGCTTTCATGGAACCCCCTGAGAAGAACGTCGCCCCCATGTCAGCTAGAAGCAATCTTAGAGGACGACGCCCCCTCTTCCAACAGAGTTTGTCCTCTGGTTTAGGGACATCATTTAGTAGATGGTATAGGGTTGAGGGGATGAGGGAGGTATTATATGGACTCAGGGGTGTTTATGAAAAAAAAAGGGGGGATTACCTGGTTTGATGGGATGATTAGTATTTGTGAATTATTGTTATTAGAAAATTGCATTGGTGTTGATTCTTGTATATTGAACATTGTATGTGAGTATGCTTCTACCTCTATTGTATGAGAGTATGCTTCTACCTCTGTTTAAAACAATTGTTATATTGAGATATTTATCATATTGCAATGTACATTTCTACCTCTGATATTATTTGTATAATGACATTGTTTACGTTTGGGGATATTGTCCTCATTTATTGCACAGTTGTTTTTCAGGTTTTTTAGATACATAGAAATTATATTTAGTATAGATAGTATAATCTTCGACCTCTTTGAAGAGCTGTAGAACATGGCCTTTAATCTAACCTAGAGTTTGGTACTTATGAGACACAATCACTCCTGGCAACACCACTCTACTCCCGAGAGAATGTTGAGCACCAAAGACACTCCACTGGGAGCTTGTCTTCTTCTTGGCAGAAGTGGCCTTTAGGCAAAGAAAAAGCCCATACCTCGACCACTGACAGAGTTTCAGAGTATCCGTAAATGGATAAAAACAGGATTGTCTTATCTTGCCAAGACAGGGTTGGACAGTTCTACAAAAAGTTCCTTGCCTTTGAAAAATGTTATGTCAGTTGTGTTAGGCCTTAGCCAAAGTTGGTTGCCTCAACATTGCAAAACGAAACTTTGGGTGACTGCCCAGGTAGTTAGTTGTCTCTGTCATTTGTTGCACATTTTGGAAGTTTCTTGTTTGTACTTCCTGGTTGCTTAAGTAATATTACTTCCCTTCTCAGATCTTTGATGGGGTTGAAGATTAGATAATTGTAGTTACCCTCTACATTATTTAGACTCCTTGAAATAGAATGCTTAGTAAAACTTTTGTTATATGTTTCTTCTTAATATTGTTTGTAATTTTATATTTATTATTTGTTCCTATTGAATATAGTTGTATTTGGTTTGGTTCTGTCTTATTTAGACAAAAGGGGGAGATGAAGGGGAAGCCTAGCCCAAAACCTTGTTTTGTAAGGCGTGTCCCCCTTGGTTTAAAGGCGTGTCCCCCTTGGTCTAAAGGCGTGTCCCTCTTAGGCGTGTCCCTCTTAGGCGTGTCCCCCTTAGGCTAATATTGACTTATAAAATCTTGCGGGCCTGCGGCCTGCCTGCTCTTTGTTTTCCTGCCCTCCTCGCTGGAACCTTGGATTTGTAAGTTCCCTTTCCTTTCCTTTATTAAAACTGAATTATATATATTAAAGCTTGTCTGGTGAATCATAACTGCCGATCAACCACGCACCTTCAGTCAATGGGTATTATAGGTAGCCATTTTTCCCCCATGGCTGGGAGTTCCCCCTTGTTTCAATATTTCAACCCATTTTGGGCAGGGAGCATAGGACAATGTGTTCATTTCCATAACTACTTGACACTGACACTGGAGTGTTGGATTCAGGGCCCAAGAAGGCTGAAAGGCAAGTCAAAGATAAGGAGGGAATTCAGGGTATTTATCAGAAGCATCTCGTTTGCTGACTGAAGAAGCAGGGAGGATTCACATAGGTTGAACTGGTCCACATCAGCTTTCAGCAGGTCCAGGGCTCACAGTCATCTGTGGCAGGTTGTAGTCAACAGCTGATGCTTGGATGTGTCTGTCAGCCAAGTGTAAACCTGTTGAGACAGTTTAAGCTAGGAACAGAAGTTAAAATTTATGAACTTAAAGAAAAATATTACATTTGAAACTTTCAGGTCCATAGTCGTAGTAAGTGGAAAGAGGGGGGAAGTCCTAAGACCAGGAGAGAAAAAAATATCTTAAGAAATAGACAGGTATGGAAAATTTAGGCTGTACTTATCTAGAATCTTTTGACCTGAGAGAAGTAGATCCAGGTTTTTTTTTTCTGAAGTCTATATGAATTTTTACCTTACAAAGGACATAACAGTTTTAGATCTATCAGTATCATCAGTCTATACCGAAATCCACATAACCAAAAAACAGGTAATGGGTGTCTGCAAAACAGCAGGAGTGAATGCAGTTGAGTCCTAGCAGAAACTGAAGACTTGGGTTAGAAACAGGTACATTTTTTTTTCTGTCCTGAGAGCCAGGCATAGATTGGGCAGAGATAGCTTTGACCTGATGAGAAGCATCTTTAAGTTTATATTTAGATGGCAACCAAAATAAATCTAAAATCATGAGCTTGTGACTGAGCAGTAAGTAGTCATTTTTTTCTACCAGCTTTTCAGAACTCTATTAAATACTAAACTCTGAACTTTTATACCATAGAAAGAGAAAACAATTTAAAATATTTTTAAATCTTAAATTATTTATTTATAGCTTGCATTTACATCACAAATAATTTTTTGAGGCACTTAAAGCTTATAAGTTTTTATATCATCAGACATTTTATAGACCCATACCAAGGCTTGAATATATATATATATATATATATATATATATATAGAGAGAGAGAGAGAGAGAGAGAGAGCTAATAAGCTGACGATACCCTTGTGGAAGAACCTGGTTACATGCTGCTAAGATGACACAATTATAGCTAGCCCAGCTGCCAATACTAACAAAGATCCAAGAAGGATAAATTATACCTGAGTATAGACCAACCAGCTCCCGAGTCTATTAAAAAGGACAGGGACCAGTTAGCTATACCAAGGTCTCCAAAACATTGGAGGCAGAAGAACAGCATTAATCTTCACCATGCCCATAAGGTGAGATTTTTTTTCTGTGGAGGAACATGGGTCAGACTGACCTTATTTTGTCTAGGCAAAAGGAGTACAGTTTATTCTCCAGTGTCCTACTGCTTGTCCACAGTCTGGGCTGGGTCCTGGTAGCAGGTATTGCATTGGGGCATTTAGCCCAGTGGTCAGCATCATCATAATTCAGTTGGAGACACCATGGCACCCTATAATCTTCTTTGGAGACCTTGGGTCACTGATAGGATCTGGGAGTCTTTGTCTGATATAATAAGCTTTATAATCAACATTTTAAATGATGATTTTGAATTGAAGTTCTACTTGGATTCTTCCCCAAATTGTACGTGATGCACCAATAACTAGAGCCCGTACATTTTATGCTGATGCACATATATCAGAAAAGTCAGATTACAAATCAGAAGAATTAAGGTAAAACAAAGCCCATATAATTCTGTCCAACAGGCAGAGTTTTATGCTATTCTTAAGGATTAAGGGATTTTAAAGAACCTCTCAATATAGTTACTGATATGCAATATGCAGAAAGAGTTGTCTTGCATATTGAAACCACTGAATTTATACCAGATGATACAGAATTGACTTCATTATTCATTTAGGTTCAAGACATCATAATTAGGAATAGAAAGACTTTCTATTCCTAATTATCCAATCCCATAAAGGTCTGTCAGGTCTTCTAGCTCAAGGTAATGCAAAAATTGACTGATTATTGATTGGAAGTGTGCTGAAGGCCTCAGAATTTCATAAGAAACATCATGTCAATAGCAAAGGTTTAAAGAAAGAGTTTTCTATTACAAGGTAACAAGCTAAGGAGATTATAAAAAGATGTCTTACTTGCTCTTTCTATAGCCAAATACCATTACCTGCAAGGAGTAACCCAAAGGGTACTCAAAGGAATGAGATCTGTCAGATGGATGTGTTCCACTTTACAGAATTTGGAAAATTAAAATATGTATACCATACCATTGACATTTATTCAGGTTTTAAGTGGGCAGCTACCTTGAACTCAAAAAAAGCTGATTCAGTAATCATCCATTTATTAGAAGTTATGGCCATCATGGATATACCTGCATAAAAAAGACAGACAATGGTCCAGTATGTGTGTCTAAGAAAATGAAACAGTTTTTTGCTTATTATAATAGAAAGCATATTACAGGTATACCAAACAATCCTCCAGGTCAAGCAGTTATAGAAAGATCAAGTTGAACTATAAAGAATATGCTAAAGAAACAGAAAGGGATGAAAAATACCCCCAGAAATAGATTGCACAATGCTTTATTAACTTTGACTTTTCTTAATGCTAATGAGAAAGCAACAACAGCAACACAGATATTGGATAATAGAAAAAAACTGAATTAAATCAACCACTATATTTCAAGGCTGTGTTGACCTCACAATGGAAACCAGGAGATGTGCTACGCTGGGGAAGAGGTTTTGCTCTTGTTTCCACAGGAGAAAAAAAGCTAAAGATATCATCAAAATTGATAAAGATTCAGTTTGAAAAAAGAGAAACCTTTGAGAAAGAGAAATGACAGCTCATCCACAATGGTGACAACCATACAAACGGTAAGGAAACCTCATAAGGGTTGGGGCAGGGTTCTGTTCTTGTCTTTGCAGGAAAATACTCATCTCCAAAGAGTTGAGAGACCTTGAACATTTAGATGCCTAAAGATGAAAATATAATTATCCAGAAAGGATCACCAAGCAAAGAGAAATCTGACTAATGATGCTGTATCATCTGCATGGTAAAATTCTACTAGCTGAACATGTAGACATCTCTACTTAAAAATTGGATCTGGCTTTAGAGATAGACAATGGCTATCCTTTTGTAAATCCAAGCGTGTTGTTAAAAGAAAAATTAAGACTTTCTCTCTCATGTCAGGAGTCATCTGGTATAGGACAGAAAGCAGATAGATTTTAAGAAAATATTTTACTTTTCTCTGCCCATTTTGTCTATATGAATGATGTTTAAGTTTTCAACCATTAACAGTAGATTTTTCTGCAGTAACCTTTGAAGCTTCCAGAAAGAAGATGGGGCTCCACAACAATGACTCCACCTGGTTGATGTGATTACCATGTTGCTGATAGTGCTACTATGAGACTGCTTTGGGGTACCAGCTGCAGAAATGGTGCACCTTCTTACAACATTCTGGCCAGAACTCCAAAGAAAAACTTCAGAAAAACCCTATTGATTACTCAGAGATCATTTGCAATTATACAAAACAGCAGCAATCTTGAAACTTAAACATCATTTTACTTTTACAGGATCTCATAGAAACAACAATTCCCCCATGACAGCTAGAAACAATTCTAGAAGATGATGTCCCCTCTCCTAACAAAGTTTGTCCTCATGGTTAGAGACACTATTTAGGGTTTGTTTATTAGTCATATAGGGTTGGGGGTTGGGATAGAAATTATTTAGGCCCAGAGATCTCAAAAAAAGAGGGAAAATTGAATGGGATAATAGGTAGATTAGTGTGAACTTACTCACACTAATAATAATAGTGAGTAATATAATGAATACTTGTGAGCTATTATTCATAGACAGTTTTTATTTGTATATATTTTTGTATATTGATACAAGTTCAAATTATATTTGTTATACTGCATATGCTCCTATTTCTGTTTACATGTTTGTACACCTATGCAAAGTTATTTTGTCAGATTGTATGCAAGCATGTTTCTACCTCTGTTTAAGGCATTTTTTATATTGATAAAATTTTAGTATATATTTATCATATTGCATTATATATTTCTACCTCTGATCAAGATATTTATACATGTTTACATTTTGAGGTCATTGTTCTTCTTTACTGCACAGTTGTTTAAAGATTATTTATTATTCTGATGTGAAGTCTTAATCTTTAAGTTATATAGGTATTAAGTATTATAGGTCAATAGTCATTCATGTTTGTTATACTTTTAGTCAGACTAATTAGTTTCTTTAGATACATAGAGATTGTATTCTGTAGATAGGTAATCTTCAACCACTTCAAAGATCTGTAGAACATGGCATTTAAATAACTTAGGATTCTGTTGACGTGAGACACAATTGCTCCTGGCAGCACCAATCTATTCTGAGAGAGTGTTGAGCACCAAAGACACTCCACTTGGAGTTTGTTTTCTTCTAGGCACAACTGGCCTTTGGGCAATGAACTGCCCATGCCTTGACCACTGACCAAGTGCATGATGTCTGGACTGGACAAGCAGGATACAAGAAAAAAGATGACCAGACCTTGCCAAGACAGGGTAAGATGGTTCTGAAAAGTTTCCTTTCTCTGAAAATGATCTGACAGTTATACTAGACCTTGGCCAAAGTTGGTGGCTTCAACATTGCAAATGAGACTTTGGGTGATTGCCCAGATGCCAGTTGTCTCTGTCATCTACTACACATTTTGGAAGCTGCTTGACTGAACTTCCTGCCTACTCAATTAAAATTATCTCCCTTCTCAGGCCTTCAATGAGGTTGAAGATTAGATAGCTGTAGTTACCTTCCTTTTATGATCTAGCCAAACCATTTCCAATATAAGACAGACTCCTTAGGATAGAATGTTTACTAAAACATTAGGATATGTTCCTTGCTTAATATTATTTATTAAAATAATTATGACTTTTATTATTATTTATAATTATTTATAATTATTATTTATTATTATTTATAATTATTATTTATAATAATATTTATAATATTATTAAAATAATTATGAAATTATGACTTAATACTTGATAGCTATTCCTAGTGTACATAGTTTTGTATTGGGTTTGGAACTCTCTTATTTAAACAAAAGGGGAAGATGCTGTGGGAGCTCCTTTGGCCAATAGCCTTTAAGATACCAGCCCACTTGGGCATGGTCTCTTATACTATAAATGCAGCTGTAAAGCATGTGTTCTCTCACTTCTGGCTCTCACTTCCAGCTGCTAGATTTGGTTCCTGTTCCCCATTCATGCAGAGGACTGTGATCTAGGCCTGTGATCTGTGAATCTACCCCTAAATAAATAATGCTTTATTATATGTAATTCTGAACTATTGTGGGGTTATTATGTAACTCACATCATCACTTTTTTAGGATAGGACATAAATTATCATAAAAAATTCATTTAAATCCAAATTATCTTAGAGATCTTTTATTGTCTCATAGTTAGGCCCATTCCACATGGTCACCTCTAATCAAAATGGTGGTGAAATCCTGTGACATCCATATTTTTCTTTAACTTCAGCAAAATGGCAACCATCCAGTGACCAGCTAAAAAATGATGGCAATCCAAACTGGAATCTTGTTATATGGTTCCTTTAAAATTACCCATGCATAGATTTTAAATTATCAGTTTCCACTGTTACTAGCTTTTAGCTTTTTAACTAGTTTTAATTTTAACAGATTTTAAAGCATATCTAACTAAGTAAACTTATGAATTTTAAAGTAGATAGTGTTTACATAAACTAAGTCTAATTTTTTTTGGCTGTTCTGTTTGTTTTCTTCTCCCTGTCATTGTGTTGAGGGCTAAGATTGACAGAGAGACATAGAGGAAAGTTTTGAATAAGCAATGCCTGTGTATAGGGAAGGAAGAGCCATCGTCCAACTCTAGAGCCCGCTTTTCAGTAAAGAACAACATAAAACAGTTTTAACGTCATTTTTATCAAAAGACTTTTGAACTCCTGCTAACCCAAATCCAGAACTCAGAAACAAATTCTGAGCCTTGATCATAAATGTAGCCACGGCAGTAGTGGGTGGTGACTGGTTGCTGTCAGCAAAAATATCCAAACCATTTTTGTTTCAATTCTATACTTGCAGCAAAACTTACAAACACACCAGAAAACACAGACAAAACTATCCAATAAAATAATCATACACAGCTTCTTTGAGAAATAGATAAATCCTTCCAACAAGACAAACTTTTCAACCAGAATTAACCTAATATGATCAAATAACTTTAAATTTTCATCAGCACATAAAAACCTGTATCAGCATGAAGAACCTGAGACTAGCAGTAGTATTTTTTACCTTAACCATTAATAATTTATAACAATCCCTTTAATTGATAACAGATATTTATAACCCATAGGATCTGAATGACCAAAGCAGCCCTAGTGAAGCGAAGTGTCTGAACTGTAACATGCTAACACAGCCGCCATAGCTTAGCAACCATGGGCAACGACTCCCTGCAATCCACCTGCAAAACCAAACCTTGGCCAGAAGTTGAGGTGGGCAGTCCCCAGGGCAGGTTACAGGAGCCCCATCCACACACTCGTGCTGTCCCGCAGCCGATGCTTGTATGGCATGTCTGGGTAAGCCCGGCCCTGCTCACCTGTGTTGCCCCCACGGTGTGGGCCAAGGCTGCCTCTTTTCAATGGAATGTTCAATGTGGGTAGAGGTTGCTTGTCTCATCCCTTTCGGGAAAATATACTCTTTTTTCAGTCTCAACCCTACGCTTATGGCTCTATTTCTAAAGTCCTGTAAGTGATCCAATATCAAAGTCAAAAGAGTCGTGCTTTGAGTTATATCAGTCTCATAAGTCAGAAAGAAGACAAATAAAAGAACAAACCAAAACAGTACACAGAACAATACAGAGTCCTCATGGCACCTGGAGGCAAAACTGAACTGAAGACACAGCCTCGAGATGTTCTGCGGGTGTGACTGCTCATCTTTTTTATAGAAACCAGAGGAATTTAATTTCATACAGAAGAGTCCTGGAACCCAAATTAACCAGAGGAATTCATTCCCATAGATATGGGCCCCAGAATGTTCTCAGGTACCCTGCCTGTGATCTTGTGCGTGTCTGCTCAGACCGTCAACAGGCTCATACAGATTCTGGGCCCACTTACAGAAGGATAGCCAAAACGGAAAGACAATACATGAATCGTAAACACAGAAAACTTACTGGCAGACTAATGGCTCTACAGGGCGGTGGTCCCAGTGGATCCTGGACGAGTCCCCAAATGTTATACCAAGATCGTAGAGTCCCCCAAAAACCAACAAGAAGACCAAGTCCAGTAAAGAGCCTTTATTCAATTTCGAACCTGGACTCTCTGTGTGTCCAATGCATGACCAGAAAGTCTCAAGCTCAGTTGGGGTGGTTTTTTTTTTTTTTTTTTTTTTTTTTTATCATAGCAGAGATTGCAGTGAGGGATCTCTAAGGTTTAGGACCTATGATTGACTGGCACTTGTCCAGGGGTGTATTGGTGAAAGAGGATGGGTATGGGTATGGGTATGTGCTATGCCAAGTAACATCAGGTGATCCCATTCAAAATGGTTGGAACACTAGGAATTTCCATTGGAACACTGGGTACTTTCCCCTTGTATGTTCTGTTCCTGGGTAGTGCCTGGATAGTCTCAGTCTGTGGTCTTCCCGGGAACCAGGTTGGGTAATCTGAAACTGAGGTCTTCCCTGAGCCTGCCATGACTGGGCCCCACAGAGTTTGCCCTGATGACTTTTGGTCTTGCTTTGGTACAGTATTTCCTTGCTATGATTTCTTCCCTGAATTTTGTAATGGTTATTATGTTTGTAGCTCAATAATACTTTCTACACTGATGCAGTAAGCCAGATCAAGCCAAATTGAAAAAGTATAACAACAGGCATATTTGAGCAAAGCAGCTCCTGGGTGTGTTCTCTAGTGTCAGAGATTGAGGCCGGAGGAGCCACATGCCTGAACTAAAGCAGGGAGATTATATAGCTTCTAGACTGGTGTGTGTGTGTGTGTGTGTGAGAGAGAGAGAGAGAGAGAGAGAGAGAGAAAGAGAGAGAGAGGGAGAGGAAAGGAGAGGGGAGAGGGAGGGAAGAGAGAAAAGGAGGGAGGGAGAGACAGAGAGAGAGAAAGAGAGAGGGAGAGGGAAGGAGAGAGGGAGAGAGAGGGAGGGAGGGGAGAAAGGGAGGGAGAGACAGAGAGAGAGAGAGAGAGAGAGAGACAGAGAGAGGGACGGAGGGAGGGAGGGAGGAAGGGGAATGAGGCTTTCCAGATCATGCAGGGGTGAGCTGGAGACTCCCACCAAATAGTATATCCTGCGTCATTATATGTTGGAAGTATGTGATCTGCTTTCTGATTTTTATTTTTGCAGATGATTGCAGTTAAGAGAATGCATGAATCTCAGGAGAAACTTGAGCTTTGAATTTTAAAACATTACTGAGATTGTGATAGACTACGGAGACTTTTGAAGTTGGACTAAATGATTTTTACATTATGCTATTGTTACAAGCTTATGGGGGCCAGGGAGTGGAATGCGGTAGTTTGAATGTAATTGTCCCCCATAATCTCATAGGGAGTGACACTATTAGAAGGTGCGGCTTTGTTTGAGTGGGTAGGGCTTGGTGGAGGAAGTGTGTCACTGTGGAGGCGGGCTTTGAGGTTTCCTGTGCTCAGGATACTGTCCAATGTCTCAGTCGACTTCCTGTGGCCTGCATATATAGATGTAGTCAGCATGCTGCCATGCTCCCCACAATGATGATGATGGTCTGAACCTCTGAAACTATCAGCAAGCCACTCCCACTAAATGCTTTTCTTTCTAAGAGTTGCCATGGTCATGGTGTCTCTTCACAGCAATAGAAACTCTAACACAGGTGTGTTTCATGTAGATGGCAGAAAGATGCATTCTGTTTTCCCAATCCAATTAGCTAGCCTATGCCATTCAATTAGAGAACTGGAGTTATTGATATCCAGATTTGTTGAAAGGCATGTGTTAATTCTTGTTATTTTGATTTTTATGGTACTTGTTTTCTTGATCTCAGCAGCTATCCCAGCAAGGTGTATGTTTTTCCATTGAAGAGTCTTGGATGTGTGTGTCCTCCCATCCCTTCTGAAGTCTTCCTCCCTGCATTCTCTGTAGCCGTCACCAGTGTCTTTAGCCTGTTTGCATCATGCAGAGATCTTCCTCTTACTCCTTCAATTGTGACAGATAGTTTTGCTGGGTAAGTAGTCTGGCTTGACATCTGTGCCCTTTCAAGGCTTAAATCACAAACTTCAAGCTCTTCTGGCTTTTAAAGTTTCCATTTTGAAGTCAGCTGTTATTCTGACGGGTGTGCCCTTCAATGTGGCTTTGGCTTTCTCTTCTGCAGCATTCAACACCCTTTCCTTGCTCTGCATGTTTAATATTTTGACGATAATATAGCAGGTGGAACTACTTTCTGGTGCTGTCTGTTTGGTGTCTTATGTGTCTCTTAGACCTTGATAGACATCAATTACTTAGATTTGAGAATTTTTTTCTATAATTTTATTGGAGATATTTTCTTTGTCCCAGCCCTGGAAATTCTTCTTTTCCTATGCCGATGATTTATAGATTTGGTCTATTCATGGTGTTTCAAAGATTCAAAATATTCTATTCATGGGATTTCTACATTTTTATTATTTTCTTTGAATAATCCAGTTCCCCTTTCTTGCCTTCAGGCCTTGCTATTCTATGTTCTACATGATCCATTCTTTAGTCAAGGCTTTCCACTGAACTTTTTATTTGACTTTTTCATTTCCAGTTTCATTTTTCTTCTTTCCCCTTCAGTATTTCTGTCTCTCTTATTGACTGCTGCCTTGCCTGCTTGGCATCAAAATAGCCCAGCTGGGAGAGCAGCACACCGAGGTCATGCTGTATCTTTGTCGCGTTCAGTTGTTGTGGGATCTTTTGCGTTGGTTTGGTTTGCAGCTTCAGTCAGCTCATTTGTATCCCCTTTACACTCATTCTGGGACTTACCTGTGTTTCCTTTGATTTGTTGGACATGAGTACAACTCTCCTTTTGAACTCTGGGCCCTGCATTTTGTCTTAGTTGCTCTCCTTTGAGACTACACTGTGGGACTTAGGGAGGGAACTATATTGTCTTGTTTCTCCATATTGCTGTATTATGTGGCATCTGGAGTTATGTTGCTGGTTTTTTATTTATTAAAATACTATTTTTTTTTGGCCCCAAACACAGGCAGAATGTACCCAGTCTTGTGCAGTGACTGGAGGTCCTGTGTGTGTGTGTGTGTGTGTGTGTGTGTGTGTGTGTGTAAGGCTGGTGGGCGTGGCTAGGTAGTCCCAGACAGGAAGGGGCAGGGAGAGAAGCCTGTGGTCCTGGATGGGTGAATGAAGCTCCGGGGATTCCAAGGCAGAGGCTGAGGTGTGGGATTGTGACATCACTATCCTGGGTCTCCAGGCCTCTTGGGGCAGCTGGAGGGTCTCTGTTAGTCGAGAGCAGGACTTTGGAGAGGAAGCATGAGGCCACTTGTAGGGATGTTCAGGCCCTGGAGTATCCCCAGCAGTCAGTGAGCAGCGCTTATGGAGGTCCCTGGGCCTCCCTCCTGGGGCAGCCCCCTCCCTGGCAGACAAGAGTAGGGAGGGCCTTGGGCTACCACCAAGGGACATTTGCTGAGCAGGTTTTGAGATGCAGATCAGTGCTAGAAGCTTACATGGAGCATTTAATTCCCACAACTATCCCATAACAGGCACTGCGGCTCCCTCTATCCACAGGCTGTGCCTTGTAAGACACCCATTGGCTATCTGAAAACTTGGATAGTAGCAAACCTCACACAGAGCCTGTCCCCTCCTTTCCACACACATGTGATCAACTCCCTTTTACTCAAAGCACTGTATGGCTTTACGCCGGCACATCCGAGTAACCAGAGTCACCACCCTTGCACGTTACTTAACCACTGTTGAGTAAAACAGGATTATCTGAAATGAGCCCTGCTGTGCTGAAGTCCTGGGATGACAAACAGGCAGGTGGCATATGCATACACCTGTGTGAGCCTGACAAAGGGACTCACGTCCAGAGTGAGGTCATGCTACCGAAAGTAGCTCATGATGTAAATGTGACTTTACTCAGGGATTTTGCATTTCATATTCTCTGAGGCTGATCATGGGTAGCCAAAACCTTGGATGAGGGAGAACGATACTGGTCCCAGTTTACAGATAAGGGAGAGGCAGCGGAGGAGTGGTTAAATAGCTCAGCCAGGGCTGCGGAGAGGAGGTTCCAGATTCCCGTAGCGAGGCTCCGGCACCCGCATTCTTTCATCCTGCTTTCAGACTGTCTCTGCAATTGCTCTTGTACTCTGTGTTGTAGTTACCTGTCTCCTCAACTCAACTGCTTTTCTAAGGACTCCCTGAGACAAGACTGAAGAAAATGGTGAAAGCAGAGCCTTTGTGCAGTTGCGCAACGAATGTCCACCAGGTGGCAGTCACGGTCTCCAGATAAAATTGCCTCTCTTTAACCCCGTCTCTGAAGAAAGAACTCAATTTTTATTATTACCAAAAAAAAAAAAAAAAAAAAAGTGGAACAAGCAAACCAACAAAGCCCACAACTTTCTGACTGAACTTTCTGAGTGGTGCTTGGAGAAAATGTTAGCTATTTCATTTTAGCCTTTCCGCCGATGCAAATAATTCCAATCAGACCAAATTAGGCCGAATAAAAAACGCCCATGTTTAATGCAGGGCTCCCGGGTCCAGGAAAGCATGGAGAGGGGAATAGAGGAAAGAGGAGACCATGTGAAACCCAGAGACCATGTGTTCTTTCTGGGGGGGGAGGGCAGTTTAAATAGCCTGTGGGAGTGGTCTTGACCTTCCCTGGGGAGAGGTTACCATTTGTCAGGTTTTCTTGACTCTCCTTGGGGTGGGGTCTTATGCCAGGAGCTGGGTTGAAGCCCCCAGGCAAACAATTCAGACTTTTTGTATAAAGGGGTGTTAGGGAGCTGGGGTGATGCTTTTTACTAAACATTCCAGGCTTTTTGGATAAGGGGGTGCCAGGGAGCTGGTTTTACAGGTGAGGCTTGGGTGTATAATGGGGACACAGTAGCAGATAAAACCAGATTTTAGTTGGTAGGTGTCCTTGATCCAGGAGAGTTGGTACCAAGGGTGAAGTCCCAGGCGCTGGTGCAGGTGCGCCTGAAGTTGGACCAGTCGTTGGTTGGCCACTCCTACCAGTTCTGTGCCACCTCAGCACATCTCCCAGGCAGGACAAATGGAAGGACGAAGGTTTTGTGGCTGGGTTCTTGTCCCAGTCCCACCACTGGAAGCCTTGCCTGGGTACATCCCCCATTACTAAGAGTCTTTGCCAGAGTCACTTTCGCAGATTCCATTGCTCCCCAGGAGCCCCCCATTGCTCCCCAGGAGCCCCCCAGTTCCAGTCATCCCTCCCTGCATTCTCTCCCTCCACCCTCCCCCAACCTGATCAGTCCTATTCCCATCCCCCCCCCCCCCCCCGTCCCCGTCCCCCAGTCCACGTGCAAAATCTATTGTTTTCCCTGCCCAGGGAGAGCCATTCATCCCCCACCCCACCTCAGCCCTCCTTGTTACCTAGCCTCTCTGAGTCTGTGGATTGTAGCATGGTTATCCTTTACTGAACAACTAATGTCCATTTACAAGTGAATACATACTGCGTTTGTTTTTCTGGGTCTGGATTACCTCACTTAGGATGATTATTTTCTAGTTCCATCCATTTGTCTATGAATTTATGATGCCATTTTTTAACAGCTGAGTAATACTCCATTGTGTAAATGTATCACATTTTCTTTGTCCATTCTTTGGTTGAGGGACATCTAGTTTGTTTCCGTTTCCTGGCTATTACGAATAAAGCTGCTATGAACATAGTTGAGCAAGTGTGCTTGTTGGTAGGATGGAGCATCCTTTGGGTATATGCCCAGGAGTGGTAGAGCTGAGTCTTGAGATAGATTGATTCCCAATTTTCTGAGGAACTGCCATATTGTTTTTCATAGTGATTGTAAAGTTTGCACTCCCCCAGCAGTGGAGGAGTGTCCCCTTGCTCCACAGCCTTGCCAGAATGAGCCCGTCACTTGTGCTTTTGATCTTAGACATTCTGACAGGTGTACGATGGAATCTCAAAGTAGTTTTGATTTGCACTGGTGGCTAAGGATATTGAGCATTTAAGAGTTTCTCAGTCATTTGAGAATCCTCTGTTAAGAATTCTCTGTTTAGCTCTGCACATCATTTTTTTTTAAACTCGATCATTTGGTTTATTGATTTCTAGTTTTTGGAAATTAGCACTCTGTCAGATGTAGGATTGATGAAGATCTTTTCCCACCCCATAGGCTGCTGTTTTGTCCTATTGATGGTGTCCTTTGCCTTACAGAAGCTTTTCAGTTTCGTGAGGCCCTGTTTATTAATTGTTGATGCCTGTGCTATTGGTGTTCTGCTCAGAAAGTTATCTCCTATGCCAATGTATCCAAGGCTATTTCTTGCCTTCTTTTCTATCAAGTTCAGTGTTTCTGGATTTATGTTGAGGTCTTTGGTCCACCTGGACTTGAGTTTTATACAGGGTGATAGATATGGATCTATTTGCATCCTTCTCCATGCAGACATTCAGTTAGATGGGCACCATTTGTTGAAGATGCTTTCTTTTTTCCATTGTGTGTTATTTCTGTCTTCTTTATAAGAAATTAGGTGTCCGTAAGTGTGTGGATTTATGTCTGGGTCTTTGATTTAATTCCATGGATCCACCTGTCTGTTTTTATGCCAATACCACACCATTTTTATTATTATAGCTCTGTAATACAGCTTGAAGTCAGGGATGGTGATACCCCTGGAAGTTCTTTCATTATATAGGATTGTTTTAGTTGTCCTGGGCTTTTGGCTAAAACAAAAAAAATGTAAAGATACACATTCCTTGTCTTGCATTCCATTAGCCACAGTGGGTATAGGGACATATTCTGCTCCCAAGGTAACATCACCATGACTGTCAGAAAAGGGCCTTCTTACCTCACCTCTCCCTTCTGCCCTCCACTGAATCTACTATGCATTCCCTGATGTCACCATCCTGTTCTGAGGATGGCGAGAGTCTGATTAGGAGCGTACAGTGGCCGTGGTGGGAGGCTGCGATGATCTCTGCTACCCATCATCCCAACCTTCCAAAGCGAGCCCCAAGACTTCCCTTGGCAAGAGGTCCAATTCCGTAGGAGGACAAGAGTGAAGGCTTTGTTTACCTGCCTGCTTAAAGAAATCGGGACAGATTTGTTTAAACAAATGATGCTGTCAACCCTCAGTGGAAAGTCACTGTACTTTTCTTGAGAAATTATTTCCTCTAAAAGCCTGGGTTCTTTATGTGTGACATGCAGAGGGTGCAGCACCCTGGTTTAAAGGTGTCAGATGGCCCAAGTCTACTCACAGGTGAATGATTCTTCAGGCTGTCACTCAATCTTAGGTCAAGGTCAACCTGGCTCCATTTTTAACCGCTGTGAATGAGAGGGCTGTGGGCCAGAAAGGAAACTTAACTCCCTTCTGGGGAGTGAGAGACAGCCCCCTTAGTCCCAGGAGCTGGGAACTCGACCAGCACACACTTTAGTCCCGGGTTTTAAGTTCAGTCTCCTAGATAGACGACAGCCCACGTCATCGCTCTGCTCTCGCTTTCCCCCCACAGCCCTCCTCTCAATTAGGATGCCTACTTAGAACTAGAATCTTTTCAGAACATCCGAGCACCACGTGCTGCTGTTAAAGCAGAATCTCGTGCCTGGACAAACAAGCAAAGAAGTAAAGAATTTCGAGGTGACTTCAGAACTCAGGCGAGTAGAAGTACAGTGTCATTCATGCCCGACAGGCTGTCCATCCAAACCCCTTCAATAGCTGAAGCAACAGCTAAGCCAGATAGCTGTTAGAAGGGGCATCACCCAGGGCAAGTTTTGCCCCTTCCTCCTCTTTGGAGGGTCCTGGAAGCTCAGGCGTAGCTACAGCAGGCTCTGGTTGCTTCTGGAATAGTTTCCCTTTGCTGATGGGTTCCAAGGAAAAGGGATTAGAAATGCATTATAAGCTGTGTTTCCTTTCAAAATAGAGCATGCAGGATTTTGCCAACAACCAGCTGGTTCAAATGCATCTTCCCCGATGCCCTCACTTCCAGCATCCTGGCTCAAGTCACCATCACTCACCCAGATTACTGCCGTTACCTTCCACACTGTCTGTCTACCCCACCCCACCCCAGAAGCCTAGAGTCTCATGACTGCCAGAGCGATGATAAGTCAGCTCGGGTCCCATCCTTGTGCCCTCTTTTTTAGTGGCCCTCCATACATATATCCAAAAATACAGTATTTTGAGGACTTAAATGCAAGGCCCCAAACTACAAAACTGCTGGAAAAAAAAACCGGATGCTTCATGCACAGCTTGAGTCAGGTAAGGCTGTTTTGAACAAAACCTCGAAAGCAAAACCAAAGAGGCCAGGCATAGTGGTGGTGCATCCCTTTAATCCAGGGCTGGGTAGCAAATACAGGAGGATCTCTCTGATTTCGAGGTCAGCCTGGCCTGCGTACTGTGAGCCAGGACTAAATAGGGAGACTCCAAAATATTCCCAAACAAAAACATATAACAACAAAGCAGACAAATGGAGGGAAAAAAATCAAGCTGGAATCCTCTGCAAAGGAACATGGAGCAAAGCGAGACCAGATGCAGGATGGAAGAGCATTTGCGATAATATAAAACTGATACAATTATTAGGAGCCAAAACAGCCCCCAAGCTAGAAAACAACTTCAAACACGGGCAAGAGATCTAAATGGACAACTTTCAAAGGAAGATACACAAACAGCCATCAGGGAGGCATAAACCAAACCGCAGCATCATAGACAGTCCGCACTCCAGATAGAGCGGCTGCTGGATGTGGGCACGGGGGGGGGGGTATTTCTTCCCAGCTGAAGCCCTCTCTCCTGGCCAGAGGAGGAAGGGGCAAACTCACAAGCCTGGAGAGCTGAAACAAGCAGGACCCCCAGAGCCCCTCCCCAGTTCACAGAAGCAGCAACAACGGCCTGGGAGGAGGAGGCAGCACCCGCAGGAGACTCTCTAACCGGAAGACCTGCAGAGGGGAGACACCCGGACCTGTCCAGCTGCTTGCAAGCCATCCAGAGGGCTCCAGGGTTGCAGCTTTTTGGGAGAGCTGGCCAATTCTGGGGTACAGTTTTCAGTGAGGCATCTCCCTTTCAGTTGTCCCTGCTTCTGGAGGTAACCCTCCACCCCCATACCTTCTGATCAGAGTGGTCCTGAGTCTGGCAGGCAGCTGAGCGTGCTTGCTCCCCACTCCCTAGGCATTCTTTCCTTCCTTATACCCGGTGCTCAGCCACCTGCTTGTCCAGACAACCAGTCCTCCCCTTCCTCTTCCAGGCCAGAGGAGTAGAGATTCTAAGGTTAAACCTCAGTCAGCCAGGGGGAGCCAAGCTCCCTCTTGCTTTAGGAGTAAATGACAGGAGCCATTTCCACTGGGTGGCTTGCTCTTCTGTTTTGGGATGGCTGAGCACCTTCATGAGTAGGAGTAGAATTGTCTAGTCCGGGTTCAGTTTGAGTAGTGGTTTCCTGATCTGCAACCCCAATCCTTTCTCAGCAATCTGGGGGCTCATCCAGGACTTTTGGTCCACTGACAGTAACAGACCCCCCCCCCCCTCCCAGGATGTCCCACCGCCTCATCGCACTGGTCCCAGGGGCTGGGTTTCTGGTATTGCCTGGCCTGATAAGAAATCCAGGACTGAAGATTTCCCAAAAACACAGGGAGGGACCCAAACAAATACTGCAACAACTAAGCAATCCTGTGCAAAGGCCCAGACACAATGTTGTGGCAAGGTCAGGCCACTCCGTGATGGCTGTGACATCCTGGAGGCTGAAGGAGAATGATATGTAGCTTTGACAGGAAGTGAATGTGGAGTTGAGATCTGCAGTTCCGTAGATGCTCTTGATGATGTGCCCCACCAAGGCAAGGAAAGTGGCCCTGATTCCTGTCCCCAACACTAGTTTTTGCTACATAATCTAGTAGCTCAGCTTGCTCGTTGGTTTCTAGTGTATGAATGTTCACCCTGGCTATACTAGTTTCTCCTTTCAGAATATGAATCCCAAGAAGTGGGGAGGGGAACTTTGCTGGGTCTGTTCCCATGGTATGTATGGTCAGAGCCTGGGAGCAGTACAAATCCTTGCTAGATGAAGGAGAGACCGACTAAGAGAGAATTCCTTGGTGGCTTTCTCTTTTGCAGACTGACAGTGGTAGCTAACGGTCACCAAGGCTTTAGACAGAATGTCCCACAGTCCTGACTCCATTGCTGCAGATTTACTCAATGATGGACTCGACCAACTTTGCCTCAGAAATATTCAGACAACAGCCTTGTCTTTACTGAGCATGTGCAGACGTTCTCCTGGCCAGCACCCCTAAGCACACCTCCTTCCACAGTGTGTGCACCGTTTGAGTGTGGCTACTTATAGTCCACGGAGGCTCAGAGAACTGGGACGATGCATACACAGCAGCAAACCCACAGGCCAAAGCACACGAGAGTGCGCAGAGACCCAAGTTCAAACCCGAGCCTCGGTGGACAAAAAAAGCAGAGAGGCCATGAGGGCAGAAGCCTTCTTTGTCTATATATTCCTCTCCAGTGTCTTCAGCTCCTACTTAGGGCAAGCATGTGGGTTTTGTTGGTGGTGGTGTTTTTTTGTCTGTTTGTTTTTGCTGTCTTTTGAGAGAGAGAGGGGAGAGAGAGAGAGAGAGAGAGAGAGAGAGAGGGATAAGATTGAACAAAATCCCTTCTCTGGGACTGAGGTCAACTCTAAACCAGAGCAGATTCCAGCCTTTAGTGGCTGGTCTGCCAGCTGCAGGAGGACCGCCATAGCCCACCCAGGCTTCACTAGCTGTCCAGGTTCCTATCTTTACCTCATTCCCTAAGCTCAGAAAAGCCGAGGCTTTCTCCCACGGCTGCCTACTTGTTTCTGAGAGACCGGAGGAGCGCAGTGCAGCTGGTAGCTGCTACGAAATGCAGTCTCAGGTCTGCAGAGCTACTGACTCAGAACCTGCATTCTAGTAGTGTCCTGGGGGTGGCAGTGGGGCGGGGGCGGTGGGGGGCACTTTCTGCATATCAGCCTCAGAGTCTTCCATGCACACGCCACTCCAAACGGAGCACCTGGCAAAATGTCTGAGCCTTGGCTAGGTCTCTCAGCATGGGAATCTCTCACTAGAGATTCTGTCAGCAGGTCTAGGAAAGGGAACTAAACTCTAGGATCCTGTTAGTCACTAACTCAGTGAACATCTATTAACCCCTCACCATAAGCAAGGCACACAAGGGACCATGAAGGCACGAGCAACATGACATCTGTCTTGCCCTCTCCCCGCAAAGGAAGCTGATGCTATGTGGAGCTACCTAGGGCCTGGAGTGGCTGCCTCTCCGAGGGAGAAGGACAACAAGTGAAAGGTGAAGATGGGGAAGAGAGTCCTGTGGCTCAGCAGGGAAAGGCGTCGTTGACCTAAGTGTACTCCCTGTAACCCATGGGAAGGTGGGAGGAGAGAAGTGGCTCCCATGCCCAAAGTTGTCCCTTGACCTATACACTGTCTCCTAACCCCACCCTATATATGCCTGTGCTGGCTTGTCTTCTGTCAACTTGACACAAGCTGGGGTCATTTTAGAAGAGGGGGTCTCAACTGAGAGAATGCCCCCACCAGGTGGGCCTATGGGCAAGTCTGTGGGGCATTTTCTTGATTGATCATTGATGTGGGAGGGGCCACCCCTGGGCAGGTGGTTCTTTCTGGGTGCTGTAAGAAAGAAGGTCGAGCAAGCCATGAGGAGCAAACTAGGAAACCCCACTCCTCCGTGGCCGCTGTATTAGTTCCTACATCCAGGTGTGAGCTGTGAATCCCTGCCCTGACTGCCCTGGATGATGGACTTGTAGTTGTAAGCTGGATGGACTCACATTGTAAGCTGAGATAAACCCTTTCCTTCCCAAGCTGGCCATGGTGCTTCATCATCACATCAGTGGAGACAGACAGTGAGTGAGACAGAGTGCCCTGGTCTTCCCACCACCTTATGATTGAGTACTCAGGCCCTTGACAGGCTTATCAAACGTAGACGTTAGCGTTCCAGACAGTAAGCCACATGAATTTATTGTTTATAATTTATCTAGTCTGTGGTATTTTGTGATAGCAACAGAAAACGAACTCGGGGGTCTTCAGAAAGTGGTGTAGGGATAAAGGGTCCTCTCAGCTAAGCCCCGGAGAATGCAGCATCAGCTCTGGATGGAGTTGAAGTCAGGAATGGTAGGTGGAGACATGAGGAAGACCCTGCACCACTAAGGAAACTTGCCTTAGAGAAATTGAGAGGGGCCCATGGACAGAGGTTGGAACTGTGACCAAGAAGAAACAAGGGAGTTTATGGTGGAGGCCAAGGTTACCTCGAAGGCAGGAGCGTACGGAAAGTCATGGAAATTTTATCTTAAGGCAGTGGGCATCTGCTCCCGCTGCTCAATGGCAAGCCAGAGCCCCACTCCACACTAGCTGCAGGAAGTTGATGGCATAGGCAGTGATTTCGGAGACAGCCGCTACTGTCAACAACAGCCAGACCTGGACTAAGAGATACTAGTGAAAGCAGGGGCTGTCAACATTTCTGACTCAGGTGCCTATGTGACTACTTCAGTTCATCATTATCACAACCCAGAAATGCAAAAGCTGGTTGTCAGGGACTTCCTAATACGGTCATGTCACTTGGTCAGTCATAAGCAGGCAGGTGAGGAACAGAAACCCAGGCCCACCCAGGGCCATAGCCACAATCATGATCCCAGGCTTTGGGGTTTTGCCCAGGTTTGTCCAACTTCCAAACACAACACAGTACTTCCATCCTACTGTGCCTAGGTCTATCTTTACCTAAATCTTGTACTCACAGGGCAAAGAAGAAATAACAAGAGTTTGTATTTCCTTAAAGGCCACATCACTGACCTGCCACCCCAGGGACACACACTTGTATTCTGGCTCCTCCTACCTCTTTCTTATATTTTCCTCCAAAGAGATTTGGGGCTTACCCAAAAGCATTCAGAAAACTAAAGCCTCAGAACACAGGCCTTCTGGGGTTCGTGGACAGTTTGCCAACACAACTCACACCCTTCACTGCCCTGCGCATCCCCATGTGGTGGAACGAATACTTCTGTTCTGGATAGAGGGGTGAGTATGTGGCGAGATGGGAGAAGGAGAGAGAAATGAGAGAGATGAATAAAGAGAGGAAGGGAGAAATGACAGAAGGGGTGGGGGAGAAAGAGAAACACTAGCTGGCCCTGCATAGCAACACTTGGCAGCCTGGAGTCTCGGTGCCCTTTGTCACCATGGCAACTGTGGTTGGCTGACAGGGATGGGGAACCAGAGATTCCACAGGAGGAAACCAACCTGGACAGGGGCATCTAAGGGTTCCCACCCGCTGGCCCGCAACAGTGCATCTGCCGCTCACCCAAGCCTTCACTTAGCACAGGGGCAGGGACTCTGTAAGTGAGGGATAACAGGAGCTACAGCAACGCTGCTGGTGTAGCAAAGGTGAGGCTAGATACACAGCCTCACCACAAATGATAGGCTCAAACGTCTAAGATCAGGATACTTCATCTCCATTTGGACCTCAGAGGAAAGGCTATTGATGCACAATGTGGGCATGAGGATAGCCAAGGAGGATTCCAGTTTCCCCCTTATGCGTAGTGACTGCATCTCTGTGACATAGCATCACACTGGACCAGGCAAGGCTGTGATGGATGCAGAGATAGTTTTAGTCCATGGAGGCTCAGAGAACTGGGATGATGCACACACAGCAGCAAACCCACAGGCCAAAGATGCAAGCACACGAGTGCGCAGAGACCCAAGTTCAAACCCGAGCCTCCGTGGACAAAAAGAGCAGAGAGGCCATGAGGACAGGCCTAATTCGGTGCATGTGCATACATGTTCCCATACTCCACATTCTCCTTGATCTCCACCCCAGAACCCCTTTCCTCACATCCCTTATCACCTTTGAGGAAGGGTGCTGATTCTGACTTCCTATAAGACTAAGTCAAAGCCCATGTGTGTCTGTTGCAATTTTAGAATGTCATGATTGGAATTTTGAGGGACTTCTTCATGGGGTGCAGGGCGTGGCCCACTGCCTCTGAAGCTGTTTTGCTGTAATCCAGACTCAAATACCCTGGTTGCTTCTTCCAGGCTGTGCTGTATCACATCTGTTCAAGAGCAGCTGTTTAGGCTGCTGTGCCAATCAAAAGCCTGTGCCTGCTCCAAAGCTCTAGCACTCTAAAAATGGCAAAAGCTTTCTTTTAAATATATACAAAATCAGGAATACACATTTCTAAAAGGAATTTATTTTGACCCTGCTAACATTCTAGCGCAGAAGCAAAACTTGATTTGAGAAATTCATAAGGACATGGTACAAAAGTCTCCCCTAACTGTGTGGATTTCAGAATTATTTCTGTGGTATTACAGACTGCAGAGTATCAAAAATATGACATGTGTAAGATGCTTGGTTATGAAGTTATACAGAAAAAAAAAACAAAACCTTTTTTCCTCAGTGGGATTTTTTTGAACTAAAAATGTCTGTGACTTATACATCTTCTCTCCTCCCTCCCTCTCCGCTCTCCCTCTTCCCCCTCCTCCTCTTCCTTCACCTAAGTACCAGCACTCAGCCATGTACTTAGCTAGGTGGTTATTCTTTCTTGGGACTGATATTGAGCCATGTCTTGACAGTCTAGAGGGGCCTGGCTCCCACACAGTCACTATCTCGTTTAGTTAAAGGTACATTTGTCAAACCAAACCAAGCTGCAGGAGATGGTGTGCATCGTCTCAGCATGACTTCCTGGTGACTTTAATTCCCATGGGGATGAAGTAACTTTTAGTAAAACTTTCCCTTCTTAGGTGAGAAAAAGTGAAATATGACCTGCAATCTGTGTGTCTGGCTGAAAGCCTGCTTTACAGACTGCCTAGCCATTCTGGACCTTGCTCACCTTAAACTGAACATAATTAGAGAACCTGACTCCTTAGGTTGCAGGAAGGTTGAAAGGGACTATCTACGGCACAGGGCCCGGGCTTGGAAGCACTACCTCAACATTAGCAGATATCATTCTCACTCCCAGGTTCATGCCAAGCATAGGGAATACCTTCGCCACATGGGACTCTGCTTTGTTTGAGCTGCACACACACCCTTCTTCTAATAATGCAGTTGGCAGCTTGGACCCTCACCTGCATGGACTATGCACACACACCCCTCTCCAAACAATACACCTAGAAACCTGTTCACAAGCCAGGACCGGCATTGAGCTACACACCTCTTCACCCTGAACAGTGGCGTGTTCCTCTTCCCCCAACAGTCAGTTGTACACCAGTTATATGCAGGTAGGGGGCCAATCTGGCATGAACTAGTTTTGAGGGCACATGCAATTAAGACAAATTGTGCTCCCTATATGAATTTTTAGGGAAGAACCCTATCAACTATCATCGTATGCTTAATGGATAATTGAATATGCACATAATTAAAATCAGGTGTATTTGAGGGAAGGAACATAAAAAATAGAAAAATGCTTATCTGACCTAATGTAGCAATCAAAAACTCACCCTCAAATACTCTTAATAACCAAACTCCTTTGCTTAAACCCCATAAAAGAAAGCTTCCCCAAATAACTGAGGCGCTTGAGTGTTCTCACTCACGTGGCCTGCTGTTACTTTTTGTATCAATAAAAATATTTTACTGAATTTCAGGAACTTGACACTTTTAAAATATCCCGAATCTTTCATGCAGATCAAAACAGAATCCAATTTTATTTTTTAATTAATTAGTTAATTATTATTTTTTATTTATTATGTATACAACATTTCTTGTAGGCCAGAAGAGGGCACCAGACCTCATTACAGACGGCTATGAGCCACCATGTGGTTGCTGGGAATTGAACTCAGGACCTCTGGAAGAGCAGTCAGTGCTCTTAACCGCTGAGCCATCTCTCCAGCCCCATTAATTATTTTGAGACAGAGTTTCTCCGTGTAGCCTTGGCTGTTCTGGCACTTGCTCCGTAGACCTGGTTGGACTTTAACTCAGAGAGATCCACTGACGCCGGAGCGCTCTGACTCTGGCATATGCGACCTCTGCCCTGCCCTGTTTATTTTTTTCACTGAGGATCACAGAGAAGCAATGGGGAATGGCAGACGAGAATGGGAATCTGGCTTTGCTGTATCCTAGCTGTGCATTGCGTGCCTTCTCACAGGGCACCAGATACTCTGTGCAGTGCCCTCTGAGAATGGAGCCTTGCTGAAGGGTACAGGGGCTGTGACTGATCCCTTCCCCAGAACCAAATATTTTGGTCACTGCAGAGTCAGGGCTGCTGAGAGACACCTGGTAATTAAACCACTCCACTTTCCTCCCCAGCTCCCACGCTGACCCGGGTGTCATTGCCATCACATCTTTCAACAGGCGATGGTCAAAGGTGTTGCATCAGGTCAGCCTCTCACCGGCAGTGTGCCTCCATTTCATCGAGTCTTTGCTAGGTCCTCCCTAAAATCATGTGTGTCACTTCCCATACTTAATGGACTGGTCTCCTCTCCCCCTCTGTTTGGTTACTTTTATGGGTAACTTATTTCAGAACAAGTTCAGATGTCTTGTTGCCTTTGGTGGATTCTGGGGAAGGGATCATTTCTAGGTCTGCCTGTGCCTGGTTCTTTTTTCTTCTCCGGTTTTCACAGAGGTGTGGGAGAGGAGCTGAAAATTTCTTTAAAACGGTGACATTTGCTTGATCATACAGATAATGTATGGCATCGATGCAATGCTTCCTGAAATAGAAAGCAAAGGCTAAAGCAGGCTCAAGCTTAAGAGTCCAGCATCTGTGTTCCCCATTTCACCACCCTCAGGCCCCATCTGCCTCCAGCCATTTCCCACTGATCCCTAATCAGAGGCTGCACGACACAAAACGTGGATGTTTTGTCTTAGCTGCATCCTGGACGGCATGCTGATGCTCATTTTTAACTTCCTGGAGACAAGCTGTCCTCTTCCGATTCTGTCACCACGTGCAATCACAGTAACGTGAACATGTTCCCAGATGGCCAGTGGTGACACCCAATCGGACTAGAGAAAGAGTAGAACTTTAAAATATCCAGAGAAGACTCTAGGCATGTCAAAGCAGAATGTTCTCTAATAAGAGAGACCACAATGGCTAGATAAATTCCCAGTTCTTGGTTTTTCAAATCCAGTGGTTCCTACCCCCAGAATTCCTATTTTGGGAGAGGGAACACTGAGGGAAATTCTCAAGTGATAATTTTTAAGGAGGCAATATGATCAGAAAGGCAGAGAGCATCTCCAGGATGGCAGATTCAAAGCTGGTGGCTTATGTCGAGATGTTTGTGGCAAGTGCTGGTCCATGTCAATGGAAGCATAGTCCAAACAGCTGAAGAACAGCTTCTCCTTTCTAGTCCTCTAGAGTCGGGGTTGAGAGTGGGATTAAGGAGCCTGACCCGGCATGGGACAGGACTCGAAGCTAGCCTGGAACCCTGGAACCTATGGGTGGACAACACAAACAACTCTGTGTGTGATTGACAAGGAGCATGAGCTTCCTAGGGGAGCTTCAATGAAGGTCAGTCTTTTAAACTGCCAATTAAGATAAAGCAGGACCTATGTCGCTGAAGCTGGGCATAGTCCACCGTCTGGCCCACTTCCCCACAATTCCCAGTGGCAGAAAGAGTTCTATGTAGGGAAGGATAATTGAGAAGTAAAACATCTCAGTCCGTTTGTCTCCAGTAAGACCTGCTTTCCTACTCTTGGGAGAGCATAATGCAGGAAGAAAGCACAGAGACCTTACTTCATAAATAGGGTGTCCTTGGGATATATCTTGTAATTTATCACTGAAAGTTTAAATGTATCTTAAAATGTAAATATTGATGCATTGCAATATTTGGTATTCTACATGAGACATGGACCAAATAAAAGACAGCACATACAGTTCCTTAGCTATGGGATTATAACCCGAGGCCATAGCCTGTGACACCAGTCTCCAAAAGATCTGAGAGTTCAAAGATAAAGGAGACTTGTTTTGAGACAAGAGATGAGGTTCAGTGGTGGAGAATTGCTTAGCCCAGGAGGTCCTGAGTTCAATCTTGAGGGGGGAGAGAAGAAAGAGGAGGGAGAGAGAACACTTAGACTGATACCCCCAACACACACACACACACAGAGAGAGAGAGAGAGAGAGAGAGAGAGAGGGGACAGCATTAGAACAGCAAGACCAAAGACACCACAGCTGCCAGCTCTCACCGCTTACGTGAGCCAGGAATGCTGCCTCGAGCACTCAGATGACTAAACACTTTTTCATACCGGTTTGTTCGGCTGGGCCCAAGAAGACATTCCTAGTACTTTTAAAATGTTATGTTCCCAACCAGGGAACCTACTTATGTTAAAAAAGAAATAAGTATAGTAAAAGAAATCTGAGTTAAAAGTTTTATTCATTCAACATCTCACATTACAAATATTTAAAAATTATATGCATACTGGTATAAATAGTCATTTGCAAACTATTTAATAACATTAATTCTTCACTAGCACTTCAACAAATGAACTCTTTTAAAAAAGGAACTGTGTTATATAACTTAAGAGTAGAACATACAAAAATAGGAACTTAACGTGAAAATGACTTTAATAAAAAAATGAATTACCCTTATTTAAAATGCTAGAATAAATACTACAACCTCCCCATACACAGTAAAAACTATATGGAAATTCAGCCAAGTAGTACAATTAACTGACGCACTTAAATAACGCTTCCTTCTGATAATATGAGCAATCACTGGGAAATCAGGGATTAGTAAAAACTAGACACCCACTTGCTAAAAGTTTCACTTCCAAAAAAATATAACAAAAATCTGATGAAATTATAAAAACTAATTATACTTTAAATTTTAAAAATATAAAAAATAAAACAGTTGAATACAATATTGTCCCAATTCTTACAATGCTATCAATCACAGTAGCTTTAAAATAAGATAATAAAATAAAGCAAATGACCAAAACCTCTTTTATTCCATTTTTAAAAATAATCTCAAATTTACATTAGTAGAAAGATTGATTTCTGATTCTTTTCTTTAGAAACACCAGCAAGAAAGAGGATTACTCTTAACAGTAGAAAATGACATTTTTAAATGTCTGCAATTAAAAACAAAGAATTACACTGCAAAGATCTTCCAAAGTGTGAGATAAGTATTGCACATAACTGGAGTGAGCTTGCCACAATTCATCACATTCAAGTTTTAAATCACCTTTTAACAGAAGATTCAACTCTTCAAAACAAAAGGGGTGAATTATCAAGTCTTTCCAACAGCACTCTCATAAATGCTAAGTTCATTCACTGCAAGTTTTATTTTGCATTCTGCAGAGGTCTGTGTATGGAGAAGTATATATATTATACCAAAGCCGGGGGTGGGGTGGGGGGGAGTTCCTTTACATAGAAAATAATCAGAAACACTTTATTTTACATTGCAAAAATAACCATGTAATTACTCTGTAACTACATTGTAAATACATGGCTGGCGCCATGCTAGTGCGCTACAACTACATGCTTGGTAAATTGAAGTGATAACCCTAAAACTTGTAAACTAATTACATGTTAATTATGTTTGAGTTACATGGTAACTCCCAACTACAATCCCATGTAATCTGAAGGACATGTAATCATAAAGTTCAGAGTAATAGATAATCATTGTTTATGCCCTGTAAAGAAGTGGAACCAAATCATCTGTAAACACGCTTGTCACACAATCACAAGTAAATATTAGCAGAATAACAATTTCTTACATTAGTCATGCATACTAACATTACAGACCTGTCCTGTGGCAGGCGATTTTGTTTTATTATATAGAATTTAAAAGAGCAGACATCTCTGAATCAAACACATAACATCAATTAATTAAGATTAAAAATGGTTAAACATTCAGCCAAAATGTCTGCATTTTATGAATAATTTTAAAAACTTAGTAAGAAGCTGTAGACAATTTTGTTATTTTAAATTTCTACCCTATGCTTATGCATTTAATTTTTTTAGGAACTACAGTGTTATCTTGTCATTTTCATGCGAATTTTTTTCATTAATTTGTGACTTTACATAGACTATTTTTTAAATTATAGGTACACCAATAGCTGGTGCTGGGGAAGGATGTTTAAGCAACATGCTTTCTCTTCTCTGCAGACTCTAAAATAGCATTGCCAGTGCACAACATTCATAATTTAAAATGTATGCAGAGCACTGAAATGTATAAAAAGCAGAATATAAGAAAATAAAATTTATTAAAATTATTTATATTAAAAAATGAAGTATATGAAGATCTCTCAGTAATAAAAGTACAAAAAGCTACTCTTTGCAATATGAAAAATTGAGGTATTGCATAAAGAGATATCCCGTCAGTGAAAAGTGTGCCTAAAAATGTTCACTGTTGGAAAAACAAGATATACAAAAGTAGTGCATAACAAATATACATCATGTGCATGACAAAATAAGTTAGCTACAAAACACTGTACCGAAATTCAGCAGGTCATGTACAAAGGGAAAATTATTCAAAGCTAGTTCTCAAGCAGTGTTATTTCTTAACTCATCACGCCTGTTTACTGGGTAGGAACAGCACAACGGCACACCCCAAGCCACCTACAAGCAGTAAGGAAGAAAAAGAGGCAAACGAACATTCCAATTAGAATCATGTAGTTCAGGAGAAAAGAAAATACGTCCCTGACCAGCTACAAGAGAGCACCCTCCATTCATTCGCATGACTGCTTTGCTGTTCTGTTAGCAGGGGAGTCGTTGACAGCGGCTCCTTCTTTCTGTTGGACTCTTAGACAGCAAGTGTCTCCATTTTGACCTTTGGGACTTAACAGGTGTAGTTCATTAAAGCCTGTGTTAAAAACAAAGGGCTGCTTTTCCTACAGACATCAGAGGGATCACCAGCCAGGCGGTGACACAGCACTGCGGGGCAAGTCTTTGGTTCTGAAGGCTCCAAGATGGTACTGTTAGGTAGCACAGCGAGCAAGAGCGCACTGAGGCTGCTGCTGTCAAATGCTTTGCACACTGATAGTCATCCTCTGAACTACGGTAGGGCATTTAATAAGAGAAAGTCAATTCAACGAAAAGTTACGTCCATGACCAGGGCTTCAAGAGACTATTTTAAATTTACCTCTGAAGCATACTGTTCAAAACATAAGAACATCTTTCAAAGCTAGGGTTGTATTTATAATAAAGCATGCATTACTTGATGAAGTTGGCACTTCAAACACTATGTCCCATGCTAAGTTCGGAAAGTGTATGTTATTGTACTTTATAGGAAGAGTAAGATAAACATACGGACTTTTGCACAGATTTACACAATTACTTAGTTCAACAGTGCAAAAACACTTTGCAACTACTTGACTTTTTTAAACCTTCCCCCCCTACATTTTCTATGTTACAACTAAATTACAGGATTCCAAAGTAACTTCAAATGGAAAACAAAGCCAATGGGCAGCCAATTTGTATGCTATTTTCATCTTCCAGTTTTGGCTACAAGTGTAGTGTAACACAAAGTCAAAAATGATATCCTTGAGGTATGTCTAGATATGTTGTTTTCCAATGTCAAAATGGAGAGCAAAGGCCGACAGCTGATGACCTAGTAAATTAGGATATAGAGTTTCTATATAACAACAAAAATAAAATTTATGCATTTGTTCTTCTGTTTCCCACCAGATATCATTACTTCTAGCTTTGGTAGGCTTCCTGGGGTGTGACTAGGAAGTCAGTGTAGTAAATAAATGCACTCCCCTCAGTAGTAAAGTCACCTGATTCTTACATTCGGAATTTTAAGATTTATTCCAAAGAAAACAAACTCAGCTCTGCCTGCTTTATTATTTTCTGATGTATGATGCATTTGAGGCATGATTAAACCATACTTAGCCTCAAAGCCCTTCCGGTTATGCTGCTCAAACTTGTTCATCGTTTGCTTGTTCTGACATACTCTTTCCTGTTAGTAACTGTTAACTTCCTCCATTGCTGTTAAAGAATAAAAAGGGATAGAAAAGATAAGGAATAAAAGAAAAGAAAGGAAACGGCAAGAGCACTTCCCTGGGGGAGACTGTGTCAGATTAGACAATAGTGTTACTGTTGGTGGTTATCTCAATAAAGTATTCTTATATGTTATATCATTACCAGCAATTAAAAACCCAAAATATTGTCTCATTTCTGTTAATATTTCTCTCCACTAAGAAAATGCTGCAGCAAGTTTGGATCCTCTTGGCCTCCAGCAAAACAAGAGAGTTAAAACTTGCATGCACCATGATGGCAATGTGGAAAAGGAGCTAAACATACTGTTTGTAGTGACACGAGAGTCTACAAAATACCTATGTTGTAGGTTGTTCTTTCATTCTACTACTGTTAGTTACACACTCTACACAGGACATGCCAGCGTGAAGAGGCTGAGGAAGGGTCAGAGTGAACAGAAGAGGGCACTTCTGAGGCCTGCAAATGAGCTCTGGAGTCATTCATCCTTCAGTTCCAGCGGAATGAAATATGCCGAGGGCGGTCACCACCTTCCTTCACCAGGGGCTTGTGGAATTCCCTGCCAGCACGAGAGTGAATAGCAGCCCAGCAATATTCACAGTAATACTGCAGACAGGTAACATTAGCACAGAAAAATGGAGCGAATTTCCCCCCGCAACGGGCCCCTTGACATTCATCACACAGTTGGTCATCCAGGACATATGGCTTAACCTCCACCTGCAATGGAGAGATAAAAAGGGAGTCGGCATGTCAGAACCATGTGCAAGCACACTTTTATCCTGTGCCTCGGCCTACCTGTGCCAACGTGTTAAAAGGGAAGGTGCAGTGATGCACTTACTGAAATGAAGACCATCCATTTCAACAGAAGATGTTTCTATCTATCGTTTTACATGCTTGTCTTATTAAAATAAACTTTCAAACAAAAGAACAAAAGAATTTTATCAGAAATCATAAAGTAAAACCAACTGCTTAGAGCATTATGAAATGAAACTCTCAGGTTTTCCTCAGAAACCCTTGTTTTAATTAGTGTATCTAGTTTTTTTTTTTGGTCATTATCAGAATTATAATTTAAACAAAACCACCTAAGTGCTTCCATCTTCCACAAAACAGCACACTACAAGGGTTGTGGGCAAGAAGATGGCTGCTTTTTGCTCTATGAATTCCTGAGAGATTGCCAAGCTTGGCTGGTGGTTTCTTTTAAGCATTCACAGTTGGAATTCCAGTAAAACCTGATGTGGCTGTGGTCTTCACAGCCGAAAACCTCACTTTATTCCTTGTCAATTAGAGTGGTTTACCTGAAACTAAAAGTGAGAGGTGATTTTACAGAACTGGACTGTTCCAGTATTTAGTGGGCCAATATCATCTGAGCCTCTTGAGCGTTAGAACAACCGCTGTTAACTCACCAGCTACAAGATTGGTTATGATTTTAGTCTTGGAGACTCCAGGATGAAACTCCCTAGCACTTGTGGAAGGGCAGGTAGACTTTAAGCCCCAGACTCTGCAGGGGTCCTAGAGAGGGACTGAACGGGTTTCACTAAACATTTCTAATGATAAACTCCAGCTAGAAACTCACATTGATGGGGAAGTATGAATGAAGAAACACTGAGCACAACCCACCAAGTTGATTTTCTATTTTTGACTGAGAATAGCACAATAAAATAACCAATGAAGACTTCAGAGTATAGTGTCACAGAGTGTTCAATACCTACATCAAACACAGGTCTCACAATAGATGGTGCACCATTTCTGGAACTTTCCAAACACAGTCCAGGACTTACCCGTTTATCTATCTCTCCATGCTGTAGCTGAACAAAGCGGGCACTGATAGCAGCTATGTAACTCTGTTGATTAGAAAATGCGACTCGTCCAGCTCCTTTTGGGTATTTGAGCTCAGGGTCAGTATCAATCCCAGCGTAGCAGACACCTCCATACAGCCGATCCATTATCATGGCAAGTTCCACTAAAATGAGAGGAGCAGAGATACAATCAAGAAGACTTATCTGACTTACACCTACCGTTTCATGGAAACAAAGTTTATGTGACTTCTGAGTTTGCATCATAGTCATTATTAAAATAAAAATTATTATTGCAATAACTTTTCTGCTGGGTGAGTATTTATTCACTCAATAAGCTGGTTGGTTTTCAATGTGCTGTCTTAATTTTCACAACCTATGAAACAGGCAGTAATTTTCTGAGAAAACTCAGGCTCCAAGATGATTGGTCTGTCACTGGTGACAGGGACAGGCCTGGCACCTACATTTGTCTGCTCTGGGTTGCACTGTTGTTGTATCTGTACTAGTTAGGAAGGTATTGGTTACTATAAATCAAACATTAGAAAATTCACTTATCATTCTTTGGGAGCCCTTCTTACTCCCTTCACCACCAAAGTCTGGCACCTTTGCTTACATCTAGTTATTTACTAGCACATATTGCATTGGCTGCTCTTTCAGAGGACCAGTGTTTGATTCCCAGCACCCACATGGCAACTCACAACTCCAGCCCAAAGGGATTCAATGCCCTCTTCTTGCCACTGGGGGCATTGCACATTAACTAAAGCTCACGGAGTATTTCCGTCAAAGATCTTTGTATTTCACATGCTAAAGATACAGGGATTTTGTCTAACTGTACCAGCTCGTAATGGTCGAGGAACACCACCGACAAATATTGTTTTTCGTGGGTCAAGCGGCTGTGAGCCATCCATCACGAAGTCACTGTCACTGAGATTCCAGGGCCGAATCTGCACCTAAGAATGTGTAAATCAAAATGCTCATATCAAAAAAGTTCAAAACCATTGCAGAGTATTTTACAATAACCCAATTTATCACACACCAATAAAACTGTAAAACTAAAAGGCTTAAAAACTGCCTTCCCTATCCTTCGTTTCAGAGTAAGAGTGTTTCATGAATAGTTCACTTACTATGAGCCGAACACACTCATACATCCTTTATTACCCACAAGTTAACTATTTTTCAGTTTACTGGGACCTCTATTTTACCCATCCTTATAATATCTACATAATTTAAATTTATTTAAATAAAATAGGACTCAGCACATTTCCAGGAAATGCACCCTTACTATTGATACTAATGAATCTGTTACATTGCAAAGTAAAAATTTTGCTAATATTTGCAAAATTTTTTTAAAGTTTATTTATTTTTATTTATTTGGGTGTAGGGAACTGAACCCAAGTCCTCTGCAAAGGCAGCAAGTGCTTTTACCCACTGAGCAGTATTATTTTCATAAACACTTTAGTGCTCATTAGCCCAACCAAGAATAATGTATCTAAGCCAGGCCTGGTTGTGCAGTCTTGTACACCCTATGTACCAGTTTGATTTATCCATGTCCTGTGAATGTGTGATATCTTCAACCATAAGGTCTTATGATCAAGTTTTTGTTGGTAGCCAAGAGCAATGGCAATAGCCTACGACGTATCCCACACCTGGCATTAGGCTTTTTGTCTGATAACCTATGGCTTTAGGTGGGAGCACTGTCCCTTTGTATAATGAACTCTAATTCCCTCCTTCTCAATGTCTCTCTGTCTTCCTCTATGTATATGTACACACACACAAACACAAGCTTATAAAATAGTATAAAATAGTTTCAATATGGTTTTTCAAATATCTGCAGTGTTAGTTAGTCCCCCTCGCACAACCCCTCATCTGCTCTACCCTCTCATTCTCTTCTCCACTTAAACCTTCCCACTTATAGCCTAGAAGGTGCTTTGCAGTGTGCTGGGGAAGGAAAACCATGAACAGTCTTATCCAGCTGTGAACCCTGTGAGTTACAATAACAACCAACCCGGCAGAACTGGCCGTTGGTAGAAAACTGGCATGAATGTTATGGGAGTATCCAAGAGGTTTTTTTTTATTGGACTATGACCTATGTCATATGGTATTATGTCTGATACCATTAACTGGGCCAAGAAACTGTGGTTGGGTAGGCTATTGGCTCTAGAGGAAAACCTACTACTAGTTTGCTAAAGGGACATAGTATCAAACCGCCTTCTAAATATTTATCCTTCTACCCACAGAGTAAGCAGATCTCACTGTTCATCAGAGAAGTTTCTTTATGCAGTGGATGGCGGTTAATACAGAGACTCACAACTGGCTAAAGTGCAGAGAACATGTGACGGCAGAGTACGGACTTAAATGGGACATCTGTCTCACACTCCCTCATCTAAAAGGCTCAGGAGCACGGAGGAAAAGGGAATGGCAAGACTGTAAGAGCTGAGGTTGGAGAGGACACCGGAAAATAGAGTCTTCACCAATTCCCAGCAGCTGTGGTTGCCTGCACAAGATCAAGCAGTTACAGCTCCAACACAGATAGGGAGACGCTCATAGGGCTTCCTCCCTAATGCTTTTGGCAGGTGGTGGCTGCTAGGGGAGGGACAGTCAGCTTCTTCAGTCCTTTGGCCCATAGTTGGCACATATAGAGAGAGAGCACTAATTGAACTCAGTAAGTTATTAGGAGGAGGATGAGGATGAGGAGGGGGAATGGGAAGAGGAGGAGGAAGAGATGATGTAGTTAGGAGGAGGATGTAGGGGAGGAATGTTTTCTAAAGGCTGAAGGGGTATGGTAGAGGATCTAAATACATTGTATTCACATATGAAATTACCAAAAAATACATAATAAAACTTGTTATACTCAATTTTCAAACATATAAATTTAAGTAGAAAATATAGTAAGAAAACAGCGGAATGGAAGCATAAACAAAAGACAATTTTATACTACACTTACTGGTTTATCCTTGATGGTTGGACTTGATACACACAGGTAGAGTTTTCCATCTTCTTCAATGCACGCATCAATGAGAGCCTGGACAGAACTTTCATCTTGAAACAGCAGGAATGCATAGCCTGAGGCAGAGGACAGAAAGTAAGGCTTACATGCTTTCCTGTCTTTGTCACACATAGGATAAACAGCTTAAAGTAAAATTAAGGGGAAAAGAATAGAAAATATGAAAAATTAAAACAATATTCCTAATAAAAGTCTGAACACATCAGTAGCTCATTTTAGTAGTATCTTTTAAAAAACACTTCTCTCTTTCCTGTGTGTATGTGTATGTGTGTGTAGATCATGTATGAAGGTCAAAGGTCAATTTGCAGGCACTGTTTTTCCTTATTTACCATGTGGGTCCAGGGGGACAGAACTTTGGTTGTCAAGTGTGGCATAAGTATTGAGTCTTCTAACTAGCTCCATTTGGTAGTATCTGGAAACATCTTGCAAATGTGTAATTAAAATTATATCAAAAGTATATTATATAGAAAATTTGAAAACACACTTAGAAAAATAGAAATTTTAATGAAAACTTTTGCAGTGAAAGTAATATTTATGAAAGCACTCAGTATTAGACAACCTGAGAATAATATGTACCTCAATAATTGGAGTTTCAAGACTTACCTTTTGGTGGAAAATAAGATTTGCTCTCTGCTTTATGAGGCCAGTCCACAATCAAAGGGCCAAAGCGACGGAAACTAGCTGTGATCTCATCTAATAAGAAGTAAAAAAATGTTGATTTAAATCTATCAGTTTTAATAGCTTTTTAAATATAAAATCACTTTATTGCAATGAAGTCACAAATAAAACCTCCCAAAACTAGAATGTGGCCACTCAAATATGTGCCCAGTTCCAAGTCTCCACACCTCAGTGAACCTCCGAAGAGTCAGAACACACATTTTGAAGATGTAGGGTTTCAGATTGTCACTATCAATTACATTTTTATGTACTTTTCCAGCACATAAGAAAAGAAAAAAAAAACAAAGAAAGAAAATATGACAGAGAGAGAACTAGAAAGCAGCTAGTTATCTTCTTTCAGGGTTCATGTGTCCATTACCTACATCCCACCTTTCCTCATCACCTGGTATCACCCTTCCTTGCTCTCCCTTTAATAAAAGCCTATCTCCAACAACAGTGCAAAGAGCTCCTGCATTACTTCATGGCATCACACTCAGGACAGAGCACATCTGCCTCAACCTCTTCCTTACCTTTCTCCCTCTAGATAGATACATATAGGAGTCAACTCATCTACCCATCATCCTTTACTGACATTATGCTTTATAACTCCCAAATACTACCATTGGTGTCAGCTCAAAGCAGCTCAGAGTTGCTCTCTTTTACACCTCTATGTGTAGCTTCCACCATCAGGAAATCAGTACTGATACAATTACTCTTCAGTACTTGGACTCCATTCAATAACCCAACACAATCTTTTCCTTTATTTTTGATAAAGAATCCCACCCAGAGCACATGCTGCATTAACTGTTATATCCCTGAAGCATTAGACTTTTTCAGCTCTCCACAGTCAGTCTATATCAGTGGTTCTCAACTTGTGGGTCGAGACCCCACAGTCTAGCACAGCCCTTGTTTGGTAGTTTCATGTTGTGTATCCCAGACACAAATACTACCAAATGATACTGTGTCACTTCATCTTTTATTTTATTTTGGAGACAGGGTTTCTCTGTCTAACAGCCCTGGCCGTCCTGGAACTCACTCTGTAGACCAGGCTGGCCTCGAACTCACAGAGATCCACCTGCCTCTGCCTCCCGAGTGCTGGGATTAAAGGCATGCACCACCACTGCCTGGTGACACTTCATCTTTTAATTAAACACAATTGATCTTGGTCATGTGGATTCTCTGTCAAGGAGAAGCCATTTTCCTCTCTGTATTTGATTAGCACTTTGCAAGGAATACTGTGTTACTAGCAGCATTCTGCTGCATTTGCCATGTCATTTATTAGAAGGCACCACTGATACATACGTAACCACCATGATGGCTGTCAAATGTTGGTGACCTGTTCCCACTGTTCCTTCTACATCTGCTCGCTCTTCTTTCTCTTCTGGCTATTTACATACACACCTACTTCACTCAAAAGGTTATAATATTCCAGTTCTAATTCTATTTTGATTCTATCTATCTGTCTGTCTGTCTGTCTGTCTGTCTATCTATCTATCTATCTACCTACCTACCTACCTACCTACCTACCTACCTACCTACCTACCTACCTTTCCCTGAGAGGGCCAGTGGGAGCTCGTAGGACCTTCTGACTGTTCCCTGCCATTTTACAAAGCATTTCCATACTTTGTGGCTCAGGAAGATATTTAATCATATCTTGTTTTCCTGTCTCACCACTAAATCATGTCAACATATGATATGCTTTTTTATAAAGCAGTCTTGATTACTTTTAGCAGCAAAAAACTAGAAGATATTATTTCCAAGTCTTTTTCAGTAGACAAAGCTAGGAAATAAATACACATGCAAACAAACATGTTTATAACTCTTTATGTATTATAAAAACTGACATACATATTGATATTTCCAATGCAACTCCAACATCTCATGGGTTTTCCTAGCCTTGTTCTTTCCCTTGGCTTGAGTGTTCTCAAATCAATAGTGCAGTCTATTCTGTATACCTGTTTCTGCACAACTTAGCTCAAACGAGACTGATTTGCAGAAGAATGCTGCTAGACTGACTTGGAAGTTGTATGGTTCATAAGAGACTTTTTCCTGAGAAAGGTGAGCTACATGGTAAGAACAGAACTAACCATAATACTCACTATGAAAGGAAAAGCCTCAGCTTGTGTGATGCAAAGCCTGAACCCTCTTGGCTCCAGCTTAAGAAAATCAAATCCAAATGTAACAAGCATTTTTTTTTTCTTTTGCCAGAGAGGAGGATCTCAGTCTCCAGGGCTCTGGCATCCTCTCAGGTGTTCAGTGGTCCATCTTTGTTTACTATATTTCTATGATTACAAGCTAGCATTTCAACTTTGTTACTTTAGGGGCATTGTCACAGGATACTGGGCTACCCGACTAGTACTTGGACTGTTCAGGTTATGTCCAAGTACTAGTTCTGGTTTTGTTTCTGTTTCAGATACAAAGCTTATTCAATTTCAAATGATCTGCCTCTCATCCTATGCTCTGTAATTCTGTAATTTTTTTACTGCACAGTTCTCCAGAATACAATATTTTTCAAGCTCTGCACTCTGAGGGTGATAAGGAGAATGAGAGTGAATGGAATTGAAATTTCAGCAGTTTTATCAAGATACTTAAGTGTGTTTATTATAATCTTTAACCTTCTAGAAGCTTGATAAATGCAATCTCAGTCTAAGTGACAAATGATTAAATATTATTAGATCTTACAGACTATTACAGAAATCAATTCTATTCTCTAGAACATGAATTACTCTATTTCCACTTCCATTCAGAAAAATAAAACAAAAGAAACAGAAAATATCCAAGACTGTAAGACTGCTGGTCTGCTACTGTGGTTTTTATTAGGGTAACTAAAACTGAGAAATGAATTCAATATTACTGGGTAACCAATCCCTCCAGGTCCTTGTATGGCTGTACACCGACTCAGGTCTCAGCACAAATACTATTTCCTTAAAGTGGGTTTCCTTAGCTACCCAATCTCAGAAGACTCCTTGCATGCCAGACCCTGTAACACTGTTTGCTTTCCAACACTGCTCTCTGATATTTCCTCATATGCTTACATACTTTCCATGCACCTCCCCCCCATTAGAATGTAGATTCTGCAAATGGGCCCTCTTCTGTTTTGTTTACTTCCATAAACAAGTCCAAGAACAGTATAGCTATTTAGAGAACATGTAAATGTTTGCTGAATGAAAAAATATGTAAAATTTAATCACTTTAAGGACTTTCTTCTTGTAGTACAGGTATAGAATACATTTTTAAAAGTTCATGGTTAGTCTAAAATTTGAAAATTTGAAACAATGGAAGGTAGCTAAGAAAAACAAAAACAAAACCCAACAAAACTGGACAAAACAGAATAAGGGCACTTAAGTCCATGCTGTCCACAATAGAATCCTTGGGACATCTCTGGGGTCTTCCCTCTTTCCACTGAATTTGGTCATTGCTTCAGCACATCCCCACAGACCTGCTTCACTTCCTTCTGCAACTAATCTTATGATATGACAGGATGACAGGACAAAGGAACAAGGTGAGCAGGACTAAGATCTGAGCCAGGCAGGACAGGGACTATAACAGCAAACCCTGGCACGACTTCCCCTTGGGCCACCATGTTGCTCTAACACAGTCCTTCCTGAATATACCTTCGTCAATGTCAGGAGGCAATCCACCCACAAACACCTTGCGGGAATATCGTTCCACTCTCTCCCCGTTCTGGTGAGTAAAGCAGTGAGGTGAACCCAGGCCACTATGAAGAGGTTGATCCCCACGGCCATCATCCAGGAATCCATCTTCCATTGGAAACAGTGAAGACTGACCTGGAACAGAAAGCAGAATAGAACGCTAACAGGAAGGGCTCCTTGTCACTGGTTATCACACACACCAAGAAAACATGAATGATAAAACTGCTGCTTCTATTTGCTCACTACAGGTTCACTATGCTCTTGAATTGTTATCACCTTAAAGTCTATGGAATCACAGAGACTGTATTTGGTTAAACAGGAGGGCTACTTAAGTATCCCATAGGAATCCAGAAGCTTCAGCACGTGAAATGGAAGCACAGTTGAAGAGAGCACTCTTTTGAAAGCTGTTGGCAACAGACTGCACTGCCTTGGCAGTGCCCTATGGCAACCTACACAAGGACACGGAATATTAAATTTGGCTATAAAATGCTGGTTACATAAATGTCTTTAATAGACCAAATTGTATAGCCTCTGCATACTTTCCTAAGAATATACTTAAAATGAGCAAGTCAATTTTAAGTGGGCACTCATTTTAGTTTACATTAACTAATAGGATATATCAAAGTTCATTTAATGTTGGTACACAATTCAGTTTCTAGTCTTACAGCATTTAAGATCTGGAGGCATACTAAAGACATATTAGCTGAGTGATTATTAGCTTACCAAGGATGTCATCTGTTTTGAAAACTATTCGAAAAACTGAAGTTCCTATCCTCTGGAATTACATAGAAAAGGAGAAAAGACTAGAAATGCCAAATGCCAAGTCTTCCTATACTTACCTGGCAGGAAAATAGAAATGTCTATAACATAAGCAAAGCACAGAGGTGCAGAGAGCTTCAGTGTCCCAAGCTACTGTGTCCAGATGCTCTCTGAGAAACTGCCAACTGTACTCTAGAAATGATCTCGAGTCTATTTACTGGAACTCTCACATGCCCTTTGGGAGTCACAGTAACTGTAACTCCCACTTCTGAGCACAGACAACAGTGTCTTTGTCACAAATTCATTCTATAGCCATTAGTAAATTATGACCCAAAATGGCTCTACAACTTCAGATTATTTTCTGAATGATCTTTTTTTAAAAATCACACTTTAAACCTAAATTATTTAATGGTTTTATTTTCTTATAAAATAGCAAAGTATTACAGATAAGAAAATTAAGTTTAGTTGAGAGCTTCTAGCAAATGAATCTCTAAAATTCCCTATTATTTTAGAGCATTTTTAGAACTGCTCATTTATTCATCATATTAATTAAATATATACATAATGTTCACTTAGTAAAAGAAGCTGATGTAAGTTGCTTAAGTATAAATGACTCTTCAATTAATGAGATATTTTCTAGACGAGTCTAGCTTTTAAGGAATCAAATCTTTAAAAAAAAATCTTAAATTCTTCTAAGGAGTTAAAAAAATCTTCAGCTATAAGTCAGCTAAATATCTAATACACAGAATTCAAATCCTAGTCCTACCATTCTGGTAATTTTTCCAGCTCTTTAATGTCTATAGCTCCAACTACAAGACAGAGATTCTGAAAAGGGCAAACCCATCCACTTCCCTTCACTCCTTCCCCATTATAAATTGGGAGAGCACGAGATCTCTCCATATAGATACATTCAAAAGTGAAAAACATTGATGTTACCTCTCCTTCGCCCATAAGTCCTTGCTGCATGTCAAATGAGAAGAAAAAACAAAAAAAAACAAACAAAAACAACCTTTCAAACATTGTCAAAGAATCCACTGAGATTTCATCTATGAGCTTTTGAAATGGAAAAAGAAAGCCACATTCTTCATTTCCTTGTCTATGCATTAAAAAAAAAACCAAAAGCCAAAAACCAATCCAAGGAATTGGACGGTTATGATCAGTTTCATGCATTTTTTAAAAAGAACTTCAAAGACAACATAATCTTTACTGAATGAATGTCACTTGTTTTAAAGGAAACCTTTGACTGTAGTCATCATCCAAGGACCAAGACATTATGAAGCTAAGGCTATGTACAACATGATCTACACCAATTACCACTGTGTTAATTATACTTTCTCTCAAATTTCCAAGCTAATAATTTAGCAAACACATCAATATTGAATTCATGGCTTTTCAGAATACACATCTTACAGTATTTTTCTAATCCTTGCAAATAGAAGATAATCATAACAAATGAAAATTTTAGGCAATTTATATATTGGCTTTAGTCAAAAGTTTTGTATCCCCAAACAATCAAACAAACAAAAAATCCACAATCAACCCAAACCCTCTACCCAGTCCAAATGTTCAAAACTGAAGGTTGGGCTTTGTCGCCAAATCAGTTGCAGTTCAAAAGAAGAGAAAAGGTTTAATTATTGAATCCACAAGAAACATCATAAACTTTAAGAGCATCCTGAGAAAATGCTCTCTCTGAGATGAACTGGCACCGGGGCTCAGCCTGTTCAAGGTGAGCCTTGGCTCAATTCGACATTTCCTGACCCCATGGTCTTACTAAGCACAGTGGATAAAACAACCTGAAGATTTGACGTCAAGCAACAAGTGATCATGTATGCCACGGGTCACATAGCCATTTGCCATGACAATGAGCCATGCCTATGGCTGTAGTGATCTCACTTTACCTACTTTCATTTTCCATGTTTTCAGTATTTTTCATGGTACATCTCAATTTGAAAATATCAAATAGAAAATTCTAGAAATACAATTTGTAAGTTCTGAGTAGTGTTATGGAACCTGGCACCTCTCTTCTCTACCATGCCCAAGATGTGGATCATCTTTTTGTCCAGTGTTTTCATGCTGCATGTGCTACCAGCCTGTTAGTCACTTCTGAGATATTTTGAGAAAGACTATATTCATATAACTTTTATTACAGTTTCATTAAATTAAAATCAACAAAATTAAATTATTGTTGTTAATTTCTTACACACCTCATCTATAAATAAACTTTATTACAGGTATGTATGTATATATGTACATATAGGAGAAAACATGTAACACCATCATCAGCCTTTAGGGAATACAGTCCTGCTGGTTATGTAGAACATGCAACAGGGACCGAGGAGAATTCCTTGTATGTAAGGGGGTGGCAGGAATGGAATATAGGTGAGATCTTAAAGGAAAAACAGGAGGAGTATCAAGATTGCCATACTACAGGGTGCTGTTATGTTCAGACAAAGGATGTAGCACAAGTAGGATTTGGCTGGGGACTGTGTTTAAACAGGACATTGGGACAGGCTCTTAAATGTGAGATGTCACTCTAAAAACTGCCACGACACCACTCTCACTATTTATTTTCTAGACACAACACAAACCAATTTAACTTGGAACTAACAGTTGAGTATTTTGCAAAATAAAATGAGGTTTCATACCAAAATATATTTCTACCACTACTACACAGCACTGGACTCCACTCAACTATTGGAGTAAATAGATTAAAAGAGTGCTAAGATTTTCTTCAAGGAAAGCCTGGTAGGTGTTCATCCCGATGAGATCAGGGTTAGCAGGTAAAGAGCTACTTTCCCACTTACCAGACAGAGGTGAGAAAGACAAGTGACATCACAACAGCGGGTGTCTGCTCTTATGAATAGAACATTCTATTCAGACAACCACTTCAAAGACAAAGGAGTTTGAGAAGAGAGTGCTGGAAGTCTAAGTTCTATCTTAACAAGTAGATTGATGCTACTTCAATTTCTGAAAAAACAGATATTTAAAAGAGTAGCTTTTAAAAACTACAAAGCTAAATGAAAACTCACATGGCTTCCATAAAAAAATTAACAAAGCCTCAAAGCCTTAAAAAAAAACAGCAAGAGCTATAGATAAAATAGCTAAAATAAAGTACCTCCAAAAATCTTCAAATGTGAGGTCTCAATTTTTATTTATGTACATGAATTAAGTGGTTAAGAGGGATGTAAGGTTAAATTCCAGGATTAAAGTTGAAAACTAATCAGATACCTTTTCCCATATTAAGGATAAAGGTTGCAGGTACATAATATTTACAACCATAAAACTTTAAAAATCAAACAGAAAACATGGTGTAAACTAGTACGGAAAATAATGATGTTTGGAACTTAAAAATGAAAATGCATTTTTTATTTTCACTTATATTTTGTGCATGTGAATTTTGACATGTGACATATGGAAAAGTAAACAAACTGCAGCTTTGACGAACATGCCAGCACAATCAGAATCCAAGTAGTAATTAAATGCTAAATGCTGCCTCTCTATCCTATGGAAAGATTTACTAATGCCCCTTCCCCACCGACTCCAAGTTATATTTGGAATAACATTGTGATGAAATACTTGCAACTTAGACTTTCCTGGTGAAAATATGTCACACAGATTTCTAATCTCATGAACAGAAAATATAGTTTGTCATTTGATGTTTTGCAAACACAAAGGGGAAAATTCACAAAGGCGCACATGTTTTGGAAAAGTTCTAGTTAAGTCAGCTGAAGTACACTATGTTAAGAATTTCCTCAAAGTGACTAAAGTATCAACTGTTATGATGTATTAGATACATGTTTGTATTGCTAGACTGTTATGACTTTTTAAAGAAACATTTCTGTATTGCTAAGTTAGAGCCTCTCAGTCTCCATTAGAGTTAAAATAAATACTATTTGCAGGCCCTACCTTTATTTTTATTGCTCACTTTGGGCTAGTCTTCAATGATTTAATGTTCAGAACTAAGAAGAATCAAGAATAGTAAACATATGCTTGAAACATTGTGGCCATAAATGTCTCTAACTTCTAGATCTGTGTTATTAGTTCTATTGATAAGTGCTTCATTTATAAAAACAACTCTACAGGACTGCTTATAAATGATTTTCTTATCAGCCTTATACTCACAGTCAAAGTCCCTTTAGTAAAATGTTCCATTAGTCTGGAGGCTAGAATTGCAAAGAAGGTACAGAAAATTTGTTCTCTCTCTCTCTCTCTCTCTCTCTCTCTCTCTCTCTCTCTCTCTCTCTCTCTCTCTCTCTCTCTCTCTCTCTCTCTCTCTCTCTCTCTCTGAATATATTTCATTATAAAGGTGAGTTTCTATTTGTTTCTTAAAAAGCATCTTTTTCCCCTTATTTCAAAGTATCCATATCAGGATATATTCATAAAAAGGAAATTGCTATTATGTGACCCCTTTTAACATGTGCAAATATTATTGTATTGTGTGTAGCAGTGCACACACACACGTGTGCACACACACAAACATGTAACAAAGAAAAGATATAATTCAAAGTTCTAAAACTTATAGTTGTTAATCTTTGAACAAAAGGGGGTAGATACTAAAAGCTGATAGGATGCCTATATCTGAGATGATCAAGGCATAGAGTCCAACAAAAGTGCAAATAACAATTTTAAGTGACTTTATAATCAACCTCTAATAAATTCACTATCAAAATTAATTTATAAATAAAGGTTATAATTAGAATTTCCTATGTCACATCACACATATAGATTATAATTAACATTTCCTATGTCACATTAGTAATTTGATACAGTAGCATTGAAAGAATATGACCATGGCCTATATTTTTCTTAGGTAAATTACACTCTCCTTTTTTACAGATTTCTGTCCACATCCAAGCAAACAATCTCCCTCCTTCACTCTAAAACTTATAATTAAGAGACAACAGTCTTTGACAGTTTTTAAAAGATAGTCTTAATGCCCCTTCTTTGGAATAAGAAAACAATTGATGCTTCTAAATGAACAGACATCATCAGAGGGAAAGAACCACGTAAATGAGTTCCAAAACCTAACATTCTGTTGTTGTTCTGGAACCTTTCTTGTGCCCAAAGTTTAAATCTTTTTAAACAATTCTAATGGTTAAAATAGTAGAGAATGGAGAATTGAAAATAAAGATTAAAGGAAAAATGACAGAACAAAAGTACAAACTTCTCTTTTTAGTGGAGGTGGTAGTGATTGTTGGTTTCCTTAGATAAAATTAATCTTAGATAAAATTATTCATAGGGATGAATAAAATTAATTAATCTTCCAGTCAACACCTAAATTAGTGCTTAACTAAGTCACACCAGAAGAAACTTAGAGGTAAATCTGACTCATATTTAGCATTTTTGCTTAACCAAGAAATTAAGTTTCAAGCTTATGTTTCAGAGCCATAATACACATATGCTTATTACATAAAATTTATTAGTAAAAGACATTCGTTATGGGTTGACTTTTTGCTCCGCACCCAAAATTTATATCCTCAAGACTTACCTTTAAGGACTTCAGAATATGATGGCTTTTAGGGATAGTCTTTTGAAAGGTAAAATTAAATAAGGACCTTTGGTGGGTCCTAATCCCACATGACCTCTGTCCTAAGAAGTTAGGATGCAGATGTGTAAAGAGGGCAGACTATGTAAGGAGAAGCCATCTTTACACTAACAAGAAATCACTCCTGGCATGCTTTCATCTTAGACTTCTAGCCCCACAAAGTGACTCCTAGCCCCACAAAGTGACTTCTAGCCCCACAAAGTGACTTCTAGCCCCACAAAGAGACTCCTAGCCCCACAAAGTGACTTCTAGCTCCACAAAGTGACTTCTAGCCCCACAAAGTGACTCCTAGCTCCCACAAATTGACTAGCCTCCACAACTGTGAGGAAAAATTGTTATTTAAGTCATAGTCTGTGTGCTTGTTACTGACCTCTTAGAAAATTAATACACTAAATGCATTTAAGCCCAAGACTTTTCCCCTAGAAAAAAGAAAAAGAAAACCTCTATAACTAACACTTTATCACCAAGGTATCAAGCTTTTATTATCTATTTGTTAAAACAGCAAAAAGTTGAGGGAATTACATTTAGAAGTGGAAGTTTGGGTTACTTATCTCAGTAACAAAGAGCAAACGTGTTCACCCCGACAACTTTTACAGATTCATGTTAGTAATGCCTTGTTGTTGTTGCTCCTTTTTTGTAAATCCTTAGTGTGCATATTCTTAAGCAAAAAGAAATATAAATGGCTTTAGTTAGACTCACTATGTGCTTGGTTTGATAAGTGATTTAGCTGTATTTAATTCTCGACCCTTCAAGAAGGGAGGTTTCTGTAATTCTTGAGCTTGTCTTCATAAGCACATTTACTACCGTCTATGAGCCTTCCAAGATAAATACACCCGAAATCTGACATAACCTAAAAGCAAAGCTACTAAGAATCAGAGCAATAAGATCCATTTATTATAATAGTGGTCCATTTGCAAGGATGGTTTATAAAAATGACTAAAGAAATAGGCAATACCCATGCCTAAGTCAAGGTGCTGAAGGTTTCACTGTCCTCCTTTCCTAACCAACTCTGATATCATGACCTTTTAGTAATCTTTTTAAATTATTTTCCTTTACATTTTAATTATGTTTATCAGTCTGTGCACATGAGTGCAGGTGCCTGAGGATTCCAGAGGTGTCAGATCTCCCTGGAGATTAAGTAACGAGTGAGTGGTTCGGAGCCTTGGGTCATCTGCAAGAGCAGTATGTGCTCTTAACCACTGAACCATCTCTCCTGCCCCCACTTAAACAATCTTCTAGTATATTTGACTTTAATACTAGAGAATGACTGAGTCAGTTCTGGCATCTGCTCTGCCCACAAGTTTCATTCTTCAGTACAAATGAATACATCGGCATCTGGTCCTACTGGTTTCCTACTAAAAACTAACACTAGGTCACATCTGACAAAACCTAGTTTGGACCCTGTAAAGCTGGATGTTAAACCTGAGACCAAGGCAATCACGACTTTACACTCTTGGGTCTGCCCTAAGGAGCCAGAGTTTCCCCGTTTCTAATATCTTTTTTAGTTTTCTTCACCATCACATCTTTCAGTCTGAGGTGATATTAACCCAGTCAGTATATTTTTATAATAAATAAAAACTTCTATATAAGCAGCAGTGGAAATGAAGTATCTGGCCTCCTTCTATAGTTTATGGACCATTAAAATTTCAAAACATAAATACTTGGGGAGAAAGGTCATCTTTATTATTTTTCCTTTGACAAGAAATAGTTACTGAAAAAAATCATAAAAATAAATATTAATAGAGATAAAAGAAAGGGCAAAACAAAAAATCTTAAAATTTAAATGTGTTCATCTTTAAGAGAAAGTTACCAGAGAGTTTTTCTAAGATGAGTCTCACAGGCAAGTGATCCAACTGAACAACTTCATGATGAAATTAATATAAACTCAACCACTTTGCCGTATCTCAAATCTTGGTTCACTGTAATTTCCAGTACCTGGACCTGAGCCTGGATCTAGTTTACAGGAAAAAGTAAACCTTGCTCCATGGAAGGGATGTCCTCCCCAACCTTATGCCATCACCATTAGGTGGTAGGTGTTAGCTTGATACCTTTGTGCTACTATATGATATTATGAGCATATTTTCAATTCCTCCATTACTATTTGCCATAGGCAAGATGGTTTTGTTTGTTTAAGAAATGATGAGAACGCAGCAAGAATAATTCTTGGAGGATAGAAGATCTTAAGAGATTTGAAATTAACAGAAATATGGAAAAAATATCAGGAACTGGAGAGATGGCTCAGTGATTAAGGGCTGTTCCTGCTCTTCCAGAGGATCCAAGTTCTGTTCCCAGTACCTACATAGCAGCTCATGGCCTGTAACTTCAACTCCAGGGAATCCAACGCCCTTTTCTGGCCTCCACAGGAACTGGCACACATGTGACTTACTCATACAGACACATACACATAAGATAAGAATAAATCATATGCATACTAACACACATACACACTAGCAAATAAAAAGAAAAAAAAGACTTCTGCAGTTCACCTATTTTTTTAAAATTGTGAAACCAAAAAACAGATATGCACTTTAAAGTTATTATTTCTGTGAGTAGATGCCTTTGCCTTCCCTGTGATCTGTAACTTACTTCTGGCATGTATACATAATTGGAGTATTTGTGGGCACCTGAGTAGTGTTTGGGCCAGGTAAAGTTCCTTTCTATGAAAGGAACTGTAAAGGCCAATCCATCATCATTCTTCATGCTCCTCTTGATGATAAATAACGAATGACCTTCTCTTTGGAATGTAAAGCACTGTGGTCTTGGGCTGCCTCTTTCTGGTGCTAAGTCTCTGGTTCTCCTCTCTTCTCCTGGCTTCTGATCTACAGAAGCTAACTAGCACTTGATGAAGCTGATCTGTGTCATTATGGGATTCCCATTCACCCCATTATTTCAGAATGGAGAATCAAGTGGCTCTCAGTATTTTTTTAGAGAAAATATCTGTCACAATTTTGAGGGACAAGAATTACTGTTAAAATAGGTGATAATAGCAATCTACAATTATCATTGTGGAACAAATAAGTGTCACTTCTGTACTTGTTGAAGCACAAATACTATGTTTTCTCACCTAATACTAACTTCAGTTTTGTGCACTTCACTAGGGTAAATCAATTATCACTTACCATTAATAAGCAGAGAACTATCGGATCCTGGATATGAATAGTTTAGACGACCTGAAGGTAAAAGAAGGCCGTTACTGATTTTTTTTCATAGATGGTTTAAGCTTATTCAATAACAGAGCTGAGTTGATGGCTTCTAATATGCAAAGTATTTACAAATCTTCATTTTGGGACACAGGTTTGTTGTTCTCGGGATGTATTAAGCACTGATGCACCAAAGGGTTAAGTCTGAAGGTGATAAAGTCCCCCCTCATATTTAACTACTCATAACATATTAACTATATAACTATTAAGTCATTCTCATTTCCAAGTCACCACCCAATGTACTTTTCATTATACTGCTGTGTTCTGACAACCTATAATAACAATCTTCAAATCTTTGTCCCATAAATATGAAATATTTTCATTAGTGATGGTTGTTGCTTTTTTAAAGATGCAATTAATCACAGTATTTTCTTATGTGACTTTTTTCTAAGAAAAAAGCCAGACTTCCGCAGGTAAAGACATTCTGGCAGCTTTAAATTTGGGTTTTGGGGGGTACACAATGAAGGTAGAGAAGAGAGTTTGTCTGGCTTTTACATTTTAGAAAGAGCTCAAAGCCCTGACACAGACCACAGCCACACTAAGCACTCAATAAGTGTACGGTCATTTGACTTCCAAGTTTGAAATGCTTCATAAATTTTGAAGCTAAAACCACTATTTAAGAGCTACTCCCAAAAAAGAACTTGTGAAAGCACTGAAATTGTTGGATGAACTATCTTACAAATTGGCAAAGGAAGGCAATGGGATTTCTCTGCCTTTAAGAAATTATATTTCTTGTTTTTTTTTGACACATGGCTCTTAGTCTCTGTGAACTGGGCAGTCTTGCTGGTGTTCAGAGAAGGCCTGTTCCATGAAAAGTGAGTTAACTAGATCACACATCCTTATTGAATACATATTGTGTACACTCTAAGTTATAAAATAAATATCACTGAGGCACCATTTTTAAGTCTTCAAATCCTACATGTTCATCTTTACCAAACTTCAGAAAAATGGTGGAGAGCCCTCATCAAGTTCTGCTGCTCATCTAAAGAACAGGCAGAAAAGCTGGGCTGCCAATTCTCTGCTATAGTCAGGAGTAGCAGAATACTATCTATCTGACTCTGAAGCATGGAGATTCCTTTAGAAGCCAGCACTGAATTATTCTGGTCATACAGAGCTGTGAGTCTCATGGGCAATGGAGGAGTAAAGAGGAAGCAGAGTGTCTGCCAAGCCTTCTGGCTGGAGCAGGCCTTCTCTGAACACCAGCAAGACTGCCCAGTTCAGAGACTAAGAGCCAGAGCTAATGTGCCCCCATCAAGCCTACACTGAGCACTAACAGACAGCTCTTTGGGAGGGAACTTCGATGTTAAAACCTTGTGACTTTGAGAGGAACTTCTTTACGAACACCTCATGTCATGAGAAGAGAGGGCTGCCCTTTACTGTCAGAACCTGTAATGAATCCATGCCCCAAACCTGGGGTCCCACAAGGGAAAACCACAACTGATTAAACTTTGCCACTGATTTAAAATCAAATAAAGGGGCTTTCTGAAGTTAAATTAACTGCCCTCTTAAGATTTCAGCTTACTGCTATTTATGGAATGAATGGAAGAATGGAGAGAGGGAAAAAATGAAAACTGATTTTGATATTTCAGTTTCTGCCTAAATACTGGCTTATGCTGATATACAGGTCAAGTAGCCAACTCTGGTAAATGCCATTGGAACTGCTTTAAACTACAGCTTGGATTCAATTCATGTAACTATATATATATATTTCTCTTTCTTTCTTTATTAAAGAATAGACTTGAGATGCTGGAAACAGGAACATGGCATGAACTGTTTAAAATCTGCAGGGAGTGGTCCTCACCTGATTTCACTGATGAAATGTATGTCTAGATTTTGTTGCTATGCAACCCTCTAAGCAAATGAGTTAACAGGAGCTATCAAAACAATTTTCTTTCATCATCAAACATTTTTAAAGATGAATTAAGAAGTCAATACATAAATATAACACTTATATTGGTTAAAATTAAGGTCTGAGAAGCGCTGATTCTAGTAAAATTAAAGGCTGAGAAGAGCTGTCTCTGTAGTTCTGTGGATTTGCTCTAATTTCTTTGGTGTTAGCACTGTAGTTGAAGCTGGGGCTGTACTACATGAGCCAACATGTCTCTCTCTCTCTTTTTTTTTTTTTTTTGATTTTTCGAGACAGGGTTTCTCTGTGGTTTTGGAGCCTGTCCTGGAACTAGCTCTTGTAGACCAGGCTGGTCTCGAACTCACAGAGATCCGCCTGCCTCTGCCTCCCGAGTGCTAGGATTAAAGGCGTGCGCCACCACCGCCCGGCTGCCAACATATCTCTTATTTTGGGCTAAGAAAGGCTACAAACAACAAAGGGAATCCAAGTGACAGATCACCACACTGGCTGGCCCAGTTGAACAAAGTTCAGACTCACCAGAAACACAGATTTTGGGTACTTTCTGAGAACAGAGAAATATTCCAACTTCACAGACACAAAAATTTGGCTCTGCTCAGGTGTGTACCCCACTTTAAGGTGAGCAACCTTTCACAGATGGTCTGCTCCTTAGTTTTCTGAATATAGCAGCTCTACCCTGCACCCAAGACATAACACGACCCTGGAAGCCAGTGGCAGTGTTCCTAGCTGGAACACTGAGAGTGACCCTCACCCTCACAGCTTTAGCTTGGCCTCGTGATAGGCTTACGGTCAGGCAAGCACTAGCTTTGATCATGAGGTCAATACAATACCTGTGTGATATCCTCCCAAAACAATCAAGAATTCTTTCTCCCAGTTTTAAAATATCAGCAGTGACATTTAGAGATTTTTTCTTTTTAAGTTTCATAATGTTTTTGCCCAAATTTGTAAATTCTTTCTATAACTAATAAATCTAAAAAGTCATTCATAATTACAGATAATAATCTCTCTCAATTTCTGGAAATCTTCCCAAAACACCCTTCATACTATGTAGAAACTGAATCTGCTATAAGCTATCCCCACTGCCCTTCTGTGCCTTCTGTCTTCTTTGCTCTGTGACTGTCAATATTGGTTATTAACTTCCCTTTCCTATTCCATGGTTAAGGTCCTAACTATTCTTTCCCATAGACGAACAGTGGGTCGCACTGCCTGTTCCCAGGGAAAGACTGGTTATTGTGTCTATCTGTCTAGGTACCTCACAAGAACTATTACTTTCATTCTTAGTGTTCAGATAAATGTATAACATGTATCCACAATCACCTACTGATACAGAATCGCAGAGTATTATCCAAAGATTTCTCTGTACTCCACCTATTCATTCTGTCCTTTTACCCAAATTTTGGGTCTTTATGCTAATTTTATAGCTTTTACTTTTCTAGAATATCATACGGCTGAGATCACAGAACCAAGCCTTATCAGACTGGCTTTTTCCACTTACTGGGGACTTATGGTTCTTTTATGTCTTTCCCGGAGCTTGAGAGCTTTTAGTATCAAATCATATTATTATATGTTTTTATGGGACTACTAAAGGACATTTTGTTTATTTTTAAGTATAGCAATTATTAGTTAACCTGTTAGAAACATCTATTCTTGGTTTTTACTAAGAATACAAGCTTTCTGAGGAGATTTATCAAATATTTTCAGGATCATGTTTTTTTCAAGTCACTTTTCCCAAAATGGAAATGTCTTTTTAAATTAGCTCACCAAATCTTACTTCTGGCCACACAGTGATAGTCAGTCTTACGTAATCATTTAAGCTACTGGATACTTCTCTTACCTTTTTTTAATATATAATAAATGTCCATTGGGACTAAAACTTTTATTTAAATCTTTCTAAGTTTTCTGTTTAGACGTCATAAGTTCATTCTACTGAACTTAAAACAATAGTAAGTCACAAATAAATAAAGAATAAAAATAATTGAGCTATGTGAATATAGATGTAGTGCAGTGCCTATGATTTTGTTGGGTTGGTTTTTTTGATAACTCAGCTATCTATGAAAATGCTTTGGTATAATTAAGTTCTGAAGGAAAAAGGATGGCATTAGGATTTTAGGCAAGTGAACCTATCTGACGGTTAAAATTCAATCCTTTTGCTTTTGCTATTGACTATGATATAAATACAAAAAACAGTACCTGATCAGCAATCCTAATGGACATCATCGCCAGAAATGCGATATGTCTCTGGAGGCAGCTATGGCATTTGGAGCCAGAGTCTAGCACATATCATACGGAAGGCAGAGGCTATATTTGTAGACACGATTCAATCTAGCCAAATATAGGCAACTGATACAGTGTGACTCTGGGAAATACACTACCAAATTCTACAGTTAGAAAAGGTCTGGGCACCGGCTCAACAGGTCCATCCTGGGCATCTATGAGCTGGAAAGAACCACTACTTAGCAAATGATGAACTTAGAGTTAATAAGAGAAGACTGTTCTAAAGAACAGTGTGTATCATGCTCTTTTAGGACTAAGCAAGCTTGTCAAGGAGATAAAAGGCAATGTTCTAGTTTATTAGTAATAAATGCACAGGTTACTTTCATAATTAGAACTTATTTTCCAATGAGAAACCCAGGTATTATTGCCACATATGATTCAGCAGAAAATAATTAACGTTAGATATCATGCTATGTATGACCTCTTCTTCGGAGTCATCATTTGTGACAAGGTACAAGCCAAGTTACAAAAGAAATAATGGCTTTGCTGTCTAGAACATAGCCAATGTGGTCCTACACAATTCCAAGTAGCATAAAATTCTAAGTTTTTTTTTTTAAGCTGGCTCAAGCTAGAATAACTTAAGTACTCTAAAAAAACCTTCCATATACACATATGCATATATATTTGTATATGGACACATACACTGTAGTAGTTGTTTGATTAAGAACATCCCTCTTAACGCTGAGAGTGATCAATTTTATTTAGTTCATGACTAACCGAAGCTATACTGTCACAAGTACTTATTAAAGGTAACATATGGTCTTTACATACGTTTTGTTTTTAATTAATACTGCCAGATACTAGTAGTAAGATGGTGCTGTGAATACCTAGAGAACATACAACAAAAGCTAAAGGCCCATTATAAATTCACTGGTTGTGATGCCAACTGTGTGTTTACATAAATGTAGAACCAAAGTCAGCATGACCTAATGCAGTGTACTCACTCTGCTCTATGCCTTATGATAAAAAGACTGCTTAACAATCAAAGTTCATAACTTTACTCGGTTTCCTGACAGATCTTTCTGTCCTGTAACCAACTGTTCATAGCATTTCTATGTAAAATCACAAAGGAAGAACTGGCACTGACGCCAGCTGCACTCTTGCTCTTTTCTGAAGACACGTTTAAAACCCGCTTTATACACACAGAGTTCAGGCTAAACAAAAGCCCTCTATGGGATGAATGTGGCTGTCAGGGTGAAAGTCAGAAAAAAATCCTTACATTTGTATTCTTTCCTGTCTGCCCTCTTACTAGATCCACCAGGCATTCAGACCTGCTAACTCATAACCTCTACTTCCAGGGTACCTTCTCTGTGGAATGGCCCCTTTCTTCTCTGAGTCCCAGTGTCTCACCACTCAAATTCTAACTCCATTCCCTCTACCAAAGTCTGTTCAGATAACCCTGTGCGGTCCACAGCACCTCTCATACCATGTTACTGTGTGTCGTAGTTTGATTTCCTGTTGCTGTCATAAAACATTTCAGACAGGAACTTAGGGAAGAAAGGATTTACTTGCTCTTAATTCTAGGTTATAAGCCATTGTTGTGGAGAAATCAAGATAGCAGGAAGTTGAAGAACATTCACAGTAGAGAGCAGTCAGAGAATGAAAGCACGCATGCTTTCCAGTGCTCAGCTAGCTCTCCCAGTCACTCAGTCCAGGGCCTAGACCATTAAAATAGTCTCACCCACATTCAGGATGGGCCTTCCCACTTCTGGTAACTCAAGTAACATAATCCCTCACAGGCCAAACTAGGTAATTCCTCATTGGCTCTTCCTTCAGAGGTGATTTTGTTTGTGTCAGGCTGACAATTAAAATTAATTGTCACACTTCTTTTTAAGCTAACTCTTCCTGTATGGTAGCAAAACTATTGGAAAACAGACTTTGAGTCTTGTATTCCAGAGCACAGAAAAATACTCAATAATCAGCTGCTAGATGTATGAAAGAAATAAAGCCAGCAAGTGGTAATGTCTCTGCCTTGAAGGATACAGGAAAAAGGGTAAAATCATAGTCTTGCATTAAAATTTGCTTCATATTGCTGAATATTAGGGACACAAATGTCCTTATTTCCATTTATAGGCATTGTGGGTTAGTCCTAAAATAACCTCTGTAGAGTGATAAGACCCCTCTGCCCCTATGGTGCAGTGGTTCAGCAATTAACAGCAATTCCTTTCCCTCTTCAACAACAGCTAAAGATAAGCAGCCATTTTCCACCTGTTAGAGAAAGGGAGCAGGGCAGTTTCTGCCGGCTAACAAGAACTACCCTGGAATTCTGGAGAAGGCAGTAGTAATCTAGGGAATCTTTTGGCTTCAGAGAAACGGAAATTTGCGAGTATCTTTGGCTACAAACAGGAAGTAATTCTTTTCTGAGAAAAGAGAGAAGACAAAACTCAAGCGCCTGACTTTTGTTATAACTAGCACAGTAGCAGAAGGATTTTGGGAAAAAGGGAAACTTCAAAACTCACCTTAAGTTTCCAGTGTTAATAAAAACAAGGGGCACCTTCTTTTTTTTTTTTTTCCTCTCTCATGGTTTATTTATTTTTTTTTTCTCATGGTTTATTTTTTTTTATATTTAAAAATTTCCATCTCCTTCCCTCCTCCTCCCCCCTCCCTCCCCTCCTTCTCCCCTTTCTCTCCCCTCCTTCTCCCACTTCCCTCCCCTCCCCTCCACCCATACCTCCCCTCCCTCCCTCTCAAGGCCAAGGAGCCATCAGGGTTCCCCACTCTATGCTAAGACCAAGGTCCTCCCAACTCCCCCCAGGTCCAGGAAGGTGATCGACCAAGCTGAGAAGGCTCCCACAGAGCCCGTCCATGAAGAACAATCAGAGCCCAGAGCCATTGTCCTTTGCTTCTCAGTCAGCCCCCGCTGTTGGCCACACTCAGAGAGACGGGTTTGGTCGCATGATCCATATTTAAAAATTTCCATCTCCTTCCCTCCTCCTCCCCCCTCCCTCCCCTTCTCCTCCCCCTTCCCTCCCCTCCTTCTCCCCCTTCCCTCCCCTCCCCTCCACCCATACCTCCCCTCCCTCCCTCTCAAGGCCAAGGAGCCATCAGGGTTCCCCACTCTATGCTAAGACCAATGTCCTCCCAACTCCCCCCAGGTCCAGGAAGGTGATCGACCAAGCTGAGAAGGCTCCCACAGAGCCCGTCCATGCAGAAGAATCAGAGCCCAGAGCCATTGTCCTTTGCTGAAGAAAATGACAGAGCCCCACATTGGAGCACCGGACTGAGCTCCCAAGGTCCTGATGAGGAGCAGAAGGAGAGAGAACTTGAGGGAGAAAGTCAGGAACGAGAGGGGTGCGTTCACTCATGGAGACGGTGGGACAGAACTAATGGGAGATCACCAACTCCAGTTGGAATGGGACTGATGGATCATGCGACCAAACCCATCTCTCTGAATGTCGCCAACAGCGGGGGCTGACTGAGAAGGGGCACCTTCTTTTTGAACCAAAAGCTCAAATTTAAATTTTAAATTCTGATAGGACAGTGGAAAACAGATTGTAAAAGTCAAAGGAACACATTTCTACAGAATGAAAGACTACCTGACTGTAATTCAAGGCAGCTGTAAACTTGCAAGGTCTAAAAGCAACTAAGAATTTCAGGCAGAAGGGAATGTCTGCAGAGAGCTACCAAGAAGCTGACCTAATTAAGGAATTCAAAAGATTTCCGACTGCCAGGAAAGCTAACAACAAACCAGCAAGCAGGAAAGCTATTTTTACCCTCGCCAGAAGCCTTTTGCTCTGGCTGCTGCAATGAGAAGACTAGCAACAGGATAACTTGCCTTAAGAGGATGTTATGATACCAGTGATTAATGACAAAAATTTAAGTTAAAAAAAGGCATATTTTTTGTCCAAATTAAATCAGCCATAGTTGGTTAAAACGGAGGGGAGGGGGCAACCTAATGGATAGAAAAGTATAAAAACAGACAAACAAGTGGGTAGGAAGGGAAACTCATGGGCCTGAGTCACCTGGGGTGTTAACAGGCTGCTTATATAAGCTCCAGAACAGCCTGAGGAATCAGAGTCATGGGTCAGAGGATAGACAGAACACCAGTCTCCACTCTGTAACATAAAGTTAGACAGTGTGAGGACCACACTCCTTCTATAGAAATTCATCACGAATCATGCTAAAATACAAATTTTAAATTGAATGCCTAAACTAAAGCTAGGAAATATTAATGCCTACCCCATGGAAGCATGCAAAGCCATAACTGCTTCTATCTTTTTACATTTTTGTTTCTTTCTTGGTGGCCACAAAACAAATGACTGAGTCACTGAATTCAAGGCAAGAGGCTTCCAGGTTTCCTATGTTGACCATCTCTCCCTTACTGGGAAACAGAGTAACTTTACAAAAGTTGTTTTACCTATCTGGGCTTTACCTGTTTTTGATTATAAAATAGAGATCACAAAATTCAAAGAAAAAGTTTCTGTGAAGATTTAGGTTGGAGTCAATTCTCCAAAGAGCAGAGAATGGAAAAGAAGTACCAGTAGTGCCCTTCTGCTTGGATGTGCATGTCAATACTGCTGTTCATGGAGAATGTCCAGCTTACTTCCAAGAAGAAACATACAGTGAAAGGGTATATGAACATGTGCAATCTTTGGGGAGCGAGAATAGAGGCAGGAGCTCAATGTAGGGTACCTCCGAGCCATATGGCTATGTTGCATCATGCCAGGGTGTCCCTATTCTCCTAGTCCTCTCTCAAATACAGCTTCAAATTTAGAAATGAAGCTCCAAAATACTATTTGCTGGAGATGACAATATAAGATAAGTGATCTATGCATTTTCATTCTCCTTACTTCTTCCTCTAGTTATTATTCCTTTATAGTACTATGTTCTTTTGCAAACCAGGGGATATCCTAAAGCAGAAGCATAAAGCAGAACAATTAAAGAAGTTCTCTAGAACCATCTCATATCCTATTTCATAGTGGCTTCACTACATGATAACAAAGACCCAGAAAATACAAACAAAACAACTAACACCTGAGTAACAGTAAGAACTCAGCAACATCTTTAAATGTAATTTAATTGCGTTATATCAGCATTCACATGCTTCTGGAAAGCAGCTATGCATATGCAAGTGTGGTGGTTTGAATGAGAATGTCCACCATAGGCTCAGGCATTTCAATGTTTGGTTTCCAGTTGGGAGAGCTGTGTAGGGAGGCTGAGGTTAGAGGAGGTGTGTCAGTGACTGGAAATGGGCTTCAAGGTTTAATAGCCTTGTGCCATTCCCAGTGTGCTTTCCGCTTCCTGCTTATGGTTTGAGATGTAAGCTCTTAGCTGTTCCTGCTACCATCATGGACTCTAACCCTCTGGAAGCAAAAGCCCAAATTAACCCTTCCTTCTAGCTCAGTGGTTCTCAACCTGCCTAATGCTGCAAGCCTTTAATACAGTTCCTCATGTTGTGGTGATCCCCAAACATAAAATTATTTTTGTTGCTACTTCCTAACTGTAATTGCTGCTGAGCAGTGTCCCAGAGTATAAGAATATCAGAAATATGTGCTTTCTGATGGTCATGATCCACAGGTTGAGATCCACTGTTCTACAAGTTGCTTTGATCTTGGTGTTTTATCACAACAATAGAAAAGTAACTAATACAGAAAGTGGTATATTTATCATTGAACTAGTATACTTGGTCACTAATGAATTCACAGACTCCATCAAATAACCTCATGGCTAAAGAGATCCATGGTACATAAGTGCTGAACAGAAACCTTCCATGAGATCACATTTAAACAACCATTTAAGGGAAAACCTTCATATAACTGATTTAACCTAAACTGGCTTCTGATTATATTCTTCCTGCAAGCTAATCAATACTAAACACTGTCAAATTTTCTAACTTAGTGTGTAAAACTGCTGATGGCAATTTAAATATTGTTAGCTTCCACCCTTTCATTCATAGGTGAGATCTAGATGAAAGCCACCAACTTGTAACCAGAGAGCCAGATCTGAACACAATCTCAAATGTGTTTCTTATTATTTCTTAATATTGGATCATTGGAGTGGGTTCAGTTGGCTTAAACACCTCTATTTACTCAATCATGCCAGATATTTATTATTTGGAATTCTATAGCCAGTAGACACTGTAAGACTTGTTTCAAGTTAAACTACTATTAGTCATGACTGTTCTTTAGAACAAAGATTTGCACTACATTGCTAGTTTCTCAGGCACTAAATAAGGGGTCTTCTAATTGGCTGACCTCTCCTCTTTTCTGATGGATAGCAACTGGCATTCACCCCTCTAAGCTCTCTTCAGAGTCTGACTAATGTTCTTAATGGGCTGCTTACCAGGTATAACTCAGAATAAAACAAAGTCCAGTTTTTAGAATTGGGTGTACCACTGTGGACAGAATCCAGAACCAGCCAATTAGAAAAATGAAGCTCAAGAGGCAGCGTTGCCATCTCAATGTATTTTACTTTTTCAAAGTAGTAACTAGCTTAAAACTAGTTAAGTTTATTCAAATTGTACTGTTAAAGAGCAATAAATTCATTGGTTTTATTGCTGGTTGCTTGCTTTCTTTCTAAGTTTTAGTACTGAGTACATGGGCACCATGAAATAAAAAAGACACAAATAACTGATAATCAACTGCACATGATATTCAGTTAAATATTCCATGAAGATCAGGAATTTTTTTTTAAATTTCATGCGTGTGTATGAGTGCATTGTGTGTGTGTGTTAATGTAGTGTGAATGTAGGTGGTGCTTACACAGAGGCCAGAGAAGGATATCAGGTGTCCTATTCATTCTCCTGCCTTATTCTTTTAAGACCAGTCTCTTTCTGAACCTGAAGCTAAACTGAAGGCCAACAAAGCCAAGCAATCCCTTTCTCCACACCCTGCAGTATGGGGGTTAACAGGTGGGCATGTGACCACTCTTGGCTTTTTACAAGAGTTCAGATCTGAATCCGGGAAGTCATTTCTTCCCACACTAGATTGTTCTTTTCTTGATGCAGCTAAGTTAACCGCAAAAGGAATCAGGATGTCTTTATGACAGGTATGAACCAGGCAACTGGTTCCTTTTGCCAAAGTCCCCCCCAATAACATAGGCCAGGACTACACAACATGATCAAGGTCTGAGGACCATTAGAGACAACAAAGCACTTACTAAATAGGTATTTGCATACGTGATTATTTTAGAAGCTGTCAGGAAATGAGCTAGCAAGAATACCTCCATATAAAAGTTTCATAGAAATTTTGAGAAGAAAAAAAATAGAAAAATAAGTGATGCTATCAAAAGATTACAACATACACATTAACTTGAATAGGAGGTGACAGAAGCATGGAGCTCTGTGATTCTGGGCCCCTTTCTCTTTTACACAGTGGGAGTCTCTAATATTTATCACTCATAAACTGCTGACAATGCCTGAAAACTTCAAAATGTCACTCAGCTTTCACTTGTAAATGGAGACTATTATTTTTGACAATCATCTGGTAAATCCATGCTCATATAAGCTGCACCCATACTTAAGGTAATAGTGTAGAACTGTAAAGAAAATTATCTGCCAATATGTTACCTTACTAGTACTTATCTCAAAAGTGTTTACCAAATTTGTGTTTATGCCTTTAGCAATCCTTCCCCCTCCACTGCCCTTCTGTATGTCAAACAAAATTAAGTCACAACAGCCATAGCATATAGGAGCCTTACTGAAACTGTAAAGAACAATGTTATAAGGTAAATGAATCTTTTTGAAAATGCTCAGGATCGTTAACCTTTTAATAACATAAAAGGTTTAATATTACTTCCCCGCCCTCCCAGCCCTCTACCCTCACCTGCCACCCATGTAAAATCAGAGTTGCACCAATGTTTTAAGATGATTGTGACCACTCAATTTTCAAATTAGGATTCTCTGGGCTCAATGTTCAAGAATAAAAATAAGGGGAATGCTCAAGCAATTATGACCTCACATCATGGATGACATAAGATAAATTCTTGCTCTGTGACATCTGCTTATGAGATTTTCAGAATAGAAGTAAGTGTCAAGTATTCTATCAGAGATGTATGATAGATACATGGTACATCTTCTACCGCAGATGTATGGGACAGAGGAGAGAAGAACACTGCTTTCATCCCATGTATGCAAGAAGAACACGAGTGGATCTGAGGGGTGAACAGAATGTATGCTCTGTGCAACTGTGGTTCAGTTTAGACGCGCAGTGGCGATGACACCAATTCAATTCTACCAGAAAAATCAACGTTCAACATCACATTTTCCTCTCTCCTAGGCAATTCCCGATTCTCTCCTCCCCTAGGTTTTCTTCTTCTTCTTCTTTTTTTAAAGACAGAAACATTAGCAATCCCTAAATCTGAAAGATTATATCAGCACGTTCAAAGGCTACCTCTGCTGACACAGGGCTTGAGGTATTCAGTAAATCCTGATCAGAAGTAACCCTGAAAACAGTGCAACAGGCCCTTCCCAGCAGTGATCCAAAGAAACCCACCCACCTCCTCTTCCTCACAGTGATGTTGCCCCCCCCCCCACACACACACATAGCTGAGGCCCTGTCCTTAGGCACCACCAGCCCAAGAGAAGGCTCCTCAGGATGTTCCACGTCTCCAGCTAGGAAAGGGAGAGTGCAGGAGAGGAAACACCCTTCATTTCAAAACAGCCACACACACAGTTAATTGTAGTCTAGTTGAAATTATACTCCTTACTATGTCTCTTCTCCATTACTAAAGAGACTTTTAGAAGTAAGGCAATTTTCTACTTTGGAACCTCAACCACTCCCCTGCTCAGCTGCTTTGAGTTATTTGGTATCGCCCAAAGAGGACAAGAAGAAAGCAGTGTTCTCAGGAAGGCTGAGTCCCATAAGCAGGGAAGCTGCTTGGCTGAGTCTGGATTCTAAAAACATGTAATATTTACAATTCCCCAAATTTCCCAGAAGACACTAGATAACATAAATAGTAATTTAATTGGGAGGAGAAATGTGTTTATGAATCCAAGATAAATTAGTTGTGTTTTGCACTGTTCTTTTTGGTTCTTCATGCAGTTTGTATCTTGTCTATTATATGCTCCTTAAAGAAAGTATCTAACCCTTTAAATAGTTGGTAGAAGTTAGGGTGCTATCTTCACCCTGTCTTCATATAGACAGAGGCCAACATATTTAAATAGAAAAGGGGCAAATACTATACCTACACACACACACACACACACACACACACAAGCCCCCACACACATTTCTAACTGGATATTAAGCACTATAATGTTAAAGCCACACCCTGTTTTATGGCAACTCCTTGAATTTTTGAAATTTTTGTTTATGGCCAAACTATTTCAGGTTTATAACACATCACACAAATAAATGACCAATTGTAGTCCTTGTTCAACCACTCTCAGGTAGTCTACAGTTCTCTAAGGCTGCAGAGTCAGTACCTATATGAAATTAAGTCTGAGGCTTCGACATATCATTATATACCAACTATTCTCTAAAACAGAGAACTAAGTGATTACAATCTGGATTATAAGAATATTGAGGCAACTGTATATAAAAGTTTTCTGGTTATTATTTAACCTTTTCCCAAAGATATCACTAAATTTATTTTCTCCCAATAACAAAGATAAAGAATTTACATAATTATCCTAACCATCACTCTTTCATAAAGACATAAAAAAATCTTATGAAATTAATGAAGCAAGTTTTGTGCACTAAATTTCAACTGAATTTCATGATTGTCTTCTAAAGAGATCATTATAAATTATTTTCCTCAGCAACAAAGAGGCACAGATGGAATCACCCCTTGCCCACACATTTAAGCTTTTTGTTTTTTTTTTTTTTTAAAAAAGTGCAATGATGAAACCAGTAGGGGAGAGACCCTGAAATTTTATATATAAAGAAGGAGAAAAGGATCAAAAATGTTTAAAGTAGAAGGTCACAACACCATTAGCAATCGGGAATTAAATGTAGAAGATTCCTATATTAAATCCACAGTTCTTAAAATAAATCTTTATGAGATGAATGTATGAAGCAAGTGAGGCAGAAACATGTTTAACAGTATACTATGAGCCCATCACATGTATATCTAACAGGCTCCTTAGGCATGAAGGGATATGTAAACGGACACTACAAACAATTATTATTGCTTACATGTAGATTTAGTATTTCATGCCTGACACACATGAATCATTGCTGGTAAGTATGTCGTCCCATTCCTTCCAAAAAGTGAACGCAAGGTTTACTCTAAAACAATGCAAAGGACTCCATTTTCATTACATTCAGAGGTAAAATATGATATTGACCCATAGTTTAGTTACTATCTCAAGGACACCTGCAGTGTTGTAATGACATATGGATTGCATTTGCTCCTGCAGTAATCTTGCTGTCAATTTGACTTTCTAGTGAAATGAAGCATACTGGATATTAAATTGATTTTATATATCAGATTTAAAATATTCAACCACTAACATGAAATGGAATTGTTCTACGCATTTTAAGTACTAATTTTGTCTTTAGCCAACACATCTGACTCCATTCCATAAACTACTTCCTACTTTATTCCTACTTTCCTTAATTCCTTGCACACACCGGGGTGGGGGAAGTTCCCTGACTGTCAGGTCTTTCCTACTATACACATATGAGAAAATATTTTATGACTACTTCATGTGCCCAACCTGTGCTTCAGAAGGCTGAAAACAGCTGTGTTAAGGTTTGGCTTCAATCTGCTGCTCCATTTCTAAATAATAAGTGCTAATGTCATGTGCAAAAAAAAAGTGAACATTAGTATTCCCCAAACAATCACCAGAACATATAAACAGGTGAGCACTGCTCGGTTCTGATTATCTAATAGCATTACAGTCATGCTCAAGGTGCCACGTGGGGAGATCAAAACTCAAAGACTCAGGCTCTTGGCATATGAGTCTGGGTGTGGAGGAAAGAAAACAAAATTGGTCTCTGGGGACAAGCTTCTGTGGATTGTCACTGGCACTGGTTCTGGAGAAGGCAATACACAGTTTCCAGAATAAAAATAACATAAGGACTTGCCAGCTGACCTCAGCGATGACACAAAGATAAAGAACAGGGAGGTCCCTTTTCTCCCCCCAGACAGCTGAGCCCCTGCCATGGAGCAAATGACAGCAGCAACTTAAAAATTCTTTTAAAACAGTATTTAAAAATATTTTTGAATCACAAAAGCTCTGATATTCATGATCAAATGAAGGTTACGTCCTCCTCTTGAACATCTGTTAAAAGTTCAAAGAAATCAGCTAGAATCAACAACACATTCATAAGAAAATTCAAAACCTATCTTTGAGGGCCCCTAGATATACCAAGTATCGTATTTGTTGGTAGCAAAAATAAGAAATTTAAGACCCTGTATAAAGAAAATATTTTCCCAAATGGAAAATGCAAATTCTCCTTTATATTTTTTTCTCACTTAAACTAATATATGCTGCAACAATGACTCATGCTGTCATTCCAAAATTAATTTTAGGCTTTATGATTTAAACACAGACACATCTATGAGGAACCAAAGATAAGAGATAAAATAAATGAGGTTATTCATATTCTATGAAATTACTTTATTTCAAAAATTATCCCGAATAAAAAATTTGTCTTTGTATGATTAAATCTTAGCACTAATCTCAAGTTAAAATTTACATTTTCTAAAAGGTATGATGCTCTCACAGAATGAAAGGTGATTTTCTGCTCTCTGTTTCTGAGGAAGGAGCACTAGGCAGATGACACTTACAAATGGGTTAGCCAGAGGACTTGGTGCCTGATTTAGAGGACAGTGAATTGTTTTCAAGGTGTTAAAACGTAATGATCACTTTTAAACAACATCTGAAGACAGACTCACTATTCAAATCAAGCACAGCAGAGTGAAACTCTCCAGCTCAGAGAAGAGCTCACAGGAGATGACGCCCTGGACAGAGCTGCCGTTCTACTGGTGAAGACTACACTGACACAATGTTCAGGACTTTTTAGAGCAAACCAGAATTATAAACTGGCATTTTAGGGCATGCCTTCATCTATAGATTCCTCCTTGCTTTTTTGAAGAAAAAAATGTGAAGTTTATTTACTACTGAAACTTAAACTGAAGCAGGCTTCCTCACGTAATGAACATGATGAAACACTTAGCAGATTCCAGTAAGAGCCACATCAATTTTTGAGTGTCTTCTAGAGCCAGGCAATATGTTGACTTTGACAGACACATGCTGTCATTTAAACCTCACAAATATCAGCACAGCTGTGAGGACAGTTTAAATCTAGAGTTTAAATGTTCTTTTTATTCTGCTATGCTGCCTCTTACAAATCATGATTCCATAAACTCCTTATGCTCCCAGATTAGACCATCTACACAACTTTTTTCTGTCACTTAACTTTTGATTTCCCATACAGAACCAGCTGAAGAAACATAAGTAAATATCAGTGAGAATAAAGTTTATATGGAATATGAAATAAAAGTGGAGTTTAAGCAATAATACCTTATTAAACAAAAAGGAAAAATTAACCTTAAATATCTTGGCTAAAACTGATAAATCCTTCAGTTAATTATACAATGTGTGCGAAACTCTTTATATTTAAGTACTAGTCAGAGGCTTGCTTCCTAGAAATAGAACATAACAAATTGTATCTATTGCTGTTCTCCCCACATTTCACAGCATCTAGTGTGGTGGTTCTCAATCTTCCTAATGCTACAACCCCTTAATACAGTCCCTCATGTTGTGGTGACCCCCAACCAGAAAATTATTTTCATGGCTCTTCATAGCTGTAATTTTGCTACTGTTATGAATTGTAATGTAAATTCTGTGTTTTCTGATGATCTTGGGTAATCCCTGTGAAAGGGTTGTTTGACCCCCCCAAAGGGGTTATAACCCAGAGGTTGAAAACCACTGATCTAGTACAAGAGAGGTTCTCAAAAAAAAAAAAAAAAAAACAAAAAAAACTGCTGTAAGAATCTAGTAAACAATTTAAAAAAAATGTCCTTTACAAACTTTTCCTGTAATTAACTTATGGAGTAATTGTAGACTCACAAGTAAGTTACAAAAGGTCATAGAGAGAAACCCTCATGTCCCTTTACTCCATGTCCCCAAACTGGTTATCTCTTATAGGACATAGGAAACCGACATAGATTCTCTTTGAGCGACTGTGAGAAAGTACAATTTTCTGGTGCTCAAAGTGGCCTTAGCCTCTCTTCATTTTAATGACAAGAAAAGGAAATGTGGAAAAAGCTGAATTATAGTCATATTTAAAAATAGAAAACTCTGAAAGATCATATCTCTTCACATATGAAACTCACGCCCAGAATCCCTTGAAGTATTCAGTAAGGAACTTCAAAATATTTCGAAACAATCTCAAATATCCTTACTTTCAAGTGACCTCATTTGATGGATACACACGACTCCACACATTATTTCACAAAGCTCTAGGACACCCAAAGATTCCTCATGGGGGATATGGGAACAGCTGGGAGGGAAAGTGGGGAGGGGTAAACATGATCATATTTCAAGAATACAGGAAAAAATAAGCCCAAATAGTTGTGAAGAAAATGAGAGTTTATTCTTAAAGGCCTTACTGTGTCAGTGGTAGGGCAAGCTAACCTCTGCAAAGACTGGGCTAGGTTAGTCAGCACTGCAGCAGACTACCTTGCCATAGGACTGCTGTGCAAAGCTCTAAATCCAACACAGGTGGCCTCATAAATACCAAATAAATAAATAAATGAGCAAATATATTAAAATTTGGGTGGGTTTACTTAATATACTAAATATTCTAAATTTCTTTAAAACAAAGAAAGCTGGTTCTTAGTAAACTGAGATTCTTACAAGGAAAAAGGGTTCCTTTCGTGTAGCAGTTTTCACAAGGAATCCTGAGAACACCTACTCTGACAATCTCCGAAACATTAAAAATAACATGACAAATCCATAGTCCATGTAGAGGGTGGGTCCATGCATCTGTATTTAACTTTTAAGGCTCCAAGTGACTGTGAGTCTCTTATTGAGATGAAGAAAGAGACCTGGTGAAAGTGGGTGCCTTGTTCAAGATTGTGACACATCTAGTCAGTGACAGACTTGAGACCAGAAGCCAAGCAGGAATAGGATTTTTAAAAAATCACCATATATAGAAAAAAATTAACTATAAAGCATTTTCAACAAAAACTATGAAGCAATTTTTTTAAATTGTAAAACTAAGCCAAAAACTGCCAACATGCCAACAACATAGTATATAGGTACTGTCACATTTAAGAACCTCCAGGGCTCTTTAAAAGGCTTTTTGTCTGAGACACAGTGTAGTGTTTGAGTTAACTGCCCACTTAGCAATGAGAACTTGTTTAGTGCTCTTAGTTGGTATCATGATGGGTTCTGCTGCAGATGCCCATCAAATAATTTGATTTTATAGCAAAAAGTTTATGTGTATATTGCTCACCAGAATAAGTAGATAATACATTATTAACTATTTAGTAAAATAGAATAGCTCCATTTTTCAACTTACCTTTAATAGAATCATTTTCAGCTCTCATTATGTCAATGAGTGAGCTCTCCAAAGAGTGCATGTCAAATGTCCTGGGGCGATCCTGTAAACACAAAATCACAGACCATTTTTAAAGAAATATTTTAAGGTTTGGAGATAACACAGTAGCAGAGCACTAGCATGTGTATGGCTCAGCTCCTAATAACCTCCCTCCTCACAGCATTTACCTACACAAGAGGAAAATAAATTGCATTTGGTAGGGCACAAGACAAAAAGTGCATTTACTCTAGCACTTCCAAAACATCAAGACCCACAAAAGCACATAGAGCTCACTGGATATTGCTTTTAAGCCACTGGCCAAAACAGCTTTATTCATTAACCAATGGTAATAAAACATATTCATAACATACAGAGGGGAATCACACATCACTTTTATTTCTGACAAGAATTCAACAAAGACATCACTTAATAAAGCATATTAATTAATAAAACACAAACCATTAAAACAGCCTTCACATTAAGAACAGTCATGAATGTAAAAGAAAGCTAATCTCTAAGACTTAAGACAACTAATAGGGTAAACCTTTCCACACTGTTACAATAACTCTCTATCAGTTTGGCAGAGCCCTGAAGGTCAATTCCAGCCAACTGAATCCATCTCAGATTGAGCCAGTTGAGTCAATGAGCCTCATATTCAGTGAGAGACCTTATCTCAAAAAACACACAGCATTCCAGAAGACTCCACAGGAACCTAACAAGCAGGGTTCTGTAGCCTTCTCTGCAGTTAAATGACTTTTCACTCACTTTCTGTCGTTGTTTTGTTCTTGGTAATAAACTCAGGCCCTTAAGAATGCTAAGAATCCACATAACTCCTAATTACTTTTTAACCCAGAGTTTCAGCTTGTTTAAAACAAACAAACAAACATCTCTTAAACACCTTAGACTGCTCTGCCATGCTTTTACTTTTTACTTGCTGAGATCTCACTTTATTTTGATATCTAACTTCTAGGCTAATGGGAGATATCTTCCACTCAAGAGTATTTTCTGATCAACCTGACATTTCTCTCTGTGCTTTTTTTCTGTATCACTTTGCATTATGCTTCCTGAAATAGGTACGCTCCTGCTTATCTTGTCCACATCTAGACACTCAGCAGTGTTCACTGAACCATGGTTTTCTGACACTGCAGATTTAGGAGTCCAGTTGCAATTACATCTGGGTCTAATTCCACATTAGAGGAGAGAGTATTATAGGTCTGCCTCTGGGATGAGAGATTCAGGGGTAAGAATGGGGTTATGGGTTCGGGTAGGGTGTTTTACCATTTGATTCTGCTCCAGAGGGCCACTCAGTCCAGAACTGATTATTTCCCCACCTTTTCCTCCTGATTTTTCCCTCTTCAGCTTTCTTTTTTCAATTGGGTCCCCAGAGAAGTAGGACATACAGCCAGAATTAGACTTTCTAAGGCAAAGAATGTGTAAAAGGGAAGACTGGTCTATTTTTAAGGCTTCAAGTGCAACATAACATCAAAACCCTTACTGCAATTTCTTTTAAAAGTGCAGTGGATCTGAGGTATAACTCAAGGTTTGGATGTCAACACCAAGTCACACTATCTCAATCCATAGTAGCTGAATATTTTTCAGTAGACTATGAGAACTATGCCTGTCCCTGGGTCATCTACCAAAGCCAGTACAAAGCATTCACCTGCTACGTCCTCTGACAATGTCCCAAGGGCAGGACCTATTTTACATTAAATGCCCTCAGTACGGCATTGACCTCAAATGGGTAATGGTGAGACAACAAAGTCCTACCACTTTGCCCCTACAGGACTACCCAGAAGGACCTGAGATGGCAGAAACTTGGTGGTGTTATCTTTTTTAAAAAATATTTTCTTTGTGTCCATGCTGTTAGGGAGTTAAGAACTGGGCTAAGGAGTGCTACCCACCCTTCTGCATTGTTATTTGTCAAGCACATCCACAGGATGGAGGTACTCAAAACAATTGCTAAACCAACATGTGGGTGGATGCTTCTGAGTGAGTTTTAAGCATGTGAAATATTTCTTCTCTGCTTCCTTGTCTGAAGGTTTGTTTAGATATTTCCCATTTCCCATTACAGCTGTTCATTTTCATTTGCCAAAATAAACAATAGGGATAGAACAACTTACTTGGTTATTCTTTTTCATGGAACTGAAGCTTGTGAATTTCCAGAATTTGCATTTTGCCAATCACAAAATGAAGAGAAAAGAGAAGCAAAATATACAGTGGTTCTGTGTGGCTTCTTTTTATAAAAGTTACTTTTAGTAAGTAAGTCAAAAAAGCTTCTGTTTGCTAATGGGGCACTAGAGCTTAGTAAAAGACTCCATGGTTATCTGGGTTCCAAGTATACCACAGACTGCTACTAAATTTAATAACCACTGACTTTACCTGAAAAAGTATAGCAAACTAGAATCCTAAATGAAAAATGTAAATTTCAGTAATTTTTGGGTTAAAATCATCTCAATCCTTTTTTACCCATATTTTTCTTTTAATTTATTGTGATTTAATTACAGGTTCACAAATAAATGCCAAAATATAAGCTTGGATCAATTGGCACTGACACTCAGGTGCAGTGTGTTGAGACAGATTTCCAGGTTCTATATGCTTTTAGAAGGAAAGACAGCCGCAAGAGATCGCTGATAATGAAATGCAAAGTCTGAGGGCTCAGTAGCATAAGCACCATTTGCTTTTCAACCCCACTGAAATAGGTATTCTTGCCCACAACCCAAACATACTAGCAATTAGACTTACTACAAACTACATTCATATAACATTTGTTTCCGCAATGCTCTGGTAATTCAAAGGGTTCAAAAGTCATATATTTTGTCAAGTTAGCTTCTTATCAATGGAGACTCAAAGCTTATCATTCTTAATTTTCTCCTTTAGTGATCTTTTCTATTTTTAACATTTAATTTTTTAACGATCTTGTCTTGTACCAATGGGAAATAGGTAGAAGGGCTGAGATTCAATAGTATTGCCAGCACACAAGAACAGAATAAACAATGTCAGCTTTCCTCTTCAAAGATCAAAGAGTTAAGTTTATTAAGGACTTGATTTCCAAGTTTTTTCCTTTTTGTCAATCCTCTGACAACAAAATGGACCACATATAATTGCCGATTTGCTTCTAGGATCCATTTCCCAGAAAGCAACTGTAAAATGGAATATTTGTCAAGTGACAGCTCTTCTTGATAGTTTTTGAGCCAATGACCAAAACCTGAACATCAGCCTAAGACAGTGCACTTGAATTTGAATATAGACACTAAAAAGCCTCAACTCTCAGGGTACCGCTGTCCTCCAGAATGCTTTTCTGGTCCAGAAAAGGAAGGAATTTCATTAGATGCCCACAGTCTCTTCTAGCACAAAATGCTTTTCATTTGTTTGCATTTGCAGAGCTGGCGATGAAATCCAGGGCTTTCCATGTCTAGGCAAGTGTTCTGGGAAGGAGCTATATCCACAGCCAATTTTCTTCTTTCGGTTTACAATATCCTAACTGTCTGGGCTCTTCGGGGATGTATATTTTATCAATTTGACAACTATGTCAAAAATCAAAGATGTGGATTAAAATCACTACTTAAAGTTCACTTTTTAGCCTACAAACCACTGCTAGTAAGAAATTGAACCCTTTTTCTTTCTTAGTGCTGGAGATTGAACTCAAGGCCTTCCACGTGGTAAAAATCATTTTACCACAGAACTATATAGTCCCAGTCTTCTTTACAGGGTTAATAGCCCATTATGCAAACAAAAGCAAAATAACAAGTTTTCTTTTTATTTGCCTATACAATTTGTTAGGGAGAAGATTAAATATCTTGCAAAAGTTAAACAACACCCTCCCCTCAACCAACAATCATATTTGATTCAAACCACTTTTGCCAGTCTTCCTTGGGAGAAAAGTTGATCATCTCTGTACTGAGCACCAAAATAAGTACCCACCATTAGTCTGCGTACTTTACAAGCACTGTTTTAATTATAAGCCTCAGACTTCCTAAGTTAGAATGTGTTGTTCCCATTTAATAATTTAAAAAAAACTAAGACTAAGGAAAACTCATACAATTTACTGCATAGGCAGGTTCCTGCTGAGTTCAGCAACACAGCTGTGATTCAAGCCTCATTCCAAAGTTGGGGATACTACCTTAGACAACAGGATCTCTAAAACTGTATGCACAAAGTGGGGGAGGGGAACAACGTTGAAAGGACTCTGAGGGCATAGGCACATGGCAAATGACTGGAAAACAGTAAGCACTTAAAGACTACTCAACAAAGAATAAAAAATGTGTAAGGGTGAAAGAATAAATAGAAATCTGAAAAACACATGAGAAAACAAAGCCTTCGTCCTATCTTCCCCACTGGGATGACACTTAGGTAAGACACACACATTACACCTATAACAAACACATTGGCAGGCTATCAACCGTAAACCAAAGGAGCAGGCTGGTCCTAATAGTAATAATGCTGGCAGCTAATTTCAAATATTAAATGCATGCCCTCACTCATCCCTCACAAAAGCCTTGTATAATCAGTATAATCAATTATTCCCTTTCACAGATGGGGAAAAAAAAGCTTACAGTAACAGAATGACTTTATCCTTGTCAGGTATGTAGTGTAACAAAATTTGAACCCAGGCCTTTAGCTTGAAAACCTGTGAACTTAATAACTACCCATAAATAAAAAAAATAAAAAAAAAACCCTATCATTTTCAAGGCTCCACAAGCATCTTTATTGCAATGTTCTGGCTACTTTATTTTATAATTGTATAGCTTTTGTTGGATGTGTTTTGTTTTTTTAAAAGACAGGCTCTCCCTGTGTAGCTTGGGCTGACCTCTATCTAGCTCTCTTTTGTTAAGATTACGTTTTCCTTCTTTTCCTTTGTGTGCATGTTGGGGTAGGGTGACTGTGTGCTCTGATATGCCTGTTGAGATCAGAGACAACATGCAGGAGCTGGTTCTCTCCAACTCAGGTGATCAGGCTTGGCAGAGGTGCTCTTGCCTACTGAATGGTCTTGCCTCACCATGGCCTCCAACTCTTGATCCTCCTGCCTCAGCTTTTTAAGTGCTAGGATTTCAGGCACAGTACGGCTAGATCTTGTTACACTTAACATTAAGTTGCATGTAAGTAATTGGTTGGTTCCAAGAATCTTGAACTCACCATCTTCCTGTATCAGTCTATCATGTAGCTAGAATTGCAAGCCACATTTTTTTTAACATTCAGATTGATCTAAGCCAAAATATTGTTGCTGTTGTTTATTTTTTGAGACAAGGTCTCACTGTGTAGCCTGGCTAGCCTAGAGCTCTCTATGTAGATCAGGCTGGCTTCAAACTCATAGAGATCCACCTGTCTCTGCCTCCTGAGTGCTAGGATTACAGGTGTGCACCACTATACCCAGCTGCCTACGTTTTATTATACTTGAAGAAGCCTCAGAATCACACGGGGAGGTCTTGTTTAAGAACAGTTTACTGAGCCACCCCAGATTCAGGATGTCCAGGAAGAACCTAAGAATTCACATTTCTGGCAAGTCTCCATATGAGGCCAGAGACTATACATAAAAACTACTAAGGTAAATAATCCCAATCAACATGTTAGTTTCTTTAGCTATTTGGGTGGTGTGGTTTGCATCTTATTATCCTGGCACTTAAACTGTCACTATTATCTGGCATCTAAAATCTGTTATTTGGGGCATATCATACCTGCCTTCAGATATTTACTAATAATGTGCTCCCTCTCAAAACTGTTGGTCAAATGCCCTATAAATCATCTCTACTTAAAAAGACAGGTGAAGCACATGCTCATTTCTTTTTAATTAAGATTCTTAAATTTCTTTTAGTTAGATTCCTTGATCTGTATAGCATATCCTGACCAACATTAGTTTATCTGTATAAAAAGTCTAAGAGCATAGTCTCAGATTTATACTTAAATCTTGTTATAAAATATCAGTACCTACATTTATTAAACATTCTGGATTTTCTTAAAAATCATTAAAAATTATTATCTCTACCAATTCCCTAAGGCAAAATTTTCTCGTGTTTCACTCTTATTTAGGGGACATCCACATTCACTAGGTAAGAACGACAGAAAGCATCATGTCATACAGTCTGTACTGGATGTTGTTTTGTGTTCAGAGATTCCGTCTTCAGACTGAATTTTCTCATTAAAATATATTCATCTAACCACTACTAGTACCACTCTTTTTTGGCTCTTTTTATAAACCCATGTCACTGTGTTTGGTGCTACCAGACTTGCGTGATACAAAAATGGAATTAATTGAATACAACCAGATCATTAAGAGTCCAAGGCAAAATTCAGCTCCCTACTTTCTTCATTCCCTTTCTGTGATCACTTTCAGTCTGCTCTTAATCCATATCAAGCTGTGGAAGTTTCTCTTTCTGGCTTAAATTTTCCCTGGTGAAGAAGGGAAAGGAAAATATTTTGGTTCAAAAGGAAAGTCAATGCCAGTGTGTCAGTTGCCAAAACAAATAGGAAGCTTGAAAGTTCTGGGAGAGCTCACATTTAATCAAAGCTAACTATGGGAGTTTTAATCCAAGATTTTCCAAAATATAAATATTCTTCTTGGATGAAATGCTATTTATGTCCACAAATCACAAAGAGGCGACTGTACAGTTAACTTTCAGGACTCTACTTCCAAAAGGCCTTATACTCCAGCACAGAGTAAGCTTCTTTGCTTTGAGTCCCTCAGCATTCCCATGCTTCACCAGACAGACAGGCTGCTGATTATCTCCCTGGATAGGACTGCACGCTTCCTGCAGCACAGGTAGAGCATGCTGTAAATCTACCTCCACCGGTAAAGCAAGAAGCTGCGGGTCTCTCCTGGCTCTGAGTTGCATTTCTCACATAAATTCATCTGCATTAGTTTCTTACAAGTACCATGAGAAGTCACTAACTGTTGTTATCCCATTTTAGGATAATAAAGCTTAAAATCATACTGTAAGTAGATTTAGAGGTGAAGTTTAAAAAAATCTATTTAAGTAAGTTGTGTCATAACATAGAATGCTCATTACTGACATGCACAAGGTAAAAATTTTTGGTTGTGTCTACATGGCCTGGATGCAGGCAAGTGTCAGGGGGTGACATCAAAAAGGAAATTATGTGAATGTGAAGAAGGGGCAAGGAAATATACTTAATAACACCTTATATTTATTCTTTGCCATTTCTCTTTTGAGTCAGTACTTTCTCATCATAACACCTCCAATGAAGGTAAAGAGTTCTTACTTAGGCTACTATTTCTAACAGGGTTCTAAACTACAGCTGAATCACTCTGATCAGCTCATAGCTCCATTTGGTTTCCACATGAACTGATAAATCAGAAGATCTCTTCAGAAAGCCTTTGAGGAAATTACCTTTTACTTCCCCTTCACTAAATGCCACATGTACTTATGCATTTTGAGTATTATAAAATCTTTAACGTGTTTTTATTTAAAAAAAAACTCGTTGCCACTTATTTGAATTAAAAAAAACCAAACTGGCAATTTAGACCTCATTAGTTCAATAGATTTCCTTGGCTATTTAGCCATTCTAACCTTGCTTGGAGGAAAGAAATAGTTAAAACCCATTTATCTACTAACTGGATAAGTCATCTTGGCACTGCAACATCACTGAATCTTGATTTCATATACACAAAAAGAAATTTATCTCTGTAAAATTGTGATGAGGGGCCAAGAAAATGGCTCTGGGGTGAGAACACTTGCTCTGCAAGCATGGGAACCCAAGTCCAAAGCACCTACATAAAAAGCTAGGCATATTGACTTGGTGTGATGGTTTTTTGCTTTGTCTTATTACATTTTATTTTGTCAGTTGCTATCTCTTAGAAGCCTATTCTTTTCTATTAAAAGTCAGAAAGGCAATGGATTCAGAGGGGAGGAGAGGTGGTAAGGAATGGGAGGAGTAAAGGGAGGGGAAACTATATCAGTATATGTTATATGAGAAAAAGACCCTATTTTCAATAAAATGAAAGAATAAACTCTAGGATACGTAAAAAATAAATAAAATAAAAAATCTGGGCACAACTTCATGTGCTTGTAACTTCAGCATTGTGAGGTGAAGACAGTCAGACAGCAGGAGTCAGATGGCCAGGAAGGTATCCTGTCTTGAAGATACCAATTGTCCTCCTCTGACCTCTGCATGTGCATACAAGGGAAACTGCACCTGCACACTCACATGTACACACACACACACACACACACACACACACACACGAAAAAACTGGTGAGAAGTAAACGAGACATGGTATGTGACAGTGGGGCACAAAGGCTGGCAACTAGAAGGCACACTCAGTGAACATCCTTGTGTGCCCTCCCTCTGTGGTATATGAAAAAAAGAGTGAAAGTTACATTTTATTGATGGAGGAGAGTTATCTGTCTATGTTTTGGGGAGATGCTTCAGGCAGTCGCCATAGGGAGTCTCCATGCTGCTCCTCTCCGAGATGGACGCAGGTTAAGATCTCTCCTGGTAAGCCACACCTCGTGGTGCTACCCAGATTACTAAATATGGGTTAAAGGAAGATGTGAGAATTAACCAATAAGAGGCTGAAACTATGGGCCAGGCAGTGTTTTAAAAGAATACAGTTTCCGTGTAATTATTTTGGGTGTAAAGCTAGCCGGCGGCCGGGTGGCAGGACGCAGCCCCGCCGCTTCACACTACATTTTATGAATGGGTTATTGGCCTATCTGAATAATCCACCCATTCTGTGCTTTACTATGGCCAGTTTCATACAGGTTATCATAATAAACCCAAACTTCTGGATCCAAAAATATCACAGATATTCTCCTAGCTAACAAGCTATTTAACACACAAGGTTATTGGTTTAAGAAAAGTAAACAAAACTAAATTGATGCCCTGAAGGGACTGAGTCAGGTTATAGACACATGAAGACCCTAAATAGCTGTCAGAATTCCTCTTCTCCATGTCTGCCTGGTTAGCTCAGGGCCCAGTCAGCAGAGGGACTGCAAACCCAAAATACACTCTTTATGCCTGAGTTGAGACTTATGTTTTGCAACTCTTAACATCTCTTCTTTTTGTGACCATTGACAATGATGACAAAAAGCAGTCAGTGCTCAGTCTCGACCTAACAAGGCCACCCCGTCTTTATCTCTGTACAGTATCCAGGCATAATACATGCCCCAACTCTCAAGTAGAAAATAGGAAGTTACCAGACTGTACTCTTCATGAGAAGCCCCTACCTTGCCATAGTCAAATATTTCTAGCCTACAATCCATCAAAAACAGCAAACACTTATATATTGAAAGAGATGGATGAATAAGGCTTGATACGCTCCACAGGCTTCCAAAAGACCCCTAACCTCTGAAGACCTTTTAAAAATGAAATATGAACAGAGATATAATCCCCAAAGAACAGCCTGTCCTGTTCTTTTTAATTCTTTTCAGAGATCATACCCACAATTCCACAGTAGCCTAGAATTAGAAGAAAGCCAAGATTAAAGATTATACCCTGCTAGTGGATTTTCTCAGAGCTGGGCTTGTTTGCTATTTTTTTTTTGATAGCCCAGAAAGAGATGAGGCCATAGGTGTATGTGGGAGTAACACCAGGCTGAGCAGGGAAAACAGGCTGAGCAGGGACAGCAGAAGTGTGAGCCATCAGAATCTTTAAAAGACACTTGGAAGACTCTTTGTATACCCTTTAAAGACTCCGTACCTTGGAGAAGTGTATACTTTTACAATGAAACCCTACCATGTCTAAGAACTGCTTCAAGATAAATGGCAAAGAAGAGTTCTGGGGTGTGAGAGAGGATTGTCCAGGAGCCAGAGACTGCCAAAGCCAGGTGACTATTTTGTCTAGTCAATTTTTAAAATTTTCCAAAATAAAAAAATTAAAAAAATACATGGGGGAGAAAACCTTATTTAAAAAGGGGGAAATCATCAGCCAAACATTGTATTTATTGGTGTTCAGGAAAATAAAGATTATTATGTAGCCCAAATCCCACTATTATTGTGGTGAAATAATTTAATTTTTAAAATTATAATTCATTTATGAAAAGATTCTTTAAAATTAAGTTCAATTATCAATAAATGGAAACATACAATGGTTTCCACATTTAAATGACATTTGTGTGTGTGTGTGTGTGTGTGTGTGTGTGTGTGTTGCATGTACATGCACAAATGAAGATCAGAGGACAACTTGAAGCAGTTGGCTATTTCCTTCTGCCACGTGGTTTTCAGGAACTGAACTCATATCATTAGGTTTGGCTACAGGTGATCTCACCTGCTGAGCCAACTTGCCAGCCCTGACTAAATTGCTATTGCAAATTTTGTTTTCTTTTAATAACAGAATCTTTTGGAAGACAAATACTAGGCATAATCTTGTTTTACTCTCAAAAGGACTGGAGAAATGAAAAAAAGGGGAAGAATCAGGAGAGCAGCATGCCTATCCTGGGTTATATGTCTAATAAACAGCAAAGCCATTATGTAGAGGCCATATCTGTCTTTTCATAATTAAGATTGTTTTAGGGGTAGAAATATTCTTGGGGTCTCATTGACAATAAAGTGGAGCAAATGTTTTACTAGCTAGCACCATGAACCTACCAGTTGGATGCATCCCTCTAGGCTTCCTGAAAGGATTATTATTTAAAATGTACCTCACATTATAAATACAAGCATGCTTTGAAATGCATAATGCAATATACAACTGGTGTATAAAAATGATCGATGTATATCAAAAAACACTCTGCAAATTCAAATTGTCCAGGCCAGCATAGTACAATATGGGAAGTATTTGCATAACTCAAGGCTGAAGTTTAATAATTCAGCCCATAAACCTGAGGTAGGACAATGTACAGTGATCAGGTTTTCTTTGACATGAAGCAGTACCAGAATTCTGCTATGCAAAGGCTTAAAGTTTGCCTTTGGTCATATCACTTTGTCAGAGTGTAAATAATAATGTATACAGGTATACAAAGTAGCTTATATAAAAATTTATTTACAAATTTCCAATTTGGAAATTTCTATTTTATTAATGGTCACATTTACATATCACATCTGATATATCTACAGCTGAATCTGTTAGTTTGCCTTAAAGTTTAATCAATTAGATCCTGGAGTTAATGGAGTTAAATTATTTAGTTAGTTTATGATTTGATTATAATGTTAAGAAAAATGTGTGCTAAATAGCACTCAGATATTAGCAAAGATTAGAAAGAGATTATAAAATACATTATCAAATCATTTTTGTGAGAGTCCCATACCTATTTTATAACATAATTTCTCAATAAATTTATGCTAAAAATTAGCAATAACCATATTCGTTAGGCTTGCAATAAGTAAGCTTTTCTGATAGGTTTTAGAGCAATTTTTTGATCACATTTCAAGACTTTCCTGAAAACAACACAAAATATGGCTAAAAATTCTACCCTGGGGGCTCTTGCAGAGAATCTGGGCTCCTTCCCAGCACATATATGGGAGCTCACAACCTTCTGTAACTCCAGTTCCAGGGGATCCAATGCCCTCTTCAGATCCATAGGTATTAGGCCTCATGAAGTACACAGACATACATACAGGCAAATCACTCAGACAAATAAAATAAAAATCAATAAATTCTTTTTAAATGAGGGAAAAACAGGGGGAAAGGGTTTGTTTTTTTTTTTTTTTTTTTAAAAAGTCTACCCTAGTTAGTTTCAGCTCTATCAGGTAATAGCAGATCTAGTTAGACGCCCTCTACAAAGAGGAAGAAGTTATACTCCTTCCCCAGCATGTTTTCCAGTATTTCAATTCTAACAGAGCTAGATACATCCAACACATATTTCACAATTACAAAATTGGTTTCTGTCTAAGTCAAACAAAAGATTTCCTATGCAAAAATCTCTCTTGGAATCAAATTAAGAAAAGATAAAATGGAATGAGGTTGCATGTTATGATGTTTAATAATTCACTAAGACATGTCACCTGAAGCACTATAGTGACTTTCTATTTATAAGCACACGATATAATTTTAAAGACACAATGTTGACACCACCTAGTAAGTTATTAAGGTGACAAGAATTGTGAAATTAAGACAACTTAATAAACCTATGATGTTGTGTCTAAGGTAATAGCAAATGGAGCCTTAAGTAAAGTCCTGAATTCTCTCTCTACCAATCAAGATTAACGGTAATCTTTGGGGCCATTTTCCTGGTTCTTAGCTAATGGAGATGGGAACATAAATGGAGCTTTAGATAATAATATATAGACTATGGAATTCTGCTCTACTTTTCCTGTAAGGACAGATCTAGGCATCACTCCAATAAGGTACTATATTCAAATATAATTACTGGCAGGCATCCCAATCTATTATTTGGTTTGGAAATTGGAGCTCCAGGATGTGTTTGGCAGGACAGACAAGACTTATTTTCTCCTAAATGTAAGGGTCAAATCATACCTTAGTCACATGAATATGAGCCTTGTCTCTTTATTTTGAAGTCAGGACAATACAACCAAAAGTCACGGGACTAAGGAATTCTATTACAGGGAGTAATAGAGCCTATCGGAAAGCGCCTAACCCATTTCTGTTATATAGTAACTACTCAAATGAAAAATGAAGGGATAAAGCCAGGCAGTGGTGGTGCAGCCTTTATTCCCAGCACTTGGGAGGCAGAGACAGGCAGATCTCTGAGTTCAAAGCCAGCCTGGTCTACAGAGCGAGTTCCAATACAGGCTCCAAAGCTACAGGGAAACTCTCTTGAAAAATAAAACAAAAACAAACAAACAAAAGTATCTGGGGCCAGTGAGATTGGTTAAAGACACTGCTGCCAACCCTGATGACCTGAGTTCAATCCCCAGGTCCCACATGGTAGAAAGAGAGAAACAACTTTTACAAGTTGTCATCTGACCTCCATGCATGTACAGTGGCATTGGCATGTACACATAAATACAATAAACAAATGTTATAAGAAATTTAGTTATTGACCTTAACATTATGAAGTTTAACATCTAGAGTTAATAAACAAATATGCTATCATCTTTTACTTTTAAAACTCTAAGAGCCAACTTTTTAAATGGAAAGCCTCATTATGTTGCTCAGGTTGGCCATAACTTCTAGACTCTCCAACCTGCCTCAGCCTCCAGAGTAGCAGAAACTATATTGGGCTTACAATCAGCTTTTGGTCATCACATACAGCTAACTTTTCCCTTTCATCTTACATGCTTGTGGGAGGAGTTCCTCTCACCCCAAACTTAAGCCTTTTATGTTGTGAAGAGGTACTATAGTATAATGGTTAAGAGCCAAATCTTGCAGATACATAATAATTTCTACCTCATAGGATTACTGAATGGATTAACATACAAAACACAACATTAAAAGCATCATATAGGCCGGGCGGTGGTGGCGCACGCCTTTAATCCCAGCACTCGGGAGGCAGAGGCAGGCAGATCTCTGAGTTCGAGGCCAGCCTGGTCTACAAGAGCTAGTTCCAGGACAGGCTCTAGAAACTACAGGGAAACCCTGTCTCGAAAAACCAAAAAAAAAAAAGCATCATATATATTATTAAATGCATATTAATTTAATGTATCTGAAAACAGGATTCAAGTTATGACTTCTCAATTCATACCGTCAATTCATGAAGCTTTAGACTAGGTAAAAACTCAGAAACAACTTTTAATTAAAGTTTTTTCTCAAAATATACCTCTTTGGTGGATCAGTTAGGAGGCTATATAGTCATGGGGGTGTATAATCAGGCTTCCTAAATGTTGACAAAATGGAAGGTTGAAAATTAACAAAAAATTGTGCAGGAGTTCAGGCAAGATGGCACACTGGATAAAAGCTACTACCTGAGTTTGATCCCTGGATCCACTTGGTGGAAGGACAAAACTGGCCCCTGTAAATTATCTTCTGACCCCCACATGTACACATGTGTACACATACAAAACAAATAAAATGGAAAAAAATTAAACATTATTAATTTTAAAACCAGGATTTGTCCAGAACAAAAGCAAACTTGCAGTAAACAAATGTAAAAAAAAATCTGTTTCATTTCAAACTAAATAAAAGTTGTCCAATATTAGGCAAGTTTCAGATAATTTCTTTTTTAACATAACATGCTATCCTGATTTATATGAATATTATAATCTCATATTAAGCCCAGTACCAAAAATTATGGAGATAGGGAGCATAAAACAATCCACTTTCTAATCTTTCCATATTTGAAAACAATTTTTTTGAGACAGGTCTCACTCACTATGTAGCCCTGGCTGGTCTTAAACCCACAGAGATCCACCTGCCCCTGAAGTGCTAGGATTGAAGGCGAGCACCACCATGCCCAGCCTTTCTGTATTTAAACCAGGTTTACTGGCCACCCTTTTCTTATCCTTAGCATAATAGACAAGAAAAAGCAAGAGGAAAGTAAAAAAAAAAAAAATAGACAAACAAATGAAAGCTTCAGTGGAGAGCAAATCTAAAGCCTTACACAGGCCAAACAAGTGCTCTATTATTAATATCCCCAGCCCTCTGAGAGGGTTAGTTTTTAACAACAGCCTTTATTATCAATCTCAGTCTGCTATTTAAAAAACAAGTTTAACTAATCCAAAGGATTCCATATGTTCAACACATCCTACCAGCCCCATAGGGCGAAAACCTGACACACATATATAGATATTTTATTTCCTGAACTTCTCATTTTCCCTGAATAGTTCTCTACCAAAGTTTGTAAGTTCAGAATGAGTGATCATTCGGTCAAATAAGTTTACTGTTAGCGTAAGAAGTAGAAAATAAGGAAGAAAAGTGCATACAATTCTCACACTAATCATAATCTAGTTAAAGGGTATGGGTTTATAAACATTTATTTTTATTTTATGTCCAACGGTGTTTTGCCATGGGTGTCAGGTCCCCTGGAACTGGAGTTACAGACATTTGTGAGCTGCCATGTGGGTGTGGGGAATTGAGTGCTCTTAGCCACCGAGCAATCTCTCCAGCCCCCAAGGTATAGGTTTGTTTTATAATACATACTTTTATTTTATGTGCATTGATGTTTTGCCTGTATGTATGTCTGTGTGAGGGTGTCAGATCTTAGAGTTACAGACAATTGAGAGCTGCCATGTGGTTGCTGGGATTTGAACCTGGGTCCTCTGGAAGAGCAGTCAGTGCTCTTAACTGCTGAGCCATCTCTCCAGCCCAAGGTATTGATTTTTTAAATTAGCAGTACATAAATAGTTTGTGAGTCACCTTTGCATTAAATTGCTTTAAAATTTATGTCTTAAAGAATATTAAAAACAATTTTTTAAAGCCATTGTCAATGTCTTGAGCAGCTATTTATCTGTTACTACATGACAACTGCGCTTTGGCCTGAGCAAAAAATAATGCTTTCTAATAGCAAATACCAACAAGGAAAAAAATTAAAAATAAAAAAACTAACACTAAATTTGACCAAATATTTTAAGATGCCTTGCACCTGTATCCTTAAGGAGTGAAAAGATAATTCCTTGGACTGACATAGGTCTCTCTTAGCAAACTTTCACTTCCCTTAACCAGGAGCACTACGACTATCTTATACTATGCTTTAGTCCCTGCTGAACTGTATCTAAAATAACCCCTTGGCTGTAACACATGTGTGTGAAACATTCGTGTATAAATAATTTTAATCCCGTGTTTAGTTTCCTTATTTGTAAATGGGATAAGGATAAACTTACCTTGCGGGTTGCTATGAGGAGAGGTTCGGTGTACCTCATGACTTTCTATAAATTTTCTAAGGACACAGGAACGATCATACGCTATGGTATATACACTGAGTGTGGCAAGTGATGTTCAGCTGATCTGAAATTCCCTTTACCTTGTTTCTGTGATATAAACTGGCTGTTCATTAGTTCAAAAACATCAAACAATCTGACTCCTACCAGATAAAGGATATACTAGTAGCAACAAAGACAAGTGATCTTTGCCTGGATCTATTTTTAGGAATGGTTTAATTATCTACACCCCTAGAGTTAACACTGGAAATAAACAAGTGGGTGAAGGGCAACAGGGCATCAGATACCAAAAAAAAAAAAAAAAAAAAAAAAAAAAGAGCATGGCACCCTATGGTTTTCAAAAAGAAATTGTTAGCATTTAGAAGGCTCTGGGTTCTACACCAAGCACTACAAATAATAATTAATAGTAATAATAATTTTAAACATGGCAAAAACCCCATCTACCATTTCTCCCTAAGCAGTAGTCCTTACTAACACAAGAAAGGTCAGAATTTGCAGAGAGATTTAAGAGGAATTGCTGAATCGATCAGTTCAGACTGCTCAGACTACAAGGTCCACGTCTAAATATAACCAAGAGGAAAACTGCAACCTAGCAGTTAGTTGGTTTTAGTGAATCCCTACCTTATAATGTTAAAAAGGTCATTTTTAGTTAGTTTCTTCAGATAGGCAGAAAACATTCATTAGTTTTCACAACAAAACACATATCTGTTACATATTACCGTTCTTCCTTAAGCAAGTGAAGAAAATTCTCTTGTTAAACAAGAAAGGTATTATAAGTTATTAGGGTATCACTAACTACCTGATATCTGTAGTCATAAAGTGAAAAATTAAGGCCCACGAAACAAGTGAATATTTTTTGTTCCAATTACACTCATTTGCTAAAATAAAGACAGGCAATCAATTTATTTTCTAAGATCTCTAATATGGACACAGACAATTCCAATTCTTTCATTCCACAGATACTCTACCACATCATTTCCTTATTCATCCTAATTTATTAATGGAACAACATCTTACCGGAAAAGGAAAAATGGTGTCAGCCCTGTTCAAGCTATCTTCCATCCAGGATTTGGGAGCAAAGGCTGAGCTAGGGCGAGCATACTTCTGAAGCTGAATATGATTGCTTGCAAAATTTTTCTTCAAAGGTGAGATGGAGTTCAGGGGTGTTATTCCACCATTCAGCCCTCTGCGGTGATCTCGGCCTTGAGAAGCTCCCCAGCCACCATAGCCGCCACCTCCTGGGCTCCAGGAAGAAGAGGGGGTTGGAGAGGGACTCTGGTAGCTGCTCCATGGAGAAGGAGGTTTGCTAAGATTATTCGCCAAATGAGGCAGCTGGTTAAAAGCAGCATTTCTATGTGTGAAAGGTGGGGGGTGGGGACTGGCAGGAGACCTCCTTTGCTGCTGATGCTGGCTGTGATGATGCTGGAAATGGGGGTGATGAGGATGGTGCTGGGAGAGAGGACCGATCTGAGGGGAGAAGCTACCACCAAAGCCAGGGCTGACATGATGGGGGAAATTTTGAAACAACAGAGCACCATTATTAGCTGAAGCGCCAGGGACTCCACCCTGGTGAAAGAAACTTGCATCTTCATTGATTATCGTGGAGGAAGAAGGTGCTATCGCTGCTGACCAGTTACTGAAACCAGTAAGGGACGATGCACTAGATGTCAAGGGTTGGGTGGAAGTACCGAGGCCCGTGGTTTCTTGATAATCAAACCCTGTCAACACTGGTGATTCAATGCGTATTTTTTCTTTTCCATTGCTGTTTTCTGAAGAATTGTCCCCTGGATTTTCTTCAGCTTTTGCCTTTTCAGTTTCAGGCAATATTCCAGCTTCCTGACCTGGACTGGGGGAGAGTTGTTGCTTTTCTAAAGGGTCTTGTTGTTCCTGCTGTTGATTTTTTCCTTTTTCTGACCCCAAGATCTCATCCTGAATGTTATGGGTAGCTGGAGCAGGAAAGAGCCAAGCTGACCCAGCACTGCTGCCATTGGCAGCTGTGTTATTATTTATAAAAGCAGCAGGGTTGGGGGTGGCATTTTGGTGATGGTGTGGAGGCTGCAGATGTGGATGGAATCGGACTGGAAAAGCAGATTTATTCCCAGTATTGCTTTGTACTAGCACTCCAAACCCGTAATCCCCCATTTATTATTTTTAGGATCAGAATCTCACACACACAAAAAAAGACAATCTAATGTCTCGCGTCTTTTCCTCTGTATCTCAAATTTGTTTGCTTGAAGTATCTTATTATTTATAGCTAACTCAAAGATCACAGCTTATCACCCTAAGTATCTCTGATTTGGAATTCTGGTCTCTCTGGAAGGAAAAACAACTAAAAAAAATCTCTTAAAATATTGATATGAATCCAATTGGGGTTATTTTTAGGCGGGAATAAAAAAGGAAAAAGGTAAAAATCAAGTCTTTGGTTAGTAAAATAGGCGCTTTCTTTTTCCAAAGGAAAATGTACATGAATGAGAAAAACACAGCTTCTCAAGCATCTATGGATATAGAAGAATAAGCACTGTGCAGAGTAAAAATATATATATATAAAATTTAACAATCACATATGGTCTTCCTCAGCAGTTTAGATTCACATAAAAATTAGAATAGGATTAAGGGGAGAATACGTTCTTTTCTTGGCAGCTTGGTTAAAAAAATCAGGAATAATTTAAGAACATTATATATTATATATTTATATATAGATAGATTATATTAGGTTATCTGGGGCGGGAGGTGAATTTCTGGTTGCCAAAGAGGAAATCAGCCTTGACTAAAGGGAAGATGATTGCAGGGAGGTTTCTGCTGTTCCTGGTCCTGTTTCTGTTCTTTTGTAGGGTGCAGTGTGGGCCTCTGGGGCTGTTCCTGGGGCTCCGGGTGCAGATCTTGCTGCGTTTGCTGTTCTTGTCCCTTCGGCCTCCTCTCCCCCATGAAAGGGGTTGGAAACACCCGTTTCTCCCTCTGGGGGGTGTCGCGATCAGGAGGGATTAGCGAGACTGGACAAGGGCGAGCTGGCGGCCCGGGGGTGCGGGGACCAAGGGGGCGACCTGGAAGGTCCTGCGGTTTCTGCCTCTTCCCCTCTCTGCGGCTCCGGGATTTTTTTCCCTCATGGGACCCAGGGGCGGTTTGTTCAGTTCTCTCAGTTCGATTCTCCGCCGGGGGGGAGGGGGAAGGGGGGGGATGGACAAAAAGGAAAACCCCGCTACCGTAGTTACTCTATAGGAGAAAGGCCTCCCCCCTGGGCTTGCGCTCTCTTTCCCCCTAGACTGCTTGGAAACTATAATTTAGAAGGCTTTTGTTTCTCCTCACGGTTGCTGGGCCGCCGCCGCCGCCGCTTTCCCCCGGTCCCGCAGTCCCAGCTGTCGTCGTTGTGGACTCCGCCTGGCTCTTCTTTTGCTTTGCTTCTTCCTCCTCGTCTTCCTTTGCCGTCCGCCGCTGCCGCCGCCGCCGCCTCCGCCGCCGCCGCCACCACCACTGCCTCCGGTGCCCGGGTCCCGCAGCCGCGGCTGAGTCCTTCTCCTCAGGACCGAGCCGAGTGAAATGACAACCAGCTGGAAAGACCGAGAGACACTTCCGGTTCGAGGAGGGAGGGGCAGGGTGTTGCGGAGGCCCCGCCCAGCGTGCGGAAGACCAATCCGACGCTACGATTCCGATTAGGCCACGCCTCCTAGGCTCAGAGCCCCTCCCAGGAAGGTCCCCGGTCATCTCAGAGCCGCCCCTTCCGCCTGCGCCTCGCCCAGTGGGGCCGACGCCGGAGTCGGGTCCGCTCACCTAGTGAAAGGCTTGTGCCGCCATCTTTTTTGTGGGCAAAGACTCCTTTGAGGTTTATGTTCCCAAAGTAGGCTTCTCAGGAAGCCCACAGAGAGACGTTTGGAATAGAGTGGGCTCCTTGCGCACTGAAACACTGAGCTGAATTGTTGGGGGCCGAAGTGGCAAACCCATGAAACCGAGAATAGACGAGAGGCCTGCCCTGAGTAAAGGTGGGTGCCCCAGGCATCACGTGCTCTGGCCCGAGCTCCTCCCCAGAGGGATGGAAGGGGAGGCGGGTTTTCCCGGCAGCTGTGCTGTGCCTAGAACGGCGTAGTCCTTACCCAGAATGTGCAGCTCCGTAGGGATTCCCTTCAGCCTCCAGTCCTCCACTCCCACCGCCTACTCTCCCGTCCTTCCTTTGAGATGCAGTTGCTGTAGGCGTCCGTGGTTGAGCCACCAACTCCCGGCTTTCTATCCCACTTTCCAAGCATAACGGAAGGTTGTTTCTAAAGTCGAAAATCCAGTCACGATCCTGTTCGGCTTTTATGTTTTTTAATGGCTGCCCGTTACCTGGAGAGTAAAAGCCAAAGTCCGCAGTTCAAGCCTTCTCGTCGTGTGGGCATTAATCTCTATGCCTTCTTCCATGCCCTTGTCTCCACTTGGCAAACTCTATTTCTTTTGAGGACTCAGCCCCTAAACTGCCTACTCTGCCTTCTGAGTTCTCTTTTACAGACGTATATGACCTTGCACCTGTGCATGGATACAGCTCATGCTTGTATAATGTATTGATGGCTTATATCTTTAGACTGGCGCTTGCGCTAACGCGGTGGTTCTCAATCTATGGATCGCGACCTGTTTGGTGGTTTCGAATGACCCTTTCTCAGGGGTCGCCTAAGACTATCAGAAAGCACAGATATTTGCATTACAATTCACAACTAGTAAAATACAGTTGTGAAGTAGCAATGAAAATAATTTTACGGTTGGGAGTCATCACAACATGAGGAACTGTAGTAAAGGGTTACAACTCTGGGAAGGCTGAGAACCACTGCTCTAAAGAGTTGACATTGTAGATGGGAAGCACCAGGGCATGAATCTTGAATGGAAACAGAAATGGATAAATGAGCAACAATGACTCCTTCCTGGCAGCTCCTAGTCTCTTATGCCATTGGGTTCAGAGCTCACATCTCAAGGTTTCACCATATTGGCTGTTTGCTGTCTACTCAAGGACCTTATTCTCTTTGTATAGTTCTCCTATCGTGCACTCCACTGGGGCCTGAAGTAATACGTTGCCATCAGCATAAACTTTAGATGTATGTTGAATAAATGTTTTTCTTTCATTGGGAAATGAAAACTGAAGAAAAAAATGAAACTAGGATAGAGCTCTAAGTAATTTAAGCAAAATGAGAAAAAAATTAAATATTGACTCGGTGTAGTGACACATGCCTTTAATCCCACCACCTGGGAGGCAAACATTGGATTTGTGTGAGTTCCAGGCCAGCCAGGGCTATATAGTGAGACTCTGTCTCAAAGTATTGTCATCATCATTATCATCATCATCATCATCATCATCATCACCATCATCATCATCACCACCACCATCATCATCATCATCATCATCACCATCATCATCACCACCACCATCATCATCATCATCATCATCATCATCACCATCATCATCTTTTATTCACTGTTTCTTTAGCTGCTCTTCCCGACCTTACCTTTTGCATCTAGTCTCTCAATTCTTCAATGCTTTTATATGGCTTACCTATGTGGACCTTCATTCAGGAAGTTTATGCTCTTTCCTTGTATATGTATCATAGTTATCTCTGCAGTTCGGGGAGTTCTTTGAGCATAGGTATTGCTGGATCTAACTCTGTTGTTCCCCTCCTCTGCCCCTACCCCCCACCCCCACATACCTTGATACTGAGCTGGCTCAGTCAGGTACTGTTTCTTCCAGAATGATTTCCCTAACTTCACTTCACTGGAGTCTTTTAGATTCCTGTTTTTAAATTACTACTAGCTGTTAGTATGTTAGTTTCTTAAGGGCAGAGACTGTGTGTGATTTGTCTTTATATATTGCCAGTGACCAGTAGAGGATCTGGCTCAGAACAGACTGAGGACATGTTTACTTAATCAATAGATGGGTGTTCGGTGTCCAGTAGATGGTGATGGGTCTCTTGGAGCTATCAATTCTTCTCAGTATCCAAAATGGCAACTGTGGCATAGAAGAAAGTTGTCTGCCATTAGAACCTAATAGCCCTGAGTTTGAATCCCAGCTCTACTACTTACTCCTTGTGCAGCCTTAAGAAGCACCACTACATGTCCTTCCTTCCCTATAGATAAAATGTGGACAGTGTTCTTCACCCTCTTGTTAGGTTAGTGAGTTACATTAGGTCTGTGTAAGTGCTGTGCCCATGTGCAGTGCTCAAGATGTTGGTGCCTTATTAGCTAGCATACTGAGTCCAGAGAGTTACTTAAGCTGCATCTTTTGCCTAGAAGAAGTTACATGAACCAAGTGTCTAGGAACCTCTCTTGGTTTGCAGGAGGAGACATGCCAAGACTCACAGTCAGTACTTCCACTCCTAGATCGGTGTGATCATTTAAGGTTTGGTCTGGGCTGAGACTAGGATGATCACTGGGGACATCTGAGTCACCAAGGGTCAGGTTCATGGTTGGGCACTGTGAGGAAGAGAGGAGGAAGGGAGAAACTGTTCTTTTAAGTCTGTTACATACTCAGAAACCCAGGATATTCAACCCAAGACTACCCTCCTTGAAAACACTGTGGCCTCAGAAACTGTCTTCTGGTAACCATAACAACAATTCAGCAGCTCCATTTAGGAGCTTTAAAGGGCTCTGCAGTTGCAGATAAGAGCTGGCTGGAGCACTTTGCTGGTGGTAGGAGTCCTTCCCATGAACTGTGCTCACCAGGAAGCTTGCGGTTTGCAGGAAAAACATACTTTGCCCAAATATTAAGGTGCTACCAGGTTCAAAAATAAATTTTACAAAGCTCCCTTCCTGTGTAGTATACAGACACACCCTCACAAAAACTATAGGCCAGGCCGGGAGGTGGTGGCGCACGCCTTTAATCCCAGCACTCGGGAGGCAGAGGCAGGCGGATATCTGTGAGTTCGAGACCAGCCTGGTCTACAAGAGCTAGTTCCAGGACAGGCTCCAAAGCCACAGAGAAACCCTGTCTCGAAAAACCAAAAAAAAAAAAAAAAACAAAAAAAAAAACCAAAAAAAAAACAAAAAAAAAAAATATAGGCCAGGGAATGCCTATACGTCGCTAGCTGCTGCCCAGCCCTCTCTGGGTCTTGAAGTCAAGCACATCCCAAACCTAGAGCTTTCCAGGAAGCAGTGTTAATGTCTGCGTCACCAGCCTTTTTCTTGTAACTCTTGTCAGGTGATAGAAATTTCACAGGGTGAACACTGGCCCACTAGAGCTCTAATGTCCTCACCACCACTCTCGAAACATACATTGCAGCCATTTCCAAACAGCACACACCCAAGCTATCTGGAGGCCTATCTAATGACTTTAGCAATCATAGCCTCCACCCAAGGCTGCTTACATTGTGTACTGTGCAATTCCGTAAGGTACCGAAGACTATATGTAAATGAGACCCACAGGAGTTGTACAGTGCATAGTCCCTGGTACCTTTCCTTTCGATAAAACACTGAGACACATTATAAACTATGGCACCCCTACAGAAGAAGCTGCCATAGATGACATAAGCTCATATCCACACATGCAGAATTATTTAAAGCAATTGATCCTTTTGGAGTCAGCAGCCCAAGAACTTTCTAATTGAATTGAAGGACTCGGTGTCCTCATTATTGGTTGTAGTAAGAAGGTAAGTGTAGACAGGTATATAGTTTTACCATACAGGAAATTAATACTTAACAGCTTCTTAGCTAGCAACATTAATGAGCTTTCTAATAAAATGTCAAAATATACATTTTAATGACTATAAAAATTATAAGAGTTAAAGGCAACTTCTGTGAAAGCAAAGAAAGAATAGAGGGTGGGATAACTCTCGGGACAGCCTCATTTCTAAGAGTGTCTGAAACTTGTGAGCTGGACGGAGATGGAACCAATTCCCAGAGCAGATCTTCCTCAAATTCCACTTCTGTTCTTCACTGAGACCCAGTGTTAGGAAATGGTGCATGTTTACTTAGAACACACCATTTTAAATGACTGATTGCTCAGTTGCTTTTTTTCTTCTTTTGCTTGGTGTTCTGCAGTGTGCACAAGTCTGAATTTTCCTGCCGCCTTCCCATAGCACGCTAGCCCAGAGTGCTAGTTAACAAACTGTTCGAAAGGGAACACCCAGCTCCTCCAGTGCATCCTTACTAAACAATGGGTTTGAAAAGATGAGGCCCAGCATGTGGACATGTTTCCCTTGAAACGCCTCATCCTGCAAAGACATGGGTGAGTGGGAGCAGGGGTTGCCCTTTACAAACTGTGACATGCATCACACAGGATAAATTGATATCCTAGTATTTCTGTTGCTGGGAAGAGACACCATGGCCATGACAACTCTTATAAGTGAAAACATTTAATTGGGGCAACTTGCTTACAGTTTCAGAGGTTCAGACCATTACTGTCATGGTAGGGAACATGGCAGCATGCAGGCAGATGTGGTGCTGAGGTAGTAGCTGAGAATCCTACATCTTATAGGCAACAGGGCGTTGACAGAGACACTAGACAGTATCCTGAGCATAGGAAACCTCAAAGACCACCCCGACAGTGATACACTTCCTCCAACAAGACCATGTCCACCTCAACAAAGCCACACCAAAGTGCTACTCCATATGAGATTCTGGGGGCCAATTATATTCAAACTGCCACACTTGGATTCTCTCAGAGCTCCAGCTTCCTACATGGACAGGCTGCAGATCTAGATCACTCCTTTCTGCTTTGAGTAGACACACTTTTCTTCTTGCATCAAAACCATGGCCGTCGTGCCATCTCACACCGCATAGCTGGGCTGTAGAATTTTAGCTACACTGCCAGGGAAAGCAGCAACTTTGCTGAGCATGCTGACAAGCTGTTGGGGGCCAGAGGACAGAGAGCTGGGAGGCAGGGATTACAGGTTGTCCCAATATATCCAGAAACTCACAAATACTGGTATAATTGATCTAATGATTTCCTCATGACCAGAATTAATATTGCAAAGAGAATGTCAGTTCTGAATGTTGTTTTCTTTAAAAAAGAAAAAGTGCCTATGGGAAAGGGTGACTAAAAATTATCCTTTTCTTTCGTGTCCAAATTTCTTGTTCTCTCTTGTTCTTTGAGCATATGCTACTCACAAGCATTAGCCTACATCAGATACAGATTCCCAGGCTGGGCCTCAAGATACAAGGAGTCTTGCTTTTCGTTGTTTGTGTTTGAATCATCATTTCTCTGTATAGCTCCTCTGCCCTGGAACTCGCTCTGTAGACCAGGCTGGCCTCAGACTCACAGAAATCCACCTGCCTCTGCCTCCTGAGTGCTGGGATTAAAGGCTGGTTTATTTTGCATTTTCCTCATAGCGTCTTCTATCATTACAAAGTAGAAGAGGTTTACTATGTAAGAACATGGAGAAACCAAACTAAGAAATGCTAAAGCAATACTGCCCCTTTTTATGTAAAATAGTTCGGGGGGACTAAAATATAGAGCTGGTGCAGTGAGTGGTTTCAGAGCTCACTGGGAACCCAGGCGTCTGCTTTCTTTGCTCTTCTTGCCTCTAAGTGTGCCTTCCCCCTTACAGCCAAGATGCGTGATCTGCAGTTCAGACTGGAGGGCAGAGAAAGGGATGAAGAGACCTAAGCTTTCTTTGAGGAAACTTTTCAGAAGACGTAGGCATCACATCTATTCTCCCATGGTTCACAATATATAGGCCACATGGCCACACCTACTACAAATAGAGTCGAAAAACATGGGCTGTGTTGGTGTTCCTGGGTACTCCATTAAAAAGTTGGGCTCTGGGGGCTGGGAAGATGGCTCAGTGGTTATGAGCACTCACTGCTCTTCCAAAGGTCCTGAGTTCAGTTCCCAGCACCCACATAGCAATTCACAACTGCCTGATTCCCTCTTCTGGTGTGCTGACATACATGCTGACAAAGTACCCATATACAGAAAATACATAAGTAAATAAATCTTTTTTAAAAAGTCAGACTCTGCTATTAAAGAAAGGTAGGTATTTGAAGGTTCCACTCTCAGAAGTAGCAAGGTTTAGTGACCTGCTAGCAGTCCTATAGCCACTCATTTCATAGTTGAGAAAACTGAGGTCTAGCAAAAGGCCTTGTGTAAAATAATACAGTTGGTTTTGCACAAGTATCCTGACTACGCTCTTTCTCCCGAGCCCTGTAGTCCTCAAGTTTTAGCATGCTTTAGAACCACCTAGAGAACTGCAGGACTAGAATTCTGGTTCAGTATGTCTTGTTAGTTTCCCATTAGTGTAAAAAATTCATGCCAAATCATGTGTTATTAGGAGACAAGGTTTATTTGGGCTTGTGGTTGCGGAAGTTTCAGTCCATGGACACTTGCTGCAGGAAGAGATGGGAAAACCAAGCTGTGTCGGTTCCAGTAAGCTTCCAGGTGATGCTGACGTTGCTGATTGGATGAATACATTTGAGAACAGAAGTCTCAGAGGTGTTCTTTTCTGGATTTAACATGGGCAGTGGGCTCATGCAGCCAGTTACACCCATCACCCTCCTCCACTTCCTCCCCAGTCTTCCTCCTGTTTTCTTTAACTCACTTAATGGTGTGATTCATTCTTTAGTCACCTAAGCCAGTCTTAGAAGTCATCTCAGGCTCTGCCTGCTATGTCCTTGAGTTTTTCTCCTTATTTTCCCTTGACAGTCATTTTCTTCTCTTCTCCTTTGGTTCAAATCTGAGCACATCTCACCTTTGTCTGTTTGTTCATTCTTTTTGCCAAAGCAATCTTCAGACTTAATGCCTAGCTTTGCCCAGGAAATCTTTTTTTTTTAATTATATTACTCTGTGATCGAAATGTTTTCAGCAACTATCATATGTGCTCAGCTCCAATCAAACCTTGGTGGGTTTCATTCTGGAATCACCATTTGCCTTACTTGATATTTTTCTGTTACTTGGTTTATTTCAAAAAACTTAAGTATGTGTTCAAAGAAACATAAAGATAAAGAACTTAGTATCACTTATTATAGCCAAAAAGTGATTCTCAGAATTATAACAATGGAAGCAAAAGAATGGTATTTACTTTCACCTAGATCCTGTAGGCATGTCAAAGGACATGGGTTTGAGATCTCCTCTTTGAAACGAGAGTTAAGAAGGTGGGAAAGGGTTTTAAAGTCTTTCTAGTCTAAACTATGAAAAATACTCTTTCTGGGATGGGAAGTACAGGAGAGAATGGTAAAGAACTAAGTGTCTCATTGTGTGATTCAATGTCTTGCCTTGTCTGTGCCATCACAGTTACCTCACACACCCCAGTAGGAAGTCTACCATTGTTTGAGAGCCAATGCCAAACTCTTAGGACATGGCAAAAGGGCCCATCAACTTGGTGCTTGCCACCTGACCCTCTGCTGCTCAGCACCCTGCAAGACTTGTCTTCACACACTGAACTCTCAGCCATAGTGCCTTCTGCTACAAGGAACGAAACACAGGGATAACAGCACTCAGCGCCATATGAAGAGATTTCCAGTCACATCTAAGAGGCTGTGTGAGTATTTGCTGATGCTGGCTAGCCGATGACATCAGGGTTCCAGTTGGCATCTCTGGATGTTCTTGGCTTTCTCTGAGGTCTTAAAATGTCAGTCCCAGTCCCCAGGCCCAGTTGTCATGCAGAAATAAGAAACAGGGCTGCAAAGAGTCTGCTTTCTCCTCACACTGGAGTCTTCTCCAGAGACCTTTCACCACACACTTAACAGCCCACTGTTAGGCTCTTTGGTGGGAACTGAACCATATGCCCGGATCTGTATCTACTTTCCCTTAAACTAGAGGATGCAGCTTCAGGCCGAAAGAGTAAGCTGCTGTAGAGGACCAGGAGAAGTCCTGAGAGAACAAATGTCCTGTGCCCACCACCGTCCCTGTACAGCTGAACATCTGCTTTGTTCGTCCAGGGCCTTCTCACATGGGTCCTTTCCTAGGTGACCTTTTTTGGCCACCAGCAGAGATGGTACCTCCTCCGAGGTCAGTATACATGTTCAGCACGTAGTCTACTGTTGTGTAATCAACTGTGTAACTCCCACTACCTCTAGCTGCCTCTCAAGCTCAGGGACTCTCTCCTTTGTTCCAACCCATGTAAGCCTTTAACAAATATTTTTGGAATTAAGGTAGTTTTTTTTCCTTCTATACAAATCACAAGTAAGTCCAGAGTAAGACATACTCAGTTGAATTTAGAAAAAAAAGAAAGACAACAAAAAATTTGAGACATTTTACAAATAGTACTCCTCATTTTATTGTTTAGTGGGTTTTTGTGGGGAGGAGAGATATGGCAGTGTCCTAGTAGCATATGTGAAGTTCCTATTAACATAAAACTTCTCTGCTGTGGATCGCACAGCAGATCAGTCATTATAAATCCAGAGAATTACTTTATAAACACTAAGCCATCTCAACCTGGTGTAAAATGCATTATACATAGTAATTGCTTCACTTGGCTAAATCATTTTCAGTGCAGTGCTGCAGCTGCATTAAGCTGATCTTTATTGATACACCCTCCATGTTAAACTGCTTCTTAATGAAGTGGATTGCTTCAGAGCCACCAGCCAATGTGTGCCTACACACATGCATGCGTGCACATAATGTTATCACTACCTCATAACAAGTGCAGAGACAGAAATTGTCTAATATTAATGAGCAATATCACCTATAAGTGGATGCTCAAGCCTCTAATGTAGTTGAGTTGAGTCTCTGTAATGGGCTTCTTGAGATGACCCAGCCCCTACAGGAGGTACCTTCACATTCAGCAGCCTATGTAAAGTCTAATAAGTGCATAAATATTTTAGCAAGGGAAATAGGTAGCATTATGGCCACACTCTGTGCTGCTGTCAGCTTGTAGTTAGAAACCACTGTGTCCAGAGGTGTAGTAATTCACCATTTGCTCAGAGTTGAAATGAGGCAGAGGACAGCTCGGGGTCCCTAGCTCATTTTTTATTTAAAGGCAATTTTTAATCTATTCAGCTATTTAAGCTCCAAAAATAGAAAAAAGGGAAGAAACATGCTTAAAATGTAGAAATTTAGGGACTATTTGGAGTCTCACTTGATAACATCTGAGATACAGTTTAAATCTTAGGTGACATTTTATAACCTATAAGTGCATGGTGAGAATTTAAAATTTAGTTTCCTGGTTTTTATGCATGTGTGTGTGTGTGGGGGGGTGTGGGTGCATGTGTGTGTGTGCTCTTTTAAATTCATATATGGTTGTTCTGAGGCAATTGATTTCTAGTTCTACTCCTTTAAAATAGACAAATTCCTAATTTACATTCTATCATTCTACTGCCTCTTGTTCATCATTATTTTCAAATGGACATGAGTTTTAGAACCTAAGTAAATAAGCTAAAAGAAAAATTTATATCACTGATTCTAATTTTAAAAGATCAGTATGCCATGCCATATATATTATGATATCGTGAACTTTTTTCTAAAACATGCTGAAATAAATGCATATTTCATCCAACAGATGTTATAAACAAAGCAAGAGACTGTCCCTTCATGAACCCTCTGACTGGGGCATTTCAGGAAACATTAGGTTACTGGGTTAGAAAACAGATGTTTTAATTGGGTAATGGTTCAAGTCCTATCTCTGTCATCAGCTGAGTGACTTCTGTGCCTGTCTTTTTGTCTCTCTGACTTTAGTTTCTGCACCTGGAAAACGATGCCCAGAAAGTTTTCTAAAGGGTTAGATGAGGTGAGGACATGCCAAGCTCTTAGGGTAGCTTCTAGGCAATAACAGTGTACCATCTATGATTATTTTTTTTGTTTTTATTGAGCTATATATTTTTCTCCATTCCCTTCCCTCTCCCTCCCCTTCTACCTTCTCTCATGATCCCCACATTTCCAATTTACTCAGGAGATCTTGTCTTTTTCTACTTCCTATGTAGATTAGATACCAACTATGATTATTATTAACTTTTTGATTGGAGACATATGTGTCATTTGAGAATGCCAAACCAATGAATATGCCTCAAGACAAACAAAATCTACCAGGTGTCTACATCTGACAGGCTCTTTAGTAGATCCTGGAGACATGCTGATAATTCTTGAAGTGACAGCTGTGTGCTAGAGATAATGACAGCAGTGTATGTGTAATGCAATGAGAGCCATGCACCTAGGTTAAGAAGGCAGGCCAAGGAAGGAGAAAGGAGAACATGGTTAAAGTTGGCATCAGAGAAGAAAGTATGCAGATCCCATATGTCAGGCCTCTCCTTGAAGGCTCCTGGGAACACACCAAATCCGAAGTACATGGAATTCCTGCTGGAGAGCAAAGGATGCATGAAGTTTGAGCAAAATATTCAGGCATGGAGCCCTACGATCATTTACTTACAGGCTCACATGCTATTAAAGAACTGAAGAATGCCATTTTCAAAATTAGACAATGGTCAAGCAGCATATAAATAAAATCCTTAATTTCCCTCTACAGAGATCTCCCACATGACACCCAGAAGCTGACTGCCTTCCTTATCTGTGGGTTCAGTCAGTGCTGGCCAAAAATATTTGGAAAAAGCTGTAATTTCGCTGAACATGGATAGTTTTTTTATGCAGTACTGTCTGGATTACATTTTGTCAGACTATTTACACAACTTTTATATTGTGTTAATACTTTAGAGCCGATGAAATATACCATAGATGGTTGTGTAGGTTATATGCAAATACCATGCCATTTTACATAAAGAACTTGAACACCCATAGATTTTTAATGTTTGGAGGCTTCTTGAAAGCAGTCTTTTTTTGCATATTGTGGTAAGTTTTTAAACGTGGAAGACGGGCTGTTCCCCAAGTGTTCAGATGCTAGCAGCTGGTGAGTTGCCTTGCTTGGGTTTCCCTTCTTTCCCCTTGCTCCCCACCCTGTTTGGTATTTGAGTTGCTGGCTCTTACTGCACTGGAAGCCTGTGAGAGTAGGAACTGTACCCGATTGTTAACCACCATGCGCTCTGCCCCATGCTGAATGAGTGGCTCTCTCATCTGAGAGAAGGACTTGGGGAGTACGTTATTTAGGAATTATTTTCACCTGTTAGACACATACACATGCACGAGTATCTAACTTTTTTCTTCTTAGAAACTTGTTTAATGTCTGAAAAATGTGTGGGGCATTTCTGTTCCTCTGATTTAAAAGTGTGCACATGGCAGGATAAACTGGGATGCTTAGAAATGCAAATATAAGCAGCTTACATACCACCCCAGCTCCACAGCAGCTACTTCTGTTGATGTTTGCTCTGTTTAACCCTGGTCCCTTTTCCTTAGCATTTTCTTTTCAGAGTTGACACCCTCGCTAGAAATTTAGGACAATGAGTTCTCCTTGTTCTGACTACTTAGGCAGGTTCCTGTCTCATTCTCAGTGGTGTATTTTAAAAGATAAATCACATTAAAATCTTCTAGGCTTCATGGAAAAATGGTGAACTAAGAATGTTATGTTTTCCAATGGGATAAATGTTTTTCAATTTTTGTGTGCAGGTGGGACATCCTGACTTACTTTCTTACTGATTTTTCATCATTTTTATTGAACTCTTGATCACCATTGAGAGTCAACTGTCGGCTGTTTAGTTTTTATAGTCCTTTTGTGTTGTCTGTAAAGACAGCAGGATGTGCTTGGTTCCTTCCTCTCAACACTTATGGACATTCTTGTCGTTTTCAGTGATCCACATTTTTAAGGTGACTCTCGATTGTGATGCACCATTAAAGCCCAAACTCTCCAGATAACTATTAAGATAGAGTTAACCATATTTCAAGTTGCAGTAAGCAAGAAGAGCCCATGAATAAGGGTGCCATGGGGACACTGAAGCTTAGCTGCCTTATTCAGCCTCATCTGCAAGGAAGGCTTCCAAGAACGGACATTTGAGTGCTCTCTGGAAAGATGAGCAGGGCTTTGGCAGATGCTGAAAGGGTTCAGGTGTCCAGTGGGGCCCTGAGAGGATGGAGAGCACCTAACCCATATTCCTTCACCGTACACCACAGGTCAGGGACCACAGTGGGACTGGGCAGACAGGGATGGAGAGCTGATGAAGAAAATGTGACGAGACCTTTAGGAGGTAACCTACAGAACACTTCAGGTACAGCCTTGACAATTTTGTACCTAAGTTGTCAATAAGAGTGGTTTTAAAAGCCCTGTACAATTTGACAGAATCCGTTAAAATTGAAAGCATGCACATCCCATGAATGATTCAGAAGTTCTACTGCTTAGCTTCAAGCAGAGAAAATAAAACAAAACCAGTTGATGTGAAAGGGTGTTGTTGGCGGCACACTTTGTGAAAAGTAGGCTAGGGGGCTTCACTTTCCTACATGGAGGGAAGAGCTAAGGAGACTGATATCTGTCCCGTGGAAAATAGGGAAAGGTAGGAGTGAGCTATATCTGTATCCTTGCAAAAGCCTCCAAGGCCCACAGCTGAAGGCCGGAACCCAGACACATAATGTGCATGCCGCCCTTGTGGGGGCTGTCCCTGTACAGAAATGCAGAATGCCTGTAGTCACAAAGACGCATGTTTGATTAGTTCGCAGGTACACAGTCTGTGCTAAGAGTGACACAGACACTAGGGCCAGGACATCACTGGAGGTCTTTGTAACTGAGAATTGTTAAGTTCTAAAGGCTTCAGACATTGGAAGAGACCATTAAAAGAGACTTAAGTCTTTTAAAATATTTTGCAAGGAGATTGTATTCCATGTATTACTTGTGTAATTAAAGATTAGTCGAAATAATGAAAATACCCTAATTTCCATGATAGCTCATCTCTTTGGAAACAAATTGAACAGCATGAAACATGATACTCAGAAAGTGTTCCCACTCCATGGCCCAGTAATTTTCCTTTTAAGAATCTATCTAAACAAAATAGCCCTATTTATTTACAGTGATATCCTCAAAAAGATGTTCAAAACAGTATTATTTACAGTGACAGAAGGGGTCAGAACCATCTAAACTGTCTAATAATGGATGAGAGCTTAAATGGTAAGTTAGTAGAGTAGAATGCTGGGTAGCCATTAAACTCGTGCTGTAGAAGAATTTTTACTGACTTGTGAATTCGTTCACAAAATAAAATTAAAACATATAAAAATATGAAGATGGTTGTGCTCTTAGGTATGAAAAAGACACAACAGTATACACAGCGTGTGTACCGGGGTGGTACGGTGCAGGAGAGCCATTTGACCAGGTTGTATTTAGACTTTGACATGGCCCTTTAAGTCAGCTCTACAAAGCAGAGGGTATTCTGATTCTATCACAGTCACAGACATAGTCTTACAGTTTATCTCATGACTGACTGATACATATGTATACCCTTTAAGCTTCCGAGATGGAGGAAGTCCAGGCTTCCCCTCCTGCTGAGCAGACCAGTTCTGCCACTGCACAGGGGACAGGAAGCAGCAACTCTGAAGGTGCATGAGTGACCATGCAGACTTGCACCTGGTCGTGGAGTTATTACAGACTAGCTTACTTATATATTGGGTTTTTTGCTTTGTTTTGTTTTTTGGGATAGGTTCTCTCTACATAGCTCTGGCTGTCCCGAGACTCGCTATGTAGACAAGGCTGGCCTCGGACTCAGGGAGATCCACCTACCTTTGCCTCCACAGTGCCGGGATTAAGAGTATGCACCAACATGCCTAGACATGTTTTTTTCCTAGACTTTAAAAAGATGGGTTTCTTTCTGAATCTCTCCAATGAGTGTTCATTCCATAATTTAAAAAGAGCTCTGGTGAAAAATTTTAAAAGAGGACATACTCTCTTTTAAAACACAAAAGCAAGGCCTCTCTATAATGTGCTACATCAGAATGTCCCCAGGGTGGAGACCTCAGCAGTCTGGCTCCAGGCTGGACAGAAAGAGAGTGCCTGGGACAGGATCCAGTGTGTCACAGAAAGGTCATGTGATCCCTACCAGTCGCCACTCCCCACATTGCACTTCTAGGTGAGGCCAAAGCTTCTTAGCTTGACTAGGAAGCCAAACAGACTCCAATTCTAAGCAAGGCATCGTGTGTAGAGGGCCTAAAGAGATAATCCAGGCTTCTGGATAACCCTGTGTACTGGCTTGGTCTTCAGTCAGCCTGTGAGAGGAGACATATGTGAAAGCAGTCCTATGGGAGGACTTCAGAACAGGGAAATGATTTGCATAGCAGATGGGCTGCGGTGCTGACCAGGCACAGGGTGGGAAGACTCAGTTGGTTAGTATAGAATCCCATATTAACGGAACTGAGCCTTTGTCATATATATGGAGGGGCGTGCGCTCTTAAATAAGTTCTCCAGCCCTCATGTGCTCTGCCTTTGAACCATATTCCCTTGGGCTTTATTCTTGCCAGTATCTGGAGGTAAGAGATGGGAAGGAGAGAGAAAGAGAAAAGAGGGGAGAGAAATGAACAGGGTGGAGGGGGGGAAGGGAGATGCTTTCTCACGGCCTCCTCTCCCCACACCTCCCACCACCAGAGCATGTATAAACCGGTTCTATCTGCAGAAGTAACAGGAGGCTTTAGCTTGTGAGGGGGTACATGTGCACTGAAAGATCAGAGTGCAAACTGAGTGTCTGCTGCTGAGCTTCCGGGACTGGGAGCAGTGCCCTAACAGCCGCTGCTCTTTCCAGCTGCGGCTCCTTAACAAAAGCGGGTCGTTACATAGACAGTACCATTTCTGCATATTAACCAAATTAAATAAGAATGTCTTCTCTCCTCTCATGTACTATACTGATAAATCCCGATTTATGAATGAAGCATGCTGATTAGTTAGTTAAAAAATAATTGGTATGAGAATATGCTTCCAAGTTAGAGGCTTAATGAATGCACAGAAATCTTGTTTTCTACAAGTCTTCAGCAGACCAGCCATTTGAAGGAAAATATTAATAAAATGTATTTGAGATAAACACATGAAGTAGCTAGCAACTCAGTTGGCTTTCCTTTTTTGTTCTCTGTGCAAGGTAATACTTAAATGTTATTTTGGTGCTGTGTGGTACTGGTGCACCCAGGAGAGTCACATCCAGCAGTGACTGTTCTGTTTGGCTGAGCTGCAATGTGCAGATTGTCAGGGGGAAGGTCCCACCTTCAGGACTCCTAGACTGTGGTAGAGCCTTCATTTCTGGAGTCTGAAGGCCAATTACAGAAATACCAGGATGGTGGAGAACATGTGGGTAGCATCTACAAAACCAGGGAGCAGTTTATTTTGTTCTCAGGGCTGGAAATAAAAATGCTAGATTTTAGATTTAAAAAAATTGGATGTTTTTGGCCACTGAGAGTCAGAAGACCCCAGGGCACCAATGCTCCAGGATTGCTGTCTACATCCTTTGATCCACAGACCAACTGGCCATCCCTCAACTGGGAGGCTACAGACAACATGGTTGTCCTTATTGGGTCTGTGACTTTCCATAGATAGCTTAGACTTCTTTGTATATTATCAAAGTTGATGCTCTCCTGCAGAATATTTGTTTACCCTGTGTGAAGATGGAAGATGTATCGCTGTGATTGGTGTAATAAAGAGCTGAAGCAGGAGAGAGTGGGTGGGACTTCTGGGCAGAGAGAGGACTCTGGGAAAAAGAAGGCCGGTTCACCAGCGAGACAAGGGAAGCAGGATGTGCAGTATGGAGATGAGTCATGTGGTCGAATGTAGATTTTAAAATATAGGTTAAGTTAAAAGAGCTAGTTGGAAAAAAGCCTAAGCTTTCATAATTAGTAATAAGTCTCCATATCATTATTTGTGGGCTGACAGTTCAAGAAAGTCCAACAAAAAAGCTTGCTACACCTCTCAAAGGTCCTATCTTTTGTGTTGGGTTTGCATGGCATATAAAGATTGTTTGATTTCCGCAGCTGGCCCAAACTCAATAATGTTTCTTTGAACCCCAAGTGAAGTAGTAGATTTGCATCTAAGATGCTGTGTGCAAATTATACACACATGAACAACTTTATTTCTGTGTCCAATTCACTCAAGTTGCCCAACTACACTCTGAAAATATGAGCTAAGAGAAGATATTCAGGGTCACATAGGCCTGATTGTATAAGCTGATACTATGTTCTCTGGGTGAGGCAAATACCTATGGAAGAATATGTGGCAGGGGCTATTCTAGGCATTCCGATAGCGTCCTATCTGTAATCTTGGTCATTGTTCTTGCCATGGCAGGCAGGATGGAATAGCACAGACTGGAAGTTCTTGGCACGCCATCCTCTGCAGTAGACTGAAGCCGTGTCACTGCCTTATTGCTGTGCAGCCGTCTCCATTGCGGGTCTGTATCACACCTCCTCCACTCCTTTCATTCACTTGTTTGTATTCTATTGTAAGTTCAACTGACATCTACTGACTGCATTCGGCTGTAAGAGATTTACAGCAAAGAAGTCCAAGCATTCCCCTAGAATTCCTCTCCTTCTTTGCCTTTGCAGGTTCCCTCGCAAGGGCTGCTCCTGTTCAGTGCGTCTGTCGAGTGAATCGTGACTAAGCCCAAGCATCAGCCTTCCAAGAAACTGCTTCTGTCAGCACTGGGCTGGCATCGATTTAGATGGGCAGGCAGTCTTTAGCCTGGTCAGTCAGTACCAGTCATGAAACATCTGGAAGATTACCTCAGAACTCATCTGGCTCCTCCCCGCTCTGTCCCCACAGCAGAGATGCAGGATATTCTGCAAACTGTATCTGTAGGTCTAGGTCAAGTTCTTGACGTGGTCTTTTGATGCCTTGAGACAAATACCACGTATGTATGTGCGGCCCACTTTTCTAGCAAAGACTGTTTTATAAGCAACAGAACACACTCTAAAACAATGACAGCCATATAGTATAGTAAATACATAAACCAGTATGCAACCAAAAATTATGGACTACCCACTGGTGTTCCTGAAAGTGCAGCTGTTTGTGCCTGCAGCGCCACAGACACACTACGTCCACAGACACACTACGTCCACAGACACACTATGTCCACAGACACACTACGTCCACAGACACACTACGTCCACAGACACACTACGCCTGCTACATTTGAGCCATGCTATCACTCGGCAACAAGAATCCTTTCAAGCACTCTATTATCCTTACAAAATCCTTGTGGTCTCTTGGGTGGCTGTGCTATCACCATGAGGCTCTAGACCATATTCATCCTTGCTTTTCTATCCTGGATTTGCATGTTGGCTTTTCTCACTGGAACTGGAACCTCTGGAAAGTGGGAGGAGGTTGATAATCTCATGGTGCAGGAGCTAGAGCTAGCCCAGGAATGAATACTAGAAGGTATTGGTGACATGACAGGGAGGAGAAGGGAGGGACTGGTGTGTTTTCATCCACTGTGACATATATCTTTATATGTACCTTCCGCTACCATTTGCTCCTCAAATTTTGGTACAAGTAATCTTAGCCTTCCCTATGAAAATCCTCAAACACATGAACATTGCAAGTGTAAGTATTCTATGTTATGTGGGGTTAGGGTTCAGAAAATGGGGGAGCCCCAAAACTTTTGCTTTTTCCCCATGTCAGTTTCATTATTGAGCCTTTGCAGCCCTGGTCTGCAAGTGTATGCCAGTGTGGTAGCTGAGAAGGGAATGTGTGGCAAAGGAAGAAATGCTTTCCTTTGTCAGTTCTCTGGATTCAGTTCCAGTCTGCTGCAAGTCACCTCCAAGCACTTCGGGGATATTCCCCTCTGCGTCTCCCTTGCTGTTGCCTTTCCAGGCAGACCTCTTGGGAAACCCTCTGACTCAATAGTGCCCTGGGCCTATAGGAGACCTGGGGCCACATGTTAGACCCCACAAAGCAAGGCTACACGTCCCTGTCTGTCCTCATTTAAGAGCTGTGTACAGCAATGGAAAGGCACATGTGGGCACAGATGTGACCCGAGTTCCCAGCTATGTGTTCGCAGGTGAGCTGGATCAGAGTCTCTCCGTGGCTGGGAGGACAGTTGCTCAACCTCACATATTTTGAACTTTTCCCTTTATATATTTTGCAGTAAAGTTTTCCTCTGTTGCCCAGGTCAGCCTTCAACACTATTATAAGGTGATCCTCCTGCCTCAGCTTCTCCAGCTTAGCTGTGCATGCTGATAGTTTTCTTATTTTTAATGCTGGGGATTGAACCTGGGGCTTCATACCTGCCACACATTTTGAAAAAAATGAACGTTACAGGAGTTTTCAGTTGAAGCTTCCACAGAGGCACCAGGTTCTAACAACTGCTACTCTTCATAGACTAGAAGAGGAAGGCCAGTCAAGTACAGAATTTTCAAAAGTATTGAAAAGTATTCAGTGACACATTTCTCAGATCTTGTTCTTGTTTGAGTGTAAGAATTGAGGTGTTGTTGATTAGGGATGAGTATGTGAAGCCTGCTATAGGAAGGAGTATGTGCTCCTGTTCTCAGCCCTGGTCCATGGTCAGATGGCTGTGTGGCCTGCAGCTGGGGCTTGAGGTGGACTTGAGCATTTTTCCTATTTATGGAAGCTACAGTGGCTGGTGGCAGCCTAAAAGAAGTAGGGGCATGATCCACATTGTTAGGGCAGAGGCAAGTAAAACAGAACAGAACATCATATTTAGAGCAGCAGTGGAATGCCAGCCTTGGATCTAGGAGGAAGGACCTGAGTGTTGGGGAACGAAAAGAGCTGCTCAAACGAGAGACCTGTCTATGCTAACAGAGCTGATGTCACAGATGGCAGGGAAGGCTGCCTCCATTAACCATATAGATCTTCCAGGAAGGAGAATGTCCACTGAATGCACCTGCTGCTCTCTGAGAGAACAAAGCCAACCTTTGGCAGTACCAACCATTTAAGAGCTTTCCCATTCCCCTTTAACTTCCTTCCTTACCCCCACAATTCCTGGAGAGACCAGAAACTAAGTCCCCAAGCTAGTGGAAGAGCAGAAGTGCAGGATCCACAGGTTCTTGCTGGCAACAACCCAAGCAGGAAGAAGAGGGAAGAATTACACAATGAATTGAGGCAGTGTCTCTGACTTAAAGTGACCACAGACCTTTTATTATTGTCATTACCTAATCGAGATCAGAGAATGCACGGAGCAAGAGACATATGGTACACCATGAGTTCCTTCAAAGGGAAGTGGGAGCCAACGCAAGTCCTACTTGCCCAGTGTCTTCACATGATCCAGTATCTATATGTCCATATTTTCAAAGTCTCTCTTGGAGCAGGTGCAGCTACAGCCTCTCTTACATGGGAAGGAACCTCTAGCTGCAGGGTGACTTGGATGGACCAGGACTGGAAGCAGGCTGTCAGGCTCTGGAGCTGGCAGCATGCTGCCCTTCCATGCCTCCCTCTGGAGACAGGTCAGACAAGGTATCTGGGGAAACACTAAAGTTGTCCCTAGGGCCTCAAGAGCTCTCAGCTAAAAATACTTCAAGCGTTCACAGGATTCTCTTCAATCCCTTTGAGGAAGGTTTTCAGGAAAACATTGCTATTGTGTTGCAATGACTTGATTTTTAAATATTGAGGCCCATGCAAGCTAGCTTCAAGAGAAAGAACATTATCATAAGAATATTGAAAAGTGTTTTAAAACCTTGTCATGTTCTCCATCCCTCTCCTTATTCATCCTACCCCTTGACACTCTGCCAGTTCCCTTCCATTTTTTCATAGCATGGGTGTCCCAGCTCCTGGGTTAAGGAACTTCAGCTCTCTCTAGGGAGACTAATTGGCCAAACTTTAGCTCAAAATAAACACTAAGCACCTGCTAGTGTCAGGCCTTATTTTGGGCCCTTGAGCTATAGTAGTATACAAAGCATGTGTAAAATTTTAAAGGAAAAAAATTGGGAGAAATCCTGGGTCTTTTGGGTTATAACTTCCAGTGAGATTATGATTGGTCTATCTTGAGTCAGCTGACCTATTTTCCTGATCCCATCATCATGGTGGGGTGGGGGTGGGGAGAGGTGTTACATGACCCTGGCTAAAGGTCAGTTCCTAGGGCTGAGCATATGTAGAATCCAGACTGCATGTCCTGAAAGTCTCCTGGACCAGAAAGTTTCAATGCATAGTTGAGCTGGTTCTAGCAAAGCTTTAACCCCTCTAGTATGGTAGCTGCTTGCCTCAAAGTCCTGTTGATGTTCTGTCCTGGGAAGGACCCTACTTCCTTAACCTCATCTCAGTGTCTTTTATACTGTGTCTGACCCACCATTGTTCATCATTCCAACCTTGTAACAGATAAAGGCACATCACATTACTTTCCACCCTTTGCATCCGAGTGTCCTACTTAGCATTAAAACATCAACTCGCCACAGCCTAGAATCACCTGAGAAAGGACTTTCTTTATCAAGTTGGTCTTTGGGCATGTCTGTTAAAGATTGTCTTAATAAGTAATGGTTGTAGATAGACCCCAGGTCACTATGGAAGGTGCCATTCTCTGGGCAAGTGGTCCTGGGCTGTCTTAGATATCTAGCTAAGCATGAGGTGGTGAGTGAGCCAGCAAGCAGTGTTCCTCCATGTTTTCTGCCCTGGCTTACTTCAGTGATGGACCTGTAAATTTAAGCCAGTTAAATCCTTCCTCCTGCTGAGTTGTTTTTCATCAGAATGACTTATCACAGCCCTGGAAAGAAAACTAGGATAGTGAGTGAACCTTCTTGAAGGGGACATGGGGGGAATCTCCCCATGTCTGCTGCATGCTACAAGCTCAGACAGAGGCAGGAATGAGAATGCATAGAAAGCAGCTGTTGTCCCTAGATGGGCTCCTCTGAGGCAGGGATGCTGCCTTGTTCAGCAGGGCTAGGCTGTGGGAGCCTGAAGGGACCTTGTCAGAGTGCCTTTTCTTGCTCTACAGGCTGTGATTATGATGGTATAGACAGTTAGGATCCTCTCAGACTTCCCATCTGGTGGCTGCTGTGATCAGCTTTGCTGTGAACAGTGTGAACTGCACTGTTCAACTGGCAAAGCTCTAAACACCCCGTCTTCCTACTATTTCTCCATCTTTTGTTTTAATGTGAGCCATTGCACATTCCATAATGGAGTAGATTACAGCAGATGCTGCATTTGCCAGCCTCAGCACTAAGCTCTGCTTCTCACTGTCACAGCAGAAAGCCAGCCTGGTTTACGGTAGGATTCTGTTTACACCGCAGACAGGGTTTCAGGGGGTCCCTGAAGTGGAGAGCTTGGTGGTCAAGAGCATGGAGACTAACTAGCTTTCAGTCCCACTGGAGGCCCTTTCTATGCATGTCCTTATGCATGTAACCTAAGCCTTGGGTCCCCAGGTTCTCATGGAGAATAGGATTGAAAATAGGCTCTATTGTTTTGACCTGAAATCGGGATACTGCACATGAAGAGCTTTCCACGGTTCCTGGTGCATAGTAATGACTCAGTACACAGCAGCCATGGCTCATATACTTGTTACACTCTGATGCTTGAATTCTGTCACAAAATATATCCTCATGACCATAGTAACAGACCAAGATTGCAAAGCTGTAACAATCTCACATGCTTCTAGGACTGCCATAAGGATTAACTAGGATAAAGGGTGTAGCCATAATGCATAAGCATAAATGTTTCACATGCTTTCCTCATTGATTCCTCTTGGCAGATTTAAAGGTAGGTAATATATGCATTTTACAATGAGGAAATTGAGTCATTAACAGTTAAGAAACTGATCCAAACTTTAGGTTAGTAAGTGGCTAATCAGACTGCTTACTGTGCCAATGGCCACTGTCTTCTCTGTGGCCTGAGGTGCTTGACACTAGTAGGAGATTTTAAAATGTGAATTACAATTCTATACATTGGAGATGTATGTAGTGATATTTTGTTAATGTTTTCACAAATAAAGCTTGCCTGAAGACCAGAGTGTAGAGCTAAGTCACTAGAGACCAGGCAGTGGTGGCACACACCTTTAATCCCAGGACTCGGGAGACAGAGGCAGACCACCCAGGGCTACACAAAAATTGATCCAGTATAAAAGAGAAACAGCTCACACAAAGGTGATCCCAGCACTTGGGATCCCATACTTTTAATCCCAGCACTAGGGAGGTGGAGACAAGAATGATACGGCTTGGCTGAGGGAGGACTACAACGAGGGATAGACAGGAGCATTGCAGTCTGATGTTGCAGTCCAGGTAGTCAGTCTAAGAGGAGGCTAAGGACAGGATTTTCCCTTTGGTCTGAGAATTGATAGAGGTAAGAACTCTAGTGGCTGCCGCTCTGCTTCTCCGATCCTTCAGCTTTCACTCCTTGATAGCTGACTCTGAATTTTTGCTGTTAAGACCAACTCGAATTTGTGCTACAGATGTAGAAACAACAAGGTGGCTACAGAGCCGAGCAGGCATTTAGAGCAATATCCATGGAGTCCCTGGGAACTGAAGTCCAGCCAATTACAGAACCAGAAAGGACCCAAATTCCTTACTGTAAGCTGGGTATTCCACCAGGAGCTTTAGCACACAGGCTTCTATTGAGTACTGAGAAATACCATGTGATAGGTGTGTAGTTTCCATGGTCCATGTGAATTTTGTCCCCACACATACCTCTTGGGTCCTTGGTCCCAGAATAGAAGGGAGAGAACTTTTCCTAAGAATTGGGGGGGAAAACCAACTCCCATGGTTAGCCCCAGCTGAACAGTATGCAGGATGTGTGAAGAAGATTTGAAAGGACAATCTTGTTATGGCCAAATTTCTGGCCTTATTTTCCACTGGTCCAGAAAACATATGTACAGAACACAGCAGCCTCCAGGCTGGGTACCTAGAAGTGTCAGTCAGTGGCCCAGAGGAAACAGATGACATCGTTCAAATTAAGCAAGATGTGAGGAGAGTTTAATGAAGAAGCTATTTACAAAGGTGAGGGGAACCCATGAGACGGAGTACAATTCCCTGGGGCTGATAATAGCCCCTGTTGTCACTTCCTCTGGGTCTTTGGGTATAGGGATGGAGAGCACCCTGGAGGCAGCCACCTGGCAGGAAATATGGCTTTTGGCAGAGGGTCTCACACAACATACTGTGGCCTTCTAAGAGAAAAGATGGGGTGTAAATACCCCCAGCCACCATTCCCATCTCAGACTTCCCAATCCTGTTTCCTCATCAGGTCCTACAGGAGAAGGAACAGCCTCCCAGAGGCACAGAGCAGGATGACAGAGAGTAGAAGCTGTCCAAGCAAGGGGAGGTCTCAGGAACATTGGTGCCCAGGAAAGCTATTGTTTCTCTGAGACTGAAGAATTTCCAGGCAAAACCCCAGTGATAATGGTCTGATTTTTGGATTGTGTAGAAAGGTAGTCAAGGCATGCTTAGATTTTTCTGACAAACTTGGATGTCTGACATTGCCTTCTGTCCCTTTGCATGTTATCCCACTCAAAGTGAATTGTGTCTTGAACCTAAGATTTCTCTATGGCCATGATCTTCAATGCAAGAGGTAACCTAAGAGAATTTCCAACTCTTTCATGTACGTCATGAGTGACTTGTCTTGACTGGTTTGTTTGTGTTCATTTCATATGCACAAATAAAGCATATGACATTCTTTAGTATCTTTGGGAGAGCTGATAGTATGTACTGAGCCCCCCCCCATACCAAGATCTGTACGTGCTCTAGTCCCTTACATAAAATGATGCAAAACCTACATATAACCTCATATATCTTCCCATTTGTGCTAAGTCACATCTGGATTACCTACAGTAGCTAATGTAATGTAAGTGCTGCATACATAGTAACTGCACTATATTATCTGGGAAGTAGGAAAGAGTCTAAACATGTTTGGTAGTTGATGCTGCTGTTTTTTTTTTTTTTTTTATGTATTCTTGACATTGGGTTGAGTCCATGGATTCAGAAATCATAGGCAGAGAGGGATGAGTGTGTCCAGTTAAACTATGGAAGCCCCCCACAATGCCATGTTTTGTCTCCATATGCCCAGAACCTGGCACAAGGTTGACATATTGTAAAATACCAATAAGTATTTGTTAAGTTGGTATGTCTCTGTGGCCCTCAGACTCCCAATTAAGTGGCATTTATTAAGCCCTTAGTACTTTTCAAGCATTTTCTCAGACCATTCTCATTTAAATATTCTAATTTAATATTCCAGACCACTCTAGTTATATTACCCTCACTTTTACAAACAAGGGAACCAAGCTTCAAAGAGACGTAAGAGGCAGAATGTGGGTTTTAATAAGGTTTCTGGTCGCTTCCCTGATCGGATGTTCAGTCCTTTTCTGCTCAGAAGCTGTCTCTGGATTGGTCACTGAACAGTTACTTCATGCATATGCATGGGCTGACAGCATGAATGAGCCCCCCAGAGTCCCTGTGCATGTATGCTTTGTGCATCTGAGCCTATCACCGAGTGTGCTGGCCTGCTGGCAGTTGTAGGCCTACTCTTTAAAGACCAGTTAAAATGATTTCAGTTAACATGGTTGTACTTGGCTGTGGGCTGTGACGTGATATTTCAATACATGTCTACAATGCGGACTGATCAAACCAAGGGGTTTCAGTTTCCGTTTCCATCATTATTTCATTTGGGGCCTTTGAGCTCCCCTCCACTAGTTATTCATAAAACAGATAATGGATCATTGTGAGGTGCAGTCATCCCCTGTGCTGCAGAACACTGGCACTTATTCCTTCTGTCTCAGTGTCTTTGATGCCCAAACTGCTCATCTCCTCTGATGTGTACTGCCAATAAGCGCATTCATAGTGTCCGCCTAACTAGAGCCCATTATGCAGCATGAGCGTGAAATCAAGTAAGGTGGATGCTGGCTCTGCATTAGATGCAAGGAGCCTAGCTCTGTCGTGGTTGGTTTTCTCCCATTTATTCAGAACACATACACTGCTGGCAGTTTCTTGTTGAAGTATAATTGTCAAGTGCTTCCCATTTCGGTGTTCTGAAATGGAGCAGCCAAATTACTGGCCAGTAACATCTACCTCTTGTAGAAGAATCACACACACACACACACACACTCTTATGGAGGGGGAGGAGAGAAGGCGAGAGAGAGCAGGGTAGGTAAGATGATTGAACAGGTAAAAGTGCTTGTCATGTGAGCCTGATGACTTTAGTGGGCTCCCTAGAATCAACTCCAGAAATTGTTCTTTGACTTCCACATAGGAGCAGCAGGATGCACATGCCTGCACTTCCTCTCCCACTAATAATACAATTAAAAAATTTTAAAGTGAGAATAAATACTAAAAGTTGATCCTTATTGTGCACAATCCACACACCTTATATTTGCTTATAGTTTCTTCAGTCTTCATCAAAGCTCTGAAGGTGGGAAGTATTGTTAGTTGTGTTTGGGAGACAATGGGCCAGAGGCTTTTAGGTGTTAACAGCAGTGGTCCAGAGGGCATACCTGCATACCTGGCTCTTGTCCTAGGGTAGAACCAACCCTAGGCTCGTCATCTTTTGCCCTGTTTACTAGGGTCTCATTTCCTCTCTTCTGAGTTTCCAAGAAGAATGTCACTCACCCAAGGCCAGAGGATGAAATGCTTAGTCACAGAGTGACTCTTCTACTGGGCATTGTGAGAGGTGGGAGCAGTGTGTGCTCTTCACTGAGACACTAATTGTCTGTGCAGTGGACTTGGGCATTTTATATTCGATATACATCCATAAGTTTGTCCAGTGCACTTGGGTTATATACTTATGTCCACATCCTAGCACCACTGTTTCCTAGCTGCCCAGGTTTACTCAGAGGAATGGAACAAACAGACAAGCACTTAATACTGATGCCTGACAGTCTTAGTGTTTCCCCCATATCATTTCATCTTGCTAGTTCACATTTATGTGGTATTGGAATGGAACCTGAGCCTTGCACATGCTGTGTTAAGGCTCTGTCACTAACACCCCAGCTCTAACTAACTCACTTCAAGTCAGGAAGGGCAGAGAGTGCCTTCTGTGCCTGACCCAGCTCCTGACTTGAGCTGGGTAGCAGCTGGGGCGATTCAGCAAGTGGAGTGCTGCAAACTGGAGCCAGATGGGTAGATCTTAAGCCTGGCCCTTCTTGTTGCAAGTTAGGTAAGCTGGAGCAACCTGCCTAACCTTCCTTTGCCTCAGTGTTCCCCTTTGTGAGGTGGGGAGAACTTGGACCTTTTCCTTAGAGTTCTTAGGAGGACTGTGGTCCCTTGGAAGGAGAATGTGATTGTCAGAATGCCGTGTTCCTCTGTGGTATTTTCTTCTGCCTATATGTCATGGTTGCACTGTCCCTTCCCCAGCCTCCCTCATACTCCAACTCTGAGCCAGAGAACCTAGATCTGCAGGGCAGCAAGGAAACGCCTCTTCATCATGTCATGATGTCAGGAGGGCTCCTTATCAATAATGGAACAGTTTTTCCAGGAACCCAATCTAGAGTGCGCAGTGTTCTGGCTGCCGCAGGGCCCGACTGGCTGGTGTTCCAGGAAGACGCTGGGCAGAGAGGGGTGTTATCTGAGTGTGTCTTGCCTCCTGTGTGGGCAGAGGCGGGGTATGCCTGCCTGAAACAGGGCTCTTCCGTGCCCCCTCGTCCTGCTACAACAACCTCAGATAGACAGCCCTGGACCTAACCTGTTGTGTCGCTGGTGTGGCAGTCGTTCCGAGCGCCTCCCTTGCTGCTCATTCTCCTGAGTGCCTCCCTTGCTGCTCATTCTCAAGCCTTCAAATCCAGACGACGTTGTTTGTAAAGGGATCCCATCTCTCCCCCCTTCTCAGTACAGCCGATCTCATCCAGTCCTGCCTTGGTGTCTAGAGCAGTATCATTTTGCCTCTCTGATCGTCTTGAGGCCTTCTCCCATGTTCCACTTCAACACACACAACACGTATATCCACACAGATGCACATATGCACGTGCATGCAGACATATACACACTGGCATTAAAGAGTCATCTCAAATGCAAAGTTGGCTTATCACCCCCATGCCAGAACCCTTCGATGTCTGTCCTGTTGTCAAATGGTCAGTCTCACTGCTCTGTCCTCAAGACCTGTGGTCAACATGCGACCATCATTATTCTGGTGTTCAGTCATGACCTTCTGGCCATGCTACCTCTGTTTCTACCTTGGTCCCAGGTTGAGCTAGTTCTGACCTTTGGGCTTTGCCCTTGTTTTCTTTCCATGACTGCCTCCTATTTATCACACAGTTTTCAGGTAATATCACCGCCTCTGAGGACCTTCCCCTGACTACAGTCACTTCATGCTTTCTTCTCTTCTGCCTAAGGGAGACCTGGATACTTTTACCACAAGACTCATCTCAAGCAGAACCTGCCTGCTTTCTCTCCTGTTCTCTGTCTCAAAGTGAATCCCTTGGGGTACAGGTCTTACTTACAGACTCTTACTTACAGCCATATCCTAGTGTCTCCACTAATTCCCGGTATGTGGCAGGAGCCTGCAGGTTGTGTGGTAGAGTGGGGTGTGTGCAAGGCTTCAGTCCTGCTCTGAGATCTCTGGAGGAGATTGCAACCACAGAACCCCACTGCTTCCTGCTCTGTGAGTTTCGGAAGGCTCTCACCTCCTTTCCCTGGGCTGTTAAATGGAGACAGGAATCATCCAGATTCCATGAGATAAAGTCCATGCATATAGGTGGACCTGACACCCTTGTGAGAAAAGGCCTCCAAATACACTGCTTTTTCACACTAAGGCTGCAAGACCCCTTGTGCACCAATGGGAGTTAAAAGTTTACCACCAAGTCAAAGGTGTGGTCAGACAGCACCCTGCTTTTTACCAACACAGGACCAGAAGGTTTGCTGACTTCAGAGTTTTACTTTGGGCAGTGACTGCCAGGTTGCTCAGAGAGATCATTGCCATTTAAATTTTAAGCTTTTCTTCTGCATTTTGATGGCCATTATACAAATGTTATACAATTGGCTTTATAGGGTCCCCCTCCCTCTCACCAAACCACAAAAGCAACAGATTGAAAGACTGCCACTGTGAACATATGCCTGTTGGAGACATCATAGCATGCTAGGAAAGACGACAGGAGGGAAAGAGAACACATAGCATGTTTCTCCAGGGTCAGAGCTGGTGGGCATAAGGAAGGTGCAATGTGATGTAGCGCTGGGAGAGCTGGGAGAATCTGGATTTTATGGCCATAAGCACCCAGCTATAAAAACACTTTCAGTGTCGGCATTCCTACAGGAAAAATCTTTTTCATTATTGTGACTTTAAAGCACTCTCATATACTCCCCGGCAGTTTTCCCAAGTCCCATTGAAACAGTTTATTTTATAGCTATGAACTTGAAGTCAGGGTTGCTCTGCCTATATTGCCAGCGAGGGCCATCAGCACTTAGTAGATATGCATGCTTCTGTCTGGTTGCCAGAATGCCGTGTGGTGTTTTGTCCTTGACAGAAGCAATGTGGGTGAAGCCCTTAACACAGTACCCAGCCCACAGTTCCAAGCATGGACTCTCTCTCTGACTCTTTTTTCATATAACACCCTTAGTGTGGTCTGATGCTCAGTGACATGGATTTGGTTCCAGTGCAGGTGACCTTGAACACAGTCGTCTTCCATGCCTGGCTGTACCTTCTAACACGCCTTGATTACATGGAAGGAGGGAACACACATAATAAGCATGAGTGGCTCTTCCATGCCTCCAGACACCTTACAGCAGTTAAGTCTTATGATGCTGTTGGAAGGTGGGGCTGGTTCTCCCCAATTTACACACTGAGAAACTGAGTCTTGGCATACTATAGTAATTCCTATAGTAGGAGCTAGAAACTGGCCGGGCTGTACTGGAGCCCAGATGTGACTCAGAACTGCTATTTTCTATGAACTGGAGTGGATTCACAAGTCCTGGCCCCTCTGCAGGATGCATGAGCACCCCAACTCTGATCTCTTTCAATAGAGAACCCTAAGCTTCTGCTTGCTTCCCAGTGTGCAACCCCTGGTTGTGGTCAACCCCGCGCTAGGCCTTTGACTTTAAAGCCTTAGCTGGTCTGGCCTCTCATCTGTAACTCTAACCCTAACCCTAACAGAATCCAGTGAAAGGAAGCTATCTGCTGTCAAGACTGCTTAATATTTTATGGTGTCCTGGATTGCTCTTCTCTGGGGCCAGCAAGGCTGCTAATGGATCAGCCACAGGCACCAGATGTCCTGGAGCTGGGACAGATAGATGGCCCAGTGGAGAAGCAAATGGACAATGGGTGCTTTACACTAAGCATCTTGTGAAGGACACGTCTGTGTGTTTATAGTGATCAAATTACAAATTTCCCAGTTTAGGTGGCTCTTTGAATTTAGATGTCAAGGAAGAGCTACTTAGGTGCTTTTATTACATCAACTTCCTCTACACAATCTTCTAAGGAGTATGAACCTGTGCAGTGCGTGCATGCACGCGCACATGCATGCGCGCGCACACACACACACACACACACACACACACACACACACACACATGCGCGCATGCCTGAATGCATGCACACACACTGTAGAAATTGGCTGAGCACCCCAATCTGCTGATGGGAAAACTGAGACAACAGAGTTAACCAGATGGACTTTGGATCACCCTGGAAGCAATGAAAACTTTCAGATTTGGCCTAGTGTTCTCTGTCCCCACCTCACAGGTTACTGGGAAGAACTTGGAGTATGGAGACAAAGGAAACTCAGATTCTCTTCCATCATCTACTTACTGCCTATAGCAAGGTCGCCTCCATGTGAGCCTTAGTTTCCATTTTCTGGGTTATTCTTGGGCACTATGATGGCATTGCCACACCAGTTTACTCCTCTAGGATCAGATTGGGCAGGGAATTGGTGGGGGAGGGAAGATGGCCGAGGGAGATGATAAGGCTCTTGCAGGTCTCTGTCCAAGATCTTGGTCTAGAGAAGAGTGTCCCCAATCCTGAGCCGAGAAATGAGATGCAGATCAGGCAGCTGTGAACGTGTTGTTTGTTGGGCTGCTTGTGTGTTTCTTAGGAGTTCTTCTGCAAAGAAAGCATGCTGATAGATGGGGGCACATGCCAGGGAAGCTGCATCCACGAGCTACAGAAACAGCAGCCAAAGAACCTGAATCCCACCAGAGGCAGACAAAGAGATCTGAAAAGCATGTAGCTTAGCTTAGAACCTCAGCTGTCTACCAATGGTTTGGAAATGATTCATTTAGTGCTACTAGATGCTAGGTACTGAGCTAAGTCCCAGAAATGTGGAGTGAAGAAGGCAGACACACTCCTGCCCCCAGGCCCATGTTCTAGTATGGGAATGGGTTGCTGTTTTCAAATAAGAGACACAAATGAGACCCAGGGACTCTGCAGGAAGCAGATAAGACAGTGCAGAGTGAGGGGCATGGTTTACAGGGAGGAGTGATATTTGAACTGGACCTGAAGGATACCATGGGATCAGGAGGAGTCGTGCAGGGAAAGTGTGAGGCAGCTCTGAAGCAGAGTACCAGCTAGGGCATCCCCCACTGAAAAGAGCAGAAATGCCAAACTCAAAATGGCTTCTATGTGAAGGTCACCTTCCTCTTACTGAGCTGGGTGTGCTCCTGTGGAAAGGAGGACACAGCTCAGCCCTGTCATCATGACTATTGTGCCATTGTCCTTCAGACTCCAGCAGCACCACAAGGCTGAGTCCCCTTGTGGTACCTGTGGTGTCAGGCACAAGGAGACCTGTGTCAAAGGGGAAGAAGAAAGTCTTTTGTGCCTTTTCTAAAGGAGTGGATCTACCAGTGTCCCTCACCCTCATCAGCCCTGCCCCCAACCACCCACAAAAGATGTCTGCTTTTGTACTAGTATGGCAACACCATTTCTTTAAGGATTATCAAGACCAAATCTTGAGAGCCTGGCTAGTGTGTTCGATTCATATGGTAGGATGCTGAAAACAATTTAAGTTTGAATTTCTTTCAGGTTCCTAGTTAAGAAAGCATGCAAAACTCCTTGAGTCTGTTTCCTCTCCTGCCTCTGCTGCTTGCTGGGGATGCAATACAGGGACACACAGGGGTCTTCGACCCCATCAGCCCAGCGTGGCAAGTGTGCCATCCTTCCTCTCGCAGAAAGGGTGGAGTGCTGAGACATAGTTCCCCAGAGATGCTGAAAGCCAGCCTTGTCCCCACTCCCCATCAGAACCCAGCTCCATCTTGCTGCCTCTGCGTTAACAGTCCATAGATAATGGACACCACTTGGACCACTACACAGGGGTCTAGGAAGTTCTCCTCCCTCCCCGTCTGTCACAAGCCGCCAGATGAACCTGCTATTTTAGTTGCAGGCACTAATGCCTCCATCCAAACCTCCTGAGACTGCAAGGTACAGAATGTTTTGAATCAATTGCCTTCTATTTTCCTTCCTGTTCGTGGGCTTCGGTGTCTGTTTAGGATAAGATTGATTCAAATCCTTCCTGAATTCTGGCAGTTCTGATTTGGCTTGGAGTTAATTATCTCTAATATGCTGTACAATTCCCTCTGTGCCTTTTATGACATGGAGCAGAGACATAATTTATCCAAGTCTATCACTGGAGACTTTAAAAGAAAACAAAATAACACGCAGGCCTTATGAAAGCCGGTTCAGGCAGTCGATTGTTTATTTGCTCGATGTTTGTAAGGAGTTACCTCTGGGTCTTAGGACTCATCACCTAGTGTCCCTCCCATCCCCCTAGCCTCTCTCAGGTTGGCAGAGAGAGGATGGGAATGCCAAGCCGAGAATGAAGAATCCCTGCCTGCCCTGGAAATTCACCATTTGGTTCCCTGGATTCTCTCCCCACCCTTTGCCCTCTCTTTGTTTCAGGCTACTGTGTCCTCTGGGCTCCCTGCCAGTTCAGCCAATGGGAGGCTCTGGCATGAGAAGACAGAGGTTGAAGGTTGTTCTCCCTCCCTCCCTGGTTGGTGTCACGTGGGTTGTGTCCCTCAATGGATCAGTGTCTCATAGGCTCTCTGCCAGCCTCACCATCCTTAGTTTGCCCCTCACCCTCACTGTACTACTGCGTGTTTTCTTTCTCTAAACCTCTGCAGTGGGGCTTCTTCCTCTGGAGTCTTGTGAGAGGCCATGGGACTGATCATGTGGTGGGCCTGGACCACATGACTTAACTGCCCACAGTCCATGCCATCCTGCCCTCCCACCCTGTCATTCTGAGACTCCACTAGTACTAGTTCAGTTTTAGAAGGAAAAAGATAATTTAGAAGAAATCAGACCCTTTCTAGAATCTTCCAAGAGTATGTGTTTGCTTCTAATACTCTATTCAAACTCTCCCAGTTGAAATCTATTGTTTGGTTTATTTGGTTCCCCTTGAAAGACTTTTGTCCCCTATAGATACAAAGGTGAAGTTGTATCATGTAGCTGTGACAAAGGACCACAACCTGGGTGCTTGAAAACAGCAGGCACAAACCCTCTCACTTCTGGAAGCCAGAGATCTCTAGTCAAGGTGTCAGCTGGGCCACACTCCCCCTGAACCTCAGTCAAGTACTTGCCTCTTGCTGGCTTCCAGTGGTAGCTGCCAATCTTGGTGATTGCTGGGCCTGCAACTACATCTGCTCCCTGTTTCTGTTGTCACAGAGCACTCTCCCCTCACGTCCATGTATCTAGGGCTCTTTTTGTCTTATAACACACCAATCATATTGGATTAAGGGCCCATCTATTATAGGACTGGAGGGACTGAGGCGGGAATATGGAGGGGCTGAGATCAGTTTGGGTTATATCTCCTGAGCCTGCAAGCAGAGTCTTTGAGGAGGGGCCCATTACTATGGGACTCTGGTAGACATACCACCTGGCGTTGCCTGCTTACTGCACTGGCAGAAAACAAGAAAGGAAGTAGCCAATGTCCATAATTCCATTCAAGGTCACAGCACCCCATCCTCTTGCCAAAGCAGAGGAAAATGACCCCCGCAGAGAGATCACCAGCTGACATCCTGCATTTCAAATTTTAATGCATATTAAAATTACTACTATTTAGATCCACAAAATCAAGTGTCTTCTGCGTCTGAATATATGGTATGTCTATAGGTGGAATGAGGCAGTGCCGACTGGTGGGAAGGGTGTGGAACACAAGCCTGGGTGCTCTCAGGTGTTCTAACAGATACAAGCCCCAGCTCACTCAGAACAGAGACCAGGATGTGGGCTGTGGCTAGGACTGTGGACCAGATCTGTGTCACATATCAGACACAAAACTCTGGAGCATGCTACACATATAATAATTTTTAATTTTTTGGTTCATTCAAGCATATATCTGGGGAATTTGTGTGGGAATGAATTTTGAGGGTATGGGACAATGGTGGAAAGAACATAAAAATGAATCGGTTTAAGCTTGTTGATATGGCCCATTTAACAGAGATTCTAGGTTTGATATTGTAGCTTGTACAGTTAAAAGTAGTGCCAGTCATTTGGTTGGTTGGCTGAAGTATTTGTTAAAAGATGGCCTACTGAAAAGAAGCTAAAAATGCCAGCTCTCCCTTGGCTTAGTGTTGACGAAGAGACTTTAAGGCTCAGGGAAATTGCAATGCTGGAGTGGATTCACTATGTAAAGCCTAATCCTCCACAATGGGCATGCCCAGAAGACTTGCTCTTCACTCTTAAGACATAAAAAGATAGGAGGAGCACCTGCACTGAAGAGCTTTGTGCCTGTTCTCCTCGTGTCAGATGCTAGGGTGGGTGAGGCGGCTGCTTAATTAGGGCCCTAATTGGGAGAAGGGAGGGTTTTTTTTGGGGGGGGGACTTTTCAAGACAGGGTTTCTCTGTGTAATCCTGGCTGCCCTGGAACTCACTCTAAAAATTAGGCTGGTCTTGAACTCACAGAGATCCCCCTGTCTCTGCCTCCCGAGTGCTGGGATTAAAGGCATATGGCTCCTTTAAAGGCAGAGGCACATGCCTTTAGTCCCATAACGAGATATTCTTGACTGAATTTGAGGTCTAGTTTTAGGACTTGGCTAAGGCTCCACCCTGGCCCCTCCTCATTGCAGTGCCTCTGTTCCTTCCTGTTGCCATGCTGTCTCTCACTGACCAGTGTGTCCCCACCACAAAGATAAATGTGTCTCTTCTTTCATGAAGGGGGTGCTGGCAGAGCTGGAAAGCTCTCTGGAAGCTAAAATCAGGCTAGGTATAGATGTAATCCTGCAAGAAAAGGTACGAGCTTGGGGTGAGCAGGGGAGGAACCGGCCAGCTTGCTGGCTCCTTGACCTTACAGTTGAGGCTTTTGGTGTGAGATACCTCTGCATCCATGACAAGCATCTGGAACCAGAGTTGGGGTGACAGAGTAGGAAATCTTGCTCCTCTTTCCAACCTCATTGTCCACAGCTCTACCCAGACCCCTTCCCACTCTAGAAGGAGCCAACAAGCACTCTCCATCAGAGCAATCTTGTATATACGCTCCAGTACCACCTTACCTTCAGACACCTGCCCGTCTCCTCTATCCCGATTGATTCCCTCCCCTGCTGGATGCCCCCATTTAGTCTGTACAGCACTTGGCACAAACTAAGTCATGGCACCCATTTCCGTGTTCACCTGTCCCTATAGAATGTGAGTCTGAAGTCATGGGGCCCCGTGTCAGCCTTGTCACTGCTGTGTCTCCGGAGTCTCCAGTGTGTCTGACACCTGTTAGTCCTCAGAAACAGTTGTTAAGAACAAATGGAGAGAGGAGGGGCCTCGGTTCTGCTCTGGATGGTGTCACTGCCGTGCTCTCCACCTCTGGAGTTCATTCTTCTTTTCACACTGAGGGTGGCAGCAATTTCGGAAGTGCCCAGGTGTACGCTGGGGGAACCCTGGAGTGTAAATGCAGCAGAGTCACGTGTGGGCATCTGCATTGAAAAGAAGAAGAAAACCACCCTAAGAGGCCCGACTCTGGAGTCCAGGGAGTGGTCTGGAGGCCTGACAGATGCACAAGCCAGAGAGAAATGAGTCATCCAGACTTATCAGGAGACAGCAGATAAACTTACACACTCTCAGTGACAGACAGAGCTGCAGGCGTGCAGGGTGCAGCAGTTTTCTCTCTGTCCGTCTGTCTCTGTCTCTGCTTCTGTCTCTCTCTGATACTGATCCCATTTTACTCTGCTGTCATCTGCTTTAGATTAGGCAGGACACTTTTTAAAAATTTAATATTTTGGTCAATCATCCTTGTAATATATAATTATCTTATATCCATGTGTCACTTACAATAATAATAACAGATACGAGATGCACTCTCAGAACAACATACACTACAGCACTACAGTAAGCTAGAGAACTGCGAGGACAAAGTAGGGTTAGGGAAAGACAGACTGAATATGCTAAGGCCAGGAGGGGAGTTAGGATGTAAACATGTCATTGGTGAATCTAGTGCTTATCACAGCCATCCATATGGTTTCTAAGCCTTTAGTAGCCAGAACATGATAGTACTTGATATGTAAAAGGAGTAAGATGCTGTAACATATACGTATTATGTTATTTATACATATCACATAAAGAAGTGCATAGAAATTGAAACAAAAGATGAAAAATGGCCCACGTATTTAACATGAAATAATACTATTTATTTTAAGAAAACAAATTATACATGTACATAAATTGTGATGGACTAGAGAGACTGAGGCAGGAGGATATTGAGACTCTGAGGCCATCCTGGGCTATATAATGAGACCCTGTTTTGAAAAAAAATATTAATAGAAATAAACCAGATCTTTGATCACAATTTTCTATGTAGCAAAATGGCAACATTAGTTACTTGAGCTCTTAACGCTCATCTAAGTTCTCCAGAATGGGCGGATATAAAATTTCTGTTCAGAAAACAATTATGATCAGAAAAATCCAATGGATTGCTTTTCACAATATTTAATTATAATAAAGTATTTGTACAAATATGATGTAATCTATCATTTTAGTGATCTTAAGAGTGATAAGCGCATTCTAAAACACAGGCTGAGGGCCCAGTGCTGAAGTATTAAAAGGCTGTATGAATTTTGTTAGCAACGCAGAGAAGGTTAAGAACCCCATCATTAACAATTTAACACTGGAAAACAGGGAGGGACGAGGCAAGGGTTAGTGCTTTTGTTCATTTCCTCATGGCCAGAGCAGAAGACAAAATGTAAATCATCTGGGTTTTGACAGATTCTTTCTGTGCAGCTCCAGCTGAAATCCTCCTGCCTCAGCCTTCCAGGTGCTGGGACAACAGGCATGAGTCAGTATACCCAGCATGAAGACTTTTCATTTTTTAAAATAATGATATTTTTCAATATTTTAAGCGGTGTATTTTTCTTAATTAACAGGAGATTTTCTGGGATTCCCTATTATATACTGGCACGTAGACATTTTCCTACACTGTAGGGTTTTTTCTTTTTTTTTTCAATTTATTTTCATTTGTAGAAATCCAAATAGATTGAAGTAATTTGAAAATTTGAAGTCAGTATTGTCCAATATGTATTTCAAGTGACATTAAATACATTCATAATTCGCCAAAGCGTCACCACAATCCGTCTTCATGGCTCATCCGTGCCCTGAACTATAGCTCCCTTCTCCCATCCCCACAGCCTTCAGCCACACTCCTGCCTTCCATCTCTGCGATTCTGATCATTTCTAAGTACTTGTCGTGGGTTTTAATGATGTCATATAAAATGCCACACTGTGTGTATGTTCACCTTTCTAAAGAAACCAGAAATCAGTTGATTGGCAATCATTTGATTAGAATCGTACTGCTCCACTGACAAAGGGAGCCTGTGGAGGAAGGCAGGCAGTGCTGTGGATGGAACAACAGTGTGGGTTCGTATTTAGAAGGATTAATTCATCCAATAGTCCTGAGTGTTGATATCAACTCTTCTCAGTAGGAAAATGAATGAGCTGCACTGTACTGAGCACAGGACTACAGGAGTGCAGAGCCACAGGCCTGAGAGCTGATGTTATCCTCCCAGCAGGGGAAGGGTGGGCTGTCCCTTCATGCCACAGTCTCAGTAGACACCCCGCAACAAAGTATAGTTTGACAAGATAAAGGTCAATATACTGATGTAACCAAAGTTTTGCAGGCGCAGGGGTCATCCTAGGCCTCCAAGCCCCAGAGTGAACTGTTCATTTTTATGCTTAGACTCAATAAAGTAGGGACAGCAAGATACCAAAAGTGAATGGGTCTGAGTTATTGCTAACAGACCAAGTGGGAAACCTAGCCATGCCTTCTTGTTCAGAGCCTTGTGGGCCTCTCAGTTGCACTGTTTCTTCCTGTCTGGTACAGGGCAGGACTCCTCTGGAATGAGGGTCTTGATGGTGTGCTTGCCTGCTGTCACAGAGAAAGGAAAGGAAAAGGTAGAATGGTATTTTTGGACTTCTTGACTGGCTTTGTGGAAGAAGTTCTGGTACCCAAGGCTACCACCAGGTCAGAGTAGGGGACCAAAGAGGGACAGAAGGCCAAAGAGTAGCTTGTCTCTGAGACTTCATTTGGGGTATCATCTTCTGAGCCCAACAATCCCACCAGGGTGGGTTTAGCCAGTTCTATGCCCTGTAGCCATTATGCAGCTCTTACCATTGACCCTCATAACCCAGATCCCAGGGTACAGCAGGCTCTTCCTCACCCAGGTCAGACCATCACATGCACATGCATGAGTAATGATGATTCACTGTGATTCACCCTGAAACAGAAGGAACGAGGCTCGCCGGTTTCATGCTATGACGAATGTGTTAATAGAGTCCATGTCAGCTTCAGTGGGAAAAGCTGATCGATGGATCAGGATGTATAACATGGTGGAGGAAAGTAAGAAAGAGGCAGGAATGCAGGGAGGAAAAGGAGGGGAGAGGGAAGGGGCGAGGAGAGGGCATGGAGCATGCTGCCCTGATGTTGCTGGGGAGAGCGGAGAAGAGCGCCTTCCCAAGTTCCAGATGGCCATCTACCTTGCAGTTTCCTCCTTTCCCTGGTTGGCCTCTGTTGCCATAACGCGTGCTTTACGGGATGATACATACTGAAAACCGAAATTCTCCTTGAAGAAAACACTCACAAAATACTTTATGTCTACTCTCACACTGAAGTCTCAACTTGGAGTCCTAGAGTCAGGTTCAGACAGTGACCTTATCAAGTTCCTCTGACAAGCTATTTAGCCCCTCTAGCAGTAAGAGTGCTGACCCCACAAGGCCGCTGGGAGAGTCAACTGAAATGCTGAATGTTACGTGTCTGGCACACAGTGAGTGCTTAATGGATGGAGTTATAATTATCCCCTAGCTTAGCTTACAGCCCATTCCTGGACCAGTCACACTGGTCAGGTGATGTCATAGTCTGGCCAACCAGGCCTGGGTTATAGAGTTACATTCTGAACTGATTGCAGTAGGACTAGATGTGGCAGAAAGGCCAGGATGCGAATGGGGAAAAGCAGAGATTCAGAGCCCATAGTAGGCATCCAAGCAGTAGGCATCCTTAAGAGAAGGTGGTGATTGTGGTTTCAGGTTCCAGAATCCAGAATCCTGCAGCAGGCTTCAGATGAGCTGCAGGAAGCGGAAAGTTGTCAATTCCAACATCTCTTTCTCCATGAGATGAGGAAGATCATAGGTCGAGCAGCATCCACCAGCAGGCCCCTTTCCTACACCAGGTCAGACCACCACATGCTGCCATCGTTACCATACTACCATACCTATAGGGCAGTGTAACCCATAGAGGGAGGGCACACTGTTATTTCATTAAGAAGTTCAAGCATCCTGCCAGGCCTGCTTACTGCATGCCACAGACAGTCCTCAGGGCATACTGGAAACTGTCTTGCCAGCCTCTGCCACCTATCCTTGATTGCAAACAAGTCCTTAGGTTTCAAAACAGGAAGTACCAACTGGGGTTGCTGCTCTTCCTGGTAGCCTCCCTTCCCTGTAGCCCCTCCTCCACGTAGAGACAAATCTGTTCTGCAAAGAGCCCTGGGACAGCGTACACTTTGGGCAGGGGCACTAGGCAAGGACTGAAGGCAGAGGACAGCATGGCACAACTGCAGCCTGGTCTGCCTCCTGTGCATAAGTTACATGGGGTTTGAGAAAGGGAGCGTCAGACAAAAGGGGAAGGGATGAGACAGGCATTGTGAATTGGCTACAAAGGCACTGGAGAGCGGAACCTTGGCGATTCTGAGAAATGGGCATTTTGTTTCTGTGTGACATGATCTAAGATACTACAAAAGCCCCGGCTTTCTTGGTCAGTCTCCTGGCTCACTCCTGTGACTCCAGCTGATTGCCTTTCTCTCCACTGAGTGGGACAAACCAGTGGAAAAGCAATCTGAGACCACCAGCATCCACTGGCAGGAGATAAGAATAGCCTTCTAACCATGTACACATGGGCACATACGCATGCACTTTGCATATCGTAGCTGGTAATGGAAATGTCAGGGCTTATCACAGTGAGCAGGCTGCCATTCATCACACCGATTCCCCTCTTAAATTAGGACAGTCTAATTTCCTTGAAGTCAGGAGGCACCTCTATCAGTTTCATCTTGCTCACCCAAAGCGTGCGAGGACATCACTATCTCACACGTGGCAGGTGCTCCTGCGAGGTGCTTTAAATGGAAATGAGTGGGATTGTGTGTTTTTATCTGTGCTCTGCAGTTCTTTGAAATGTAAAGGATGGCCTCATCCTTGTTATAGAGCTGCGAAGTGGAATGCTTCCTTGAAACTCCAAAGGAACAGAAACATTAGTTCAAAAGAGTTTAAGGCCATGGCAGTCATGCCCAGACACAAGGCAAATGTGTGCCCATGCACATCCCCCCACCACCCGCCCTGTTTCCCATTTTGACTTTGATGAGAGCCTGATCAATACCTAAAGGTCTCTCCAGCCTAAAAGAAGCTTCTCTTGCCAGAAAACCAAAGTTCCCATCCATTAATCATTGTCTAGTCCCTACCAGGCCCAAAATAAACCATTTGCCTGTAAAGATGTCTCAGGAAGCTGCCAGGGGCTTCCGGGAATAGCTAGTGTGAGCGGGAAAGACATAAATTACCGTGAGATGGAGCAGAGGAGGCATAGAAAACGGGAGACCACTGTTGGGGCCTTTTTCTAAAACAGTGTGATGTGGAGGGGGGGCGCACAATAGAAGTTATAGTAAGGACAATGCCAATTCCTAGCTCAATTCCTGAGTTGGAACTCAAACAGTAGCTCCCTGTTTTCATCTCCTCTTGCAGGCAGGATGCAATCACAGGTGAAGCGTGCTGACCAGCCCAAAGTCACTCGCTCTCAGTTTGCTGGCCAGGCAGGAATTGCCTGGGACCCTGCTTTTGTTTTTGAGTCATTCCTTTGATAGCTTGGCACCAGTCCTCCTGCAAGCATCCAAGCAAAGTGAACCAGAAAAATGTCAGGAAGGACACAGGGACATATAGAGTTTAATTAATTTAGTGAGAGCATTATGCCCCCCCCCACAGGACTCAAGCAAATTTTTAATGGTCCTGTTAAAATAATTTCATGGTTGCTGTTTTGTTCTCATGCTAACTGATCAGGACTTCGTGGGTTATTTAAGAGGGTAGTCAGCCTGCAAAGACGGGTAGATTCTCTTTGCTTTTAAAAAGGGGGGGATTTATTCACCTGCTTGTGCAGTCACATATTAAAGGTCCAAGTCCTGAATGTCAGCACAAGGCTTAGGCTCCTATTAATAACAGTCACTAGGTAGAACATTCTTCTGCTGACTTTAATCAGGAATTTTCCATAGTAACTCAGGCTGCCCACGGGTAGCTGGGCAGTAGAGCTTTTAATTCCATCACACACGTTTTTGTGTTCAACGTGGCACGGGGAACATTACTTACTGGAACACGTGAGCTGAGCTGTGCTCTCTATAAGTAGAAATCTTGTCATTCCTCCTCCTTGGGGCAATTCGTCAAAAAGACCAGAAGACATTCTCTTACAAGGAAGAGGAGTGTTCAGTTTTAACTACAGGCCCCCAATCTGTCCTGGCATCCCTTTTTCTTGTGATATAAATCTTGTCATGAAAAGCAGGGCAGTTGTGGCAACCATCACGCTCATGTGGAACCCAGGCTGTGTGTGCACAGAGGCATCCTACCCCCACTAAAGAAGCTTCCATGTCTCTTATGACCCACGGAGAAAACCTGGATGTTTTAGTCTGATGTTCAAGCTTGTTCTCACACTAGCCACAAACCATTCTGACCCCCTTTCCCTTTCTTTATTACACTTAAGCTAGACCCCAGGCCCCCAGAGTAGCTTTTGGTGGATTCCATAACAAAAGCTCATCTCTTTGCTTTAGAACATCATTTTCTATGTCTATTGAGCAAAAATCCTTTCCATCTTTTTAGGGCAAAGCTCAGCTGGCATCTGTCACAGGCAGTCTCCCTCGAAGACGGCAAGAGGAGCACTGAGACACTTGAGTAGAACTTTGTGTAGCGGCTCCTGGCTGAAGCATTTATAGTGGAGACGTGTCATTTATGACTGCTTTTTAGATAAGATTGTGACTCCCTAGAGCTTTGCTGCTCCTACTAAGGTTTGCAAGACTGAGCACCACCTGGGAGTGAGCACACCGTCGACTTTCTGTATTTCCATCTTTGTTGACTCAACCAACTACAGATTGACACTATTCAGGGGAAAAAATGTGTTCATACTGAGCGTGTTCAGACTTTGCATCTTTTTTCATTACTCTGCAGCAGCCATTTCATGACATTTGTGCTGTCTTGGGTGTTGTAAGTAACCTAGAGATGTTGAAGAGTGCACAAGAGGATGTGTATGTTGTGTGCCCACACAACGCTGATTTACAAAGGGGACTGGAACATCTGCAGACCGGGAATCAGCGGGTCTCCTGGTAATCCCCTGGAGTTACCACAGATGACTTTATTAAAAATGCCTAATGCCAAACTTACCCCAGATCCACTGAATCAACTTGCATTTTGACAAGATCCCCAGGTGAGCCCTTTCTCCGTGATTTAAGCACTTTCTGAGGGGGCCCAAACATTGTAAAGACCATCTTCAATTCTTCCATGCCGTATGGCTGGCTGTTCAGCAAAATTAGTATGGGATGCTTTTGATATCCCCATTGCCAGGGCCTGGTCTGATCCAGTAGGGATGGGGTAGCCCCAGTACAATGTGTGTCTTCAAAGATGACAGGTGATCTAACAAGCCTAACAGTGAAGACTGCTGTTGGCCAGCCGACTTGATCTCTCTGTTAGACTCATCCTGGCTTGTTCAGATCTTCTACTGGCCCGGCCCCTGAGGTTCTGCTACAGGTGAGCTGCAGTGAGGCTAAGAATTTGCAGCCTCTCAAGTTTCCTGTGATATTTGTGCTGCTGGTAAGAATCCCTCTGGGAGCCACGGGCCGACACAGAAACTACTTGGTGGGTGTACAATGGAAGGGGAGATTAGGAAACTGTGGATACAAGAAACGTCTGCTGGTTTGTTTCTCAGTGCCTGGGAAGGAGCCGTTCTATATGTTAGGGCTCAGGGCCCTAAATTAACAAGCACCTTGTATATCTGACTTCCTATTGTTGGGTAGGCTGCCTGGGCTCAGAGGATGGTTCTCACTCCATACACTGGAGCTGCGATTCCTCATGCGAATGCCTTTTTCTGGAACTGATGGGAGCTACAGTGACCAAGATGGCCTCCCGCCCTCAAGGTCCTTCCCCAAAGCTGCCTTTCAAGTGGGAGAAAGCAGGGGATGTCTGTATTTTTAAACCTGTCACTTTGACACATTCTGTTGGTCAAAACAAAGGCTCATGGAGGCTTAGACTATGTGAAGGCCTTATTTGCTACCCACTGGGATGAGGAGGAATAGTTTAGTGTGTTACAGAGGGAAAATCAAGGGGACTGATGGGAAATATGTCAGTTCGGCCAGGGCAGTAATCTCTACTGAAGCCAGCCCTGTGCCTGACCATCATGACCCAGGATTCAGTGGTGGGCACTGGCTCTGCTCAGCATTCCTGTCTGCTTGTAATGTCCTTTTGCAGGTGATCCAAGCTCCCTCTGAGGTCATCTATTTGCCCAGATGGAAGGGTCTTGGGAGAATCACTCTGTGAGTATAAAATCCCTGGATGAGTCTTCTATGAGGCTCCAGCTCTAAGATGATAAAGGTCTATAATAGGGTATGACAAATGATGGTGTCCCCCACCAAACTCTATTGTATATATATATATATATATATATATATATATATATATATATATATATATATATGGAAATAAGTAAAAGGTGGGAATACGGTAGTAACACAGGACTCCATCAATGTTCCATCCAACTGGAAGCTGTTTCTAGCCACTATTTTATTTGTGTTATCCTAGAAGCTTTTGGTACATGTGGCAAGCCCTTTCCCAAGGCATTATTATGTCTGTTCCTTTGCAAACCTATTCCTTGGTGGTGCCATTATCCTCATACTGCAGATGAGAAAAGCAAGGTTCTGAGAGTAGAAGATTGCCGAAGTCATTGTAATGAAGTCACTACTAAGATTCAGACGTAGGGCTTGAAGCCACAAATCTTTTCCATTATTCTGTTTCAGGAAACTCTTTGAAGAAAGAATTGTACTGAATAGCCTAATAGGTCAGGAGGAGCCATAGTATAATTTAGATCAACATGACTTAAAACATGGGAGGTTTTTTGTTTTGTTTTGTTTAGAAATATTAAGTCTAAACCTGAACCAGTGGGTACATTTTAAGACAATCTCTTTCCTTCAGGGTAGTTGGAAAGCACCAGAAAACACAGTGTGGGAGTTAAATGGACAGGGGTCACATTTGCCTTTGACACCTACAAATTGCTGTTCTGAGCTGAAGTCTCTTTTTCTGTCAAATAATGATTTTTAAAAAGCATCCCTTGCCTACGATGACTGCCAACGTAGTACAAGTTGGTGCCCATAAGAGCTTATCTGAATGCCCGCTTTCTGCTGGAGCTCAGTAGTGTGGAGTGTGGGCTGCAGTGTATTGTTGGAAATAATCTTCCTGATGGGCCTGCCAGGTAGTTCACAGTTCCCAATGTGAAGAATCTCTCTCTCTCTCTCTCTCTCTCTCTCTCACACACACACACACACACACACACAATCTTTCTCTCTCACACATTCACACTCATGCTTCTTTTTATAACTGTCTATATTCTTTTTCCTCTCTCTCCCAAGCCTATGTACATTTTTTTCTCTTTTTTTTTCTTTCTTTTTTTCTTTTTCTGGTTTTTCGAGACAGGGTTTCTCTGCAGCTTTTTTAGAGCCTGCCCTGGAACTAGCTCTTGTAGACCAGGCTGGCCTCGAACTCACAGAGATCCGCCTGCCTCTGCCTCCCGAGTTTTTAAACACACTGTGTCCTGTTAGTACTAAGTATGCTTTGCTTTTTGGCCATTCCAGTCCAGCGTGGCAGATGTTCATCACCAGCTTTGTGAGTCATGCTCACAGCCCCAGCTCCATGAATGCAGCGGGCCTATGTCTCTATTAAACAATTTGTAACACACTTCTCATAGACCCCATTTAAGTGTATGACTTCCCAAAAGAGCCAGAGTTCATTCTGTCTGATGTAGGAGGGTCTTCTTTTTATGTGTTGCTTTCATTGGTTAAATAAAGAGACTGCCTTGGCCTTTTGATAAGACAGCAGCTTAGATAGGTGGAGTAGATAGCACAGAATGCTGGCAGAAAGGAGGCAGAGGCAGAGAGCCGCCACCATGAAGCTGCTAGGTCAGACATGCTGAATCTTTTCGGGTAAGCCAAGACCTCGTGGTTCTACACAGATTATTAGAAATGAGTTGAATCAAGATGTAAGAATTAGCCAAGAAGAGGCTAGAGCTAATGGGCCAGGAAGCAATTTAATTAATACAATTTACATGTATTATTTCGGGGGTTAAGCTAGCCAGGTGGGACGAAACAAAGGACCTGCTCCTCCTTACAACATCTGCCAGCACGAACCAGGAAGCCAAATCTTAAAGAAGCCATGCAATTTTTTCCCCTGCTAACAATGAGTCAGGAAGATTTCTCTTAAAGGAGCTGTACCTCTGCTTGCTGCCAGCAGATAGAGTCTATCTGAAAAAATGTGGCTACCAAGAAGCTGTGCTTAACTCTGTTCTTTTGTGTTTAGAATTCCTTCCCAAGCTCTCTCAGGTTTTACGTGGTTGTAGTCTCCCACATTGGCGCACCATCTGTAAATAGAGATGGTGCCTTTAGTTTCCTGGATGCTTAAACCCAAATAATCACACAGAAACTATATTAATTACAGCACTGCTTGGCCTATTAGTTCAGCTTCTATTGGCTAGCTCTTATATCTTAAAATAACCCATATCTATTATTCTGTGTATCGCCATGAGGCTGTGGCTTACCAGGTACAGTTCCAGTGACTATCTCCTTCAGCACCTACATGGCATCTCTTTGACTCCACCTATTCTCTCTCTCTCTCTCTCTCTCTCTCTCTCTCTCTCTATATATATATATATATATATATATATATATATATATATATTCTAGCCTGGCTATATTCTGCCATGACATAGGCCAAAATAGCTTTATTCATTAAGCAATAAAAGCAACACATATATAGAAGGACATCCTACATCAGGATACCAGGGTCCCACAGTCCTATTTGAGGGGCGTACCCTCAGTGTCTGAAAGATCTCCCATCAGCTCCACTGCTCAGAGATTCTTCCATCTCCCAATAGCACAAAACTATGGCTCCATCCTTTAACACATGGGCCCTTGGGACATTCTAGATTAAAACAAGCCATGAGCAGAGTTCTCCTGTTGAAGATTCTTGACACATTGTACACTAGTGGAGAGAGACTGGGTTTGGCTTGGAAGAGCCGCATGCAGATGGAGCTCCCCTATGAGCAGTGAGCTCCTGGATTGTGACTTACCATCTTTTTCTGCTTTTGTTTTTTTTTTTTTTGGGGGGGGACGGTTTCAAGACAGGGTTTCCCTTATGGCTCTAGTATAAAAGCCTGGGCATTCTATTATAGTTAGCTTTCCATTACTGTAACAAAGTCCCCAAGCTAATTAATTTACTAAGAGAGAAGGTTTATTTTGTTTCATGGTATTGGAGGATTCAGGACATATGCTTTAGGACTGGAGCAAGACAGAGCACCATGGTGGGAGTAATCAGAGGAACCCCATGTGCCCTCTGACTAGGAATGATGGAGAAGAAACCAGGGTTCACAATAGCCTTTGTTTGACCATACTCTCAGTAACCTAGGGACTCCTATCATGCCCTCACAACTCCCAGTGTTGCCAAGCTGGGGGCAAAGACTTGACCTGTGCGCCTTTGGGGACCCTTCAGATCTAATAGCATACACCAGCAAACACCTACACAGGTTCTGTCTCGAAGTGACGCATACCACTCCCTGTACAGTTCTTAGACCCAGGCAAGCCACAGAGCCACACCCGTCCAAGTTCAAAGGTCAAAAAATGATGGCTATGTAATTTAAACTCTGTGAAGTAGGGCAGAGGCCATTGACCTCTGTTTGTAAAGGGACTAGGAGTGAATATTTTAGAGTTTGAACCCAGAGCTACTTATTACAAGCAAACAGTCTCAGATAATGTGTAAATAATCAGGCAGCCTGGCTGTACTGTAGTAAAATTTTATATACAAAAATATGGGTGGGCCAGATTTGAATGGTGGGCCCTAATTTATTGATCCTTACCTGAGAGTTCTTTGCTCTTGACCTCAAGGTCACCTGAAGCTTGGAAAATTGTGAAATGAACTAGTGTGTACTGTAACCCCTTTCTCTTAAATACCTTCCGCACTAGCCCTCCTGCTGGTCAGGGTTAAAGGATTGCGTAGACTCAGATGGCTTACTTCACTGGAGCAACCAAGGTCAAGGGTAACGCACCTCTCACCGGGGCCTGGCTAATTATTACTGTTCAGGTTTAAAGAGAGTGATAGACCAGTAATTTTCTTCCTAAAAATGACAACAAGAGCCCTCAGGACTAAGCAAGCTGTTAACCCCCACCAGCTGTATGGTTTCTAGTGTTACAGCCACCAAGGGGGCAATGACTGCTGGCCTGTGCTCTCCTGCTGGTGAAGTCAGTGGGAACCTCTGGGCCACCTAACCAGGGACCTTGTTTTTCCAGCTGACACTGCCTGTGTCAGCTAATTCCTGCTTGGAAATGCATTCCAGGGCAACTGGGTCTCTAAAGTCACTCTGCTTGCTCACTGAGTTATTCAAACCCAGATGGCTTTGCGCTTTCCTAACATGACCAGGAGATTACCGGCCTGGCTTAGAAATTGCTCGAATGCCATAGAATCTGCATTTCTAACAGGGAAGGCAAGGCCAGGAGTGGTTTTTTGTGGCCTTGTTGTTTCTAAGTGACTCCAGTTCTGCAGTGGCGTGTGAGTAGGGAGTCAGCAGAGAAGATGGAGACTGCTGCTGGTGCACATCTGAGAGGCAGATTTCCTTGTCATCTCTCCTAGCCCGGCATGCCTCATCCAACCTCAGTTTCCACAGGAGAAAAACTAAACCAAGGCTAGGGTCACATGGTGTTTTCATAGACCCCCCCCAACACAGACAGACAGACAGACAGATAGACGGACAGACGCACACACATATACATACACACATGGCAGTCACCTTGGAAGCAGGAAGGCCTGAGAATTAATCAAGCCAAAAATAGCTAGGAATTGATTGGCTCTGGAGAATTGGAAGAATCCAACCTAAACTGGGCTTCCCAGTGCTGACTGGGACTTAATCTGAAGAAACAATAAGCAACCAGAAATGTAGCTAAGCAGCTGAGGGGGCCTGGCTATCTGAGCCTGGCTAAGGCTCTGGTTTCCCCAGCAGCCTGCAGGGAGCAGGGCCAGTGAGGTGGCCAATTGCCCCAGACAGGGTAGCTGAGGCACCCATCATAGGCCTGGGGAGACCCATGGTGGGGCAGCAGGGCAAGGCAATGGGTACATGGATGGAAGGGACACACATCTTGTGGGTCCCTGGGTTCTCAACAGCTGAGCAGCATTGGGGTAACTGGAAGTTTACACCCAATAGCAGTTTCAAGAGCATGGGTTGGTCTGCCAGCTAGCTGGGACTTTCCATCCTCTTTTAAGATTAGGAAACTAACCGAGCCCCGCTACAGTGGCTAGTGATGATCACTATCATCTAGTGTCATCTACCACTTCAAAAACCAGTAACTGAATAAAGTCTGGCCATGGTAAAAAAAAAAAAAAATCTAAGCACACAAGGGCCAGAATTAAATCACATGAGTAGTGAGACTGTGGTATGTCTGGCATGGCGACCACTGCAGACTTGGTTCTGAGCATTTTGTACTGCGCATGCGTTCACTCCACACAGTGCCACTGACCAATGCGTGAAACACCTCCGCTCAGGTCCGAGATTCTGAGTTGCAGTGTTCTGAATTGCATTGTTCCTACTGTACAGACAAAGGTTCCTTCTCTTGCAGAAACATAATGGTTTAATTCCATAAAGCAAAGGCTTTGGAGGTTTTCCACCTGTCACGTCTCAGCATGTACGTAGCCAGATAGCACAGCTTTGGCTTATGATGTGTTCAAAAGTGTGATTATAAAATTTGCTCTTTGAGGTACTGATTTGAGTTTCATAATAATAAATAAATAAAAGTGAAAAAATAGCAGAAATCGTTCAATGACTTTTGTTGTGGGAGTCGGATGGGATTCCCAGCAAGCTCTGGAACGGTCCTAAACATCCCTTTGCCATGCTTTACCACCCACTTGAGAGGACTGACATCCTTAGCATTGATGATTATAAAATCAAAATACTGACCAACTCTGAAAAATACTGAAGCTGCTCTCTGTACCCTGGTATCAGCCATCTAGTCGAGAAGCACTGCTCTGTGTGAGAATTAACAAGCACATCTTCAAGCAGTGGTAAAATTATTTGTGTACAAGTGGTAAGAATTACTTTAAAACAAATTTATTTACGAGTTACAATTAGCAAATACTTGATTTTTAACCTAATTTATATATCTAGGATTATATAAAAATGTCTCAAGTACAGGGGCTAAAGAGATGGTTCAGTGGTGAAGATCATTTGCTGCTCTTTCAGAGGTTCCCAGGTTCAATTCCAGCATCCACAAGATGACTCAAAGCCATTCATAACTCCAGTTACAGCAGATGTGACACCTTCTTTTGGCTTCTGAGGGTACAGGCACACATACAGTATGCATACACGCATGCTCACCAAACTCTTATACACATGAAATAAAACAACAGGTTTTTTTTTCTTTTTTAAATTTTCTCAAGTACAAAGAAGTCACAAATGGAGAAAGTTTAGAAAGCCTTGATCTAGAAGGCAGGATGAAAGCAGGCCAGAAACTGAACTCTGACTGCCTGCTGACTGCTGACTGCTGACTGGCATCTCCAGTGGGGCTAGGCATGGAGCTCGGTCGTGTGTGTATGCTTAGGAAGTGTGAGGTCCTGGTCCGGCCCCCAGTACCTTCAAAAAGAGGGGAAGTGCACACTGTAATTGGAAGGGCTGTGGTTATCTTTAAACAGAGGGTGGAAGCAATGTTCTGAGCTACCACCAAGGTGGAAATACTTTGGGACCCTCCCATCCCCTCCAGTGGTAGGCCAGGCAACTCTGGGGTTGTGGGGCGGGTGTATCTCCTGGGATGGAACCAAATATAACCATTTTTTCTCTATAGAAAAATTTTAGCTTTTGGCCCAGACATCTCCTGGCTGTGTGTCCTTGGAAAAGTCATTGTCCTCTCTGACTCTCCTCTCCCAAAACTGAGTCCAGGGTAGAATTGGGAATCTTTTTGGAGATTGCACAATGTTAGGTGGGTGTAAGGTTTTAAGCAGAAAGATACTGTTTATTTGTTAAGCAGTTATGGCAGAGAGCTCCCAGTTAATAAGAGGACCATCTCTGTTACTTTTTAAAGGACGCAGGGGAGCCACTATCAGACGCCATGGGGACTGGGAGCCCCCGGTTGTTAGATAGCCTCGCAGTAAACAGTTGGCGCGGGGTCAGGTGGGATCTCAAAGTCTCTGCTGAAATGTGCGGTCAGTTGTGTTCCAGGCCAGCTCACCAATCATTAGCCACAAATGCCTGTTTGTTCTGCCCCAGCCTGGAATTTGGCCTCTTACAAAACCCCAGCTTCAGGAGATCAGGTTGGGCCAAAGTGTGTAAAGGTGGCCTCCCAGGAAGATGCTGTGTGCTTGCTCAGCAGGTTCCAAGCCACACCTACAAGGAGCCAGCTAACCTCTGTTGACACCTCCGAGGGCTGGGCTGGGACTGATCCCAGAGCACCCCTTCCAAATCAGGGTGGCTCCACAAACTGGTGGAAGGCAGGGCACCATCGTGACCACAGCAGTCCTTTGGCTATGTCACCTGTGATTGAGTAATCGCGAAATTTCTCTCATGCAAACAGAAGTTGGGACTCTGTTCACAGAACTGTGAAAATGTAGTAGCCACCAGCTGTATCCATCCACCTGCCATTTAGGGCTTCACCCCTTTGCCCCATCCTTGGGAGAATGAAGGTGACGCATCCAACAGAGGTCAGGGATGTGGCATAGATTTTGAAGAACACATGCTCTTCTGGGGGCATAAATACATTCATGGATATAAAATGCTCAAAACTGTCTCCCTGGCCACCCGTGGTCACTTGATTTGCTCTGGTTTACCAGGGGTGCAGCCTTGCTGCTGAGTTAGTCTGGCTCTTGACCCTGGCTGATAGAAACAGCCCCCTGTGTTTCTGTGTTCAAGGTTTGGAGAAACTGGTGTTTTCACACTTAGGGTCTATCTCCATTTGTCTGCCCACTTTTCTAACTACAGTGTTGGGTAGTGCACCCTGAGAACAAGGCTATCAGGGCTTAGCGGAGTGGCACACACCTTTAATCTCTGTACTCATAGGCAGAGGAAAGAGGCTTTCTGAGTTCAGGCTAGTCAAGGCTACACAGTGAGACCCTATCTCAAAAAAAAAAAAAAACAAGTAATAATAATATATTTAAAAAAAATAGAATAAGGCAATTGGGCTCCAGCGAATGTAGGAAATGAGTGTTTTCATATGGTATCTTGGGTTAAATAGCTGAGCCTGCTTGGGTTCAGGGGTAACAGAATTGATACCCAACTTTTCCCATCTTTCCTCAAAACTTTCCTAAGGACTGGGTGTTCAGAAACCTCATCAAGGCAATTTTGGGGGAAAGTTCGATCTCATTTTCTGAAGCTAAAGCTAGCTAGCTGCTTGCTGACTGTCTTCAGGGATCTGCGTCAGGTGGTGTCTGTCTTCAGGGGTCAGCTGGAGAACAAGGGGCAGTTCTGGACCTGGGCTTCCACCTGTGGCATAAGCCCCAGTAGACTTTGAGGCTTTCTTTTTCCTCTTCTCTACCTTCTGCCAAGTATAGTCTGCTCTATGTAGCCCCTGCTCGGCCATTACCTGCTAGAAATGAGTATTCTTAGGCCCCATTCCAGACTGACTGAGTCAAACACTGGGGTGAGGCCTGCACTGAGTGTGAGAAGCCTTAGTGGAGGGGGAGAAGGCTGTAGTGTCCAAACACAAAGGCAGGGCTATCTCAACTCCCATTCCTCACGCTGTGTGGGAAGCAGCCCCCACAATGACAGCAGGTCCTATGAAAGCAGCACAGGAAACCCCGCACTGGAAGAGGAGCCCACGTGGGACAAACCACAAGGCTGGGAGACACCCAAGGCCGTCAGATGATTCCTGAGCCCAGGTGGCAACTGCTCCCCCGTGCAGCCCTGTCTCATCGTCAGCTCTGCTGCAGCTTGACGGCTCTGTCTTTAAAGCCCACAGCACCGTTCATGCTTTCAGGAGGCTTCCTGCATCTGCTTACCCAGTCCAGATTGGGTTCCTACCCCGTGCCAGCCCCTAGCTGGGCACTGGGGTTAAACAGATAACTAAGAATTGATTGTCACTTGCAGGAAGCGTGCGGAATAGTCAGCTTGAGCCTCAGGGAGCGTTGCAGCAAAGCAGGGGCCCTTGGAATCCTTGGGAACTAGGTGGGAGTGAACTGCTTCAGGAGTGTTGGGGTTTCCCCAGGGTGGCAGCCACTGCTATTTCTTCATTGTTGGCTTTTCTGGAAGCCACATTTCCACTACTTTTTAAAATATTACCATGGCATTTTTTTAATCAGCTGAGCTCTGATAGACACAGCAGGGTAACTCCGAGTCATCTCTTAGGGATGAGGACGTAAGGACGTTTGGGGATCAGAACCGGATGACATACAAACTTGCAGGGCCTGCTCTCATGGAGCCTGCATGTCTGCTTGGGCTTCTTGCTTCTTGAACAGCTCAGTGTTGGATCTGTTAGGAATGTCTTTGGCTGTAGCATAAACCAGCAGCTTATTCCCCTCAGTGATAGCAAGAGCCTAGAGCAGGCAGACGGTAGGTTAGGTCCAGAGACTTCCAAATGCCAGGCCAGTGACTCAGACTCCCTTGGCCTCTTTCCTCATGTTTATCTCTCGGAATCATATGATGCCAGCCAAGGCTGCCTGGTGGCACAGGTCTGTAACCATTGCTACTCAGGAGGGTGAGGCTGGAGAATAGCATGTTCAAGGTCAGCCAGGGCTACAGAGGGCAAGACCAGCCTGAGCAGTTTAGTGAGACCCTGTCTCGGGATAAAGAGTAAGAAGTGCTGGACTAGGTAGGCATGACGCCCTGAGCAGTTACCTGCGTTTGTAAGGTCGTGGCAAACAAAGAACCCTTCAGCGATCTCACAATGCCCTGTTGCAGGCAGGGTGAGCAGTGGGGGGGCGAGGGGAGCAGGTATTTCCAGAACAGAGTCAGCTATTTTCTTAAATCAGGGCAAACAAAAACTTTCCCAGAAACTTTTGCAACATAGTTTCGATTAAGTCCCACTGGTCTGAGCTGTATAACATCACCTCAAGGCAGTGGTTCTCAACCTGTGGGTCGAGACCTCTTTAGGGGCGAATGACCCTTTCAAAGGGATCTTGTAAGACCACCAGAAAACACAGATGTTTACATTGTGAATTATAACAATAGCAAAATTTCAGTTATGAAGTAGCAACGAAAATAATTTTATGGTTGGGGGTCACCACAACATGAGGAACTGCATTAAAGGGTCACAGCATTAGGAAGGCTGGGAACAGCTGCCTTAAGGGATGCTGGAGGAAATGTGGGTGGCAATTACCTCCAAGTCACAGATTCACCAGCCAGGCTAGGCCTGCTGCTGTTGCTAGGGAACAGGAGCTGTGATAACGGCAGGAAGCTGGCCCTGGCCATTACAGTCACCAGCACCACCCCCTCTATTATTGTTGTCACTAGCTAGCCCACACCTGCACAGGACACTGCTGTGGTCGTTCCTTGTCTCCATGGCAGAACGGTCCAAGGTACTCAGTACTCTAGCCATGCAATGCTACTCAGCCCATAGGAAGGACGTTGTGACGTCAGATGGCCTGCCCAATAGCACTAGTTCCCAGGTGGGGAAAGGGAGGTGTGGATAGAGGCTGTTTGTCACTGAACCCTCCCATTCCTGCTTCAGGACACTAACACGGAGGGATGGGCATGTCCTGGAAAAAGCAGCCGTGTGGCACAGCCCTTGGTGGGCTCCACAGGACTCGATCCTCAGGGTTCTCAGCTGCTGTGTGGTTGCCCCCAGCCTACTCCACAGCTGTTCAGGACTCCATCTGGGCCTGATTTTCCACAAAGCAACTTCATCACTGACTATGTGGGGCTTGGGGGGAATAGAGGGGCAGGAACCGCTTCACAGCACACACCCTGGCACCATCTCACTTCCTCTTAAGTCATCTCTTTCCAGTCTCTGTTGCTCCCTCCCGTCTTCCCAGCTCCCCAGGGATTTCGAATTCTTTTGCTTCTGAGATGCAAACATTGCTATGGTTTGGGTGGGATTGGCCCGTACCCCCAAGGGTTCTTACATTAGAAGCCTGGTCTCCAGCCTGAAAACATTAAGAGGCAGGTGCCAGGGGGCTGTCTGAAGGGAGCAGGGTAGTTTTGTGGTATTTTGATAGTCCTTGTGAGAGCAACGTGTCCCTCTCTGTTTCCGAGATGTCTCCTATCTGTCATGTGGGTTTTGTCGCAGACACAATGCTAAGACATAGCCAAGGAGGCTGCTGCCAGAGCCATGCTTCCAGCCTCTAAACCTGGGAAGCGAAGTGAACCTCTGTTCTTTATGAAGCACCCAGATCCAGCTGTTCCCTCATTGCAATGGTGGAATGTGCAATGGGTAGCATACAGGGGCAGCTGGTATTCAAGACAGATGGAAGCCGAGGTCGTGGTTTTCTTACATTCTCCCTTTTGTGCACTGCCTCGTCTAGTCTGGTGCCTAGAATGGGTCTGCTCAAGAGTGCTTGGTCTCATCTGGCTTTGGTGCAGTATGGCCACCCATCACTAAAATCCACAGGTCTTAAATCGAGCCACACTAGCCTTCCTCAGACACTTGGTGTCCCACAGTGGGCCCCCGAGAAACTGTAGATACCTCTCTCACTGTGCTCCACCACCCTCATTTGCCTGTCTGCTTCCTTTGGCAAAGGCTGCACTGTGGTCCCTGCACCATGGTCTTGGGCAGCTGGGCACCAACCTCCCTTTCCGCCCTGCCAGGGCCATGTTCTCAGTCCATCCCTGATGTTTTCCACCTTGCTCCTTTCCAGGGTCTCCACCCCCAGAGATGGAAAAGTCAGATCCTGTGTGGCCAGTTGGTCTTGCCATCCTGCTGCCATCTCCGCAGAACAGACACGAGGTGAGGAGTGGGGGAACACAAGAGGAACAGAGCCCCCTCCATCACCTTCACTAGCTCAGGACTCCCTCCAGGTTGACCCTTTCAGGGAGCTTCACAGGTGCTGTGGTTTGAACGAGTGTTCCCCCACACACCCGTGTGTTAAAGATATAATGCCCAGCACAGACGGTGTCTGGAGGTGTCACCTGTGTGGGATGACTAGGATTAGGTGAGGTCATGAGGGTGGACCCGTGATGGCAAAGGGCAGGAAGACACACCTGTCTGACTCACAATGTTGTTGCGTCAGGAGGGCTTCCTCGATGCTAAGCAGATGCTGGTGCCAGGTTCCTCGACCTGTAACCCACAGAAGCATGAACCAAACAACCTTTTCTCCTTTATAAATGATCTAGTCTCAGGTCTTTTCTCACATCAGTGAGAAATGTGCTGATATAATAGGTTGTAGCCAAATGTCAGCAACAAATCAAGAAACCCAACAGGGGCCATGCTGAAAGGGAAACCAACTAACAGGGCATCAGTTGTCCTCCACAGTGCTTGGGGCAGAGAAGAAGATCCCTGCGTGACAGTTGGCAACTTCCTAAAAATGAACAAACAAACAGAACGGTCAGAGCTGGAATCAACAATGATTTTTCCTGGCACATATGGTAGGCGATGAATATTTACTCTGTTAAGAATGTGACCAGCTAGCTGTGGACAAGAAACCTGGCATCATAGCCGCACTGAGTGTCAGCTTGTAGGCTGAGTCCTGCTTCAGGCCACTCCCTGGCTGTCGCTGAGGAGGTAAGCTTCCTTCTCCCCGTTCTCATTGCCTTCTCCTGCCTAGTGACTGGTGCTCTCCCCATCAACAACACATTAAAACAAATTGATGCTAAGCAACAGTGAAGCTCTGCGTTTACCTATCCTGACAAACTACATAGTTATAACAAAAGGTGTCCAAAGCCACTGACAGTAGCTTGCTAGAGAGTCGTAAGAGTTGCCAAAAGTGCCCATAGCCCTTGAAGCAGGGTGGAGATAATTCCCAAGTGGGAGAACTGCCAGGTGAATATTTATTGTAGCTATACCTATAAGAGCTTCAAATCGACAGCTGAGAAGTCAAATGACAGGGAAGGGTGAAGAAGAAGGCAACACCTGGAAGCCAGGTGATGTCATGCCGTCATTAGAAGCGATGAGAAAATTAGGCAGTAGCAAGCATCTGGGATGCTTGGAATGTGTGCTCATCTAAAAAGGCAGAGAGTACCAACTCATCTTTCTGCAAGTTCTCACCGTCAGCCATATCCCACCTCTCCGCTCCTCCCTACCTGCCTTCGAGGTCCAAGCTCATTCTGGCTGCACTGCTGCTGGTTCCATGAGATGGAGTCCCCAGTACACAGAGCTCAGTAGTGGACATGTCCACATCTGCCTCTGCCTGTTCCCTGCTGCCTGGCTCTTAACAGAGACCTGCTAAATTAAGAGTCAACATCAGCAATTCAGCTACTGTTCACTGAGTGCCTGCAAGACAGCTGTGGTTGTGACCAGCATTATTCTGCATGTATTATTTTGCATTATTTTATTCTGCAATAATATGTGCAATCGATACTATTCTGCCCATAAACATGGAAACTGGAGCACAGAGGTTCTGTCAAAGGTTGGCGTCTATTTAAGTTCATGCACTTGTTAAAGGCTATGGAATCTGAAGCCAAGTCTGGTTGGATTGAATTGCTTTATTTCACACTCTCTCTGTGTCTTTCTCCTCTCTGTCTGTCTGTCTGTCCCTCAACCCTGTGTGTGTGTGTGTGTGTGTGTGTGTGTGTGTGTGGGCGCGCGCGCGCGCGTGCGGGAACATGCACCTATGACTGAGAAGGAGAAAATGTGGCAAAACAAAACTTGCTATTTTCTCTTGAGTGGCGGGTGAATCCCTCCCTTTTATATTTCCCTAAGTGTTAAATTACGCTACAAAGAGAGTATCCTGCTAGGTTTCCAGATTTTCTGATTTCCAGTAGCCCTACATATCTTAAAGGGAGATAAGCTGTGTTGGTTATTTAATCCCCATTCTGTCTTCCTGTCAGGGCCAAGAGAGGACGTACAGTTCCAAAGCTTGCCTGGATTGCAGGAAGTAGCTGCTGTAAGCAAGCACACTGTAGACCAGGCCCTATGCACATGGCAATGACTTGCTCACATGCAGGCACTGAGCTCTTGCTGCCCGTGGGAAGCTGGGCTATTGTTGTCTGTCGAGCTGGCTCATCACTGGGTGCGTGTGCTGACTGAGGCGAGGCACATGAGCATAAATGGAGCATTGCACGGCTACCATCGCTATGGAAATCGTGACTCTGAAGGCTGAGGCTGTGTCTAAGTGAGCTGAGATGAAATGCAAAGATCACATCCATCACATGGGTTCATACTGGCTCAGGTCGCGTCTCATTACTGTACCACTCTGCCTACGTATTGTGAATAAGCATATTTAATAAATCCTGTGATTATTTTGTGAACAGTACATAATTGTATTGCTCTGTGTTTTGTTTTCAGTATAGAAAGCAGGAATTTGGTAAGTGTAGATGTTTAAAATTGATTTAAATTTTTCTAAACTTTGCTTAAGCATGTTTTTGTTTTTTAAAAAAGGGGGTACTCTAAAAAAAATCCTCTGAACTTGAAGAGTCTCAACCCTTTGTATCCTGAGAAATTGAGTCTCGACACACGAGTTTAAAGGTCTCACCTCCTCTTGGAGTACTCTGCTGTTCTTGGAGATGGGTCCTATTTTTTATACAGAAAACAAAAAGGAAGTCTGAAGATGTAAGAAACAAAATCTTGTTCTAAAGGCAGTGGGAACTTCTATTTTAAAACCCGCTTCTCTCCCAAACCCCACAGATTTATCTGTCTGTCTGTCTATCTATCTATCTATCTATCTATCTATCTATCTATCTATCTATCTATCTATCTATCTATCTATCCTGGGAAAAAAAGGGGGATACATTTACAAAGACAAGGAGCATGGGAGTATAGATAGATGTCAGGCAACTTCTGTAAAAGGGAAGTGAGTAGCTAAATAGTAAGGAAGCATTAATCTAATCTCTAGGAGAAAAGCCAGAGCTGCTGAGAACATGGCAGGAATTAGGAGCACCCGATAGTTCTATGGCAGGGTGAGAAGTAGACAACAAACAGTAAGGAGGGCAGAAGGAGCAAGATATTCTACCAGCAGCATCATCAGCAACCACAGTGCCATCACAATGACCGCTGCAGCCATCAGTACCGCTGTCCACCACTGCAGCCATCAGCACCAACACCGCTGTCCTCCACTGCAGCCATCAGCACCAACACTGCTATCCACCACTGCAGCCATCAGCACCAACACTGCTATCCACCACTGCGGCTATCAGCACCACTGTCCACCACCACTGCAGCCATCGGCACCACTGTCCACCACCACTGCAGCCATCGGCACCGCTGTCCACCACCACTGCAGCCATCGGCACCGCTGTCCACCACCACTGCAGCCATCGGCACCGCTGTCCACCACCACTGCAGCCATCGGCACCGCTGTCCACCACCACTGCAGCTATCGGCACCGCTGTCCACCATCACTGCAGCTATCGGCACCGCTGTCCACCACTGCAGCTATCGGCACCAACACCGCTGTCCACCACTGCAGCTATCAGCACCACTGTCCACCACCACTGCAGCTATCGGCACCGCTGTCCACCATCACTGCAGCTATCGGCACCGCTGTCCACCACTGCAGCTATCAGCACCACTGTCCACCACCACTGCAGCTATCGGCACCAACACCGCTGTCCACCACTGCAGCTATCGGCACCGCTGTCCACCATCACTGCTGCCAGCTCAGCCACATAGCTGCAGGTTCCACCCCTCAGACTTTCACCAGTGGCTCTACCACCACCACCACTGCTGTTGCCAACTTGACACCACTGCTGTCACCAAATCCATCATTGCAGCAGGCACCACAGTCACTGCCACCACATATGGCACCTCCATGAGTATCAATACCACGCCAACATCACTCCTTCACTCTACCAGGGAATGCAAGAACATTTCCCTCTTCTCGCAATAAAACCCCGGAGGCTTGTCCTTGGAGAAGGTGAATTAGTGTTTCTAGACACCACGCTGGGTAGGAGCTGTAAAATACAAAGCTGTTTCTCAGAGGAATATCTAGTGAAAGTGTCTTATGAGGTAGTGAGGTCCCCACTGACTTCTGGGGGAATAGATTCCAGGCAGGAGTCTGGAGTAGTCCTTTCTTCGGTCGCTAACAAGAACAAAACCTAGATTGCCACTTTTTAACCCAGAAGTGAGATTGGCCAGCTAACAAGCCCACTCAAGGCTCTAGACAGCCTCTCAACTCTGAATTAGAAACCTCAGCCTAAGTCAGTAGATAATCACAGCCTTCCCCAGCACCACCATAACAATAAGGAGACGAATGAGGAACCCAAAGGGACCAGAGAGGATTCTGGGAACAAAAGGAAACTCCCAGCTACCCAGTCCACGAGTTGCAGAAGGCTGGGTAGCCATTTTAAGTGCTTCAGGTTGATATGTGGCCCAGGGCTGCATCTCAGTATTTGGGCCAAAGATACAAAACATTAAAGAAAAGTCTTCACCGTGTGGAACTCTAGGCATGCTGTGTTTTCACGGCATCCTTGGATCAGAAAGAAAATGAATACTGTTTTTGTAGTAAGTGCTTGCTGGGGGCCCCTTTCAATTTATAGCAAAATCGTACATCAGCTGTGAGTTTGCATGTGTATAAGTGACGAAACCACACCCCGGCCTCACTCCAGACGATAAACCAGCAGCAGGGAGCGTGGGGGCGCTGGGGAGACATCTCGCTGCTGGCGTGGTTGCTGGGCTGGCTCGGTGCGATGCGTAGGAAGAATTCTCTGCAGAAAGGCAGAATTCCTTCAATTCTGAGTAACAGGGAACTTAAAAAAAAAAACAGCCGAAGAAGAAGAAGAAGAAGAAGAAGAAGAAGAAGAAGAAGAAGAAGAAGAAGAAGAAGAAGAAGAAGAAGAAGAAGAACCATTATGTCCTTGCAAAATGCTAGCTTGACTACTTTTCCCTTACTCAGTGGGGCGAACCTTTGATGGGAGCTATAATTTTTTTTTTGGATATTCATTTTATAGACCAACAAATCCTCTTCACTTATAACTTCAAGAAGACTCTCATTTCCATAATTACAATTTCCATTCTGAGTAGCGAGCATGTGCAATGAAAGGGAAGGTCTATGTGCTCCTGCCTACCCCGTGGGTACAGGCTTAGGAGATGGAGAGAGGATCCTTCCCTTCCTCTCTTACTCCTTAGGGCTCCTTTGGTCCCCTGGGTAGTAGAGCTTTGGTAGATAGGATGCTAGTTTTGCTGTTATCCTAAATGAAAGGAGAGGCCATGTCAGTTCGGGTCGGCTCAGAGCTGTGATCTCACATTTTCAAAGGATCACATTGTTGTTATTTGGGGGATGTACTATTTATAGATGGGTTTAAATCAGAAGTAGAGAAGATACTCATTGGATGCCAATAGGCACAAGATTGGCTGTCAGGAAACAATATGGTAGCAGTCGGACCAGATGACTAGATTCTGGGTATGGTTTAAAGGCTGACCAGGTGGTACTTGTTGCTGTGCTGAAAATGGGATGGAAGAGGAATGGAAGGTGAAAGTGTTACCAGGGTTTTTGCTTAAGCAATGGGGATCTCAGTTGCTGGGTAAGGCCTATTTATTTTGTGTACAGTAGGCTCATCCATTAGGATGTTGAGTTAGACATCTCTGTGACAGTGTTGAATAGGAGGAAGACACTGAGTCCAGACTGAGGGGATGGCCAGGGTGAAGACAGGACAGTTCTGGCTGCATGTGTGGTAGGGATGTCCGAATCTGGTCGGAGTCTCAAGAATGAGTTTAAATAAAGAAAAGATACCACTGCTGGGCTCTGCCCCTGGCCATACAGCGGGTAGTCAGGCGGGGGAAACCAACAGAGGAGGCCGAGAGCTGGATACGTGAGAGGCCAATAGAGAATCAAGTGAATGGTGAAGGCAAAGTCTCAACCATCACTTGTGACAGCTAAGATGTGCTTGTGGGGCTTAGGAACAGGAAGGTCACTACAGGGTGGGGAAGGGACTTGACCTACACGGGACAAGACTAAGCACACAGCCTTCCTTTAGGAGTAGGGGTTGCTGGGTCTTTAAACCTCTGTCTTGCCGTGCTTATTCCAACAGCTGTTTATTTAGCACCAGAGATATCAATAGCAAAGATTTCACCTTCATATCGTGCATGCCTTGTACAGGCGTGGAGTTCCCATGAGTTCCTCACAGGGTACTCAACAGCCACCTCAGGAGACAGGAAGTCTCATTCACATATATGTGGGAATCCAGGACATAGGCCAGGCTCCTCTCCCTGGAAGTCTGGGTCCTCCTTCACTCCATCAGTCTCTGTCTGTCTGTCTGTCTCTGTCTCTGTCTCTCTCTTTCCACTCCCTTTTCTCTTGCTCTCTCCTTTTTATATAAAGATGGTACAAATAGCCTCATGTAACACATAATTTGCCATGGTGACTGTTTCAGAGGGTGGTGCAGGTTGCTGGTGTGTCCCCAAGCTGCACCCCGACCTGCAGAACCTCAGCTTACTGCCATCAATCCCCAGGCAGTTCCTCCCTCATCCCTTTCCCCATTCAGCAGCAGTTGCCATTCTGCTTTCTGTCTCTGTGAGCTCGATTATTTTAGAGACTTCTTTTAAGTGGAATGATGCAGTTTTGTCTCTGTTTATTCTGAGAGGAGGTCCTGCTGCACAATCCAGGCTGGCATGGAACTTGCTATGTAGCCCAAGGTACCCTTGGACTCACCGTTCTCCCACCCTAGGCTCCCGAGTGTGTGGGTTAAAAGTTTGTGCTATTGTGCCCATCTGTTATTTGACTGACTGGTCTTAATATAACATGTTCAAAGCTTCCCTTACAAGGCTGGAGAGCATCCTATTGCACATAACAGTCATCCCGCATTTGATTTGTTTGTGGTTGATGGGCAATGGGTTGCTTCTAACTTTGGGCTCTTGCAAAGAGCGATGCCGTGAACATCTATGTGGTCGTATCCACTTGGACACCCACTGCACGGCATGTGTTGCTCTACACCTCAGGTATTGTCATGTTAGCCCTCTGAACTCACTTCGCTTTTTATTGTTTCCAACTTCCTTTCCACCACCATCTTAAATCTCATCTTAAATTTCTGAAAGATTTTAGTTATTTAGTATCAATTATTTTTATTTTCTTTTGTTTCAAAAACAGGGTTCTTCTATGTAGTTCCCACTGTTCTGGAACTTGTTCTGTAGACCAGGCTGGCCTGGAACTCAGAGATCTGTCTGCCTCTGCCTGCCAAGTATTAGGATTAAAGGTGTGTGTCATCATGCCCAGCTAGATTGTTTTTATGTATGTGTATGTGTGTGAACCTGTGTGAGTGTATTTGCACTACATGTCTGCAGTACCCTCTGAGGCCAGAAGAGGGCAAATGATCCCCAGGGACTGGAGTTAAAGGCAGGTGTAAGCCATCATGCAGATGCTGGAACGCAGGTCGTCGGCAGGAGCAGCTGGGCTCTGGACCACTGCACCATCTCTCCCATCCCTACCCTGTAGTCTGATTGAGTACAGGAACCACGCCTATTTGGTACATGGCTGTTCTCACAGCACTCTAACCATGCACACTTCGTGGTAGTTGCTCATTAAATGCTTTTCAAATGGATGAGCGGATGCTGGTACCCCCAGGCTGTCTGTTGCCATCAAGCCCAGCTACAACCCATTATGAATGAGGATATGTTCTAAATCCTAGAACACTGCAGGCATCAGTCACAGGTGTCGCTTTTATCAAATTTACTACATTTACAGACCAATAGGTTCTCCAGAGTCTGAAAATAAAGGTAATTGTCAGTCACAAGGCAGCCGGAACTGTAGAATGAGGCTGGATGGAGGGAGGTCAGAAAAGGACATACCAAAAGCCTGTGTGCAGCTTGCCAGATCATGTGGTGGTCAGAGTGCCTGAGAGAAGGGCTAGGGCTCAGCCCCAGAGTGAACAAACCTGTGCACTTTGCTGGGCCTGGCCACTGGGACCACCGTGCTCAGTGAAACACCAGCATGCTCTCACTGCTGATCCATGCCGTAGCTCAGCAGCTGAGCTGAGGACATGGAGGTTCACACTGTGCTGCTATCCAGAGTGGGGACACGTGGGTGATACTGACCTCTTTGCTGGTCATATCCTCACCACCCCCAATCCCTCCATGCCTCTCACCTCCCCAACCAGTCTCCTAGATGTTGTGGCGTGTGTGTGTATGTGTGTGTGTGTGTGTGTGTGTGTGTGTGTGTGTGTGAGAGAGAGAGAGAGAGAGAGAGAGAGAGAGAGAGAGAGAGAGCTAGTCTTCTTTGTATTGCTGTGATTAAACCATCTATCCAAAATCAACTTGGGGGAAAGGGTTTATTTGGGTTACATTTCCAGGTCACAGCACATCAGGAACAAGGGCGAGGCAGGAATTTAAGGCAGGAACTAGGATGAAACGATTCTTACTGGCTCTGATCTTTCTGACTCATGTTCAGTTTTCTTACACTGCCCAGACGCACCTGCTCAGGTGTGGTAATGCCCATGGTATGTGGGTTCTCCTATATTAACTAACAAGCAAAACCAAATGTCTCACTGACATGGTTCCGGGCCATCTGAGGAAGGCGATTCTTCAGTTGAGGTTGTAGTGTGTCTAAGTGGAAAGCACCAAACACCACCCTCAGTGGCAGAGGACACTGCATTGTCGGGCCCCAGAATTCAGGATTGGCTCCAAGTGGCATCTGGCTGCTGCCCTGTCATTCCAAAAAGAGTTCCGGAGCTCATCGTTAGCCTAGGACAAAGGGGACATTCAAAGTCAAAACAGTTTTTACGGAGCGCCTATCATTTTGGCTCCATTTTAACACTGAAAAAAGTCATCGGCTATGATAAGTTGGGCACAGCCAGGTAAATGAAAGGAAAATTTCCCATTAGATTTGGAGATGAAGCGGATTAATGCTTTTTAAGTATTTCACATGGTGCCTGGCAGATAGTAAATGCCAGCAAACGTGGCTGCCACTTTTGTTCTCTGTATGTTATCACACCAAGTCCTCGTGGTGAACTGAGCCATCGTTCCCTATCTGGATAAACAACCTATGCTCTGCTTATCCAGCTGAGGGATACATGAGGAAGAGATGGTGGATGGGAGAATGGCAAAGGTGGTTCTGCATACTGAGCCCTAGGGACACCGTTTTTATCTCCTCTCCTCAGTGTTTTGCCCGTCTCCTCGGTGGCGCTTCACAGTGGTCCCGTTAAGTTGGTTTTGTGATGCCCCGCTTACATATGAGAAGCCCGAGGCGCTGAGAATAACAGGCAACACATCCTGCACACTGCAGAGTTCTCTGTGACTCTGGGCCCAGGGACATTCAACTCCATTCTCACGCAGTAGAAAGCCCGAGACAGCCCAGGAGGCTGCCAGGAGGCTGAGCAAGGCACAGTCACAGTGGAGAAAAGCCCTGGAGAAGAGAGGGTGGTGTGAGATTTGGAAGCACATGCAGAGTGGGAGGGTGTGGGTCAAAGCTGAAAAGACAAGCAGGGAGCCAGACACACAGGGTCTGAGCCGAGTGGAGGAGCTTGGGTCTTAAACAGGAAAGTAAGATCCGAGCCCATGCAAGCCAGTTTCGCACATTCAATAAACGTAAGCTTAGTGCTCCCGAGGAAGATGCCAGAAGAATTAACTATGGCCTGGCCTGGGGAGCCTTCTGAGAGGGTGTCCAAGGAAGCAGCACTGGGAGCAGTCTGGAACATTACACTGACCACAGCCACATCTGGGGGTGACATGGGCAGGATTCCTGCCACCTGTGCAAGCAGGCTGCACCCACTCTTTCCAGCCCAGCAGGTCTGCTGGCCACAGGAATTCCTCTCCTTCCCTCTGCCTGTGGCTCTCTTGACCCGAGATCTTCCACCGGAGACCATGGCTTGCCTGTGTCCCTCCCACCTCCCATAGTCTGAATCTTTCCTTCTTAGGCCACCAGGGACTGAGGTCAGATAAACCGTGGGAACATGTAGAAGAAGCAAGCATGTAGCTTTCAGCTCTGCAGAGTAAAGCCTGCATGGTCCTTTGGCCTCTCAGAGTTCTCTGTAGGACAGGCCTGGTGAGGATCCTGGAATGCGGTTTGCAAGGTGGCAGTCTGAGGGTCAGAGAGACAGGTGACTGGCCTAAGGCCACTCAAGGGAGCAATGGAAAGAATTCTGTCACAGCAACCACTTCCTCCACCGTGGAGCTGGGGACATCAGAGTCAGTTCTGGGTTCCCAGCACACCCACTTTGTATGTCTGCCCAGCCTTTCTCAGCCAAACTGCCCCTGCCTGAATGCCCTTCCTGGCCAAAGCCCTCTCTACTCGGCACTGCCCAGTTCTCACCTTCTTTCAAATTCTCCCATTTCCCCCATTTTCCTGCTATCTGAACGCATCCCCCAAAGACTGTTCCTAGGTCACACCACAGTTGAATGCCTTTTACAGCAAGGAGAGGAAGAACCTGCCACGGTGCTGACAGCTTTGGGTGTGATGAAAGTCTAAACAATGGACCAGTGAATGGGTCTCTTTGCCTGTCCTTTTATGTGGCTGACAGAATTCATCTGGGTGAGAAGACTCACGCAGGTCCTAGGACAAAGCTAGGCAAGTGGCCCCAAGTGCTCACTGGCACCAACAACCTGAAAGCAATGCTACCCTCCATGCCCCACCTGCCAGCATAGTTGGCCTTTCTGATCAGGCCAAATGCCTGCACAAAGGCCCCAATGGCCTGACGCCAGGGGACTGCCCACTGGCCTCTAAAAAGAGCAAAGTCTGCCTCCAGCCTGCTCTGCCGGCTCAGCTGCCTCTATACCACCCGCCCAGACTCCAAAGCCTGCAGTGTGGGGAAGAAAAAGAGGAGGAAAATCAGGTCAAACCAGATGGTAAAGCAGTTCTCTTGGTCAGCATTGGGAGCTGGAGGGCTGGCAGCAGCCAAGTGGCTGCTGGGTCAGGCACAGCCCTGGCCTGTGTGTTGCGACTGGCCAACCAGGCTCTGCGGCTTGGATGCTCCACAAACCATGGCAGTTAATCAGCAGACAAAAGCAAGTCCTACAGCACTATATACGTATATTGTGGATGAACCGGTTTGTGCTTTATATAACATATATGTGTATACGGTTGGCCTCTGCTCTACTGTGGATTCAACCAACCACAGACTGAAATGCTGAGAAAACAAGAATAGCACAGGATTTTTCTCTGTCTTTTTTTTCTTAAACAATCTCCCACAGCTATTTGCATGGCATTTACCTGGCATTCTGTGATAAGCGACGAGGGCATAGCTGTCAGTGTACAGGAGGATGGGCTTCACAAGTTCTGTGCAAACCCGAGGCCACTTTATAGAAGGGACTTCATATCTTCAGCTGCTGGTACCCATGGAGGGGTGTCCATTCCTGGTAGAGACAGTGGGACCTAGTGAATACTTCTCAATGAAATGAAAAACGAATAGACTGGTTGTTTGTCTCGCATCCTTCATTGGCATGACAAAAAGGGAGTGATCCTATGTCTGCTTCCAGACTAGAGAATTGGAAGAGGTGAAGTGATGCCCTCATAGAGCCACTGAGTGGTTACGGTGATGCTGTTCCTCCTCCTCTCCCCTCCCCTCCTCAGGATGGTCCATCCTCTCCAGGGCTGTCTCTGAACCCTACAAGACTCATAGCTTCCCATCATGTTTCCCCTTATGTTTAGTCAGGAATCCTCTGCCTTCTCAACTTCCCTAATTTACTTATTTTCTTTAGGATCCCAGTGAGAGACCTGGCTGTACACAGGCTTGGCTTGTGGGGACAGGGGAGTCTTGCTAGGCAGGTCTAGTCAGGGTTTGCTTGCCCTTATGATCACAGGTCACAGATGGAAGAAAATGAAGGTGGGTGTGACTGTTCCCTTCTCCATCACAAACATGTTGTCTAGAGAAGGCCAGATATTCAGTTCTGAGGATCGCTGTGACAGAGTTTCCTGGGAACCAAAGCCAGTGGCTGATACCCACTGGCCAGGACCGACCATACTCAGCAGCTTGAGCCCAAGTTACAAAGAAACCTGCAGATGTAAAGCCATGAGAGACTTGGACTCTTACTTCAGAGTGCACCTGTAATAGTTAGACCAAGAACCTGCTTGCAGGGTCAGTGGGGCTCTATTCCTGGGCCCTGCATTCCATAAGGCCCTGCTCTGACCCATCCAACATCAGGAATGAAGAGTTTTAGGGAGGAAGGGATATGCCCATATGTGTTGCACACTTCCCTCCCCGGAACTCTAAGCTCTGGGACACTGGGGTTCTCTTTCTGAAGCTAAGCCTCCCTCCTAGGCCTCCCCAGTGTGAGCCACATTGCCAGGGTTGCCCAAGGTGTAGGCGCTGACCAAGGGCAATTGCTCTGTGGAATGTGCACAGAGCTGCAGTAAGGGCTTGGTGTCCGGGTCTTTCCTGGCACCCCATTGTCAGTACTGGGAAATGAAGAAGTAGCTGTCCTGTGCTGCTGTCACATCCAGAGAGCTGAGCAACCTCACCCAGCCTCTGGGTCCTCAGGAGGCTAGGAGGAAGGACATCGGCGCTGTGACTTATGCTGTCACTGTCTGCTCTCTGGGGGGTCACAGATGGCTGCAGCACAAGCAATGGAGAGAGGAGACCATGTGGGCTCTGTAGAGCATTGTTTGGGGTGAGCATGCTATCTCATAACGTGGCTGTGTTCATCCTAGACCTGAGGCCTCATGACTTTTATAAAAAGTCATGTTTCCTTTTAGTGTGTTCCTGGTACCCACAGAGGCCAGAAGAGGGTGTTGATCATCTGGAACTGGAGATATAACTGACTGTAGAGCCTCCATCTAGGTATTGGGAACTGAACCCAGGTCCTTTGCAAGAGCAGTAAATGCTCTTAAGCACTGAGCCACCTCTCCAGCCCCAGGCTGCATCACTTTTGAAGCTTATTTTCAGTGAAAACCCTGACAAAGGTCACCCAGCTGGGAATCTGTGGCCAAGCAGCTTTTGCTTTTTTCCTGATGATGAGCGCCAAGTGTCAAATGAAGGACGGGAAGAAAGATGTTTTGAATGTGTGGGTGGGAATGGCAGGGACTTTGGTACCTGCAGTACTCTGTGCTGATCACTCCCCTAGCTACATTGCCGCATAGATTAGCTGTGCAGAGGCCATGTGTCTGTCTACCCAACCACTGATATAGTCCCAGTACCTACCACTGTCTTAACTTCTCAGAAAAGACCTTGAACATGGAAATATGTTCAGGTTATGATTCTTTCCTAGAAAGTTAGGTTCTCTTTACCGTTCCCTGGATGCCAGATTCCTCCTGGAACCCAATTCCTAGGGAAGGGAGAGCCTCGCTCAACACAGGTTGTGCTTCTCCATCTTAGAGATGAGCTGGTAGAGAAGGCGCTCTCAGACCTCAACACATTCCTATTGGAAACTTGCGGTCCTGCCCCACTCTGCACCCCCACCTAGCCCTTTTGCACAGCTGCTTCTGTCAACACTGCCCTTTTCCTCCTTTCTTCGACTTCCCATTGAGGCCAGTTCCATCTTGGCTTATGTGGTCTCTGTGTTCATCCCCAGGATGTATCTAGCTTTCTCCCACAAAGGATTCTGTCTGTTCTGGGCTATTGGTTCCAGGTCTGCTCTGTCGTGAATGAGACCTTCCCACCAACTCTGTGCACAGATTGCACTGGGCTGAACTTTCCTCTCTTTCCTGAGCCAGTGTGTGGTTCAGACCATCGGAGCTCAGACGTATCCAGGAAAGGCCTGCTGAGGGCAGAGTCTCCTCTCCCAGCATAGTCTGCAATTGTGGGCCACCCCAGTGCCTTCCACACCCCAGGGGGCATATCTGGGAGTGTTGAGACATGTTGAGCACGGTCAAAGGGAATTCTGCTGACACTCTAGGCTTAGTTCTATGGTTGCTGGTCTCTGGAGTCTAGGGTCTTTGCCAAGCTGTCCTGGTCTTTCCCTGACTGGGTGGCTGAAAGGCTCATCATAAACACAAGGCAACCTTTGACATTTCCTCCACAGGCACCAGACTTTGCCCTGGGCAGAGGGAACTAGGGAAAGGAAGGGCTGCAGAGATTCTAGAGACCCTGTGGGGTGGAGGAGAGGGATCTGGCAGTATTTCTAAGCAGAAGCTGGGCAGCCCCAGGGACACAGCCAAGCAGTGGGAGTCAAGGGAAGCTTGTTGCAAAACCAAGTGTTGCTGCTGAGTCACAATTCATGTGGCATTAGGAGTCACAGCCGAGGCTGCTGCTGAGTGCCTGCTTTTGGCTAACTGCTCTGACCTCCCAGTCTTCCACATCTGAGCCTGCTCAGTTGGTTCATCATTTGCAGGGCACACCCGGAGTTCCTATTTGCCCAGCACCCCACCCTTGCTTTGAGTGACACACCTGTGCTCCCTAGAGACTCCCCCCTCCTCACTCCCAGCCCATTTGTACTTAGGGTGAAATGGGGGGGTCTTTCCTTCACTCTGTCCTGGCACCTGGTTTGAGATGGTCACATGACCCAGGCTTAGCTAATCAATTCCTTGATGGCCTCAGGATCAAGAATATTCTGGAAATAGGTTTCCAGACCATCAGGAAAGACATCATTTGTATTCCTACAAGGAACCTACTAGGCCTGGGTAGCTGGGGCCAGGGTGGGTATATGCAGTGGTTGTCTGAAGATGAGACTATCCCATGGGTGGGCAGGGTGACATGGCCATGAGCCTCTGACCTCCCTCACTGTGGGGCTGGTGCTTTCTCCGCGTCAACATGTTTCAACTGGAGTTTCTGCTATTTCCAAACACAAGGATTTTGCCTGTGCGGCCAGTGTCCCCTCCTCTCTATTTTTCCCTTTGTTTAGGGCTTACTACTGCCTGAATGGCACCTGCCTTGCCTTACTGTACCAGACCACAGCTCTTAACAACACAGAACAAAGGTAGTGGTGGTGCTAGACTGATTGCCACTGGAGTGTGACCTGTAGCCTTTACAGTGGCCTTGCAAGTTGCTAATCACAGTTACTGAGAAAGAGACCAGAGACCGGGGGGTCAAGGAGACGGGGACTTTGGCTTTGTTAGTAAGCAGCAGAGCTAATGTCCTGCTCAGAACTTCTGGCTCTCTTTTCAGGTTGCTCAGAGCGCTGCCACCAAACCGGCTTGCTAGTGTTCATCCCTCCTGTAGCCAGAGTGTCACATAACCTGGGCTTCACAGGGACATTTCATGTTTGACTCTCCTTTGGTTCGCTGTGTTTTCGCGCTCCTGCTGCTCAGGCTTGGTCACCAGCAGTGGCTGGGTCTCTCTGGTGCGGGGCAACCATCTGATCTGGTTGCCTTGGCCCTGTCCTATATCTTGGTTAGTCCCACTCAAACTAGACGCTCCTCAGCCCTCCCCTGGGTCCCCAGCAGTCCAGACAGCAGTCCTCTGGGTAGCTTCCGGTGTGGTGTGCCTGAGGCCCAGGGCTGGAAGGACACAGCTGAGGCTGAGCATCGAAAGCAAGCAGATCCTGGATGTACCTCCAGAATGCATGGGACCCTGCATAGCCAGAGAAATAGGGAGCACGGTGGGAGCACTCCACTTTCTATTGCGGTGCAGCAAAGGGCTGGGGGGAAAGGGCCAGTTTCTATTAGGATGCGATGGAAACGGCAAAGGAGCGGTGTTGCAGAGGGAGAGGGTATGGCTTAGTAAAAAATACAAGGTGGGAGTGGGGGTGGGGCTTTGAGAAATAAAAACAGAAAAGCAATCCTCAAGTGCTCTTGGCTAAGTTTTTCTGGCTAGCCAGGGGATGTTACTGCTTCTTGGTCTGAGACTTTCTTTGGAAGCAGAAAGGTTAATTCAAAACAAGATGAAGAAATGCTGGTGGGGAGGCATGAACTTGCTGTACAGGGAAGACAGGGCTGTTGGGAGGGGAGGGGAGACTGCCTAAAGGGCAGGTCAGTAGCCGATAATAGAATAGAATAGAATCAAGTCTTGCCTCACACTGAACCTTGGAGTCCAGAGATCAGGCTTGGCTGGGGAGACACAAGAGAAAGAGGACAGTAGAACAGGCAGGAGGCCATGGGCATGCTGGGACACTCCTGTAGGGGGTGATTCTCTAGCTAGGCGCTAAGGGATGGATAGGAGATGAGATGCTCTCAGAGAACCCCACCCCCACCCCAACGAAGCCTGAACATACTGTAACAGCTCGTCTGGGGCTGTGTGTTCTGCTAGGCACCAAGGGTCCCATGTGGCTTACTAGGTCATCTGCAGTGTGTAAGGCTCTGTCCCCTTCTCTGTGAGTTCTGAACATACTTGGAAAAATCCCAGAGACAAGCCAGGGCTAAGTTTTAAATAGCCTGGGTGGCAGCGCGTTGTTATGATGATCCTGCTTTGTGATTGGTTGCTGCTAATCGCTTATTAAATTAAAGTTCTTTGCCAGTCTGTCAGGGGCAGCGTTGGTATCTTCTGCGGTTCACCCAGCAGGGAAAGGAAGGAAGCCCCGTGTCTCAAGAGTGTCAGCCATGGAGGGTGTCCTCAGAAGTGCACGTGAGAGGGCAGCCATCAGCCGGACTCAGTTGAGGGCCCCATGGGCAGAAGCACGGGCTGGCGCAGGTGCGAGGCAGGGCCTAGGGATGACCTTGATCATCCTTCTGAGTGCTCTGGCCTTTCTCTCCCAAAAGTGATGATGAAATGCATGGCTGTTTATTTACTTGACCAATATGTATCAAGCTCTTAACTATGTTCCAAGGGGACTCCTATCTCCCCTGGTGCCTGCCTCTCTATAGGAAAACGGAGGTCAACTTGTCAGCCATTAAAGACTGTCTTTTCAGCAGTGAGGAAGTGAGGAGGTCTTAGAGAGCTTTTCAAAAGCAAAGGCCAGGAAGAGCCTTGGTAGGGAGCAGGGCAAGCCCAGAGGAGGAGCTGGAGAAGCAGTGTGGGCTCCAGGAGCAGCATGCCGGGCTCACGGCATCTGGCTTACCAGACTACCTGTGTTTTACACCGGGGGGGGGGGGGGGGTCCGAGAAGTGACAGCAGCTTCCAGGCCCAGAAGTTCGCTCTTGGCGATGATTCACCTCGGAAACTAGGGTCTTCCGTTTTCTTGTTCCTCCTCTCGTTATTTTAATAAAGAAAAAGAATCCCCACGTCTCATAGTGCTTTAAAAGTCTGTGTTATAGTTAGCAGTGACATATTGTGTATTTCAGAATAGCTGGTAGACAGAGAGGATTTTGAATGTTCATGTCACAAACGATAAATGTTTGAGGTGAGAAATATGCTAAGTATTCAGATTAGATGGTGATGCCCTGCTCACACGTGTACAGGAACACCACACAATGCCACTTAAACAAGTGCAGTGATGCCAATGAGAAACCAGAAGATGCTGTCTTCCCAACACGCACATTTAGTATCCAGAGTTTAGTATCCTGCTGCTGACACACGTGATATCTGTGAACATGCTCTTCCCGGGGTGGGTAACGGGGAGAATAGCTACCGAGGTTTGACTTTTTCTTCCAAGAGTTCACATTTGGGAACCTCAGTTCCCACGGTGCCATTGTAGGGGGTGGAGCCTAAGGGGAGTGGTAGAGATCACGTGCTGTTCCTACAGAACCGGACGGACGTTCTTGGGTTAGTGTGCTTGCTTTCTTTTGTGTCTCTTTTGTTCAGTTTTGTTTGTTGGTTTTCGAGACAGGATCTTACTGTGCAGCTCAGGAAAGCCTTGAAAGTGTGGTACTCTTTCTGCCTCTGCCTCTCATGTGCTGGGATTACAGTGCTGTGTCACTGTCTCTGGCTGTGCACTGGTTTCGGTCTCTGTGGAGTGGCTGGAAATACTAGAAATTGTATCTTGCCCTCACATATTTGTTTGCTGCTTGTCTGTTCTTCCCTCTTTCTCATGAGTTTGCTTTCCACACTGCCTTCCACCACATTATGAGTCAGCGTGGAGTCCTCACCAGAAGATTCCAGAATGGAGAATCAAATGACATTTGTATTGTTGTGGGGGGAAGTGTGTGTGTGTGTGTGTGTGTGTGTGTGTGTGTGTGTGTGTATGTGTAGGAGGTCATGCTAGGCATATGCAAAGGCCACAAGAAAACACTGGGTGTCCTGCCCCTTTACTCTCTACCTTCTCCCCTTGAGACAAGGTCTCACACTGAACCCAGAGCTCACCACTTCTCCACTAGGCTACTGGGCAGCCAGTTCCAGTCATCTCCTGTGTCTCCCGCTGTTTCCCCGCCTGGGGTCACAGGTGGACAAATGGCCAAGCCCAGCTTTTGTGCAGGTGTGAGTGCTTCCAACTCAGCTCCTCGGGCTATCTTAGCCTCTGAGCCGTCTGCCTGCCCTAATGTCTGTACTCTACGTGTTGTGCTATTCCGTCATAGAAGTGGAATGAGTTAAAGCCACACCTTGGGTGATACGGTGATCAGTTGGTGAGCGTGCGCTGCACAGGCTCACACTAAGCGATGAGTACAGTAGGAATGGGCCTTCAAAGCTGAAGTGGCCACAGGCGTGGCCTACGAAGAAAGTCGGACCAGTGTTAGGATGAGCATTGGGCTTCCTCAGTTTCATTTCATGAGAGATTTGGGACAAGACTGAAGACACAGGCGTGGCCTACGAAGAAAGTCGGACCAGTGTTAGGCTGAGCATTGGGCTTCCTCAGTTTCATTTCATGAGAGATTTGGGACAAGACTGAAGACACCCTTTGATCAATGGTCACCCTGGGACAATGGTGAAAGTAGGTCTGGGGAGAGGGGGCTTGGAGTGGGAAAGTTGGGAAGAGCCAGCAACACCATCCCGAGCGAGACAGTGTCGTAGTGAGCCCCTGTTGCCTTACTTTTCTGCTGCTGTGATGAGACACCATGACTAAGGCAACTTACAGAAGAGTTTATGGGCATCTCATAGTTCCAGAGTGTTAGAGACCATGACCATCACGGCAGGGAGCACGGCAGCAGGCAGGCATGGTGCCGGAGCAGTAGCTCCGAGTTCACATCGTGATAGACAAGTGGCGGGCTTTTGGACTCTCAAGCCCACCCCCAGTGACACACCTCCTCCAACAAGACCACGCCTCCCCATCCTTCCCAAACACTCCCACCCACCGGCTGGGAATTAAACATTCAAATACATGAGCCTATGGGGTTTTCTCACTCAAGTCGCCACAGTTGCCAACTAAACACACCTGGGAAGATGGAGCTTCGATTGAGGAATTACCTCCTTCAGATCGGCTTCTGGGCACATCTGGAGAGCATTCTCTTGATTGCTGATTGGCACAGGAGGGCTCAGCCCACTGTGGGTAGTACCATCCCTAGGCAGTGGTTTGGGGCTAAGAACGGTTACTAAAAATGAAGACAGGAGAAAGCCAGTAAGCAGCGTTCCTCCAGCCTCTGCTTCTGTTCCTGCCTCTGGGTTCTTGCCTGGAAATCCTTCCTGGATGATAGACTGTCAGCTAAGAGTCAAGTAAGTCCCCGCCTGCAGGTTAGTTTTGGTCAGTGTTGGATCACAGCAACAGAAAACAAACTAGGGCAGACGGAACGCTCTGTGTAGAGAGAGCTGTGATGGAGGTGGAAGAGGGGACAGCTTGGAGAACCTATCACAGAGAACGATAAAATAATGAGATGTCTGTGTGGAAGCAAATGAGAGAGGCTAGCGGGCATGCAGGCCCTGAACACAGCTGGTGAAGCTGGCATACCAGATCCTCCAGAGCTGCCACCTGGTGAGCCCAGGATGGCTCCTAGGGCTTCTGAGTGCTAAACCATCGCAGCAGCCTGCCTGCAATTCCCGTGGGTGATGCCCTCACATCCGTACCAAGTCTTGGGTAGTCATCTGTGCCTTGTGACCCACTGGGGTTTGATGTGGTTTGTCCTCCAGGACTTTCTGTCTCAGAGGCTTGGTTCACAAGCTGAGTGGTGGGACCCTGTGGGGTTCACTAGGGACAGGGTACTCTGGAGGGGTGTGAAGTCGTTCTTGTGTGAGCAGGTTGATACACACGAGGTCCTCTCTGGCTCCATGTCTTAGACTTCCTCATATGCATTCCTGCCACTGTGACACCATGTACCTCAAGGTAAAGAAAGTCACCAAGCTCACCAGAGCTGGTGACATGGTATTGGCCTCTCAAGCCACTCACTATATGAACATTCTTTTTTATATTTTTAAGTTACCCAGCCTCAGAAATGATTCATAACAACAGAACACTGACTAACACAAGAGCCACGGACAAAGCCATTCAAGATAAAAAGCCCAGCCTCTGATCTAGCAGGAGCTTGGGAGGAGCTGGCAAAGCTGTGTCAGCCTTGGGCTGAGTACTTGTGACTTCTCAGTGGCTAATGGAAAGCCTGTTTGGGTTTGGTAGAAATTACTGCAAGCAGAGCAGAGCTATGAGTGTGTCCCATCAAGGAAGGGACGTTATTATTGTCAGTCAGAAAGGCTCCCTTCTAGTAGACTGTGAATGCATTTACTTATTTATGCTTTGTGTTTGTTTGTTTCTTGAGACAAGGTCTCCTGAGATGGGCCAACTCACAGCCACCATGTGCTTGAGGCTGACGACCATGACTTCCCTGCCTCCAGTTTCTGAGCCCTGGGACCACAGAGGTGATCCACTGTGCCTTAGCACGGGTTTGTTTTTGTTGATGTTGTTAATTAGACAGGGTTCAGTTCATCCAGTGCTTACCCTTCCTAAGGGCCAGACACTCTTCTAAGTTCTGGAGGACCAAACAAACCCAAATCCCTCTTCTTGCAGATTTCATACGTAGGTTGTCAGAGACGTTTTAAAGTCAAAGAGGGAAAGTGGCTGCCGTTTAGCAGGTCAGCTGACCCCAGTGGTTTTCTTATGTCAAGCAGGCTTCAAGGAGCACAATACAGCGAAATATGTGGCTTAAACCTACCAACGAGTTATCCATGTTATCCATGAAATTAAGAGGAGGCTTGGTCTAGCTGTGTGCCAGGCAGCCAGCGGCATACAAGCATTACAGCATCCACCTTAAGGATGAAGCAACAGACAAAAGACCCAAATATCCTACTCCCTGACTGAGGTGGTCCATACCCCTGTCACGCCTCAAGACTGTGTGTTTGTCATGGTAACACATGGCAAATTTTGCTACTGAGTGTAGGTTCTTGGTGGAGGAGAAACCACATTGGTTTCCTCATTCCACACTCAGCATGCTGGAATGGTTATTTGCCAGATTTCACAAATAAAGTTGCAGGACATCCAGTTAAATTTCAATGTAGTATTTGTGACATATTTATAGCAAAAAACAATTTGTCTAAAATTCAGATTTACCAGAGTATCCTGTGTCGTATCCGGTAGCCCTAACTCTGGAAGCCTCAGAGGCAGGTGATCAGTGTTCCCACTGGGTCAGTGAGGCTCCACCAATGCCCCTCCCCCTCTCGCTGGTCCACAGGAGGATGCACTTTGTGGATCTCACCTTCAAAGCGTGGAGCATACATACTCTGGGGGAGGCCAGAAAGAGAGAGCGAGCAACCTGTGCAAACGGGGCAGCAAGGCTTTGCAGCGGAGAGCTGGGCCAGGAGGACTCCCACTTGCCTCTGCGATTAGCACCCAGCCAGCAGGGCAAGCAGGGCAGGAAGCCATCTGGAGCTGCCTGCTGAGTCACAGGAGGCAAACAAGAACATTGTGACTCCCGCTCAGCGGAGAGCCATTTCCCTGGAGATGGCAGCGGGCACCAGAAATAGAAACCGCTCCTCTGCCATAGCACTGGGAGGTTGAAGTCTCTGATAATCCTTGATCTAGTGACCACAAGGCCTCCTTTCAACCCTGAAAGGCTCCCGCCGAATGCATAAGAAGGCTGACCAGCTGGAGGCGGAGCTGCTTCCTTTTATACAAAAGAAAACTATTATTGCTTATATGTTAGCTGATTCTGTTCAAACACTTCCCCCCACTTCTTCTTTCTCCTCTTCTTGCCCCTCTGTCCTCTGGCTGCTTCCTGAACTTCATGACTCTGTTTTTCTTCAGTGATAAGAATCCTTGTCACATCAGGATAGCATGATGCGGGACTGGAGAGGCCACTCTTGTAGAAGACCTGAATTCGATTCCCAGCACCTTCATCGGGTGGATTACAACCACCTGGGACCCCAGCTCCAGGGCTCTGACTCCTCTGACCTCTGCCAGATCTGCACCCATGAGCATGTTCCCCTACACACGTATAATTTCAAATAAAAATAAATCTTAAAAAAAAAGCTAGCATGAGGGATCAAATGAAGCCCCACAGAAAACCCTCTTGCTCCCACAGGTCTGACACAAATGGAGGGTCTCATTTGCCAAGGGATACCAGAACATCTCCTTAGTAAGTTGGTGTGGGATTACATGGGACAGCATGTTGTTTTCCTCCAGGAGCATTAGACTGAGCTCCCATGGAGGTCTGAAGCTGGCTCTGATGGCAGTCCGGTTGGTGAGGCTCCTCGTGCACTAGAAAGGATGCTATGGAGCGGCCATTCCTCAAATGCCACAAATACTTCCTTTAGCCTTGAACCGCCTGCTAGCCCGCTCTCTGTTAGGACCCAAGGACAAAGTTGAGGCCAGAGCTCTAATGTCATCATTGCATTGTGCTTTTCTATGTTTCAATTATAACTTTTAATTTTTGAGGTTATAGTAGAGTAATATCATTTCCCTCCTTCCGTTTCCTCCCTCTAACCCCTCTCATATACCTCCTCGCCCTTATCCAAATTCATAGCCTCTTTTTCTTTAATTGTTGTTGCATATAAATACATGTAGGTATACACAGACACACATATAAGTAAATACAACCTGCCCATCTTACACAATGTTGATATATATATCTATCAGAAATAGCCACTTGATATTGGATTGGCGGTAGTATGCTCTTCCCTGGGGAAGACTGTTTCTCCCACTCTCAGCATCCCTTAGTTGCCTGTGGCTCTTTGCCTAGGGTTGAGGCCTTGTAAGCCTTCTCCCCTCCATGTTGGCATGTCTACTGGTATTCTCCTTCTTCTGCTCATGTTTGGGTGGTTCTGTTGGTGATACTTTATGGATGTGGCTTCTAATATTTCCGGGAGACACAATCTCACAGCAGATTCCTGATCCTCTGGCTCTTACCGCCTTTCTGCCCCCTCTTCTGCAATGTTCTCTGAGCTTTAGGTGCCAGGGTTGTGCTGTAGATCGATGCATGGGGACTGGGTTCTACAACTCTACGTTTTGATTAGCTTTGTTTTTCTGTAGTGGTCTCTGTCGCAGAGATGTTTCCTGGGTGAGGGCTAAGGTGAGGACTGCACGTACCTATGAGTGTAAGGATTAATGTTTAGATGGTTGTTAGGGCTTATGTGGTCTAGTAAAGTGGTGGCTGTAGGTTCTGCTCCAAGATCATGGTGGTTGCCTGGGTTTCCAGTACCAGGCATGAGTTCCCTCTTGCTGTTGGTTACTGCCATATATGTTCCACGCTGCACCGTTAGGGTTATCATGCCAGGCTGGTCATTGCTGTAGCTCGTAGATGTCATAGCTGGGTAGTACTATTGGTTATCTCCCCTCTCTGGAAGCTTGTGTGGTGCCTTTGGTGCCATAAAAACTAGTCCTCAGGGAAAGGGCTTTCAGGTCAGGCCCAGCTCGGGTCCTCTGGGTCCTCTGTCCAAAGTGCATGGTGTCTCTAGCAATAAGTAATTACCCTCTACCACTGAGCGGCAACTGAGGCCAATAGCAATCTCCTATCATGTTTTGGGAATCTCCTTAACATCCCCGACCAACAATTCAAAAGAGGGCTTCTTATGTCTAGTGTTTGGGTTTCTCATTAAGTCTATGTCTCTTGGGAGGCAAAGTCATCATTGTGACATTTTTATTATTGTGTATTTATGTGCACAGATTCCATAGCATATGCGTGGAGGTCAAAGGACACCTTTCAGTGGTCAGTTCTCTCCTTCCGCTGTGGGCTCTAGGGATGGCGGTCCTGTCATCAGGGCTTGCACAACAAGTGCTCTTCTTAGCTGCATCATCTCACAGGCACGACTGTTCGGTTTGAGTGTTCTGTGCTGTAGGAGCCCCAAATTCTCTCAGCCCAAATGGCATAAGCCCCGTTTTGAAGACAGGGAAAGTGATGCTCAGGAGGGTAGATGCTGTTGTCCCAGTGCTCAGAGCTGGTCAGTGAAGGCTCCATTCCAGTCCTGAATCCTCTAGATATCATGAGATACTGCAAATAAGCTCCCGGGAGAAGCTGGAGATTTGAGCTTGTTAAGGTACATGAACTGCATAGTGATAAAGGGGTTTTTTGGTACCCCATAGTAGGTTTCTCCACCAACACAGTAAACCAGATAAAGTCAAATTTGAAAGACCAGGTTTAATGAGCCAAGCACTCTCAGGTGACCTTTCCAGCCTCCCTTCACAACCCCGCCCTCCCCCCACCCCGTGAGGTGGGGGAGGGGGAGATGAGGAGCAATCACATGGTTCACCTAGAAATGGGGCATACCCTGTAGGCAGGGTGTTGTGCTCCATGGGAGGAGCCTGGATTTTTGGTGGTCTTTCTGAGAGGGGTGGGGTTTGGAATGGGGAAGAGTGGGGCTGAGGGCAGTTCCCAACTGGACACATAGCAGCAAGAACCTGGTGACCAGGACAGTTGTGGACTGGAGGGCGTCCTGGGACTTAGACCACAGGAGGGACTTCTGAGAAGATGAAATGGGCTGAGGGAGATGCAGAACAAAGGCAGGTTGGGTGCAGGCACAGTGCACTTGGCCGGGTAAGGGTGGGGCTTGGGGGGACCATCTGGCTGAGCCCATGGTGAATGCTGGACCGTGGAGGAGGGAAATGGAGTCAGTGTGTGGCTGAGGTAGGCTCTCTGGTTACAGATTCCGCAGCCAAGAACCCCTGACCTGGAAGGAGTGACGTCATTCCCCTTTGCCACTCTCAGAAGATCCCTTGCGCAGCTGATCAGTGTATGCCAACCTTGGCAGAGAGAGGAGGCCTGAGCAGTCTCGCCCCATGGCCTCCATGCTAGCTCTCCTGGGTAAGAAAAACAGCAATAGTCCACCACTTTCGAGGATTCTACTAGGAAGGCCGCAGGCAATGGATCATTAAGCAACTCCGAGGTGATGAAAGCTTTTACAGGTCACTCCAGTGATTGTCTAGTGGCTGAAAGCTATACAACCCTTTGATCCTTCAGTCTCTGGCGAGCTGTGACTCACGGGAAAATGGGGGCGGAGGGGGAAGAAGGCACAAGTGTGTATGAAGACTCCCTGAGGTATGTTGCACCCTTTACAAAACGAGAAAGTTGAAATGTCCACCCAGCTTGGTCAAATGTTAGGAGCCATCCATTCCACATCCACGTCGCCACTAACGATGATGTGGCCACATCTTCATGAGTTAGAAAATTCAGTTTCAAACCATCAACGATAGCTGGATCTCAGCTTGTAAATACAGTACTCTAATTCATGAACTTACTAAATAATTAATGAATGTGCTCGTGTGCCAAAGGGCTATTCTGGGACTGTTCTGGGAACTGGGGAAGGAAGGAAGGAAGTTTACTACTTGGGGGAACAGACGATGAACACAGAAACTTAGAATGAAACAAGGTGATTTCCAAGAGAGATTATCCTAGGAGATGACATTTTGACTGAGAGCCACACACTGGACAAAAGCAAGTCATGCAAAAATATTTCACTGGGGCAGAGACAAAAGCCTTGAGGAGCTGTGTACTTGGAGGGCTGGGTGGAGAGGAGAGTGACCAAAGAGATGGGAGAGGCAGGCAGGGGCCAGGTCACACAGAGGCTGACAGTCAAGCCAGGGTTCACAAGAATTTTCCATTTTATAGGCCTGGAGAGATGAGTCGGTGGCTAAGAACTTACACAGTTCTTGCAAAGGACCTGAGTTCAGTTCCCAGCACCCATGTTGGGAGACTTCATAACTTGCCTGGGACTCCATCCCTGGGACATACAATATCTCTGGCTTTCACATGCACCTATACCCATGTGTGCATGTGCATGCATGCAGACAGACAGACACACACACACAATTAAAAAGGTAATAAAAGTAGGTCAAGCATGGTAGCATATATCTTTAACCCCAGCAACTGGAAAAAGAGGCAGGAGGATCTCTATGCATTCAAGGCCAGCCTGGTTTGTAGTAAGCTTCAGGACAGCCAGAGCAACCTAGTGACACCCTGTTGGGGGTGGTGGGATGTGGAGCGGGGAGAATTTGGAGAATTTTGTACTTTGCTCAAAGTGCCCTAAATTTTCAGCATCACAGTTCTTATATCCCTGTATGCGGGAGGAAATGCACAGGCGGGTTAGTAAATAACCCACGCATAAGTGGGAGAGTGAGCCATTTTTGTTTGTTCCTTTGTCACGTTGCATGACTCTCCAACTGTTGTCCTTAGAGACTAATAATAGTCTGGACTTTCAAAGAACTCACCAAAGTATGTCTCCAGTTCCTCAAGCGTTTCTTCCTCCTGTGTATCGAGAGCCCATGCCCTTTTCTCCCTGCCCCTGTGAAACACATCCATGGTTGGGAGCCACAGTCACTTTATGGTGCTGCTGAACACAGGGGCTTTTCTTCTTATGTAACTGGGCTGGGGACCCCGTGCTTACCCTCTGTAGCTGGATGCTTTTCTCTGTCTCACCTGGTCCTACTGGACCTGTTTCTCTCCCACCCACCGGTTGCTGCAGCTGCTTATAAAATAATCGTTCAGAGGCTTAATATTTATTATAATTGCTGGGCTGATGGCTTCAGCTTATTATTGGCTAGCACTTACATATAAATCAACTCATTTCTAATAATCTGTGTATCAGTGCATGGCTTTGTGGTGTCACCTGTTCTCTTGTATATCTTGCTGCTCCGGTGGCTTGCTGGCTTCTTTTTGACCCCACCCTTCTTCACCTGTATCTCTGCTTGGATTTCCAGCCTAGCTAGATTCTGCCCGACTATAGGCCAAAACAGCTTTATTCATCAGCCAATAAAAGCAACATATATTCACAGAAGGACATCCCACATCAACCCTCTCTCTATTCCCCATCCGCCTGCCCATCCCAGACTGGTGATCATGATTACAGTTTGGGTATGAAGAGTTCTCTGGAAAAGGCTGGTAGGTTACTGAAGGATTGGTCCCAGGTGCTGTCCAGGTAGTTAATGGGAACTATGAGGCGGAGTCTGTCTGGAGGAGGCGGGTCACACTTTACTGGCTGTCATGATGTAAACTGCTTTGGTTATGCTGTGTCCTCCCACTATGGGGAACTGAGACTTGGAATAAAATAAATCCTCCTCCACCCCTCCCACCCGCTTCCTCTCTTCAGTTGTCTTCTTAGGCGCTTGTGGTGAGAGAGGCCACCACCACACCCCCACTCCACCCCTGCTTTGACAGGTCAAACTTTTTAGTTTTACCACATATCACATTATGTAGAGGGTTATCATGCCATTCCCATAAAATAAGTAACAATATTATGTCAATTTTAATTGAAATTTAGATGTCAACTTCAAAACTAAACTCATCAGAGAGGGCAGTGTCAAGCAAAGCAAAGCAAAGCAAACAAACAAAAGTTCCATTTCTAAGGGGCTTTGGTTCAGTTCAACATCTCACTAATCATCTCCTCAGAACTCCACTAGGACGCCCATAAGCTCAGCCACACAATCTGGAGGAGCCAACTGAATAGCTGAAGAAACGAACTTGGCAGATCCAGGGGCTTAAGAGAAGAGAGAGAGAGACTGGAGTTTCTAGAGACCCAGCCCAAGCTCACGGCTCCACCAAAGCCCTTAAAGCTGTGGGGTGATGTCCCACTTCCAGGAGGGTGAGGATGGGCCTGTAGCTCCCAGCCACAGGAAGGACTCTGTGCCAACAGAGTAGATGTACAGTGTTGCTCAAGTGACTGTCATTTGCCTTTGGGAATTGTCAATTGGGGGGTGGTACCATGATCTGACAGATTAGTAGCTATGAGTTCTCTGTAAGACAGAGATAAGCTCTGTGCTTCATCACTGCACACAGTGTGATGATGACGTATGGGCTTTGGGGCCAGGACCGTAGCACTGGGATTCCCCATTAGCGTTGGAGTCTACCGTATCAGTCAGGGTTCTCCAGAGAAACAGAACTGGTAGGTTGAATCTGTAATATATACATACCAGATTTGTTAGAGCGGCTTCCAGGTTATGGTTCTACTATTCCAACAATGGCTATTTCCCAAACCCAAGTCCAAGAATTCTGTAGCTGTTCAGTCTACAATGCTGGGTGTCTCAACTGCTCTTCAGTAGATGTCAGAATTCTGAAGATACTGTAGGCTTTAATACTAACGAAGGAACAAACTTGTCAGCAACGCTTCCTTCTTCCATATCCTTTATTATAGGCTGTCACCCGATGGTAAGGTCCCGACTCAGAGTGGATCCTCCCATCTCAAAAGATAAAGGTTTAGGGTAGGTCTTCCCACTTCAGAAACTTACATGAGAAAAGTCCCTCACACATGTACCCAGCCACTTGGTGTTCAGTTCATTCCAGGTGTAGTCAAGTTGACAATCAAGAACATCCATCACATCTAGCAATTCCTCTTTTCATCCAGTTTTCTAACCTGTAAAATGGGAGTGATGATACTTACCTCCTGGAATGGTTGTCAAGAATAAAGGAATGAAGGCATGGCTTGAAGAAGTCTTGGGAGCAATGTATATGGTCCTTAAATGTCAGGGGTAACTTGCATTGACTTTTCAGGTTGAAATCTGAAATTCAGAATACTTCAAAATCTAAAGGTTTTTGAGCATTATCAAGATGCAGCACACAGAAAACTCCCATGCCTGACCTATGATAGTGAAGTTTGCACATGCTTAGCTTTATGCGTGGAAGTGTTTTTAAAGACGTGTAGAATTATTCTGATAAAGCTGTGTCTTCTCTTCCCATTGGTCTGATAAAAATATCCTGACAAAAAGCAACTTAAGGGAGAAAGGTTTGCATTGGGTCACAGTTTGAGGTGCAGTTCAGCATGGTGGAGAAGTCAAGGCAACAGGATCTGCTGGTCACATGACATCCACAGACAAGAAACAGAGAGCAATGAATGAATGAAGTTGCTCAGCTCTCTTCCTCCATTTACATAGCCCAGGATCCCAGAGAATGGTGCTGCCTATGGTGGGCGGGTCTTCCTACTTCAATCAATGCAGTCAAGATAACTTCCTAGGCGTACTCTGAAGCTCATCTCCCAAATGATTCTAGATTCTGTGTAGTTGGTTAATTGATGTGGGATTTCCCTCTGTATGCCATGAATATCTTTGGTTAATAAATATGCTTTGGGTCTATAACAGAACTATAGGGGAACAGAGCTAGGTGGTGAAAACTAAACTGAATGCTGGGAGAAAGAAGGGCAGAGTCAGAGAGAAGCCATATAGCCCAGCCAGAGACAGACACATGAACTTTACCAGGTAAGCCACTGCCATGTGGTGATACACAGATTAATAGAAATGGGTTAAATTAAGATGTAAGAGTTAGCCAGTAAGAACCTAGAGCTAATGGGCCAAGCAGTGATTTAAATAATATAGTTCTTGTGTGATTATTTTGGGGCTGAGCAGCCAGGAACTAACTAGCGGCCTTACTCCAACAGTTAATAATGCTAACCTCTACACGCTGTGTACACAGAATGTCTAGGAATGAGCATAACATGAATCTCATCTTTGGGCTTTGGTTCCATCCTCAAGAGATCTCACCAATGTATGAAAATACCATACCTGAGACAATGGCATGGGTAAGGGCTGTTGGGATGGTGTAGGCTGTTGCAGGAGTTCAGAGAGAAGCGCACAGAAGTGTGTGAGGAACTCAGCCCAGAGACTCAATGAGCAACAGCTGCCACCGCTAGCCAGCCTCTTACCACCAGCACCACCACCACAGCACCACAGCTGCAGTAGTTACTCGTAGGAGACAGATGCAAATGCACTGGCCAGCATTTTATTTAGAAAAAAAGACATCTGGACCCAGGAGCAGGGCCCTTGGCCAAGTTCAACACTAGATCTGCTCTCTATTCTGTCAGGGGGGTTCTGTCTGCTCAAGGTCATGTGAAGAATCCCCTGGCCTTTTCCAGAGTCTGTCTCTGACTCATCTACTAGGCCATCTTTTCCATTTCGGCCTTGACATCTGCCTAGTGAGTGGTGCTTGGGCTGCTGTCCCTCTGACTTCAATCCTATTTTCCAACTTCAGCTGGTTAAAGCCATAGATGATTTTGCCATAGCTGTAGACCATATGGTCTGCACCTTATTTTTCTTTGGCTCATCTCATATAGAAAACTTAAAATACATTTCTCCAAAAGGGAAAGTTACTCACCACCATGAATAGAAAGCCGGTACCACCTACTGTAGATAAAAAGCTGCCCATAAAAAGAAATGCCATGAAATTAAAACAATGCTATTAAATTCTGGAGAAATAGGGCTACCCATCAAAGACTCTGGGCTTAGGGCCTGGGCCTGTTTGATTTCCATTTAAGAGAAAAATTTGGAGAGGTTCCATGTTTTTCAAAAATGTTAAAAACATGTCAGAACTAAAGAAAGATTTTCTTCTTGATAAATGAGAATTGAAAGAAAATATAAACAAAAAAGACTGTCAAACCACAAAATTCATCAGTTTTACTTCCCTGTCTTTTCACTTTCTAGAAGTTTCTGTCTTCATATAATCTAGCTCTTTATTGAGAAGAACTAAGAAGATCGAAAACCACTGCTTCCCAGTTTTTAACGTCATTTCAGGAAGCTCAGCTCCCTGCTTTGAAGTGGGAGAGCTCAGCTAAGAAACATCCTTCAGATTCAGGGGCTGAAGACCAACGTGCGGGCAGACTTGCATTTGATGTTCACAGGCACCTTTGTCTGTCTTTCCTTTAAAAGTTTTTTGAGACAAGGTCTCGTGTGTAACCTTAGCCGCCTCTAACTCTCCACATAGACCAGGCTGACCTTGAACTCACAGATATCTGCTTGACTCTGCCTCCCAAGTATTAGGATGAAAAGGTCCGGGCTCCATTGATGCCTTTTCCTGGCAAGGTCCTCCTAAGGGTCAAGTCTTTAGGAAGTGCCCTGGGTCTCTTTCATAAAGACATCAGTCCCGTTCCTGAGGTTCCACAGTATGAACCAGTCTCCTTCCGTCTCCTAATAACATCCATCACTTTAGGAGCTGGGCTTCACTGCAATAATTTGGGGGCAGGGACATAAACGTTGGGCATAAATGTTCTCCTATCTGCTTATATAGTGGGGTTGCTTTTTATTTTCCCAGTGCTGTAGATGGGACCCAGAGCCTTGAAGAGCTGGGTAGACACTACTATGCAGCTATATTCCTGGTCCTTTTTTTGAGACAAGGTGTCACTGTGTACTGAGGCTAGCCTTGATCTCCCTGTGTAAGACTGGCCTTGAACTTACTCTGTAGTCCAGGCTGGCCTTGAACTCTCTATCTGCTTCTACTTCCTAAGAAACGCGTCTGTACCACCCCAGCCTGCTGGAAGCAGGTTTAAAATCCCCCAAAGGAAAGCCCCAAGGGATGGACTGTGTCACTGGTACTCACAATGAGCAGAACTGTAGGGTTCTTCCTATAGCCACAAAGAGACACACACTTTTCTGGAAGTGGATTTTCTGCTTGCTGAACAGAGCAGATGGCCTCACTAGAGATGAGAAAGGAAATTGCTAACCCCATCCTCTGGCAGAGAATTGAGGAAGAAACAATTGACTAATTCATCAAGCTGGGCTTCGTCCCCTCTTCTGCAGCTTCTGCAGATTTCTCCTGCGATGCTTCTGTCATCAGAGAGTCTTCGAAGAGCACTACCCGCCCCACATTCCCTTCTCCTAACTCAATAGGGATCTGCTTCACCTGTGCCCTGCACCCAGATTTCTCAGCTGCCTTCCCTTTTGCTGTTACAAGCAGCAATTCTACGGCAGCCGGACTGTAGAACTTCTTCCCTTGAATTCTGCTTCTGCTCAGTAGACTATCTGGCACATAGTAGGTACAAAGACATGCTTTCAGTTTGGTGTATCCAACCATCCATATATACATACATATATACATACATACCCACACATACATACATATATACATTTCAAGAGTGGCTGAATGAATGGTACTTAAATATTTCCTATATGCCACACATTAACGAAGTGGCCACTGTCCCAATTTGTCTGTGATTTTTCCTAGTTTCAGTTTCAGCAAATTGGCATCGCTGGGTGGCTTACTGGTAGATTCCATATGCTCATCTTCATGGGTCCTTCACACCATGGAAGAGGATGACATTAAACAAACGATTCCACGATGAGATGAGCAGCCTGCCCTCTGGATTAGTGGGCTCTGCATCTGCTGACTGGACCAACGTCTGCTGAAAATGTTCAACAGAAATTGCATTTGTACAATAAATGCAGACTCTTTCTTTCCTGGCATTGCTTCCTGACACCACAGACAGTGCCACTGTTTTCTCCGTCATACGTGGGGTTGTACATAGGTTACATGGGAATGTTATTCCATCCACATAAGGACTTGGAGCATCCTGGAGGAGGGAAGAGGGCAGGACCATACCGTGGGCCAGGGCACTGGACTCAATGGACAGGGGGAAAGGAGAAAGCTGTTTGAGACCTAGTACCCATCTCTTCCTACATCAGCGAGGCTCCCAGTGCCACCATGCCTTCCCCACTGTGGTAGACTGTATCCTCTGAGCCATGAGCAACAAAAGCCTTTCCTCTGATGTATTATTCTGTCAGGTATTTTGTCTCAGCAGTGAGGAAAATAACTAATGCAACCACTCTAACCATAGTGAGCTCAGAAAAGAAGCCAATCCTGGGAGAAGTCCCTTGATCAAGAAGAACACAACTTGTCCAACACAAGTGATGAGTGTAGTGAACGGGAGGCCTACAGTCTCTTGTCCCCATTCACATGACACTGTTGAGATTTAAATGGTGTTTCAGGCAGCAGAAACTATCTCTGATGGATTAAATAAAGGTCTATCACAAGGGCATTAGAGGAAAAAGCTGAAAAACCAGGTCTTAACAGAGAGAACCATTTGTTTCTAAGGGAGCTGGAAATAACATCGATTCTGGGACCATTGAGATCACTTCGTTCTGTTTCCGTTACAGAAGTGGGCTGCATTCATCCAGTGCCCTTGGGTTTCTCTTCCAAATTTTCCTTGTGGTTTTTTTTGAAGATCTTTAAAATAGGGTCTCATATAGCCCAGACTGGACTCAAACTTAGAATGTATCAGGAGGATGACCCTGAACTGGATCTCATATAGCCCAGGCTGGTCTCAAACTCAGAATGTATCAGGAGGATGACCCTGAACTCTTGATTCTCTCTGGCCTCCACCTCCCAAAATGCTGGGGTTACAGGTATATGCCACTACACTGGGCACCTACCTACTATTTTTATTGCAGGAAGAGAGAGTTTGGTGCATAAGCTTGGTCTCATGCCAGCCTCTTAGTAAGCTAGAGTGACACTATCATCAGACATCCTAGGACTACTTGTAGATTAGTTCCCATCTCCGACCTTATCAGAGAAGGATTTCTGTTCAGTAGGCAGTGGTTAACACACAAGGGATCAAAGTAAGGAGAATAAGCCACTGAAGGACACTCAGCCACAATGGGACACCTATGTCACAGTCTCCCCAAGGCAGAAGGCTGTTTAGGGATATTTTGAATGCACTCAGACACTCCCAAGACTGCCCAATAAAGTTAAACCTTGAATCAAGGAGCAGAGAGCCAGAGACCAGAAGACCAGAATTGGCCATAGAGAAGCCAGGAATTTGGATAGAGAAGACACACAGGAAGGAAAGTGGGGACCAGAGTTTGAAGTTTCTTTTTGGTTCTGGGATGAGGGAGGAGATGTGTCTGTTGAGGTGTCTCTGGCCAAAAAGCAAGGTCAGCTAGTTGCTATTCAATATCTCTGAGCTAGCAGATTTTCACCCCAGCCTTTGATTCCCAAGTCTTATTGATAAATAGAAGGATAGAACTTAATTTAAACCTATATATTGTGGTCTTGGCAGAGCAGGGCGGGGTCACAGGATCGGAAGTCCCACCAGGTCACACCCTGAGTGGCTGATAGGACGTTGACCGTAGGGCTGCAGGTAATAATTAAAATCTCAGTTGATTTCTGTGCTGTTCCTAAGCCAGCAGGAAAACATCAGGAGGCCATCTCAGAAATGGGATGGAAAGACTTGAAGAGCCAGAGGTCAGGGAGGACCACAGTGAACCAGGGTCTTCTGAATATGACCAGACCACTGCACCAGTGAACTCAAGGCAACTGTGGTCCCCTGCAGAAGAGCTCAACAGGACCAAGCCACTCAACATTCTAGCACTGATGTGTGGGGGGGTGTTCATGAGCCCCGCCCCCAGGAGTTCCCTACAGCTGATGGCTGTTGGAGGAGGGAGAGACAGTTTCCCTTAAGGGTGCGGCTCCTCGTAGGTTGGCTGTGCTCTAGTGGATGGCCTCCCACTCATAAGTAGATGGGCAGCACAAATTGGAATTGATGGGTTACAAAGAAAAGGATACAAAGTTTGGGATAGGGAGGAGAGGGCAGATCTGAGAGGAGTTAAGAGAGAGGAATGGGGTAAATATGATTGAAATACACTATATGGAATTCTCAAAGAATTAATGAGAGGAGGAGGAGGAAAGAAAAAAGAAACCCCAAGACATGCAGGGTGAGCGGTAGGTGCTTAGCCTGAGCAACATGGGGAGAAACCACATGCATCCGTCTCTCACACTAACCAAACCTAAGTTTCCTTCATTGTAAAACCTGAGAAATAGCAGGTTCTGCTTCACAATTACACTTACATGTAGACATACACACATGCATATAGCTTCTCATCCTGGGCATGATACATAAGAAATGGTTAATGAAATCTTAGTATTGTGACCAGAATTGACTTTGACACCAACCTGTCCCCAGGCTTTGAACTCCGAAGGACAGTTCCTATACATGGACATGTCCTTTGTTCCTGGCATGGCACCTGACACCTGCTAAGGACTCAGTAAATGGCACTGGCTGGTGGCTAGCGACTGGTACCCTTAGGGACACCCAGGTCTTAGTCAGCACCATGTGACACCATGGAATGCTGCCAGTAATGCGTGTGATTCTTTGTTACTAGTTTGGACTTTAATCCTAAGTGGATAAAGCAACCTTCCTATCCAATAGTGAAGTGGCTCCAAATACGTTTTCCCAGCCTTTCTCTGCAGTAAGAAGCCTTTCCCCAACCACACCATAGGCAATTTGCATTTAAATTGGTTTTTGCTCATTACAGAACTCTTGTAGGTCAGCTGGAGTTTTCATTCTGCAGAGCCGGTTTGGACATTCCATTTCCCACTCAAGGGCCCGTCGTGCCCCCTCCCCCTCCCTGAAATCGAGATGGAGTCACAGAATCGCATGGTGGGGATTAGGTATCATAAGAATGCTTCTCAAAGCACATCTACACTTAAGAGGACGAGGAGACTGGAGGAGCCGGGATTCAGAGTCATTCCTTCCAGCACTGTCCACATGGCATGCTGCTGAGTGCTGGGCATGCTGAAATAAATGGACACACCTGCTGCCCCCAGCGGTTCCCTGTCTAGTAAAGGAGAGAGAAAAGTAAGGCTTGTAACAACAACAACAAAAAAAAAAGAAAGACACATTGTATTCAAAGGACTACCTAATAAATGTCAGAATGAAGTCCAACCAAACTACAGGCTTTCAGAAAGTGTTTATCATGAACTGTGCACGCACGCCAGTGCCCGGCCCACACACACCCACTCACACACAGACATACATACATACGTGCATGCATGAGTGTGTGCATGCATACACACTCACTAAAATCCTTTTCTAACCCACTCCCAAGTATCTCCTTAGACAGGGCTTCTTAAAGGCTCCATTTACAGCGCTTTGGTGCCTGAAAGATTTTCACACAATGTGAGCACATAGGTAAGCCATGTTAGATACACAAGTCAGATATTTCCTGATAACAAGTCAAAAGGGAATTCATTTAAAACGATTCTTCTATGCATACAACTTTTGTACTTACGAAAGACGAGATTAAATTTGCATACTGATGAGATAGGTGTTTATTGTTACACAAAGAATTGAATCTTGTGTGAAAAGATGCCGCAGGATGGACGGTTAATTGATATTTTGGTTTCATAATTGTTGGTGCTGAGAATGGCACTTTGCATAAATATGAAGCACAAAATGGCAAAAATATGTTTAAAGCCATGTCCAAAAACTTTGGAAATTTTGTCCTCATCCCAAGCCAAAACATATTGACTAAGCTTTTACAAAACTCAAGTCAGTAAATCAAGTAGAATTTTCTTTAAAAAAAAATGGAACGCTGACACAATCCAGTCCAAAGGTATACTAACGTGATACCTTCCTGCCGAGGAATGATGTTGGAAAATACTCAAAGTCTCTGTTCTCCATAGTGAAACCATTGTGCTTCTACCAAATTAGACAACTTTGCTTACAACAAAACAAAACCACAAAACACTGTAACTCGTAACATTTGCTAGTCTGCGCCCAGGTGTTTCAGACTGTGCTGGCTGGCCCTCGGTGGTGTGAGGCATGCGCAGTGCAGAGTGGACTGACCAAGTCATGCGCAGAGCCGAGTACACGCGATGCGAGTTTAGAACCAAAGCCACTGAGCAGTGACGCTATGCGACTGTGTCACATGGCACACGGTGAGTGCTGCCACAAACACCTTGGTTTCATTACGTGTTTAGCTAATATATTTAATTTTGGTCATTGTATATCCCGAAACCTTTTACTGTAGCCATATTTTTGTGACACCCCACCCCCGTTCAATTACATGGTCCCATGTGGGGTTGACCCATAGTTTCAGAAGCTCAATTCTGAAGCAGTTCGGCCAGCAGCTTCAGCTTCCTGCTGCCATGCCTTACCCTTAGAGATTTTATCCTCTTGGACTGTAACTCCTCCCTTAAGCTGAAAAGAAAGGAGGGAGAAAGGGAAGGAGGGAGGGAGGGAGGGAGGGAGGGGGAGGGAGGGAGGGAGGGAGGGAGGGAGGGAGGGAGGGAGGGAGGAGAGGATATTGATGTGACTAAGTATGTACGTATGTATCTGCACAATACCATAAAACTGGGCTACAAGCAAATCTATAGAGCCTTTAATTAATTGTGATTGATGGGGGAGACCCCAGACCATTGTGGATGGGGCTACCCTTGGGCCAATGGTCCTGGGTTCAATAAGAAAGCAGACTGAGCAAGCCATGAGGAGCAAGCCATTAAGCAGCACCCCTCCATGGCTTCTGTATCAGCTCCTGTCTCAGGTTCCTGTCCTGTTTGGGTTCCTGTCCTGACTTCCTAAATGGTGAATGGCAATATGGAAGTGTAAGCCAGATAAATCTTGCCTCCCCAACTTGCTTTTTGGTCATGGTGTTTTGTTGCAGCAATAGAAGCCCTAACTAAGACATGCAGCAAGCTCTTTTCTCACTCAGTCATTTTCCTCAGCCCCAGGCCGTGCTCTTGAACCCTCAAAATTGTAAGCTCAGTGAACCTATTTGCTCTATAAACATCTGCTCTTAGGTTCCTCATTACAGGCATGAAGATGAATTGAAAATAACTCACGCAGATGCCAGGTTCCTGTTACAGCTGGAGTGGAGGCCCTTGCCTGACACCACTGTTGGTCACAGATGCCACATGAGGGTTAACACCAGGAAAGTGATCTCATTAACTCCACAGAAACCCAGTGAGGGAAGACGGTACCACAGTGACTCCTCACTGCACAAAGAGCCTCAATTCTTCACTGTCTTACCCAAGGTTGTCTGCCTTATGAGCCGCAGAACCACAGTTTGAATTCAGGTAGTCCAATTCAAAAAGTAGGCCCCAAACCACTCTCTGAAGCTGATGATGGGGACCTGTGTGAAGGTCATGGTCACCAAAAGAAGCTCATGTTACCCCTAAAATCTAGGCCAAGGTTGGCAACTGATGCCTGGTCGTGACAAGCAAGTGCAACAGAGATGTGCCCATCCATGTCTGACCAAGTTTACCCACACGAAGGAGGCATGCTCTCAGAAATTCTGTTGCACACATAGGTATCTGACTCTCGTCAGACAAAGTGAATATGCTCATCCCTGAAGGCGTGGCCATCAGAGAGCAGGGCAGACCTGCAAGGAGACTAACATCCTCCAGTGTTTACTCTGCCCAGGTCTAACCAGGACTGGTAGGAGCCTCGTTCCTCTCCTGGAGAGCATCACATGGAGAGAAGTCCAGGAATTCAAATGTCCTGTGTGTCAATTTTCTCATTGTTGTGACAATATACAGGACAAAAGCATGGGAAGGAAGGAAGGGTTTATGCTGATTTACAGTCTGAGGGTACAGACTGTGTGCTGGAGAGGAAATGGTCACAGGAGTGAGCCGCTGGCTACACTGTGTCTGTGGCCCGAAACCAAAGAGATGGGCTGACACTCGGCATGGTTTCTCCTTCATATTCAGTCCAGGAGCATAGTCCAAGGCATGGCACTGCCCACTTCGAGGTCCATCTTCACTGTTCAGTTAAAATTTTCTGGAAACATTCTCACGGACATACCCAAAGATGTATTTTCAGGGAAATTCTAGATCTCTTGCCATGAAGATCACACCCTGAAAGTCATGTGTGGTGAAGGGAGTCCAGGCCCCACTGGGAGTGTAGAAAACAGGAATACTTGACTTGGCCTAGGCGGAGGGAGCTAAAATAATCTAGGGGATCAGAGTGGTTACCAAGAGTGTTTTATACAAAGGGACCAGTATCTTCAAAGACATGAGGGACTAGAAGGGAAAAGATCACTAAGAAAGAAACAGCTGGTAGTGTTAGAACAGGCACCATCCAGACAGCCTGGACCACTGTGAGATGGAGGCCACCCCATCCTTAGCTATTTCTGCAAGGAGAACAGCCTCTGAGTTCTCAATGAGACAAAGCACTTGCCAAGGATGTGGCGGCAATGCCCCAAACACTCTGCTAATGCTGCATTTTGAAATAGCAAAAGCAAAGGATAGCGCAATCATTTTATACTGCTAGCCATCCATTCTGTCTTCCACTGCACCATTCTTCCTGCCTGCACTGTAGCATCCACCCAGCACTGGACCATCCATCCCACCTGCTCTGCATCATCTGTCCTAGCTGCACTGGACCATCCATCTTGCGCTGCATCCTCCATCCTACTCTGAAATGTACCACTGCCCTTACCTGCTTTGTACCATCCTTGCTTGCGTTGTATCCATCCTGCTTGAACTACGTCCGTCCATCTTGCCTTATTCTGCACTATCTATTCTTCCCACACTACATCCCTCCATCCATCCTGTCCTACTCTGCACCATTCATCCTGCCTAGCTGTCTACTGTGGGACAATGCTCTTGTACACTGGAAAGATTTGTCACTCATTTTGGTTTAATAAAACACTGATTAACCTGTAGCCAGACAGGAAGTACAGGTGGGGCAACCAGACTAGGAGAATTCTGGGAAAAGGAAAGGCAGAGTCAGTCGCCAGCCAGATGCAGAGGAAGCAAGATGTGAATCACTGAGAAAAGATACCAAGTCATGTGGCTAAATATAGACAAGAATTATGGGTTAATTTAAGTTGTAAGAGCTAGTTAATAATAAGTCTGAGCCGGGCGGTGGTGGCGCACACCTTTAATCCCAGCACTCGGGAGGCAGAGGCAGACGGATCTCTGTGAGTTCGAGGCCAGCCTGGTCTACAAGAGCTAGTTCCAGGACAGGCTCCAAAGCCACAGAGAAACCCTGTCTCGAAAAACCAAAAATAATAATAATAATAATAATAAGTCTGAGCTAATAGGCCAAACAGTTGATAATTAACATAAGCCTCTGTGTGTTTCTTTGGGACTGAACAGCTGTGGGGATGAGAGGGGCAGAAACTTCCGCCTGCACCTGTCTGCTTGCCTGCCTTCAGAACTTCAGTGTGCTTGCACTCGAAGGTAGTTTTAAAGGGGCAGCATCACTCCTGCTGTATAGCACAAACATTGCCAGTTCCCATGCCAGAGCCTCTCACTTGCCAATGATCAGCTTAATGTCTTGTGTATCCTGTGTTGCTTATCCTAGGGAAATCTGAAGCTCAGAAGGATTCAGGTGCTGACTCAGGACCATGCCTCCAGGAAAGAAAGGAACTAAATGTTGACTGTTAAATATCTCCCTAGGGGCTTTTCCCTCTGCATGCCCCAGGCATTATATCATATAACTAAAGGACATCATAGATTCCTGAGAACATTGCCCAATTTTTGTATTTATACTTTCTTACAAAGTAAGCCCTGAGAATTAAAGCGTCTTCCCCAAATTCACACAGCTTTTAAAGGGGCAGAAGGAGCTTTGAACCAAGGTCTTATATTGCAAATCCAAAACTCTTTTTCCTTTGTCTGGGGTCCCAAGACCACAGCAAAACCATAAACAGCATTAACATTGAATGTATGGCCCTTCAAAAATCAACTCATGTTATCTTAATCTCTGAATTGGCAGCTATTCATCAAGCAACCAAAAGACAAATACCTTGGTGAGCAAAGCGTGCCAGTCACAGCCAGTGACATCATAAGGGACAGGCTGTGCCAAATCAAAATTTAATTTTGTGGCAGACTAGGAGATAAAGCTAAAGCCACTGACGTCCCTGACATGGAAGGATGTCAGATCAGTTTCACAGGAAGAACTGGGTACAGGGAGGGGGACAGGTGACACAACACAGTCCCACAGAAGCACACACAAGGACACTTGCTGACACACAGGCACAGAAAGACACACACAAAAAATCAAATCACAGAAAACATACACACACAGCCTCAAATGCTCTCCATACCCCAAGACAGAGGTGCAGACCCACAGACACACAGACATACACAGACCTACATATATACATAGTCACATATGCATACACACACACACACACACACACACACACACACACACACACACACACACGGGGCAGGGGGGAGAAAGAGAGACAGACAGACAAACAGACATACAGATACAAAGACACACAGAGTATAGACACAAGGACATACGAGTCTCCATAAAAGTGCACACAGACACCAAGCTGTGTCCCCATCATGTGAAGACACACTGGGAGACACACATACATCCTCAGCAAGAAGTAGGCACACCCAATACCCTTTGCTTCCAGTGGGTGCTGAATTTCCCTTAATTCCTCCTGTGTACTCAAGAATTGTAACCTTCTCAAACTGGAGACTCTGGAGAAAAACATGATTTCCTCTAGGCACCCTGGGCCTTCTTGGGGTGGCAGTGGCCTTGGCAAAGGTGTGTGTGGTGAGGAAGGATAAAGACTGAAGTCAAAGTGACCTGTGCTCCAGCTGAGTCTAGCTGCACACCATCTGTGGGGCCTGGGTAGGTCTCTCAACTGTTCTGAGCTTCTGACTTGAATTGTTTCTTGTTTGTTAGTTTTTGTCTTGCTTGTTTGTTTTTTTAACTTTTATTCTTCTCTTATATATTACATCCCAACTGCAGTTTCCCCTCCAACCCCTCCTCCCAGACACTCCAAGCATGGCCTAACAAGATACAATAGGAACGAACACAAACTCTCATATCACAGCTGAATATGGCAACCCAGTAGGAGGAAAAGGGTCCCAAGAACATGCAAAAGAGTCAGAGACATCCTTACTTCCACTGCTAAGAGTTCTACAAGAACACCAAGCTACACAACTGTAGCGTATATGCAGAGGACCTAGCTCAGATCCATACGGAATCCGTGTTTGTCAGTTTGGACTCTGTGAGCCCCTATGAGCCCTGCTAGTTGATTCTGTGAGCTGTGTTCTCATGGCATCCTCAATCCCTCTGGTGTTCTACAATCTTTCCTCCCTCTTTTCTTTGGCGTTCCCCTGGATCCTTCTAGTGTTTAGCTGTGGGTCTCTGCATCTGCTCCCATTAGTTGCTGGATAATGCCCCTCTAATGACCATTGGCTAGGCACTGATCCATGAGTATGCCTGAATATCTTCAGGAATCTTATCTCTGGAATGAATTGGTAATTATGTGATGAGCCCTGTGGAATAAAAGTCTTGAGGGCAAGGAATTATCTATGCTACTTTTTTTTGATTATCTGTCTCTGTTGCCTGGCTAGGAGCATGGCAAAGAACCTAGCAGCACATAGTAAGTGGCCAGCAACTATGTGTGACATAAATGAACCAGAGTAGCTCACCAGCATCGAGCACAGGGCAGAGTAAAGCAACCCCACACCAACTTCACTGAGAAAAGGAATACATGAAAATCTAACCACATCCAAGTTCAGACTCCATGTCACTGTATCTGGTACCTCATTTCATCCTTGCTACACAGTGAACAGGACGTACGCTTGGAGATGGAAGATGTCGTCTAAAGAAGTCAAAGAATTGCCCGAGCCTACCTGCTTCCCCAGGCCAGTCAAGCCTAAACCTCTGGCTGGTGAATCCACACCCAAGCCATGGCTACCAGGAGCTCCAGGAATAACTCCACATGCTGGCTGGTTTTTGTGAACTTGACACAAACCTGAAAATACCTAGGAAGAGGGAATCTCAACTGAGGTACTGCCTCCATCAGACTGGCCTGTGAGCATGTCTGGGGGGCATTATTTTGAGTTCTAATTGATGTGGAATAGCCAAGGCCACTGTGGGCAGTACTGTCCCTAGGCAGGTGACCCTGGGCTGTATAAGAGAAGTAGCTTAATGTGAGTGGGAACCAATGTGCCCCCAGTGACTTCTCTTTCAGGTCCTGCCTTTAGGCTCCCGCCTTAAGCCCCTGCCCTGGCTTCCCTTGATGCTGGACTGTACCCTGTATGCTGAAACAGTCCCTTTCTTTCTCAGGCTGCTTTTGGTCCTGGTGTCTATCACAGCAGCAGAAAGCATTAAAACGTTCCACCAAGTAAACGCTTTCTTAAGTGACATAGCTTAATGAGCGATTTCTAAGCTGAGTGCTTTGTCCAGGTGGGAAGGACTTCCTTCTTTAGAGGAAATGGCCATGTGATCTGCAGTACCAGGTAACATGTCATCCTGGGGCTCCACGAGGGCTGCATTCCACAATCCACAAGCTCCTCAATCTGCTCCCCTTCAGCTGATAAAACTTACATATATGATAAATAGCATGTGTGTTATATGCTATTATGTCAATATCTACTAATATATAACATGTTTTGTATTGTGAGAGATTACACATTATGTTGAAATATCCTCTATAGTCTATTATCTATCTGTCTAATCTATCTATCTATCTATCTATCTATCTATCTATCTATCTATCTATCTATCTATCTATCTATCTATTATCTATGGATATATATGTACATGCTGACATATATGTGACAGATATTTATCTATATGCATATGTATACTCACACACACACATGCCAGATATCTATCTATATGCACATACATGCTGACTGCTTTCCATTTGAGGCCCATTCTGCCCCACAATGCTTTTCTTCTGTTTGTGTAAACCACACAGCCCCACCCGTAATCAGCCGGGTCTGTTTTTCTCTTGTGGCAGTACCGTCCCTGTTATTGAAACTCAACCAAACTGTAGGTCAATTGAGTTGTTTTGCATACCAGCTGCACCTGGCAGGGTGCGGGGCTCAGGGCTTCTGAAGCCTTTGCAGATCCCAGAAGGTCCCTATGCTGGTATCACTGTGCCTGCCTGTTTCAGGCCTGATAGGGGAGGTAGAGAGAGTCTGCCTCTGCCTGAGGCACACAAAGCACACCCGGTGTAATTCGTCCTCACAACGGAAAATGAAAATGTCTAAATATAGTGGCCACCTGGTAAGCAGGGCCAGGGCAGGCGTCTGTGACTCATGGACATGGGGGGGAGGCTAGGCTGCACACTTGCTGGTGGCCTTACCAGTCTTTGGAGCAGAGGAGAGGTAACTTGGTGGTGGCAGTTTCCATTCCTAATGGTCTGAACTCCAAGGTGAAGCTGGTGACTTTGGGAGACTTTTCTCTCATCCGGTTTTCATACGTCCCAGTGTGAGAGCGTGGGACACGGCCCCGTGTGCAGAGTAGATTGAAGGGAGGGGGAGGGGAGTAGTAGCCTAGTGATCCACTTCCCCTGCCCTTGCCACCGCAAACCCACACCCTGCCAGCAACACGGGCCTGAAATTCTACCTTTAGGAATCCATTTTGTGGGACTGGACTTTCTGTTCTTTGGAGGCTGTTCTTAAATTACCTTTATGTGGCGTGAGATGGGAAGGGACAGGTGTTCACTATATAAAGATGAGCACTTCTGGCACAGGAGCGTGCCAGGGAACACCTGACTCTCATTTCAGAGAGTGCTGAAGGGACATTGCAGGGACAGGAAGTGAAGGAGGTCACACCCGGCCACCCATATGTCCCCAGGGCTCTGGCCACATCTCCTTGTAGTCTTGGAAGCCTTTGTAGTTCTGAAACACTGCCAGACCACTCTTCTTGCTCAGGTGACAGCTGAAGCTCACCTCAGGTGACAGTGGGGCACACTGGGGACCCCAAAGAGCATAGGGTCCACGTCATGAAGTATTTGCTCATGTCCTGAAGACGTGGAAATACAAGATGCAAGATGGGACTTGTTAGCAAGAGGATGAAAAGCCTACAGCTAAGGGTGGCAGGGCAGGAAGGAAGGAGCTGGGTCGTCCACTCCCCTGAGCTGGGCTGCCTGTGTGCTGGGGACAGTGCCCACTGACTGTTTGCATTGTTCACACTCCACAGACTTTATTGGAAAGCTAGGAAGCCCTGGACTTTCAAGGCTGCCGCCTCCTCTCCCTAACACCTCCCCGACCTCCCACTTCCGTGTGTGTGTGTGTGTGTGTGTGTGTGTGTGTGTGTGTGTGTGGTGTGTGTGTGTGTGTTTGTGTGTGTGTGTGTAGGGGAGTGTATGTTTGTGTACATTTATGCAGAGACCAGAAGTTGATGTTAAATGCCCCCCTCTACTGCTCTCCATCTTTATTTTTTCTTTCTTCTTTTTGGTTTTTTGAAACAGGGGTTCTCTGTGTATCTCCGGCTGTCCTAGAACTCAGAGATCCGCCTGCCTCTGCTTCCCTGAGTGCTGGGATTAAAGGTGTACGCCACCATAGCCTGCTTCCAGCTTATTTTTTGAGACAGGGTCCCTCACCGAACCTAGGGCTTACCAACTGCCTAGACTAACCTGTCACTGAGCTCCTGGGATCAGTCTGTCCCCATCTCCCCAATGCTGGGGTTACAGGCATGCTTTGCTGTGTCTGACTTTTTCTGTGGGTGCTGGGGATCAGAACTCAAGTTCTCATGCTTGCCCGGCAAGTGCTTTATTGACGATGACAGTCTCGTCCCCTCCCTCACCTGCTCCTCATGCGGGCTTTTCTGCTGAGCTTGAGAATTGCAAAACCAAAAATAAAATAAAAATGCAGAATTCGCAAGCCCGACTCCACACTGAACTTGATTTGAGCTTAAATTGAGCTCTGCCTTCCCCTGTGTCTGCCTTCTCTTGGGATGGCCTCCTGCTAACTAACACAAGCTGTTCTCCTCCTGCCAGACTCCCAGCTTTTCACACACATACCCCAGCCCTCTACCCATCATCCCAGGCAAGCATTTCCCCCCTGTTTGCCTGACGGGTACAGCTGGCTCTTTCTCCTTGTAACCTTTCTCCAGCCCATCCTCCAGCATGACCCAGGGAGAACCTTTCAGAGCTTGAAGCCAGCCATATCATCTCATACCTGAAAATCTTCCCATGGGTCTATATTTCCTAAAGATAAAATCCAAATGCCTCAGTGTAACACCAGGACACACGGTCACCTGATTCCTGCTCACTTCTCCAACTTGATCCTCAGCTATGCTGGGGACATAACCTGTGTCTCCTTCAGACAGACACAGCGGAGTCGGAGTTTGTCCGCAGGCGGCTCCCTGATGCCCTGGACCTTGCTGGCTTAGCTTCAGCCCTGCTCCAGCTTCAGCCACTGAGCCACAGTGCTCAGCCTACCAGGGTGCCTCCTCCAGCCCCCACAGCCTGCCCAGCATGCCTGATCACAGTGCTGACACACCTGTCCCTACCCCCGAGGTTGCAGTTCCTAAAGACCGACACCAAGTATTTTTTAAGACTTGTTTTTATTGGTACATAGTGATTATACATAATAATGATTTTCTTACGACAGTTTCATGAATCTATGTACTTCAATCATATCTGTCCTTCACCTCCTTATCCTCTTTTGCCCTCTCCCATGTTCCCTAATCCCCTTCCTCTTCCCATTCCCATTTAGTTCTCTCTCTCCACAGGTGTGTGCTCACGTGTGTGACTCATAGGAAAGTGGGTGTTATAGGAACACGGGCATCTTACTATTGGCTACACCACAGAAAAAAATGTCTCCCCCTCAACCTAAACATGAACCCACGGGAAGGGGTTGGGATCTTGAGCCCTGCCCAGCTTCTTTGACAAGGAGTCTGTCAGTCTGCCAATATCCTTAATGCTAGAACAGAATCTGCCCTGAAGCACAGGGAAGTCCTGAGAGACGCCGAGACTGAGAACACAGGTGCTTCCTCAGGTCCAGCATTCTCCTGCCTCAGTACTTTACATCCAAGAGCCTGTTTCTCATCACAGAGATGACAGACCCTCCTGAATGGCAAGATGTCCGTCTGCCCAGGCCTTTTCCAATGTCCCTTGATGGAGAAGGTGTTTAAAATGTAAGCCAAGGGGCTGGAGAGATGGCTCAGCAGTTAAGAGCACGACTCCTGCAGAGGACCCCAGTTTCCAACACTCACACCATAGCTTCCATCCACAGGAACCCCCAGTTCCTAAGCACCAGGTGCCTCTTCTGGCCTCTGGTGCACTCATTCGCCTTGCACACGTTGCACAGACATGCGTGCAAAGCAAAATACACACAAACACAAAAAACAAATCTTTGTTTTTTTAATGTCAGTGGAAGTCATTGGAAGAATCTTCTAGCAAATATTTTTCAACATGCTGATTCATCTGAGAGGTAACCCTCCTGTACATCTTACCCATCCCTGGGGCTTCGATCATGGACACGATGGCTGGAGCAGCAGCAACGTTGTTTTTTCTAACCGTGTGATGGCACTGATGTTGGAAGACTTGGTCTAATCATAGCAGACTACCAAGACAGAAGGGTCTTTGGCTTCTGGGAGGAGGTGACCAGCGAGCCACCACTTTAGTCCCTGACGGTTCACATCGGGACTCCTCATTGTCATCTGGAGGCCGACAGAAGTCCTGAGTACAAAGCAAATCCTTACCGCCTGTGTCTGGGATTTGGGAATTTCATCTTCAAACTCCCAGGACCTTAGGTTCCCTAAAAGTGTATATGGGCTGGGAATATAACTCAGTGGTAGAGAGCCTGCCTAACACGCATGAAGCCCTGAGCTCACTGAAGCTGCTGGGAATCGCAACCAGGTCCTTTGCAAGAGCGGTGGATTCCGAGCCATCTCTCCAGCCTTGAGGGTGTATTTCGTCCTATGGCTTCCACTCAGGACAAGGACTCAGTGGTAGAGTCTGAAGGCAAGAACTGAATCTGAGACCGCAGAGGAACACTTTTTATTGGCTTGTTTTCCGTGGTTTGTTCAACCTGCTTTCTGATACCCAGGACCACCTGACCCAGGACCACCACACCACCCACAGGGGGCAGGACCATCCTACATCAATCAGTATTCAAGAAATGCCCCCAGACATGCCCACATGCCAATCTGATGGAGGCGGTTCCTCAATTGGCAGTCCCTTTTCCTTGTGTTTCTAGACTGTGTCAAGTGCCTACCACTAACTAGCATGTACAATACATCCACAGGAACAGGCTCTCCTGAGCACTGCTTTCAGATCTGCTCCGCCCCTGCCCTGCAGTGGGTGGTGACACAGGCCGGAGAGGTCTACAGATGTGAAGTTAGGCTGCCTCGCTCCATGGTCGAGTTTCAGTCAGAAGCAATTTAGTTAGTTTCTCACTGCGGTGAGGGTGAGGCCTGCAGTCCAGGTCTGCTTGCCTGTCAGACAGTCCTCTGGTAGCCGCTGGCCAGAGGGTTTCACTACAAGACAACAAGGCAGGTGGCCCTCCGGCTGTCTCGGCCTAATTGTGTCATTCTGTTTAGTGCCATCTGGCCCTCGGCTCCTTGGTTCTCTAACTGTTCCTCCTCAAGGACCCTCGTAAAGTGACAGATTCACTGACTGGTGTCATTCAGTGACCTTTACTCCATAATGCATGTCCAGCCTTTATCAGGGAAAGGCTGACAAAGAAAAAGACCAGCACAAACAGGGGCGTAGAGGGTCTGGGAGCCGCACGGCACACGGCCTCAGGTTGGAGAATCTGAAGGATTACCTGTTTTGAGCCTCCCACCGCCCCCCCCCCCCCAGTGCTGTCTCCTCTGTAGGCCTTGTGGGGCACAGAAACTGGCCTTATCTGCTTCGCAATTCTCTTTTGCCCCAGGAGAGACTGGAAATACACTCTTTCTAGGAGCCAATAGGAAATTAACCCACATTAGCACAACACTGGATGATGCTGAATTGGGGACAGGAAGGTCCATTTCAAAGGGAAGGGAAAAAATGTTCTTTGTAACCAGGCCAAGGCTAAACACGCCTTCTCTCTATTGGTCCAGATCTGTGCCAGACTCCCACTGCATCCGTAGGTGTGCCGAAAGCAGCCTAGAGACTTTTATAGAGACTGTCACCATGGCACTAGGTGTTGGATTCTGCTGTATCAAAATGTCAAGGGAAGAAAGCATAATCGTGGAGCCTTTCGATCTGTAGGCATTTCTGGGTGCTTCTGGGTGTGTCTGCGACTGCATTCAATGTCAGCAGTAATACGATCGGCCGGGAAGCTAGCCTCTGTGCAGCTCGTAGGGACTGACAAGCCTGGCCAGCACTGCCGCATGATCTGATTTCTTTCACAACAGCCTTGCAACACTGTAATCCCCATTTTTTTTTCAGTTCAAGAATTAGCGGTGTAGCTTGTCCACATGGATCTGAATTTTGGAATAGAAGATGTGGCTTGGACCTAGCAGGGTCTCAGCTGGAAACCGAAGGTCCAGAAAGTAGGGATTCTAAGACCAATTAATGAACGATCTATTTCTGGAGTCTGGGGGTGAACTAGGGGAAACAGCACAGCCGGCAGAGCGTCTGGGACTAGCCACAGAAGAAACTGTGACCTGCTGTGAGCTGAAGGAGCAAGGAGAGGAACTGTCAGAGCCCAACAAGGCTGCAATGCAGAGGGACCGAGGCCTGGAGCAGGCCAGGCTGAGCAGAGTGATGGCTTCAGAGTTTATGTTCTGGGTTCAGAGGTTTATGCTGGTGAGCTTTTGTATTTCTTATGCTTATACCTGCCAAACGGGCTGGGCTCCAGGCTGAGAGCAGATTTGGGTCTCTTTCACGCGCTGTTCATCTTCATTGAACCAAGAGATGCGTTTCCTCATCACATCACTCAGCTTTCTGTCTCTGTGATGAAACACCCAAGGCAAACAGCTGTAAAAAGAAACACTTATTTTGGTTTAAACTAAATAAATGGTTTTAACTTCTAAACTCATAGTTTTTGAAGCTACAGCCTAGGGGTTTGTTGTTCTTGCTGTCTGGGGCCTGTGGTGGACAGCTCAGTATATCATGTGACAAGACCATGTGGAAGAAGAGGCCAGCATGCCTCAGAACAGATGGAAAGAAAGCAGAAAGAGAGAGGAGGGGCCCACATATCAGGATACCTTGTAAAGCCTTGCCCCTGGTATCTTAACTTCCTCTAGGCTTCACCTCCTAAAAGTCCCACAATGTCCCAATAGTTCATCAGCTGGAGACCAAGACTCCAACACATGAGGCTTTCTGGAACAATTAAGATCCAAACCAGGGATGGTGGAGTGATCCAGTGGGTGAAGGCGCCACCTGCCAACCCTGCTGACCCCGCTGACCTGCGCTAGGGTAAAGATGCCACCTGCCAACCCTGCTGACCTGCACTAGGATGAAGGTGCCACCTGCCAACCCTGCTGACCCGCGCTAGGATGAAGGTGCCACCTGCCCACCCTGCTGACCCATGTTCCATCTCTGGAACCCACATGTTGGAAGGAAAGAACTGACTTCTACAAGTTGTCCTCTGACTTCCAAAAGTGTACCATTGCCACAGCCAGCGTGGCCTGGATGCTAAGACTGGCAGGGGGTGCCAGGATTGAGACACGGAGGCTTCTTTTCAGGTGGAAGAACAGCAACCTTTATTTTGTCCCAAGCTAAAGCCTTTTATACCTCTACTGCTTCTGTGGAAAACCACTGGCCAGAAAGAACACAGACATCCTTGGCAATTACAGAGCACAAGGAAGTTCAGCTGTAGGTCAGGAGGAGTGAGGGCAGCCAGATCACAACATACCATCACACACACACACACACACACACACACACACACACACACTTAATAAATAAATGTTAATTTAAAAAGACAAACCATACAGCTTGGGCTGCAGCTCAACCTGCCGACTATATGTGAGGCCCGGGATTCAGTCCCCAGCACTGTCACAAGAAAAAAGAAATCCAAACCATAATACTCATTATAGATGAAGCTGCACAGATGACCAAGGTGAGCTCCACATCAGTGCCGTAGGAGGTAAACCCATTGACCGAGAGATAACTGAAGGTCACATCGAGTGACATGAGTCCATAATCCAGCGTAGGAGAATGGAGAAGTGGAGAAAATATTCCAACCCCCCACATTTCCCAGAGGAAGCAAAATATTAAAAAGAGGAAGAGACACACATGTGCAGGCACACAGAAACCAGCCTGTGTCCAACCCCAGACTCTGATATCATGTCCATTTGCATAAGTGGAGGAGGTTTGTGTGTGCCGTAGGGGAGGAGTCTATTCTTGGGGTTGCTCAGTGCACTGGGGTCAGGACTAGAAGGGTGCTGTGCAGGGGGTAAGAGAGTGGGCAGAGCATAAGGCTTCTTCTTAGCATGGCACGGTCACATTCAGGGAAATGACAGATTTGGAGGTCTCAGGCTAACTCTGGCTTCTGAAGCACTCAGAATCTAAACTATCGTGAGTGGCACAGAGAGAAGATGGAATCACATGACTTTCTTGGCAGCAGTAGTCACAGGCCTTGGCCATTGGGGTCCCAAACCTGACGACATGGTCACAAGGTCAAGGGATTGGCTTGGTTCTGAACCTAGGGTGTCACCAACTGCAAAGTGAAGCAGAGTGGCTGTGGGGACGGTCGGTGGCTAAGAAGAACACTTGCCACACAAACATGAGGCCTTCAGTTCAGATCCCAGTGCCCAGGTGAGAAAAAAGCTGGGCATGGGTGCTGTGTGTCTATAATACCAGCACTGTGGGGAGCAGAGACAGGAGAATCAGTGGAGCACCGATTGCCAGCCCAACTCTGGGTTCTGTCTCAAGAGAATATGGCAGCATGTGACAGAGCAGGACACCTGATATCCCCCTCTGGTGTCCTCATACAAGCACTGGTGTATGTGTTAACACGTGAGCGCCCGTGCACACGTGAGCACACGCACACACACACAAACTGCAGATTCGTGGTGGGAGAAAGCTAGAGAGCTCCATGCACTTTGATGCCCACACTCCGTTGCCTTGGTAGCAGGAGATGCTTCCATCATTTGCAGCTCTTGCTGACTAATGGCCATGCTTTGAGTGTGCCCAGTGGAGAAACTGACGGAGCCAGGGCTCACACAGAAGACGAAATGTCTGCTGGTCCCAGATGTAGCCTGAAGAGGACCATTTGACCTTCAGCATCTCACTTGAAGGGGGACTTTAACAATGATAACAAAAGGTGATGTGTCCAGCAAGTTCCCAGGAAAGGGCTAGGAGTGCAATGTCCTGTCTACCAAGAAACTGGATGGAATAAGAGAATAAACTCAGGAAGTCATAGCCAGGGCTGGAAGGGGTGCTTTTCCTTTCGAGAACATAGGCTGGGGGTTCAGACCCGAGTGTGGAAGGATAAGAACAGACCACAGCCTAAGCTGGGACAGTCAGCTTACTTAGCATAACTTACCTTATGCTAAGGGGTTTTCAGTCAGACCGGACTGGTTTCTCAGTGGCTTCCTCCCTATATGGCCCTGGGACAGCTCTTCTACTTCTCTGGGTCAGAGTTTTAATCACATAAAATGCTAAGTGAGGGGTGGCAAGGGACAAAGGTACCCTGGTTCAGTCTGCTGTCAGAGCCAGGGAGAGTCACGAGTGAGATGTGTGAGCCATGCCCATGTCAATAACACAGATTAACTTAGACCAGCGATTCTCAGCCCTCCTAATGTTGCTAACTCTTTAATGCAGTTCCTCATGCTGTGGTGACCCCAACCTTAAAATTATTTTTGTTGCTACTTCATAACTGTAATTTTGCTACTGTTATGAATTATAATATAAACATCTGTGTCTTAGACAACCCCTGTGAAAGGGTTGTTTGACTTCCAAAGGTGACATGACCCACAAGTTGAGAATCACTGACTTAGGTCCTTCCTCAGTTCCCCCACCAGAATGGGATGGAAGAAGAAGGGAAGAAAGAGATGAAGGGAGGGAGGGAGGGACAGATTCCAGGTATTAAGTCCTCTTGTTTACAAGGATGGGGGGAAGGAGCATGGGTAAGAAAGAAGGGAGGTGGAGGGTGGGGTTGAGTCCTCTGCCCTCTTTCCTTATAGAATGTAACCTTTCAAGTACCTAGCAAGTGGGGAGCTATCATCCCTCCTCTGAGTAGAAGCTGGCTGAGTAAATTGCCTCTCGTGATTTATGAGGCCTTGGGCAAATGACTTCACCCCTCCATGCCTCGGTTTCCTCGTCTGAGAACGGAAGGTGAGAGTGATATCCTAGAGGACTTGTGAGCTAGCTGTGTGTGATACACCCAAGTAAACATGAAGCATCGCTATGACGTTGTAAAAGGACAGCTTTATAAACCAGAGCCTTGTTTATGCCATTAGAATTTTCTTTTGCTTTTTAAAACATACAATGCATTTTTTAAAAATTAAACGAAGAACTTCCTTAGGAGGCTGAGGCAGGAGGATTATCATGATTTCAAGGCTTTCCTGGGCAACAGTGGCAAATAGCAGACTAGCCTGGTAGCCTGGGTCACAGAACAAGACCAGTCTCAAAATTTTTTTTCCATTCAATATTATCAACACTTGATGTATGAATTCATTTATACTCAGTTTCCTCTTCCTCCTCCCAAGGTGAGTCTGAGTGGCTTTCATGGGTGTCGTAGTTACAGGCTGCTCCATTGGAGGGAGAGGTGGTGAGGAGGAGGTGCCCGGGAAAGAGGAAGAGACAGAATTCCCAGGGAACAATGTTGAAATAGTAACTGTAGACCTACCCATGGCAAGGATGGTCAGCTCCAGGGTGGGGGTGAGGGTCACAGAACTGAACACACAGGAGGAAGGGCATCGGGACCTGGCATTCTCCCCAAAAGCAGGCTGGTGAGGGGGTTCTAATCTCCACTATGGCCAGTGGATCCTTGGCACTGATCTGAGCCGGCGCCGTTAACCAGGACCAAACGCTCCTTAGCCTGTGAGGGCGAAGCTGATATAGGACAAGTCCCTAGGTCCTTGGCTGCCTTCCAGCTCCTCTCAGGAGCAGCTCGGGTTTCTGGCCCCCGTGTGGCCTCTCCAAGCAGATCCGGTTACACTCCTGAGCTGCCGCCAGCCACAGGCTCATGAGGAGTTCAGGCCTCCGCTCTCTTCTGTCTACTGGGCAATAGCCTGCAGCTCTCCCTGCCCCCTCTGGAGCAGATTCCAGGGAACCCTGGATTTGCCAGTCTTTCTCTTCTTTCCATTTTGCTTTTATTTTCTACTCTGTAACTTGGGCAAATCACCGAGCCTCGATCTCCCTGTCAATCAGTGTGGGAGAATGAAGGCACTGGAGGGCTGCTTTGCCCAGTTCTTGGCTTGTACTAAGGGCTTTGTAAGCATTGGCTACTTTAAGCAAACACGTCTATTCCAGCTGGTTAAGGTGCATGTCCCTCAGCAGAATTCCATGTTTAACTGGAAAATGCTGTCTTTGTCAGGTCTGTGTGGATAGAGAAATGCCATCCTGTCCATTCAGGACTTGGGCTTCGGGTCCAGGTGAGTGACTGCTTCCGGGTCACTAGCCGGTGGCGATGCTGGAGTCCCTATTCCCCTTTCTCATTGCTTTATCCAATGTACGTGTATCTTGATATATACCTGACCGCATTGTGCCATGGGGCCACGCCCACATGCAGAACAGAGAACCAATGCATGCAGCTGCTTTTATTTGTCTCTGTCCTGCTCTCCTGCAATGCATTGTGGGAAACACCTCTCAACTCCAGGAAGTCGTGCAAATTAGCATGCTTCTTGCGTTTTAATATCAAAAGTAAATCATCATGGCATCCTCTCCAAATATTTAGTTTGCCCTTAAGCTTCATCCCCAAGCCATGGTCATGGTTGCTTTTCTCCAGTTCATAGAAGCATGTCTGTCTCTTTGAGTGTGTGTGTGTGTGTGTGTGTGTGTGTGTGTGTGATATGTGCATAAGTGTGTATAAATGTGTGTACAGGAAAATCAAGGCAAGTATATATGGACTGGGGCCTCTCCTAAGGAAGAGGAGAGAAAGAGCTGCTCTTAAGAAGATCATGGCCCAGATAAAACTTGGTGCTAAATCATGAAGACCACCTGCATTGGTGGCATTTTATTTTCATAAGCCTGAATTGTCATTTAACAAAAACCTGTTTTGCTTAAAAATAAACAACATGGTGGGGTCAGGGAATCTCTGGACCAGAAATGCTGGAGTTCAAGGGCCAGCTTCGCCATGCACTCACTACCTCTGAGACCATCGCCGGGTCTGTCTTCTCATTTGGGATGGTACTGCTCTCCTCCAAGGCTCTCTGTCAGATATGAAATGATTGACAGTCCCTGTTTGACAGTGTCGGTTACAGTGAGATGGCTTCCCTCCGTGTCATTTAAGGAAGGGCCAACCCCACTGCGTGTTCAGCTTTCTGTTACCATAGCAAGGTACCTGAGATCACCAGCAAAAGTCTGTGTTAGCCTGCATGGCGACAGGAAACCTTAAGGATGCGCAAAAATGGACATTTTGAATTACAGAGCTGGCAGGAGATGCAGGGACCGTCTTCGCTTGCTTTCTGTTGTGATGAAACACAGTGACCGAAACAACTTGAGGAGGAAAGGGTTTGTTTCAGCTTCCAGATCATAGCCTATCACCAGGGAAACCAAAGCAAGCGCTCCAGACAGGAACCTGGAGTCAGGAACTGAAGCCGAGGCCACAGTGGAATTGTTGCTTGTTCGTCTTACGCAGTCTGCTTTCTTATACAGCCCAGGACTGCCTGCCTGGGTGTGGCACTGCCCCCAGTGGCCTGAGCCATCCTTTATCAATTAGCAATAAAGAAAATGTCCCCACAGACCTGCCTATGGACAATTGGATGGGGACATTTTCTCAACTGGAGTTCTTCGTCCATTTGACTCTAGCTATGTCAAGTTGACAAAAACCTAATCAGGACCATGGTAAACCCGAGGCGAGTGGGGACTGGTTCGTTATGAAGCTCTGAAAGCTGCCTGAAGGAGGCTGTGTTGCTGGTTATCACAGACATCTTTTCTATCCCCTTAAGCTGTGCCAGGGCCTTGCAGCCAGCCAAGCAGCAGGTTTCTCCTAGACCTGGAGGAGGAGCCATGATGGATTGGTTGCCTTGACATGGTGGTTGCAGAGGCTCTCACGGGCACAGAGCCCAGCTGGCTGTCAACACGCCAGTTCAATGGTTTGTGTCCCTTCCTTGTCTCATCTTCCTGCTTTGGTAAGAAATGTCTGAAGTGAATGATTTTGTATAAACTGAGGACGTAACTGTTCCTGGGTATGGTTGAGGGGAAGATTTCGCCTGTAGATATGAGGGAGAGGACAGTCAGAGGCATCTGGAAGACTCCAGAGCAGGGAGAGAAAGCAGTGAACAGGGCCAGCAGCCAGGACAGAAGAGGGGGAGTGGGTAAGAGAGGAGATGACCAAGAGCGAGGGGCAAGGGAGGGAAGGCCAAGAAAAGAAAACAATAAAGAAGAGAAATGGCAGGGTTATATGGGAATGAGAAGCTAGGGGATGGGAGACACATGAGCTGGAGAAGTTTAGGGAAGGGGGTGGGCTGAGAAGAGCTAAGAAGAACCCCAAGTTCTGAATGTGCTTGGGGGCCATAGTGTGCTTTAGTAGGCCAGTAGGCACCACGAGTAACCGTTTGTCCCTGACGGTGATTTGGAATGGCTCCTTGGGTAGAGGGAAATGGAACCCAGGATTTGGGGGACTGAAGTTTTCTTTGAAGCTGACAATCTTGTCCTAAATCCTCATCTTAGTGTCTGCTTCTGTACGGACATAAAATAAGGCATTGCATCGTATCAGTTGAGACACAGAGGGGCTGGAGAGATGGGTCAGTGGTTAGAGCACTCGCTGCTCTTGCAGAGGACCTGGGTACTGTTCCCAGCACCCCACACTGGTGGCTCACTGTGGGCCTGTAATTTCAGTTTCATAAAATCTGATACCCTCTTCTGGCCTCCAAGGGCACCTGCCCCCAAGTGGTGCATAAACACATAGGTAAACATACACATTCACATAAATAATAAATAAATGTTTCAAATATGGTATAGAGCTGTCACTTAACTGGTTCCTGCTATCGCGATAGTGCAGATGCCCTCCCTCCTATTGGGTGATAACTCCCAATAGCGCCTGTTAAGATTCAAACCTGGGACAAATGCTTGAAGTGCCTATTTAACAGATCAAAGCTGGACCAGGCCACCAGGTTCTCCCAGCATCCCTCAGGCCCTAACTGTTACAGGGTATGGCTTGCATACCCCACCCTCTATCCTGAACTCTTCAGTTCAGCTCAGGGACTGGCTGCCCTTCCCCAGGGCTCTTTCCAATGTAACCCAGACATTTTGGTTACCCGCCCCTTTTGGACCTCTGGCCTCCTGGCTGCTGAGCCTGGTCCTCCTCTCTCCCTTCTCCCTTCCCCTCACTTTCTCCCCACAGGGCCCAGCTCAGCCTCAGCCTGGTTATGCACTCTGGATTCTCCCAGATAGCCTTGCCTCTGGCTATGCTTTCCCACATAGCTACAATAACCTTTCTCCTCCTCCCTACCTAGGGGCAGTCACGTCCTTTCCCTTGCTTTTTATTCCTCTCTTTCATTCTGCCCCATTTCCCCACACCACACCCCGTCCTGCCGTACTTCAGCTCTGGAATCCTCTTTTTATTGGTTATGCTTTAGGACCAGCATCAAATAAAACAAGAATGACAAGAACACAAGCTTCTCCCGAGTGTACATGCAGCGTGGATGTGCTAAACTAAAAGATGCTCTGTCCCGAGTGGGATGGGGTGAGTTCTCATCAGATTCTTAGAATGACACCCGCTTTTAAGCCTAGGAAATGTGTTGTTGTTGTTGTTTGAACCAGGGTTTTTTTCTGTGTAGCACTGGCTGTCCTGGAACTCCCTATGTAGACCAGTCTGGCCTCAAACTCACAGAGATCTGCCTGCCTCTGCCTCCCAAGTGCTGGGATTAAAGGCGTGCGCCGCCACCACCTGGCAAACCAGGGATTGTTTATTTCTAGAATTTCCTATTTAATATTTTTGGACCGTGGTTGACTGTGGGTAAATGAAACATTAGAGAAGTAAAGCAGGGAAGGGGTAGCAGCTATAATAGGAATCATCACGTTAAGTTTTCACGGCCCCTACAGGGACCTCTTGCGTGAGTTCACTTGAAAGCACAGGTGACAGAGGAGGTTTCTAACCTACTTCTACTGAACTCTATGCCCATAACATCCTATGCATGCACACATCTACTCTGTTGGCTTCAAGTGTCTGCTGCAGATTCCCAGATTCCTAGAGGGCAGGTGAGGACTGCCGGAACAATCCCAGAGAGCTTCCTAGGGGAGGTGGATCTGAAGCCACCCAGGGAGAAGAAACTCAGATTCTGTATTTATGGCTGGATCTGCCAACTCTAGCAAAGACAAAACAGGTCAACTACACTAGTCATCGGTGATCTCATTAGAACCTGGGGATAGTGGGACAGACCTCACAGAAAGATCGCAAATGCTCAGTGTATTAGCAAAGAAACAAGCTCCTACCTTAGACGGAGGAGTCAGGTTCCAGTTTCTGCCGCTGACAAGCTGGCAGACAGCTCCTGCTGAGTACAATGGTAGTAGGTATTGAATAAAATAACACAAATTATTGCATACAACAAAATGAATGCCCATAAATATGGTATGCTTTTAATCATGACATCCATGGCAAATTGGCAAAACCATTTTGGAGACTAATGTGGCAGATCAGAACTAAACCATATATACCTCTGGTCTGATGCTTCCTCTTTTAAGAGCTTAGCCCTGGCCTAGGGAGACAGCTCAGTTGATAAAGCTTGAGAATTTGAGATCAAATCCTCAGCATCCCTGTAAAAACAAGCAAACAAAATAGGTTCAGTTGTCAGGGAGGGGGCAGGACAGAAAGACCTTGTGAACTAGCCAGCCAGTCCATGAGATCCAGATTCAGTATGAGATCACATCTCAACAACAGCAATAACAAAGTGGAGGATGCAAATGTCACCTGGCATCCCCCTCACCTTCACATGCACTATACGCATGTGTGAAGCTCCTGTAACACCCCCCCCACACACACACACTCAACACACACAAAGGAGTTTATCCCTAAACCCCTACATTGGTGAGGATGCTGAGTGGGTACCAGGGTGAGTGTGTTGCAAAAGGACATGGACGAGGAGGATGCTGAGTGGGTACCAGGGTGGGTGTGCCGCAAAAGGACATGGGTGAGGAGGATGCTGAGTGGGTACCAGGGTGAGTGTGTTGCAAAAGGACATGGACGAGGAGGATGCTGAGTGGGTACCAGGGTGGGTGTGTTGCAAAAGGACATGGACGAGGAGGATGCTGAGTGGGTACCAGGGTGGGTGTGCCGCAAAAGGACATGGGTGAGGAGGATGCTGAGTGGGTACCAGGGTGGGCGTGCTGCAAACCCTAGGAGAGGAGAGACTCAAATGCTATTGTCAGGAGGCTGTCATGCCAGTCACAACCATGACAGACAGCGTGAAAGGAGATAAAAGACAACAACTGCTGGCGGTTGTTCTGGGAGAAATTCAGGATGCACGTACAGAATGAGGGCCAAGATCTATTGTCACATAAAAAAGCAAGTAGTGCAAGAAATGCGTATCGAAAGCCATCTGGTTTTGGTTTTTGTTTTAAATAAAACCTTTGAGTACACGCTTAGAAACAGCCTAAAAAGATTCATGAGGAGCCCTCAGCAGTGGTGAATCTATGGTATGGGCTCTAGCAGGACCAATTTCTGCAGGGATGTTTGGTCATTTCTGTGGTTGTGACAAAGATGGTGGCAATGTCATTGGCTAGGGGCCAAGATATTCCAAATGCAGCAGTCCCAGCAGCAAAAGAACTATTTGGCCCTAAGTGTCACTCGACAAAGACTAAGAATCTTCAAGAGGTTTGAGAAGGATGAACAGTCTTGAGCATGGGTGAGACTATTCTATTCTCAGGTGAGTGTTGCTCATAGCAGCAGTAAGGAGAAAGAGCCCTGCTCTGAGCCATCATAGACCCATGTAAAGGGCAGGCATGCAGTAGGGGCGCAAGGCCTGCCCACTCTTGAAGCTTCAGGGACCACCTAGTGCTTCAGGGGCCTCCTGGTGCGGGAAAGAATAGGTGGGAGCTCCTGCCTGAGCCCAGGGCCAGCAGAAGCAGGAGAGCAGGTTGTACTCTGGGTTCTAATATGGCTTCTTGGCAAATAGGCTCAGTGGCCTGTGTACCCTGTGACCACGGACAAGCTGCATATTGAAGACGTGTGCCCAGCTGGGGACCGTGTATACATGTAGAGGAGTCCCCAACCTGCTTCTTTCAGGATAGCATGCCCATCAGTTGGTGGAAACATGGTTTTCTAAAGTGGCCGACAACAAAATCCTTGCGTAGAGTGCTTGGCTTGAATGCGCCCTCTCGAAGTTCCTGTGCCAGGAACTAACCCCGCCCCCCACCTCCAGTTCGTATGACAGTGGCACCAGGAGGTGAGACCCTGGCAGGCAATTAGCATGGATGAGGCGACGAGAGTGGAGACAGCCAGAGAGGACTGGTGACTTTGTAAAAAGGAAGACACACCCAGACTGGGTTTTCTGTGTCCCATCGTGATACGCCCTGTTCCATTGAGGAGGCAATACAAGGCCCTTACTGGATGCCAGCTGAACATTCTTAGACCCCTCAGCTTCTAAACTATGAGTTGTAGTGAGGAGAGGCGGACTGTGTTCCTGCCGCCCAGCTCCCGGCCGCCTATCTAGCTTATGCCCCGAAATAACAACACAAAAATTATATTCATTTAAACACTGCCTGGCCCATTAGTTTCAGCCTCTTATTGGATAATTATCACATCTTGCTTTAACCCATATTTAATAATCTTTGTAGCACCATGAGTGGTGTCTTACTGGGAAAGATTCAGCATGTCTGACCTGGCGGCTGGCTCCATCGCACCTGTCTCACCGAGGAGAGGCATGGCTATTGCCTGGAGTATCTTGCTTCACTCCCAGCATCCTGTTCTGTCTACTCCACCCACCTATGTTCTGACCTATCAGGCCAAGAAGTTTCTTTATTAATTAACCAATGAAATCATCAGATAGATAGAAGACACACCTACATCAATGAGTCAAGTAAACCTCTGTTCTTTATGAATTACCAGACTCGGGTACTTTGTTATAGCAACAGAAAATGAACAAAGATACAGGGATAGTTGCTACTGGCACCCATCTGCACATTCCTTTCATGCAACACTATTCACGGATATTGCAAATGTCACTGTGGAAAGAGACTGGGACAGAAGAATTAAGATTCTCACAACTCTATGGCCATCTGCCTCCGGGTACCTCTGGCAATCGAGTCCCTGACTAGCTTGGGAAGCAGCAACCGTTATTACTAAAATATACTCCCCTTCTCCTGTGCACACACTGGTTATTCTTGTGCTGAAGATGAAGGGTCCCCAGCTGCTTTTCAGAACTGGGACACATCTGAAAGAGACACCCTGAGTTTGGATTGCCACATTCTTGCAACTTCACTTCCCCCTGCCGGGCCCTAAACTTGACTTGATAGGATTCTGACATGGTTACCAGACATGGATAAGGTAGACCAGCTTAATGTTCTGTGCAAAATTTGGGACACACTTATACCTTAAGATTAGCTCTTATTGTATGAGAGTGAACATTTAATGTTTTCATTTGCTAAATGCAATAAGCCGATGCCCAGGCAGGAAGCAGTTGAACAGTTGCTTGGGTCCAAGTAGCTGGCATCAGGAGAGAAAGATTCTATCTTTGCTTCATTGAAAGTCTTGTTTGCTCACCATGAGAACTTGGGTTCTGCTGGGAGACCTCAGTGGGCACTGCTTCTGGGAGTTCCAGGAAGCCTTGGGCTCTTGGAGTCTACCTAAAATGTTGGGGAGAGTTTTTGTTTTTTTTCTGGAATCCTTTTGACATAGGCTTCAGAGCCATGGAGTTCAGACTTCAGGATACCTCTTTGCCATAGCCCCATTTGAAATCCTAGTGAATATGTAAGCCTGGGCATTCATTATTAAAATAGGTGTGCAAACTGTATGGGTCTCAGGATTCTCTAATACAGTTAGAGTCTTGGCTGAGAGGAAACACTCCCTCTTTTTTGGAGACTGGCAGTTTATGCTGGTCACTAAACATCTGTCACACCCAGTCACAGTGAGCACACTTTACCCTTACACGAACATCTGTCATGCCCAGCCACACTGAGCACACTTTACCCTTAGAAGAACATCTGTCACACCCAGTCACACTGAGCACACTTTACCCTTACACGAACATCTGTCACGCCCAGCCACACTGAGCACACTTTACCCTTAGAAGAACATCTGTCACACCCAGTCACACTGAGCACACTTTACCCTTACACGAACATCTGTCACGCCCAGCCACACTGAGCACACTTTACCCTTAGAAGAACATCTGTCACACCCAGTCACACTGAGCACACTTTACCCTTATACAAACATTTGTCACACCCAGCCACACTGAGCATACTTTACCCTTATACAAACATCTGTCACACCCAGCCACACTGAGCACACTTCACCCCTAAACATCCTGGGCCAGGACTCACAATGCAGACACTACAAATGAAGCGATTAAGGCTCAGAGAGGTGGCCTCACTCCTCCAATGTCACCCAGCTAAGAAATGACAACAAAAGGGGTTGAGCGCTGGTTGAATTTCTCTTTGCTGTTAGGGTGGTAGACAAGGTTTTGGTGCCCTGTGGCTGGTGGGAAAGAGAAAGCCAGCTTTCTTCTAGCCTATGCACTTCGGGAAGGGACTGTCTTCCAGGGCAAAACTGGGACCCCATCTAGAACCAGAACAGGGATAAAAAATTTTAGAATTCTGTTCCATGCCTAAAAATAGCAACAAGCACCAACTTCATGCCAGGCATGGTTGCTAAGAGACCCTGCAAGCGTCATCTCAGTTACCCTCATAGTTGCGGTGACGTCTGTTGTATAATAGGCTTTTTCATCAAACGAGAGGACCGTGTCAAAGACATCGTGTGGAGGACCCAAGGCCATCTGGTATTCACATAGGATGAGACCTTCCACCCAGGGCTAAAGGAGAAGAGCGAGGGACACAGGAAGTCGGGGATGGGAGCCTGCCTGGGCAAGACCTGGGCTTGTACTCATTTTCTCTCGCTACCGTCACGAATTAGTACAAGTCCAGTGGCTTAGCAACAGAGATTCATTATCTTCCAGTTTGGAAGCTTGAAAATCCACAACTGGTTTCCCCCGGGAAGGGTCAAGGAGCCAGGAGGGCTGTTCTGCTTCCTCTCTGCAGGAGGGGCTAACTCAGGAACCCATCCTGGTCCTCCATCTGTCTTCCTAGCAGCTGCAGACAGTGTCAGCTGAGGCGAGACTCCTTCCTACCCCTACACCTAGGACTGGATCCCCTCTTCTCCCTCAGAGCTGGGACTCCGTCACTTCTCCAGCTTTATTACCCATCCTCCCGAATGTGTTCGTATGGCCAGATGCACAGATTTAAATTCTACTGATGCCAGTGTTTGACTCACGTGACTGAATGATGGAATTATTTGGGGGAACTTTAGCGCTTCCCAGTACCATCAAACCCAAACAACTGTCAGACTCCAGGGACCGACTCCAAAATTTAAACGTGTAGTTTTGTGTGACCACAATGGAGATACAGCACAGTTGCGAGCCACCTAAGGGTTCTTGTGCCTTGGGGACTTAGCATGTTCCATGTCCTGTTTTAGAACAGCAATTCCAGGAGACAGGCCACTAGGAGTGAGGCGAGGCGAGGCTTCCCAGACTGGGCCTGCTCCCGTGTTTTCAAATGAGAAAATCCTGAAAGGGTCCTTGAAGCTTCTGCAGCTGTCAGCCTACTGCCACGTGGGGAACACACAGGGATCTTCCTATTTCCCCAGCAAGAACCGGACAATGCTGGCTGAAGGGAACCCTGACCTGAACGACTCCCTCTTTCTCACTACACCGCATGGCTGCTCACTTCCCAGCCATAGCTAGAGGCCAAGGAAAGGCAATGGTATAAGCAGAAAAGAGAGGGGGCTGGAGGGAGTCTCAAACCCCAGAGTCTTGGCTGAGGATGACACATGCCAAACAGTGTGGAAGTGGGGCTTGAGGTGGCATAAGACTCTCATATAATCTTGCTCCTGCCAGTGTGGGACAGTCCTCAGCAGGACTTGGGTCACACACTGTCCATGATGTTTACATACTTAGTACTTCCTGGGTGCCTGCACCTCACACTGTCTCTGTCTTTACCATATCCTATAGAGAAGCCATCACTACAAGGATCTCTCTTGTACTTATGGAAAGGGGGGTTCAGAAAGAGTAAGAAACGTGAGTCTTTCAGAGTGAGATAGCGGCGTGCCTGAGATTCAAACCCCGCTTTAACTAGAGACGCTCTCCAGCTCAGGAGAGTGAGGCTAGTGACAGTCAGATGCCATGGTGGCACGGAAGCCATGTGCAGTCAGAAGAAAGATGCTTTGTGCTTGGAGTCTGAATCTTCCCCCGGCCCAGTGGTAAGTGGTACAATCCTCCTCTGACATGCTGGGCTGACACAGCAGGCTATGGCTCCAGGTCAGCTTCCTGTGATGCTGAGCTGGGTGTGGAAGGTTAGATGGATTAAGAGTGTTTCCAGCTTATGCTATTTTCTATTGATGATGGATTTATGAAGGCATAACTCCATGGCAAGTCAAGGAAGCATCTGTACTATAGTACTCACCATAGGCATATGTTCTGTGCCCAGCCCCGTGAAGAACTGCACACCCCAGAGCCCACGCAGGGGTGCCAGGAAGTCAGCTCAGGGCCTGTTGTTCCAGGTGACCTTGAGGAACCCCTTAGGCTATTGACTGGACATCAGAAATGGAGTCCCATTCTTGTTCAGGCTCCGTGTGGGTCCACGCATCTGTGTATCCATTCATCTACTCACTTGCCCTCTTAGAAAACCTTCACTCCATCCTATGACCCACTTTCTACCACCCTCTGTGCCAAGACCTGACCCTGTCCCAGCCTCCTTGTGCTGAGGGTCTGGGTGAAGAAAGGCAGAAATGGATGTGCTGGTGTAGCTGGAAGAGTGTGCCATGAAGGCAGGGGAGCAGGTGGAGAGTCGGAGGCTGAAGAAGGCAGCGAGACGGACTGCTTGGAGAAGTGGCCAACCAGGACACCAGGTGCACAGCTTGCAGAACCCAAGAGAAAGGGAGCCCCACTGGAGGTGTGCAGGGCCTCTGCACACCGCCATGCAGGCTGCTCCAGGAGACAGGTTTACAGCCTGTTCTTAATTTGCACACAATATCTATAATGGCAGGTGTGCTGGTTCATCTACCAGCCATGCCTTTGTTCTTTCCCTGAGGCCTCTCCAAGACATATTCCTGGCTGGAATCATTTATGCTTACAGTCAAGGTCCTATCCTTCTCTAGGGAGGCACATGTGTGGGTCACCTGTCCCCGAGAGCCTAGATCAAGGACTCTCTTCCTAAGAGTCCCTCGCCATGGTCTGCCTCTTTTGGGCCTCCAAATTCTTCACATCTTTCTGCTCCCAGCCCCGAGGCTTTATTAAATTTCCTGTGCTGGGGTGGAGAGAATTAAGGAAAGGATCCTTGCGTTACTTACTCATCCGGTCCCCTGGGACTCCAGTTCCCTAGGTGGCCTCTCTGTAGGCTGAGTACTTCCTTCCTTCCTTCTGGTCCTGAGTCTTCAATGGAATCGAGCCCAAAGAAAGCAATGTGTAGACAAAACAAGGTTTCCTTGGACCTCTGCATTTTTCCTTTAATATTTAATCTCCATACTTACCTGTTCACTTGCCTATTTGGATCTTCAGGCAGGCATGGGTTCAGCTGAGAGTTACAGAGGACCTACTCTGAGAATCACCAGGAACAAATAGAGGCCGAATCTGTCTTGGTTTCATAAGCCTGGCCAAGAGGCCAAGGAGAAAAGGATGGGGAGCAGAAAGGATGGTGGCGGGGAGAGCTACCAGGGTAACACTCAATGTGGCTATGCGGTAACTGCTGTTGGAATACAGAATACAAAGCTCTTAATTTCTTGGGGGAACCAGCACAGGCTTCACAGAAGAGGTGACATTTCAGCCAGCCTTATAGAATCAATGGGAGTTTGCAAAGCAAATCATGCAAGACTTGAGTGTGGCCGACTTAGGGAGGAAGTGAGGGACAGAACCAAGAGCAAGAAAACAGCAAAGCCTCTCACGCAGGTGGCAGTGACTTTGGAGTCTGTGCCCAGCTCCCAGTTAATTTGCATAAGCATCTCGAGTAAGGTTCACGTCTGCCACTTTGCAGAAAGAGACTTTGAACAGGGAGGTCACTCGTCAAAGGCCACACAGCCAGCAAGAGGTGGAGCCAGGATTTGTGCTTACATTGGTTGACACCTGTATTCTCCACGCCTCCCTCATAGGCAGAGATGGGATGGCAGCTGGCATGCCGAGGAACCCTAGCGGCTTGGCAGCGTGGGAAAGGACAGCCGTGAGAGCATTCTTTTCTAGAACCCCTTCTTTTCCCTCCATATCAAGCCCGAAATCTTGGTGGAGCAGGAGCCACCTCTGTGATGCCTCTTGCTGTCTACCTGTGTCACCCGGGCTTAAGAGGGCTGTGGGAAGAAGCTGTTACTTAGTTTCCTGTAAGAACCGGGGTCTTGTCAGCAAGCGGAGGCTGGGTGCTGATGGGCACTCTCTAGGACCAGGCAGCCTTCTAATTACAGGCTGACTGGTAATGAGAAGTGTGGGTGGGCTGGGACCACATGGGAGAAAGGGGCAGTTGTGCCTGTTGACGCCTGAGGGAGGGCTCTGAGGGGGGCTACCAGCTCAGCGTCTTTCTGTCTGGAGACCACACGCACACTGGGCTCTGGAGACAGGCAGGGGAGATGGAAAAGAACCACACTGAGTACTGGCCACAGGCCAAGGGCTATCAGGTCTTTATCCCTAGTCTCATACATAACACACACACAACCCACTCTCTCCCGGGCAGCCTAGAGAGAAAGGTGTTCTCTGTTCAATTCCTGGAGAAAATGAGGCTTCCTGAAGTGAAGCAAATCTCTCCTGCTTCACAACCCCTGAGGTTCAAACTCTGCCTGAGGGAATATAACCCCTGTGGGAAGAAGGAAGATGTGTGTGAACCTACGGGGACCCCAGTGCATGTGGGCAGGAAGATGGGACATCATTTTGAGTGTCGAAGCACAGGATGACATCAGAAAGCTCAGCAGTTTAAGGCTCTTTCTGTCTTTGTCTTGTTCTTTCAATTGCTAAGGAAATATACCACCCTGAGGCCCCGCACCAGGCTGAGCCTCCAATCACCTCCTTCCAGCTGTATTCTGCCATGTGTCCTCCTCCACTGTACTTCTCTTTGGTGACCAGATTTGTCCCTTTCCACCAGGGGTTGGGACCCTATCAGAAGATTCCCACCAGCCTTGGCTTGGACACACTTAAGGGTGCCAAAGAGTTGTGACTAACTTCTTTGAGCCACCGCGGTGGATAGACAAATCTGCTGGCCAGGGAGCCCTCTCGTCAGCTCTGGTCGCATTAGCTGTCTCCACTCACTGAGGACTCGCAAGAGTTCCAGGTGCCGTGGCTGGCCTGGTGTTCACATGGAAGCGTCAGCAGGAGCCCTGTAGGAGTCTACGTCTCCTAGCCTGGCAGGACTCCTTATGTCTTGTTCTGGGCAGGACCAGAAAGCACAGGGGCTTCTTGCTTGTGCTGTGCCCACTTGCCACCAGAGAGCATCACACAGGGTTTCTCTGTGTAGCCCCGGCTGTCCTTGAAACTTGCTCTGTAGACCATGCTGGCCTTGAACTCACAGAGATCTGCCTGCCTCTGCCTCTGCCTCTGCCTCTGCCTCTGCCTCCTGAGCGCTGGGATTAAGGTGTGCACCACCACTGTCTGAGCAGAACATCTTTTCAACCCTGGCTTTGCTACAGAGATGACCTGGGGTGTCTGGCCTGACCTCTGAGAGCCCCAGTTTCATCATATATCAATAGAGAATGATAGCCCTGACACCTCATAGCTGTTCGCAGCAGCACCCCAAACCTGTGTAAGGCTGTCGGCTCTAGAAGGAGGTCTCTGCTACAGTCTGAGTTTTCAGTGTTCTCGTAAAGATACTAGATTGCTTGTCAGCCTGTGTCATTACTGGGGATTAGTGGAGGCTTAAGAGGTATGGGAGGAAATGAGATCACCGAAACATACTCTTAAAGGGGTGCTGGAACCCAAACCCCACTGTTTTTCCCCTTTTGACTTCCAGACATAAATTGATAGATCCTTTCACCGTGTGCTACCAGCCTGATATTCTGCCAAAAGCATTGGGCACGATGATCACAGACTGAATCAAAGTTGATGGTTGCATGCATATTGTTACAGTCACAGCACTGACTAACACAATCCCCTGTTGGAGTTCTGCCTTTGCCACGCCAGCAGTCCCACCTTGGGTACCTTCTTTGACCTTTCTGAGCCTGTTTTCTTCTCTGTGACAAGAAGCTGATGGTTGGCCTAGTTCCAAGACCAGAGGATGAAAAAGACCCAATGAGGTGGTCTAAGTTTCACCTAAATGTCAACAGCCTTTAATAGTTCTTCACGGAGCATCTGCTCAGGACCCGCCCAGAGATGCCAAGGCTTTGAAGCTGTTCCAGATGCCCATGTACACTCCTTCTTGGGGATCATCAGTCTCCCTCAGGACCCATGAAGAGCCATGCTATGCTTCCATTGTCTCCCCAGATCTCAGGCTTCGGAGTCGTAACCTTCAAGGTCATATGTTGACTGAATTTGGAGGTAAGGTCGTCAGGGGGTGATGAGGTTAGATGAGGTCCGGAGAGCAGGAGACCTGTGATGGCAACTTGATTAGAGAGGAGAAGCTCTGCACCCCTTGCTATACAGCGAGAAGCCTCATCAGAGGCCTACACGTTGGAGTTCCCAGTCTCCAAATCGACCTGTTTTCTCTAAAGATTACTCAGTCTTGGGTATTCCGTTAGCAACAGAAAAAAAGCTAAAGTAGATATTACTATGGTGGCTTGAAAATAGCTCTTTCCAAAATGGGTAATTTCTATCGACAGTAGCTAAGGTAACTGGTCCACGGGATGGGGCTCTCTGCCAGCGTCATCCTGAAGGCTGGGGCAGGCACTGACTCACCTATGAGTGTAAATGGCACACAGTAGGACTTTCCCTCCTCGTGCAAGGGCACCTGCAGGCCTCCACTTCCTCACAGAGGGATTGCACGGATTGAGCCAGAGGGTCAGCTACAGACAGGCACCCCTGGGAAACGAGTGAAGACTGGTGGAAAAGGAAGTGGGGGGTCTTGCTTGGATTGTTCTCAGAGGCTCTGACAGCCTTTCTGTGGCCACTCTGCCTGGCTGTGATGGCAGAAGCAGCTGGCATTGCCATGGTAACTGGGCAGCATCAACTTCTAACTCACCTCTGAATTTTCTATAGCAACAAGAGCCCCTGATAATACATCTGGAAAGCAAGAACCACGAGTAGGAAATTATGCCAGGGATCTTCAGAGAGATGGGGAGGAGGGGCCTGCTCATTTCTTCCACATCCATAGTTAATATTTTTTTAAAAAGCACACGCTAACCCACATTCTGGCCCAAGAGAAAGAAACAGTACAAAGACCCGAGGAAAGGGATACTATTTCCATGACATCCAGGCACCATCAGAAAAGCAGAACAGGCTCTGGTTGGACACTAGAACCAGGAGCTGGGGAGATGATGGCCTGCTGGTGGCCAGATGTCTCATACATCACAGCCAGTTACAGTGCCCTTGTCTTCTGTCCACTAGATACCATCAGCATTCCCTGAATTGTGACAACCGGGAGTGTGTGTGTGTGTGTGTGTGTGTGTGTGTGTGAGAGAGAGAGAGAGAGAGAGAGAGAGAGAGAGAGAGAGAGAGAGAGAGAGAGAGAGAGAACACAGGGGTAAGCTTAAACCACAAGAACAGCAGGTTAGGTATAGGGATATTAACTGTCTTTGTGACTCATTGTTGCTTCTCTGGTCCCATCAGTCCTGTTCTAGTATGTGAGGCTGGAGAGAGACTCTGCCTTTTTGTGGTTAGTATTGATCCCATAATTACCCAGAGAGGGTGCCAACCTGCACAGCCTGGGTCTCATTGTCATTCTTAGTGAGAGAGAGACAGGATTCCCAGACCATGGAAGCAGGAGGGGCAGTGGCGGAAGTGGGAGAAGCCAAAGCTGTTGTCCTTTCTCAGGGCAGCAGGACGCCCGGGACTCTAGGAAGAGGATTGTGTGGAGACAGCAGTGTGGGGTCACCTTCCTTACTCAAACACGTGCAACAGGTGAGCTGGAGCGGGCAATGAACTTGAACCTCGGACGGACACAGAACTGAGATGGGCGTCTTGCTAAAGAGAGCACTGGGGAAAGCCCGCAGCTTTGTTTACATTGTGTTCTCCTTAGCACGAGGAAGTGAACTGTGCAGTTAATAGGGGTGACAGGTGATGGTATGTGTCATTTGGGGGGAGCTTCGGGGGATGAGATTGACATTTAAATGAACAAATATTGAGAAAAGCTGCTTGCCCTTCATAGTGTGGGCAGGCCTCCTCCAGTGCTTGAAGGTGCCAGGTGCATGCCTTTAGTGCCAGCACTTGGGAAGCAGATCTTTTGTAAATTTCAGCCAACCTGGTCTATATAGCAAGTTCAAGGACAGAAAAGGCTACATAGTCTCCAAACAAACAGATTGCTTTAAGGTTGCAGAAGGCCCAATAGAACAAACGAACAGCCTTGAACGGGAAGAATTCTCCAGAAGGCAGCTGTAGATTAAAGTGTGGTCAGTTGTCCTGGGTCTGTAGCTGCTGGAACATTCTGCAGAATCTGGTCTCCCCAACCTTCATCATCATGAGTCTCTGTCTCTCTGTCTCTCTCTCTCTCTCTCTCTCTCTCTCTCTCTCTCTCTCTCTCTCTCTCTCTCCCGGGGGGGGGGTCCGGTGTCTCTCCTCTCCGGTCTCTCACGAGCTCAGGTCATCTCTCTCTCATCTCTCTCTCTCTCTCTCTCTCTCTCTCTCTCCAGCTGTGTTTGGGGATCACGAGGATGAGGATACCACAGATTTTAATTTGCTACTTCTTGACTAAGCAGGACATATATGAATTTTACTCCTACATTTCTTGTGGGAGTCAAAAAAAAAATACATGACAGAAAGCAAAGAAGGGGGCGAACTCTGACAGCACTAGGCGAGGTTTCGGAGTCAGATACAGGGATGCTGGAATGCTGCCCAGAGGTGATGGATTTAAATAAGATCTGGGCTGAGGTGAGGTGTGGTGTGGACAGGCTGGGTCCCAGTTGGGCTGAGTGGGTGAGTGAGGTGGAGCATGAAGGTCTGACTTGCTGAGCAGCAATAAATAGGACCGTTGGGAACTGGGGCTGCTGAGGAGCTGGGGCAGGAGGTGGAAGCCGAGTCTATCAGCTAAACAGCCAGGCGGGACCCCAGGGACAGAGAGGACCAGAAGGTTCCAGCAAACAGTGATGCATTCTTAATAGGAACTGCTTGGATGTGCATCCGTCCCTTGGTATTCACGGAGGACTGACTTCTGGAACACTGTGTAACTAACTGACAGCCCCCGGGATAAAATGGCTGCGTCTGCACATTAGGCGACAGAGGCTTCCTATGTAGGTCTTTTCATTCCTAGCACGTATAAATAGCGTGTAAAGAGTTTCATATTGCATGGTTTAGAAGATGATGCCCAGGAAACGTCTGTTTTAAATCTGTGATTGATTGACTCTGTGGAGGAGAACCTGAAAATATGAGGGCTGTCCGTCAGTCTGTCCACAGCTCGAGAGGACGCATTAGGCGAGTACTGCTCTCCCTAGTTTTGCAAATGAGGAAACTGAGGAAAGGAACAGGGAGGTGGAAAGTGGACTTCCCAGCTGCTTGCTTTGCTGCCTTATGGTGTCTTGACACCAGATTTAGGGCCCCGGAAGGACTGCATTCAGAGCCCAGCACCGTGCCTGCTTGGGCTGTGCCAAGTGCTGTTCAGAGAATGCCAAGTATGCACTGTGCTACGGGGGCACCTCCTTTCACCTCAGGGACTTCAGGCTCCAACAGCCCCGGGCACAGGACAACCGTCAGAGTCAGTGGACAGCGGCAGGTCACAGGTCCTGGGAGGACACTGAGGTCTGGCTTCTTCACTATCGCTTATGAACGACTTTGGGCAAACTGTTCAGCTACCTTAACATGGTTCAGCTACCTTAACAAAAAGCAGGTAACAGAGAAGGCACAACCCAGGTGCAGGCAGGGCGACGTCTAACATGACCTGATCCACTGTTGACTGGTCCAACAGCCTGAGTCCCCAGCTGCTTGCCTCAAGCATGAACCAGGCAGCGTCTGTGGTAGAAGAGAAGCCTGTACTTGGGATTCCTCTCCAGTCCCTGGCCGTCAGCTTGCCAGTTCTCCAATTGCTGAGTGGCAAGTGAGATGGGAGTATCCCTTGCTTTCTGGCTTAGAGGCTTCTAAGAGTCCCTGGGCATGGCCAATATTCCCGTCAATTCCCAGTGCTTCTGCAGTGATGAACAGACTGGATACTTGGGCTGTCCTAACAGCTTCAAAACCAGGCTGATCACCAGAAAGGCAAACCAGGCGTGCCTACTGTGGTGGAATGGTTAGCCCCGCCTCCTTCCCTCTGGGGAAACTAGACTGAGCTAATTACCAACAGTAGAGGTATAATCAATTGCCTATAGAATGAACCCAGCCCATGTCGGTGCTGGGAGGTGGTGGGTTGAGGATATGGAGGTCTTTGCCCCTCCCCCAGTCCTGCCCTATGGATCCTTTCCATCTGGTTGGGAGAGAACAAATGAAGTCCTGCTGGCATGGTAATGAGTGAACGCCGGGGTTCTGAGTAGGCTGTCTGGCTCTGTATGGGCTACAAGTCTCCTGACAGGAGTGTAAAGCCCTTTATTCCCCCACTCCCTTTGTCTGGGCATCAAGTGCTCATCTAATGAGTTAAATCCTTGTCCATGTCCTCTCGAGTTAGTAATGGTGCCAGTCTTGGGCACTTGAGTGTCTCCAAGGTTCTGGCTTGCCAAAGTGGCACAGGTTTCTTCCAGCAACTTTGAACAGGTTAGAGCCTTTCTGTCTCTGCTTCTCTCTGTCCTTTCAACCATGTGCCAAACACTTCTGGGCCATGGTAGCTCTCCCTCCCCTGTGAACTGGCATTCACGGCCTGTGTAGTCACCCAGACATGAGTCCAGAGGCTCTAAAGAAGCGCACTGTCCCTAAAGGCTTCAGAGGAGACAGTCTCCCCATGGTGAGGCCCAGGCCAGCTGTAGATCTCACCCATACCACTCACCACTGTCTCGGGGACCCACATTGCAGAATCAGTGCCTCTTGTAGCTGTGGATTCTGCCAGAAGGGGTCTCATCCAGTGTCAGCCAAAGTCAAGCTGCTGCCTGACTTCCTAGAAACCTTCAGCTTCCTAGTGCCTAGCCTGCCTTCCTCTGTCGGGAAGCAGGAGCCTCTCCTAAGCCAGACTGATTTAACTTCATTCTGGGGGCATCCCAGTTGCTAAGACTTGTCCCATTCAGTGACCCGCCTGTTGAAAGAGATTTCTGTCCTGCCCAGTCCCTCAGCCGTTCAGTCCCAAAGAAACACACAGAGGTCTATGTTAATTATAAACTGGTTGGTCCAGTAGCTCAGGCTTCTTATTAACTAATTCTTACATCTTACATCTTAACCCATAATTCTTGTCTGTGTCAGCCACGTGGCTTGGTACCTTTCATCAGTGAGGCATACTCATCTTGCTTCCTCTCTGTCTGGGTGATGACTGCAGACTGACCATTTCTTCTTCCCAGAATTCTCCTGTTCTTGTTGCCCTGCCTCTACATCCTGCCTTGCTACTGGCCAATCAGTATTTTACTAAAAAATAGTACAAGTGACTGGGTACAGACCCTTGATCCACAGCACCTACCTAAGGACTGGTGAGGGAAATTGGTTAGGACTGCAGAGCCCAGGGCCAGGGCATCTGTCTCCTTCTCCTTCTCTCCTCTTCCCTCCTCTTTCCTCTCTTTCCTTCCCCTCCATTTCCCTTTCTCTTCTCCAAACTTCCAGCCCTTCCTCTTTATGACAAAGGGAGAGGTTCTGGGCTTGACCCTCCACCCCCAACACAGGCCGTGTTGCTCAAGGAGAAATGAGGCCAAGGCTCCCACAGAAGCAGCCTTGGCTCCTGCCCTGACACGGGAAAGTGAAAACACATTTCCCATCTGGGAACTGGGCACCCCTCTCTCCAGGAACTGAAGGAGGTGCTACCACATCTGCTCATTTTGGTGTGAAGGAGTCTTCCTGTGCATGTCCCAGGGAAACCAGATACCCTGAGACAATCACCTACAAAGGGAAGATAAGAAGTGCTTCCGGAACAATGTCATCACAACGCCAAGGAGCAGAGGGACGGATGCCTGGTATGCCAGGGTGACGCTTTGGTTAATACGGCTGCTCTTCCAGGGGACCAGGTTTCAATTCCCAGCACCCACATGGCAGCTCACAACTGTCTGTAACTACAGTTCCAGAGGATCTTACACCTTCACACCAACATACACGCAGGCAAAACACCAATGCACATAAAATAAATAAATCATTTTTTAAAAAAAGAACTTAAAACATGTAACCTTGTATTATCCATGTTTAACTTATATGTGTGTGAGTTCTGATGAATGAGCATGGTGTTACAAATGGTTGGAATCAATTCTGGGGCTCCATCACACAGTGGGGTGACTTTACAGTGATACAGTGTTTATTCCAGAGTCCCCAGAAGACGAGCTCTGCTTGCTGAGCCATGGCACTGGGGATATGCTAACACAAACAGCACAGTGGCTCATGGGGTAATTGTTATATCCTCAGTTAGAAATTTAAACCAGGCCACTGAGGCCCATTCCCACCCATCCCTTTTATCAGGGAATATGTCTTCGTGTATAAATTAAACTGTCCAAAGGGAGCAAACAGAACTACACCAATGGAAATTCACAGATGCCTTTATTTATGTTTATAGAAATATATTTACCACATATGTAAATTTTAAATCGAGATATCTAACCTATGACTACACAAATACAATCACTTTGAATAAGGCTAAAATAATGTTACTTAACTCTTATGTGAAGTGGATAGATTTTAAGGAACAATGTATGAAGTAAAGATGGCAGGAGGCCTAGTGCACCTAACGCAAGTCCTGGGATTTAGGATTCATTACCTCGGAAGCACAAAGCATGCTGGAGAGCTGAAGGCAGGCCACCCGGTGAAGCGAACCACAGCACCGGGTGACCCTAGGAAGAAGGAGGTCATGCTGACAAGAGCTGCTGCAGGCACATGTGTGCACATGTGTATTAGCAGCCGCGTGTGTATCTCACATGTACATGTGTGTCTTAGCCCCAGTGGACAGAGCAAACAGTCCCCGAGCCTTAGCAAATGTTGAGCCTCACTGATCGGCTGCCAGAGGCCCCAGGCCTTCTGTCCCCACCAGCTAGCTGGCCATGTGGAGGCAGGTAGACTGTGGAGACAGAGAGAGACTAGTAGAGCTCCTCAGCCCCTGTGCCCATCTAAGAGATGCTGAGCCGTGGGGGCCGAGGGCAGCACACGAGAAACGGTGTTTGTACTGCATTCAACCACGTCCATCCACACAGCCACAGCTGTGTTCTCACACAGACACAGAGCACTGCCCTGCAGGAGAACCTCAGGGGTAAGCAGTTAGCCGCGGGCGCAGTTAGCCGCAGGCAGTCCTGCACTGGGAGGAAGCCTCAGTCAGGGCCAGGGCAGTAAAGAAAGTAACAACCAAGAGAACAGGTGACTTAGTGGGACCACCAAACCACACCAATTACGTTACAAAGTACACCGATCTTTTGACAAAATAACCCCTTGAAGGGGTCACTAGCCTATGTAAGGCACGAAATTGCCACACTATTCCTTGTGGTGAAGACTTGGAAAACAACCTTCCCATGTCCATCAACACCTGGGAAACAGTGAAATAAATCGTGAATCACCCACACAGTGGAATAATATGCAGTTGATAAAAAGTATATTGTACAACCAGTGGTCTTAATTAATGTCTTAGCAGTTTTTAAATTAACAACAAAAAGGATGCAAAATAACATCAATAAAAGAGTCCTACTTTTTGGTAAAAAAAAAAATACACACCACAGCCCCATCTTTTGAGTGTGTATGAGTATGGGAATTCAACATAGAACGACATGGATAGGAGAAAATTATTCCTCATATACACAGCCCCCCCATGGTTCACGTAGCTCTTTCTTGATCTTAGAATGCTGTGAAAACGGCACACATTCATCAGGGCTCATAATTTGAGTTTTGAGTGAGATTTTCCTGGGTTTACTGTGTGAATGCTCTCATTGATGCCAGTAGCAGAAACTTCCAATCACCACAGAGTCCTGAGGGGAAATTGTCTACACAGTGCCTGTGGGGCTGAGCCGTGTTCCTGTTGGGTCAGAAGGATTACCATATGACGACTTTGTCAGTTTCCCACTGGGTCAAAAGGAGCATGGCTCAGGCGTGTGTACGTCCACAGACCTAACCATGGTCTCCCCTTGGCTATAAAAATAAATGACTGTGTTCATTTCTGCAAGGGTATTTACTAAGGAATGAGGCTAAAAGAAAGGAAGGCATGCAGTCCTGAACAGCTCCCCAAAGTTGCGTTTTCTCAAGTCCAGTTTGTGACTCATTCGTTTGCGGATTTGTTCATCAGTCCCACCGCTGTCCGCTATGAAATCAACACGCTTCTGGATACAGTTGGCATAGCAAGAGAGTGAGTGAGACCCCAGGCTGAGGTGCAGAGAACAGCAATTTGCAGTACAGACCCGGATGCTCTGAGGATTCAGTCCAGGGAAGACACCAAAGTGTCTTTCAAGGGGCCCAGGGACAGATGGGTCACCAGAGAACATCCACAGAGCAGCAAGGTCAGAGCCCAGGAAGGCACAGGGGAGACCCTGTACAGCTGGGGGAGTTGTCCCCAAAGAATGGGAGCTTTTCTCTCCCTAACCTTGTTCAAGACTACAGTAAACCTGGACCCAATTCTGGAAGGTCTGAGCAGGGTGTCCTGGGAGATCCTGGTATACTCCTGGTAGGAATGGGAATCCAAAGGCACACGGAAGTGCCCCTAGATATACAAATAGGTCCACCCTCCCTCCACAGTGGGGAATCCTGGCAGAGTGATTTCTTGGCATTTTCTAAGTCTTCAAACATGCACGCACCCCCAAGTGTGTCCCCTCTGGGAGTTCCTGTAATCTAGTCCCAGGAGACATGTATAAGCATGAGCACAACAGACCATATCTAAAAACATGAGCGTGAACAGTCCAAGTGTCTACAGAATGCAATGGGTAGAATAGCTGGGCTGTGTTCCTCCAATAGAGCACAGCCCAGCAGGGAAACATGGTAAAGGCTGGCGACACACACAGACAGGTGGTGGAGGAGGGAGATAGAGGATGGAGGTGGAGGATGGAAGTGGAGGAGGGAGGTGGAGGAGGGAGGTGGAGGAGGGAGATAACGCCATCAGCATCCTACATCCATTTTTCCCTCTCCCTCCCTCCCCTGTGGGATTTTAGACTCAAAGCAAAAGAATGTCCCATAATATTTTTTTTATCACAGTAAAGAGTCACCCACACTGGAGGCAGGACTGAGGGAGAGCTGTGGACCATGCAAAGGCAGCCATAGCTGCACACTGCAGGCTTTAGCTGGTGGGAGCAGAGGGAGGCACAGGCTGGATGGTTCTCTTTGTTTGCAGAGCGGACAGAACAATGGCTTGAAAGAAAATCAGAGCGAGTCACTGCACTATGCAATCAGGCTTCTTATCTGAGTCCTACTGATTCTTTTTTTTTTAATTAGACAACAGCCACCCTGACCTGTCTTCCCACCACAGCACCTGGAGCCTGCTATAGCTCTATGCTCTGTCTGTGGTTCTGGGCCCTCCAATTGTCCACAGACCACACCCCTCTTTAGTGTGTCCCCACCAATACAGCCTGTCCTCCCTGTGGCTTTGCACCTTGCGGGAACATCTCCCTCATCTGTGTGACCTGCCCTTTCCCACAGGCACACGATATGATTCTGCCTCGAGAGAGTTACCCTTTCAAAATAAACGTTTTAGGAGAGCAGGACATGCACATGCGCAGGTCCTTCCATCTGTGTTATCGAGAACTGAGTAACCACGCTCAATTTCACTCAGAATTTTCTCAGCAGATAGTTTCTCTCTAAAATTTCCCTGCATCCATTTAGAAATAGAAAGCCTCGCCTACAGCAGTAGCTGGGCCCTTTCTGTAGTACTTAACCCTTTCTCTTTTCCCCTAGGGTCTGACATGTTTTCCCTGTCCCCAGCCCAAGCCCCTGACCTAGCTGTCCCCTCCTCTGATGCTCCCGCAGGCTTGAATGGTTGCTCTTTCTTTTTTTATCTTGGAGACAACAGCACTGAGTTATTGGTAGGAGGGGAGGGCAGAGTTCTCCAACTGTTAACCCCAATGCCTGCATCAGAGAAATCACAAGTCTGGGAGGTGTGGGGCCAGGAGGGATGCCCTGCTTTGTTCCCACTAGGTTTCTCTACCAGGAAAAGAGCCCCTGACCCAAGGCTCCCACTTCCCCCTCCATACTCTGAGTGACCAGTGAGCAGAGCTGCTCCCTCTGGATAGAGGTACTCCCTGTGAACAGAGATGCTCCCTGTGAACAGAGGTGCTCCCAGTAGATGACAGAGATGTCCTCTAGGATTTAAACAGTGCAGAACATGTGTCATTGGTGGGGACCACATAATCCTTCCCTGTGGAGACAGTCCTAGGCTTCCATCCATGACTGCTAGCTAGAATCCGCTTTCTTCTATCATGGAACTAGGCATCCCAACACAGAACAGGACCCTCTTACACAAACTCTCTTGAGTTACTATTGATTATCTGTAGGTCTAAACAGATCTTGTGTTTCAAATGGACAGTTTGCTCCTGAAGGGTAAGTCAGTATTATGCATCCATCCATCCATCCAACCATCCATCCATCCATCCAACCATCCATCTTCTGTCTTTCTGCCTTCCAAACATCTACCCAGTCATCCTTCCATCCATCCACTCATATCCACCCATTCATCTCCCATTCATTCCACCATCCATTTTTCTTCTTCCCAGTAATCTACCTGTCTGCCCATCTTCCATCCATCCACCCATCCACTCTTGTTGTTAGACGTCTGAACAAGTGCCCACACTGCCACGTGCCTCGTGGATGCTGGAGAGAAACAGGTGGCAAAATCACATGGGACCTCCGACCTCTGTGCAGCTGACCCTCAGTCTGGCAGAGGACACTTGTAAATTGATGGTTGCAAATGAGCAGAAAGTGTCTGTCAGCTGTGACAAGGGCCGTGGAAGAGAAATCAGCCACAATAGGAAGGTTTAGAATGGGGGTTTGGTCCTGCTGGGAAGGGCAGAGTCTACCCAGCAGCCAAGAGCAGCAGCGCTGGAGGGAGGGGGATGGGGCACCAATGAGCAGCTGCAGAGCCTGAACATTGTGCCCTGGAGACCTTGACCAATGCAAGCAGCCTTGGACCTCTGACCCGGCATCCCAAGTGTTTCTTTTTCATCATGTACACAAACATGCTCAGTAATACGTATCATGTACACAAACATGCTCAGTAATACGTATCATGTACATAAACATGCTCAGTAATACGTATCATGTACACAAACATGCTCAGTAATACGTATCATGTACACAAACATGCTCAGTAATACGTATCATGTACACAAACATGCTCAGTAATATGTATCATGTACACAAACATGCTCAGTAATACGTATCATGTACACAAACATGCTCAGTAATACGCCTTGTTATAGCCCTTTCTTCTTTCCCGATGCCCTGGATTTCCAGTCAGGTAGGGCACAGAGTTAGATCTGCCATGCACAAACACCCACATGCAAGGAGTCATGTAGGCCTTGGCCTCGGGTTGCTCTCCTGTCGGATGATGTCGGGATGTCTACAGAAGGGCCATCGCCAGCATCAGCTCCACAGCTGTACACTGCGTGCCCTGTCCTTCTTTCTGTTAGGATGGCTTTGTTCTTGTTGTTGTTTTGTTGTTGTTTTTCTCTGCACAGGATTTGAACTCAGACCTCACACATGCTTAGCAAGCACTATAATAAACATGCCCTAAGGCGGAATTTTTCTCTTATGGTCCATATAAAATAGTTCATGACTGGTGAGTGGTGTGGCCTTGTAAGCCGAGCGACACGCGGTGTCTTTGGGCCTAGCATGTCCCTCCCAATGTGTCTTGGTTTTTCCCACTCACAGAGGCTCTTAGAGAGGTGAGGCCAGCTGCCCAGTCATGATACCGCAGTGGGGAAACACCAGGAAGCCCAGCTCTGCATGGTCTCTCCTTCACACTGGTCTGCCTTACATCTTAGGGCTCAAAAGGACCCGAGAGTCCTCAGACAGCTGGCTGCCTTGGCTGCCCGTGGCTGCCAAAGGGGCCGCCTTTATTTGAAGAAAGAGCCATTCAGGCAAAGGGGACTGTGACCTTGGCTGCACTGTCCCGCTGGGCTCTGAAGACTCAGTAGAGCTGTCCAGCTATCAACAGCCCCCACACAATGCCTGTGATGACCCTGCAGTCAGAAGTGACCCCCAGAGGTCACCAGCTTCTGGCCAAAGAGAAGGAGTACATATCAGTTAACCCTTTCCCATGGACCACCCACGAGGGCGAGGGGGCTCTGAGCTCAGACAGACAACCTCGAGACCCGCTAGGAATTTATCCGACGCCTTTGTGGTCAGGCGTAGACTCATGTGCAAGCAGCTGAGGCCATGTGACTAACATTTGACTGACCCATGCACCTTCCCCCAGCCTTCAGAGTGACTCTCTGAGAATAACCATTAACATCCCCCGTTAGAGAGGAAGAAAAGGGGGCTCAGCGAGGTGGGGCACCCCACCCGAACTCACATAGCTTCTAAGTAGTAGGATGCCCACGGTAGGGTCAACAACCAGATGTCTGTCAATTGTCTTTTCACCGCGATCACGTGCCATGTATTTGAACTACACAGATGGGCAAAGCAGATAGAATCCTGCCTTTGGGGGACTGACATCTCGGTGGGTGTCACAGAACTAGACCCTGTGCAGTCCGTGCTGAGCAAACCAGGGAACCCGAGACCCCGTGTCTGCTTTTGGGAAGCTGTATATAGTAAAGGCGTGACCTGTAGGGAGAATCTGCTAGCGTTATACACAGCCTAAGGTGCTTTGATTGGGATTAACAAGGAGTCTGTGGGAACAAAAGGTGGGCATCAAGGAAGGCTTCCTGGAAGAGGTGTCACCAAAATGAACCCTAAAGTGTCATCCAGGGACAGGAAAGGTCACAGGGTGTGAAAGCCTGAGCCTTGTCTTTGTTGGCTGTGGATCTCTGAGACCAGATAGTTAAAGGGACCCTCTTGTTCCTGAGGTACTGGGTAGGACAGAAAGAGCAGGGGCAGGTCTCAGGTTCTGAAACCTCTTTTTCCAGGCAGGACAGGAAACCAGCAAGCATAAAAGTACACAGCCTGGGGGCTTTAGGAAGCAGGCAGCGTTGAGCAGATAAATGACCTGATGCCATTTGTGGAGGCTGAGGTAGAAGAGATTCTACAGCAAGAGCCCAGGCTGGCACAAGGTAGTGAGAGCTCATGTAAGCCCTATGTTTTGCTTTGAACTCTAAGTCCAGGGCTCGTGTGTGTGTGTGTGTGTGTGTGTGTGTGTGTGTAAGCAAAATTGTCCTTGCTTAATAGAAATAGAGCCAAAAGCAGAACAGTCCTATCTGGTAACAAAGACAAGCCTGTGTTCTTTTCTAAAGGCATTTGTTATGGGAGATTTCATACACAGAGCACCTGCAATTTGAGTTATGATATGAAGCATAATAGCAAGGCTGTCATCTTCATCCAACATCCAGGTGAAAAGCAGAACTCGCCAATCAAAGAGAGTCCCCTTTGCTGCCACCAGTCCCCCCTTCATCCTACCCACCACATTCTGACCTGAGGCCAAGTTCTCACCTAAAAGGTTTAAATAAGAGTTCTGAAGAGCATGGCTTCTGATTTCCCCAAATCCCCTGTTCCCGGGAGGCAGCAATGTTATGAGGATCTTATGAAACACAACAGTCATATGTCGTCACACTCTTCAAAGCTGTCGGTGGAAACATCAGGTGGGCTGGTGGTGGCAAAGCTGGGTGATCTTAGCTGTGGCCCCCAAAGGCTGCCTGAGGACACTTAGCCTTTCTGTTTGTAGAAGCTTGGGCTTTTGTGGAGTTTAGTGCATTCCAAAAGGTTTTAGCTTCTGTTAGTTACAAGGGTGTTAGGTCAGACCCAGAGGGGCAAGGAATTGGTGTCAAGGGGGCTGAAGCCTTTCTGTAGGAAGAGTTTTCTGTCCCATCAGCTCTCTCCCCAGTAACTACAAGAGGTTTAATAGTAATTATAAATGCTTGGCCGATAGCACAGGCTTATTACTAGCTAACTTCTATATTTTAAATTAACCAACATTTCTTATCTACTTTCTGCCATGTGGCGGTACTCTCTTTCAACACTGCAGGTTCATCTTGCTTCCTTCTGCATCTGCTTGGGATTCCTAAGACTTGCCCTTCTTCCCAGCGTCCTCCTAGTCTGGCTCTCCCATCCACTCCCTTCCTGCCCAGCTATAGGCCAGTCAGCTCTGTGTTAACCAGTAAGTGATACATATTTACAGTGTACAAAGATTGTTCCACAGAACGATCTAACCCGCGGGAGGCTGTGACAGCAACATAAGCTAAGGTGTCATGCCCAGAGGAGGGAGTTGGCTTCAGGATGGCGTCGATGACCGCTACATGGCCACTGGGTTTTAGGGGATGGCGGGAGTGGTGGAACAAGCAGGACAAGCCATCAAAATTTCAAAGTCAGTCAGGCCCTTTATCCCCTCTGGGGATCCATGATGGCATGATTCTTCCTCCTAAGGCAAGGCTTGAATTTTTCTAGTATTCACAGAAATGGGGTTTTTAACCTGATTATTTTTAACCCAGAAACCTGCTTCAGTGTATCCCTGAGAGTTGGGAACCAGCAGAGGCGTCTGGGTATGAAGCCCTCCTGCCCGCCTGCCTGCCTGCCCGCCTGCCCGCCTGCCCGCCTGCCCGCCTGCCCGCCTGCCCGCCTGCCCGCCTGCCCACCTTGGAAAAGCAGCCCTGCTGCTGGCTGAGTGTAAATGCTGAAGCCCTTCATCTACTCAGCTGGGGCTGGGGAGACCCCAGGGAAGCACATGATCTCAAGTTCAAGGGCCAGGGAAGGGCCCAAAAGGAGGTCACAGGATGAGATTTGGCATCAGAAAATATGACATGGCTCGGCCTAGTCTCCAGCCGCACGCCCTCTACTTCAGAACCCCTAGTCCTTACCTGGCCCTGAAACAAACCACCTCAGGGACCCAGCAAAGGCCTGAGGTGTTCTTTGTGAATCCAGGTCAGACAGCTGGCAGGCAGCAAATCTGAAGGTCGAGCAGATGAAAATATGGACAAGAGAACATAGCTAGCCAAGGACACCCAATCCGCTCAGCTGCAGGGAACCTGTGCTGGCACAGTCAGTAGCAAAGAAAATGGGGCATTTTCACGTGCTTGCCCTGCCTTCTGGGCAAATGGGGCCACCAGCATCCTGCCTCTATCCAAGAGACCCCAAGGGATCTGGGGGAGTCTGTTCCTTCAGGTCTTGAGGAGCTGAGAAGTAGGAAAACATCAGAATAAGCCAGGTCAATGATTGACTTCAAGGTCACAAGCCTCTGAAAAAGAAAGAAAGAGAGAGAGAGAGAGAGAGAGAGAGAGAGAGAGAGAGAGAGAGAGAGAGAGAGAGAGAGAGGGAAGGAGGGAGGGAAGGAGGGAGGGAAGGAGGGAGGGAGAGAGAGAAAGAAAGAAAGAAAGAAGGAAGGAAGGAAGGAAGGAAGGAAGGAAGGAAGGAAGGAAGGAAGGAAGGAAGGAAGGAAACTCAGTGAAGTTTGTCCTGGAAGCAGACTCCCTGACAGACTAAATTCAGAGTAACTGGGGCAGATGGGAAGAGAAGCCTGCTTCCTCAAGGAGCCTGCCTCTGTTTGCTCTCCAACACTGCCTGCTCCAGCCAGTTCCTGGAGCCCTCTTTTATCTTCTCCTCTCTGCTCACCCACAAGGGCATCTGCATGTCCCTTCTCCATCAACAGCTGTCACACTGACAAGTAGCTGATGTATGACCTGCACTGTAATAGATCCAGGAAATGTGCCAATGGATGTGGCCGCCAGTGTCTTCCCATCTTACCTGAGTGGCCTCCCTGCTCCATCTGTGCAAACTGCTGTGAAATAAAGAATGCTGTGTTCAGGTGCGGTGGTAGATAGGCACACAACCTCTGCGGGACAGTGTAGCTTTTCTGTGTGACCCTGGAATAGAGCTGGGAGTAATGTACCCATCAAAGAGTGTGCACCAAGAGCAAACCTAATATAAACTGTGCATTTCAACAAATAATAACTTATCTGTGTGGGTTCCTTGCCCGGCAAGTGTCTCACCAGTGTGAGGTTATAAGGGGAAACAGAGTCAGGGTGATATACGCAACGCCCCTTCCTTGTGCTGGCCTGAATTCACAATGGTGTGAAGTGCTCCATATGCCATAGAAATCGTACTTTGATTACTGGATTTGGCTCTTTCCCCAGACTGGCGTTATCTGGTCTGATTCTCCACAATCCTGAAGGGAAACAGCAGACACTCCAAGGGTGTGACTGATGGGAAAAGCAACGAGACAGGAATGTGTACAGTCGGGAACAACTGAGCTGGCATATTAGTAAGAATTATATTTTTGTGCGACAAAAATACCTTCTTCGTTTCATAAAGCAAGTTGTGCCAAGGCTGGACACAATGTCCTTGGCTGGCGCCAGTGGACAGCACTCTATCTGGATATGGGGAAGTGGAGCCTTCGGGAGAATACACAAGTTTTCGTGTTTAGTCAAAGGGTGCCCAGGTTAGAGAAATCTGGAAAACTCCGGAACTCAGCTCCTCACAGTAAACAGAGAATGTGATTCTTACAACCCAGAAAAGCTGACTGAGCCACAGTAAGCTGGAGGTGCATGCTGAAGTCATGGGCAATAAGGCTGTAGAGGCCTCATTTGTGCCCCGCCTAGACACCCAAATAGGGCTGTGTGGAGAGGTCTGGGAGCCCCAGCAGCATTACTCAGGAGACCAGAACCTGCTCATGACCAAGTCAGCTGGTCAGCCCGTGTATTAGTCAGCACTCTGTGTGACAAAATGCCTGCAGTGGCTATTTTTGTCAACTTGACACAAGCTAGAGCCCCTGGGAAGAAGAAACATCCGCCGAGGAATTGCCTCCATCCAGTTGGCCTGTGAGCATATCTGTGGGGCATTTTCTTGATCACCAGTTGATGTAGAAGGTCTCAGCCCACTGCGGGCGATGCCATCCCTAGGAAAATGATGTAGGAGGTCTCAGCCCACTGCAGGCGATGGCATCCCTAGGAAAATGGGTGTGGACAGTATAAGAAAAGTAGCCAAGCCAACACACACACACACACACACACACACACACACACACAAATAAATAAGTAATTTGGAAATTTTTTTAAGGTTTAGAGAGAAAGTTGAGGCTAGCCCAGAAGGACAATGTGTGGCAATTAATTCCAATTAGCTATAAGCACTTCCAGAATCTGTTTAACAAGTAGGCCCTGGTCAGATCATGTGACAGGAGACAGCCAATGCGCACTCCTGTCTTTCTCTTTCTCCTACGAGCAAACCCGAGAGGACTTCCAGCACCTGGGTGTTGTGAGTGTGTGCAGATAAACAAACGTCCGTGTGGATTCACAGTGTTTCATGCTCACCCTGGACTCCCTGTTTTGGTGGACATGTCCTTTCTGGCTCAGGGTGACAGTCCCTCAGCAACATGTGGGGTACCAGGCACCTGCAGCAGCTGCTCTGCCAAAGCAACTGTGCTCAGCTTGAGTTAATGTCTTCATTGTGCACAGAGGTCCGCACCCGGCAAAGGTGCTGCTGACTCGGAGGGGCAGATGGTTCTCTTTGGAGCTCTGACATGTTTGCTTCCAGAGCCCACGTTCTCACTGTCCTCAGTGAAGCCATAATAGAACTCCCTTTCGCGTCACTCCAGGGCCCATGTGTCTTCTGAGTTGGTACAGAAGCCTAGAGGAGAGGGAGAGGGCCCTGCAGCCCGGAGAAGGAAGGACTTTCTCAGGACATGCAGCTCCAAGTGGAACTTGGTTGAGGCCTCTTGTTTCCTTGTGTTCTAAGCTTCCAAGGAAAACATATTTATTTCCTTAGTTCTGTAAGCAAGGCTGGCTGACAATGGCCGTGCTATCTGTAGCTACAATAAATAAACATTTGCCATTAACAAACAAATATATATATATATATATATATATATATATATATATATATATATGGAGAGAGGAAGAAGAAGAGGGAGAGGGATGGAGGGAAGGAGGGAGGGACAGATGAGAGAAAGGGAGAGAGAGAATATACCAAGTTGTACCCTTTGGTCTTAGAGGAATCATAAGCACTGAGCCATTTGAGTTGTGAGGAAGGGGGTGCTTTGTTGCTAACAGGAAAAGTGGCAAGGTCTTATGGCCTGGTGTCTGTTTCTCTATGCTTAAACATTAAAAAAATAATAATAAGGAAGAAAAGTAGGGAAGTAAGCAGGGAGGCAGGGAGGAAGTGTAATCTTCCTGGAAAAAAAAATGAAGATATTCTGAGCAGACACTTGTGCATTCAGACTGTTGGGGCCACGGTCCCCAAGAAACTGGACTCTGCTCAGAAGCCATTGCCAGCTAAGAGAAGCACAAGCTGAGGCCATGGAGCTGGTCAGAGAGGAGCTTGTCTACCAGAGAGGGTTCCAGAAAGTTGTAGAACTAGAGTCAAGACAATGATGTGTCATTAATGGCAGGACCACTTGCTGACGAGACCTGCTTAGTTTTCATGCCTCTGGCCTTCTGTTTAACCCTAGACCTTCAGTCAGAACCCCAAGATAGATTGGGGGGGTCATTGGGGCTCTTTATTTGTTCCTCTTCCCAATGTGGCTGCTCTGAGTAAATCTGTTTTCTGCTTTTCACTATGACTTGTCTGTTGGCGTTGAGTGGGTGAGCCTGGCTTTGGCTGCCAGAGCCCAGGCTCTGACCCTAACAACAGAAAAGAAAGAAAGGGAGTGGAGAGAGGGAGGGGGGAAATTCTCCAACTGATGGGTAGGCTTGAGTGTCCCGGGGACCACGTGCCATCTCCATGAGCCTGGAAGATGATTGGTTCTCTGGGGATCTGGGGAAAGGGTCAAAGGAGGGAGGCTGTTGGAGGTGTGAGCAGGGACAAGGCTTTAACGGCCTCACCTCCACCAGCTTGCCCTGCCCATGTCTCAGGAGGGTGACTTTAGCAGGGCCTCTGGGAAGCTGTGGAACAAGAATGGCAGACACAGGGAGAACAGTGAATCTTAGGGTAGCAGGGCCAGGCCTGAGCAAATGTCCTGGAAATTACCCTCTTCTGGTCACCTGGTGGTCATAGGGAGGGTGGTTGACTGGCCAGCCTGGGAAGACCTTGACTGCTAGGTAAGGCAGAGAAGCATCTAGTCAGTTGTCACCTTCTTCCCCACAGAGCATGTGTGTCACCCTGAGCAGAGGAGGCCAGCCCAGCAGCACACTCAGCCCACACCCACAGGAATTCACCTGCTAGGGTTCACTGTGATGGCCCTGCAGGGGGGCATGGGCAACTACAAGATGGGACCCAAACCAGCCCTCAGAACGTCAGCCAGCGTATGACACAGCCTCTTGGGCCAGACTTCTTGTCTTTGTGACTGCTCCACTGGGGACACAGACCCTTCCTTACACAGAGAGGAAGCTCGGAGAGTTTAGAAAGATGAGTTGACCCATCTGGACTTCATCCGTAGAATGGTATAGCAATGTCCTTTGCCCATACTGGGCTTGCAAGAGGCGGACAGTGAGGGTCACCTAGGCTGGTGCTCCCAAAAGGTGGTCAGGGTTACCACCTGACTTGGGAACTGACTGGGAATGCCAAGTCTCAGGTCCTACCATGGACCCACCAACTCAGTTGCTCTGGGGAAGGGCCCAGCAACCGATCTGGAAGACCTCCAAGGGCTGACACTGATTGGATTTCCTTGGCATTTTCCAAGGGATGTACTACGAGAACCAGCACGACCCGGCCCCACCCCATCCCACCTCAACTAGTGCTCCTTTTCTTAAGCAAGTAAGGGACAGAGGTTTTCTTATCTAAGAAGAATCAAGATTCTAGTAGGAATCCCCATCACCCTGCTATCATCCCTGAGATGAGGTCACCATGACGGACGGGTCAACTGCCACAGGGTCTGGCTGCCCATTAGCCACAGTTCACAGAGGGTGAGGATTTCAATGACCCGGATCACAAAGGAAGGGTGTGATGTAGTATGGCCTGGACCGGGCAGCCTCTTCCTCCCTGCTTGTGTGTGTGATATTAACGTAATGTCCCTTGCAAAAGTGATTAGAGTCACAGACAGCGAATGTCATTAGGTAGCTACATCCTGCCTCCACCAGCCACGATGACTAAACAAGGCTAATTCAATCAGCACCAATTTGCACACAAGCCCAGCAGCTGGGCCCAGAGCACTGTGACTGCAGCAGAATCCTGTAGTGTGTGTGTGTGGGGGGGGAACCTGACTAATGGGACTGTGGGGGGCAGATCACCCCAGGGCACTACCTGTATAGAGGGCAAGTCTGTATAGAGAAGGTTGCTTGCACCCTTGGAAAGCCATTGCCTGTGCCCCTGCAAGGAATAAAGGTAGCAGGAAACAGCAAACAGGGTTGTCGTGCCAGCCTTAACAGTCTTACTGTGCAGTTGGGGGAGGGGTCACCAGTTGCATCCCCCACGGTTTCCGGAGAAGCCAGCTTGGTGGTCACCTTCATCCAAGTCTCTGTTCTCTCATGTGCTATATATAGTTCCTTGAGCCCTCAGACACTTGAGATCTCTTGATTCAATGTCCCTGTTGATAAATGGGGTGAGTGTCTAGTTCTCACTCCTGGTGCGGTGGGGAGAATTAACAGGTGACACAGCCAAGTGTTCGGTGAACAGAGTTGTCATTGCTGCTGTTCTTGCCCATGAAATGTCACCACGGACCTTCTGTGCATCAGGACCAGGCTCTGGGGCTGTCAAGTCTGGGATGTCCCTATCCTTGCCCTCAAGGAACATAATAAAATGGGGTGACAGAGGAGTCATCTGTCCTGCGGTAGGTTCTTTCTGTGAGAGAGGAGCAGAATGAGGACCCAGGATCCAGTCGTAGAGGGGTTGACGCTGCAGTTGAGGTTTGAAGAATACATTGTACTCCCAGGACAACCCAGACCTGAAGCTGGAGTCCCCTGGGGGCAAACAGGTACCTGCTGCCCAGGCGAGAAGCTGGCAAATCTTGACCTCAAGGTAGCTGTAGAGGTTCTGCAAGGCATGGGGAGGGGTCACAGGGCAGTCTCCTGGATAGAGGGCACCTCCCTGCCAGGGGACTTCCTAAGCCCTCCTACAGCTGTAAAAGAGAGGAGGGACAACCGGCTCAAAGCGTCCCACCTTGTCCTCTGCTCTGTTGTCACAGCTGCAGCACCTACAGAGTTAATGCCCTAACGTTTGTCATTTAAATTCCTCACTGAAAAAAATAAAACGCAAAATTTCCCTCATGGAAAACTAGTACCTTTGGCTATCGACAGGTATGTGTAGAGGGAGTGAAAAGGAAACCAAGTTGCATGCTGTCAGCCCGACGCTGTCACTTCCTGCAGACTCACGGGGGTGGGATGGGGTGGGGGTCCGGGGAGCTAGAAAGCTGACAGGTGTTGGAGATGTTCATCTTCGCCCTGTCCCTGGGGAAGTTTTCTTCTATACAGCCACATGGGGACCAGAGGAGGGATGCAGCCCTCCCTGGTCGCTTCCACAGCCACTGGTAACGGGATGTGCCTTGTCTCCGCCATGCTCTTGTATTGCACAGGTAAACCCACCCACTGCACAGGTGTGCACTGGCCCCTGTTCTTGTAGTCACGGGTAGTGACCCACCCCCTGGTCCCATGCTTTGGGAACCGCTGGCCATCGTAACCTTGGCAGCCATATTCTTTCCAGTGCTGTGAATTAGAACTGACTGTCGGGTCACTGCCCAGGGCCTGCCAGGACCCAGCCTCTAGGGACGTCCTGAGAGGTGCTGGGCACAGCCACAGTGCCCCTAGCATGGCTCCGTGGGTGGAGCTGTGGAGAATGGCTGACACACTGATGCAGCTCTTCACAACACAGCCCTGCCTGTGTCTCCCCCCCCCCTCCAGCCATGTGACAATCTGAAGGAAGTCACATGAGCCGCGAGCCCCAGTGTCCTTCGGCCGACTCTCTCAATGTTGTGAGAATGAACCAGAAACTGATTCCCTCTGCTGCTGATTCTTGCTGCTCTCATGGAATTCACTCCACAAACGGTCAGGTCCTTGTATTTATCCATTTAATTTTTAGCTTCTAAACAACCTTCACATAGGATGTAAGGATCTGAAATTAAGCCTGGGGGTGGGGAGGGTGGCAATGAAATGATTCTGAAGGAGTTTGAGGAGCTCTATGTTCCAATGTCCCCACCTCAACCTCACCTGAGGCTAGAGAATCTCCATGAAGCAGGGAGGGCGCAGGGTTATACTAAGGGAGAAGCCAGGCCCTGGAATGCCCTGGACCATTTTCCACCGCTGGTCAAATACTTGATAAGGAACAGATATTTATTTAGCTCACTGTCTAGAGGCTGAAAGTCCCCACAGATGCCACCAATTTTGGCATATCACCTCCTGGCTGACGACACCACAGAGTTCACCCAGCAAGACCAGAAGCCTGAGAGCTGGAAGGGGCTGGTCTTACTCTTCCATAACAGCCTCCTATGGAGAGCTGACCAAGGTCCCACGAGAGTTAGGCCATGGCAGCAAGCATGTCCACCCACCTCCTACCAGGCCCCACCTCTTAATGCTCCCTTCACTTACCATACTGGGTACCAACCTCCAGCACACAAGGCTTGGGGGCCACATCCAAACCTCCACAACAGATGGTGGGCCATCCACCTCCTCCCCTTTCTCAGTCCAGCTAAACTCACTAGGCCCTGCAAGGGGGGTGCAGAGACCCCAGCTCCCACCTTGCTACATACACACCATTGACTGAGGCCCATGTCACAACCTTAACAGACAGAAAAGATGAAACACAGATATACACTTGTGAGCAGCCGGCAGAGCCTTAGCCCTGGTGCTAGGGAGGACATGAGATGCCAACGGTGAACCTGAGAGCCACAGCTACCCAGTCTCCAGCCTGGTGCAAATGAGCTGCCTCCCTGTGCCTCGGTTTCCTCATCTGTAAAATAGCGACAATGTAGTGAGTCATGCAGAGAACCGACTCACACAGTTTGCTCAGGGGAGCCCACAGCTGGTGTTGTGTGGTTTCTAAGGGCTCCTGGATCTTTCCAACCTTGTACAGAAATACAGGCTTTCCTGAAGGTGAAATCAGGAAGGTGACACGACTCTGGAATCAGGTCTTTTGCGGTCTGATAAGAAGGCAGCACCACCCTCTGTACCCACAGGAGACTGGCTCCAGGATCTTCACAAATACCCAAATCTCCTCGCACCCCCTCCCATGTACTCTGACCTCTTGCGGGTTTATAATCCCTGCTGTGTAGGTGACCGCTCTGCTGTGTCATTTGGGGGTCAGTGACAAGGAAACAGACTGCAGCTCCTCTATGGGGGAGCTTTTTTTAAAAAGTACTTTCTATTTGCAGTTGGTTAAGTCCAAAGCAGCAGATCCCACAGGGCTAGAGGGTGACTGAGTAGCATGTGACCTGGATTAGCAGTTCTTAACCTCCGCTGTACATTCCAGTCCGTCTGGGGAGGACAATCCCGCAGGAAGGCATGCCCCAGGCCAGCTGCTTCAGACTCCCTGGAGGTGAAATCCTGTGACTGAAACCCGAAGGACAAACTTGAGGTCAGACAAAAGCTGAAAACCAGCCCCTACAGCTATCAACATGGCCTTGGGCAAGTCACCCACCCACCCAAGCCTTGGTCTCTGTTGCCAAAGAGCAGCCGTGAATCCACATCCTCCCAGTGAGGACACAGAAATTCAAAGAATGCTGGAAAGAGCGGAGCCCCTGGAAAAGTTGATATTTACAGTATAACACTCAACCACGGCAAAGACACTGAGCCTCAAGACCCAAGTATTTTCTTCTGCAGTTATTTTGGTGCGTTTGCTTGGTGTTTGCTAAGCCTCACCTTGCCACAGGAAAATTGTAAGAGTGCCAGGCACAGCTGCTTCACAAATATCGTGAAGTTATTCAAAGCAGGCCTCGCCTGCAAACCCGGATGCTTTTCTGGCTTGGTCTTCCAATGTTATTTTTGGAAGAAGGAGGGAGTCTTTGAATGGAACCGGGCACGAGCCCAGATGGAGAGGGAGGTAACCTTTAAGAGACACCCCTTTCCAGGAGCAGCTGCCAGCCTGTTTGTGGGATGCTCCTTTAGACCCTGCAAACCTACCCTGGCTGCAGAGAATCTTAGCTCATAATCCTTCAGTGCCTATGGGAGGAGGAAGGTGGGATGTTCCAGAATAGACTCAGGAAAGCTGGATTCCAAGTTTACTAGCGATGCGGCTGGAAGCAGCTGCTTCGACCTCCCCGAGCCTCAGAGGCCTTCTGTACTCGTGGCCACTGCTACTCATTCACCTCACTTGCTCCCGTTGTGGCTTCCGGGAGGCCCTGAGTCCCTTTCCTGTGTCCCTCGCACATCACCACAGATTGGGTGTTTATTATTGTGTGGTTCTGAGGGTGGCAGTCTAAGCTGAAGTCCTGGGCCGCTCCAGGGTGGCTGCTCCTCTGGCAGCTACGATGGCTGCTGACGTTGCTTGACAAGCTCTGCCTGCAGCCACTGCCCCCTTCTCTCCTCTTGTCTTCTGGGATGTGAGGAATCACCCAGAAAATCCAGGATGGTCTTATTCCCAGACCTGTCTTACTCTATTTTCTGTTGTTATAACTGAATACCAGAGACTGACTGTTTTATAAAGAAGAGAAGGGCTTTTATTTAGCTCCCTGCTCCGGAGTCTGGAAACTCCAGAAACACATCAGCCTGCAGGAAGGGCCTTGGACAGCATCACCATCGTCACCAGTCATAGTCACATTCCCATTTTATATCTAAGCACTCTGGGACATTCATACTCAGGTTGAGTGTCCCCAGCCCAAAATGTCTGGCAAATTTTGATCTTGGATTTCTGGCTTTGGGGATATTTGCCTATGTGTTGAACTATCTCAGGAAAGGGGCCAACGTTTAAACATGAATTCGACTTTTTTCAAAATATACCTCACGCAGAGCCTGGAGTTGATTTTACCCAATTACTTTGCTGCACCTGTTTTGACTGAGACAGTCCAGGAAGTCAGACACGCAGGTCTCCATCTGTGAAGTGACGTCAATGGTCCTTTCGGGTTTGGGAGGATTTAGAGATTTGGAGGATTTGAGGCTTTCAATTTAGGATCACCCCATTTATAAGCTTACAAAAGACCCCTGAATGACTATGACTACAAATACAAAGAAACAAATGGCAGGAGAGAAGAGACAGGGAGTGTCAGAGCAAAAGGGAACCGCTGTAGTGTCCAGGGGTTCGGCCCTGGCTGAAGCACCTCTTGGAGGGTGGGAAACAGAGAGAAAAGGGGGTACAGGGCAGCTGTGCACACCTCATTTCCAGAGAGGACAGAGGCGAGCCTCCTGCCCAGCCCCCCACGGCTGTGCACCTCTCTCCCACCGAGGACAACTGCTGTGACCCACCCTCGGACACCTAGGCTAGTCTCCCACCTCATTCTCATCACAGGGACCACAGCACACTCTTAACCATTCTGCTGAGTTCAACTCCTGCACAGACCTCAGCACTAGGCCCTCCTCCCACCCCAGATCCCGAGGAAACCTTCCTCGTTTGGCTCCTGCTCACTGCCTAAGTCCTCCTGATTGCTCTCTGCACACTGGCTTTCCCCCAGCCCTCCCCTAGCTAAATCCACCCATCTCTTACCAACTAACACGATTTAGGGGAGAAACTGAATTCCAGCCACATCTGCTAAATGTGTTAATCAGTTCATGTCAGTGTGACTGCAAAATAGCATGGTGGCAGGAGGGCATTGTGGAGCAAGGAGGGCATTGTGGAGGAAGGAGGTCATTGTGGAGGAAGGAGGGCATGGGGGATGGAAGAGGAGGGCATGGTGGATGGAGGAGGGCATGGTGGATGGAGGAGGGAACGGGGGATGGAGGAGGGAATGGGGGATGGAAGAGGGCATGGGGGTGGAGGAGGGCATGGGGGAGGGAGGAGGGCATGGGGGATGGAGGAGGGCATGGGGGATGGAGGAGGGCATGGGGGATGGAGGAGGGCATGGGGGATGGAGGAGGGCATGGTGCCAAGAAGGCAGGGGGCACCAGATTAATATACCTAGGCATCTTCTTTGTTTCTGTGTTGGGCACGCTACAAACAGGAGATGGTGGTGCCTGCTCTTCAATTGAACTAAACCTACTTTTCTCAGGAAAGTGAAAAACAAGATCGATTTTGAGAGCACAGTGCCCGTGAGATTTTAAAAAGCACAAATTGTCCTAAGTCAGCACAGGTGTCCTTGTAATGAGGACAGAGGGACAGTAGCATTTCTCCATCTGTCCATGAGCAGAAGTCGCCTGGGACCTACGAAATGAGATGCAGATTCTGGTGCCATGGGTCTCCGGTAGGGCCTGAAGTTCTGCATTGCTTTTTTTTTTTTTTTTTTGAGATAGGGTTTCTCTGTGTAACATTCCTGGCTGTTCTAAAACTCGCTCTGCATTTCTAACAAGCTTGGTCAACATTGCATGCCTCTGGAGTAGCAGGGCTCCACGACATTCCTGACACATGAGAGAGTCCAACTGCCCAGGTTAGCCATGTGCAGAGGGGATGCCCCACCCATCCTGCCGAATAGAAATCTCATTAGAGTGTTCTCAGGGAGCACTAGCAGTAGAAAGTCCCTTTGGTATGCATCTCTCCTCAGGTTCGGTTAAGAAATGGGAAATATGATCGACAAGGGAACCCTGGGGAGGAGTGGGGTGAGGTGGGGTGAGGGGGGGTGCAGGGCTTAGGTATTTTAGCCTTTGTAGACGTTTTCTCCCTGACCCAGAACGAATCATTTCACCAGGACTAGGATGGAACCAAAAAGCTTAGGTTGTGACTGACAACCTCACTCACATACTCTAACTTGGAAATTGGTCGCTGCCTGTGTTTGTGTTCGAGCTGTGTTTCCAGCATGATTTTTGCCACCACAAAAGGAACACCCTTTGCCTCTGTGGGTTGGGAATCTCAGAGGGGGCAGAAACAATTGGAGCAGGCAAAGCAGATCTTGGGAGCACCTCGCCCTGGACCTGCAAGTAGGAAGTGCAGGTGGGAACATAGGTTCCCCTGGTTTGTTTCACATTCCTCAGCTTCCCATTCTGGCCAGCTGGTGAGGCAGGATTCTCAGAGATCCCCACCCATCTAAACCCACCAGCCTTGGTGACACAGCACTGCCTGTGTGGGGTGGGAGCAACTGGTGCTATGAGCTGCAAGCATGGTCCCTCCTTTCTGCCACAGCTACTCTCCTGATACCTCCCCAATGTACTGTTTATCAGAGTCAGGAAGAATAGAGAGGTCCCCCTCTCAAGTGAAGCTTGGAGGATGTAGTTTGGCAACTGTTTAATGATGGTATACTTAAATAATAAAAGGTTTGGGATGTGGAGTTCAACAGGGATCCTGAGACAGATTACTGAGGAGCAAGGTGTGTATCCGAAGCATATTTTTAGCTCCATGGACAGACAGAGAAGCAATATGGAAGGCCTCTTGAAGAGAATATCAGAATTCCCTGCTGTGTAGCAGCTTCCTGCTTAGACTGGATTGGTGGGAACCGAAGTTTATTCTTTTTTTAATTTTTATTGAGCTCTACATTTTCCTCTGCTCCCCTCCCTGCCTCTCCCCTTATCCCTTCAACCCTCCTCCAAGGTCTCCATGCTCCCAATTTACTCAGGAGATCTTGTCTTTTTCTACTTCCCATGTAGATTAGATCTATGTGTGTCTCTCTTAGGGTCCTCATTGTTGTCTAGGTTTTCTGGGATTGTGATTTGTGGCCTGGTTTTCTTTGGTTTATGTTTAAAAACCACTTATGAGTGAGTACATGTGATAATTGTCTTTCTGTGTCTGGGTTACCCCACTTAAAATAATGTTTTCTAGCTCCATCCATTTTCCTGCAAAATTCAAGATGTTGTTATTTTTTTCTATTGTGTAGTACTCCATTGTGTAAATGTACCACATTTTCCTTATCCATTCTTCAGTTGAGGGGCATTTAGGTTGTTTCCAGGTTCTGGCTATGACAAACAATGCTGCTATGAACTTAGTTGAGCACATGTTCTTGTGGCATTGAGCATTCTTTGGATATATACCCAAAAGTGATATTGCTGGGTCTTGAGGTAGGTTGTTTCCTAATTTTCTGAGAAATCGCCACACTGACATCCAAAGGAGCTGTACCAACTTGCGTTCCCACCAGCAATGCAGAAGTGTTCCCTTTTCCCCACAACCTCTCCAGCATTAGCTGTCATCAGTGTTTTTGATCTTGGCCATTCTTACAGGTGTAAGATGGAATCTCAGAGTTGTTTTGATTTGCATTTCTCTGATGACTAAGGATGTTGAGCATTTCCGTGTCTTTCAGCCATTTTAGATTCCTCTGTTGAGAGTTCTCTGATTAGGTCCTGTCCTCTTTCTCCACACAGCAGGCTCTTTACCTACAGAGCCATCTCCTCAGTGACCAAGTCCATCCATGGCTCAGAATCTTCTCTGGCATTCCACATTACTATGAAAATAGCATCTACACTTTCACCCAACCACACAGTTCCATGTACTGAATTGTGTCTCTGGCCGAACTTCTATGTGGAAGCCCTAATCTCCAGTGTGATTGTATTTGGAGAAACACCCTTAAAGGAAGCAGTTATGTTTAGACGAGGTTGTGGGGATGTGACATTAATCTGATGGGAATCAAGGCTTTATCAGAAAAGACACCATCGCGTTCTCTTCCCCCACCCCCACCCCCGCTTTATATAAAAGCTTCTTGAGGAGATCAAAGACCAAATGATCATTTCTTACTGAATCTCACATACCAGCTGTTCACATCACTGCACAGCAGACAATGTGATGTATGTGGAGTGGCTGAGCAATCAGTAGGCGTTATTCATGCTTTTTGACACAGAAGGATAGATAGTATGCACATGTGCATACATGTGGCACAAATGCATGTTTGCATAGAGCTGTAGTTTGGGTGTTGACTGTCCTGCAGAAGCTCACATGTTACGGCCCTGGTCCCCAGGCTGGCATTGTTGAGAGGAATGGAAACTTAGGGTGTCATTGGGGGCATGACCTTGGATGCTGTGAGATCTCCTACCCTTCCTCTTCTTGTTTTTTGTTTCTCAGCAACAAGGTTGAATGGTTTGCCTCTGCCACATTTTCCTACCTTGGTGTATTACCTCACCTGACCCAAACGCAGTGAAACCACTGGATCATGAACACTAATCTGGCTCTAAATGCAAGCAAAAATAAACCTTTTCTCTTTATAAGTTTATTGTCTAAGGAAATGTATTATAATACTGGAATACTTCCTGATATATACATGCAGATACATTCACCTCTTTATCTATATCAACATCTTCAACTATTTATTTCTGCCTCTGTCTGAGGAACCCGAGTAGCAAAGCAGTATTGTATTTGAAGAGACACACACCCAGGGTCATACAACTCTCTTTCTGTCAGAGACCAGATTCCTAATTGTGCTAGGCTGCTTTGATGGTTAGTTTCAGTTGTCAACTCAATACAATCTAGACTCAGCTGGGAAACAGCCCTTTGGCCATGTCTAGGGAGACATTTCTTGATTACATTAGTTGAGATAGGAAGACCTGCCCACCGTGGGCAGCACCATTCCCTAGGAAGGGGGATTCTGAACTGTAAGCGAGTAAAGAAAACGAGCTAATCACTAATGTTCATTCCTCTCTGCTCTCGACTGTGGGTGTGGTCGGCTGCTTCAAGAGTCTGCTGTCTTGACTTTTTATTGAGGGACTTTATCCTGGAACTGTAAGCTGAACAAAACCTTTCTCCCTTAAGCTGCTTTTGTAGGGAATTTTATCAAAGCAACAGGAGAAGAAACCAGACAATCCTCTCTTGGAATTTTAGGTATTAACCATAGATAGGAGCCCAACAATTTTAGAGATTTTCTGGTCCAGAAACCACAAAAATTGTGCCACGGCTCTTCCACCGGTGATGTCTTTGGGCAGACATCACTAGTAGATCCCAGAATTGTCCTCCCACTGTCTGTCCAAGTCCTTCTTAACTTTTTACGAAATCTCAGTTACTCCAACGAAGTGACCCATCATCCCAGAGACGGCTCCGTCTAATCAGGTTTGCACTGATAGTCTAAACCAAGAGAAATGGTTTTGTTTCGTTTTTCTCAAATTACAGAGCATGCCACCGGGACTGGATGCCCAGTTTGTGTTCAGATATGGTCGTTAAACTGGAGGAAACTCAGCCATCACTCTCGATATTAAGTTGGATCAGAAGTTGATAGTTTCTGACCTTCCGTTACTTCTGACTATTTTGAGAGATTGTAATCTTTTAAGCTAAAATTGATAAAATGAGGGACAGGAATTAGATGAATACCAGCTGCCAGTAAGGTGCCAAATAGAAGCAACTGTAGTCGGGAGACCAAGGGGCAATCCCTGCCTTTGAGATCAAGAGATAATTACGAAAAATAGAAATGGAGCCACAGCCTAAGTGGTGGGAAGTGAGGGGGTGGCAGCGATGTGTCAAAACCAGTAAGTACTAAGGGAACCAGTGCCCCTCCAAGAGCTACGCCCACTTTTATATCTGCAAACAGAACTCCCAAAACTCAGGTGAGGCAACCTCCCAAGCCTCAACATGGAATCGAATCCTGATTGTCTAAACCAAACATGAAATCTCTTCACATTAAATGAGAAAAAGGTGCGTCCTCCTGTGGAATTCCGGGCAGTCACTCCACTTGCAAAAGGAAAGGTATCAAAAAGCCATTGTTCTCACATACGATCAAGAGCATCCAGGCTGGCATGGACGGTGCCTTCCCCACTCCCACCCACAGATGGCGGTGGGCGAGAGAAAGCTGCAGCATTTCCCACCCCTTAGGTGTCACTCTGACTCTTCCAGTTGTGTGGGGAAAGAACCGGACTCTTACACAGAGGCCTCCACCTCCACCCAAATGTATTCCTGGTATCTGAGGCCACATCTAGCAAGGCTTTGTTTTCTTTAATGTGAATGTGTCCCCTGAGTTGAAAAAAAAAACTCTCTCTCTTCTTCCAAGAACGTGGCAGTGTGTTATTATTGAAGAACAGATGTTAAGATGTTAAGAATAGATATCTAGTATAGGCGTGAAATCCAGAACAACAGGGAAGGGGAGGAGGGGGTTCTGAGGGCAGTCTCACCATGATGCAGGACTGCAGGGCCAGAGGGAGGAGCAGGGAAGGGATGCGGGCAGAATACCCAGGGCCTCCAGGCTGTCTCTATGGGGTCATAGGGTTCATCCTCTGGATAAAGTCTATTAGCACTAAGGGCAGATTCATTCTGCTGGGATAGCTGGACAGTGGGGCTACCATGTCCACTTGGGGTAGGAGCAACACAGGGGGAGGGGAAGGCCTCTCTCCAGAGATAGTAGGATGGGTCATTTCCTCACCTTTGCTTTGGAACCCTCGGAGGTAACTGAGAAAACATGTTCCCAGAGTGGCAGGGACGGAGACAGGAGGGCCTGGCATGGGAGCAAAGGCTGTTCCTACCCTGCCCTGTTCCTCAGGGCATGGCTTGAAGTAAGCCCCTTTCAACAAAGCCAGCTCAGGCTACCCATAATTCACCAGGGCAAGCACGCTGTTGCGGACAGCTGGGGAGCGAAGAAAGAGCCAGTTCACTTGACAGCACTTATATGGCACGGGCCATGTCAGCATATGAAAATCTGGGCTCCTGAGGCATAGGGCTTCAAGAGCTATCTATGCCTGGGTCCTGGTGCACTCTCTACGGCACCAGCTCTGTGCTTTGGAGCAATATGAAACCTTTTATACCTGGTTCCCACAAACCAGGAAGGACCCAGCTGGCCTATGTGACTTTGCAAAACCTTACAATTTAGACCAGATGGTGATTGACTGACTTATCCATGTCTAGCAACACAGTACTGCCAGCAGGAGCCAGGCCCCCGGTCCCTTCTCCCTGCTTGCTCTGCCTCAGCACATTGAGATATAATGTGGTGAGCAGAATGCCAGGGAGACAGAGCACACCAGGGGCAGCTCCCCATCCTTTAGAGGCCTCGCTTCACCCTCACAACCTCTCTGTGGGCTGGATGTTTCAGTTTTACAGAAACCAGAGAGGCTTAACCAGCTTCACATCCTACATATATGATGACCACTCCATCAGCAAGAACAAGGAAGGGGTGGGGTGGGAGAGATGTGAGTCTTCTCCCTATGAGAACAGAAGGCAGACCTCATTGGTCACGTGGCCACTGGATTACAAGGAAGACCAAAAAAATGGAAACTCTATGGGCATGTGCCGTGCCGTTGGCTAAATCCCCACTACCTGGAGTGAAGGCCCTCCCAGACCGGTGCAACGATTTGAATCACCATTCCAGATGCACCATGCCATGACTTGTGCCAGCACAGCCATCCCTCAAGACTCAGTTTACCCTCACTGAGAAGATGCTCCTACTTCTCCATGTACTGGGTTCAACAGCCCCTCCCTATATGGAACCCCTGGGATTTCTATTTCAACTCTTGCTCTGCGTTACTCTAGGATGCTTTCAGACTCCCCCACACTCTTACAAGAGTAGTTTGTTTGACCCATACAGTATTTTAAAAAGAAAAGAGGCGCAAACTTCTACCCATGGGCTGGGGAGATAGCCCAGTTTGCAATGTGCCTTGCACACATGAAGATTTGATCCCCAGAACCCACGCTGGGCAGGTGGAGATGGAAATGCTGTTGGGGCTCTCTGTCCAGCCTAGTTGAAAGAGCAATCTCCAGGCTAGTGAGAGACCCTGTGTCGATGCAAACAAACAAACAAACAAACAAGCAAGCAAGCAAATCAAATAAACAAACAAGGCGGTTGGGAGCCAGCATGGTGGCTCTAGGTAAAGGTCCCTGCTGTTCAAGCCTGAGATACTGAGTTTGATTCCCAGAAGCAATGTAAAGGTGGAAGGAAAGGATCAACTCTACAAAACTGCCCTCAGACCCCCACATGCATGCTATGGCATGCATACCCACACATGCATACATATATTAATAATACATTAAAAAAATTTAACGGTGAATGGTACCTGAGAAATGATACCCAGAGTTGACCTCTGACCTCTATGTACACTCACACACTTGTGCATCTATTCTTCTCCTGTACACCTTCACACACATGCACACACACACATATGCACACACACACACACACACACAGTTATATGACTGTACTTAAAAACCTCAGGTAAACCCCAGAGTCACTCTGGTGTAGTAACAGTCAGCTGAGGCTAAGCCGCGTGTTAATCCCCAGACAGCATGCACACCTCATTGCCATGGTGTCTGCCACCCCCTGGAGTGTCACACCCTTCATACTTCCTGTTTCTTCTGTCTGCCTGGTCCCAGGAGGGCTCCCCATAGCAGCTCCCCTCAACCAGGCTTCCCTGAGAGCAGTGTGGGCCTCACCTGGGTGCGCTTGGCACCCAGTGGGTGTGCAGAAGCCTTGGGTGTGAGAGCTGCAGCTGTGTGACAGGAAAGGAACCAAGGATTCTAAAGAGGTGCTTGCATCCTCCCTTTGGGTACCAGGCTGTTGCAACAACGCTCCCTAAGAAACTGGCGTTTCCCCAGGAGTCCTCTGGAGGAAGGAAGAAGCTGAAGTCAGTGCTGGCCAGAGGGGGATCTTGTCACCACAGAAGGATTTCATTCAGTTCTGACAAGTGCCAGTGCATTTTGCAAGACCAGAAACGAGACGCTGATTGGCCATAATGGGTGGGAGTCCACTCATCCGGGATTTCATACCTCTTGTCCTCTATTCAATCCTCAACGTCTTGCCGGGACCCAAAGGTGGACTTGGTAGAGGCAGTCACTGTCCCTCTTCTAATGTGGTCACTTTTTTTCCTGTCACCTAGCTGTTTGACTTTGGGTCTATTGAGGACAGGTAGCTGAGCCAACACTTTAGGGTTGCCAGGATCCAGGCTCTGACCCTGACAGCTCCAGTAAGAACGGGGCTTCTGGGCTGGCAGAATTTATCCAGACAAATTCCAAGCAGAAGAGAATCCCCCCTGATGGAGGAGAGTTATCTGTCTATGTTTCTTTCATTGGTTAATTAATAAAGAAAACTGCCTTGGCCCTTTAAGAGACAGAAAATTAGGTAGGTGGAGTAGACAGAACAGAATTGTGGGAACAAGGAAGTAGAGTGGGGGAGACGCTTCAGGCAGTCGCCATAGTGAGTCGCCATGTTTCTCCTCTCCGAGATGGACGCAGGTTAAGATCTCTCCTGGTAAGCGATCCACCTCGTGGTGCTACACAGATTACTAAATATGGGTTAAAGCAAGATATGAGAATCAACCAATAAGAAGCTACAGATAACGGGCCAGGCAGTATTTAAATGAATATAGTTTCCATGTAATTATTTTGGGTAAAGCTAGCCGGGTGGTGGGACACAGCCCCACAGCTTCCTTCTACAGATCTTAACCTGCATCCATCTCGGAGAGGAGAAGCATGGAGACTCACTATGGCGACTGCCTGAAGCGTCTCCCCCACTCTACTTCCTTGTTCCCACAATTCTGTTCTGTCTACTCCACCTACCTAATTTTCTGTCTCTTAAAGGGCCAAGGCAGTTTTCTTTATTAATTAACCAATGAAAGAAACATAGACAGATAACTCTCCTCCATCACCCCCCCCCGCAAAAAATATGGGAACCACTTTGCTAACCACCAAAGGGCCCCACGTGGAAGGGGCTGCTACAGGCGATGGCACGGGACCCTGCTGTTAGAGAACTTGGGACCTTGGCCTGCTCAAGGCTCACCTCCGTTGTGGAAAAGCCACTGAGAAAATGTAACAGGATCTAACAGCCCTGGTTCACCCGGGGCCTTGGGGCTGAGGCTCCCCTTTCAGGTGCTGACTGCCTAATGAGCCCGTGTGGACAGGTTGCTGGGATGAACAAGGCAGTGACTGTTTCTCGTGGCTTTCTGCCATCCGATCCAGTCCCATCCACCCTCCTTGGTGAGACCTCTGGGTAAGTGCCCTACCTTTCCTGTCTCTGGCTGGGGGATAACGGTGCTGGGTTGCATTGTGCTTTCTGATCTTGGGGACATGGGACAGGCTTTCTTTCCTGTCACAGATAGGGAAAGAGCGGAAGGAAGATCTTCTAACAAATGCCTGCACTTCCTCTGCTTCAACAGAGGTCGGGGTGGGGGATGAGAGCAATAGATCAGGAGGCAGCCTCTGGAATCAGGCCAGAGACTGACATTTGTCTGGTGACCTCTTATGGTATTGCTGAATCATGGGGCCTTTTGTAGTACAGAACTGGGAGGGACCCGTTCTCAGAAACCCCCCATCGCGTTCTGTCCAAGCACTGGGCCTTCACTTTCCTCTGGCGGCTGACTGATGTCATCATTTCGCTTTAGTAAACAGGCCTCCCCCAGGCCAAGGTGACTGTGACCTCTGACACCGCAGGCTGTCGTGGACGCCAGCGCAGCTCTTTCAGGGAGTGAGGCTTCCCATTTCCATCACTCTGATGAGTGCTGACAGTAAGAAATGAGCCAGAACAGACAGCAGCCGAGCAGGCCGGGGAAAGGGAAGTGAAGACGGAATCAGGGAGGAAGGGGCGCAGAGGGAGGACTCACTCAGAAGTGCTCAGAACAGCACAGCACAGCTGCCCGGGAAGCTAGCAGAGGCAGCCTGGGCTATTAATAGACCTGTGCACTGGAGCTGAGCTGCAGGCATTTCTGACGCACACTGAGGATCTCCAGCGAGAAGCAGCTCAGGAGGCTCTGACTTGCAAATGCATGAATGTAAAATTCTGTTTTGTTTATTGGCGAGGAGGACGCGGGCTCAAGTCTGCCACAGTGCAAATCAATCCTGGGCGGCTCTGTTACCAGATTTGTTAAGGTCAGAGCCCAGGTTCTCACATGCTAAGTTCAGCCGCCTGTCTTCAATAGGCCAACTAAACCGGTGATCCTGAAAAGCAGAGGAAAGAAACTGTTCAAGTGTCGGAAGAGAAACAAATAGAGAGGGCCAGTGGGCCACCACGTCCCAGAGTCCATCACTGGGGTCCTGACAGGAGACTGTGGAATGAACAGGGAACAGCAGGGATACACACTGGAGCAGTCCTGGTCGAGTGAGGTCCTGCCCATCACAATCCATTATTGTCTCATCTCTGGCCTTGCGAAATGCCCTGACAAGTAGTCAGAAGTGTGTGAAATCTCTTTCTGAGAGCCAGATTCCCCCCCCCGGCCTGCACCACGCTTCAGCCGTTCCTTCTTTCAGACTGAGACTCCCAGAGAAACCGATTTCTCAGGGACCACTGTTTCGATAGTCTGCTAGGCGAAAGGGCTCACTTTAGACTAGTCAGGAGGATCTGTTCCTGTCACGCTGGCTGCACTGTCCTGCTCGCTTCGGAAACGAGGCTGCCTGTAATCTGGGAATGTTATCTCAGGGTAAAAGAACAAGATAAAACCCTGCCTCTTGCAGTTTTCCTGAGTGCAGCTTCAGCAATCGCCGAACCCCAATGGCACTATGTTCCTGGGGAGCAGTTCTAAGATTATGGGCTCATGTTCCTGCGAGTGGAAAATGGAGAAAACAAAATATTAAAAAGCCACCTGGGTCTTCCCAGGCCTCAGTGCAGTTTTGGCACCTGTGAGGCGTGCCCAGTTCCTCTTGCCCCCCCCCCCATGTAAACAGCTTTTAGGGGTAAAGTCTGACAACCATCAAGGTGAGAGTCAGCCACCACCAACATACTAATTAAAGAGACAAGGAACAGTGGTGAGCAGAAAGGGGGATTTATTCAATGTGGCCACAATGGGAAGAAGAACAAATGGAGGGACCAGGAGCCTTGGACGGTCCCAGGTAGACACCAGCAGGCTCACAAGTCACAAGGCATGGTCCCATCCCTTCCAACCAGCAGCTTCTAAAACCAACAGCTGAAACTTCAGGCCCCTTGTCTGCTGGACTGAGACCCTGATGCCCACTGCCTCTGCAGAGATAGGGAATTCTTCTATTCAAGGTGAGGTAAGAGAACAGGGCCAGAGAGAGAGAGGTTCCAACAGAATCAAGATTAACACGGAAGAGAACCAATGGCAGGAACCCTGTCCCCCACCTGTAACAAAACTAAACTTCCAGTCTCTAAGGGCAAGAGGAGACGGGTGCTAGACACACGACTCATAAAGGAGTTTTCCAGCTTCCACCGCCCCAAGCTCTCAGGCACTCTCGGGAGTGCCTTTGGCTATCCTAACCATTATCCTTGTATCCTCAGTTCAGGTCTTTGTTCTGGGTCACGAGAACCAGATGTCACTCAGCAAGTGCCTTCTGGACTCCAAGACGTACCTAGAACACAGGCCTAGGGAAAATGGGATGAAGATGTCTGTCGCTGTTAGATCATGGGCCTGCCTCTAAGACACTCATGGGCCAGACTCTACTGCATGAGGGAAACATGCCATGCCCCGACCTCCTGAAGCTTCCCCTTATGCTGTGGCTTCAGGACCCCCAGTTTATCCAGTTCCTGGCTCTTCTGTGCTCCTTGTTACTCAAGCTATCCCAGACTAAATCACGTGGTGTCCTGCCACCTCATGAAAGGATATGAGCCAGATTCGATGACCCAAACAAACCACGCACCATAGTAAGCTGCTCAGTCCTTCACACTTCACTGTTCTCTTGGCTTTCCAAATCTATGCCAGACGTCCAGCGCTCTTCAACAGAATCTCGTGTGAGGTTGATTCCTGCCAAGGCCCCAGCAGTTGTTCCCTGTCCAGCAGCGTTCTCACCACGGCTTGTACTCCATTGCTATTGTCCATGCTTCATACAAACACACAGCCCTTGCTGGACAGCAGTTAGGTCTCTTGTCCATTTATGACCGTGACATGCTATGTTCAATGCAGCCCCCCACATACAAACAAAGAAAGCTACCTCCTTAGGAGAAGCTGGCACTTCACACGTGTGCGCCGTGGCTCTAATGTGGTCCCAAGCTGAGTCAAGCTTCCCCACAGCCTTGAAAGGAGACCCCTCACCAACACATAACGGAGGAATGACTTTGCTCGAAGCTGTGTAGCAGTTAGGGGCATGGCATTGAGAGCTTTCGAAAGAAAGCTGTCTGTGTGGTTTTACTTTCATGGTATTTTCCGAATTGCTAAGGGTCCAAAGTAACACAGCTGCAGAAGTCCTTGTGGGACCTGCAACCACACGCAGCACAACTGACCCATATTGTGCACAGTCTTCTCTTAGCATTCTGGGGGCTTTCCGGAACCCCTTATAGACACCAGAACATTCTTTCTATAAATGATATCTGATAGTCAGAAGCAGTAGGAAGAGACAACCCTTATGTGGCCATCAGCAGCCTAAGGAGTCCCTCTAATCTTCCAGGGACTCTTCTCAGGTAGACCCGGTCCTTGACTTCACCAGGGAAAAGAAATTCAGTGCAAACCAGTATGATGAAGAGTAGAAACAAATTTGTTTATTTATTTAAAACTTTATTGAAAAGAAAACCTACAAATAGGGCTGGAGAGAAGGCTCAGCGGTTAAGAGTACTTACTGCTTGCTCTTCCAGTGGACCTGAGTTCAGTTCCCAGCACCCATGTCAGGCAGTTTACAAATGCCTGTAACTCAAGCTCCAAAGGATCTGATGTCCTCTTCTGACCTCCAAAAGTACCTGTATACATGTGGAATACACACAGATATACACAAAGACACACACACACACACACACACACACACACACAAAATAAACAAAACAAAACAAAAACTTGCAAATAAAGAAATGATGTCGTAGGACTGGTCAGACCGAAGTCTACCCGTCTCAATGGATGTCTCTAGTTAGAGTAGCTGTTCTGAAGCTCTACATTGGATTTTACACTTTCACCCTCAATTATGGTTTATGCACTTATTCATCCCATGTGAAAATATTGATAAATCAATGACAGAGTTAAAACTAGAAAAACAATTTGGCTTATATCCTCTTTCATAACTCACGTGTCCCTTCTCTGGAAGAAGGAATCCTGAGGTGACTTTGCAATGGGCACATGTTGGGCCGTGTGCCTTGCATTCCACGGATTAAAGAGTGTGATTTACAGCGTGGAAAGGTTAAGGAATGTCCTTTTGCAAACAAATATGTCAGGTGTATTTATGGCGGATATTCTCTGAACTTAGGAATAAGAAAGGAACGCTGCGTGGTCCCAGTGACAGGCTGTTCCGACTCCAGTAAGCACAGTCTGCTTGTCACCTGTAACATTGCTGAGGTGTCTGTAGGAAAGCACACACTGATCCTGCAGGCAGATCTGGCTTTATCAGCAATGTTCAGAGTTTCTTGACTCTATCAGCCACGAAAACAATTTCCCAAGGCATAGGACTCTGCCCTCCCCGTCTCCTTACTCCGGTTTCTGCCCTTCCTCCGTATCTGCATACACAGCCCCTTCTGTGTACCAACTCCTCTCTAGATTCCTCACAATGCTGAGGGCATGGCAAACGTTATGTAAGTAGTTGGTAGACTGTGCAGTTTAGGGAATCGATTTTTCTGGGTAGTTCCACTCTGCAGTTGGATGACTCCATGGATACAGAATTCAAGTAATTGATTGTTTCTCTGGAACACTGTGAAATATATTGGGCACAACTACCTAACTTGTTTTATTTATTTTTTATTTGTATGAATGTTTTACTCTTGTGTGTGTCTGTGCACCATGTATGTGCCGTGCTTGTAGAGGCCAGAAAAGGGCATCAGATCCTCTGGAAATAGAGTCACCTATCGTTGTGAGCCACCATGTGGATGCTAGAACCTGACCTGAGTCCTCTGAAAGAGCAGCCAGGTCTCCTAACCACAGAGCCATCCCTCCGGCCCTCTGACATGTTTTTAATTCATCTGTGATGATTTCTACGGATAATTTCACATCAAAGCCTCAGAGTCTGATATCTGGGGCATTCCTGAAACCAGGCATGGATGGTATGCATTTTGCCTTACCCTATGGTTACATACCACAACCTGTCATGGGCACCCACATGGCCTTTTACCCCAAAAGCGGGCACTACACTGAGGTTTGCTCTAACTACACACTGTGCTCTGCTGTCACTGGCTTGTCTTGTCGTGGCAGGACTGTTAGATAGAGCTCAGGGAATGAGACCGCTCTCCTGGAATGAGGTGCTGTCTGAGACTTAGAAAGCCTTGCTTGGGTGTGTTCGTCAGTCCCACACAGCTGACTCCCAGCGTTCAGAGTGAGCAAAGACTTGAGAACCATTTCTCTTTTGCTTTTCACGTACACACATAATTTTGGCACTGTTTTTTTTCCAACTCAAAATATTTTACACTTTCCTTAACATGTTTGTTCGTATCCCGGAGTTGCCAGTGCTAATGGCGAAATTTTTCTTTTCTCATTACACATTAGTAAATTCTGCCTTGTAGGAGGAACTCAGCCTGCCCCAGTTAACACATGCAAGGTTGCAGTCCCTGCGAAGAGTGGTCCCAGTGTAGTCTGGTATTGTATAGCTGCCTGCAAAACATGCATGCGTTCCCAAGCAGGAACTCATACTCTGGGCTGCAACCGGACAGGACTGTCACCTCCATCCTTGTACACGGCCGCTCCAGCAGGCTTAGTGTCTATAATGCCTCTGGTCTAGCAACAGTCTCTCCGAGAAGGAAGCCCCGACTCGCTTCGTGGACCAAGCCTCCTGTCTTTCAAACACTCAATGAGGCCCTGGAGTAGCTTTCTGCATAAAGCCCTGCTTCCTCCAATCAGCTCCCAAGAAGACAGAGCGATCTGCAGACAGGCCAGCTCTGCGCCTCTCCTACGACCTTAGAATGTTCAGCTTCACCTCATTAGCATCTAATTCTCCCACTTAACTCCAAGTCGCCCTCGCTCACCCTGCACTGCTAGGCCAGCTTCCTGGCCAGCTGCCCCTTCCAGCTTACCTGCCGCTCCTAAAGATCTCTGAACCACAGTCCCCGGGTCTCAGGAGGTCTCACCTAGGAGGTCACCTCCTCAGAGAAACCCCCCAGCCCTTTTCTTTCATGTCACTTGGTCTTGCTTTTTATCAGAGCACCCATGACTTCTCAGGATCTTCCCAGCCACCAGTGTTCCTTCCCCAGTGGGAAGACTCAGGCCAGTGGCTGGCTTCATACACACGCTATCCACCAAGCCTGGATTCCTCTCCAGCGGCCCTAGGTCTAGAATTACAGCCAGGGCACCAACCTGCTTCTTGAACAAGTGTTGGCATTTTTGTTCCCAGCAGCTCTAGTAATCAGATGCCAGCCCCAAACCCCGTGATTCAGACAGCGGGCTGGGTCAGGAACACAGGGCCCTTCTTTCTTCTGAAAGATAGCAGCATTCCTAAGACTGGGGCAACAGAGGAGGGCTGAGCGGCAGGCCTGAGAACTGACCTGTGTGCTGGAAGCCGACCCTGCCCTTCACTGTGCCAACTGTGACATTTCACAAACCAGCGATTGCCCAGCTTTAGCACGGAGGTGTTACTGAGCTCTGGATTCGCAGTGTAGCTAGCACTGGAATGAAATTGGATTTCCCTTTTCAGAACAAAGACAAACATACTCCTCTGGGAAGCCCATCCTGGGAGAGGCTGCATGTATCAGAGGCCCCACTTCCGTGCCAAGCATTCAAAGCCCATTGCCCTGCCTGCTTGCTTCAGCAGTTCCTGGCAGAGCACACCGGAATTCTCAAGCTTTGAAATCTAATTGCCTACCATGGCCATGAAGCCCATTTCCAAGGCAAAAAAAAAAAAAAAAAAAAAAATTGAAAGGAGAAAAAAAGAATAGAAAAGAAAAAGAAAACCACAAGGATTGTGGGAGCAGTTCTCACGGAAGCAGCTAAGATGAGCCAGCTGAGTAGTTGACAGTCTGCCTTTGGGGGAGGCCAGCTTTATAAACCAGCCACAGAAAGCTGGCGTTCAGAAGATCAAAAAAGACAGCTTCTGTCAGCAGCAAGAAAATGGAAGTCACAGGCAAAACCAGAAAGCCCCCTCCCCTGGAATCATAGTGATCTGCAGGATAATTGTGCCAAGCTCTCGCATGCGGGAGCGGACACTGACAGCCATGCCAGAGTCAGGTGCATTCGTGTCTGTCTATGGTTCTCATTTCTAAGTGATGCTCTTGTCACAGTGTAAGGACATCCCTCCTAGATGGGGTACAGGTCAGAGGAAAGCAGGGAAGAAAGAGATGGAGAGGAGAGGTGAGGAGAGGAGACAACTGTTTTACAATTAGTCTTTGATTTTTAAATGTTTGCCATATCCTGCTATGCACCAGACCAAACTATGTATCAGGAAAAAGCTGGGAGCAAAACGTAACCCAATGCAACTCCTTCAGGATCTCTGGGATGATGGTGAGCGGTAAAACAAACCATTCGGTGCGAGAAGAGCTTGAAACCCAGATGCCAGCAGAGATGCTGGGAGTAGGGAAGCATGGGAGCAAATGCAAGTAGGACTTCTGTGTTCTTGGTCCTAGGAAGAATTTTATGAATCCTCTAACTCCTCATGCAAACCCAATGGGACAGGTGCTCTTATAACCTCCTCACAGGCTCAGATAGGGTGACATGGCCTTCCCAAGATCACAGGATGGACTTGCCATGTGAAAAAGCCCAGAGCCCATGGCCCTGCTGCATACAGTAATACTGCCTCCCCTGGAGATAATTGGGTATCTCACTTATATTTCTATTGCTTTGATAAAACCCCAAGTCTAAGGCAACTCATAGATGGAAGGGTTTGTTTTGGGTGTGTGGTTTCAGAGAGTTAACATCCATGATGGCAGAACAAAGGCAAGACAACAGGAACAGGTAAGAGCTCATATGTGGAACAGCAGGTGGGAGTCAGAAACCATACCAGGAATGATGTAAGTCTTTTCAAACCTCTATGCCCACTCCCACTGACACACCTCCTCAAGCAAAGCCACACCTCCAAATCTTTCCCAAACAGTTCCACCAACTGACAAGCAAACGTTTAAACATATGAGCCTATGAGGGCCATTTCCATTAACCCCCACAGTGGGAATGAGTCAGGCTGGCTGCCCACTCCTTCCTAATCTGCTCTTGTCTCCTCTGTCAGACACATGCCTACACACATGGATGCAGGACTCTCAGATCATCTGCGCTATTCACGCCTTCTCTCAGGTAAGCACACACATATATACATAGATGCACATGGGAATCCACATGTTCTCATACTTTTGGACACTCATAGTGCATATACATAGACTTCCTTCAACTGTGTGTTCTCATATGCCCACTCTCTCATGCTGCCCTACACCTTCATACACATCTACACCCTAACACACACCATACTCTCTAACATCCCACACACCTTCACACACACCCACATACTCACACATGTTCACACTCATACATCCCCACACCAGCTCCACGAGTCCTGTACTCTCACACATTCCCACACACTCATACAGTCCCGCACACTCACACACATTCCCGTATACGCCAACATTGCCATGCACTCACACTCATTCTCACACACTCACACACATTTCCACACACACATTCCCATATAGCCCTATCCTCACACGTTCTCTAACTCACACATTCCCACAATGTACATTTCCACTGTACAACTCTCACGCACACATGTGCAGACATTCAGTCACACACATGTACACTTATACATGCATGCACAAGCATGCACGTGTGCACACACACATATACACACTCACACCGCCTTCCTACCATTTTGTTCCCAGATGCTCAGATGACCCTTAAGGCCAAGCCCACCAAGCCTGACCACCTCCTTCCTTCCCAGTTCAAACGCTTCATCAGGACCAACCTGATTCAGGTTGTCAGCCCTGCCCGCTCCTTTCATGTGCCCAAGTGGCCCAAGAAAGAGGCATTTGACTCGGTCCTTGAATTTCTGAAGTGTTTGGTCAAAAGCAGAGGCATTGGACCTTTATCACAGAGAGTCGCCTACTAGTAGAAAGGCTTTGGGATATGGAATTATTCCCCTTGACCTCTGTGATGCTTCCTTTCGGTACCTCTCCTCCAGGACTCCCCGTCACAGAGGTATCACCAGCTCCAGAATGGAAGCCAGACCCTGGTAGACCCTGGATCTCCCCGTTGTTCCCTATAACTGCACTAGCTTCTTTTAATCTTTTAAGATAGCTAAAGCCACCTGTATGTCAGTCCATCTTTACTGCTAACATTTGCTTTCTCTTCATGTCCTGGTGTCAATCTCCCAATTTCCCAGTATAAGCCAGAGCCAGAGTTCACCTTTTCTCCATCTTCTCTGGTAGGGCAGCCAGTGAGACCTTTTGTTACAGAGAGCCCACCAGAGACGACCCCTCAGACACAATCTAGAGCCAACTGAAAGTCTTTATTCCGGCTAGCTGGGAGTATGCTTGGGTATTTGTGACCCAAATGTAGAGTTGAATGTTTAGGGCAAGGGGTTTTTAAAGGCAAAACCATATACTAGTATCTCCATCAGCAGCTACAAGAGGAGGTTTGCACAAGCAAGCAGTTTAACAGAAGCTAAGATAAGCACTTAGCTGGAGGGGGGAAGTTCTGCAGCAGGCAGTTTAACAGAAGCTAAATTAGCTGGAAAAATCTTGACCTTGGATTCCTAGAATAGATCTGGGTAATTTCCCACAGGATTCTCAATCCAGGAGATTAGATTCTAGTTAAACCTGAAGTAGCCTCAGCAAGAATACAAGAAGGAGGAACCTCAGTACTGTCTGTCCTATCACATTGGAGTCTGAAAACCAGATCATGGGCTTCCTGTTGAATAAACTCCCTAAGACTCCCTGCAGACTTTCTGACTTGATGAGCCACTGACACCCAGACTAGGTCAGATCACATGACCCTTCCCCCAATGCTCAGCAAAGTCTGTGCAAGTTCTTTCTCCTGCATTACTTGATTTGTCCCCTGGGGCTTCAGCAGAACAAGTGCTGCCTCCACTCGTCCCACTCCCCATTTGTGGCAGACCTGTAGCAAATGCTCGTTGGGTTCCTGCATCGATGTGACATAACCAAGGGGTGTGGTGGCGATGGGGCAGTAGAGTGGGGAAGGATAGAATCCTGGGGTCTCCATGGTGCTGAATGACGAGATCGGGAGTGGAAGGGACACAGCTGGCTGTCTCCCTGGGGTGGTTAGGGCATAGTGATTTTTGCTCTGGTCTCAGCTTGCTGCAAGGTCCCCTGTCTTCAGTAAGTTTGAGCCGCCGTTGAAATGAGCTGGCCCAAGAAAGGTCAGATGTTTGGGAGACACTGACGTCTCCCACCAAAAGCCTGCCACCATTAGCCAGGCAGTAGTTTGGTTCTTCCCACATACTGGCCACCCAAGAGATACTCAGGAGCTCCTGAAGCCAGGAAGTTAGCACAGTGGTCAATGCCTTTCTGGGCCCTAGAAGGCTTGGGGAGATAGCTAAGAAAAATGTCTGACAAGGGGATACTTCTGGGAATGGGTAAGGACAGTGGATGGCATGTTAATGAGAGCAGTTGCCAAAGAAACAGAGTACTTGATTCTTTCTGGCCTCTCTGGAAAAACTAGAAGATTCCATTCTTTTTAGACACCAATTGCCAAGAGTAGGCATTGTTCCCTCTCCTTTTAAAAACTGATTGACACATAATGATTACCCATATTTATGGGGTACAGAGTAGTGTTCTGATGCAGACATACACATGTGACAGTCTGACTGGGGAACCTGGTGTGCCCCCATCACCCCCACTACAAATCATTTATTTGTACCAGGCATGTTTAGAGCCCTCCCTTCAGCTCTTTTGATATACCCAATTAATTTGTATCAGCCACAATTATCTCCTGACCTACAGAATGTTAAAAGGGGTTCCTTGGGACCAGCTGAACACTTGTCCTGGTCAACCATCCTCTTCCTTTCCCTCTCTCCCCATTTTGTTTCCAGGCTTGGTAACTACTATAGTCAATGAGATCAGCTTACTTTGTTTTTATATGTGAGGGAAGACCTGTAACATTTTTCTTTTTGTGCCTGACTTGTTTCATTAGCATAACGTCTTCCCAGGACCCACATTATGCTGTGATGAATGACATATTTCTTTCCTTTTATGACTGAATGACATTGTATGGCTCACAGCTAAACCTCAGCTTGCCTGTTCATCTATCTGTAGACACTGTGTTAGCGGTCCATTACTGTAGCATAATACTTGAGACAACCGACTTATAAAGAAAAAAAATAGTTATCTGGGTTCACCATTTGGGAGGCTTCAGTCTGTGATCAGCTGGCCTCATTGCTTTGGGCCTGTGGTAAGTCAGCTCATCACTGTGCGTAGCGAATGCTGGGGCAAACTACTCATTTGATGACCAGGAAGCAATAAAGAGAACAGGGGAAAAACCAAGGCTTCCTCACAGTCCTTTTAAGGGCAAACTCAGTGACCTGGAGACCACCACTAGCTCTGACCTCTTGAAGGTTTCCCTACCTGCTGGAGACCAAGGCTTTACCACGTAGAGCTTTGCCACCATGCTCTTGTGGCTGCCCTCCCGGAGAACCTGTGCTCTCTCTCTCTCTGTGCCTGCCATCCATCTTGGTGGTAGCATTGGCTTACACTCATGTATCTTCCTCCCTGACCCCTGAAAATACCTTGGTCGGCATCTGAGAGAGGCAGAAAATTATCAGAGAATCAAGCTCCTGTCTCCGAGCCTCAGGCTCCCCAGGGACAGGAGTCTCTTCCGCCAGGCCCCAACCTACCCAGCCTTCAGAGAGTCGGAGAAAGCTGCCCTGTTTCCCTTCAAATTAGACAAGGCTATTTTGGAGTGCTCAGCGTTGCCATGACGTCAGCACTGCCTCCTCTCCATCCCCAGGCAGCGGTGAATCCCTTCCTGTTTGCTGCTCCCTCTCACGATTTCCCAGGAGGTCACCAGTCTTAAAGGGATAGATAGCTCCGCAGTCCTCAGAAAAAAAAAGACAATTCTGAAGCCCCAGCATGGGTATTGCTTCCTGGCAGACATTCATCTAATTTCTCTGCTGGGAAAGCCAAGTGCCACAGGCTTCCCCAGGGAGGCAAAGTGTTCCCTAGACTGCTGCTGGTAACTAGGTCCATGCCTGGAAGGTCAAAGATTCATGCCATCTTCTCCATCCTCATCCCAGGTGACCACAGAAACAGACCTGGTGGGACACGGGAAGGCTCTCCAAATGGACCAGCCCACCAAGGAACTTCGTTCTGCCAACACCCAGAGCACTGAAGACATGAAGCCATTCCCGTGGGGCATTACTTCATGTTGTTGAAAACCCTAGTCTTAAATTTAGTCATGGCTTTCCTCAGAGGCCACAGCCATGGGGACTGAAGATGGAACTTCTAAAAGACACTGCCATGCCAAATGGGAAGAAGTGAAAGTTCCTCAGCTAATAAAGACTGTGGCAAGGGCTGGCAAACAGTGATCAAGTGCCCGTCCTAGATTGTACCCCGGTCCAAACATTCACATCTCCATTTTGTAGAGGAGAAAACAGGGGCTCAGAGGGACCCCCAACTTGGCCAGAGTGGTTTTTACTGCTTGTAGCTAGAGCCATATTGTCCAGAATCCCCTTGCACGAGTGGCTGCGGGCCCAAGCTAGTCATCAGGTGCGGGTAGCAGGATCTGGAGGGAGAAAGGATAGTAGTTGTCACCCCTCAAGGCCAGCTTTGCCGTGACAAGTCACAGACAAGGCAGAGTGGCTTAGGCCTTTGCTGCCATCTGCCCATGTCCGGCTTAAGACGGAAGATCCCAGGTGTTCCCTCCCAAGCTTCCACTTTGGAAAGCCTCTTGGTCTCTAGGATTAACTGGCTGTGTCGCCATGGCTACTCTGGTCCCTGCCTCAAGCCTTCTCCCATTTGGTTAAGGCCAAACTTCAGTACCAAATTCTTTATTAAACACCCTGCTTGTTCCCAGCAGTTGAAGCCTATAGATGCTGCTTTGACCCCCAGGCAGAGCTGCTAAGAGATAGAGAGGCCTTGGGGCCCACCAGGTTCCTTACACGGCATTCTCCAAAGTGTCAAAAGATACAGAGAAGTTGTATGTGTGGTACCGTAGCAGACTGCAGATGACACCAGATGAAAGAACACAGCTGTGCCTTCCAGGGAGCTTCTGCTTATTTTAGAGATAAAAGTGAAGAGAAAAAACCCTTTGAGAACACACATACACCCAGGTTACCCTCGGAAGCAATGCCGGATAGTATGCAGTCAGACCCCTAAGTCTGCCGGTTCCATATCCATGGATTCAGCCAACTGTGGGGGGAGGGGGGAACAGTGAAGAACAATCACACCTGCAATGAGCATGTGTGGGCTTTTCCCTCACCATTCCCTGAATGGCACCACACAGGTGTTTCCATAGCATTGGCATTCTGGTTTAAAGTGCGTAGTAAGATCTACATAGGTTATCTGCAAATACCGTGGCATTTGATGCGAAGGACTTGAGCGTCGCAAGATTTGGGTAATTGCAGGAGGAGGACTTTTGCTGCTGAGGGATGACTGTAGACGACTAGGCGTCTGCATAAAGCATGGTGCCGAGTCCAGGAGGTTGCACAGGTAAGTGGGCTCCGCCCAGGACAGGCCAGCAAGGAGGACAACTAGGAACTATGCTCGCAGAGTGGGGTAGCCAGTAGCTGTGTACATGTGCCTGGTATTGAAACTCCCTTCTTCCAGAAACCTGTGAATTTGTGGAAGCACCCCTCACTTAGATACTGAAAGCACTTGACATGCCGTGCAGTCAGCCAGTCCAGCTTCAGCCTTAAGGAGTCCATCTGGAGCGCTGAGGAGAAGGTTTCTTTGTCACGGGGTTTGAAGCCCCAGTAAGAGGTGAGCTTGGAGTCTCTAGAGGTTACCACCTAGAATGAGGCTGGCCCTGGGTGACTGGAGAGCCCAGGGCTAGAGTTTGAGAGAACTGGCTGTTTGTTGTCCTTAATGCCAGCTCTGGGAGGAACTCAGCTCCATCAAGACGATCAGGACCTCCCCCTGGTTCCCAGAGTCCTCTGGGCATTCTTCCACGAGGTGCCAGCAGCAGTGGCCATGCACATGGTCAGCCCTCCACGGAGTCACCCTTATCGAGTGCCCTGGGCTCTGTTATACAGGCTAGGGTAAAAGTCAGAAAGAGTGGAAGGTCATTTGGTGCTAGAGAAAATTTAAAACGTGTTATGGTTTGGATATGGAATGTCCCTCCTGGCCTCATGTGTTTGAACACTTGATCCTCAGCTGGCTGAACTGTTTGGGGAGGTTGTAGACCCTTTAGAAGATAGGCACTTTCTGGAAGAAGGGGGTCATGGCGAGGAGATGCGAACCCAGAAGATTGCAGTCTAGTCTTGTTCTGGTCACCTATAGAGCTGTGGCTCCCCACAACTCTGACAAAGAAGTCCTAAGTGACCAGTGCCTCAGATGCATGGAAGCTGGCAAAGCCGTCCTCTGGTCCATGAGTGAATGCAGACTGGGTGTACAGAGAGCATGGAAGGAGCTTCCTCCTGGACGGTCCCAGCCTGAGACTGCTCCCCGAGGGAGACTTCTCACCGAGACTAGCTACTCCCCCCCTCCTTGTGCCATACATAATATATTGACTGAGGTTCCCGGTTGTTATGTAGTTGGCGTTGCTCTGCTAGAGCAAGCACAGCCCTCCTCGTCCCAGCTTTTCAATATGTGTGTGTGTGTCTGTACTTTCTTCATTCCCTTAATGCCCTGCCGAGTTTCCAGTGGCAAACTGCTGGGCATGGCACAAAGCTACCCGCCACCATTTCTTTTGGCACTCTGGATATACCATCATTTCTTTCCTCTCGTGTTGGACTGGATCCTTTCAAACCAGGAGCCCCAACAAACCCTCCTTCCCTTCCGTTGCTTCTTGTTGGGTGTTTGTTCTTGTTGGGTATTTGAGAAAGGTAACCAACGCAGAGAGCAGGCACCAAGCACAGGGGCTATTGCTCTGATACACCAGAGTGTGTGTGTGCAGTTTAGGGCATGTCTGGAATTTTGTTTACGGCAACTGTAAAGTTCCATAAGCAGAGCTCAACGGGCCATTCTGGTGGGAGTTTGGAAGACCAAAACACAGAGAGAAATGCAGTAGGGGAGGGAGGCTGCAAAGGGAACAAAGACTCTACCGGGAGCCGGGTTAGGGGCCACTCACCTCCTATCTTGGTAGAGAACCTAGCTGCCTTCTGCCTGGGTTCTGGGAAGTCGAGCGAGACTTTTCAGTTCAGTGAGCCTTAATTATAGCCAGCCACACTTCCTGCTTCGTCTCTCTGCTTCCTGTTCCACTGAGATGTGAGCATGTAGCTACCACATGCTTACACAATGCTATGCAGACATGTCTTCCCCACTGTGGTCGACTGTATCCCTTCAAACTGTGAGTCAGGACAAACCCCGCCCCCCTCAAATCAGTGTCTGTCAGGTTTTCAGTCACAGCAACAGGAAGAGTAAGTGATGCACAACCCAAGTGTTCACTCTTAAACTACAGTTAGATCTCTGCACCCACAGGTTCGTATTCCCAGGCTGAGGATCAAAGACATCAGAATATGAGCATGTCACACTGGATGGGGGAAAGCCTACAAGGCTTCAACCCTACACAAGGAAAAAGAGGGAACTGAGGAAAGTTGGAAGTGGAAGAAGTGGTCTTCCCCAGGGATGAGTACACAAATCAGTTGTTCACTGCCAAATGGTCAACCTTGAAAACATACATACAAGTAATACCATGTGGGTGGAGCAGGTAATATTTAGTAATAAATATGCATACACAAATATATATGTCACATATATTATATATGAGTGCAGTAACCATTACAGAAAAAGAAGTCAGATGAAGTTATTACAAAGGGGCATAAGAAGATTGGAAAAACAAGAGCTCTGAGCTTGAAGCCAGTCATATCCAGGACAGGGACAGGCTTCTCCATGGATACTGCAGGTCTATTCCACCTCCTGGTGGTACACCACCTATGTCCCTGATCTGGAAAGTCATTCAGTGGGTGTCCTTTGCTTCTCACCACTGCCTGGAATGGGGCTTCATCTCCCTCTAGGGGGTGCTGTGAGACTGTCAGACCCTCATCTCCCTCTAGGGGGTGCTGTGAGACTCTGTCAGACCCTCATCTCCCTCTAGGGGGCGTTGTGAGACTCTGTCAGACCCTTCATTTCCCTCTAGGGGGCGCTGTGAAACTTTGACAGACCCTTCATCTACCTCTAGGGGGTGCTGTGAGACTCTGTCAGACCCTTCATCTACCTCTAGGGGGTGTTGTGAGACTCTGTCAGACCCTTCATCTACCTCTAGGGGGTGCTGTGAGACTCTGTCAGACCCTTCATCTACCTCTAGGGGCTCTGTGAGACTCTGTCAGACCCTTCGTCTACTGAAGACAAATATCCAAGTGTGATTAGAACCCAGTGTGACAAGAGTCTAGAGGTGGAGGATGAACGAGAATTCCCTACAGATCGTCTTAACTATGGTGGGGTAGGGAGTGGAACATTTTGGAATATTTCTATCAGAACTAAGACAGTACCTGAATCTCTCCTTTTGGAGTTCCTAAAGTGGGTGGTTTTCTTGAAAGAAAACCCCCAAATGGCTTTCTAGGGACTATGCCTCCAGGGCAGATATTGTCTCCACCTCACTGGCTTCAACTCAAACTAGGGCCTTCGAAGACTTAGTACTTCTGAGTTATCAAAGAATCGGGTGACCTTGGGAAAACATCATGCCTGGTATCACAACCTTCAGGGTGGCAGAGTCTTCTTGGTGGCACGAGTTCTCGCCTGTGTGCCACAGTCCTCGTCACCCTTTGCTGCCCCATGAGGCTCTCCTAGCCCCTTCCCTACATCCTGTGCTCTGTTGTCATGGGAAAGCCCTCAGAAAGGATCCACACAAATCCAGACCCTGGCTCTGAACTGCCTCTGTGACATTGCCAAACCGTCTGTCCTCCTGTCTCTGGCTTCTGCCTTTAACCGTTGGTAAATCAGTCTCCCCAAGGTCATGCTGGCTCCAATCTGAAGCTCTCCTGTTTCAGGACTTTGTGACCTAAACAAAGCTGCTGCCGTCTCTGAGCCCCTGCTGCTATAGCACTAATACAAGGTGACATTTTTACTCCTGGTGTCCTGATTGTTGTTTGCAATTTTGTGATCGTGTAGGTTGACTGGGTTTCTATCAGGTAAGGTCAGAGACACCCTGAGTGAGCTCGGAGGCCGAAATGTCCTTGCTTATAAGGGTGACAGTTGGCACTGGCTGCCATCTGTTCATCTGGAGTTGTTCGCTGGGAGCCTTGTGACCTCTCCCGTGACTGTGACCTTTCCCGTGACTGTGACCTTTCCCGTGACTGTCTAAGAGCATGACAAGAGGCCACCAAGGAGGGCAAATGGAAGCTGGATGTCTCTGAAGGCCCAGCCCCAGAGAATGTGGCTTCCAGGACACTCTGTTGGCCACAACAGGTGTGTGTGCCACTCCAAGGATGTAAGAAGGGAGCAAATAAACTCTGCTTCCTGGAATGACCCCAGAAAAATGCCATGGCTTGAGTGTGCCCCCTCAAAGTTTGTGTGTGTGTGTAAAGTCTTGTGAGGGGCTATGTTGGAAGGGTGAACAAGGAACAATTTGAAGGAAGGAGGGTTGGCTGTTTATTTGTTTGGCTCATAAATTGTGAGCATCGTTCATCACGGTGGGGAAGGCTTGACCTCAGGACTGATCACTCTCTCTGCAATTCCAGCCCTTGACTGCGCCACCCAGAGTGGGGCGGATCTTCACACCCAGCTAACCCAATCTAAAAACGCATACACAGACAAGCTCAGAGGTTTGTCTTCAAGGTGATTCTTGAATCTGCCACACTGACGAGCATGATTAACCATCACAAGGTATAGTGGTAGGGACCCACATACAAGCAGATATTCATGCTTGCTGTAAGGGGTTATTAGAAAATAGGTATGTGAGGCATATTCAGGAGGCAGGCATGGGGTTAAATGTCTTGGAGGCAGATACAGTTCTGCAGCTTCCTTTGATCACTGATCAGTTAACGGATTCTATGTTTGTACCAGCAGAGGAAAGGGTCAAGTCTGTCAACAAATCCAGTTGATTTTAAATCTTACCTGCTTCCTAATGACTTAAGTTCAAGAGTTTAGCAGCGACTGTCCTGGCACCCAGAATCTCCCTGGCCATTCCTTTAACAGGGCCTCCAGAGGTTAACAGGCCTGACAGGTCTTTGACATTTATTGGATTTTACGAGGTAGCAGATTTGACTTAGAAAGTTGATCAGATATTTCAAATCGGTGGCCGCTTTGGGGAGTTGTCTGCGAATAGAGATGTTATCAGGTCACCTTGACTGCCCGAGTCCCAAGAGACATGAGAGAAGATGCCCGAATGGTAGAAATTGCAAAGTGATCAAGGTCTAGGCAGAGAACCCTCAGGGTGCCCTCCAGCCTGACTTGCTCTACCCACAGATTCTGGGATTCATATTCTCTCAGCCTCATCCTGTCTGAACACTAAGCAAGCCATTAGTCTCTTTTGAGAAAAAAAAAGGAAAGAAAAAAAACACCACTTCACTCATTCAACAAACATTTGTGGAAAAGATGACACTAAATAAACATATTTTACAGGAAGCCCAGAGAGGAGATTATGACATATGACATAAATTTTCTTCTCTACCAGTTAAGAAGCTTGTGGTGTGTAAAAAGCCAAAGTGGTCCTGTTCCTGTCCTGTAGCGCCTGTGCCACTACAAGATGGTTCCCAAGCTGGGAACTAAGAGACTTAAAAACACACGCCTACACAGACAGACAGAGAGAGACATGGACACGGGTCATCCTTGATACAAGAATGTCAATGCCCACTTTATTGTGCTCAGGGGAAGCTTATATAGGGATCTTTGGACCTACCCAGCTCTCGAGACCTTTCAGCTGCAGGTTCATCAGCCTTCATCAGCCTGCCGTCAGGGTCTCGTGCTCAGAGCAGCTGCAAGCACAGGTGCTTTGCTCAGTTCACTCCAGCAGGCAAAGGGTCTGAGAAAGTCAAAGAAAGTCAGGGGGCCAGGGATCTGCAGCTCACAACAGTAGGGTACTTCCCAGCACCCAAATGTAATCTGTGTCTCATGACAAGACCACAGGAGTCTAAAAGAAGGAATGAGGCAAGCTGATTCTCTGGGGGGATTAAGGAACCCTCTGAAAGTTGGGAGAGTTCTAACAGGGTCCTGAAAGCCACATAGAAGCTCAACAGATACAGAAGTAAAAAATCTATCTGGGTTGGACATTCGGTGTGGCATACAGAGACACGCAGAGATGCTGTTGATGGGGGACACAAACAGAGCAAAAAGAAAAAGCTTAAGGCCTGGAAAGAACATACAAAAGATGCTCATTGCTTTAGGGGTGGCAATCACGGGGGTGGGGGGAACTTTGGGGAAGGCAATCTGGTGATATCTGCTCAAACTCAAGATGCCCTTGATGTTCAACTCAGAGGTCCCACCTTTGTGACTCAAGCTTATCGGTATTAAAAACAAAACTACAAGTATCCAAGGCTACACTTAACATCGCACCGGTATTTAGATACGAGGTTCCACGGGGCTATAAGAAATTCTGGAGGAAAGTCCCAGGTACTGGCTGAGAGAAGGTGTGCAAGGCTGGCAAGTCCAACTCCCTGGTCTTTCCCTGTTTCTGGCACACGACCCCTGACATCAGGGACATCTTCAGTCATGAGTGAATTTTGTATGCTAGTGATATGGCTGATGTCTGGCAGCCCTCAGGTAGCTCCAGGGTTGGAGGGTTGGGGCATTCACCACCACCCCTCAACCTCCAGGGAGGCAAAAGGGTTTGAAGGCTAAGTTGATCCCATCACCCCGTGATTTAATCAACCACCCCTATAAGCACCCAGAGAGGCCAAAGTGCAGATACTCCTCCAGGTGGCAAACATGGAAGATTCCTGGGGAAGGCGTGGGAGCTTTTCATTCATCCCCACTTACTGTGCTGGACGTCCTTCCAGCTGGTTTTCATCAGCATCCTTTGTCTGGTCTTTAAAATAAGCCAGTAAGCATAAGTAGGCACTTCCCTCCAGCTCCGTGAGTCACTGTTGCAAATTAATCCACCTGGAGAGAGAAAGGTAACTCTGTATTATAGCCAGCCCTGTGGAATCATGGGTAAAAGAGCCAGGAGGCTGTCACCGGCATCAGAGTGGGGGCAGTGGGAAGAGAGGCTGTGCCAGCCTCAGGTGAGACCCCTAAGAGTCTCTCCAGGTAAACGTTGTTAAACTGAGTTGGATTAGAAGACACCGAGCTGGGAGGACCGTTCTGCTAGCTCCTCGTCAGTGCTCTAGTAAGGACAGTCATCAACAGAGTCGCTTGCAGAAAAGGGATTCAAACAGCAGTAAAACCTCCAGCACTAAAATAGCAAAAGAATCGTCTCATATACCCACTAGTCTGGTCCCAAGGCTCTGTCTCAACCGTGAACTGGCATGTGGGTGAAGGGACAAAGGCTCTTTGTAGAGGGGAGGAGTTCCTGCTGCTGTCGGCACTGGTGAATTCTAGACATTCTGGGTGGTTACATGACCTGCACCCCCTCCCTCCCACTCTGGAAAAGCCCCCTGGCTCTCCGGGAATTCCAGCTATTTGTCTGTAGGTTGTTTTGAGATCCTTCCATGGAGAAGTGCTGTCCTAACCGAAAGGAGCTACAGGCGCACATTGCGCGTACCAAGCACAAAGTGCAGCGTGGGAAGGTCACTCCCCCGTGAACACACCTTCGGTTCTAAAGTCACAGCCACAGTCAACCAGGGGGCTTTACAGTTCTCCCATAAAGCTAAAGATGGGTCCCAGCTAAAGGAACGGAGTTGCTTTCCTGTTTCCTGGTGAAAGCACGTGAAAACGGGTGGATCGTTCCTGGTGAAAGCACGTGGAAACGGGTGGATCGTCCCGATATTTGCACAGTCGGTGAATAGGGTCAAAGCTATCTATGGCTACACATTAAAGGGGGACTAGGTGAGGACATGAAAGGTGTTTCAGTCAAGCTGTGGCCCTGTTGCCTACAAAGGACTCCAAGAGTCGGAGTTGAGCTTGAAACTCGATCCTTCCAGGAGCCAGATGTGGAACTTGGGGGACCCCTGGCTGAACCTTGGCCCCTCTATATGACCAGGTGGCAGTTACATCATGGAACCCATATGCAGGAGAAGTGAGAACATGCCTGCAGCAGGGCCTGACCTGTGGGATACCTTTAGGGAATGCATGTGCTGTATGAAGTCCCTGTGGCTTCCAGACACCCAGGATACGGAGATGCATCAAACTTCATTCCTGGCTATATGGAGAAAGCAAACTGAGGTGAGAGATAGGCAATAGCACAATGCTTCCTGCCTTAGTCACTGTTCTATTCCCGTGAAGAGACATCAAGACCAAGGCTATTCCTATAAGGGAAAGCATGGAATTAGGGCCTGGGTTACAGGGTCAGAGGCTTAGTCCACTATCATCATGAGAGGCAGCATGGCAGTGCTCAGGCAGGCTTGGTGCTGGAGAAGTAGCTGAGAGCTTTATATCTTGATCTGTTAGCAGTAGGCAGGGGAGGCAGAGAATTGGTATGGGTTTTTGAAACCTCAAAGCCAACCTCAGTGACACAATGCCTCCATTAAGACCACACCTACTCCAACAAGGCCATGCCTCCTGATCCTTCCAAACAATCTATCAGCAGGAGACTAGGCATACAAGTATATGGAATACGAAGGTGAGGGTGAAGAGGACAGTGGACACGGGGACATAGGCTCCTCTTTGTGAACACAGCTCTCCTGACCACCCAGTTCCTAAAACCCCTTAATAAGTCTGCCTCGTTGCTCTCTTCTGCCCTTCCTTGGCTCAGTAGGTTTTCATGCATGGATTTGGGTGCTTCCATAATCCCTGAGGCCTTCCAACCTAGATGGGCAGTTTCATGAGGCCAGACACCTTGTTTGTCTGTGTTCCTGTGGCCAGCGTCCTGCACTTGAAGGAAAGATGCCTTGAGATAAAGAGGTAAGAGCTGGAAGCAGGCAGCACCAGCCTGGGAAAGAAGGCACAAGGGAGGGCATCCAGCCAGCTACTCAGCGCTCAAGACTGCACAGTACATGAAAGGGGTGGGGGTGTGGAGAAGTGGTAGGCGATGAAGATGGAGAAGCAAGCGGGGGCAGCTCCAAAATGAGACTTGGCCCTCGCTTCAGACTCTACCCACTCCAGGGTCCCCCTCTCTATTGGCACTAGCTTATGACAACCCCCCACAATCCCCCGTAGGCTTGCTGAGTGCAGCTGGTGAGTTTCTATAGTAACTGTCACCATAGCACCAGAGGCCTGGATCCAACTTGCAGCTCTGCTGAGACCTGGAGCTGCTGTCATCTAGTCCCTCCCTAGCATCCTTCATTCCACAAGATAGACAGGAAACCATGGCTGGGGAGCTACACATGGGGGTCATGGCTAGGGCCCTGCAACATGGCTGTGATGGAGATGTGGGGCTCAGGGTGACAGGATAAAGCATGGTGTCCGACAAAACAGAATTGCCCAAAACTGACCGGCCCTGAGGATCTCAATTTGCATTGCTTTGCTCAAACTGGAGAGGAGTCTCAGATTTGAATATGCAGCAAATATGGGGCAGGAAGGCCCCCCATGGGGCTCCGCAGGAAGCTCTAGAGAATACACAGTGTGTGTGTGTGTCCTGAGTTCCTGTGGCTTCCAAACCTGTATACCTGTGTCCTATCTGGGCCTCACTCTCTCATTCGGTAAATAGGAAGGGTACATAACGATGCTACAATCTACCTCAGATGCCAAAGAAATAAGGTCTGTGCCTTATACTAACGGCTGCTCCACAAACAATCAGAGAATGCAAGCTGAGCTCTTGACAGTAGAGAGATGACTGGCATGCACAAGACACTGGGTCCCCACACCAGCACTGAAAAGACTAAACTTGAATAGTGCACTAACAGGTAATATTTTAAGGATTTGTGTGTGTGTGTGTGTGTGTGTGTGTGTGTGTGTGTGTGTGTGTGCGCGCGCGCGTGCTCACGCATACATGTATGTGTATCACAAGCATGCAGTTCCCACAGAGAACAGAAGAGGGCATCATATCCCCTGGAACAGGAGCTCCAGAGGTTGTGAGCTGCCATGTGTGTGCTGTGAACTGAACCCAGGTACTTTGGAAGAGCAGCCAATGCTCTTAACCATTGATCCATCTCTCCAGCCCCAGATAAAATTTGAAAAGAGATGTTGCTTCTCAGTGAACACAGATGTGTGCCCTGATCCCTGTCAATGCTCACTGCTCCACATTCTGTTCCTCTCCTACCATAGCCCAGCCTTCATGGGAGCCCAGATAACAGCACATGGCATCCTGAGTCACAGGCTTGACTTCCTTTCCAACCGCTGTGGCTTGCTGTTGGCCTTCTATCCCTGGGCCTGATGAGTCCTCTCTGAGATCGAGTTGCCCAACTCTTGACCTCTGATGAGTCCCTTGGTTGCAAGACTTTGAAACCTCACTGGGCTGGTCTAGTCCCAGCGGAAGGGTGACAAAAAGGTCAGATTCAGAAAACAGAAATACAAGATGTCAAATAAATATGAAGTTCAGATTAAGGCTTTTAAAATTATTATTCTATATACACCCCTCGTGTTATATACAGCATACTGAAAAGCAAGCTGGATCCCCGTGCTAGCATCGTGAGTTCCCGCCCCCATGTGCTTTGCTTTTGGTAGCTTTAGGGAGGCTCACTCTATCACAGGCAAAAATAGACAGCAGCTGCTCTCTCTGCACCCCATCTTTTGTCATGTTGAATGTCCCCGCCTCAAGGACCTTGCCTACAACCCTGCAACTGGCTGTTTGCTTCCTTGCAGCCTCCTCTGGCTCCCATCAGGGGGCCCAGTGGCTGTCCTCCTGGGGTTCTCAGCCCTGAGGCTCTGGGCCTTAGCACACATACATGACAGCTGTCCATCGCTGGCTCTGCAAGCCTGAGTCCCTGGGCCTCTGGATGTGTGGTGTGAGGGAGATCATAAATGAAATGACGTCATAATCTGGGCCAGGATGGCAGAGCAGCAGCAGCATCCTCGGCTAAGGACGGCAGGTGCACTGCAGAGCTCTGTCTGCTGCTAAGCAGAAGAGTGGGCACAGTGCTGCCTGTGCCTGGATGCTCCCAAGGATGGGAATCTGGAGATTTGTGAGCAAGGGCAGTTTATTCTTTTGGTCCCCGCCCCTTTCCACGCCCACTCCCAGAGACCTCTGGTCTCTTGGAGTCATCCTGAATCTCTTCCCTCTCTCTCTTTTCACTGCCCCCTTTTGCGTGTGCACACGTGCCCTCCCCCCTCTCTCTCTCTCCCTTCCTCCCTCCCTCTCTCTCTCTTGCTCTCTCTCTCTCTTTCTCTCTCTATCTCCCTATCTTTCTCTCTCTTTTTCCTCCCTCCCTTGACCTGCACTGTGGAGCACCCCCTTCCCTTAATAAACAATCCTCCCACGCATGTGGTCGCGTCCTGGGTCTCCCTTCCTCCGGCTCCGCGATACACCCCACGCCGAAAAAGAAGAACATCAGGGCCTCCATTTGGAGTGGTGGTCCCCCATCTGTGATCTCCAGAGTAGGACAGCGTGTCCTGCAGGTCTACAGGGACCCTCAAGGTGCTGCTGCAAAGTCCAGCAGTGGAAGAGCCCAGGTGGCTGTTAAAATGCAGATTCCCTGGCACCAAGAATCCCCAGGGCCATTTTGCTCTAGCGTTTCCGACCTCACTTGCACCTGTTACAGTGGGGTTGGGGCACCCTTCTCAGGAGCATTTGATCCCCACCGTGCCAACCTTCAGCCTACATCAGAGGTGGAATTCACCTCAGACTGCAGAAAGAGAAGGAACCACAACTCTGCGTGGCAGAAGTGACAGCCCCCTGCCCATCACTGTGCCAGTTGTGACTACCACACTAGAGAGAAGGAACTGCCATGCCTGTTTTGCAGGTGAGAAACCCGGGGCTCTGAGCAAACAAACGGTCTGTGTTAGCATCCAGGCAAACATCCAGGCAAATGAAAAACCTGGCTCCGCCCCTCGGGGAACCTGGCGGAGGCAGAGTGGCCACTCCGGCACACATGGCAGGCAGTACCCCGACTCTACGCCTGTCCAAAGGTCCCTTTAAGAGACAAGCTCTGCTCTCTCTGCTGTTTCCCTGGGGAGCAGGTTGCTATCTCTATGTCTCAGTCTCTGTCTCTTTCTATTTTTCTCTTCCCCCTGCCCATTCCTGATAAACTTTCTTCCCTTGTAAACTCTGTCTGATGTCGTGTTTGTCCCCTGCCATGGGATCTGTAGTCCCACCTCAGGCTGCGTATCATTACAGTCTGGCCAAAGCCCTAGAGTTCTGTACCCCTTCTGTGTGACACCAGAGGCTCCAGAGAGCTCAGGCTCCGGGCCAAGTTCACCCCCAAATGGACCAATTAGAAGGGCAGCCACTGTGGTGAGGGAGTGCTTGCCTGCTCCCTGAATCCCTTTTCTCCCTGAATCAGTGGGGTTACCCCCAAGCTCGGCGTGGCTGGTCCTCTACGTCTGAGGAGCGCCATGCAGCTCCTTCTGAGAAGCCAAGGGTGGCTCTGGAGAGAGTGGCTAGATCCTGGGAACAGGACAAGATTTTCCCAATGAGCTCGCCATTCTGAGCTCGCCATTTCCCAGGAGCCTGCAGCACCTAACAGAAACCCCAAAAGTGCTTGTGCAGGGCCATCATTCACCTCCAGGTCCCTCGTTCTGCTGCTACCAAATTTAACATGAATTATTATAATTATAGTCTTTTTTAAGATTTATTTATTTATTATGTATACAACATTCTGCCTCGGTGTATGCCCTCATGCCAGAGGAGGGCGCCAGATCTCAGTACAGATGGTTGTGAGCCACCATGTGGTTGCTGGGAATTGAACTCCGGACCTCCGGAAGAGCAGCCAGAGCTCTTAACCTCTGAGCCATCTCTCCAGCCCCTGATTATAGTCTTAAATCACAGGAAATCTACATCAGTAGCCAGGGTCTCATCCCACTCTACTGCGGTTCCCCCATCCTCTACCCCTCCCTCCCCCGCTATATTTAGCGCCATCAATGCACAGCTGATGTGTAGTCATGGTTAAGCCAGCTTCAGGTTCAGAACAAGTCACCATGGTGGACACCAATGACTGTCATGCAATGTGACCTGCTCTGATAGACCATACCCCATCCCCGCAAATGTCTGTGAATCTTGACTGCCCTCCAAAGACTTTCTTCTCACCTGTCACCAGATCAGAGGTGGTGGAACTGTTCAGAGCTGGGGCCTAGTGAGCAGTCTTCAGACCCTGAGTGTGTGGGGTATCCTTGTAGGGGACAGGGGTGTCCAGTTTCTTCACTTCTCTTTCTGCTCCCTGCTGCTATGGAGGAAGCTGGCCTCTCTCACCTGCAGGAGCACCTCACCACAGGGGCACAAGAGCGATAGGCAGCCCACCACAGACCAAAATCTTCATGCCTTGAGCCAAAAGAAAGCTATCCTCCTCTTAAATTGATTGTCCCCAGTGTATTTATTTGCACAGGAACAGAAAGCAGACTCTGTACACAGGAAGGTAAGTTTCCCTCAGGGAGAACTGTGGGGAAATTCTCTGAGAAGATGCCCTTGGACTGATCTGTGGACGAGTCTGGGTGGAACCACATGCAAATAAGGTGTCCAGGACAAAGGAGGAGTGTTCTGTGACCTCTACTGGGCGGCAGGGGCAGACACCAGTCCTCCCAACTCAGCCTTCCAGACACTTCTCCGCGTGCCCCTCAGTGCAGACACTGACTAACTGCCTTCTAGGACCTGCCATGGTCAGGTACACCCTCGTGCTTGCTGTTCACTATTCCACATCTCCTCGGTCATCCTTACTAATTTTACTTTGAAGAGATTGTATGAAGGGGAGCGTTTCTCCTGTCACATTTATGGGGCAAGAGGCTGCACTCGCTATTTAAAAAAATGGCCACAATTACAATAAGGACAAAGGGAGTGAAATACTCTGGCTGGGCTGGGGAGGCGCTGGGGAGGCCTGCTCTCCTTGGGGACAGAAATGGCGTGGGCTAGGCATCAGGACACCCCATCACCATCGCACACTCAGCCTAAGCAAGCAGAAAGGTTGATTAGGAACTAAACAAAATTAACTCCTATATTACTTTATCTGTGCCCCATCTCAGGGGCACTAAAGAAACACTAAACCAATAGCATTTGAGGAAACTGAGTCCCAGCTAAAACCAAGGCCAGCCTCCAATGGCTTCTGTACCTGTGTGGCTCCCTGCCCATGACTGACATACTACTGCTCTCTTCCGAGCCTGCTGTTCCGAGGTTCTGTCTGTAGGGGGTGTTGGGGTGGAGGTTGCACCTTGTTTAACAGTCACAAGCACATGGTAACTTGCTCACACTTACAGGTGATGCTCACACACACATCAGACACTGTTCCCAGCCTGGAGCAACTGTGCAAACCTTAGAGAGATACCTACGGAAACAGCTCTGTTATCATTCCCCTTTATGCAAACAGACACTGAGACCCAGAATGGCCAAACGCCTACCTAAGCAAGTTCCATACTGGATTTCCATATAGAACCTCACTTCTTCCTTCAGCCATCAAAACACTTGCTCAGCATATAGACATCTAGTACTTTCTATGATTTTTTTTTGTTTTATTTAAAAACACAACCTCGCCGGGCGGTGGTGGCGCACGCCTTTAATCCCAGCACTCGGGAGGCAGAGGCAGGCGGATCTCTGAGTTCGAGGCCAGCCTGGTCTACAAGAGCTAGTTCCAGGACAGGCTCTAGAAACTACAGGGAAACCCTGTCTCGAAAAACCAAAAAAATAAAAAAATAAAAAAAAAAATAAAAAAAAAAAAATAAAAACACAACCTCTTATTAGAATGAAACTGCTATCTCTTCTAGTTCCATGTCCCTATATGCTTGGACTAGATTATTCTGCTCCTTGGATCCCCAAACGGCTTCCTGGGACTCTCTGTGGTCTGAGAGAATGGTCCATAGTCTGGACTCCTGTGTGGATCCAGGCACCCATTTCTTAGGCTTACAGGAGGAGTTGATTGTTTTGGGCTCTTGCAAAGAACTGTACCACCTTGGGCTCTGGCCCTTCCTGGAGAGGGGGTTGGCGGGAAGGGGCGGGATAATAATTGGTGGAGGAGGAGTTGCTGTGGAGGAGGAAAAACTGAGGCTCCTTCCTTCGAGACAAGTACACAAAGACACCCTAGTTTCCCTAGAATTGGCCAGGGCCTCAGTCACAGCTGCACCTCAACCCAGCTCCCCATTGTCCCCCTCTGGCTCCCAGTCCCTTCCAGGGGCCCAGCAAAGGAAGCACTCCTCACTGAGTTCTTAAAGGCCCCAGCCCTGAAAGCCTTGAAGGTCGCTGGATTTCTTCTTTCTGTGTTTTACTACATTAGCTAATGAGTGTCTCTCCAGGCCCATTACGGTTTCCTCAAGTGCACGTTGGCCTGGGCTCTAATGACAGGCAGCCGCTCCGCACAGACAGCGAAGTGGTTCTCTTTCAGGCCAAGAGGGGAGATTGGATTACATTACTGGTGGCAGGAAAAGGTCACTGCTCCCCCACTTCGGTCTGCCCATCAGTAAGGAGAGCACAATCAGCGGTTCTGAAGCAGGATGCTTCATGTCCAGCCAGGCAGAGGGAGGCAGGAATGGGAAGTGGTCCACCTTTGCTCCCCTCTGAAATGGTCCATCTTCAAAAATAGCCCACAAACTGCCCCAGACTTGACCCCTAACATCTCTGAAATTTAATTTCAAATGATGGTCTCAGCGATTCCATATGCCGCCCAATCTGGCCTAAACCCAGCGATAAAGGCAGGAAACAAATGGAATCAGAGGCTGCAGTCTGAGGAAGCAATTTGGGACCTGGCTGTGAGCTCTCCTGGGTAATCCTACTTAGCATAAATCAGGCTGCAGAACTGGGCTGGAAAGAGCTCCAAGGTCATCGGTACAGCTCCTGTTACAGCCACCAGAGGAGCTGAACAGGCAGTCCCTAGCAAGACTGACCCCCAAGGAGCAGTGTTCTGCAAACTGTCCACCCAAGGCTCCCGTGTTCGAAGCTTGGGGTGGTAGGAAGCAATGGGACCTTCAAGAAGCGGAACCTAGTGGGTGGTTCTTAGGGGTGTGCCTTCAAAGGGAAATGTGGGACCCCAGTCACCCCATTCTGGAGATGAGACCTCTTCTGCCTTCATGCGTTCTCGCCATTTGGGGAGTCTTTTCTGAACACCTGCTCTGGCTCCCAGCAGCCCCTTCCAGACACCAGGCAAAGGATGCCTCCCTCTTCCGAGGCTGCTCTATGCTGATTAAACTTTTGGTCTCTAACACTGTGACCAGATTTGAGACGGATTTGACCTACACCAGGTATTTGTTCAGATTATCATGGAGACGTGCACCAACAGCCAGCGTGACCCCAGGACAAGGGCGTCACCGCGCTAAAGCTCTGGAAGACCACACCTCTTTAGTGAGCACCTCACTACACCAGCAACTCTCAAGATCTTTGTTCTCAGGACTCTATATACTCTTAAAAAATAATTGAGGAGCCACCATGTGGGAGGATAAGGCAGGAAGGTCACAAGTTCAAGGCCAGCCTGGGCGACTTAGTGAGTTCTACTCCAACCTTAGCTACATAGTGAGACCCTGTCCCACAGACATTATTGCTAACTTTAGGATCTAGTTGTAAGAATTGAAACTGAAGAATCACACAAATATTCATTCTTTTATTATTTAAAAAGCAGTGGCAAATTCAGTACATGCTCATGTGCAACATAATTTCATAGACATGAATTACATTTTACAAAGGCAAAGGTATAGAATGAGAAGCTTCATGACACCCTGGTATGTTGTAGAATGTTATTTTAACTAGGCAAAGATGTGTTACATTTGTGTGTGCTTCAGACTATTATTCTAACTGTGTAAAGGTGTGTTACTTTTGTTTATGCTGCATTTGTTTAATTATGTAACGATGTGTTACATTTGTTTCACCTTGCTTGCCTAAGGCACCTGATTGGTCTAATGAAAAGCTGAATGGCCAATAGTTAGGCAGGAGAAATGATAGCTTGGGGCTGGTGGGCAGAGAGAATAGGAGAAGTCTAGGCTCCAAAGAGAAGGAAGAATGAGAGGAGAGAAGCGGAGATGCCCAGGGCAAGAAGCCAGGCAGAGGCCAGCCAGAGAATCAGTGAAAGTAGAATACACGGAAGGAAGATAATAAGCCCTGGGTCAAAAGTAGCTAAAGAGAAACAGGTTAAGTTAAAAGAACTAGCCAGAAACATGCCTAAACTAGGCTGAGCATTCAAAACTAATAATAAGTCAGGCAGTGGTGGCACATGCCTTTAATCCTAGTACTAGGGAGGTAGAAGCAGGAGGATCTCTATAAATTCGAGGCCAGCCTGGTCTACAGAGCTAGTTCCAGGACAGCGATAGGGCTGTTACAGAGAAACCCTGTCTCAAAAAAAGAAGTCTCTGTGTCATGATTTGGAAGCTGATTATTGGCCCAAAAGAAAATGTCTGGTACATGTTTACAATTCCTTTTGATGTTGAGTTAAATTAAAGGCACCTGGATCCCCACATCTGCTCCTGCATTTAATCTACGGCCATGAATTGGGCTAACCTGGTGTCCCACAAGCAGGTACTTGGAAACGGGAGGAATTTTAAGCCTTCTCAATTGTGGGTATGTGTCGGCATTACATTAAGCCCTTGTCGAGGGGTTAAAGGTGGTGTGACCTCAGATCCAAAGCGATATTTCCATGTTTTTCCTGCTCCCTCACATTAAGGTCCAACATGCAGTGTGCACCTTGAACTCAAATGCTTCCCCGGCTCACACAGACCTTTCACATGGCAGTGCGGTCTATGGTGCTGTGCAAGCATCATGCTTGTCAGTATCTCTCCCCTCGGACCGAGGGTTTGGGGGAACCGTTGCACTCACGGCAGCTTACCGGTCCAAGTTATACTCAAAGTTTATCCTTGGCCAGAAGAGCCATTAGTCGTTGTTGCAAGGACTGACTTGCTTGGGTAACTTCTGAGAAAACACGGGCCAGTTATGAACAATGGCTTATGCCTGGGTCTTTCGGATAGAAACAGTGTCCAGTGAGGAACGGCTTCTTCAGCTCAGACACAAGCAATGCAGGGCTTTGGCGCAGAACCAAGTGCTTTAGCCCAGCTCATTTTGCCTCACAGGTTGTTAAAAAAAAAAAAAAGACGTATTCAGAGTGAGTTTCAAAACTTAAACATTTTCCTGCTTCATGGAGGACTTTGGGGATTGAACCCAGGGCCTGACGCGTGCTGTGTCTTCACCCTAGTTAAGGACATATTCTTAACCACCCCTGGCACGGGTGTGCATTCAAATGTGTGCCAGTGGAGACCTCAATGACTGTGTGACACTCTGGAGTCACTTCCTGCTACCACTAAAATTCCAGCAGTTTTACTCCAACAAGATGGCAATGGCAAGTAACGCCCCAGAGGTAGGAACAGTTATGACTTCACGGGTACTTGAGGTGGTCTGGGGGCTCCCCTGGGATATGCAGACCATGACTGGAGAACCATTAAGCAAGGGGGATGGGCCAGTTTCTGCACCTCTGGATTCCTGACTGACAAGAGAGACTGTGGGCAAACATACCCACTCATGGTGCCATGTGGGCTAAGGCACACATGTAACAGAGATACATGCTTCATGCTGCAAACAGGGCAAAGCCTTCACGATGTAGGAATGTTTTGAAATGGGTCTTGGTTGCCCAGCAGGAACTCAGAAAGAGAAGATGGACCTTCTATTTTGAGTTTGCACAAGGATTGGTCCCAACCAAAAAAAAAAAAAAAAAAAAAAAAAAAAAGAAAATGCATTTGGGTGTCTATATTGACACCCATCAGCTGTATCATGGAGTATTCGAATTATATACACTGCAGCTCAGAATTCACTCACAGTGTCATATCTCATTTGTAGTGATGAGGCGAGCAGGCCTGCTTCTCGTCCCGCCCGGCTCCTGCATGGCTAGCCTTATACCTGAAATAACACACACATTGTATTCATTTAAACACTGCCTGGCCCGTTATCTGTAGCCTCTTATTGGCTAACTCTCACATTTTGACTAACCCATTTCTAATAATCTGTGCAGCACCATGAGGTGGTGGCTTACCGGGAAAGATTCAGCATGTCTGACCTGGTGGCTGACTTCATGGCAACTGTCTCAGAGAGGAGAGGCATGGCATCTGCCTGAGGCATCTGCCTCACTGCCTTCTACCCAGCATTCTGTTCTGTTTACTCCACCTGTCTAAATCCTGCCCTATCAAAAAGCCAAGGCAGTTTCTTTATTAACCAATGAGAGTCCTCCATCACTCCTTGGCTCCAAAAATCTGCAAAATACAAGCAGAGAAGTCTAGAAACTTTCTCGAGGACACAGAGCAAATCCACAGGGGAAATCAATATTAAAACCAGACTTGCCTGATACCCAAGACCACACTGTTTTTCCTCCTTCTTTCGCTAAGCCAGTAGAAAGCAATACCCTGGCACATGTGTTCGGACCTCAGTTGGCCTAGGAGACAGCTAATGGCACTCTGCTCCCTTCCGTCAAACAGTCTTCCAGAGTTCCAGCTCTGCTGTGAGACACACGCCCACCCACCACAAGCCCAGCCCAGCCATTCTGGGATTCCTCCCTCTTGGCCAGACCTGCCTCTGTGGTTGTGCCTGGCTGTTGACCTCTGCTGGGAATCTAGTCAGCTTTGATCCACCACAAAACCAACTAATCCTGCTGAGATCAGGTGAGTGTGGTCTGCCTATGTGTTAGTCCACATAGACACACCTCCACAACCTCCTGAGCCCCATCCTCAGGCTGGGACTCTCATGTCTGGAGTTCATGGGCCCTGGTTCCTGCTTTTGCTCTTCGGAGCTTCCCTTCCCTTCCCTGTAAAATGGGGAGGTGAGCACCCCATCTCAAAGGGCCGTGGTGCCGCACTAAAGTGATGCTTAGCTACAGCCAGGCCCCAGAAGGCACTGAGTCAATGCCCACAGCTCCTGCAGCTATGGCCATTTTAAGCCCATCAAATAGCTTGCAACAGTATCTGTAAATGCACCTCTTTGATTTTCCTGCAGGTAGGTCTATTCCTGGATGCTCACTTCCACAGGGTACTCTCTAGGCCCTGTGCCTGTGAAAGTTCTTTGGAGCCAAGAAACATGACAATCCAGGAACCTGACTCCAAAGCCCAGTGTGGCCTGCAGAACTGATGGAACATGTTAGCAGGCCATCCTGTTGTCCCTTTCTGATTTTACACAGCACCCCTAGGAGGGCTCCTGATCAGGTAGACCATTCTCTCCTCGAGGCTGAGGCTAGAGGATTGCCATGAGTTCCCGGCCAACTTGCAACTAAAGAATGAGAACAAACAAACAAAGCTGGGCATTGTGGACTTTTTCTGTCATCCCAGCACTCCAGAATCAGAGGCAGGAGGATTAGGAGTTCAAGGTCATCCTCCTTGGCTGCATAAGTAGTTTGAGGCCAGCTTAGATGAAATAAGATCTTACCTAAAAAAATAAAATAAAATAAAATTTGAAACAAAATAAACAGAAAGTTCATCTCTGCTGTGGTCACAAGGCAAGCACCGTGGGCTCTGGCTCCGCCCTCCATAAAGCCAGTGGTGGGCTGCTTGTGGTCAGGGTGATGGTTTTTGAGCCTAGAGAAAGAAAGTGCCCCAGAATTCTTGCTGCCAAGGTTTGTGACACTGTTATTCACACAAGACAAGCTCTTGGCATCAGGTGAACCCCCAGAGGACAGGGTGTGACGTGGACATTTCAAAAGGCACCTTGAGAAAGTTAATAACATTGGGACCTCGGGATGCTATTTCCAAGCACACAGGCTCCCTGCCTGCGGACACCAATAACAACGATGGCACACTCCACGTGAGGACATCGAGGGGGGTGGTTCCTCATCTCTTAACGTTTCATGGTTTTTTTGTCAGGTTGTGCAAAGGTCTTGCTGGGCTACTCCCAAGAAGTGTTACCATGACAACTATGAGATTCAACACCAGGCTTACGTTGCCTGGTGTCATCTAGAACACAGCTCTCTAGGGGCTGGTGGGAGGGGCTCTGGATATCTGCTTCAGAGGGGAGGCTAAAGCTCAGGCAAGATCCTGTCCAGAGAAAACCTATCATAGAAACAGGAACTGGGGACCAAGTCTGGTGTGCTCAGATTCCAGAACACAGGGACCTGACGCTTCGCCTCTGGGCTAGTTTTCTTTGCCTACATGTTTATCTGAGACTAACCAGGGGAAAGTTGGAGCTTATATCTTCAGGGCTCCATTCAACATCAGACATTTCTTTATGCCTCATCTTATAGAATCCTGTGAGGTAGTGTGGCCATCTCGGTTTTTATTTCAAATTTTCCTGTGTATACTCATTGTGTGTGGTACTGTGTTACATAAAGACACTTCACGCAATTCTAACATTGGGCCTATTCCTGTCTGCTCCGCCTTTTCTCCATCTCATTGGTCCCGCTAGTCCCCATAGACATGTTGGCGTCTACTTTCATGTACTTTATTGTAGGTACCCATGATCCAGGAGCAGTAAGTGAGAAAGAACACAGTGTTTGTTTCCAGTTCGCGAAACATCTGGACCCTCAGCTTCTGAGATGATTTGCCTATGCCCACACCCCTTGAACAGAGCCAGGCTCCAGACACAGGTCAGGTGACTGCAGAGTCCTCTCCCACCATGCTTATGGCTGGCCAGATCTAAGTTGCTTGTTCTCAGAGAAATGCTTTTATCCCTGAGCTCAGAGGAGGAGGTGGGTGAGGACAGAGGCATCAGAATCACCCAGGAAATGAGCAACAAACAAGAATGGCCCTTCTCGTGTGGGAGCAGAGGGCCTTCGAGAGACCTCACCTGGTCCTGTATCAGAATCAGATGATCTTAGCCCCCCCCCCCGCCCCATTTCCAAATCTTCCAAATATGGATGCTGTACTGCTGCAACCTGCACAGACCTAACTGGGGCAGGCAATGGGGAGTGAAGAAAAGACAGACAGACAGACAGACAGACAGACAGACAGACAGAAAAGCTGGAACCAGCCAGGCTGTGAGCTCTGAAGGCCACACCAGCAACCGCCCACAAACTCAGCTCACTTATCACACACAGCAAGAACAAGGAAGAGGCAGGCTAGCCAGTCTATGTAGATGGTCTCTCCATAGGAGAGCAGTCTCAGGATGTGGTCATCTGCAGGGAGGAAGCTGCACACGCTGAAAGTTTCTGCACACACTGGTATTAGCTAAAGGTCAACCATTTGTCCATGTTCTACACGGCCCAGGGGAAGAACTTACTATTCCTCTGAGCCTGGCCGGGGCAGGCCTTGCCATTTCCAGGGGTCTGAGGCATTAAGGTTCTTGACATGGCCATGCCCATGTCAGAAATACACATTCACTCAGAAACTTCCTCTGCTCCCCCACACTGCACTCAACCCCCCAATCCCCGTGCCTAAAGAGCCTTCCTCTAGCCCATACAGAGCCCAGCCTGGGTCAGGGCTCAGGCCATGTCCTTAGCTACACCCAGTTACTCACTGAGGTCTGGCTCCAGAGCCCGGGGAGGGGCAGTGGCTCTGAGAATAAGCTCTCATTAGGAAGGGAGCTGCCAAAAGGGATTGTGTTTCATTCCTTCCTCCTTCATTCTTCTTGGAACCCAAAGGCTGAGGAAAATAGATGCATGCTCAGGTAAATATGTATGACATTGGACTGCTCCCATTTTCTAGAGGGAAAAATAAAGCATAGGGTCACTACACCTGTAGATCATTTCCACAACCCCTGGTTGTTCCGAAGGCCCCTAAAACTAAGTTCCTCCATCACTATTATGTTCCAGATCAAAAGCCAACTGGTGTGGGATGATTCAACAAGGAAGAAAAGCCAGAGGTGGAGAAAGAAACAGGGAGGAAGGGGTGAGAGAGAAGAGAAAAAGGGGGGCAAGAGGAAGAAGACACAGGAAATAGGGGATGAAGAGGCAGGGAAGAGAAGGGGGGAGGGGAAGAGGAAAGGTGGCAGAGATGGGGAGGAGGAAGGGGAAGGAGAGGGAGGTGGAGTCTGCCCTGGGAAGGGAGATAGCTTAAAACAACATGGGTGTGCTATCAGATGGGAGACAGAAACAGTGCTCTTTTCTCTGTTTCCTAACCTAAAAAGAGATTGCTCTGCCATGCAGCCCTTCTCTCTCCGCCTGCCTCACCCAAGATGTAGGCACACTTGGCTTCATCAGATGTAAAAGCCCGGCCCTGGAGAACAAGCAGTCCCCATTCCTGGCAGGTTAAACTCCACAGAAATCTGGTAACAGGGTCAAATCAAAAATAGAAACAAACTAGGCAAACCAGGGATGGTAGGTAGGTGTAGATGTATAGATCATTGCTGTGAGGGGGTCACCAGAACCGGACTAGACAGCATCATCTCCAAGTAACACGTGTAAGATGCTCTTCCCAAGGACCCTTAGTGCCCACTTGCCACTTGCCTGACATAGAAGATATCACACAAATAGCAACATCATCTGTCCTTTTTCATGTTTACAAATCAAACAGTGGACAATCTTTGCTACCATCAAGATTTTTCAGCTAATCTTAGAACTAACCTGATTTCAGACGTGCTTGGACCAGCCTCCATATGTAATAATGTGGTAAGAACCAATACCGAGACTTGCGGGTTTCACAAGCATTCTGTCCGGCCTCATCAAACTACATCTGGCCACATCCACACCTGTAGCATAGCTTCTGTTTTTTTTTTCCTCTGTGGTTTAACATTACATATTTATTCTGTGACTATTAACATCTCCCCTAAAACATTGATGTCCCCGAGTGGTAGAATAAATGTTTATTTTGACCACCATAGTTCCCTGTATTTAGCAAATCAGCACTCACATAACGCAGGACACATTGTAAGTAGTTGACAAACTATGAATGAAGGGGTGAGACTGTATACAGTGCCCCTAAGTTCTTAGCTCCCCATCCATGGACAGAGTCTCATACTTCATATTCCTAATAAAATGGCCCCAGCTGCTGAATTCCATGAGTCTTGCCAATATGATCATGGAAGGCTGGATTGGACACCTAGGGTGGCTGCAGGGGTCTGATGGTCATAGCTTCCCCAGGGGAGTCTTGGCCGTGTATGTGAGCTCTCCCTAGGGATCTGGAGAATGGGCACACTGCAGAAGTCACCTAAGCACTGTTGTGGAATATTTGTTCTCACTGACATTCTCAGACTGCTAATAAAGTTTACCTAGAATCAGAGGCGGAGTCCGCAATTAGGTGACGGGAATTTGCCATAGAGGTTTGGGGGACCCAGCTGGGGTGGGCACAGGAGGATATGGTGAGGGGCTTAGAGAGATTCCTGGAGCCTTTGATCTGGGAAGTGTGGAAAGTTAGGGTCAGCTGTTCGTTCCCGCTTCACTCTTTGGATCCATCATGTTTTTACTTCCATATGTGACTCCCGAGTTTTATTAATAATAGAACAATGTAAGGAAATACTGCAGACCACTGCTCAGCCAGCTCAGCTTGAGAAGGGCAGCAGCAGTATGTGCTCCTACATAGAGGGCAGCAAGAAAGATTAGTCTCCATGCAAGTGTGGCCCTAAGTTGGGGAGTGGCCTACTGCATGGTTTGGATGTGAGCCCAGAATCCACTGATTGAAAATGATCTCCAAGTTCATGGTTTTAGAAGTGAGGCTTTCCTGGTTTGCTTTCTCCTGTTGATGGGATAAGACAATGACCAAAACCAACTTGGGGAGGAATGAATTTATTTTAGCTCTCAGGTTATAGTTCCTCATCAATGGGAGTCAAGGTGGAAACTAACGGCTTCAAGCAGAAATCAATATAGGAACACTGCTTCCTGGCTTTCTCTTCTGGCTTGATATCTGAGGGTTTCTGCTGCTGTGTGAAAACGCCATGACTCCAAACAATGTGGAGAGGAGCTCTCAGGCCACACTCCACTGCTGAAGGAAGTCAGGGCAGGAACCTGGAGGCAGGAGCTGATGCAGAAGCAACGGAGAAGTGCTGTTAATTGACTTGTTCCTTGTGGCTTGATCAACCTGCTTTCTTACAACATCCAGGACCACCATCCCATGGGTGGCACCACCTACAATGAGTTGGACCCTCCCATGTCAATCATCAAACAAGAAAATGTACCACAGGCTTGCCCACAAGCCAATTGGGTAGGGACATTTTCTCAACTGAAATTTCTCAGTTTTCGTCTAAAGCAGCTCCAGCTTCGGTCAAGTTGACTTGAAACTAGCCATCCTCTCGCTCACCTACACTCCTGTATAGTCCAGGTAGATCTGCCAAGAGGTGGCACCCCCCACACAGTGGGCTGGGTCCTCCTACATCAGCTAGCAACCAAGAAAATGTCCTATAGGCACACCCACAGGACCATCTGAGACCAGCAATTCCTCAGTTGAGAGTCCCTCTTCCCAAGCATGTCTGGATTTGTATTAAGTTGACAGCAGAAGCTATCAGTCACAGAGGCCTTTAGAAGGTGACCAAGTTGTAAGGGTGGGTCCCCCAGTGTGGAAGATACTGTGGCTGCTTCCCTTGGGACCCTTCCCTCGGGTTAGAGTATGACCAGCATCTTGTTATTTAGGTCCCAGCTCCACTGCCACCTCTCAGGAGACACCCACAATGCCATGAGACCCATTGTTAGAAGTAAGTTCAGTGTCATAAAGAAAAAGACCACCATGTCCAGACAAGATAAACTTACTCTTTTTGTTTATTTTTATTTTTCAAGACAGGATCTGGGGCTGGAGAGATGGCTCAGAGGTTAAGAGCATTGCCTGCTCTTCCAAAGGTCCTGAGTTCAATTCCCAGCAACCACATGGTAGTTCACAACCATCTGTAATGAGGTCTGGTGCCCTCTTCTGGCCTTCAGGCATAACGCAGAAAGAATATTGTATACATAATAAACAAACAAACAAACAAACAAACAAATAAATGAATATTTTTTTAAAAAAGACAGGATCTGCGTAGCCTTGGCTGTCCTGGAACTCACTATGTACATACACCAGGATGGCCTCAAACTCACAGAGGTCAACTTGACCCTGTCCCCCAAGTGCTAGAACTAAAGGTGTGGGACACTAGGCTAGGCTGGAGTAAACTGTACTCTTGCTCAAGAGGGTGTGCTAGTGTGTGTGTGTGTGTGTGTGTGTGTGTGTGTGTGTGTCTGTGTGTGTGTGTGTGTATGCTGGCATAAACTTTATTCTTGATCAAGAGGGTGTGTGTGTGTGTGTGTGTGTGTGTGTGTGTGTGTGTGTGTGTGTATGCTGGCATAAACTTTATTCTTGATCAAGAAGGTGTGTGTGTGTGTGTGTGTGTGTGTGTGTGTGTGTGTGTGTGTGTGTAAGAAAGGAAGTGGGAGAAGGGAGGGATTATGAATGAGGTCTGACCTCACAGTCTTATTCTATTGGCTAGTCTACAAAGAAGTGGCCACCAATACCTGGAGGAGGCAGGGGAAAGAAGTCGCTGCTCCAGGCCAGCAGATTCCTGGAACAGAGCAGTGGGCCTTTGTGTAAACAAAGGTTTTCCTGGGTGGGAAGATTCAAACACTTGCCAGTCCTACAAGGTGGTGGAGACAAAGAGATCTTAATTCCTTGTCCTAAACTCAAATTCATAGTGTTTGATAGAATAGATCGTATTTGATATTTCTCACACCCCAAATTTTTCCCAGGTAGTTTCTTAAGGCTTATTAAAATTCCTCAATTTAGAGATTTCTTTAAGTTGCTGGGGGACTGAATTGCCGGCGGCATTAATTCTGGTGTATGCATCTGGGGGAGCCAGAAGGCAGACTGTGGGACACCTCCTAGGGTCTGCCCCAGTTTGGAGCCACTTCCTCTCCCCAGTTCCAACTCTCCAGCCCTGCAGGCCTGTGCACCAGACCCATCTGGGGGCCCAGAGCCCTGCTGTGGGGTCATATGCCCATTCAGCATTTTGATGCCAGGCTTGGAGGACACCGGAAGTTTTCAATCCTAAGTCCAGAGCCCACTCTCTCTCCTTCCTTCCTGGCAGGAGCATTCTCTCCTCTCCTCACTGAGGATCCTGTTGTCATGCCAGTGGTATTCCAGCCCTCAGGAAGCAACCCCCTCGTGCAGATTTCTCTGTCACAAGACTCAGTAAGTAGTTTTTCAATTTCATTGCCAGGGGTTGTCAGGACAGTACTGAAAAAATTGCCAACGATTCTGAAAACAGCCCATGAATCTAGGGCAGAGCAGATGAGAACAAGGGAGCGCCTCAGCAGGGGCGGGGCATTGGCAGCCACTTGGAGGCGAGAGTTCTGGGCTTCCAGATTTCTTTGGTTGGGATCCGTGTTAATTTAAAAGATCAGTTCAGCAGTTTCCCCGGTTCCTCAGGCTGAGAAAGCAAAGGAGAAGGGAGACTTGGGGTGTGGGGTGGGTGTCTTTCTTCAGGAGGGAATGAGGATCGATCATTGAGGAGAGAGAGAGAGAGAGAGAGAGAGAGAGAGAGAGAGAGAGAGAGAGAGAGAGAGAGGTGTCATTGTCTAGGGGAGTTGTCTTATCTTCAGTTCAGTTTTGCAAACTTGGATGGCAGCTCAGCTCTGCCACCAGGGTGTTGTCTGACTGCAGGTGAGCAGCCTCCCTCTACACACTTGGAGATTTAGGGTTTCGGAACCAAATGAGATTTAGGGTTTCAGAACCAAATGAAAACAGAGTGTTTTTCACCTTCTCAGCTTCTGCCTTGTTCCTCCTACATCTCAGCTTCTCCCTGGCTCCTCCAAACCTCTCAGCTTCTCCGAGACTTCCTGATTCTATAAGGGACATCTGGTCTTAAATCTGAACTGTGAGGACTTCTCTGTGGCCCACAGGAGGTAAAGGACAGGAAAACACTAGGTTTTGTTCATTATGGGCTTCTCATGCCCGCCATGATTTTTCCAGTTGGCTGTACCCCTACAAGTTAACACTTACACCACAGTCTGCCTCTACACGGAAGATTAGTGGACAGCAATCAGTTATAGTCCCAAGAAGTTAAATGCAACAGAAATAAATGACCCATGCTCTGAGCAGTGTGATGAAGGCCCGCCACGGCTCTTCTATCTCAACTGGACAAAGGATCTTCCCTCAGTCCAATGTGGCCACGCAGTATGCACTACCTAATCAAGTAGCAGCTACCTCGGTTATCAGATCCACTGTCCGACAGCAGTGTCTGCATCCGGGGACCTTCACCTAACCAAGGCTTAAGGGTAAGGGCCTGGCAATTCAGATGTGCCAGGGAGAAGTTGTAAAACACTTGAGAATAAAAGAAACTGCCTTGAAAGGATGCGGAGATCCCTAAGATTGAAACAGCACAGGCATATGTAGGGCTCAGGACTAGCCGTGATTTCAGGTGATTTCAGGGGTCTTGGATAATGGGGTCGGGGTATTCATAACGTGGTAGATTTGTGATGTGGCTTTGTTTGTGGTTCCTATTATTTGGCAATTTTACCTATAAAAAAAAACTGAAGTCCACAGGTAAAGGTCCTGCTTCTGGAGGAGAGTCCCTGAGGGTGGGGCGTCCTCACAGACCCGTAGCCACTCCACCCCCCATCCCACCCACCCCCACCCGCTTCACCCCCAGCTTCCTTGCAGCCTCCTGTCAGCCTCCAGTTAAATGCAGCTAAGGTTCTTGGCCACATCAATGTAAATAGACTCCAGGTGAGACCAGGGGAAAGGGAATGTATGGAAGTCACCCAGGGTCTCTCAGAACAGATGGAAGGAATGGCTAACTAGGAAGGGTGGTGAACCAGAGCCACAGCAGGAGCGCTCCACAGACCCACACCAGCAATGCCGTTATGGCGCTGGCCCCTGCCACGTGCCAGCGGTGCAAAGGAGGTTGGGAAAGTGGGTATCTGGCATTCCCGCCCTCTGCAGGAAGGCTCTTCCCCTCTCCAAGAGTGGAGAACATTGAAAGACCAGGAACTAAGTTGACAACAAATGACAGCCAGGCTGGGTCAGGCCATGCAGCTGTGACAAACCAACCAACCGGATAACAGACGCTCAGTGACGTCAGGAACAGCTGAGGGCTCCTTTCAAGGTCACCCTTGATGAAAAGACTCGGGCTGATTAACCACTGTGCACCTTCGCTCCTGACTAAGAGCACTGCGTAGACACGCCTAATTAGAAGTTGCTGTGAGGTTGCAGGGAGGCAGGAGGGGAAGGAAGAACTGCCAATCTGCGCAGAATCTGGCCAGCAATCAAAGGTTCTTGCCTAGAAGTAACACACATCGCCGGGCCAGAAGGAGCTGTGCAGGCCTGCCTTGGGGTGAGCGAGTGCATGCTGCTTTAGGTCTATCCGCAAGATGGAACTAGCTGATAGGGATGGCAAGGTACCACACGGAACCTGCTGGCTAAGGCCGCCTGGCGAGGGGTGGCTAGCAGGACAATGGGGATTGAGACAAGAGCTGGGTTTTATTCCTGCTGAGGCACTGGGCCTATTCATTCCTCGATTGTATCTGCAAGTCAAGCAAACACCCGCATCCAGACAGACCCGAACTCAAACGCCATAGGGCAGAAATGGCTGTCCAGTGGAGGTCCCGGCAAGAACTTCTCATTGGGCCACAGTGGAACTGATCCCAGCCTCCAGAGCCCGCACGGGCAACCTTGCTCTTACTGTAGATACTTCATCACACACGCTCGCCTACAGAAACAGACATTTTACTCAGGGACCCTAGGTTCCCTCTGCACTAAGGAGCAGAGGGGTTTAGGGTGTGGGGAATCTGTAGGCCTTTGAGGCAGAGCTAAGTCACACTCTGTAACTTAGTTGTTACAGTGACAGATAACAGGACACAAGGGACAATGAATGGCGCTAGCGTGGGGGTGGGTGGATAAGGCACTCTGAGTACAGATCTGTTGGCCCTTTGAGCCTCCCACCCACAGGGCCCTCCTGGGCCCACATCTTTCCCTCAGATTTTAATCTTGAAACATTTTAAATGACCAAAGGACAAAACACCCAAGTTTCCCTCAATGCCCAATCCAGAAAGGTTCCTTGTAACCTTGGAGATAAATGAAGCCCACAGGAGAGGCCACTCATTTCCTCCCACAGTGCACTTGCTAATTTGTCCTAAATAATATGAATCCAACTTTTCACAGGCTTCTAGATCAAAAAGTTTAAGACAAAAAAAAAAAAAGCCGGGTGGTGGTGGCGCATGCCTTTAATCCCAGTACTCGGGAGGCAGAGGCAGGCGGATCTCTGTGAGTTCGAGGCCAGCCTGGTCTACAAGAGCTAGTTCCAGGACAGGCTCTAGAAACTACAGGGAAACCCTGCTTCGAAAAACCAAAAAAAAAAAAAAAAAAAAAAAAAGTTTAAGACTACTTTCTCCAGCCTGCTTAGTGGAATTTGAGGCTAACGGGGAAGGTGGAGGTCAGTCAAAGAGTTGCCCTAACCCAAGTCCTAGCCTATGTGGAAGTCCACAACAGCGGCATGTTATTAGAAATTTACTAAGGATCCAGAAGATTGCTACCAGGAATTGCCAGGACTGCTAAGCCTCTTGACTATTGTGGGGGAATTGGCCCTGCCGCTTTCCCAAAGACCCATCACCCACAAGAAGATATAAGCCACCAATCTAGGGCCCTCTGATGTGAAAAACCTGTGGGTTCTCCACTCTGTCACACGACCCTGGGACAAACCACTGATCAATCTCATTTCCAGTTTCTATGCGGTCTAGATTTCAGCTTGTGAGCACTCCCCCTCACCACAGGCTTTGGTGTAAATATCCTAATATCTAATATGTGTAAATTCGCTGAGTTTGGGGCAACTTCTCACAGAAAAGGCTTTTTGTTTGTTTCAGTGCCTGAGATGGAGCTCAACTGGAACCTGGATCTTGCATGTGATGGGCCAGCATTATATCTAAGCCACATCCTAGTCCTGAAAAGCTTTAATACTGAGACTTGACAGCAGTGATCTAAAGGGCGCCAGAAAACTAGATTGCTATCTTCTGAGACCGAAGTCCAAACAGTACTGCACTGGTTCAACCACTGTGCACTATAAATACAGCAATGGCACCCCCTGATGATCATCATTGTGTATTACATGTCTTGTGGTGGGAGAGGAGTGCATTTTTGAATTCCCTTTAGCAAGGCTTGGATTAGTAATAGACCTCCCATAATCTTGGTCATCTTTATCCTTAGTCTCAATCCTCAACAATACAGTTACAGCAGTTACAAAGGCAAGCATACAGGGAGGGCATCAGGAGTAGCACCTCTTTATAGTCCAGAGTCCCAGCAGCCACACCCAGGGCCCAGTGGCAGTGAGCATCACTTTCTGACTAGGTCACGGCAGATCATCCCAGTGGTTCCTGCTATACCAGGACATCCTGAAATGGTGACTAAAACATGTCCCTACCCACATACTCTGACCGAGCCAGACCCTGGCAACCCTAAGGGGCCAGGGTCACCCATCCACCCATCTGCAAAAGGCTAACCAATGAGACATGTTGGAAAAAAAGAAAGTAGATTTAACTAACGTGATCATGTTGGAAAGAGGCCTAATGGCTGTACCAAACCAAGGCTGTCTTCCCGAGTCCTCACCGAAGGTGTAGCTTTAAATGGAAACCAAGAGGCATGTATAATTAAACTAGTCAAGCCCACGGAGTCTCTCCAGCAAGGTGATCTTCAAGGTTGTCCGAATGGTGTAGCACTCTTCCTAGGAGACAAGCTTTGTGAGGGCTAAAGTTATGTTTTAAGTTTAAATGACTCTGCTTAAGAGATCTATAGAACAAAGATGCCTCTCACCTGCAAGCCCCACCTGCCCAAGGACAGATAAGTTCCTGGAATGCTGGGGGCTGTTGTTCGTGTAAGGTAACAAGCCCTGTGTTTTCACTTCTGTGAACAAGGTTGGTTGCTCCACCTGCATAGGATGTGCTCCATCACTTGTGGGCAGGAGGTGCGCGGGCAGGTGAACGGGAAAAGAAAATGGAAGGGCTCAGGACATGACCCTGAGCCGCGTGAGGAAAGGAGGGAGGGGAGCCGCCAGCTAAGAGAGACAGCCTGGGCTAAGAGAAAAGATGAAAAGATGAGGTAACCAAAATTGTAGTGAGGGGCAGATGGACCGCATTCCCGCTGCCCAGCTCCCGGCCACCGGCTAGCTTATACCCCAAAATAACGACACACAAATTGTATTCTTTTTTTTTTTTTTTTTTGGTTTTTCGAGACAGGGTTTCTCTGCAGCTTTTTTAGAGCCTGTCCTGGAACTAGCTCTTGTAGACCAGGCTGGCCTCGAACTCATAGAGATCCGCCTGCCTCTGCCTCCCGAGTGCTGGGATTAAAGGCGTGCGCCACCACCGCCCGGCTCAAATTGTATTCTTTTAAATACTGCCTGGCCCATTATTTTCAGCCTCTTACTCACATCTTGATTAACCCATATCTAATAATCTGTGTAGCACCACGAAGTGGTGCCTTACCGTTTAGTTTCTAGCATACATCCATCTTGGGCTGGAGCTTCATCGCATCTGGCATCTCTCTGAGGAGAGGCACGGCAGTCTGTCTAACTTAGGAGAGGCGTAGCATCCGACTGAGCCATCTACCTCACTTCCTTCTTCCTGTTCTGTCTACTCCACCCACCTAAGGTCTGGTCTATCAGATGGGCCAGGCAGTTTCTTTATTAATTATCCAATGAAATCATCAGATAGATAGAAGACACACCTACATCACAAAATGGCCAGATTATACAGGGAAGGTGTGATGGTTTGAAAGAAAATGTCCCCTGTAAACTCATAGGGAGTGGCATAGTAGGAGGTGTGGCCTTGTTGGAGCAAGTGTGTCCCAGTCACTTCCTGCTGCTTGCTGATCCAGACTGGAATTCTCAGCTACCTCCCCAGTTCCATGTCTGCCTGCACGCCACCATGTATCCATGATGATAATGGACGTAACCTCTGAAATTGTAAGCCAGCCTCAGTTAAAGATTTTCCTTTATAATAGTGGCTGTGGTTATGGTGTCTCTTCACAGCAATAAGACCCTAAGACAGAAGGGCAGCCCAGCCCCTGGGCTGGAGAAGTTTAGGATAGGGGGCAGGATATGCCAGCCAGGAAGGCCCTGTTACAGGTTAGAACTGAGGGGTGCAGGGAGAACCGGGGTGGCCCGCATCTGCTTTGATATGCTAAATAAGCTCTTCAGCCAGTCTTCCAAGGTTTGAGACTTAACAGCAGGAAGTACATCAGGATGTCTGCTAGCCGCCAGTTTGATGAAGGCAGGGAGTGCACAGCCTTGTGGGTTTTGTCTTTGTAACTACCTGACTGATGTCATTCACAGCCATACTCTGGGAATCCCAGGTATGGACCTGGCCAGTGTCCATCATCCTGACATGTATTTAACAAATTTTACTCAAAAGTTGTGGTAGTGGTCTTATTCTTGCCCAGTGGCATCAACAGCTTTCCCTCTGGCTGGCACCAGACTTAAATCTATTTCCTCTGTCGGGCTGAGGTCTTTTAGGGAGAGCCTACTGGCTTTATTGCATACCATTGGTTCAATATTCTGATAGGGCAGGGCACAAGCTCTTAAGAATATCTTCATTCCTGCCAGGACGGTTGCGCTATTCTGCAACTCAGAAACAGGGACTTTTAACCAAGTGTTGTACTGAGCACCAAAGACAAAATAAACAATCGTGGTTTCTACTGAAACCACTTATACTCTGGGTAGGGCTGGGAGGTAGAGGGTGCAGACGGCCAATGAACCTATAAATTATTCACTTCCAATTACAGCAAGTGCTTTAAGAATCTGGCTCAACCATAGAGCACATCAGGCCTGGGGCCAGAAAAGTTTTTATGAAGAAAGAGAATGAGATGTGGTGTTACTAAAATTGAGACTAGGCAGGCCAAAAGAAGAGTGACACACGCCCTGCCCGCCCCCCCTCGGAGAGGATGGGGTTGAGCGATCCCTATTAGGTCGGTCCTTCCTTAGATTTCAAATATGAGAGATTAGCATGGATCATTGGTAGAAACAGACTTGAGATATCCCACAGGATCGTAACCTATTATGAGAGAATGTGATTAGTTTAACCTCTGGGGCCGGCTGGGCTGATGGTAAAGGCGTATGGACTAGAAGTGGTTACTTGTCTTCAGAGCTTGTGGGTAGTAAATGTTGGGTGAGAGCCTCTTGGATCCCTGCCTAGGCCTCATCTTCCCCAGAGCCAAGGGTATCATAAAATTTATTCACGTCTTTTCTAGTGCTCATGTGGCATGAGTAGCTGCAGGAAATGTAATTCTGAGAGTTGGGGATGTTGAGTCAATGATCAGCCAAAGAATAAAAGGTAAGGAGGTGGTGGCACATGCCTTTAATCCCAGTGCTGGGGTGGGGGGCGGGGGGAGCAGAGTCAGGCAGATCTTTGTGAGTTCAAGACCAGCCTGGTCTACAAAGCTAGTTCCAGGACAGTCAGGACTATTACACAGAGAAACCTTGTTTCAAAACAAACAAACAAACAAACAAAAAATATCAAATATGATCTTTTCTATAAAATATATAAAACTTGAGCCAGATGTGATGGTGCACGCCTTTAATCCCAGCACTCAGAAGACAGAGGCAGGCAGATCAGAGTTTGATACCAGCCTGGTCTACATAGTGAGTTTCAGGACAACCAGGGCTACACAGGAGAAACCTTGCCTGGAAAAAATCAAATACATACATAGAACAAGGAATTAAGATCCTTTTCTCTCCCCTCCCCTACCTCGTAAGACTTGCAAATATCTGAATCTTCCCCACCCAGGAAAACCTTTATTTACACAAAGGCCCACTCCTCTCTTCCGGGAATCTGATGGCTGGGAGTGACCCTTTCCTCCTCGGAACAGAGCCCCCACTCTCCTTCCTTCTCTATTTCCTTGCCTGAATTCTTTACAGATGGTGAGCCTGGAGCCTAGCCAATGGGGAAAAGACACAGCCACCACTTTCCTTAGAATAAAAACCAAATGCGTTTCCCGTTGAGGTGTGTCCGCTCCCCTGCCTGTTCCCGCCCCAGGACACCCTCTAGATTAAGACTAAAGGATTCCTTGCACAGACATTGCAGCTGGAGCGATGGTCTCCCTTTGCAATCCCAAACTTATTCTAACAGTGGCAACAACGAGGAATTCAGTACAGACTTGTAGTTGTGAAAGCTAGGGTATTATTTTACTCGTAAAATGACAGCTAGTTCTCAGGTCTGTGGATATCTTAGGAACTGAACACAGGAAACCTGAGTTATAATCCTCCTCTGCTTCTCGATATATGACCAGAGTAGTTCGTTCTGTTCATCTGCAGAAAGAAATAGCAATGCTGGCTTTCAGGTAGCTGTGGAAGTGTTTAAAGAGGGCAGTGGTATTACTTCTAGCATATTCTACTTACTGGCTCTACTATTAATACTGACAATATTTAATATTGAAGAGAAAATCCATACCTGCAAGAAAGACTTAATAGCAGGTTTTTTTTCTTCAATTATTTTATGATTTTGTAAAATGAATCTGTGTTGCTGTTAAAAATCAAACAGACAGGTACAAACTTTGAAAAAGACGTATTTCTTGTAGGCCTGATAGATAGCTCAGTGGGCAAAGGCATTTACCACCAAGCTTGAGAATGGGAGTTCGACACCAGGGCCTACATCATAGGAGGGACCAATGCCTTTGTCCTCTGATCGCCGCACAAGCGCTGCAGCACGTTCCACTGCCCCTCCCTGTCACACAAAATAAATGTAAGGTTAATTTTATTAAAAAAGAAATATGATCAATCCATTGTTAACCAAATTTTCCAGATCACATTGTTGAAGGTTGTGGGCGTTGAGAGCATGTCAAAAGCAGAGGCTGCCAGACATGGAAACAGAGTTACTGATTCAATCTTTAAAGTGTAAATCTTCAAATCAGCTCACTGCTCTGTGGGGCGGTCTGATTTGGGAAGGCTGCAGTGACTGAACAATTTCAAGCCCTTGCTAAGGCTTGAGCCTACAATTCCCATGCTGTACCGCGAACTAGCGCGAGCGAGCCAATTGCCTGCCGGGAATTGTAGTTTTCTACGGCCAGGCCCAGTCTATAAGAACTTGAGCGATGGCTCCAGGAAACCAACCGTCCCACAATGCAAAGGCCACCGGTGACGCCATTAGACGAGCGCCTGCAGCGCTGCGAGCGGGGAGCGCCGTGGCCCCCGCCGCCTCCCACCCTGCCGCCTCCGTCGCCGCCGCCTCCGTGGGGCCCTCCGTGTCTGCGCAGCGCGGCCCGCGGCTCCCGGAGGAGCATCCGAGCGCGGGGCCCGGCGCGGGCGCGGGGCGCGGCCATGGCGGACGGTGCGGGAGCGGGCGCGGCGGGCCAGGCCTCGGGACCGGCGGCGGGCTCTAGTGGGGCAGGGGGCCCGGTCAACCCCGCTTCGCTACCTCCGGGAGACCCGCAGCTCATTTCTCTCATAGTGGAGCAGCTCAAGAGCCGCGGCCTGTTCGACAGCTTCCGCCGGGACTGCCTAGCTGACGTGGACACCAAGGTACCGGGGCCGTTGGGGGGCGAGGTGGTGCACCCCGCTGTTTTGACTTGCTAGCCGCTGGGTTGGAGGTAAAACAAAAGGCGGCTCGGGAGCCTCGGGGACGCGCGGCGGGAGCAGTACCGGCGCCTTCCGAGTGGTGCACACCTGAGCACTGCTCTTGCCCATCACTTACCAGCTGTGATTTTAATCAAGTTGCCTTTGGAGATTACAGCTGCACACATACAGCTCCCTCCATCCGAAAGAAACCCATGTTTTTAGAACAGTCGGGAAAGGCAGAGTGCCTTAGGAGCGCAACCCATTTTCTGTTCACCACCAAGGTGGATTGGACCACACGGTAGTAGTTATTCCCTTTTCCCAGAGGAATGATTTGCAGGCTTTTATTTGGTCAAATTGGGATAAGCGTAAAGTCAGCATCCTTATTTTGTATCCTTTAACTAATTTAAAGGGAGTTGATGCTTATGTTAGATTCAGTGCAGATTAAGGTGGTGGAGTTGGGGCCTCTTTACTGACCGAGAGGGCTTTAGGGGTTGTTCCACATGCTGTTAGGGCGGCATGTTCCTCAAGCCAGCTGGTCTAGATAGGCCTCAGCTGGTGGCTTGGCTGTCATCTGCAGGCTGCCTGGGCCTGCGTTATGGGTTTGATGTGGGGTTAGGTCTGCCCTGCCTATACACAGATCAGTCCATGAGCCTTGCAGATAGGCCATCCTTCCCATTTACAAATTCTCATTCAGAGCCATGCCTGAAGGCACAGTCTCAGTTCAGTCTTGGAGACACTGACAGACCACTCAGCATGGGTGTAGTGAAGAGGTGTTATCTGTCTTCCCTAGGAGATTGGGAGGAGGCTGGGGTCTCAGGACACCCATTCCCAGTATGCACAGGGAATTTCCTAGTCTTGTTCTCCAGCTCTTAGGAGCACTTAGAGTAAGTGCCTCCGGCTCCTGTAAGGGTCACACCTCTGCCTGGCAACATGCAGAGGTCTCTTGGCATTAGCTATAGTGACTCTTGCTGAGGCCTGAGTGGCCCTTTCATTTGGAGGGCCCTCTCCTGGGTGTACCCCTGCAGACACCCACTGTGAGGGGAGCAGGCGGGATGTTTGCATTATATGGATGCAAATTACTGAAACTCAGGAGTCAGGCGACTCATGGAAGGTCACCTCGACCTAGAACCAGTTCTTTGCAGAAACCGCCTGCATCTGTGCGTGGCCACACTGCAGCTGGAGGGCACCTTTGTTTACTTTTCAGGTCCTGAAAATTACTGTTTAAATGCAGGCAGAACAATACTTATGGGCCCTCACTTGAGGAGATAGGTAGATTTATATAGGTAACCTGCCCTGTGCCTAGCCAGTGCTAAGCAGATACCCTCCCGGCTGTTGATTCATAGCTCCCTCCGTACTGCAGGGTGAGTTCTGAGGTCAGGTGGAAGTCTGCTTAAACGAGAAAAATGTGTTTCTTCTCTGAAAAGCAGTTTTCTGAATGGCTCGTTTCTACAACTTTGGCACATGCACTAACTTGGTCTCTTTTTCTGAATGTCTCAGCCAGCTTACCAGAACCTGAGGCAGAAAGTAGATAATTTTGTGTCAACACACCTGGACAAACAGGAATGGAATCCTGCAATGAACAAGAACCAGTTGCGAAATGGGCTGAGGCAGAGCGTGGTTCAGTAAGTAAAGCCGTGGGGGAACAGTGGGTGTCCCAGCGTGCTGCTGTGGACTGCCCTTGGTTCATGGCCTCCTGGCGGATGGTGCTTTGTAGCTGGGTGAACAGAGCCTGGAGTACCCACCGCTCCCTCCGGGCGCCTCCTGGGTGTAGCCATTCAGTGGTAACTCTGGTAGGGCTTCCGGATTGTGAGGCTCAGTTCTTTAACACTTTCAGTGTGATCTGAACATGAGAGAGTTTTATGCCAGGATGCCAATATTAGGGGGCAGGCTAGCTGGGCTTCACCTGCCAGAGTGTGGTGACAGTTGACAGGAAGATGTCCTGGAAGCCGTTGTCATTCACAGACTAGAGACGGCACTATAGAAGACTCACGTGAGTGGCCTTTTGTCACTGGCACACCGGGGATGGGTTATAGATTCCAGATTTTTCATGATTTTTGGTCTGTCCAGAATCCATTTTGGCTTTTAACACCAGGGCTTGTATTCAGCACTTCTTACCCCACTAAATTGTTGAATAAAAGCTTATGGAGCAGGACCTTGAAAACAGAAATGTCAGGGAATTGTGAGGAAAGCAAGTCTGGGAAGACTGGGGAATGACTGCATTTGCCACCAGTGCAGAGATGTGTGGCCGGTGGTGGCTGCTGAGGGCGTGAAGGGAGCTGGGCTGAGATAGCTGGAGTGCAGGGGCTCTTATGATGCTGCTGGAGATCTTAGTTGTGCTGGTGCATGCCCAGAGGCTCATATGGTAGGAGTTGATCCTCAGTGAGTTTAGGCTGATGTGGCAGGAGCCGGGAGGTGTTGAGGTCATGGGACCTTCATCTTTGTGGCACTGAGTAAGTTCTTTGAGAATCAGTTGTTGAGTTCAGCCAAATGTGGTGTCTGTCACACTCCTGTTACCCCAGCACTCGGGAGACTGAGGTGGGAAGATTAGGAGAATCAGACAGTCTTGGTTATAGTGAGTTCCAGACCACCTCACCTACCCAGTGAGACCTCTCAGAAAGAGGGTGGAAGGAGGTGGGGAGGTGAAGAGGTGAGTTCAGCTGCATTTCTCATCAGGCTGCCTAGTCTGTCTTGGCATCTGCATGCTCATCACGTTGCAAATAGGGACCTTAGACTGCTGGCACTGTGCTGTTTGGACTTTGAGTCACTTGCTCATGAGCCAAGTATACTTCTTTATACATTTATTTCCAGCCTCAGGTATTTGTTACAGCAACGCAAGGCAGGCCGGGTAAAAATACACATTTGAGTGTGAGTCATCTGATCCAGTCTGGATTGTACTGGCCCCAGATTCCTAGCTTGGTTCCTATGTAGTATGTTAGATAAGGCGCTAACACTAGAGGTGTCTGGCTAAAGATGCATGAGCATCCTAGTATATTTCCTTGCAACTTCTTGGAACTATACAGTGATTTTGAAATTTAAAAGGTTTTAAAAATAGAAAAGGATTTTGCTAACAAGCGCTATAGTACTCACTGTGTGGCTTATGATCACTGAAACCAATCTTATCAGTGAAGAAAATTAACACCCACGTAAGTCTGGCTCTCTGTGCACTAGGGGAGTGTGGCCTCTACAGCTGCCCATGCTGTCTCTTAGTCTGCACAGTGCTGCTCCCTTTCTCAAGGTGAGTTCGGTTCTGCTCATTGCACGCCCGGTCTTTGTGTCTCACCAGTTGTCATAGACACCTCACCTGCTTTGTGTTGCTGGAAGCCACTTCTTTTCTGGCTGCTAAGAATAAATGCTGAGGAAAACTGAGGCACAAGGCTTGCTGCCTTTGAATGCAATTTCACCCTACACCTGTGACCAGACTTGTGCAGTTTGTCACATGTGTGTTGGCCTTTGGAGCAGTCTGTTGAGTGTTGTCTGGTTCCTCTGTACAAAGTTGAGACTGCATTAGGAATGGTGGTTTGCAGGCAGCTGTGAACCCCCTCAAATGAAAGACCAGTGGTCTAGACTGGGGAAAATGGATGTTTGCTGGGCTCTTGAATGGCACTTGGGGCTTACTGGTGCAGAGGAGAACTCTTGAGAACCAAATAACAGTAGTTTGTTTGTTTCCTCAGGTCAGGCATGTTGGAAGCAGGAGTGGACAGGATCATTTCTCAGGTGGTGGACCCCAAACTAAATCACATCTTCAGGCCACAGATAGAGCGAGCAATCCACGAGTTCCTGGCAGCCCAGAAAAAAGAAGCTGTGCCAGCTCCTCCCCCAGAACCTGAAAGCCAGGATCCTCCAGCGCCATCCCAAGATTCTTCCTAAGGTTTAATAACCTATCTTTCCGTTCTTGCTGGTCAGTGTGTGAGATGGTTAGAAGCAGGGAAAGCTGTAATTGGATGTGTTTCACCTGATCAGAAGAGGGTGCTGGAAGTGGCGCTCAGCCGGTGAGCCATCTCAGTGAACTCAGTGCCGGCACGCTCCCATATCGGTGGGTGTGCTCTGTGCCGCTAGAGCCGAGCATCCAGGTCACCAAGGAAACCTCATCAGGAACTGTTGTGGCAACTGGTTTGCACAGGGGACTTATGTAGAGGTCATTTTCTCTGAGATTGCTTACATGTGGCTCTCCCCTGCTGATAGTTGTGGTTTTCATAAAATCAAGCAGCATCCCCAAGTGCTGTCTCAAGTGAGACACTCGCCGTGAGTTCTGTGTAGCCGCTATGATTGCCGTGCAGTTCTATTCTCTTTGTCTCGGGTTTAGGATCTAATCTAAACTTTAAAAATAGCTGGAGACACAGGTGAATGCTGCTGTGCCTGGTTTGGGGAACCACTGGATGAGCAGTAGACCTTGCCCGCCTTGGTCACACCCCTGGGGTGGGTTCTGGTCCCTTGTTTTGCTGCTAGTAAGTCAGTTAAGATACTGATACTAACAAACTGGGTAGGGAGGCAGTTGACCTAGGCCTTTGACCATGAGCAGTTGAAAGACTATCTTCTTGTGCCTCTTGGGAGAGAGTAAAACATTTATTTTAAATTTTTCATTGTAAATTCTTTTAGGAACATATGGAGCCTTATCAAAAGTAGCATTTTGACATGATTATCTTTTTTTTTTTTAAAGGATATACCTGATACCTTTGGAAAACTCCATTTAATGAAGAAATGAAATGGATTCCGGTTTCATACAAATGTAACTTTAGTCGACCATGTCACTCCTGATGTCAAGATTTTGACCTTGACTCTAGTGGTGTCCATATTGGATGGTCAGCAAGTTTGGTGGTGGGACGTTATTCATACTTCCGCATGAATTGTGCTGCCTTTGGCCAGCCTGTCCAGGGGTCTGAGCACAGTATAGACACTACAGAGGTTTAAGCACTACGTGACTTGGGCTGTCCTGATCAGACCTTTATACTTGAACCTGGACACTGCATGTGGATGTTAACGCTTGTGCTCTGCAGTGTGCAGAAGCCAGGCTGGGGCTAGCCGGTCAGGACAGCAAAGGGCCATGGGAGCAACTGTTTGACAGTGGGTTTTGATATCATTGCTAGAATTATAGGCTGGGATGTGCAGCAGTTAGCGTCAGTAGCCATAAGGTTATTGTGACCTTCCTGTACTTGGGGATTTTAGTGGTTTCCTTTCTCTTATCAGAGGTAACTTGGAGCCCTGGAGTGAGTGAGGAAAGCCCCACCGCTTCTGTCCTGGCCTCTCCCTAGCCACAGGCGAGTCACTCTGGATGTGCTGCTCAGTTCTTGTGTTTGTGTTTTGAGAAGAACACCGTTAGTAATAAATAGCAGACGTTTTTACAATAAAGTCATTTGATGATCTTTCCCTAAAGCCTCAACAGAATCTTAGCACCTCTGTCTGTGGAGGTGGCTCCCCTTTACCTGCCTGCCTGCCTTCTCTGTACAACATGTGACTTGATGGGAATGAAGGATTGCTGGCTGGAACTTAAAAAGCATCCGGACTCAGGCTGGGCGATGCAGCTGTCAGGGACAGGTGGGTGAGTGTTCCAGCTCATCCCGAGCTTGGATGAGTATCAGTGCCCCTGGTATTCCAGGGTGGGCTGTGGGATCTGGGTGTTATTGGCCTGGCCTGGGGTGGGATGAGAAAGGGACAGGTTGCATGTGTGAAGGTCAGAGGTCAGCTGTGGATATTGGTTCTCTTCTACCCCGTGGATCCCAGTGATTGGATTCAGGTAACCAGGCTTGGTGGCAAACAGCTTTACTCACTACCCTAGAAGTTTGTATCTCACAAGCCCCCAGGTGATGCTGGGCCTTGGATGTAGCAAAGATTGCTTCAAACTTAGAGTCCTTGTTCTTAGTTGAGTATACTGTTGATACTGTTGATCTAACTTGGGTTTGGAGGTTTTGTGGTGCTGGGGGTAGATGAACCCGGTGTCTTTGCACCTGCTAAGTGCATGCTCTGTATCTGAGCTACGTGCCCAGCCCAGATCTAACAAAAATTCAGCCTAGCTGATTGTTTCTCCCTTAAGAAAAATGTTTCCTTTCCACAAATCCCTCAGGGAGGACTTTGCTTCCTGTCAAGAGCTCAGCAAGATTTTTGCAGCACCTGCGCTTGTGTTAAAAACAAGCTGGCTCGGGCTGGAGAGATGGCTCAGAGATTAAGAGCACTGACTGCTCTTCCAGGGGTCCTGAGTTCAATTCCCAGCAATCACATGGTGGCTCTCGGCTATATAAATGAGATCTGGTGCCCTCTTCTGGCATGCAGGCATGCATGTATACATAATAAAAAACAAAACAAGCTGGCTTCATCCTCAGCACAGGTGGAAGTGACCGCAGAGATGTGATATATTTCCCCCTCCTAGATGTGGTACCATCTCCATGGAACAGGTTGCTGGCCTTGTCAGGACAGGAACCAAAGTTCTCAACAGCTGGGGACAGAACACAGTCCTTTACCCTACCGTCCTGCATGTGCAGAGAAGTGTCTCATCCCTAGACGGTCCTTACATCCTAAGGCTACACAACTGTCCCACCTAAGGAAAGCTGGCGCGACAGACCAGCTCAGGGGAAAGCCTACTCAGCTTTGTGTGTGTTTTAAGCAGGCAGGTTTCAATCTGCGTTCTCTCTTTGCTTTTCCCATGACTGAAAAAGATCCAACCAGATGCCCAGAAGTGCAGACTTTGACAGTTGCCTGCCCAGAGCTCAGGGCCTCCACAGTTCTGCCCTCACATTTTCCCAATAAGACTCAGGCAGAGTTGAAGGAAGCAGGGCTTTGTCATATTAGAGAGACTTGTGCTCTTAGAAGATGGACATTTGGCTGAATCAAGGGGAAAGAAATGCCCATGCTCCCAAGGGGGAGGTGTAGTCAAGACAACCCTGTAAGACTCAGAGGCAAGGAAAAGTACTGCCTTAGCTGATTGGTTGCCAACCAGATCTGTGCAGATCCCTGCATCTTTAAGCTTTGGGTATTGATTGGGTTTATCACACAGGACCTTTAAGGAAATCATGGTCTAAGAAGTAGTACAGTTCTTCCCCCCCAGGAAGGTTAGCCCACCAAAACTACTTCACCTATTAAACACCTTGCTTTAAACATTCTGTTTTGCTTTTTAATATTTTAGTTATTCCTTTAAGAATGCTCCACAATATAGTTTGATTATGTTCGCCCCCAACTCCTGTATTCATTTCTTGGCAAGATGTGATTTGTAGGTGGTCTTAAGTGAGTGGCTTCTCTGAAAAAGCCATTGCGAGAGCTGTGTGGAGCATGGGGCTGACTTCTAGGATATGATCAGCACCGGGAAGGGCCTTGATCAGGGGCAGCAGAGTGGTCCCCTGTTCTGAAGCTCCCTTGTGTGAATCAAAATCAGCTTGCTACCGGAGACCTTAGTTCCTGGCATGTTTCTAATTACTAGCTTGGCACTGACCCAACCTACCATCTAGAGCCAATTGTGTGAACTCCAGGTGCTCAGATTTGTGGCTTCTAGAGAGTGGGTTTAGCCTTGCTAAACAAAGTCACTGTGTCTCATCCTCTACTAATTCAGAGTTTGGCACGTTCTTGTGTGCTGTGTTAGCAGCCCTGTGAGCTGGAGAAACACCAGATGCATCCCAGCAGTATGTGGACACACTGGTTCCAAAAGGCAGCGTCATATTGTTCTGCAAAGGTGGCCATCCACACATGTGCAGCCTTGGGTATACCTGTCGGTGCCACTGCAGGAAGCCTCTTCCAAGGCTGGTGACGTGACTTGTACTGATAGACTAACCACACAACTCACATGACTGTTGCAACACCACCTGGATGGTGATGATGCGTGTCTCTGAATTCCCTCGTAGTCCCTTGCAAGGACCGCCTTTGGACCTCTTAGCTTAGCCGTGCCTGCATGTAGCTCAGCTCCCAAGTGGTCCTTTGATACTGAGTTGGCTCAGGAAGCTCAGCATTACCTGGAGCTGCCAAAGGCCCTTGTGAACCAGAAAGGTCAGGAGAGATGTCTGTGGGGACCTGGCACAGTCGGGGTTTGTGTTGAAGGCTGTTTAGATGAGGATGTGGCTGCCCGCCCTGTGTCCTGTGGATACTAAGGACAGGCCAGGAGAGTTGACACGGTACATCACCAGTTGTCAGTCACCTATCTAAGGTAGTATCTTCAGGGCTGGGCTCCAAGGTCACGTGGTAGTAATCATGCATGTTCTCTCTTAAGGAGCTGACCCTCCTTCATAAGACAGCTTTTCACCAGGAGACTTCTACTTATCAGTCTTCCCAAGAAGAAGTAAAGGAACCAAGAGTCAGGCCCTGTTTTGTGCATGGCCTTATGTGATTTTCACAATTCTGGAAGGATAGTCTCCGTTCTGTGAAGAAATGAGGGCTCACAAGGTGAAGGACCTGTTCATAGCTAACTGAGGAGCAGGGATGTGCAGCCAAGGCTTGTCTTCCCCACACCTGTGGTTACTCTGCCTCTGTTACTTGTTCATCCATGTCCGTCCTCTGGGGTTAACTCATTTCAAACCTGGGTTGCATCAAATGGTTTGAATTGTGAAGCCAGTGGTCTCATCTGCCCAAAAGGGAACAAAGAAGTGTAAACTCGCCATGTGTTTGCCATGAGTAGTGACCAGGGTATAGCTGAAAACTAGAAGCCTATCTTCCCCTCCTGTCATAGGCCCTTTTTGAAGGCTGAGTAGTATTCCCTTCTGTGTGCATATCACATTTTGAAAAGCATGGCTAATGGCTAATTTTTAGCACAAAACAAATCACCCAGGACACATCTCAGAACGTACACAGTGTGAAATGTATGCTGAAAACCTTCGATCTGTCTCGAAGAGGGATCTGAGCTCCCTCTGAGCAGGTGCTGACCTGCAAACGTTGACAAGACAGCGAAAGCAGGTGACGGCCCCTGCATGTAGCACAGCTAGTCACCTGGACAGTGGTCCAGGAAAGCCAGAGCGAGCTGGGGGCCACACTGACCTGCTGGGTTCCACGTATGTCCATTCTATACTGTCTTGTACCCTACCCCATCCCATGTGCTTTCCTCCCACTGCCCATGTCTGATCTTGCCTGGGACTCATTCCCCACGGCAGCTTAGACCATTGTAAACTTGCCTAGCAAACTTGGTAAATACCCATGAAACTGTTCTCATGGTCTGTGAAGCTAACAGAAATGTATTTATAGCCCCAAAGTTATTAATAGGGTTTTTCTGGTTTCCATTCTAAGCACAGATCTCTCCATAAATGCTTGGGGGGAGGCGTTAAAAACACTGGAGTGTTATTGGGTGAAATCCCCATGAAGGGAGCATTGTGCAATGCCACCCCAAGTTACCTTGTTAAGTCTATGCTGGGAACACGTGGTTTGTTGTAAAAATGAGTCCTTTGACACAGAGGACTCAACTACTTCTGTGCCCTTTGCCCCTGCCTCTCCACATGTCCCCAGGAAGATGTGTGCACAGTTGACACTGGTAATATGGCTCCTTTATTCATAGAACCTGACAGCTCTAGGAGACAGGCTGGACCACACAGGGTGCTGTTTGCCCAGGCCAGTTATGGGTCCGTGTGGCCTAACCACAGCCAGCTTCAGAAGCCAGCTGGCTCCTTCCTCTGTGCCCAAGCCTGAGTCTTAGAACGCACCACTCCATGAGATTCAAGGCCTCCCCACCCCCCTGGGGGGTGGCAGAAGAGGCAGCACATGGCTGTCCCAGCCTGCAGCCACACTAAGCGGTGGCATGTCCCACTGGGCACTGCAGGAGTGGAAGGAGGCATGCGGTGAGAGCCTCTGAAGGCGGCAGAGCACCCCTCTTCTCTGTGTGTGCCTTCTGAGTAGCAGAGAGGAAGGGGGGTCCTCCCCTGACAACAGCCAGCTCTAGGCCTACTCAAACCATGTGAGGTGTTAGAGAAAGGGCACCAGGCCCTGAATGGAGATTGCCAGCCTCGAGGTGTGGCTAGAGCCTGGGGTTCACCCATCCCACCTGTGTAGGTGAGGCTGCTTGTTTGTTTCCTGGCCACCTAGACCCAAAACAATCACACAGAAACCATATTAGTTAAAACACTGCTTGGCCTATTAGCTCAGGCTTCTTATTACTAACTTGTACATCTTAAATTAACCCATTCCTATTATTTTATATTTTGCACGAGGCTCGTGTTTTTTGGGGTAAGGTTGGCCATTTGTCTCCTCCTGTAGCTACACGGTGTCTCTTCGACTCTGCCTGCTCGCTCTCTGCATATCTGTTCGGATTTTCCTCCTAGCTTTACTCTGTTAAGCCATTGATCGAAAGCAGCTTCTTTATTAGCCAGTGGCCATAAAGCATATTCACAGCATGCAGAGGGGAGTCCCACATCACCTCCAGGACTCCCACAGGAAAGTGGGGGTTTAATGGCAGGATCCAGCAGAGGTGGAGAGTCAGCTAGACAGGACCACATCTATACAGGCTTCTGAGGAGAGCTGTCAGAGCTAGGGAGGGGAGGCATGCAATACCTGCTGGCTGTCATGAAGGTCGTTTTGGGGGACACTGACAGAACTCATGCCTATCTACTGAGCAGTGACAGACGCAGGGGTACAGAGTCAGTGCTCAACCCGAACCCATGGGCTGGGGCTGGTGTTCCTTTAGAGGAGGGAAGGGACAGGAGTAGAGTGGGGGTGGGTAAATGGGTGGATGAATGGGTGTGCAAGGATCGAACAGGGTTGAGTGGAGCAGACTAGAAAAGGCACAGAGAGAGCACAGGCAGCAGATAGGGTAGGGGAGGCAGCAGCAGATGGGGTGGGGTGGGGCAGGATAGGACAGAGCAGGCTTAGATGGAACACAGGCCACAGGATCCACCGACACCTCCCCATCCTTGAGGGAGGCGGCCTCTGCATCTGTGCTGCCATGGCCAGCACTGCTACATTCTCTTCATTAGGCTTCTTCAGCTCCGCTGTTGTCATAGCTACGCAGGAGCAGTGTGCATCATCAGTGACCCATTGGACCATCCCACCATCCCAAAGGCCAGGACAGTCACAGCTCCCATTTTACAGAGTTTCCTGGCTAGGCTGGCAGTGGCAGGAGGCCTGGGAGCCTAGGTCAAGAAACATGTCTCCCTCAGGGAACCAGGTCTGAATCCTGGGGAAGGGAGATGTGAAAGACAGACGTCAGAGCTGGATATAAGGGCAATAACCACCCAGACGTGCCCTAGAGTGGGCTTACCTGACGCAGCAGGTGGAGTGGAGGGCACCTCTTCACTGACAATGCCACAGGAGGTATAGGCTGACTGTGACCTTGAAGAACTCCCTCCCCCCAGCTTATACCCCAGGGGGCATTTACAGATGTCAGGTGACCTTTTTCCTCTCTGTTCCTGACTCGTGGAATGGGCAGTGGACACTCAGCCCACAGGAAGCAGAGCAGCCATGCCTGTTGAATGGTAGCTAAGCATCCAGTCACTAAACAGTAGCTGTTGCAGAGACTGCTGAGTGCTGAGGGATAATGCTTTTGTACACTGTAAAGATTTGTCACCGTATTGGTTTAATAAAACACTGATTGGCCAGTAGCTAGGTAGGAAGTATAGGCAGGGTAACCAGACAGACCAGGAGAATTCTGGGAAGAGGAAAGGGAGAGATGCACTCACTAGCCAGACGCAGAGGAAGCAAGATGAGAATGCCTCACTGAGAAAAGGTACCAAGCCATGTGGCTAAACAAAAATAAGAATTATGGGTTAATTTAAGTTGTAATAGTAATAAATAGTTAATAATAAGCCTGAGCTTATAGGTCAAACAGTTTATAATTAATATAAGCCTGAGCTGGACAGAAACTTTCATCTACAGCTGAGTCCCCTGCCTGAGGGGAGCCAGGCCTCACCATGTAGAAGTGGCAGAAGCAGTCAGCAAGGCTCCAGTGCCCTGAGAAGCAACTCCATAGCCTCGTGAGCAGGTGGAAACAATGGTTGGTTAATGAGTCTCAGCTCTATCAGCTCCTACCACAGAAAGGTCCTCTCTGAAGCTCAGACTCGTCTATAAAGTGGATGTATTTGAGGATTACAAACTGTAAGCAGGAGCTATTGGTATTCATTTTGCTACAGGAAGCAAGATAGCCTAAGTAAAGAACACAATGTTTGCCCTCGGAGATCAGTGCTTGATGTCGCAGCTCCCGAGTAGAGCTGAGCAGCCTTAGGTGAGTGTCTGCATCCCTCTGTTTCCTCCTGATATGGAGCAGGTGGACCAGATGCCTAGGCAGCTCCCCTAGTTTGGGCCACAGTGAGATCGGGTGGCTGTCCCTGTGCTCAGCAGAGCCAGGCCTTGGTCTGACCTCATTTGCCATCATTTTGCACCAGGTCCCCAGCTTTCCAGATGAAAGACTTGAAAGGTGTCTTTGTGGAGCTCCCACCCAGGCCCAGTGAAGAGCCAGTGTCATCTATGTCCCTCTATAAACAGGTCCAAGGAAGTGACCTCACTTGGACACCACCCCCTGGTATCCCTCCCTGGAGGGATGGCCGAGCCAGAGGACAGTCAGAGGGTGCCAAGTTGGTTTGAAGGAAACAACAGAACTCAGGGACAGAGTGTCCACAGAAGACCCTCAGCCAGACAGTCACATGGATACTGAATCCAGAGGGTGTGCAGGCCTCCTGGATCTTGCTAGTCATCACCCTACCTGGGGCTCAGCTCTTCCCCAGGTGAGCACTTCACCCTAAGGCAAGGTTGGCCCTGCGATACCTGGGCATCTCACATGCCCACTCAAATTCAAGAGGCATCCTGAGAAGGGACTCCCCCCACCCCAGAGATGACATCATCAACCCCCTTAGCAGAGAGGCAGGATACACAGCTGAAATTGGAGGCCAAGCTTGGTCTCCTTAGCTTTCATCCCTGCAGCCTACTGGAAAGTCACCCCAACTGCCTGGAACGAGCCCCGGAACCCCTACCCCCGTTACCCTACCCTTATTTCAAAGATATTCATAAAATTAGTGCTATATGGTGGGCTTATTGTGTCTTAGATTTATTTATTTTTACTTTATGTGTGTGGATGTTTCAATTGTGTGTGTATGGCAGCTGATGAGGCCAGAAAAGAAAGTGCTGATGCCCCGGAACTGGAGTTACAGATGGTGTGAGCAGTCATGTGGGTGCTGGGAATGAAACCTGGAATGACCAGTAGGATCTAGAAGAAGCCACTCCCAGGAGGGAGCTCAGAGCCCAGGTGGGTGGGCGCGGGGCAGCCTGGTGGCTGCCCACCCTGAGGATGGAGGAAGGGCTCCTGGCCTGGCCAAGGGACCCAGCAGAGACCAAAGGCAGCATCCTTATTTATTCCCCCAATTCATGCTCACGGTGCTCTGTGACACAGGTCCTGATGCCACTTACGAGGTGTCACCACTGCCTGTGGATGCTTCACTTCCGTTGGGGCACACACTCAAAAGCCGCATAGTATAACAAAACCACTTCCACCATAAAAGAGAGACGGCCCCACCGGGGACTTCCGAAGGAATCTGCCTACTTACTTTTATTTCTGATTGGGATGGAAGGAGAACCCCAGAAACACGTGCACATGTGAAAGGCAGGTGACTAGAAGGTGACAGGGACAAGACCAGGCAGGTGTCCCAGAGGGAAGCGAGGAGAGTGAAACTAGACAGGAAGTGATAGGGGCTGTGAGGAGTCTTCATGGAGAAAGGCAGAGCCGCCAGCCAGAACCAGGCATGGTCTTCTGAAGGGACATCTTTATATGTTCATGGCATTGAGCACAGTGCGGTCATGGCTTCTTAGTCTGTCCCTGGGTGAGGGATCGGTATATGAATGCTTAGGGGAGCCAAGTTCTATCAGACCCTCATCTGCCATGCGTTATTCTGGGCCCTTAGAGTGGCTTGATTGTGTGATTTACACCAATCCTGCTAGGCAAGACCTGTTTTCCAGGGAAGGGCAGAGAGGCACCGAGAGGCACCAGAAGCTTGAGCACAGGGCTGGGGCTCACAGTGGGGGGCAATGCTGACCAGACCCAGACAAAGGACCCTGCCCAGGCTACACAAGCACATGTTGGAGGGACTGGTTCTGCACGCACCCACTCAAAGCCTGCACTCTGTCCCCAGATGCAATGAGGACCTCAGATCCCAGCCCAAGCAGGGCCATGGTGGTCCTGATCAAAGAATGAGGAAGGACTGGACACAGCGCCAGGAAACTTTAACCTGGTCACTGTAGCAGATGATTGTAGGCAGCATGGCTTAAGCGACCATGATTTAATTTCTTCAGTGTCACGATGTGGTGTGAATGTGAAATGTCCCCCATAGGCACATGTGTTTGAACACTTGGTAATAGCACTACTTGAGTCAAATGAGGAACCTTTAGGAGGTGGAGCCTCAATGGAGGAAGGAAGTCACTGTGGGAGGGTCTTGAGGCTTCATAGTGGACCCCATTCCTGCTCACTCCCTGCTTTCTGAATGTGGATACAATGTGGCCAGTCAGCTTCCCGCTTCAGCCACAGTCTTGCCTTCCTGCTGCGGTGCCTTCCCCACTGTGATAGATGGTAACTCTGGAACTATAAGCCCCTAAACCCTTCCTTTCTTAAGTAATTCTCATCAGGGTCATTTATGTCAGCAACAGAAAAGTGACAGAGACACGTGAAAACTGTGAGAAGTTCAGGTTCAGGGAACCAAGATGGTCAGAGTCTGGGGAGAAATTGCTTGGCCAGTAAACAGCCACTCAGCAGTGTGTACACGTGGAGATGATAGATTTGTCTTCCTGACAGGCAGTTCATCCTATGGATCAAAGCTCCACCCTGTGGCCTCCACCACCAATTCCTTCCATAGAGCTGTTTTCAGATAATCACAACGTAGGAATTTTAAAGAAACCCAAACCTTCAGTCAGTCATTACACTTGCAAAGTCAAACAGGAGTCGAGGTATGAAGGAGTCATGTTCAACTATATAGCTGAAGCTAGAAGCTGCCCAGCTAGGGTCGCTGGACATAAATCAAAGGAACTTTTCAGAGCTCATACTCAGGGGCTCAAGAGACTGCAGACAAGCTCAGAGCGGCAAGAGCTTGAACAAAGCGGATGGCTACCATGTCTTCAGGGCTGTGCGCTGCCTGATGTTCAACATTGACACCTGGTGGTGCAGAGAAGCAACAGCAACTAAACCGATGACTCAACTGCATCTGGGATTTATTAAACAGGACTGAAGCCTCCCTGGGTTTGGAGAAATTTAAAAGAAGACTAATACTTTCTTAGAGAGGAGGTGGCTTGAGAGATGACTTGGGAGAAGAGGACATGGCCAGATTCCTGTGCCAAGCTATTGGTGTAAGTTCCACAGGACATGAATAAATAAATTCTTCAGATATATTAAGTATATATACTGAAGTAGGCTCCAGGTTGGTGCAGAATTTACACTCCTCTAGCCTTTGTCTCCTGAGCCCTCTGGTTACAGGTGTCTGCCACTACACTGTGGAATCCAAGGGAAACTCACTGCTCAAAGACAACCGGTGGTTAATCGCCATGCTTGGATTCCTGGGGAAGTAGGCTTTACCTAAAAAACACAGTGTGAGCTCTGGAGATATTGGAGTTTTAAAAATAGTAGGAATGTGAGCCATTTTAAATGAAGGAAGCCTGGGGACTGTTTTACCTTTTATTACTATAAATCTGTGTGTGATGATTACAACACAGAATGGGGAATCTGGGTTGCGTCACCAGCTGCTCTGCCATTCCAGCTGGGGGACCAGCTCTCTGCCTGTGCCTTCACCTTGTTCCCAAAGGGTGAAGGGGAACCCCAAGCCGTGGCCCCTAGCAGACCACGCCCATCGTGCCAAGACCACAGCATGCGATTGGCTTGGCTATGGGTCCGAATTCCCACAGCACAGTTTAGCATTTAAAATCCATGGTCCCTGTCACATCAGGGACATGCTCATCTCGACTCGCCGCGTTTCACAGTCTGCTGCTTTGGGGGCATCCTGTGTACACAATGTCACCTTGGCTTGCAGTTAGAGAACCTGGTGGGCGTAGTCTACAGCGAACTGTCTAAAGTCCAATACCAACAAGTGGAAGATCTAGATTGCAGCCGGGACTGTCTTACTGCAAAGCTGGAAGTTGCTTTCACGCTTGACTCTCTCTGTGTAAGGGCAGGGAGCCTGCAGAGAGCACGTGAAGAGCTCCCCCCCAACACACACACACTAAGGCTAAGGGAGAAGAAGGTGCCATGGTTAACTAATAGCGGTCACTTAGGAGATAGTGACTGTCAGAAGCACCTCTCTAGAGATCTGTGCTCAGTATGGTTTTGGAAATGCACTCGGCCACCAGAGGATCTTTTCTGTCTGGTTTGAATATGTGCATGGGTCATGTGACCTCAATATGCATCTTTCCCTTGGGCCTGTGCATCAACAAATGGCTTAAGGACACAGGAACCCAGACTGAGATGTCCTTGCAGCTTTACGTGCGGGCGGGTGTATGGGGGGGGGGGCTCATAGTCAGATGTGCTGTGATGGGCTCCACCAGGCAGAGGTCTCAGTCTCCCTTCTGGAAACGAACCCCTTACAGGACACCAGTTCTATTGGCAGGGACTGCAAGGCCTGCGAGTCTCCCACTGAAACTGGAACACCTCATCAACCGATCCCCATCACCCAAGGGGCAGCAGGTCACATTAGTGCCTGCTGGGCTTCTGGAGGGTCCAGACAGATTTTTGGCTTGGCAGTGTTTTAGGGGATGGCCAGCATTCTCCATAAAAATAATTTTTGTACTCTGTAGCCAGATCTTGTTTTTTCCAAATTGCTTTTGCCTTTCATTAAAGAGCCCCACCTAGAAGTTTTCCTCTCAACACTCAGTGGAAAAATTCCTGGTGGCTTTGCCCCAGAGCTGGGACCCATTCATACATCCCAAGGGCCCTATTTCTCCTGACCAGGTGGTGCTAGGGCCTAGGCACATGGCTCATCACTGGCCACTCTTTCAAAGGGAATAATAAAAGACACTCCCATGAAAGACTATTTTCTTTTGGTTTTGTAACTGACATTTTTTTTTTAACCAGTCTGTTTGGAGAAAGAGTGGAATCTTTTCCATTAATGTTTGGGAGACTCACCAGTATACTATTTCAAGATTCTGGTCCATTCCAATCAGGATTCGTGACTCAGTTGAGACAGCCTAGGGCACGGAAGTCAGCAGGCAACCTCCCTACATTCTAGAGACCAGACTCATCTGGTTCCGGCTTTGTAAAAATTTTCTCTTGTTCTTTGGATTGCCTTATCGTTATTTTTTTTATGGGTTTTGTCTGCGTTTGTGTCTGTGTCCTATGTAGACCAGGTTGGCCTTGATCTCAATATGTAGCATAGGTTGGCCTTGAACTCTTGATCTTCCTGCCTCCACTTCCCAAGTGTTGGGATTACAGGCACACATGATCATGCCTGGCTACTTCAGATTATTATTATTATTATTTTTTTTTTTTGGTTTCCTGGTATTCTCCTTTGATGAACAAAAGTCGTTTTTTCTTTCTTCCTTCCTTCCTTCCTTCCTTCCTTCCTTCCTTCCTTCCTTCCTTCCTTCCTTCCTTCCTTCCTTTCTTTCTTTCCTTCTTTCCTTCTTTCCTTCCTTCCTTTCCCCCCTCTCTCTTTCTTTTCTTTTGTTTTTTTTATTTTTCAAGACAGGGTTTCTGTGTAGCCTTGGATTTCCTGGACCTTGCTCTGTAAACCAGGCTGGCCTTGAATTCATAGAGATCTCCCTGCGTCTCCCTCCAGAGTGCTAGGATTAAAGGTGTGCACCACCACTGCCTGACTTTTTGCTTGTTTTCTAAACGGTGTCCCTATCATCTCTTTTTATTTTGTTGCTTATACTTTTGCTGGAGCCTAATCCAGACTCACAAACACACACATGTATGCACACTTATGTACGCACAGATTTTTATTCCTTTAGCCCCTTGTCCAGCCCTATACCCCAGGTTTCTTTGCCTTTGCTCCGTTTTGAATTAGTCTTCATATATGACTTGAGGTGAGGGCCCAGTTCCATTCTTGGGCATGTGGATAGTCATTGTCTTAACACTATTTGTGGTAAAGATTATTCTGCACATTTAGCTGGCTAGACGTAAGGGCTTGTTTTTGGAGTCTCATGTCTGACCCTGTTGATCTGTCTTTTTGTCCTTATGAGTGTCACACTATCTTGACTATGATAGGACAATATATTTCAATCAGGAAGAACAAGTATCCCAATGCTGTTCCTTTTCAAGATTATTTTGGACTGATTGAAGTCTCTTGAGTTTCTGTAGAAACTGTAGATCAGCTTGCTACATTTCGCCAAAGATCCCCAGCATTTTACTAGGAATGTGTCCTTATTTGTAGGGAGGATTCAGGGATGTTGGCTTTACAAGAGCAATGGCAGCTAAGTATCATAAACTTTGTCCTCTCCAGTTCTGGAGGCCAGAAGCCTCAGGTTGCTGTGTCCACAGGGCTGGCGTTTCCGGAGTCCTCTCTTCCTCCTCTGGTGGTTTGCTTGCAGTATTTGAAGTTCTCCGTAGAGCCAGCTCTTTGATCTCTGCCTTCTTTATAGAGAACTCTTCCTACCGACCACCTGCCTCTGAGTCTATTCCTCCTTCCCTGGTCACAGCATGGGTGTGTGTGTGCGCATGTGTGCACGCGTGCGTGTGTGCGAGGACTTGATTGCATTTAGCGGTCTGCAGCAGAAGCCTTATCTGAATAATGACTGCAAAATGCTTTCCAGAAAGGTCTCTTATTTCTCCCTGTAGTTCTCAGAGCATAAGCCGTTGTCATTTCCCTCCGTGGCGTCTTTGCTGGGGGGTGGGAATGGGAATGGAACTGTCTTAGCTTCCTTCTTGGAAGGAACTTTGCAACTTATTCCGGTTGCATATAATACCTTGGGATTTTGCGAGTGGCTGTTGAATCCCGCGGCCCTCTGAGTGGTCTAGTCCTCCAAGTGTTGTAGCTAATTCTGCACTTTTCCTATTTGCAGGGAGAGCTTTTCTTATTTCTTCCCAACATGGATTCTTCTTTTTTTCAGGGTGGGTGGGGGCCAGAAGTTGGAGGCAGGGCTCTCTATGTAGCCCAGGCTGTCCTGGAACTCAGAGATCTGCCTGCCTCTGCTTCATGAGATTAAAGATGTACACCACCACTGCCCAGCCCAATGTGGATTCTTAGACCTCTTTTTCCCTGTTAGTCTTCTTTTCTTTTTTTAATATATAATTTTTTTGGCATTCATTGGTGTTTTGCCCGCATGTACATCAGTGTGAGGGTGTCAGATCCTCTGGAACTGGAGTTATAAACAGTCGTGAGCTACATGTGGGTGCTGGGGATTGAACCAGATCTCTGGAAAAACAGTACTTCCAACTGCTGAGTCATCTCTCTGTGCCTCCCACCATGTTAGTCTTCTTCAGACTTCAGTTCTATGTGAGCTTTATTTATTCATGGGCTACACAGTGGTATCAACCATCCCAAATGCCTTTTAGAGCAAGAATCTAAGTGAGCATGTTTAAAAACAAACCCCGTGCTGGGTCAGTGCAATCTTCTTTCTTTCTGTGTTAAACAATAACCCCATCATGCCAGAGGCCGTGCTGGCCATGGGCTCTCCTATCTAGGAAGTTTGGAAAATAATACCTAATAATTTATTAATTTAACAGCCATGAAATGCTGACCAATTCAGAATGCTGTTTTGGGAGAAGGATAATAAAAACATCAAGAGTTCATGCTGGAACAGCCACCAGCATCTGAAGATGCACAGTAGACAGCGCCGGTTACAATAAAACAGCCCGAAGCTGGAAAACCAGGGCTTTGGCAGGACTCAGCTGGTGATGGCTTCTCTCAGTGTGGCATCAGCTGAGAACATGTGGCGGTTGGCCTGCTCTAGAGGGTGCATGCATGGCTGGTGACTTTGGGTGGTGGAGGCTGGCTGAAAGACTGTTCAGAGTCGGGGTGGCCTCTCCCTGCTGGGGGACAGTCCTCCTTATCCACAAGTCTACTTTTCACATTGACGAGCGATTGGCCAGCTGTGAAAGAGGTACACTTCTGGCTGACGTGGCAGGATCCTGAAGCCTTCTGCTCATGTAGGAGGGGCAGGGCTCACCCTTGGTTCAGTGTCTGCACTGCGGAGCCGCCCTGCACAGTCGCCAGGAGCCACCTTGGTTGTTGCGTAGACTGTGGTACTCTTTCAATGCTTAGTTTATTTAGTAATTAATGGCCTCAAAGCACAGGACATGATGCTGGTGCCTCTGCCTCACACATGCTCCAGAGAAGCTGCAAAACATGTCCTTTAACTGGAAGGTGAAAGTACTTTACTTAAACAGGAGGGAAAAAAATCTTATGCTAAGGTTGCTAAGATTTATGCTAAGAATTAGTCTTCTGCTGCGATGAAGGAAAAATCAATATAAGATCATTTTTCTGTTGCCATTCAGAGTTATTTCTCTAGTGACATGACAGGCTGTTTAGTTGGGGGCTTCACCCCAGTCTCGTGGCATCCATCTTAAAATGTTGGGCAGAAAACTCCATTCCAAACCCCCTCCCCTGGGAGTGGCCACAGTCCAGACTCCACCTCCAAAAAAGCCCACCAAAGGGTGACCCCTCCCCAGGGAAGGTCAAGACCACTCCCACAGGCTATTTAAACTGCCCCCCAGAGAATGAACACATGGTCTCCTGGTTTTCTGTGGTTATCCTGGTTCACCTTTCCCTATCTTTGTGTTTTCCCAGGGTAACACCTGGGAGTGTTGGCATCCATTAAACCTGGGCATCTTCTAATTCAGTCTGATTTGATCTGATTGGGATTATTGCATTGGCAGAGAGGTTTGTTTGTTGGCCAAGAAAAAATAGTTAACACAGACATCTGCCAATTTGGAAAACATTAAATCTAAGTGTGTGGTGGGCAGGAGGCATAGCACAAAATACACAAAGTTTGGCACCATCCATTGAGGGGGAACTTAGAGATAGCCTTTGTTTACCAGATAGTTTTTATGTCATCTATATAGGTTTAACTTGGCACAGCCTAGAGTCACTGAGAAGAGGGAGCTGTTGATCTGTGGCCAAGTCTGTGAGAAATACCTTGATGGATGATTGATGTGAGGGGCCCCGTCCACTGTGGGTGGCACCTTTTTTAGCAAACCAGCACACAGCGCTCCTCCGCCGTCTCTGCTTGAGTTCCTGCCCTGACTTCCCCCAGCTGTGGATTGTTGCCTGGAAGTAGAAGATGAAATAAACTCTTTTTTTCCCCTTTAAGGTGCTTCTAGTGTCACAGTATTTTAATCAAAGCAACCCCCAAAGAAACTAATACCCATTCACCTGCCCCCACAAGTTCAGGACTCCCTGAGGGCATTCCAGTGCAGATAGGAGGGGACTGCCAACCTCTGAAGGCCCAGACCTGAACACGTCTAGTGTCACTTCTGCCATGTGCTCATTGGTCATTGCTGTCACCAGGCCACCCAGGAGCACATGGCCTCAAATCTAGATGGGAAGATGGCAGAAGACTTTGGAGCCAGCTTCCATTGGCTGCGCTCCGCATTCCCCACTCACAGCACTCTGGAAGGCTGCCTGCACATTTGTGAAGGTGACATGGGGTTCGTCCGCTGCTTCTCCAGGGCGTGCAGCTGCTGAGTCTGCTCATGAAGTCCCCAGGACTGAGTAAGAGTCTCACGTGCTCTTCTGGGCCGTTACCGAGGAGGAGCGTGACTAGCAGAGGACTCCTGAGGCTGGCCCAGAGCCATGCTGTCAGACCCTCCCCAGAATGGCAGGCCCCGCCCATATATCCTTGCAGAAAACTGGGCTTCCTCTCCCTTCACAGTGGCCAGTGTCTGGCATCCACTGTTTGACTCCAGGCAAAGTGAGTCTCATGTTGAGCTTATACAGCAAGTTCTCCTGGTTAGAGGGAGAGGGAAAAATGGAGGAAGAAAGAAGGAGAGAGAGAGAGAGAGAGAGAGAGAGAGAGAGAGAGAGAGAGAGAGAGAGAGAGAGAGAGAGAGAGAGAGAGAGAGGGAGGGAGAAGGAAGCAGGCTGGGAAGACTTGGGAGGGAAATGTTCTGGACTGGGGGGGGCACCCTATGGAACCCAGGAGGCAGACAACAGTTGCGGTCACCTTGTAAAAGATCAAAGTGCAGCTGGACATCGGGAATCTGTTTCCCAGACAGGTTGGCTAGAAGGTTCTATTTCCCACACGGCAAAGCTGACTGAGTCTGCCTTCCTCACGATTCTGGGTGTTGGGGGAGAGTGGACCATTCCCTCTGTTTGCTTCCAGATTCTTATTCCCAAGAAGACATTTCCTCCTCCCGTTTTGTTCTGTCGGTTCTTTGGAACCAGAGTTATCTCTAGGGCTGGAGTTTTCATTTCTGGCTCCTTTGCTCCCTTCTCCCTCTACCCCTATCCCCAACACCCCCACCCCAGACCAAATAAGCCCAAACCCAGCTGCCTCCTCCAGAACTAGGATCCTCTGAGCCTCCATCTCCCGACTCCCTTCGAAGACCTTGGCTTTCTGTCCAGGATGCTGGTGTGAAAGTCAGCAAGTCCCCCTGACTGCCTCGGTAGCTCTTTTAGCCATCAGGATCTGCACATGCAGACGCAGGCAGGGGGATGCCCTTTTTAACAGATTGGTGGTGTTTTGTGTCAGCAGTGCAAAACCACTCCATGAGTTAGAAGCGGAACCAATGCCACTGGGATCTGTGCAACTCGAGGGAGTTTTGTGGGGGTGGTACCGGGTCGGTCTTCTCCAAAAAGGAGCATTTGGCTCCTGCCTACGTGTGATCAAGCACATCCAGGAAGTCTGGTCAAACAAACGAGGGGTGTGAAAACGTGACTCATTATCTTTTTGAAAAGTAGCCTCCAGCACCTCAGGAAGTATCTACCTTTGGGCAAGGGACTTACAGGTTAGAGGCAGTTTTGTTTTATGGCTTGCATAGGCATACTCATTAAAATTTAAGACATAACTTCGCCTCTCACAAACACTGCTGGGTGACTGCAGACCCTCAGGAAACATCTGTTCCATTTGACAGATATTGCTGCTGGTCACTGAGAAACGATCATTAAGTTGACGTGGACAGAAAGGAAAAAATAGTCACGGGGAGCAGGCGGGGGGGGGGGGAGGAATGAGGGAGCACACTGTGTGAGCAGGAGGTCAGAGCAAGGTAACCCATCCCACTTAAAACCTGGGGGAAACACCGGGCGGGGTCTTCAGAAGGAGGAACTTGGTCTGGCGAACTTGAAAACATGCCAGTCAAAGACACCTGGGACACACGCACAGGTACCGGTGCCTGTCATACACAGGCACATCTTCACCAGACCCATGCAGAATGGAATCTTCCAGACTCGTGGATTTCCACAGTGGGCACATTGGAGTTGTCTGGGCTTTTAAAATGCCAGACCCCTACCCTCATCGTAAATGGCTAGGGCTGGGAGGCGGGCGGGAGGAGCGTGCTCCCCAGAGCAGGGACTGACACTGTTCCAGAAGTACATGCCGCGCATGTCTGTGGCCAGCACCCATCAGCCCCCCTCACATCACACTTGCCAGCCCCAGTTCGCTCAGCCTGACCCCAGAACCTGTCCCCAGAGGGGACAATGCATGAACCATGAATCTTTTCATTTTTTAAGCATATGTGTATTCTAGCTCTGTGAGTGTCTCCTGTGCGGTACATCTGTAGAAACAAAAGACCAAATCATTTATTGTGACTTTTTGCTTTTCATTTCCATTGAACAAGGAGCTAGTCAAGCCATTCTGAATTACATTGCCCCAACCCCCACCCCTAGCATTCCACTTGCCTTTTCTATGGAAACAATTACATGTTATGGATCATCTCAGAAGCTTTGGGCCTATGAGTGGGAGGCATTGGAGGGGGCCTTTACGCAAATGCCTGTCCCATATAGATAGATGTTTCTGGAATTTGAATAAAATGTGAGGACCATTGCATGACCTATGTTGATTTCACCACATCTTCACAATGACCCTAGGGAGTATGGGCTCTTGTTATCCTCTATTCGGTATTCAGGTCAAGAGACCACAACACAGAGATGTTAAGCGAATTACTCAAGGTCACACAGAAGGTAAATGGCAAGGATGCCTCTTTGTGATTCCTGCACCATGGGTCTCACAGCAACAGCCACTGTGCATTTATGGACCGTCTCCTTTAGGTGCTGATGTGGGCTGTGACCAGGTGCCCTCCAGTACAGACAGTGCCGGCATGGAGACCTTTGTGAAGGGAGGGGAAGGAGATACCTAGGCGGCCTGGGCATAGGCTAGGTTACAACTGACCGGTACTGCAGCGTTTTGCTGTCAGGAAGTAAGATATTTCCACCCCGAGCTCGGAGTTAAGGCGGCTGTTACTCTGCAGAGTGTGCAGCGAACAGAGAGGTGTGGCCCTCTCTGCTGAGAAGGGCAGTGGCCCCCTGCGACGGCATCTGTGCTTTGTACTGCAGAGACTGGAGCACAGACGGCCCTTTGTGTGTTAGGAGCCTTATGCACTTGAGTGAACTCTCTGTTTATTTTTTCCCTCTTTTCCCAGGAGGGTGTTTATCGTCTTGAGTGTATGTGCTCTAATATTATGGGCTAGCCGGCCTCTGTCAGTTCCATTGCTTTGATGACAGTGACCAGGATAGTCTAAGGGGACAGTGCCCTTACCTTACATAATGCGTGTGGATGTGGGCACACATGGGTGGATGTGGAGGCGTGAGTGGAGAGGATGCTTGCTTCTGCTCTACAGAGAATCTGCAAGTGCACAGGACAAGGGACTGGCTGAGTCAGACAGTCTAATCACTTACTGGGGTACAGTGTGCCTGGCTAGTAAGATGGCCCAGTGGGGAAAAGTACCTACTGCCAAGCCTGACCCCTTGAGGTCAATTTCCAGAGTCCAAACAGTGGAAGGAAAGAACCTACTCCTACAAGTTGTTCTCTGACTTCACATGAGTGCCTCGGTACCCACATGGACACACACACACACACACTCACACACGCACATACACCAATACTCACACACACCAAGTGTCTCCGTATCCACATGGACACCACACACACACACACACATATTAAATACATGAATAATAAATTTTGAAACTGTCAAAAGGTGCAGTAGATGTGTGTTTTATAACTTCTATTAAGTGAAAGAATAGCGAACAGAAAAAATGTTCTCGGTTTTATTTTTGTAAAAGTTTTAATAAGTTCAGGCTGACAAGATACACCCTTACATTTTGACAATGATTTTCATATGTTGGGCATCGGTGGGGTTGTGTCTACTGTCTTCTTCACTAACCTAAATTTCTCCTGAATGTCTACGAACAGGAGGAATCATGCTGGTACTAACACGAACAGCCGTGTGATGTCTCACCCAAGGACCTTCTGGGGCACCGTGAGGTCTCTTGGGGTGCATTCCTAGGGTGTTACTAAGTGACACTCAGCTCCCCCTTACTGAAAGGGATACCCAAGGTAATACTACAAAGGAAAAAATGGCTGTGGCTCACACTTGTGTTTTATTTTGTGTACTGGGGGTGCTACCGTGCACATAGAGAGGTCAGAGGGCAACCTGCAGAAGGCAGTTCTCTCCTTCTACCATGCGGGTGCTGGGGTTCAGACTCAGGTCATCAGGTTGTCAACAGACACCTTGACCTGCTGAGCTGTCTCGCTGCCCTGGCCATGCTGCTTTGGGGCCCGAGTAAGGTAGCACTTGGAGGGGAACATGTGGCTGGCCCTCAGTGGCCTAAAACCTCCCAGTGCGTCTCACCTTCTAAGGTTTCCAACAGCCCTAAGCCAGAGGTTCTCTTGGCACACATGCTCTGTGCACTCTGCTCTCACACTGAGTTGGAGCTGACTGTGTGACACGGGGCATGCTGGTGCCCTAATGTGTGTGTTAGGGGGGGGCAAGGTTAAATCAGAGGGCATCCTGACTTAGCAATTCTCCACACATTGTGAGGAAGCTCAAACAGCCCTACCCAGAGACTCCTGTGCAGAGAAACGAGGCCTCACCACAGCAGGCTCCGACTAACCTGCGTTGCAACCCACTCTTCTGATGAGGCTGCCCTGGCTTCTGTTCATGTACCTCAAGAAAGATCTGGGGCCAGAGTCCCCCAGTTCCCGAACCTCTGATACAGAAATTACAACAGACAATCTGGTTGTTCCAGAGGCTAAAAGTTGGACGCTAATGTGGCTGGAGAATGCTGATGCCTAAGGTTTTCACATCCTAACCCTGGGGACTCAAGAATGCTACGTGCTATGACAAAATGGGTTTCACACAGGGGCTGCAGATGGGGGAAGACTCTCAACTGCTGAGGGGAGGCTTGCAGGAGGCAGGGGGCTGCGCAGCTGCCGAGGACCGAACCATGTGATGGTAGAGAAGTGGGTGACAGACCGTGCCACACAGGAGGCCTCTGGAGGCCCAGAGCAGTCAGGAAATGGGTCCCTGTGAGGACCACCTTGTCTGGGAAGACCTGCATAGCAGGAGGGTGAATTTGTGAGGCTCGAAGTCACAAAGCTGTTGGAACTCTGTCAACCACGGCCATAAGAAGCTACCAAAAGCTTTCACCAATCCTGGCTAGTTAGTAAGTGGCCCTCATCTGAGTCCCTCCTGTCACAGATCAGACACATGACAGCACTGACCATGTGACAATGTGGGACTTGTGACCTCCTGGACCAGACCCTAGGGCAGGGAGTGTGCGCTCACAGCCTGTTACCTTAGAATTTGCAGCCACAGGGTCCCAAAGGACAGCCTGTGTTCCTGACACTACAACACCTTCACGGAAACGTCGCAAAACGGGGACACGAGGGCCAAATCTTCAGGGATCAAACAGTGCCTCCTGGTGTCAGCAGACCCCTAGGGCTGCTAGGGCTCCAGCTGTCAGCTTTCTTTAAAGCTCCCCTGGGACCAGTCAGGCTGAGATGCCTGTCCAAACGGGGAAAAGAATTCCTCAGAATCCATCCCCCAGAGAACTGTCCCAAGCTGTTGCTCACAGGGAGCGGAGAGCCATGTCCCACACAGCATGGAACACAGAGCAAAGGACAGGGGCGTGCAGGCCACGTCTTCTCTGCCCGCTTCACTACAGTCCACCCTCTGACACTCGGAAGCAGAGGGCCCAGCTACGGGGCTCTGCTGGGCCATGTGCTCACTCAGTGCCCCTGTGGGCCTGGGATGGTGGCTCAGCACTGCTGCAGGGACTCAGCATGCTCTGTGCTCTGTGCCAGCTTCTCTCCTCATCCGGGCTCCCCCTCTGCAGCTTCACCCTCTGTGGGTGAGAAATCGTAGTCAGTACTCAGAATAAAATGTGTCTGCACCTGACTATGCACAGTGTTTGCTCACACATCGCCCCCTCAGTTCACACAGCCTCCTCACGACTGCTGCTTCCGTGTTCACATTTCAGGCGGTCCTGCAAACCACCCAGAGATGATTGTGCGCTTTCCACACAATGAAACAGCCTCTTGAACATCTGCATATTTGAGGATGAACGGGGCTGTGGCCTGGAACCAACCCCCTCAGATACCAAGGGACTGTCCTTTTCTCAACATCCATTCCCAGGCTCTTGGCGACCATGCTCCAGTCCTGAATCCCACTCATGTCCCAGGAACCAGTCAGCACTGTCCGGGGATAGACTTGGATCTGCTGAACTCCGGATAACGCCGACCATTCCAGCCTCCCAACCACAGGCCACTGCGGCACTTGGTGACTTGGGCAGAATCACTCCACTTAACTCCGTGTGTTTTGTCCTGCCCCTGACCAGCGCTCTAGCCTGGGGAGTTTGGGGGGGCGCAGCCACCAGCAACTTCCTCTTTGTGTCCAGGGCCTAAATCTAAAAGTTTTCCACGGAAGACAGTGCAGGTGGGGTGGGGTGGGGGGCTTTGGTTCCCTGCAGGGGAGCTTGAGTCTATGAAATCTGGAGACCTGGCACATCCTCTAGCAGAGGCTATTTTCTTTAGAGTTCTCCCTGTCAGGGTTGGTGGAGAGCTTATGCCGGGGAGTGCTGAAGGCATATTACCAGGTGGGAAATGTGGAGGAAGCTGAGAGGAAGCCTTCACCGTCTGAGGGGGAGCTACTTCTGAGCCAAGAGGGAAGACGCCGGTGCCGGTGCTTCGGTGCTCTGCAGGAAATAATCAGCAACGGGCTGCTGAGCGAACCGCAAAGCTTGAGAACTGTGCGGCTTGGCTGCTCGGCTTGACGGTTCAGGAGTCGGGAATGCCATCTACAGTGCCACTGTGCTGGGAGGTGATCAGGTCCCAAGGTTGTGTTTCTGTCTCAGGAGTGGGTCAGAAACATCATCCACGTGTAAGAGCGCTGGGAGGCGTGGCCTTTAAGAGTTGCTAAGGTCCTGAGGCTGAGGAGTCAGAATGGCTTCGTGTCTTTCCTGAGTGGGCTCGGTATCTCTGGGGTTGGTGCCCAGCAATGTCTTAGTCACTTTCTCTTGTTGTGAAGAGACGCCATGACAAAGGGAACTTATAAAAGAAAGCATTTAGCTGGGGGCTGGCTTACAGCGTCGGAGGGTGAGTGCAGGACCAGCATGGCAGGGAGCATGGCAGCGGGCAGGCAGGCATGGCGCCGGGGCAGTAGCTAAGAGCTTACATTTTGAGACAACAACATGAGGCAGAGAGAAAAAGAGAAAGTGTGCACTAATTGGGAATGGCATGGACATTGGAAACCTCCAAGCCCACCACCCCCAGTGGCATACCATCTCCGGCAAGGCCACACCTCTTAATCCTTCCCAAACAGCTCCACCAACTGGGGACCAAGTATTCAAATTTGTGGGGGCCATTCTTGCAAACCACCAGAACCGAGTTCATTAATAATCAGTAATAAATAAGAAAGTGTAAGTTTGGCCTACTCATTCATGGTCAATCTCGTTCATTCTCAGATCCTCTCTCTCCCTCCTCCTTCTTCCTTTCACCATGGACACCCCCCCCCCCGACTTTGGGTTTTCCAGCCCCTGGCGCTGTAACACAGGGGTCCCTGCTCTTTACCCAGCTGAGTATTTCCTGTTTAGTCACAGCAAGAACACCGTCTGGAGATAACTGGTGGAATTTGCCTAAGGCTGGAGACAGATAACCACACTCCACTCCTGTCCATGTCCCTGACTTTGTAACCCCCCTGGACTGTGTGAGAATGCCCTTGCTCTTAAGAGATGCCCACTGAACTAGTTACAGGTAAAGGCCTCGGGGCTCATGCAGCCGGATTTAACATAACAACATGTGTCCAGAGAGAAAGAGTGAGGGAATGAGAAAGCCAATGTGGAGAGTAGCAATGGTTTTTTAAGAGATGTATCAGAAAGGTTGCTGATCTGGTAACTTCTACTAAGCTTGAAGTGGTGTCAAAACAAAGAATCTTGGGAAGCCCCTCTTCTGTGCCGATTGAATCTTGTTGAGGGGGAAGGCAGACACGTGTTTACTCGAGTGTTCTGTGGTTTTGATCACTAAATAAGGCTCAGTAAATGAACTTCAGGCATTAAGATGTTAAATGGTTATTTGTCGTTCGACATACGATTATGATTATTGTAGTTACAGTTTTTGATATTGTTGCTATTCCAAGTAGTTCTTCAACTTCAGGGTGAGGAATACCTTTTCATTTCTGTCTCTGGATGCCGCCCTGCCTGCTCTGGGGTTGCTTTGGACCCTGCTTGGAGCCCGGGAATCCCTCGACCGCGGCTTTCTACAGTGCACCTCTCTGTCCACGAGAGGGCGCGCGCAGCCACTGCAGTACGAGGCACCCAGGCGCCAGGCACTGAGCATGGCTGGGAGCGTGCTAACACAGGTGACCAGAGTCTGGGGTCTGGGACTCAATTCAGTTGTCTACTTCCAGCACTCCCTCCCCTCCCCACTTTCTTCCCCCTGTATATCTGTCTCGAGGCGGGAACCAGAATGTACAAAATCCAGTAATTCTGCTGACTTCGTGAAAGTCTCTTGTAGCCCGGCCCACAGCAGAGCCCCACTGGGGACTGTTTCCTAGAAGCGGCCAGACTTGCTTTACAGTATGTACTGAGACCCAGCCTTCCCGGGTCTCAAAAGCAACGGGAACTGTTTAAAATAGAGAGGTTTTTTTTTTTTTTTTTTTTTTTTTTTAAAAATTGGGAGAATCCATACACAAAATCCAGATTTTTGGTTGTTTTGGGAAAATGATGAAAGAAAAAAGAAAGAAAGAAAAAAAGAAAGAAAGAAAGAAGGGAGGGAGGGAAAGGGAGAGAGGGAGGGAGGGGAGAAAGAGAGAAAGAGAGAGAGAGAGAGAGAGATCTACATTACCCCATGGATAGTAATACCTCTTTAGAGCTGAGACAGAGGCAGGTATCTCCTCAGGAAAGAACATAGCAGCCCCCACCCCCGCCCCCAAGTTTCTCAAAGTCCCTAGCAGTCCCTGTCCCACCCTGGGGGCTCTTCTTTTTGTACCTGTTGGCTCTGTAGGCCTGCAGCCTTCACACTCAGATCTGCAGGCCAGCTGAGTTCTCCCAACCCACCAATCACATTTTCTGGTCAACCGCTGGTTTGATTTTTTTATTTTTTTCTTTAAGAGAAGTCCTTGAGGTTGCAAGGTTTTCTAGGATTTTTGTTTTGTTTTGTTTTCAGTAGATGAGGTGTTCCAGCCAGCCAGTCCCTGGGTGAGGAACCGATCCTTGAGTTCAAGCCTGGCAGTGTGACCTGACCTACACTCAGGATTTCTGTGTTTTAGTCTCCATGTCTGTAAACAGGGGTATCAATGTGAGGGTGTCCTCAAATGCACACAAAAGTCACCTGAAGGTCACACTGGCACAGGGTCCAGGCTGTCACCTAGCCTCTTCCTCCAGGGTCCAGGTTGCAGCCTGAGAATACATTTTTGTTGCTGTTGTTCTGTTTGGTGTTTTGGCTTTCTCTTTGAGACCAGGTCTTGGTCTTGCTATGCTGCCTTCAAATTCCCCATCCTCCTGCCTCACCTGCACTGGGGTCATGGGAGTCTGCTACTACCACATCAGGTCCGAGACTGTGTGTTTTCAATAGGTGCATAGGCGCTGGCTGACCTGGGGGAGCAATGAGGCTTTGAAAACGGCAGTTCCACATTTACAGGCAAACACACCATTCCAAAGCCTGGCCTGCTTGCTTCTCTCTGAAAGCGCTCCATGTCAAGAATCGCCTGGAGAAGCCCTTGGAACCGTGCCCAGTGAGTAAGGCTCCGTGTGAATTGTAATTATTAGTAAAGTGGAGAACAATCAAGAAAATCTAAACATCAGAAATAAAGCAGTCACAGAAGAAAAGGGGACTTTGGGCCTTCAGCTAAGGAGACTTCTGGAACAAACACACCTTGACCACCCTTCCTCAGCACACACTCCTAACCCAAAGCCTGGGGTGGCCATGTGAAAAAGTGGTTCTGGTTTTATCTTGTCATGTCACCCAGGCTGGCCTTGAACTCACTATATAGTTGAAAATGGCCTTTCACTAGGTCTGACCCTGATCCTCCCATGCACTAGGATTACAAGGGTGTGCTGCCTCACTTAGCCTAGGGATGGAATTCAGGCTACCCAGACACGAGGGAGAAGTCATCCTCAGACCCAGGTCTGTCTCCCTCTGGGAGCTGGTTCTCCCACTCCACGTTCCCACAAGCTAGTGCTTGTCCAAGTTTAAACCTTTGATCTCGAATGGTGCTGTCCTGTTTTCTAAGAAAGGCCTGAGCCCCCTGTGGTCCAAGAAGAGAAGGCAGAACATGAGGTCTCAGCAGGACAGACAGACAAGTCCCAAGGATGGGAAGGGAAGGAGGATACAGGACCATAGAAGAGTCCTGAAGGACTCCCTGGAGGCAGGAGTGGCAAGGCGTGCGGTTGCAGCTGGTCCTGGTCCTGGTGGGTGACCCAGGGCTTCTGGGGCCATAGCGGAGTCCAGCCCTGAATCTCTGGGCTTAGCAGAGGAAAATGCTGGTGGAACAAACATCCCACATCATCCCCCAATATAAAGGTACCAAGGTTTCGAGGGGACTGATCCTAGATCCCAAGAGGCTCGAGGCTATTTCCAGATCCTGTTAGGTGAGGTGTGTCCCAGGCCAGGCAGGGCCTTGGCTGAGGCGTGGTTGCTCTTACCAGGTTGTGAGGACAAAGCTTGGCCATCACAGATTACACAGAGACCCTCCAGAGTAGAGCAGAGCTGGGATGGAAAGAAAGAGAGGCTGTTATTGACTGGATCTCACTGTGCGAGGGGGTGAGTTCCCACCAGAGCATCAGATGTTCTCCGGACTGAATTAGAACCTGGCCTTCCTGGTAGTTAGGAGGGGCATCTGTCAGGAAAGCCCTTAAGACATAGCACACCTCCAGCTGTTGACTTGCTTTGAACTCCTGTGGAGACAGAGAGTTTCCCACAGAAAGACTACACTTCCCAGCTTCCCTTGCAGACTACAGTTTCTGGCCCTTTAAGAGACCTCATCCCATCTCCCCCTAGGCATTTGGCCATCCACTAGTGTTGGTGACAAAGGTGTGAATAAACATGGTGCAGCTTAAGGTCGGACCAAGCCTCTCTTTCTTCCTGCCCTCCGCCTCTCTATGGCTGCCTTTCGTAATCTAACCGAGCCCTGTGGTCTGCGGCTGTCCTTCACTGATACTCAAGACCTGAATCTTCAGGGCTGGGGCTGACACTGACAGGGGACCTGCAGGTGTGTGCGCGACACAGTCAGAGACATCAGTTGAAATTGCACTTTGAGCGCTGGGATAAGAGTGATGGTCAGCTGTCAAGTCAGGGTTTCTTTGTAAGGGGTAAAAAGACCGTTCCCAAGTTGATTCTGGTGCTGGACGCACAGGTCCATTAATTACCAGAGGCTGTTGACTCAGACATGCAAATGGGTGAACCACAAGGCACGGAATTGAGGGCACAATGAAGCTCTTAAAATAACAGCTATGCTGTGCCCAGGGTGCCCTGCAGCTGCTACTTAACACCAGGGACTGGAATGAGTTCCCACGTCATGAGCAATAACTGTCCTCAGAGGGGCTCATCTTTCCAAAAAGCTTCTGGAGGCACAGAGTTGGTCGACTTGCCGAGACTCATCTGGCTGGGCCTGGATTTTGGCATCACGTCCACAATCTTGTGCCCTCTCATGTGGATATTTGGACAAGGCTATCCCCCCTTTTCAGCCATAGAGAGAAGCCAGATGGGTTAGCTTCCATCAGTGCAATGAAATCCCTGAGCTACCCAGCTTATAAAGAAAAAGGGAGTCTGGCAAGATGTCTCTCTCAGCAGGTAGAAGAGCTTGCTGAGCAAGTCCAACAACCCGAGCTCCATTCCTAGAGCCCACAGAAGAAGCTGGCTAGAGCCGCTCTCATCTGCCACCACAGCGCGATGGGAGACACCTACTGGGGAGCCATGGGCAGCGTGTGTGTGTGTGTGTGTGTGTGTGTGTGTGTGTGTGTATAGTGCAGACACAAGAGCGACTCTGCCTCAAAAACAGTGACTCTTAAAGAGCTGCCCTGTGTAGCAGCTGTCATGGAGGAGGCCGCAGCCCAGATCAGCTGGCCTGATCAGGCCGCACACTGTGGTTGCGGGAAGCATGTGGTAGCCAAAACTGCTCACATAACACACCATGAAGGGAAGGAGGTACATTCCTAGTGGCCACTAGGCTCCCACTTCCCAGTAGCACCACACAAGAGGTCAGATTTCCTTTCAAGGGCCTCTGCACTCAAGACTTAAACTTCATCCACAGATAATGGCCCTGCCTAAAGCAGACTCTCGCCATCAAGGAGTGGAGAGCACCAGGGTTGGTTCCTCCAAGAATTCTGCTCTGTTCTGTTGGGTCTTCTTTCTCTTCCAGAATTCAGTTGCCAGTCAGTGTGAGCTGTCTTCCATCCTCTACCCCTGCCTCTGCCCTCCACGCTCCACCCTAGGAAGGTGGAGTTTTTCTATCCTGCCCGCCAGCTCCCAAATAACCACACAGAGACTTAATATTAATTATAAATGCTCAGCTGATAACTTCGGCTTATTACTAACTAGCTCTTGCAACTTAAACTAACCTATATTTCTTACCTATGCTCTACCACATGACAGTACTTTTTCATCAACATGTCATGCTCATTTCCTGCTTCCTCTGCATCTGACTGGCGACCCCAACTTTCTCTCCCCCACCCACAATCCATGCAAGTCCTGCCTTACTTCTACCTGCCTAGCTATTGGCCATTTAGTCTTTTATTAAACCAATCAGGAGGTGCCTTGGCAAAGACACAGCTTCACAGTGTACAAAAAGATAATTGCATAGCAACCTGCCCTCTGCCCTCCACCCCCTGCCCTCCACCCTCTGCCCTCCACCCCCGCCCTCCACCCCCTGCCCTCCACCCTCTGCCCTCCACCCCCGCCCTCCACCCTCTGCCCTCCACCCCCGCCCTCCACCCTCTGATGCCTGCCCTCTACCCTCTACCCCCTGCCCTCCACCCCTGCCCTCTACCTTCCGCCCTCTGCCCTCCACCCCCTACTCTCCACCCCCTGCCCTCCAACCACTGCCCTCCACCCTCTGCCCTCCACCCTCCGCCCTCTGCCCTCCACCCCCTACTCTCCACCCCCTGCCCTCCAACCACTGCCCTCCACCCTCTGCCCTCCACCCTCCGCCCTCTGCCCTCCACCCCCTACTCTCCACCCCCTGCCCTCCACCCTCTGCCCTCCACCCCCTACTCTCCACCTCCTGCCCTCCACTCTCTATCCTCCACCCTCTGCCCCCTGCCCTCTGCCCCCCACCCTCTACCCTCCACCCCCGCCCTCCATCCTCTACCCTCTGCTCTCCTCCTTCTGCCCAGGCTACCATGGGATCAGAGTTCCTGTTGCTGATTGGAGAGGATTCTAGACAGCCACAGTTCCTTCCACTGCTATTTTAAGTCACGAGATACTCCACAGTGATGTCTGAGGAGGTCTTTTCCTCCAGTGGCCTCTATGAGCTGTGCCGTCCATGGCTGAGAGCCCAGGAACTGCTTCTCTGTGCTGACATGACCTGTTGATCTTCCACCCTCCCTGTGAGCCACTGTCATTCCTCGCTGGGCAAGGTCAAAGAGTTTCCTTCACAGAACTGCTAGATGGGCTCCCTCTCATCCCTTCCCCTCCTCCCTGCATCTGTGGTCAGCACTGCCTTAGAAACACAGGGTTCCACAACATCCTGGTCCATGGGGCAAGCTGGAAAGCAGAAGCAAAGGTGAGGGCTATCAAAGAAGAATGCCAGTGTCGGGACTTGGTCCTCAAGGCGACAAGCCGAGGCACTGGGACCTTTGACAGACCAATGCAGTGAAGGTCATCGGGTCATGGAGCTCCGTTTCCATTTGTGCTCATCCGAGCAGGGCTCAGCCTTCAGTACTGAGCCAGCTATCATAAAATGAGGCTGTTATATGCAGCAAGTCTGCCCGCAGCTCTGAACCTTCTGCACACACTGGGTTCCCTTTGCACTACTCCACCATGGTGTAACACAAGCAAGAAGCCCTCACTCGCATGCCAGTGCCATACTCTGTAGACCAGAATCGCCAGCTAATAAGGCTCATCATGTCATCCAAAACCTAGCCTTAGGTATTCTGTTACAGCTGCCTACAGCAACGACCTCAGAGATGATCACTGAGGGTTGAAATCAGCTGTGGCTTTAAGCCCTGCAGGCACACCACACCCTGAGCCTGGATGCTGCTCACAGCCCCCAGACTCAAATATTCAGACAATGGAAAGCTTCACGGTAAAAAGCGCAAGTCCTTTCTTTCTCTGACTCTCCTGGCTAGTGACTATTCTGACTGGCAGTGCCCGGGATACACCAGCAGTCAGACACTTCAATGACACTTTGTTTCCAGGCATTGGCTGGCACAGATGCTGTCTGGGACTTGTTGGCATCTGAAGCCATTGCCCCCTCCTGTCTGGTTGCTGGGCTGCATTGTCTCGATATATCTAGACCAGTGGGTACCACTTGTGCTTTGGGCTTAGAAGTGTCCAGGAAGTTCTGGCCATCTCACCACTGTCCTATGTCCTTGGAACTCTTTGTCATTTTTGACTAAATCTCAATTGTTTGATTTTATCAATAAAATCTGACTCAGGAGCCAGATACTGGGGTGAAAGCCTGCTAGCTCAGAGAGGCAGAGAAAGCACCCAGCTGACCTTCCTCCTCTGATGATGGCTAAAACGCTCTTTCACCTCTGCCATCTCAAGCAAAAAGCCTCAAACTGAATATCTCTCCCTTCTACAGATAGAGAGTGCGCCTCTCTATCCGTCCTCCTGACTCCCTCTTACTCTCTATGGTTTCTTCTTCACTTCCTCTCAACTGGTTGCTTGCTCTACCTCTTGACCTATGGTTGGCTTTATTTAATCCTGTTTTCAATAAGCAGAAAGCTCTTGGGTTAAAGGTGTGTGCTAGAGCTGAGCCACACCAGAGCTAAAAGCAGGTTTTCCCAGTGAGTAATGCATCCTTGAGGTCCACAGTGTGACCAATATCCGGAACAACCCTTACAGAGTGATGACCTGTGAGACCCTCACCCGCCCTGCCCAGTCCTCGAAGACTCACTAAGGCCCAGTTTCACTTAGCCTGGAACAGGGCCACTAGCACAACCCAGCTATGGAGCTGCTCTCCAAGGTCAAGCCTTCTTGTTCCCAGATCCTTGTGTAGCCTTTGTCCCATATCCTCCTGAGTCTTTGCCAATAGATGCCCTAACTCCCGTTACTTCACTGTGTAATGACATTTCCCTATTTCTTTGACCTAACACCTTCTTTTGGGCCCATGGTTCACACAGATGGACTCTTGGGGGCATTTTGGAAAGCAGTGGAGCATTTTAAATCATTTCCATGATTTGTGAGAAAGTACAGCCGTGCAGGGAGTGGGTGTGCAGGTTGCTTCAGCACTTACTACATGTACGTGTCTATCTGCATACGTACGGAAAAGTACATGCCTGAATGGGGTTTCACAAAGCGAGCACAACCATGCCATCAGCATCAGGAGCCCTGGCCACCACTTGGCTCCCTTGCAGCTGTGTATCTCTCTGAAGACATTTTCCTAGCAACTTCCCTGGTTTCTCATCAGGAACCAGCTAGCCTGCTTGGGAGGCCCCTGCATGGATCTGCTTTGTATCCAGGTCTTTCCCCCCACCCCCCACCCCCCGTCATTAGAATCCTTAATTGCTGCCTACATCCCTCAGTAGACCCACGTGCTATCTGCTCCATGATGGTGTGACGCTCAGTGCCATCTCGGGCGCATTTCTGGACTCACAGAAGCACACTTCAGCAGGCATAGCCAGACTGTGCAGCCAGACACGAGCAGTCTCCATAGCCGCTGCAGGAATCTTCCCAAGCTGCTCCTTTGACATGCTCACATCCTCCAACACTTGGGTCTCCTGGCTTAACCATTCTAGAGAGAGGCTATGGACTCCCTGTAGAGGCCTGGCCCTCAGGCAGCCGCCGGCTCATCTCCCACAGCCTTCGGTTGAGTTGTTTGCTTTTCTTCTTATTGAGCTTGATTATCCTGGATGTGGCTCCTTTGGTGACAGTCTGGATTGCAGGTGTCCTTTCTCATTCTATGGCATTTTCTTACTCTCGTCAAAGCTTCTGTTTGCTGGGACAACTTTAAGATAATAAGATTCATCTGGTTTGCTTTTCAGAAACTTCTGTCCTGTCTAAATCATGTCCACCCACCCCTCTGTGCTCTTTCAAAAGGATGGTTTTATTTTTTTCTGCGGTGATTGGCAGCCCCTCTCCCAGTCTTTCAAATGACTCAGCCAACACCCGCGCAGATGAAAGGCTTTCTTTCTGGTTTATGGTGATGCTGCTTTCAGGCCAACCCAGAGCTTTGAATATAAACAGTGGGTGGCACAGTGCACAGGTCTCTCCCGGTTGCAGTTCCCAAGCAGAAGTAGAGACAATGACATTTTTTCCCTTTTATTTGGAATTTACTAAGATTGCAATCTCCATTTCAGAAATGGACATTTCTCCATAGAGCTGATCATGGCTCATAATGAAGCCCATTAAGGGGCCGTCTTAGTCTAATACCGGCTGATTCTGTTTTACCTAGAGACATTCGTACTTCACTGATCTTAGTTTGAACAATTACCTATACAATTTTGATGGCATTCAATTGATTTGCTCCATATTTTCTTCGAAAGTTTGAAGTCATTTGTGGAAACTGATCACTCCACAGTGTCCAGTGTCTAGGTGCTGGCATGCAGGTTATTTGATGGTAAGTTTTTCGTAGGTGTGTTTTCTGTTACATCTAAGCTTTATACTGATTGGGGGACATGTGTGTGCATGAATGTCACTTAACTCCCAACACACTGGGTGTTTGCTCTTAGAAGGCACCACTAACCGTGGCAGCTTGGGCTGCAAGCAAGGCCTCAAACTTGAGAATTTCAGGGTGGCTCCCCCCTAAAGTAAAATCCTTTCTTTCCTAACAGTGTTCTCTCTGCAGATGACCTCAGTGGTGCCCCAGCTCGGAGTCCCCTGCCCTCCTTCCACTACCTGCCTGTCTGAACTCACTTAGGCATCTGCATGATGGCTGCCTGGGTTAGTTTCACAGAGAGAAATGTCCAGATTCAAACCCAACTCTGCTCCAAACCCACAGTGTGACTCTGGGCAGAGCATTCATCCCTAGAGATCCCAGAGCATCCCTTCATGAACTGAATCCAAGGAATCATACCGGGTTTGAAGCGAGCACCTGGAAGCAGGAATAACCCCCCCAAAGGCTTGCTGCAAGCAGACCAAGCCAAAGCCTAACATGGAGGCTTCTCTGGTCCTTGTAGCCCTGCCATAAGGATGGAGACACCACTGATATCCCGTTTATAGATGAGGAAAACAGAGGCTTACAGCTGCTAGATGGCAAGGCTAAGAGTCCAGTCCAGACAGACTCCCTCTTATTAGCAAATACTTGGTAGGAAACAGATGGCAGAGCAAGAAAGACACGTACACAAAAATGACAGTTCTCGGCTATGCTCATGGGCAGGTTGCTTGCTTAGGTCTGACCACCTGCACTCACTGTAGCTCCCCTGACGTCCCAAGGACTAATTTACCTCTGTGGTTTAATGCTACCTAAAATATGCTACCATGGCACAGCTTAAAGAAGATAATTCTAAAAACCCACCACTTAGAGTTGGCAGAACTTGTCACAGAACCCTCATAGCAGTGATGTCCGTTTTCATCTATGTGCACACACTGTAGGAGAGGCTGTTTGTCCTGAAATGCAAGGTGACACTTGTCTACAAACCATCCAGTCCTATAACAACAAAGCTCACCGCATTAAAGGGATTTCCAAGTTTTAGACGGCTTATGCTCAGAAACGCTTATGCTCAGAATCAGAGAGCTGATTGCACAGCGTCTGACCTCCTCATCCTTTGGAACACAGACCAAGGTCGGTACAGACACATGCCGTGCCAGACAGACTCGACTTCAGCAGGTGTCTCTGCTGTGAGCTCCATTTTTGATAATGGTTGTGGGCTATGAGGGCTGCAGGAAGCTGTGGGTTAGGGGTGGCACCTCATGGTGGCCATCCAGCCTCTGACACTGGCCTTTGGCGGTTTAGAAAACAGTGGGGCTCTGGAGTTCAGAGCTGCTAAAGATTTCTGGGCCTGGACTTCCGGAGGCCACGGGAAGCGAGAGTGTAGCATTCCCATGATTCTCACTCAGTACTCCAGCATCCTGGGATGGAATCTGAGCTGACTTCCATTCCAGCTGTGTGACTCAGGTCCTCTCTGAACCCTCATTTCCTTCTTGGTACAATTAGGAATAATTACACCATACAGCTCCTTAAGAAGTCAATTTCTTGCTAACATACATATAACCCTCCTCCCACACACAGCTACAATCAGACCACCATTTCCCATAGCCCAGCCCAGCCTACCCTTTCTTCCGACAATGCTGAGCTTCTAGACACCCAGCAATCCCCACTCCCCAGGAAGTAACCACTCCTAGACCAGTGAACATAAGGGGAGCCACCTGGCAAAAAGGCATGTTTGCTTGCATGTCTTCCCAGGAATATTGCATTAAGAATTCAAATTCTAGTCCAGTGCCTAGAATAAATGAGAACCCGTGATTCAATACAGCAATATCTGATGGACAGTCCCATTGCTTCATGATGTTCAGAGAAAAATATCTGTAGGGATTCCTCTTGGTTCGGGGTCTTTCCTGTCCATGAGTTCAAACCTGCAGGTTCAACCAACCAACTGTAACCAGAAAAAAAGAATTTGTGTTTTTCTTATCATTGTTTCTTGACCGATGTAGTTTAACAAATACTCCCACAGTGTGCTGTCTATGTCATTACAAGCCATCTAGAGATGACCGAAGGCACATGGCGGGTGTGTGTAGTAGGTTCTACACAAAGGCCATGCCACTTCGCTTGAGGAACTGAGGACCTTGGGATTTTGGTGCTCTCAGAGCTGGGGCAGGGGTACCACTGCATCACACGCACACATGTGAACCAATGCTGGGGTAAGGGCACCCATGGGTGGCTCTTCATTGTGCACATCTGTAGCTGGTTCCTTCTCACGACCTCTTTGGTTCCAGGATGTCTTTCTTCTTGGCAGGACAGCCACCTCTATTCCACCCGCCTCGCTCCTTTTAACAGCGGGCAGAACCTCAGTGCTGGGATCTTTGTTTACTTCCCCTGTCCACCACCCTAAATTCTTTTTGGAAGTGGGTGGAGCATAAATGAAAAATTCGTAAACAGAATTCTTTCTTTGGTCTTATATGGATGGCTTCGGTCTCTTTGGGCCACTGCATGGCTCCCAAACTGTAATTATCGGTTGCTTTTTTCAGTGTCTCTCCACTGAGACTCTTTAGCCGTTCTAAGTTCATTTTGGGCCCTTCTGGGCCCAGGAATTAAAGGTGACTCTTCATTCCTGTAAGTTGCAGGAATGCTTGTCTAAGGAAACATTCGAGGGCTGTTTCCCCGTTTGTGGCAAGGTGGGGGCAGTTCTAGGTCTGTGCCAGCACCCTGCACATGGCCGTCCAGGGTGGCTGTGGTAGCAAGAAGCTTCTTTATGACCCGCCCCCTCCAGACTGATGACTCTTCCCTCCTGTACCTCTGACCCCTGAAGGACTGCAGTTGCAGGCATTAAGGGAAGAGACCTCTCAAGGCTAGGATATCTTCATTGGCCATGTCATAACCTTAGCACTGCAGGGTTAGCACAGTGTCTCGACTCTGTTCTCCCAGAATCCCCCGTGGAACCAACCATGCTCACAGCAGACACTCAGATGCAGAAAGAGCAAAGTGTTTAAGAAACATGATGCAAATGTGGATCCTTTGCATATATAGGAAGATACTACTATAGAAAAACTAGTATAAACTATTATAGAAAACATACTTCATGGAGCCGTAGACAGCGTGTCATTGCTATAAAGTGCTGTTTGGGATGAAGTAACACTGAAAGGGTTTTTTTTGGAATGGACATCAGGTGCACTTGGCTTCTGCTCCAAAGCAACACTCAAGGTGAGGTTAGAAATACATGTGAGGGCGTCCTGAAGGCGGAGGCTGCAGCTTCTCCCCACAAGGAGGCTGCGACTCTCATAATGGGAGTTTCCTAAAGGTTTTAACCCAGAGGATGAAAGCAGCAGCAAGATGGAGACAAGAGATGACAGAGCAGATGTCTGGGCAGTGATGAGCCCAGGCCGGTCGTACAAGCCAAGAGGAGGTTCAAAACCTCAGGAGCCTGTAGCCACTAGGTACCAGCAAATCTGGAGCTGGGAGTGGTACTTGGGAGGCAGAGGCAGGTGAACTTCTGTGAGTTCAAGGCCAGCCTGGTCAACATAGTGTGTTCCAGGCCATATGGGGCTATAGAGTGAAACCCTTTCTCAAACAAAAAAACAAACAAACAAAAAACCCGAATAGTGGAGACTGCTTAACATGGGCTTAGAAGTACTTAGATGCCTGGATCCTTCCCTCTCTGACTGCTTCCCAGCTAGGTCTCTGTCACTCCCCCTCTATGAAACAGTGACTCTGAATAATGCGACCGCAGACAGACTGAAGACCAGAGGCATTAGGAGTGTCTCTGATTACAAAATGTCCTAGATTTGAGAGGGGGTTCAAATTCAGCCCAGGCTAGAACCGAACCACAGTCTTTCCATGTCAACCTCCTGAATGCAGGGATTATAGAAGGTGCCACCAGGCCTGGTAAACAAACCAATTTTTTAAAAAAGAGATTGATTTATTACGTATACAGTGTTCTGCCTGCAAAATATGCCTGCAGGCCAGAAGAGGGCACCAGATCTCATAAATGATTGTGAGCCCCCATGTGGTTGCTGGGAATTGAACTCGTCCTGAGTTCAGTCTGGAACTCTGCCTCTGAACCACTGCTCCAGCTCATTTTTAGAAACTTTTGTGTGTATTGGTGTTTTACCTGCATGTATGCCTGTGTGAGGGGTGTCAGCTCCACTGGAACTGGACTTATAGACGGTTGTGAGCTGCCATGTGGGTGCTGGGAATTGAACCTGGGTCCTCTGGAAGAGCAGTCAGTGTTTTTAACTGCTGAGCCATCTCTCCAGTCCCAGCAAAAAAAAAAAAAAAAAAAAAAAAAAAAAAAAAAAAATTAAAGGTTGGTATTGTTTTAAATTCTAAAGGAAAATAATTCCTAACTGTCTTAGTTTGGGTTTTTATTGTTGTCAAAAGACACCATGACCATGGCAGCTCTGTGGGAAAACATTTAATTGAGGAGGCTCACTTACAGTTTCAGAGGTTCAGTATACTATCATCATGATGGGCATGGCAATGGGCAGGAAGATGTGGCGAGAGGAATAACTGAGAGTCCCACATCCTGCAGGCAACAGGAAGTCAACTGAGACACTGAGAGGTATCCTGAGCGTAAGAAACTTCAAAGCCCACCCCCTCAGTGATGCACTTCCTCCAAGGCCACACCCACTTCAAAAAAGCCACACCTCCTGATAGTGCCACTCCCTATGAGATTGTGGGAGCCAATTCATTCAAACTACCTCAACAACCTAACATTTAAGGGAGAGCCCAATCATTATTAATATCTAAGAATAGAATAAAAATAATCCAGACATGCAAATACTAAAAACCAAACAGACAGACAAACAAACAAATACCAGTTAGAAGTCTCTGTTTTTCCAAGGAAGCCATGAAGGTATGCACTACCAAATGAAATGGGTTAAGAACGGACTTTAAATGCCGGTCAGGAATTTCAGTTTCCCCCAGCTGGTGCAGAGGACATTTGTTCTCCTTTATCCCAGGGAGCGTGTCCCAGGATGACTGAGAGCACATGTGGTATCTAGCCCTCCCTGAACTGAGTGTTGACATTCTTAGACATTCTGCTCTTCATTCTCGTCGCACACAACAGCAATATCCTTGCTGTATTTTTTTTTCTTTCCCCTTTAAGCCAAGAACTTAGCGAAAGCAGCAGAGCCCTCCCAGGCAATCTGAACTGTCACTACCACTGTTCCACTGCCTTGGAGTCATTATTAAGTCAAAAGCGGTTACTAAATACAAGCACAAAGTGACAATATTGCACCAAAGGGTCACAGTCAAGATGAAATGGTTGTAGAGTGGGTAGAATATGCATTGTAGACATGCTGGGCTAAGGGAGGCCTGACACACGTCTCAGGCAGGATGAAAGAAGGGTGCCACGTGACCTCATCACATCTCAGGAAGGACAGGATGGCACGTGATCTCATCAGGCCGCTTGAAACTTAAACTATCCTTAAAATGAACTTAAAATGTTTCTGATACTTTCAGACTGTGGTTGACAACAGGTACCCAAAATTGAAGTGATACTGAGGAGCTTGCGGGTGGGCTACTGTACCTCAAAGTGACAGAAACTTGTTCCTTCAGGTAATCATTGAGGTAAGAAACTGGAAACCATAGTGGCAGTGGAGCATGCTCCCTCTGAGGTCCAGGGCAGGAACCTTCTTTTTCCTTTGAGTTTCGCTTGGTCCGGGTTGGTGGTAGCAAACCCCAGTCTCTGCCTCCACCCCACATGGCCATCTCTGCCTGTGTTTTCATATTGTCTTCCCTCTGTGTGTGTCCATATGTATGTCTCTTTCTCCTGATAAGGACTCCAGTCATTTGGGAGCAAGGACCCACTTGGCAATCCTATCGCTGCATCTTAATGAATTATAGCTACGATGATCCATTTTCAGAATGAAGTCATACTCTAAAGTTCTGGGGAGTACACAAGTTCTTGAAAGCTGTATTAATTAACCCAACCCACCATAACAGGAGGTGAAGGTCTCAGGGCAACGGGGAAGGATGAGCCTGGGTTCACATCTGTGCCCAAGGGTGGGTGGGTAGTCAGCCTTAGATTCCTTGAGAAAATCAAATCGGGGCTGGCTCAGTGGCAAGGTGGCTAAGAGCACTTGTTCTTGCAGGACCCCCAATACCCATGTGGTGGTTCACAGTTGCCTGCAGCTCCAGTTCCAGGGGCACCAGGAACTAACATGGTCCATACACACACATGCTGCCACCCTGCAATGCTTATACCCGTAAAATAAATCTAAAAAAATGAGCCTGTCTCAAGAGTCCCAAAACATGATTTAAAGAAAGATGAAGTTGAAAGAATTTCTGAGACCGGAACTGAAAGAGACCCAGGGTTTGAATTATGAAACATTGAAAAGCTACATAAAAATAGCAACAATTAAAAAGGGCAATTGTTAACTACAGAAAAAACAACAAACGACCCGTCCACAGAATGGCTCGGCCAGGCAAATATAAGCACATATAAGCAGCAATAAACACTTGCCATATATGGGCAAGAAGTGCTAGGGTAGAAATGGAAGGAGGGAGCTCTAAGCCCTTTTCTTCTGGAGGCCAATGAGTGGAAAACTCTAGAAATCCCATAGCCAGAAACAGCGGTCCAGCATATTGAGAGATAGGGAATAAATGTTTAAAAAGTCGAAATGCTTTCCCTGAAGACAGAGGAAACGGGAGGAGAGGGCGTCTGAGGCATGTCGTTTGTTGTTTTAACACATGTTGTGGAGTGTGTCAGACTCTGCTGTGTAGAGCCTCAATCAGAGAAAAGGAGAAGGCGCAAACTGGGCCAAATAGCGAACAGACCAGCCAAATCACGACCATGAGCCGGCCGCATATGTTGCGCATTGTGCAATGTGCACATTTTATAGGTTAACGTATCTCCTGACGAAAGACCAGGGTCAGTGATTCTTGACCCAGCACCTCAGCCTGGGGTAATCTTGCTGCTTGTGGCTACCCATATGCCCCAAAGGGACATCTGACAATAACTTTCCAGAGTCACATGTAGGGACAAGGGTGCACTGGCGACTGGTGAATACCGACCAGGGAAGCTGCAATGTGGCTTGCTGCAGAAATAAACCTTAGCAGGTCACACTGAAGAATGGAAGGGGTGCAGCCAGACCTAGGATCCGTGTGTTTTTGAGATCTCCGCATATCCTTCAAGGTTCTTGTGTTTGAGAATCCACCCCACCCCCACCCCATGAATGTGGTTTGGATTAAGAAACACCCTTCACTCACGCAATGGTGGTCCATGGTCCATGCCTTTAATCTCAGCACTCGGAAAGCAGAAGCAGGTGGATCACTGTGAGTTCAAAGCCAGCCTGGTCTACAGAGAGAGTTCCAGGTCAGCCACGGCTACACAGAGAAACCCTGTCTTGAAAAACCAAAAATCAAAAACAAAAAAAAAAAGAAAGAAAGAAAGAAAAAGGAAAAGAAAGGGATTCCCTCTTAAGAAACAGAGCAGAGCAGAAGTAACAGCACATAGCTTTGGAGACAAGTTCTTCCCAGGCACAGTGGCAAGGGTTTTGCATGCTCACTCTCTCCTCAGTCCCTGGCTGTTGAAGAAACCGGCCACCCCTGTTCTGACAGCACTCAGCTGTGGAGAGGCTTGTGTGGAAGAACAGACCTCTGCAAACAGCCTGGAGAGAGGTCACTCTGGAAATCGAAGTGAAATGAGACAGGAGCCAGAAGACAGACCGAGTTGGCATCACCCAGGCAAGACGCCCCCTCTAGGACAGAACTGTGAAGTCATGTTTCATTTGGGGACAGTTGGCCCTCTGCATTGTTCAAGACAACCAGCTTCAGATGGAAACACTGAATCTTTGCTAAACACCTAATGCCTCCCTACCCCCATTCCTTAAACAACACAATCTAAGAACTGCTTCCTAGACTTGTCATTAAAAGTCTAAAAATGATTCAACCTCTGCCCACAGGCCCAGGCACTGTGATCTACAGAAGGGACTTTAGCACATGTAAGCTTTCAGATATGAGGGACAGCAACTGTTTGCTAAGTGGCAAAGGCTCACTAATAGAAATGAATTGGTGGGGAGAGAAAAATGGCTGCCAACGAAAGGGCATAACAGTGGGTGAGCTAGGGGTAGGACAAGGGCATGGGGTAGGCAAAAATCAAACCACAGAGGTCCGGATTGAGAAACAGACCTTAGACCTCAGGCTGGAGTGCAGAAGCAAGGACTCCGTCCTGAGCAGGTGAGGAGAAGATCACAGGAAGATGTGAAGGTGGAGGAGGAGAGCTAGAACATGGAAAGATCCCCAGGTTTGAGCCCAGTGCTGCAAAGCAAAAAATAAAAAACAATACCGATGGGAGGAAAAAAGACTGCTACCCGCCCCCCGCTCTGCTTGTGTGCCCCCTGGCATCGCCCTGCTCTCCTGGCAGCTGGACAGTCTCAATGCCCTTCACATCTGGTTCTTTGCCCACACACAGTCAGGAACCATCTTTGAAGCCCGCTGAGTGAGTGTGGCTCTCCTGTGGCCCCACAGAGATAGGCCATGAACCCACAAAAGCCTCCTTACAGAACACAAATTTACATTCCAAGGGGTTGTTTGAATTCTCTGCTCCCTATCCCTCTCCATGCTCTTAAAAAATCCTCTAATCATTGCTCATTCCTGAGATTCAGTGCCTACTGTTTTACGAGGAAGACTCACAGAGCCTGGGCCGGGGACTGGGGGGTGCAGGCTTGCGGGTAAATATGTCAACTCTGGATTCTAAGCTTCTTTGTGAGTCTTTCTAGTCATGGCTCCTGGGTTGGACGCAGCTATTCTGCTCACTGGGACCCTCTCTGTTCTGCATGCCACACCCTCTGGAGCTGTTGTGTCCCTCTTTCTCTCAGCCTCAATCCCCCGAAAATGTGGAGATGGTATGGACCGTGTTCTCCAGCCTGCATCTGAGCAGCTCTTCACGTTAACCCCAAGGGTGTCTGGAAATTGCTTACCACCTTGTGAGCCTTCATGTGGCCCCTGCTTCACAGAGCCCAGAATCCCAGCTCTGGTTGAGGAAGGTGTTAGAGCCTGGGTCCTCTCCCTACCATTAACCCCTCAAGAACTCCCTGGAGGTCTGAGGTACATCCTTCCTGCTATCTAGTGTGGAAAGATCTCTTCTCTCCTCTTCTCTCTCTCTCTCTCTCTCTCTCTCTCTCTCTCTCTCTCTCTCTCTCTCTCCCTCTCTCTCTCTCCCTCTCTCTCCATATAGACAATCGTTCTCACCATATTTATTTGATGTAAGGTGCAAAAGTCGAATTCCAGCTACATTGGGCAAAAGAGGAACTAGTGACAAGGGATTGGGGTATCCCTAAATATGCTGAAGAGATGACAGAGGGGTTACCAGGTACAGTCACCTATACAAATGTTCAGGTCAAACACCACACAACATCAGAAGAGACCACTAGCTCCCAGTTACTGCAGTGGATCGAAAGAAAATGACCCCCAAAGGGAGTAGCACTGTTAGGAGGTGTGACACTGTTAGGAGGTGTGACACTGTTAGGAGGTGTGACACTGTGGGGTGGGCTTTGAGGTCTCTTTTCTCACGTTCACTCAGTGTGACAGTCAGTTGACTTCCTGTTGCCTCTGAGTTAAGCTGTAGGACTCAGCTCCAGTATTACATCCGCCTGCACGCTGCCGTGTCCCCCATTCTGATGATAATGGGCTGAATAGCTGAAACTGTAAGCGAGCACCACAATTAAATGTTTCATTTATAGGAGTTGCCATGGTCATGTTGTCTCTTCACAGCAACAAAAAACCCTAAGACAGAGTCACTATATGCATGCACAACACCAGAGCTAAAGCAAGCTTCAAAAGTAAACAGAAGCAGGTTGCAAAACCCGCCAGGATGCTTTCTCCGTCTCTTTAAAACCAGCAACTCTCTGGGTGCTTACTATGTCCCTCCCAGCAGGAATGGACCTGTTTCCTTCATGTGTCAAGTGAACTGTCTGTAAATGATTCCTTTCTTCAAATATCAGAACAGCTAACTGGGCTCAGCCTCAAAACTTCTAGAGAAGGCTTCCGACTGGCCTGTTGGAGTTTGGGGGATCTTCTTCAGCCAGTCAAGAAGCTGGATGACTGGAGGGAGGGGTGCCAGATTGGCTTAGCCTGAGCCATTCCCACAGTATTCCATCATCTTGAATTAGCAGGTGGCAGGGAGTGTGAGAACCTTGCCTCTGGAAAACTCGGGCTTCCCTGCTTGCTTATCTGTCTCCATTGCTCTGACCTCCAGAGCTTTCCAAGGGTGTCATGCCTAATGGTAGGACCTGTGAAAGTAAAACTGTTTCATTAGACTGTGAACTAAGGCTTTCTTCTTCCTGAACCCTCATTTGGTGCAACCATGGGGGGATTTGGCAGCCTGGAAGTGCTACCCGAATTTTCAGGGCCATAGCCTGGACCCTGGGAGCTCTAGCTAGCAGGCTAGATCAACACCCATCCTCAATAGAACAATTAAAGAGACAGGAGCAAATAGCAGAGAATGGAGATTTATCCAATGTAGTCTCATATTAGAAGGAGGGACAAATAAAGAGGCCCAGTGACATCACTCACCAACTTCATTTTCCAGGGTCCTGAGACGAGGGTTAGGTTTAGTCAAGAGAAGGCCAAGGCACACACAACCAAGCTGCCGTACCCTCTCTGCTCATCGTCTGTCTCTCTTTGAGCTCAACTGTGCCTCCTCACCAGGATGAGATCAACTCTGGCTGGTCTCATCAGAGTACACACTGAAGAGGTGACAGGTGTCAAGGAGTCAGTGCCTAAAGAAATCTTCTGCCAGCTGTGAGGAACTAAGAGATACAGAAGGAGTGGTCCTTAGACCAGGCCCCTAGGAGTCTATTCTGGAGTTCCAGTTCCGTCTGTCCTGTAGGGCCACCCTAGCGTCCCCAAAGTCCTGTTCGGATCTTTTAGCTAGCAATTCCATAGGTGTGCAGAGACTGGTAACAATAATTCCAAAGCTTTGCCACAACCAACCAAGCAAATAGTTAAAGGAGACTTGCAGTTTGAAATGTTAAGTACTTATTTACAAATGCGCCCCTCAGATGCCCAGTCTCCAGAACCTTCTACCTGTCAGCAGCTGCCAGTGGCTTTGCCTAAAGAATGGAGATTTCAGGATTTTTCAGGCCTGGAAGGATCAGCACACTGACAGTTCAAGCCTGGAGGACATCAGGTTGATAAAGTGGCCTCAGCGTCACATCATAGAAGCCTTATATCACACGGCAGGAACAGAATGTGTCTAATACACAAAGGAGCCAGCAACAATGGCCGTCATTTTTCAGTGCTATTGAGAAATCCTTTTTGATTTAGTTATCATTTTTTAAAAAGATTTTTAAAAGAATTTTTTAAGTGTCTTTGTGTCCCTGCATGAGCTTATGTGCTCTGTGTGCATGTGTGTGTATGTGTATGTATGTGTGAGTTTGTGTGTATGTGTATGTATGTGTGAGTGTGTGTATGTGTATGTATGTGTGAGTGTGTGTATGTGTATGTATGTGTGAGTTTGTGTGTATGTGTATGTATGTGTGAGTTTGTGTGTATGTGTATGTATGTGTGAGTTTGTGTGTATGTGTATGTATGTGTGTGCATGCAGGTGCTGGAAGAGGCTAGCATGTGTCAGGATCCTTGAAACTGAAGTCACAGGCAGCTGTAAGTCCACCGGATATGGGTACTGGGAACTGACCCGGGTCTTCTGCAAGGGCAAAAGTGCTCTTAAGTGCCGAGCCATCTCTCTAGCACCTAGTTCAGCAGAGTTAGAATTTTCAGCTTTGACCACCAATAGGTCTACAGCACTTACAAAAATCCAAGCATCAGACCCCTGTTAGAAATAAGGAGGTCTGGTGACCCTTCCCTACCAAGTCCATCTTTAGGGTCCAGACCTGGAGGGCGTCTCTTCCTTTAGAATCCTTCTTCCTGCCAGGACAGTCACAGGGACATCTGGGGCTTTGTGGCCTTTTGTGCTCGCATGCAGGTGGCTTTCAAGCTCTGTCTTGAGACAAAATTTACCAGTTTGGTTCCCAGATTGGATTCCTGCCTATACTTGAGTAGGCCTGGGAAGAAGAGCTGCGATCTATCCCTGCTCATCGAAGGCCTCTTCCTCTCTCCCCCAACCCTGCTCTCCTTCATCCCTCACTTGGAGCACACGCTTGGAGGTTGGACACCCCTTTTGTCCCTTCAGGCCTCAGCTCTTCATCCCACCTCTGGTCCACCTCACCATGACCACTAGTCTCTGGGTGTGGTCATATCAAGGGGGTACCTTGGGCACAGGGGCTTCGGGGATCTGTGTGGAAGGAGAGAAAACACGTACAGCTTTCATGGGCCCTAAATATTCTTGGTCCATTTAATTCATATGTAACAAGGGAGTGCATGCCAATTAATGAGCAAAATAAATAGTAATCAATTATGATGATGGTGATTATGCTTTTGAAATTAGCCTGGGAAAGGATGACCAAGGCAATTTTTTATTCCAGCTCAGGAAAAGTGGGACGCCAGCTGGGGCTAATCAGACCTTTCATTACAGCCTTGAGCCTCATCCAGCTGCTGCAAAGAAAGCCCTCTCTGTCTGTGGCCGTGCAGGCCCGGCCATGGCTTCTACTTTTCAACAAGAACCGAAAGGTGGCGAGACAGACAGCTCTTGCCTTGGCACCACGGCAAAGCCAGCCTCAGAGAGGGCAGTGCTTACATCCGTGGCATCTCATGGAGGATTCCTTTCCTTTGTTCTGGTCTCATGCATCCCAGGTCCAGCCTGGGCTACTGGACCCTGGACCTACTGGAGCCATTTGTGGGCAGTGGATGACCGGGGTCAGAGCGTCTGGGCAGGGAAGGATGCCCTAGGGCAGTGTGTTGTGATTGGTAGGGAAAGGAAGATGGAGGGGGTGGACGTGCAGTTTCTGTACGAGGAGCTCTATGTCCTTCCTGTATTTCAGTCGCTCGGCTGCTGTGGAGATGACACTGATAACTGGCCACCCACCCTTGGGTCCCAGGGACTTATTTAACCAAGCACAGGATGGCCCTCACTGGCTCTTCTCTCTGCTCCAGCATGACCTTTTCTGAAAAGTTCACTGAAGTCTATTGCTACGTAGCTCCTGCCTCAGTTTCCCTCTCACCTGCTATAGGCTCCTGCCTGTCCTGCCTTTGTTTTTGTTTGCTATAGAGAAACTAAGGGAGGCCTCTTGCTTGGTTCCCTGCTGAGACAGTCACATGTGGTGGTGGTGGTGGTGGTGGTGGGGTGGACAGCTTAAGAGCTGATGGAAGGGGAACTCCCTTCTCTCTCTTCCGAGTTCTGATATATGGATAATGGGAAACTGGAGGCCTAGAAAACACCCCCGTCTCAGCTGAATCGAGTGACTCAGAGTGCCCAGATGCATGTGTGCACACGCTAAGTCCCATGATATCTGGAGGTGGTCTGGGTTGTCACTCCTGGGGTGAAGCGTGGAGAAGGGTGTGCTGGACATCCCACATCCTACACTAGGAATTAGCCCATCCCAAATGTCGAAGCCCAGAAGTTGAAGAGACTTGACTTTCTTTGCCAGGCAAGCATCTAATCACCTCCCACATGTTGGCCTACAAAGTAAGTAAACCAGCAGTGACTCCCCCCCCCCCCCATTAGCTACTTCAGAGAAATCTAGGCAAGAGACTGAATTGAGTTTCTCCAGAAGCTAGATCAAGAAGAGAGGTTTTACTGGTCAGAATGTAGTTTGAGTGCTTCTAAGAAGGCCTGGGTCATAAAACCATAAAAAATCAGGCAGTGGGGTAATCCCAACTGTAATCCCAGCAAGGGAGAGCAGAGGCAGGAGGATCAAAAGTTCAAGGTCAGTCTCAGCTAAATTCAAAGCTAGCCTGGGCTACAGAAGATAAGATCCACACTCACAAACCAACCAACCAGCAAAACAAGAAGAAAGGAATGCAGAACCCGCCCCCCTTCCCCTGAGACCAGCTAGAGAAGGACCTCAGAGAGGGCAGGGGTTATCTGATAAAGCCTAGGTCTCCGGGCTCTTAAGGACTGGTGGGGTGTGGTAAACCCATCGGAAACCAAAACGACCCTCAGCATTAAACCCACTGCACCTGCTGCACACCTCAGCAGAGCCACGCTGAGCCACGCAGCAGACTGGGTCTGGTTTTCCCTCTGACAGCCAGTGACAGGCCCTACCACAGTACCAAGTACTGCAGGTGGCCGACCCCAGGAGGGGATCAAAATTCCAAGTCTGAAATACGGGTTCTATCAAAAAAGCCTAATAGTTTTGCACCCTTGTAAAGTAAAATAAATAAAAATTTAAAAAGTAAAAGGAATCTTTGTGTTTGGGAAGCCAGCCACGCTCTCCCACGGCTCAGCTAGAGCCTGGAGTGGGGACGGCCCCTCCACTCTGTTCCTTTCTCATTCTGCTGTCCAGAGCGGCCCTGGGCCAGGTGCTTTGCATAATCGAATTCCAAACATGCCACAGAGCCCCAGGCCTTCATTCCCACTCTAGGGCTGAGGAAAGCACGGCTCTGGGAGATTAAGGGACTTGGCTGAAGCCACAGAGGAAGTCAGCAGAGGGACTGGCATTGGAAGCCAGCTTGATCTTGACTGTGAGTCTCTTTGGAATGGGTCTCTAGATGGACAAGGGACCCTGCTGGGCTGACCCATCCAGATAACACTGACTCAATAGACTGGCCCAAAAGAACAGTAAAGAACCCTTGCTCTAGAGTGTCCTAGGCACTCTGGTCTGGGAGGAGCTGATGGGCCTGTGATACAGTTTTGGAGGGGGTGAGAAAGAGTGAACGTGGCTTCTTTTGCCACCATACCCTCCACAGCTGTAAAGAATGCCCTTGCTTCTTTGACTAGGTTTCATAGAGTAATCTTGCAGGATTCATCAACTCAAAATCAAATCCTACTTCTCTCAGAAGTGGGTGGGGCTTGTTGAGACTTCTATGCACTCTAGAGACTGGGGAGTAAGGACTGGCTGTCAATCAAGTGTATGTCGGGCATCCTTCGAGAAGTGCTGAGCTGAGGCCAAGGCCTCCTCTACAGAGTCCTGGCTCGGATTCAGGAGCCTTGGCTTCAGGCAGGCTAGGCAAGTGCACTGTTAGCTCAGCCTTAAGGACCAGGAAACTGAGCCTTGTAGAAGTTAAACCATTTGCCCATGCAGGGGCAGGGGCAGAGGCACACACAGTGCCTGGTGCTTGAGACCTGTCATTAGTGGTGAAGGGCCCACATGGAGGTATTAGCTCCCCAGCACTGTGGTCAGGACTGACTCTCCAGGGGTCCACATCCTTTCCCCTGTAGCCCTGGCTGTGTCAGAGACCCAGCCCAGAAGGTTGCACCCAGGGAACCCCGTTAGTAAGGCAGATGGTGGCCTCTCCATTCGCTCCTTTGTTTTGTGTGTGTGTGTGTGTGTGTGTGTGTGTGTGTCCCAGCCCGGACCCATTCCAAGACCAGGAAATCCTCCCATGCAGACGCCCTCAGGCTGCTGCTGAGCCAAATTTCCTCCTTTCTCATCCAGATGAGATGAGGAACAGCTGGGGCCACCATCTAGCAAGACTCTCCAATGAACCTGAAGAGCCATTACATAACCAGCCTTCTCCAGCTGACATCACCCGGACTGGTTTCAGCTTCTCTCGGGATCATTTAGTCCCCGCTTCCTTAATGAGCAGTTGGTGCCCGGAAGACCCGTTTCTCCTGATACCAAGCTAAGAGCTCGGTTAGACACAGCACAACCCTCCTTGCTCTGAAGACAAGGGGTTTTCTCCTCACGAGTGTTGTCAGAGTTCTTGGTGACTGCAGCAGGGAGGAAAGGAGATAGAGTAGGAACCTTAGAGAGGCCTGAGTTCAAATCCTAACTCCGCCCCTTGCTCCTATAAGCTGTGTGAGTTCAGATAAGCCACTGTGGCCTGTATGCTTTTCCTTACTCTGAAGCAGAAGGAGCGGCCTTCCCATGAGGCACCATCAGGCCAACCCGCGTGCCAGCTACCCAGTAGGAACAGGAAGTGGCTGCTTTCTCTTTACTCCTGCCTCTCCTTACTCCCCACTGTGAAGTACGGTTGCTTCCCTCTTCCGTTGAATTACATGAATATATAAACACTGTAGCGTGTGCTCTCACCGGCCTGTGTGTGATCGGAAACAAAGCATATCCATCATTCTGTGTGTGAACAAAGCAGCTCACACCTCCCAGCGAGCAAGGCTCGCCCTTCTGCATGGAGAGTTTAGAGACTACATACTCTTCCAGGAGCATGACACCTGGGACCCAACTCCTCCAGCTTAGGACTGGATCCATTTCTTCTACACAAAGAATTTTTCAAAGACATTTCTATAAGACAATTGTCTTCATCTCCTTACACAGATTCCTAATTACTGTCTCCAGTACCTAGAACCTCTGTTCTCTCCATGCAAAATAATGCCAATGAGTGTTTATATTTAAGATTTTTTTTCTTTACATATCTCTTGCCTCCATACTTTAGAGCTAGACATTTACATCTACTAGAGCTAGGCTGCAGTACCACCAATGCCCGATAGGTGGCACCAGCTCACACACTTTGATAAACTCGTTAGGATTTGAGATTGTTTTCAGGCGGTGTGGAAGGAATTAGCTGCATACTTCTGGCTTGGAGATGCTCAAGAATTTGTGAATAGCCTTTCAGAAGAAGGGAATCGCTGAGCCGGATTGCCTTCTCCAAGGCTTTGGTTGGCAAAGCACTTTCAAAGTTGATTTACAATGAGGAGTTCTCGAAAGATCCTGTTGTCCGCAGTATAATTTAGCCTCCTCTTACTGCTCCCAGGCTGTATGTAGTGAATAAGCATGCCCAGCTCCTCGTGGGTGACACATCAGGAAAACTTCAAGAGCATTGAGACCCCCAAATGCAATAGTTTTCTTTTCTTTTCTCCTCTTCCTCTTCTTCTTCTTAAGAGGCAAGTGTATCTTCTCTTGAAAGAGCTTGGCACCCTGCCTCATAGTGCAGGGTGATTTCTCCTTATCCAGAGACAACTGCCTAAGCTGGATGTACAATGCCCACTGGTGCTGTCCAGGCAAGCATACCCTGCCTTCTTCTAAACCTTCTTTCACAGACAGGATGTTCTAGCATCAGTTTTCAAGCAGTTTAGAGTCAAAAGGAAGTGGTGTTGGATGATTGCTTTGGAAGTGTACCTTGGCCAACATTGCCTCCACCCATGACCATGCACTTGATTGAAGGGAGCTTCATCAGGAGTTTTCCCTAGCGTTTGCAGCTGGGCAAGACACAGGGCGGTGAGTTAAAGGATTCGCCGATGGCCTTTGCAGGACACTCTCAGGAGTGGCCTCTTGAGGTTCCCGTGCAGGGTATTGCTTTGGTAGAAAATTAGTGGTAGTTTAGTGAATGGCAGAAGCCCGAGCGTGCGTGTTTCCTTCCTGCACACACCCCCCTTCCCTCTTGCCAGTCGAGCTAGAGTAGTTTACCAGAGAGGAAATCACATCAGGGGCTCTCAAAAGGAGGTACCATTCATAGTTCTGGGGGCTGCAGACACCATGAAAACGTGGTGTTATCTATTCACACGGGCATGCTGGAGAGGGTGAAGGGCTCCAAGGAAGTCCAAGCTGGGACATGTGGGCACGCTCCTACAGTCTGTTACTCCTTTATCCTCTCTGCCTCTTTAATCTAGCCCCTGCCTGCCTTCAGCCTGCTGCTGTTAGAGCCGGCACGCCCAGCAAACTACCTGGACACTTAGCAGCTTCAGGCAGCCATTTCCTCGTTTCGGGATTCAGCCTCAGCTGTAACGTGGCCTGCTTCACCCCGTCTTGTTGGTCAGCATCATCAGAAGTCCACAAAGAGACAGGAGGGAGGGAGTGTGGACACTGCCCCTGCAGAGGATAGTCCAGGTCATGTACGAAAAGGGTGTGTGTAGTGGAATTGTCTTGGTGCAGCTGCCTTCTGGATTAAGATTGCTTAGCCACTGTTCACAGACACAGTGAAAGGTGACCTGGAGGTCACACTGCTGTGCCATTGTGCCATCGTCCCTCTATTTATTCCATTGCCAGGGGCTAGACCCCGGCAGTTCTTGGTATTTCCGATGTCACTACCCACAATGCCATGCTCTGGAAAGCCCAGGCCTTCCCAACATTTCCACACTGAGGGGCACTGTGCAGGCATGGGGCTCTGTCGTGGGAGGTATGAGAGGTTTACTCTGCATACCTCATATTAACATCCAGATATGTCTGTCTTCTGTTACCCTTTCCAACATACATGTGTGTGCAACACACACACACACACACACACACACACACACACACACACACACACACACACACACACACACACACACAAACATTTCCTCAATCCTCACACGTCTGACTCTTCCAGAGCTGGTAAGCTCCCACCGACTCTGTTCACAGAAGCTGTCCATACACTGAGCAGAGCCAGTATTTCCTTGAGCCCTTGAACACCTGAGTGCGCAAGCGCGCAAAGAGCCAGTATTTCCCTGAGCCCTTGAACACCCGAGTGCGCAGGCGCAGTTACCCAGGCCCGACAGCCCAGCACTTATTTGATGCACATTGAGTCGGCTCCCACTCCACTCCAGGCACAGGGTGGCTCAAAAACATGCGGTTACATCCCGTGCTTTTCTGAATGACACCACGTGACTGCTGCCATCCCCTTGTTACCAGGAAGGTTTCTGGATACCTTACTAAGGCCGCATGGCTACCGTCATGGCTCCGGTGGTCCTGGCAGGAGCTTTCTGCGTCTTCAGTATATTTGAGCTCTGTCTCCCACGTTAGCCATTTGGAAACCCTCTTCGTGATTTCTGCTGTGAGCGGGCACCCCTGTGTTCTATTGGCTTTCATGGAAGTCTTCAAAATGACTCTTTCTTTAGTTCCAATTTTTTACATTTTATATCACTCCCACAAATGGAAAACTATAATCATTTTTCCATAAATAGAAGGCAACCCTAAAATTAAATTCAGTTTCTAAACTACCCTGTGAATTTTTAGCTAACTACAGAAACTTGGGTCTGTTCCCACTCGGCACAGGACCTCCTGGACAGGGGTGAAGTTACTCTTGCTCTACACTGATTCCCTGGGGCAAGCTGGATAATGGAAAAAAGGGGAGAGTGTTTCCCTAAGGCAGAGGGATATAATTTAATATCACCCCCACCCCCATACTCTCTACACTGCTCCACTAACAATTTTCATCTAAACCCGTCAGGACCACCAGGTTCTGCCGTGGTAACAAATAGTCCCCACAGCATCCTAAAGCAGAGATTATTTCATGCTTATATACGCCGTGGTTTGGCAAGGTCTCAGCGCATTCTTTTGTCATAGATAGACACAGAGTCCATGTGTCAGAAAGGACAGAATGGCATGAATATGCGCTGGCTTTTCATCCCACAGTGACTGCTCATGGTCTGATCATTCGCTAGCCCATGACGAAAGTGAGTCACTCGGCCAGCCCAGCCTTTACCTGAGCAGGACTGTGCAAGCCTGCCGTGTCCTGAAAGGAGGCAGGGTTATAATATTTATGAACAGCCACACTCATCTTCTATGCCACCACATACTCCGAGAATACCACTCAAAAATAGCTGGGAGCCTAACCTCCCCAAGCACAGCTCCCGATCACCACACACACCAGGCATTTCCAGGCTGCCCTCGTGCCCAGGACCTTCCCTGTGATCTTGCTCTGTGCTCGGCTCTTTCTTGCATCTGCTCTCAAGGCTTCAATGCCCTCTCTCTGCCTCCTATTCTACTAACCCTTCAGGAATATGTGTGTTCTTACGGCTTCGCCAGTCCTGCAGATTGAAATTGTGTGTGTGTATGTGTGTGTGTATATGTGTGTATGTGTGTGTATGTGTGTATATGTGTGTGTGTGTGCATGTGTGTATGTGTGTGTGTGTGTATGTGTGTGTGTATATGTGTGTATGTGTGTGTATGTGTGTATATGTGTGTGTATGTGTGTGTGCATGTGTGTATGTGTGTGTGTGTTCATCCACCTAGGATGATGCTAGAGATGGCAGAGCTGAAGTAAGGACCCTGTCGGGTCTTTAGGTCAGCATCACTGGCACTGGCAGCAGGAATTCTCTGCCCTCTGGGCCTGCCCTGAGCACTGCAGATTAGTACCCTGGACTTCACACTAGAGATCGGTGCTCCCTCTCCCCTCTAACTGTGGTAATCAACAGTGCTGGGGTGGGGGGGCATGGATTGTCCCTGTGGTGGGAAGACAAGATGTCCCTTTGTTGAAAACTAGAATTTACACGACGAGTTAGTGGCAGAAGGGGCTTGGTACATCCAGGCCTGGCTGGACATAAAAATGACAGACTGATCAGCCTATTGAGTAAATCACATGCTTTCTTATTACAAACAAAACTAACCAACAGGCATCTTGGTCTGTCTTCTATTTAACCTCTGTTGTAGGTAATAGGAAGTATTTTGTTGTCCTGCAGGTCTGTATGCAAAAGACCGTGCTAACCAGTGGGTTCACTGGTCGCGGATGATTGACAATGAGAGAGAGAGAGACTGGGGAAGACGGGGGGGGGGGGGGGGGGGGCTGCGCACAACTGGAGAATACTCGCACCACCTGCCGGCCCCACCTTGCAGCGAGTCAGAGGCTTTCAAAAGGAGGCGGCCTCAATCTTCTACTGTGTTCATGATTCGTTATCCCAGACAAAGACATTTATAGAGTGGGGGTCGTCGAAACTTACTATTCTGAAGAGCTGGCAGCCTCAGGATCAGGACGGGGGAAGCTGTACGCACCAAGGTCCCTTTTGCTGTATGAGGTCCCTTTGTGGACCACACAGAACACCAAGTTCAGCCCTTGGCCTTGTAGACTTGCTACCTTCCATTGCTCTATGGTCAAGCTATAGGCTGGGATAAACACCTATCACAGACACAGCCCTGGGGGACAATCTGTCTGACAGGCTTTGAATACTCTAGAACCAGCCCTGGGGGATAGTCTGTCTAAGGGGCTTTGAATGCTCTAGGATCTCAGATCCTACCCAGACCCGTTGAACAGAAAATCCCAGGGAGGCTCAGAGAGTTGAGACCCTGAAACTCTTCCAAGGAATTCTGAAGGGACAGGTAGGTCCCTTCACAGACCTAGAAGTCCCTTTCTCCTCCCCTCCCCCAGGAGGCTCCAAACACCTTAGGTGAGGGCAACATCACACTGTTTCCTCTTCCCCTGGTGTCAGGCTAAACCTAGCCAGAGTATATGCTATTTCAACATTCCCTGCCTCCCTTTCCCCCCTAAATGGAGCCACCAGGAAGGATGGAGGAGTAATGGCTTCCAGGCTTTTGTCCTGGATCACACTTTAGAAAATTCTCCCTGGTATTTGTTGTACATTCTTGAACGGATTCCACGGTTCTTTGGGAGAAATACAGTGAAGGTGGGCACGGGAGGTGGGTGGTGGGCACGCCCCTGTCATTGCCAATGTAAGTGAATCGAGAAGGCTGAGTTCTAGGAAGTGCTCAACCCCAGCTGAGCGCTCCCTGTGTTCTCCTTAGAGCCTCAGAGGGCAAATGGGATGCTCCCTGCCTGGATGCTCCGGAGACATTTGGTTCCCTCAGCACCGAAGCAAGCAAATCTACTCATTATCCCCAGCCCTCCACACTAGGAGCTTCCTCTGGGAGGACAAAGGGACAGCGAGGGAGAAGGGTCTTCACAGCATTGTCTGTAAGGCTCTGATGAGGACCCAGTGTGTGACAATGGGACACGGGTGCAGATGGTTGCAGTCTACCACGGGACCAGGGACCAGCAGCTTTTACAAAGTCTTGGTGGGCCCATCAGGGTTCACTGCTTCCCACTCCTGCCCCACAGACCTTACTACCAGGGCGTTTGCCTCTTGCTACTCTAACCCTGGCTGATAATCCTCCCGAGGCTACCTGCACTCCTTGGGAACAGGTTCGTAGTATGGACGTGAAGAGACGCTGTTGACAGCGCTGAGGGACAGAGATGTCCCTGGACCGTTTGGCTTCTCAGAGCATGCCAAAGTCACCCTCGAAAAGTGCAGAAAAGGCAAAGCAACCATGTCAGGTGCAGACTGGCGGAGCACTGGGACAGCGACGGGGAAGCAACAGCATCTGTGAAGGACCTCGAGAGGGTGACAACTGGGAGCCGTCACACTCAGGATTCAGGGATCAGGAAGGGGACAGTACTGCTGAGTTCCAGCAGGAACTGAGTTAGAGAAGGGTCAGCCAGGTGAGGCTTGTGCCCTCAAGCAAGTCGGGCCTCTTTGGGGGGTGGTGCTGTGCCAACCCTGTGTAGAAACACTAAATGGTTTGGCCCTTTTCCCTTCCCTGCCCTTTCCACCTCCAGAAACCATGGGAATGGGGGTGCTGCCACCTGAGGGGACTGACCTCCTGGACACAGAGCAGGCAAGGAGACAGAGTAGGTTAGGGCCAGCAGAGAGGGGGCAGTCAGAGGCCTTCAGAAGTGTGGCTTGATCCCATTGATGTCAGTATTGATACCTGCAGATGCTTCTGTCCACAAATACATCTGAAGTCACACAGCAAGGCGCCTGCTCTCAACGTCTTCTGCCACAGTGGGAGGTGGAGGGCAGAGTGGGCAGGGTTGAGGGGGCTCCGCACTGCACCCTTGGGTGTCTGGGACTCTCGGGTAGTGAGCAGGCGCCTTAACAACAAGAACTGTGCTCCCAGGGACCTCAGAAGGAGGTAAACAACCTCCCCTGCTGTCCCCTAACAGGTTGGATGCCGAATGGATGGTGTTAGAGAAAAAGGATTGGGCAAGAGTGTGATCTAATTACACTAAACTGAGGGACACTGAAAAAAAATGTGCCCTCATCAGCTCTGTAGTTCTGGGCCCTGGAGATGCCAAGACGAGGGTGTCTTTGCTGACTCTACCAGACGACAGCTCTGTCCCTGCAAAAGGCTCCAAGAGCTGGGTGGGGAGGATAGAGAAGTTATGACCTCGCACATGTGTAATGGGCATGAGGAAGGCAGGACCCCAGGCCACACAGAGAGGTCAGTGTAGGACCCCAAAGGGCCTTGAACCCCAGGGAAGGAGGAGGGGCTTCTTTTCTGCTGTCAGACCTTGTGCTTCTGGAATCAGAGAGATGGAAGTTTCATTGCCAGTTCTGTCACTTGGCTGTGGCCCTTGGACATATCTCACAACATATCTTGGAACCTCAGCTTCTTCAATCATCAAAACAGACAGACAACCCCACCTGCAGGGCTGCTGCAAGAGCAGGCAGCAGATCCAACACGTCAGTGGCATCGCGGGCCTCGTGGTCGCTGTGGGCCAAGCTTACAGGGGATGTTCAACTGGGATCCCAGGGCAAGTGAGGTAAAAGCCCCAGGGTCCCTCTCATTGGAGCCAGTGGCTGTTGTACATTCTATAGTCACACAGTGTCCCCCTTGCCGTAGCCAGCTGTCTGACAGCCTATAAACAGATGGCGGGCGGGGTGGCCAGTGAGAGAGTGCAGATGGCACTGAGCAGATCCAGCCGCACTTTTGAGAAAACAAGTCAGAGGCGGGCTGTGCCGATGGGGACCCCATGGACATCTTTGCCTGTGACAGACAGCACACCCAGAGAGGCCTCTGAGGGGAATTATGAGATGTACCAGACCATGGTGTTCCTTGCCAAGAGCCTTCTCCACCCTCAATTCCATGGCGCCGTGCCACGGAAACGCTGGGGATGTGCGCCGTCACCCTGGCAGGCTCATAGAGCAGGCTATGCAGCCCTTGGAGGTCCAGAATCACAAAACGCTCCATATTCTCCGCTCCCTCCCATAACTCCGTGCCTGGCTCCTGGGTTCCTTCACCCATGTGTTGCCCTCCCAAGCCTGGAGCACTCGGAGACTGTTTAGGTGAACTGGCTAGGAGGTGGAAGAAAGGGCCAACCACAAGGGGCTTCCCGGGGGCCACATTCTAGCTCTGACTCACTTCCTGAAGGAGCCGAGCTCTGCCAAGACTCTTCCAAACTCTCTCTTTCTCTTACCTGGGTGAGTCCTTCCCCTTTGTCAAGACCCAGTGCAGGTGTCACGTCTCCTAAGGACTTTAAAAGCAAAGTTTATCATCCTTTGAGCTGCCCCTGTTACAGAGCATGTATGTAGTCTTTGGTTAGGGACTGACGGCAGCTCCAACACACATGCACACACACACATGCGTGTGCGCATACATGCATTTTTCTATGCCCTTCAACCTAAAACAATTAAAAATGAGGAGTGACTGTTGAGTGTTGGCAATCCCTAATGACAAGGCAGGCTGGAGTACAGCAGTGCACGCTCCTGCATGTGTTGAAAGAGTAAGCTGAATACCTGCCGTGCAGGTCAGTTTTCTGTCAACTCAGTAGAGGCTCATGTAGAGGGAATGTCAGTTGAGGAATTGCCTTCATAGTATTGGCTGTCGGAGGCATTTTCTTGATTGATGATTGCCTGATACGGGAGGGCCCAGCCCGCTATGGGTGGTGCCACTCCTGGGTAGGTGGTGTGGGTTGTGTGGGAGGGCGAGCCTATCAAGTTGTGAGAACAGGAGCAGCCATGGACTCTGCTTCAGTGTGTGCCTCCGGGTTCCTGCCTTGCGGGCCGCATGAACACAGGCGTGCGGGTGTCTCTTCTCCACAGTGGTTTTTCTTTGCACATTGTAAGGTTGGGGCTTCTGGTTCACGTGGCAGGCATATTTTTAACTTTTTGAGGCACCCCCATGATTTCCCAGAACGGCTATATTAATTTACATCCCCCATATAAAATGGACAAGGTGGCTTCTCCTCCACGTCTTCTCTGCTGGTGTGTATGTGCACATCATTGTCACAGTGAGTGGCACCTCACTGAGACTCTAACTTGAATTCTCATGATGATTACTGGTGCCTAGCATTCTGTTGGCTATTTGTATATTTTCCTCAGAGAAATGTCTACTTGGGTCCTCTGCCCATTTTTAATCAGCTTGATTCTTTTCTTTTTTCTAAATTTTATTTTTATTTGCATTGGTGTTTTGCTTGCCTGCTTGCCTGTGTGAGGGTGTCAGGTTCCCTGGAACTGGAGTTTATACACAGTTGTGGGCTGCCATGTGGGTGCTGGGAATCAAACCTGGGTCCTCTGGAGGAGCAGCCAGTCTCATAACTGCTGAACCTCGTCTCCAGGCCCTTGGTTATTTTCTCGTTGTTGAGTTCCTTGTAGGTTTTCAGTACAGCTGCTCATCACATGCCTGATTTGCAAAGAGATTCTGAGTAGTGACCCAGGAGCCCACCTCCTGGGCTGAATCTCTGTCTTTACTCTCTTGAAACCCTGGGTGAGTATGTTCTCTCTGAGTTTAGCTTCCCTCATCTACCTGTTAGGACACTCATATAAACTATTTCTTGGGGTTATGGAAAAGGAGACTTTCAAGGCAGGCCTGGAGAGAGCAAGTATCCACCAGATACCACATTAGAGTACTCACACGATAGTGGAAAGGCAGTCCTCATGATAGGTTGGCAGAGAGAGGACGAGACTTCCGGGTACAACATTTTGCCCTGGCACATCAGTGCCAAGCTAGAAGACTCTGGATGGGATGGTATTTAACAATTACAATTATAGATGAGGAGGAAGTCGCTTCAGATGGCATGAGCTCTGAAGTCATGAAGTCCTCTCAACCACAAGGTGCTTGTGTGTCCCACCCCTCTGTTTTCCCCTCCCATCTCATCTCAGTGCTGCCACTCCGTCACTGGGGGGAACACTTGATGGGTTCAGACAAAGGTCTGTTTCTTTGCTCGCATTTATAAGAGGAAGAAGGAAGAAAAGAGCAAGTGTGCACGTGTGTGCATGTGTGTGTGTGTGTGTGTGTGTACACGCGCACACGTGCGTGCGTGTGGAGGCAGGAGGTCAGCCATGGATGTTGGTCCTCAGAAACACTCACCTTGGGTCTCATTTTACTGTTTGTTTTTACAGTCTCTTGCTGGCCTGTACCTTTCCAGCTCGGCTAGGCTGCTTGGCTAGCACGTGCCAGGTCTACCTGCCTTTCCTGATACTGAACTTACAAGTGTGCCTCGCCACACCCATCTGTTCTGGGGATTGAACTCAGGTCTTTGCTGTTGTTCAGCAAACACCTTACCAGCTGAACCATCCCCAAGTCACCAAAGGAACGAGCTTCACAGAGCCTCTGCAAGTGCTGGCATCTTACGTGGGCTTCAATCCAACGGCAGATCCTCGGGTTAACTAGGCCATCACTCCCATGCTGTAGGGAGAGAAACAAGAGTCAGGGAGGAAGTTGCCCAGCTTTACAGAGAGAGGACATGGCTGGGACCAGATCTACTTTCTGCCTAACTCCAAGCTTCCCACAACTGCCCCAAACACCGTGGCCACACTGGTGAGATTTTAAAGGAACATGCCATTTCTTCTCTGGAGAGAAGAAAGGTGCTTGGGCTGACAGTGGTCTGACACTGATGTTCATCCGGTGTGAAACCTTCTCATGGCTCTGAACACCTCTGTGGTCAACAATAAAGAACACACTGTGCTGATGGACTCCTTTCCTTGAGGCAAACGGCCAAGCTTCACTTCTAAGTTCTGCTCAAGAAGCCGAATCCACCCTTTTGCTTCTCTGTTTCTCCCCTGTCAGCTGATCTCTGGCTTAGGCGCCATACCAGGTTGCAGGCAATTGCACCTCCTTTCTCGGCAGCATCTTCACTTTGCCCTCCCCAAGGCCCTTCTCACCCATCACCTGCCAAGCCAGAGCTGTGCATTCAAAGGGAACAGAATCGACAGGTCAGCCAGACCCAGGTCAATAGAACTCAAAGCCCGAGACTTAATTTAGGGCCCCTTCCCTGCCTTCATGTACCTTGGCACTTGTCTTTGTGGCTATCTCTCTGGCACGGGGCTCTCTGCCAAGGTTATTTTCATGCTTACTGACACCCCTGTCTATTCTGGGAGAGTATCTCTGGAGAGAAGCAGCCTGTGCCCAGGTCCCAGGGCCTCTGGAATGTTGTGTTGGTCCACGGCATGTTGGCTTTCTGGGTGGGGGCTTTGCCATTCATGTGTACTCAGCAGAGACCTAGGATGCTTCTCCCTGCACATGCCAGAGGAACTTTGGTGTTCCCCACTTCAGCAGACCCACACTTTTAAACCAGTCAACCCATCAAACTCTGAAGATGAATGCTACAGTATGGACGAAACCTGAAACACTATTCAAGGAAGAAGTCAGACTCAAAAGGTTGCATAGCATATGATTCCCTAAAATGCCCAGATTAGTCCAATCTTTAGAGAAAGACAGGAGAGTGGTGGTTGCCAGGATCCAGAGGGTAGCAGTGTGTGTGTGTGTGTGTGTGTGTGTGTGTGTGTGTGTGTGTGTGTGATTGCTTACCTTAGCCCCTTTTCCATTGTTATAACAGATAACAGAGACCCAAAACCAGATCATTAAGGAAAGTTTATTTACTCAGAGTTTTGGAGGCTGGAAGCTTCTGTCAGGTCCCACATCTGAGGGACTTATGCTAGAGGAAGGCCGAGTGCTGAAGAGCTAAGACACAAGGATCAGGCTGGTTTTATGATTGCCTGTCGTGGGCACAAACCCACTCTCACAAGAAAGAAAGGCATTCCTCTCTCTCAGTGACCTCTTCACCCCTCTGCCCCAACTCCCAACACCACCCTAATGCTAATCTTATTTCAGCTTGAGTCTCAGAAAGGACCAGAAGCTGTGTTCAAACCACAGCACTGCTTCAAGAGTGGGAAGTTCCCTTTTGAAACAAGGGGAATGTTTGAAATTAGATGGAAGTGGTAGCTGGACTGTGTGGTGGGCATGCTGACTGCCTCTGGGTTGGGTTGTGTTGATAATTTTCACCCCAATCTCAAAACCAAGCAAACAAATAAAAACCAAAACACTACACTATAGAGGGACTTGATTGAGACAATAGTGCTTCCTTCACACTTCAAGATGTAGAGGAAGGACAGGAAGAAATCCAAGCCAAAGGGAAGGTGGGGTGGGCAAGGGTGAGCCATCCTAGGCATGGTGAATGTGCTGGGATCCCCCCCCCCGCGCTTATTCAGTTGGTAGAAGTGGCTTCAACTCCAACTTGAGAGTCCCCGCAGCTCAAGAATAGCCGAAGACCAAGCTGCTCCAGAATGCACATGTCCAGAGCTGGAACGTACTGGTGTTCTAAAAGCGCTCTGTTAAAGGCTGGAAGCATTTTGCCCCGGGATCTCTGTCCCCTGTGGAATGTGGAATGATGAGGTCCCCTGCAGGGCTTCTCTGCCTGACTGTGCACACCACGGTCAAGATGAGCCTCTCTGGAAAGAAGCAGGTTGGCAAATCTCCCAGGCCTCTGCTTCCAGGAGGACCATGACGGAAACAATTCCATTCAGAAAAGTGTGGCGTTCATGAGCTTCCAAAACAAACTAGAGATGTCTAAACAATTCATCACGCAGTCACCTCTTTACCTAACATTTCACGCCCATCTGTTTCCCCACGTGGGCCCTAAGGGCACAGTGTCAGCTAAGGGAGCCTCAGGAAGCTCAGCACCTAGACGGGGAGACAGACATTTTTTAATTACAGAAATATCTTGTTTCTAATAGGATATGCTGGAAAAGGAAAGGGAGTCCTACAGGTGCAGGAGAATAACTGGCTAGTCACAATGGCAGTCAGATGAAAGGAGCTCTTTTTTAAGATTTTATTTGTGTGTGTGTGTGTGTGTGTGTGTGTGTGTGTGTTGGTTTGTGCATAGGAATGCAATGCCTGCAGAGGCTAGAAGAGGAGGTCAGATCCTCTGGAGCTGGAGTTACAGGCAGCTGTGAGCCATCTAATATAGGTTCTAGGAACTGAATTTGGGTCTTCTCTGAAAGAGCAGTATGCATTCTTAACTGCTAAGTCATCTTTCCAGCCCCAGAGGAAGATTTCTCTTAAGGTCATGACATTTGATATAAGGTAGTTGGCCCAGCAAAGAGGAGAGAAGACATCCACAGAGAAGAGAGGGATTCCCCCTCTCCCACCACACACACACCCATCAAGGTGCCAGGAACTGAAGTGTCAATGCCATTGAGACAGTGACAGAGAGAGTAGAGGGCAAACCACAAAGATGAAAAGGCTCAGAGCCACCAAGGATGAAGCAGGGAAGGGGAGGGCCAGTTATACTCTCCTCAGTCAGGTGATGGCGATCTCAGTCAGATGTCCACCGGGATGGAAATAGAGGCTAGCTTTGAGACTTGAATGTTAGTTCATACCTCAGTCCCCAGACACAGGGAGGAAGATTCCAGACTGGAACCCAAGCTGCTATTTTATCTCTCACAAATCACTGTAGATCAGCAGATCTCTGTTTTTGATAAGCTCATGGGATGGGAGGTCAGAATCCCCAATGCAAACCCTTTGAGGATAAGGGCGCTCCATTGCTGTGCACATGTAGCAAACGGGAATGTGCCCTGGCACCTGGGCTTCTGGAGATAGTGGGAAGACATCTTTAAGGAGGTTTAACGACAGATGGGCGGTCTGACCTTCAGGAGATACAGCTATCAAGATACAGCTGTAGTTTCCTTGCTGAGGCACAATAGTGTGAGCGGGAGGGTTCTGTCTCTCAGGAAGCCTCTTCTGGTCATATTGCTACACATCTTAGGCATGTAATACTAACTTTCCTTCAGTATTTATTTCTCTTACCTGAAGGATCTTTCCTCACATGCCAGGAAGCTTGGAGAATTCTGTTGGCTTCCACAGCTACCATTTATTTATTGTATTTGACACACGTTAGCGCCTGTGGGCGTCCCAAGCATGGAGAGAGATAGGCATCTTTAGCCATAGTTTCAAGAAGAGACCTGAAGCTGAGAAAGGCCTCAGTGCTTTATGACTCAGATATTTGGAAGTTCCAGAATTGAACTCCGGTCTTCTTGACCCATTGGACCATTGCCTTTTTATTTATTTTTTTTCTTTTTTTTTCTTTTTTTTTGGGGGGGGGTTTCGAGACAGGGTTTCTCTGTGGCTTTGGAGCCTGTTCTGGAACTAGCTCTTGTAGACCAGGCTGGTCTCGAACTCACAGAGATCCGCCTGCCTCTGCCTCCCGAGTGCTGGGATTAAAGGCATGCGCCACCACCGCCCGGCACCATTGCCTTTTTAATCCCAGTTCACAGTTGGTCTATCTAAGGCCTCATCTTGTCCCTCCACCCAGCTGGGAGATCTTAAAGAAAGGCCTTGGTTGCCTTTTTCTGTTAAAATGAAGGACTTGTTTGATGTAGGGTTTTCAGAAAGGCATCTTCCATCTCCATCTCGCATCCAGTGGTCTTCGATGTGGTTAAGCTTCTGAGAAATCTGGTACTGGAGATCTGCTTAACGTCCTATAACCCAGATTTCTCCACACCCATATGACCATGGAATCTTTGATGTACAGTTCCCTAGATTGTCCCAGGACACTGGTGTTTCAGGGCACATAATGAAAAGCACCAGAGTTTCAGGCCTGATTGCTGTGTTTCGTATGCCATATTGAGTTTGGGGGTGAGATGACTAAGTTAAATGAATCCTGCCCTCAAGGAAATCTGACAGGTGAACTATACACTGAACTAAATGAACCATGCCAAGCACTCAGACTTGTGGAGCAAGAATGTATTCAATGGGTTAGGGCCTGGAGAGAACATGGGAGTAGAAATCTGGGGTTCACTGTGCACCCATAGTCAGAGGCAGGGTAGTAACAGTGGAGAGCTAACAGAAGAAGTCATCAAGTTGGGGCCTAGAAGAAAGCAAAAGTGACCATAGAAGAAGAGATGCTGAAAGCTCTGAAGTCAATGATATGGCTGAAGCAAGGCCCTGAAAATGACAGTGGCTTGTCAAACCTGAGTGGGAACCAGGCGCAGGGGAAAACATGGATCGTAGGCTATCTTGGAGATCACTGCTCCCTAAAGGCCATGAGTTCATGGCATGAGGACTCCCCCCTCCTTCTTTCTTGTATATGACACATTTAAACTCTATGAACTGCCTTTTCCAGCCCCGCTCTCCTACTCTATAAGGGGCTGCTTAGCCAAGTGCTAACTAAAAACTGTGAAAGATGTGATCAAAGAGGAAAATCCAGGCCTTTCCATTTACCCTTCAGTTTTCGTTTCTTTTTTTAAAACTCGTTTCAAAAATTCACCTGGCACTCTGCTTTCTTTTTTTTTTTAGTTGGGAATTCTTTAGGCTGCCAGTAATTATAAAGTATAGCTAAAAAGAATAAAACAAAAATTTTACCCTTTGGGACAGAAATGGTCCAGAGCGAGGGAGGAACAATCACGTCTGAAGGTTTCCTGTTGCCTCATAGACCCTTCAGTTCATGTTATCCACACTAAAGAATTTAGCTATCTGGTCAACCCAACTATAGTCTTCTATAGTCTTCTCCCAATGAGAGAGAGTTTTTCTCACACTAGCATATACTTGAAGCTAGCTAATTCAGAAGCTCATTAGAGCCAGGATTCTCTGTCTTTTCTTCTTCTTCTCAAGATGACAGCTATGGATTCACCCATCATGTTTGGGCTCAGGGTAGAAATAAGGGGAAGATCCCAAGGTTCTCCCATGTTCACAATGTCTAGAGTGTGTCATGTGGGCACACTCAATGCAAGGGCATCTTGGGAAAGTGTTACATCAGCAGAAACTGAGTTCATTGCCTCTCTGAACAGAATCAGGGTATTGGCATCAAGGAAGAGGGCATGGCTACTGCATCTGTCAAGCACAGTGTCTGCCATCCATGAGCAGTTATTTCTGCTGCCTATTTGGGCAGAATTCTCCATGATATGGCCCCAAAGACAGAAGTCAGCTTCGATAAAATGATTGCTTTTCAGAAACTTCTGCAAGCGACTCATTTCCCTTATGTGTGATACAGAAAGCGTTTTACTGTTTGGATCATTTCAATGGACTCTGTGGCAATTTAAGGATATTTTAAGGCTCCAGTAAAAAAACACAACTTATTATGTGCCTTAAACACTACCCACAGCAAACTCCAACCAGAACACTTGGAGTACGGGACAGCCTGTGCTGTCAAGGGTGTAGCACTCAGCCTTTCTAAGAAGCTGGGCACCAGCAGCGTCCTTAGCATCTCTCATGTTTCCCAGGAGGAGGGGTGGGGATAGGACTGCTTGTTTCATTCAAAAAAATGCTGAGGCTATGTCAAAGGATGTTTCAAAATAGATACACAGAGCAGAACACCAAGAGCAAGGAGAGCCAGCTAGGGCAAAATACAGCTGTGTTCTGCTTGGGGTTCTGTCCTTTTGTTTCCAAAGGCATTTGCATAATGAAGGTCTGGTTCCCACCCTTACCCTCGCCTCTACCCATGGACTCTGAACTAGGATAATACCCCTGTGTGAAGTGCTTTCTATGCTTCATGGAGCCTCACAGCTGCTCTCTCTCTCTATGGAGAATGAGAACGCTCCTTCCTCCATCCTGAAGATAAAAAGCTGAGGGTCCAACAGTCACGTTAACTTGCCCAAGAATATCTCATAGAGGTGCCCCACCCTCCCGCCACTCAGCTCCTGCAGACTGCTCTCTAAGCTTAAGAGAATGAACTCCGTCAGAGTAATGTGGAAAGCCTAGGGCAGCCCACTTGTTGGCATGAGTGTATGGCAGGTTCTGAGTCCACTGCTCTGCTACCAGCTCTGACCCGATATGCCAGGGCTGTTCTTAGCTCCGGCCCTTTTATTTTGACAATAAGCATATGGCAAGTGAGCTAGTGAGACTGTAGCTGTGCTTCGAGTCTTTGCTGTGGCCTCTGTAGCCAGCAGCGCCAGTTCAGCAGAATTCTAAGACTGTTGTGTAGTGGTTAGCCCTGCGGTCTGTTGGATTTTAACCTTGCCCAAAGCCTCCCCTTGGGTCAGTGCTCCAGTTGCTTGGTGTCTCCTTTCTTCTTCTCTAAATCAAGTCTAGGTCATGATTCTCTTTTTCTTTTAAAAAGAGACTTACATATTTTCATTGTATGTGTATGGGTACCTTGCCTACATGTAAATATGTACACTGCACACATTCTTGATGTCTACAGAGGTCAGAAGAAGGGCTGGGATCCCCTGGAGCGAGAGTTAAGGATGGCTGTGAGCTACCCTGTGGGTGCTGGGAGCTGAGCCCGGTTCTCTGAGGGAGCAGCAAGTGTTCTTCCTCACAGAGCCATCTTGCCAGCCCCTCTCATAGGTTTCTTGAGAACACTAAATAAAATTCTCCGCACGGACAGCTTAGCCCACTGCCTAGTGTACCTTCAGCTCATGGTCAGCCAGCTCTTGGATCACCAGATGCTTTTAGTTCAAGAGTAAAGAAAATCAAGGTGGTTTGTCCAGACCACAGAGCTCAAAAGCAACAGAGCCCGAAGGGTAACCACACCTCTCATTGGCTCTGTCTATGCCCAAGCTCATGGTTCTTCAGTAGCAAGTGAACCGGACCGTCTCTCTTGGCAGCAGCAACGTCGGAGAGCAGTGTGTACTGCCAGGAGAAGATCTACTCTTTCCTTTGGAGGCCAAAACCTCGAGGAACGGGGTCTGGGTGGGCCAGCCCCTGAATGAAGGTGACTCTCAGTGTCCCTTTCTCCCTGGACAGCAAGCCCATGGGCAGCTGCATTCCTGGGCCCCGGAGGTGAAAGTCGTAAACTTGGGTCCTCTTGAGCAGGCACCCAGCACTCCCTCAGTACCTCCTGGAGGTGTCAGCACATCGTAAAGCATTTCTGCTTGGCGTGGCAGCTGCTCCTAACTTTGCCAAAGGTTCAGAAACAACAAGACATACAGGCCCGTGCTAACTATGCCTGTGCAACTCGACAGAATTTCAACCTCTGAGGTCTCCATCAGAAAATATTCAGAGCCATTTCCCCAGGCCAACACAAACAGGCTTCAAGGAGAAGTAGTCCAAGCGTTCCTACCTACTTCAAACAGGCGAGAGCTCCCACCCCTGCTTTGGGCACCAGAAAAGTACGGCATGTATTGTACACAGAGCAAACAGCACAACGAGGTGGGCAGAATGGTTTGGTGGGGGAAATGTCCACGAGAACATTGAAATAGATGAGCAGGGCGCTGCCTTCAGAGGTAGTGGCCAGGGTCCCTGGCAGGAGGTTCAGAGCCGGACGTGGTCAGCATGGCTCTTTACTGCTCCGGATACAGGCACTCCAGTGGAGAGACAGGGTGCTTAGCCAGGGTTTGTGGTAAGTTTTATAAATTCCCATCTGTGTGCACAAAGTAGGGAATTCTCTGCCACAGGGCCTGCGGGTCAGGGATGGACATGTCTGTGTGAGATCAGGTGCCAAGAGAGCCAGGCAAGGGCCCGAAGCAGTGGTTCTGATCCCATGCAGGATGTGGAGAAGTGACTGATGGGGAGAGAGAGAACCCCAAGCATGGCAAAGAAGAGATGTATCCAAACCCTCCTTTTGCCACTCTCTAACTCTACAGCTTCAGCTGAGCTCCCTGTCCCCCTTGAACTTGATATTTTCATGTGAAGAGTTAGATTGGTCCAATAAGGAACTATATACACACACTTCACAATTTGCTTGTGACCAGCACACAGGAGACACACATTTAGTGTCTTAATGAATGAGCAAACTAGTGATCAGGTGTGTTATAATGGAAACCAAAGTTCTGATGGGGCACTTACAGGGGCAATCACTAAGAGCAGGCTCGCTTAAAGCCTCGGTAGATATGAGTTTCTGGGCATGTGGATGAAGCCAGGAGAGATCATCTGAGAGCCAACAACTGGGCTATGGCACTCTGCACTGAAAACCTCCCGAGCCCACCAGGTGGTGGTGGTGCACACCTTTAATCCCAGCACTTGGAAGGTAGAGACAGGTGAATCTCTGAGTTTGAGGCCAGCCTGGTCTACAGAGTGAGTTTCAGGACAGCCAAGGCTACACAGAGAAACCCTGTCTAAAACAAACAAAATAAAGCAAACAAACAAACCTTCTCAAGTCCTCCCTGGGCTGAGAATAAAAATCTCCTGACTATGGAGTTTGCATACAGTTGCCTTCTCTGGATGAACCTGATTGGACTTACAATGACTTTGACAGAGAAAAAGTAACAGAAGGGACCATGTGCTTCCCACAGCTGAACATTCTGGCCTCAAAGCTTCTGTCTAGTTGGCTGGGTTGAAGAAAGAAAGAAAGAAAGAGAGAGAGAGAGAGAGAGAGAGAGAGAAAGGAAGGAAGGAAGGAAAGAAGGAAGGAAGGAAGAGAGGAAATGGAAGAAAGAAGGAAGGAAGATGATTTTTAAAAAGCCACGGTGGTCGGTCTGCAAAGAGAGCTTGCCCTTGGTAGTAGGGACAAGGTTTGTAATGAGAGAGGCAGGGGAGCAAGGACCCCACTCTGCTCTCATTACTTTTGGTTTCGTGTATGTTTGAGTGCATTTGCTAGTGTGTGAAGGTAGAAACACAGGCCATCCGTCTCCCGCCTTTTAATCTGCTCCTGTGTTCTCAGTGCTGAGAAGCAAGCCTCGAACACGCTGCAGCTGTGCTCCTCACTACACTACACATGCCCGGACTTCGGCAGCCCACGCTGGCCTCAAGCCTCAGGTGCTCCTGCCCTGCCCTCCAGAACCTTGGGGGATGTAGGTGTGTGCCCCCACACCCCACTAACCTTTCTTGCTTTTTAAGATCTGCACTTTAGCTATGGTTTTCTTGTGAAGCTGCTCCTGCCCTTCCCAACTTTTCCTACATTGTCCCTTCATAGCTCCCTCCTGTCAGAACACTTCAATGCTGCCTAACACTTTCTTCTTTTGCTTCACGAGTTTATTTGGAGAGAATACCCTTAACATGAATATGTATGGCTTTTGACATGGCTTTTTTGATATCGATTTCTCACAGTCCTATTGATGTTAGGAATGTGCTCTCTAAGTTCCCTGTGTTTAATTTTTGGAAAATTGAGATTAATTGGTCTATCACAGACAATGCGCAATGTAAAAGGTACTCACGTGCAACCAGACAACAGTGTCCCTCCCCAGAAACACATCTTCTGCTCCAGCGCCGGCTTCATGTCTCTCCATCGTTACAGAGGTGCTCAGTTCTCTGGCTGGAATGGTAGGTCTGCCCCATGTCCTGCGTCCCTGCTTTTGCCTCCTGCATCTTCTCCCAGGCTTTCATGAACATTCAAATGCATACATCCTTTTGACCAACCTGTAGGACTTGTATCATTAGAAGTGACTTGTTTCTATTGGGGGGGGGGGGTTATCTTCTATGAAACCTCTTTTCTGTATTAACATGTCCTTTCAGGTTCCTTTCGATTGGGAACAGTGTGGCCCATCCTTTACCAGTCTCAACTTTAACCTATTGGTCAGAATTCACCATACATTTCTGTGGTCAGTATAAATTTGCTTTTGAATGTAAGTACTTAGATACTTGTATGTCATTAATCCGGTTGAGCTTTTAATGTGATTGAGTTTAAAAATCTTGTTTATTTTTTCATCTATTCTTTCTTTTTTTCCCTGTCTTCCTTCAAATTAACAAGCTTTATGATACTTTTTTCTATATTGTCTTAGTATATTTGTTATCCCTATGATTAAAAGAATTTCTTACTTAGGTTTTGCAGCAAATTTATTCCAGTCTAGCTTTAAATGATTTTACGGTATATGACACATCATACGACTCTTTAAAAAGTGTACTCCGTTTTCATACAACCATCAGCAGTTTTACTCTTCCATGTGGCGTAAACCAAATGACCTCCTAGAACCCACTGGTCTCCAAAGAGACTTTGCTAGTAAGGAAAATGGTCTTCCTTCTCAAACATGGTTTCCACAGCCAATGTCCCTGAGTCTCTTCAGCTTATCTACAGTCCCATCTCGTGACACTCACTGCTTTCATACTATAGCCCCCCCCCCCTTTTTTTTCAGGGTAGATTTGCTGGTAGGTAACTCTTTTACATTTTGAATGCATGGGGATTCCTTTAGATTATTTTCTCATTTGTAATATTTGGTACTCTTTACACTCTACACAATATTTCTTGTTCTGACTTTTTTTTTTCATACTGGGAATTGAACTCAGCATCCTGCACAGTCCAGGCAAAAGCTCTGCTCTTGAGCCACCGAGTAACACCCACAACTCTTTCTGTTTTTTGTTTGTTTTGCTTTGTTTTGTTTTTTGAGATAGGGTTTCTCTGTGTAGCTTTGGAACCTGTCCTAGAACTAGCTCTGTAGACCAGGTTGGCCTCAAACTCACAGAGATCCACCTGCCTCTGCCTCCTGAGTTCTGGGATTAAAGGCATGTGCCACCACCACCCGACAACTTTCCTGTTTTTATTATGAGATGGGGTATCACAAAATTACTCTGGCTGGTCTTAAACTTGCCATGTTGTTCAGGCAGGTCTTGAACTTGTGATCTCCCTACCTCATTAGTCAAATAGCATAGCTTACAGGCCGGTGCCATCATATCTGGCTTCCGCTTGTTTGTTTGTTTTCTCTTTTTAATAGATTTTAAACAAATTAAGTAGCTTGGTGTAATTGTCGCTGTGCCTCTTGTGCTCAGATGTATGTTTGTATAGTTCTTAGAAAATCCGAGAGAACCAAGCTGCCGCCACCTTCCCAAACCCTCCTTGTCCTTCCTCTTCCAGCGGCTCCAGGTGAAGCTGCTCAGCATTCTGGAGCTCTGCTCTCTTGATTTTTCTTCAGTTTCATTTTGTTGTGTCTCCCTTAGGACGGCCCTATGGCTGTGCTTCATGTCCGTCAAGCCTACAGCATCTAATCTGCTGACGATCCCACACTGCCCGTTCTCCAGACTCATACTGTGTCTTACATTCTGAGAGCCTCGCTTTGGCTGCTGAACACAAACAAACTGACGGGAATAAAAGGAAGAGCTAGCAGTAACAGTATCTGCTGCTTGAGTCAAATTTTCCCAACAGTAGGCTGTTTGAAACAATGTAATGACTCCCATCTTCTCTGGTTTTCGTGGGTCATAAACTGGGCAGTGGCTTAACTGGGTGGACCTGGCTTGATTCTTACTGAGCCTTTGAGCAAGAAGATGCTGTCTATCCAGCAGTTATCTGAAGGCTTTCTCAGGGCAGCATGACTCCCTGGAAGGTTGGTGCTGGCTGATAGATGCCTCTGTTCTGGAGATCTGTCCCCAGGATGCCGAGTTTTCCTCTCACATGGTGGCCACCTTCTCTCAGACAATGCAGGGTCTAAAGCAGAAGGGGTTAGGTCGCCCAGCGTTCTTTTCCCATACTCTGAGGCACCACAGACCAGTTTCAGACCTGGTCTGAGAGGAGATTATCCAAGTGCAAGAATGCCAGGGGAGGAGGATCTTTGGTGGCCTTCTGATGTGCAAAAGTGACTTAGATGAGGGTGACGGGGATGGAGAAAATTGGTCGGATTGGATACATAAGTGGGGCAGATAGAATTAAGCGTCAGGGCGTAAATGAGTTTGGGAGAAAAAGAAGAGCCAAGAATGATGACAAGGGTTGGCTCTGAATCAGTGAAAGGGTGAATATGTTTTCCCTAGGGTGGCACTGACCCTGGGAAGAGCTTCAGCTTTTGATACGCTAAGGAGAAACAGCAGGTAGGCAGCTGGCCTTGGAAGCCCCGAGTCCAGGAGAGGAGCTATAAATAGCATTAAGGCTCTGAAGAGAAATGGGAAACCCAAATCATGAGTTAAACTGAAAGGAGAAACGGCTCATGGGACATTCTTCAAGAACCTGGAAAGGGGAAATCAGGGTGCACTGCAGCCCAGGAGTCTGAAGTCTCAGAAAGGGGAAGAAACAGCAGAGTGAGCCTGTGGGGGGGCAGGCAGCACGGAAACAAAGTGAACTTGACCAGGGCCGGTCCAGGGTGTGGCAGGTGCTCAGGAGAGACTGGCAGGGGCAGGCGTGGTGGTGTGTGTGCTGTGATCCCAGCACTCGGGAAATGGAGGCAGACAAGCAATGGTTAAAAATGTCATCCTCATGACTTTGGGAGCTCACAGTCATCCTGGGATGCATGAGACCCTGGAAAGACAAAGTGGGGGTTGGATTTTGTAGAATAGAGGATCAAGGAAATGAAACAGAAACTAAACGGAGAAAGAGAAGCCAAAACCCAGAGTACTTTGCTTCAAAATGGAAGAAAACGGCAGCCTGTATGCCAGTAGAGTTATTGTTACCGTCTTCCTTTAGACTTGCTTACCTGTGATCTGCACTGTTCAAACATGGGTTTGTCTTCCTGGTGCCTGTGTTCCATCTCTTTATATAATGTTTCTTGTCTCTCTCATAAAGGGTTAATACAGAACTCAATCTGCTACCCTTTGCTCTCCTCTGCCTTCCAAACTTTGATGTTGAGTGCTGTTTTTAGATGTTTCTGTGTTTGTTTGTTTATCCCCTCAGACAGGGTCTCACTGTGTAACTCTGGCTGACCTAGAACTCTCTGTGTAGACCAGAATGCCCTTGAACTCATAGAGACCTGCCTGCCTCTGCCCCCGAGGGCTGGGACTACTTATGTGAACAACCCTGCCTGGCTCTATCTACATCTTATCTATCGATCCTTCCAGCTGTAAAAAGCTGGCCTAGACCTCAATCTCTGCTCCCTCACTTTCCTTTTGTTACCCTCGTCCCCTGTAAGTTGGGATGTAACACTCTTCCTCTCCACCCATTCTGGTTTTTTCTCCATCCGCACCTAACACTGCTCTCTTTTGCTTGCTAACTGGTGGAATCCAATAGACTAACATTCATTCAGATTGCTGGGGCTCAATGAGCGTCATTCATGTCCGGCCCTGTCATATGCTGAAGGTCACTCATCCAGCTGTTTGTGTATTTTCATCCATCCCACGCTTGTTTACCAAGTGCCTGTAACTGGAAATCAGCACCCTAGACTGTGGAGACGCAGTGTGAGGGAGAGGACAATGACTGAGAAAGACAGATAGCACTGCCTGTGTAGGACAGCGGTCACAGGACTCTAGGTGGAGAAAGTGCTACAAAAGGAAGTGAAGGGGGGGGGTGGGCAGGAGCTTGAGCTACAGACACAGACAGTCCCTGTGAGTGCTCAGGGGTTCTGGGACGACACCTGTGTGGAGGAAGGGAGAACATGAAATAGCGGTCGATGAACAGCCTTAAACCATGTCACACGGGCGAAATTGTCAGAACAGGACTCAAGTGGATTGTTTTTCAGATGACCACAGCCTTGACCCCTGCATCCTTTCTTTTTGTTTAGCCTATACATTCCTGTGACATTTTAGATGTCCCCCCCACATGCCTCCAGCTCAGTTATGGCTCATTAAGAAAACCTCATGATATATATCAGACAATTTTTAAAATTTTCTTTTGCTATTGTTTTTATTGCACTATATATTTTTCTCCACTCAGCTTCCTTCCTCCCTTCTCCCTTCTACCCTTGCCCGTGTATGTCAGACAATTTAAATATTAAAAATTGTGGTTGTCACTCACCAAACTCAACACATAAATGTTTAAATTACAAGCATAGTAAGATTAAACAAGTTTCCATACTACGACACCCAAATAAAGGCTGGGTTGAGGCTCCCTACCCCTTCAAATGCTGAAGAAGCCGGAGGATGACTGCACTCAGGAGAGGTCATGCTGCTCCACCGTCTCCTCAATCCCCTGACAAGCCTGAGTTAGCACTGGATGCTCATGCTCATCCTGAGTGCAATACACTCAGAGAGCAAAGAGACCCACATACGCACCTTAGGAATGGAACCAGCATTGGACGGGAGACGCTGGCTCTCCAGACAACTGTGGGGAGAAGCCTTTAGGTCTTCTATAACACTATTCACTTCTAAATCCTCTTTGAGCATTGCTAGTTCGTAGTCTGTGCTGCCAATGACTGAAGCACAGATATGCCAATAACTCAACCTAGGGTTCGTCAGAAGGTAGTTGTGATGTTAATTGACCCCCATAGCTCAAAGGAAGTGTGACTTTGTTGGAGTGGGCATGCCTTGTTGGAGGAAGTGTGTGTTGCTGTAGGGACTTGGCTTGAGGTTTCCTTTGCTCAAGAGATGCCCAGTGTTTCAGTTCACTTCCTGTTGCCTTTGGATCAAGATGCAGGACTCTCAGCTCCTTCTCCAGCACCATGTCTGCCTACATGCCATTATGTCCCACCATGATGGTAATGGACTAAACCTCTGAAACTGTAAGCCACCCCAATTAAATGTTTTCCTTTATAAGAGTTGCTGTGGTCATGGTGTCTCTTCACAGCTATAGGAATGCTAACTAAGACACCTCCGCAGCCTTCTGTTTGGCCTGATTTTGAGAGGTGGGCAAGGCAGAGGTCCTTCCTCCCTGATGAGGGAATCTGGTGCCAAAGCCATTACTTCATAGGAGAGTGATGCACTGTTGAGCAGGCTGGTGGAGGACAAGCTCCTTCTTCTCCACCACACTGATTTTACAGCTCAGTAAAATGGTGTCTCAGTGATGAGAAAGTTCTTGAAGATATCGTGGGATGGCATTGGAGCAGTAAGATGGGGGGGGGCAGGGTGAGGCCGGGAGCAAGACTGGTCCTTTAAACAATACTTTAAACTGTTTCCACTGCTACAAAACAAGCTCTGATGTCAGAAGTCCGTTTCTCATAATAAAACTGCTTGAGTGCTCGCTGGCTTGGAACCGGATCTCCTTCAGGCCTCAATCACTGTACCTTGAAAGGGCTTTAAACATTGCTTGGAAGAAAGCCATTATAGCAGGCAGTTAAAGGAAATTCCATTAACCCGGTGCCTACCGTTTGCTTACCTTTGAAATGCGTTCAGTCCTGTCAACTCTAATTCTCACCACTAGGGGCTCTGTAAGGTGACAGGACCCCAGAGAAGGAGAGCAATACAGAGGTCTGTACCTTCCTACCAGAAACAAGGCAGCCCTGGACAGCATGAAACAGTTTTGAGATTCCATCCCAAACACCAGAAGAGAAATCTCAGCAGACACCAGTAAGAATACAAGGAGAAGCAGCCTTTTCCATTACTGACTCCTGCATTACATGGACATCAGTGTGTAGGTTTCTCAAAAATCTAAACACTAGCTGTCTCACGCTTGCCTGAAGGACTCCAAGTCAGCATGTCACAGAAACACCTGAACACACATGTTTATTGTAGCACTGTTCAAACTGCTTGAGAATGACCCCAGCTTAGACATCCTCAGAGGGATGAGTAGATAAAGAAAACGTGGTGCATGCATACATGACTTTTATTCCCACGCAAAGAGAAAGGAAATGACGTTTGCAAGAAAACAGGGTGGAGCGGGAAGCCATTATGTTAAGTACAGTGAGCCACACTCACAAACATGTTTTTTCTCACATGGGAAACGTAGATTTAAAACCATACGTGTGCGTGCGCACGCAAGCATGTGTGTATGTGTGTGTATGTGTGTACATGTGTGTGTACATGTGTGTGAGTGTATGTGAGAGAGAGAGACACTTCCACAAAAAGACTCAACTAACACTGGACTCCAGATGTGCAAATCCCAAAAACATCACAGAAGATCACACATCCCTCCAAAAACCACTCATCCCATAGTAATGGCTCCCCACAAGAACAATCTGGAAGAACTTCCAGCCAAATAATTTAAAAGAACGAGCTTGGTTTAAACAACTCAAAGCAGGCATAAACATACTCAAAGAGGACCAAAACCAAGAGCTGAAGGAAATGAGGAAGGCAATCGATGGAACTTTCTCTGAAAAGCAACTCTCAACAAATAGAGTAAAATTCCTGTATTCTGCATGACCACAGTGAAATATAGCTAGGAAGCACCAGGAATAGACACCATGGAAAGAATACAAACTCACTAAGCACACTGCTAAATGGTAACTGGGTGAATGCATGTGTTTCATTCATTGCATCGCCATACACAGGTTGCCCACGCATGTTTCAGCATTGCCAGGGCATAAATTTCATTTTTCACATTTGTTTAGAGAGAAAGACTGAGAGATCAAGGGAGAGAGAGAGAGACAGACAGACAGACAGAGAGAGAGAGAGAGAGAGAGAGAGAGAGAGAGAGAGAGAGAGAGAGAATACACATATATACATAGGTGGATGCAGGCTTGTGGACACCAACAGACAACTTGCAGGAGTCAATCCTCTTCTGCTATGTGGGTCCCAGGGCCCAGGGATCAACTCAGGTCATCAGGTGTGATAGCAAGTGCTCGCTGAATTGCATTAAGCCTATAGTTGATCTGGGAGAGTAGTAAGGTTGATATTTTTACAACGCTGAGTCTTCTATCCGCGGATGCTGTTAGGACCCTCCATGTGCATGCATGTCATAGTTTTATACTAACTTACAGAGTATTCTTTCAGCGCGTTGTTCACTTTGGGCTTTCTGCTGTTACACATATTTTTATGCAAAGCTGGTCTCTCCAGTGACTTCAAAATTTATGGGCAGTTTGTCTGCAGACTCCAGGTTTACTATGAGCATGGATTGTTTTTCAGACTATCTATCTATCTATCTATCTATCTATCTATCTATCTATCTATCTATCTATCTATCTATGGTGATATTCTTCTTTGGAAAGCAGCCAGCTCTATTGAGTCACCTTTCTGCACTGTTTAAAACACAGCACAATACATAGAAGAAGTGTGAGAACAGACAACCTTGCCCGTGCCTATTCTTAGGACGTTTTCAATATATTGTCTTTATGTACAACACTTGACAGGTTCTTAAAAATTAAAACAAATACTGTATCTAATTAAGGAGATTATCTTCTGTTCCTAACAGTATATTTTCACATGTGTGAGTGGTGTGTGGTATTTGTGTGTGTGTGTGTATGTATGTGCATGTGTGTGGTGTGTGTGTGTGCATGTTTGTGTGTATGTGCATATGTGTTTGTGTGTCTGTGCATGCATGCATGTGTGGCAGTTTGTCGTTGGGTGTCTTCCCTGAGGCCCTCCACCTTCTGTCTAGAGGCAGGGTCTCTCACTTGAGCCCAGACTTCACTGATCTGGTAAGCGTGGCTAGCCAGTTTGTTTCAGGGATTCTGTCAACACCTCCCGGGAGCTGAGATTACAGAGTGGCTGCCATGCTTGCTCGTCTACAAAGAGTGTTTTTAGGGATCATGGACGTGTGGTGACGTCATTAAAATGGCTTCTGTGTCAGCTTAGGTGAAGCAGTGGTTTTCTCCTTCATTCTGACAGTGTGATGGACTGCAGTGATTTTTGATGCGAAGCCACCCTTTCATTTCTGGAACTGGTCCTATTGCTCATAAGTCATTGTCCTCTTGCTCTTTTACTGACTCCAAACAGCTAATTTGTTGTTTTGGCCTCTGTGTCCTTGAGACAGATTAATCTGTAATTTTCCTTCCTGTGCAGATTAGTTTTTTTGTGTGTGTGTATGTGTCCAAGTTACAATCACTTCATTTAAAAAAAATTAGCAAATATTTTCTCTTCCTTAATGTATAAAAATGATTATATAAAAATGGTGTCACCCCCCCACCAAATCTGGGGCCAATTCACTTGGGGAGAAAGTACTCTATGCCGGAGAGTGTTTTGTGTGGGCATTGTTAGCTACAGCAACATTAACAGGTATAAGACGATTTCAAGGATTTCTTTTTCTTCTAATGTCAGCTTTTATAAATTTTAAACCTTTGGAAATATTGTTTATAATATGGTTATATTAACTTTAAACAAGTCCCTGCCTTGTGTGGACCCAGTACAGCCACTGCCGAGCTTCCATGATTGCTGTGGCCATGCTAGGCCCTGGAGACAGTGCTGCTCAGTCTGTCTTTCAGTTCTCACACGCTTTCCATTCCTTCTTCCTTGATGCTTCCTAACAGTTAGAAGGGGTGGTGCAAATGTCCTACTTAGAGCTGAACACTCGGCTCTCACTTACTCTCAGCATCCTGAGAAGCCACCAGTCTATAGTGACTGCCCTCCACTGCAAAGAGAGGATCCTTTAAGGCCAAGAACAGCATTTGTCTATGAGTATAAACACAAATATTTAGAAGGTAGGCTGAGTCAAGTCAGTTTAGTTAAACAGCGGTGCTGAGTTCCCTGGCCAGAACCCATGACCCCCAAGATGGGGTTCTCACTGTGTTGACAGTACCGGGCACATATGCCTGCCTCCAATCTAACACGAGAGAATCAATTCTTGTACAAGAGCTGACTTTCTGAAATGTTTTAAGAGATGTCCAAGGCAGACTGGCTTTCTTAAAATGTTTCTATTTCACTAACTTCTCTTTGCCTTTATTATTTTCCTCTAGTTTCTTTTCTTTTGCCTTTATTATTTTCCTCTAGTTTCTTTAGATGGACTTCCTGCTGTTTTTTTCTCTCTGGATTAACATAACTCGATTTTGTGCTTTATTCTTTTAGATATTTTAAAATATAAGCATTTAAGACTATAAATTTCTTCAGAGACTTAACCATATCCCCATATTTTGATGTCATATTTTCACTATTATTTAAAGATATTTTTCGGTCTCCACTGAGAATTTTTTCTTTGACCTATTTAAGAGTATATTGCTTCATTTCCAAGCATTTTCGGAATTTCTAGTTCTTTCGTTATTGATTTCCAGCTTCATTCTTCTGTGGTCAGAGAACAGATTCTGAGTAATATCAATCTTTTGAAATTTGTTTTGACTTCTTTTCTGGCCAGCATAAATGTTCCATTCGAATCTGGAAAGAACAGGAATTCTTGTGTGCACAGCATTTGGTGACAGCCCGGTATCACATTTGTTATCTATGCTTTGTAGATCTTAGACACATTTCCGGGGCTTCCCCCCGTTTGTGTGTTTTCTTGAGATACATGTGACAAAGTTCCCTACTGTGAATGGATGTGCCTCTATGTCTTTCTAGTTCTGTCAGTTTTTGTTTAACATATTTTGAGAGTGTTTTTGTGACCACACACACTGAGAATTCACCATCTTCATGGAGAATCAATTCTGCTGTTTTGAAAACATTGTCTGATCTTAAGGGTGCTTTCGCCGGGAGTCTACCTGGTTTTTGGTCAACAGTAGCCACTTTGGGGACAGTGTTTGGCATGGCATATCTTCTCTCATCTTTTAACTTTAATTTATCCTGTACTCTTACAGTTAACATATACATCACTCAACTTGTGTTATTTTGTTTTGCAATCTAGTTTGATAACCACAGACTTTACTCAGTCTGTGCCCACTCACTGTGATGATGAATGCATTGGGATTTCTATTGATCCTTGGGTTATTTTCTATTTCCATAAAGGAGATGGCACTAGTCTCCTTTCTCTGTATTCCTCTTCCTCCTCTCTCTAGCTGTCCTTCCTACTTCCCTGGATGCTCCATATCCAAGTGTTCTTTCCTGGGTCTTTCTTTCCCGAGAGTTCTTTTCCTGGGTCCTCACAGCCATTTCTCCTGGACTCACTTTTTGCATGACCTCGTCTGTCCTTGAGACTCTGACAGGCTGCTGACTCCTAGATGACCAGCTCTGCCTCTGGCCTCTTCCCTAACATCAGATTCATGTGGCCAGTGTCCACTTCAGGGTTCAGATGTTGATGAGCAAGTCGAACCATCACTTCCAAATCTGAGTTCCAAGAAAGTGCCCATGTCCAGGCTATTCTTTCTGCCATCTTCCCTGTGTGCCAGTCTGAAGAGGTGTCGACTCATTGGTCACCAGAGAAAGGCAGCACAGTGGGTATCCCAGCACTCCTCACAGTCAATGTAAGACTAAGCTATAGCAGTAGTGGGACATGATGCAGTCAGAACTCTTGCCAGCTGCCTTGGGAATATAACTTCAGAAAACTCACACTATCTACCATAGGTAAACATTCATTTTATGGTATGAAGATGCCATTCCAATGCACATATCTATATATGCACACATATGTTCCCAAAGCCATCCTACAGAAATATGTCCAGAACCCACACTGTTCATAATATCTAAAAACCAGGGTCATCATTCTTATTAGCACAAACATACCAGACCAGGGAATAAACCTAATGAACACAACACCAGACCTATACATATATTTTTGTGGATGAATCTAGTGAACACTTGAATCTATTGAGGAAGACATCTAGGAATAAATATAACTGGCTATGTTGGTACCCATGTGGTGTGGGACAAATGTCTATATTCTGTCAATTATATTTTAAATAAATGCTGATTGGTCATATAGGTGGGACAACCAGACAGGAAGTAGAGGTGGGTCAATGAGAACAGAATTCTAGGAAGAGGAAAGCCCATTCCTCTGCAGTCCTGGCCCAGCTACAGGAGAAGCAAGATGTGACTGCCTCACTGAAAAAGGTACTGAGCCATGTGGCTAACACAGATAAGAAATATGGGCTAATATAAGTTATAAGAGTTAATTAGAAGCCTGAGATAATGGGCCAATCAGTTTATAACTAATGTAGACCTCTGTGTGATTTCTTTGGGACTTAATAATTACAGGGAACCGGGCAGGACAACAAATGGCATGCCGATGTGGGGCTAACCAAGTCTACTTAAAAGCCTGAAAGAGCTTGGGAAGTTATTCTAGACAGAAAAGAGTAGAGTTAAGCACAGCTTATTGATAGTAGCATTTTCTCAGGTGGGCTCTGCTTGCTAGAGACAAGAGCTCTCATTTAAGAGAGGCTTCCTGACTCAGCTCTAATTGTAAAACCTTGAAGCTCTGTTAAGAGGTCCTGCTACAAAACACTTAAATGGTGTTGATGAAAAGCTGAGTACATTCTGTTTGGTTTTCAGCCATCGCAGGATAAAAGCCACGCCATTTTAAAATGCTGGCTTTCTGGGCCATCCTGCCAGCACAGACTCTGACTCTTTCAGGCAGGAGGTCTGGCTACAGAGCATTTGAGTGTGGTTCGTGAGGAGACTGCTGCAGCTTGCTTGGTGGCAGGGACTTTGAAAAGCCATAGAGTTGTGGCAATGAACATGGCTACCACCAGTACTTCCACCATGAGGCTGGAATCTCAGAAAGCTAAGGAATAGGCTGGATCAAGCCATCAAAGCCACAGCTTTCATCCTCTCCATATTGCTTAGCAAATTAAAGACTCATGTAGTCAGAAAAAGAGAGATATAGAGTAAAGATAGATTCAAAGATGAAGAAAACCTCTAAATGGTTTACAGAGTGTTAAAAATATATGCAGGCTTGGGAGAGAAAAGAAAAAAGTTAAAGTCCTTAAAAGAAAAAAGAAAAAAAGAGAGTAGTTGGATGTGGTGTTACACACCTTTAATCTCAACAGTTGAGAGATAGAGGCAGGCAGACCTCTGTGAGTTCAAGGTGTGGTGGCACACCCCTTTAATTCCAACACTTGGGAGGCAGAGGCAGGTGGATCTCTGTGAGTTCAAGGGCAACCTGGTCTACAGAGTGAGTTCCAGGACAAAGATACACAGAAACCCTGTATCAAAAAGCCAAAAATTAAAAATAAAAGAAATAGAGGTTAAAATAAAGCTATGTAAAGATGAAAATACACAGAGAGTCTGGATACTGTATGTTATTATGTTCTCTTTGGGATGTTTGAATGTTGAGAAAGGAACAACAGCTGCTAAAAGATATTTGTCTATAAATGCTGCTGAATTAATCCAAGATAGGTATTTTGAAAATACCTTGACTTCAAAATTGAAGTCAAAAGGTATGTTACTTTGGAGAAGAGAATTTGCTTTTGTTTCCACAGGAAATGAGAGGCTGTGGATTCATTCTGAGTTAAGAAAAAAACAGATTTGGTCAAGGAAGACCACCTGAGAAATCTCTGGTAGGAACAGATGGCCCAGATGTCTGAGTTCTACATCCAGAACAGATTCAAGATGCTGCCTGAGATGATTAAGACTCACAGGATACTCCAGTCAGGACTTGATCATAATTTGAAATTTTCTTTAGGGTCCCATAAGATTATCAGTGCCCCCAACCAGCAGGAAGTAGCCTGGAAAACTATGCCCACATTCCCCAAAAATGGACTATGGATATTTTCCTTCATTTAGAATGTTGGTTACAAGTTGTTATGGTTAATGATCAGGAGAAAAGCTAAACAAAGGATATTAGATTCAGAGTTCTTACTTTTTTAGAAGGGAAGGGAATGGTGTGGGACAAATATCTACATTCTGTCAATTATATTTTAAATAAATGCTGATTGGCCAGTAGCCAGGCAGGAAGTATAGGTGGGACAACCAGACCGGAAGTAGAGGTGGGTCAATGAGAACAGAATTCTAGGAAGAGAAAAGCCCATTTCTCTGCAGTCCTGGCCCAGCTACAGAAGAAGCAAGATGAGACCTGCCCCGCTGAAAAAGGTACTGAGCCATGTGGCTAACACAGATAAGAAATATGGGCTAATATAAGTTATAAGAGTTAATAAGAAGCCTGAGATAATGGGCCAATCAGTTTATAACTAATGTAGACCTCTGTGTGATATCTTTGGGACTTAACGATTGCAGGGAACTGGGCAGGACAGAAACCCCCACAACACCCATGTCCATGCCCATCAGAGGAGGACAGAAAGATGGATGGGATGGGTTTCAGTGGAATATCAACTGCCTATTGTGTGTAAAAGCAAGAGTTTCCTCCCCTACAAAACATGCACATTTACATGTGAACAGAATGGATGAATCTCTACATATTAAAACATTTGAACACTATACTTCTTTAAGAATATACAAACACAGCCAGGTAGTGGTGGCTCATGCCTTTAATCCCAGCACTCAGAAGGCAGAGGTAGGTGGATCTCTGAGTTTGAGGCCAGCCTGGTCTACAGAGAGAGTTCCAGGACAGGTTCCAGAGCTACACAGAGAAACCCTGTCTTGAAAAACCAAAGTATACAAACATTACATTACACTTCACAAACCATTGTGAAAGTAAAGAATTTAAACACAAAATTGCATGCATTGTATCATTCTACATGTACAAAGCTCAAAGCCAGAGAAACTAATTTATCATACATCTCAAGAGCATGGTTATGAGGGTCATGACCAACAAGAGGCACAGGGCTTCTTGGGTACCACAAAGGTCTCTGCTTTGGTCTGAGTACTTGTTACATGATTGTGTTCAGATTTTGGAATTTCACAGACCCATACTCATATGATTTGTACACATGCGTGTGTGTTCATGTGTGTGTGTGTGTGTGTGTGTGTGTGTGTGTGTGTGGCACATTGACATTAAACATTTCCTGAAAATTTAAAGGAGGACAGTCACATAGGACTCCTGTTATTTAAGGCCTAAACAACCAAAAGCCCTTTTCTTGTTGTTTTTGTTTTTGTTTTTGTTTTTTAAAAAAACAACCATCTTGGTCCATTTTTCATTGCTATAATAAAATATCCAAGACTGAACAATTCTCAAGGAAAAATGTTTATTGAGCATACAATTTTGGAAGTGGAAAGTCCAAGTTTAGTAGCCCCTATTTGTTGGGTTTCTTACATGGCTCTTCTTGGTCATATTATAACTTTATAGATACAAAGACGTGAGAGAGAGGCCACGTAGTGAGAGAAGGAGTCAGGAGCAGGGATTCTCCTCCAGGAATTACCAAGGGTCCTGGAACACTGTGTGACTCCCTCTAGGGACAGTGTTCTCAGGAACCTAACCCCTCCTGCTAAGCTTTACTCTCCACTCTCCATCCCAGCATAGCCACATTGAGGACTAAGCTTCCAATGCACAGACCCGTGAGGGGCACACCCCAAATGCATACAAGCCACAGCAGCAGCCAGTGCTTATTAAATTCTTCAGGAAATACTCACTTAGGGCCTATAGGGTGAGCAAGTCCACAATACCCCGACCTTGTGCTTTGATATCCAAATAGAGGAGACTAACAGTAGACAGGACTGCTTGCCCTCTGCCTTCCAGAAGACTTGGCACCTGGAGGCCTGGCCATGGAATGAGGGATTATGTGAATTTTCCCCAGCTTCTTTCATTTGGGTTGTGCCTCCAGAGCAGAGGCCTAGTTCCTCCCTTCTCCATCTAGCTCTGCCTTCTGGGAACTGATGACTGCCCACTTCGTGTGTCTTTAATCACAGGACCAGTGTTGGCTCTCACTTGGGGCCAGTACCTGAGACTCATAGACTCCCTATTGTTCTCTAACCCCTGTTCCCCCTCACACCTTTATTCTTATTAACTTTATTGATTTATTTTACATCCTAACCACAGTTTTCTTCCCTCCTCTCCTCCCATTCTTTCCCTTCCCCCCAATCCTCTCCTCCTCTGTTTCTGTTCACAAAGGGGCAGGCCTCCCATGGGTATCAACAAAGCATGGCATATCAAGATGAGGTAGGACTAAGCTCCTCCCTTGTGTTAAGACTGGGCAAGACAACCCAGTCTGAGGAATAGGTTCCCCAGAAACCAGCCAAAGTGCTAGGGACAGGCCCTGCTCATATCACTAAGAGTTCCCCAACTAGACCAAGTTACACAACTGTCACACATGTAGAGGGCCTGGGTAGGTCCCATGCAGGCTCCCTAGCTGTTGGTCCAGAGTCTGTGAGCCCCTATGAGCCCAGGTTAGTTGTTTCTGTGGGTTCCCTTGTGATGACTTTGACCTCCCTAGCTCATACAATCCTTCCTCCCTCTCTTCAACAGGATTCCCCAAGTTTGGCCCAGTGCTTGGCTGTGGATCTCTGCATCTGTTTCCATCAGTCACTGGATGCAGGGTCTCTGATGACAGTTGGAGTAGTCACCAAGTTGATCACAGGAGAGGGCCAGTTCAGGACATATATCTACTATTGCTAGGAGTCTTAGCTGGGGTCATCCGTAGATTTGTGGGAGTTTCTCTCGTACCAGGTTTTTTACTTGACCCCAAAATGTGCCCCTCCCCTGCATCAAGATGTCTCTTTCATTACTCTTCCCTCCATCCTCTTCAACCTAATCCCTCCACGTTCCCATTCCCACCAGACCCCAGTCTACCAGGTAGATCTCTTCTATTTCTGCTTCCCAGGGAAGTCCATGTGTCCCATCTCTCCTTGGTCTCTCCTTGTTACCTAGCCTTGCTAGGGCTGTGGGTTGTACCTGGTTCCCCCTTTTAAGCATAGCTTTATTAAAATCCTCACAAAAAGACATTTCCAGTGCCCTGTTTCCTATCAGGACACAGAGAGATGCTCAAGATTAAACACATCTAACAATGGGCAAACGCAGCAGAGAGAGCTGCTACGCAGCAGTGCTTAAGCAATAAGGACCAAGAGGAAGCTCACACACGTTTGGTATGTTCAGAAAATACTTTCCATTTGAGCTTGGCGGAATCCACAGGGTGTGAGATTTGTGGGATGGAGGGGCTAGCAGCTGTGGCTTTCATCATGGTGTGACCGAGATCAACTGGCAGAAGATGGTAACTATGGGCAAGGTGAGAGAAAGCCTCGCTGAGAATTGCAACAGTTGTCCGGGGCGCCAAAAAACAAGCAGGACCCAGTGACGAAAAGTACCTCTGTTCTCCCCATCCAGGTTTCCTCCTAATTTTGTTCTTAGCATGTCTGTTACCTGTATGTTAGGAAGCTACTGATTTGCTGTGCTAATTTTGTATCCTGCCACTTGGCTCAAGGTGTTTATCAGATCTAAGAATTTTCTGGGATGGACTAAAGAGATGGATCAGTTGATAAAATGTTTGTTTTGTGTTGTTGGAGGTTTCTGTCCCGCCCGGTCCCACAATCATTCAGTCTCAAAGAAACACACAGAGGTCTACATTAATTATAAACTGGTTGGCCTATTAGATCAGGCTTCTTATTAGTTAATTCTTACATCTAATTTAACCCATAATTCTTGTCTATGTTAGCCATGTAGCTTGGTACCTTTATCAGTGAGGCATTCTCATCTTGCTTTCTCTGCATCTGGGTGATGACTACAGACTCTCCTTTCCTCTGCCCAAAATTTTCCTGTTCTAGTCATCTCACCTCTACTTCCTGCCTAGCTACTGGCCAATCAGCATTTTTTAATTGAATTAAATTAAAACAATACAACTGACAAATCTTTAAAAGGTATAAGATCATTGCCCCACAGCACTTCCCCTTTTCTTTTTCAAAACAAGAATTCTGAATCTAATCTCCTCTGTTTAGCTTTCTTCCTGACCATTATCTATAACAACTTGTAACCAACACTCTAAAGAAAGAAAAATATCCATAATTCCTTTTTGGGGGAATGCAGGCATAGTTTTCCAGGCTACTTCCTGCTGATTGGGTGCACTGATAATCTTATGGGAACCTAAAGAAAATTTAGAATTATGATCAAGTCCTGACTGGAGTATTCTGTGAGTCTTAATCATCTCAGCCAGCAGTCTTGAATCTGTTCTGGATGTAGAACTCATACATCTGGGTCATCTGCTCCTATCAGAGATTTCTCAAAGGGTCTTCCTTGATCAAACCTGATTTTTCTTAACCCGGAATGAATCCACAGCCTCTTATTTCCTGTGGAAACAAAAGCAAAACCTCTTCTCCAAAATAACATATCTTTTGACTTCAATTTTGAAGTCAAGAAATTTTCAAACTACCTATCTTGAATTATAATACAAGCAGCATTTATAATCAAACGTCTTTTAGCAACTGTTGCTCTTTCCTCAACCATTAAACAATTCAAAGACAACACAATAACATGCAGTATCCAGACTGTTTATTTTCCATCTTTATGTGGCTTTATTTTAAACTCTATTTCTTTTCTTTTTCTTTTTAATTTTTGGTTTTATGAGACTAGGTTTCTCTGTGTTTCTTTGTCTGTCCTGGCACTCACTCTGTAGATCAGATTGTCCTTGAACTCACAGAGATCCACCTTCCTCTGCCTCCCAAGTATTGGGATTAAAGGTGTGTGCCACCACACCCAACTACTATCTTTCTTTCTTTTTTATTTTAAGGACTATCTTTTTTCTTTTCTCTCCCAAGCCTACATATATTTTTCGTGACACTGTAACCCATTTAGAGGGTTTCTTCATCTTTAAATCTATCTTTACTGTATATTTCTCTTTTTCTGACCACATGAGTCTTTAATTTGCTAAGCGATATGGCTAGTAGTATTAAAGCCATGGTTTTGACAGCTGGATCCACCTCATTTCTTAACTTTCCAAGAGTCTAGCTTCATGGTGAAAGTACTGGCAGGAGCCATGTTTATTGCCACAACTCTATGGAGTTTCAAGGTCCTACCATCACCAAGAAGCATGCTGTAAGCTGTTCATGAACACCATTTAAGTGTTTTGTGGTAGAGCCTCTCAAAAGGGCTGCAAGGTTTTTGCAACTAAAGCTGAGTCAGGAAATCTCTCTTAAATGAGACACTCTAGCCTCTAGCAAACAGAGCCCACCTGAGAAAATGCTGCTACCAAGAAGCCATGCTTACCTCTATTCTTTTGTGTCTAGAATTACTTTCCAAACTCTCTCAGGTTTTAAATGGATTTAGTTGTCCACATTGGCACCTGTTGACAGAGGCTTCTATTGACAGAGGTTTCTGTGCAACCAAGTCCCCCAAAAAAGAGAGCTAGTGCATGCTTTACAGTTGTATTTATAGTATAAGGGACCATGCCCAAGTGGCTCCCACAGCACCTCCCCCCCTTTTGTTTAAATAAGAGAGTTCTAAACCTAATACAAAACTATGTACACTGGGAACAGATATCAAGTATAAAGTTAGAATTACAACCAGTATAAACAATATCAAGCAAGGAACATATCCTAATGTTTTAATAAACATTCTATGCTAAGGAGTCTAAGTCTTATAAATAAATTGGCCAAGTCATGAAAGAAAAGTAACTATAAGTATCTAGTCTTTAATGCCATCGAAGGCCTGAGAAGGGAGATAATATTACTTGAGTAGGCAGGAAGTGCAATCAAGCATCTTCCAAAATGTGCAGAAGACAGAGACAACTGGCTGCCTGAGCAATTACCCGAAGTTTTATTTGCAGTGTTGAAGCAATGAAGGCCTAGAGTAACTGACAAACCATTTTCAGAGGCAGAAAAAAAAATTCAAAACCACCTTACCCTATCTTAGCAATATTTGACAGTCTTTTTTCTTGTATCCTGCTTGTCTAGTCTGGACATTGTGCATTTTGTCAGTGGTTGAGGCATGGGCAGTTCCTTGCCCAAAGTCTAATTGTGCCAAGAAGGAAACAAACTCCAAATGGAGTGTCTTTGGTGCTCAACACTCTCTCAGGAAGAGATTGGTGCTGCCAGGAGCAATTGTGTCTCACGTCAACAGAATCCCAAGTTATTTAAATGCCATGTTCTACAGATCTTTGAACTGGTTGAAGATTACCTATCTATGCAGAATACAATCTCTATGTATCTAAAGAACCTAATTAGTCTGACTAAAAGTATAACAAACATGAATGACTATTGACCTATAATAATTAATACCTATATAACCTAAAGATTAAGACTTCATATCAGAATATTAAACAATCTTTAAACAACTGTGCAGTAAAGGAGGACAAAGACCTCAAAATGTAAACAATGCATAAATATATTGATCAGAGGTAGAAATATATAATGTAATATGATAAATATATCCTAAAATTGTATCAATACAAAAATGTCTTAAACAGAGGTAGAAACATGCATGCATATAATCTGACAAAATAACTTTGCATAGGTGTAAAAATATTATAAACAGAAATAGGATCATATTCAACATAACAAATATAATTTAAACTTGTATCAATATACAAAAATCTATACCAATGTAAATTGTTCATAAATAATAGCTCAAAGTATTCACGCTTTTACTCACTATTATTATCATTAGTTGAGTAAGTTCACACTAATCTACCCATTATCCCATTCAGTTTTTCTTCTTAGCAGTTTTGCAAGCATGAGAACTTGAGTTTGAGTTTCAGAATCAATGTCTTTTTTTTTTAAGGTCAGGGAGGGCATGGTGACACAGTTGTTTCTAAGGCTGGGGAGGTAGAGACAAGCAGAGTCCCAGGGCCAGCTCTAGTTGGTAAATTCCATGCCAATGAAAGATTCTGTCTCAACTCAAGGTTGTTTTCTGTTCACCACATACACATGTGTGTGTCCTCCTTTCCTATCTGTATCCCTTTTATTTTCTTCTCTTGTCTTATTACTCTAGCTAAGATCGCAAATGCCTTAGTGGAGAAAGTGGGTACTTTATCTTCTTCTTAACCTTAACAGAAATGCTTTGAGTGTTTCTGGTTAGTATGATGCTGGCTACGGGTTTGTCCTATGTAGACTTTATTACATTGAGATATGTCCCTTCTATTCCTAGTCTCTTCAGGGCTTTTTATCAAAAGTGATGTTGAATTGTGTCAGCTACTGAAATAATCATGTAATTCTATCTTTGATTTAGTTTATGTGATATATTACATTTCTTGATCTGCATATTTTGAACCATCCCTACATCTCTAGAATGAAGATAATGACTCAGTAAATGATCTTTTTGATATGTCCTTGAATATGACTTGCAAGTATTTTTATTTTCATTGAAAAAAATTTGTACCTATGTTCATCAAGGTTATTGATCTGTAATTTTTATCTTGTGTCTTCGTGGAATTTTAGTTGCAGAGTAGTCCTAATGATTTTCTGAATTTCACTGATATCTGTTGTAATGGCTCATTTTTTATTTCTAATTTTATTAATTTGGGTCTTCTCTTTCTTCTGGTTTATTTCACTCAAGTTTTGTCAATCTCACTTATTTTGTCCAAGAGTCAGCTCTTTGTTTCTTTGATTCTTTATATTGTTCTTTGTTTTCATTCCATTAATTCTTGCCCTGCATGGCTTCTTTCCACTCACCGACTTTGAGTTTGGCTTGCTCACATTTTTACAAGACTCCAAGGTACATTGTTATTTATTTGACATCATTCTGATTGTTTTAATGCAGCTATAAAACTGCCTTCTAGGACTACTTTCATTGCATCCCACATCATTTGCTTTGTTTCTGTTGAACTCATAATTAAACTTAGGGCTCCAGGCATAACGGGCAATCAACCTACCACAGGGCTATGATCCCAGTCCTTTGCCATATTTTTAAATAGAAAGACATACATGCTCTAGCATCCTCATTGCCCGGGGTTGGTTTCTAGCATCACATTATCTAGGCAATGTGACTCCGCAACTCAAGTCATCCTCAGCTATATAATGAGTTTGAGGCCATCTTCAGCTACAAGAAGACTGTCTCAGCAAACCAAAAAACTTAAAGGAGAAGGAGGAAGAGAAGAAAGAACAAGAAAAATAATTAGGAAGACTTAAGCCTGATAATCTATTCATTTAACCCAGCAGAGTCAAACCATATCCATTCAACACAATCAGCATAAAATGTCTAGTAAGGACCAACACGATGGCTCTAACACCTGATGTCTTTTCTCTACTTTCAGCACCAAGTTCTCAGTGGTTTCATAGGGCCACCACTTTGGACAGCATAGTCCTGTGGTCCTGGGTACCAGGCACTTTATTTGACCCTGATGTAAAGAATACTCATGGGCCAGGAGCTTCCCCAGATAGAGTCTCCCATTTTGTTGTGAAAGTTGACATCCCAGAACCTGTGTGAAGCATCTGAGGAAAGATGGGAATTCATTTGAAAATGTGTGGCATGGTTTGTATCTAACAGAGTCACATGTCACACCATGACATTTGGTCAACAACTTACCCGTACAATGGTGTATACTATACAGTTTGGGTGCATACTCTGCTGTCTGTTGTAGGCTAAACCATGTAGGTTTTTTTTTACAAGCATACAGTGTGATATTCACACCACAATGAAGTCACCTAACTCTGTAACTCACATCTAAGTAGGAGGGAGTTACACTTCATCCCCTTTAAAGTGAGTTGCTATAGGAATCTTAGAATTTTTCTCTTTAGAGATTGGCCTCTTCTTCCTACTTATGAATTTACTGATTATTTATTTGCATCATGTGGACTGGTGTACTCTTACTGGTGTACTCCACTGTACCCTGCTGTACTCTGAGTCATACAGTGTTAGACTGGCTTTGTTTTGCTGTTCCAACCATTGTAGCTCTAACTGCAGAGAGCTCTTCCATTTACTCAGTAACATCTGATGTAGGTACATCACCACTCAGAGAAGACAAAAAAGTCAATCCTTCCAAGAAGTATGTCCTGGCTTCTGAGTTTCACCTGAACTTAGACCCCTTGGTTTTGTCTGGGTCAAGTTTGGGAAGACTAGCTAAGGTCACCCAGTCACTTCTCCTGGAATTGGAGAGGGCAGCAAGAAGTATGAGATCCTCGTGTGTGAGCCTCTTCATGTTCTGAGAGCTCAAGTCTAAGGGCAGGCTAATTAAACACCTCAACACACACCCAAAAAAGGAATCTGAATGGCACTGTCTCGTAATGAAGGGGTTCAAAGCTCCAGAAATAGTGCTCCCCAAGTCCTTGACCACCTTGGATATGAATTAGAGCTCGCCTATGCCTTTGGACATGAACTCATTTCCCTGCCCCACCCTGGTGCCCACAGACCATCACCAGAAGTGATGGAGGACCCTGGGACCAGGATCTGAGAACACTCATAGGACCACCACAAACAAGGCTATGTGTGAAGGGCTGCTCTTGTAACATGGTGTCGTTCTATAACCTGGGAGACAATCCAACAAACTTTATGTTGGCTATGGATCGCAAAAAGAGTCGGCCTGTGGGCAGCAACTACACAGACACCTTCCTCCTCTGGAAAATTTTGAGAAGTAAGCTGGAAGGAATCCCAACAGAAACTCAGGGGTCCTAAGATGTTGACCAGGGCCTAATACTTAGCATTCCAGAATGCTCTGGCAGGCAGCGGGGTTTCACCTGTGGCAATATGTCCATGGGTTAGATGTGTAAGCTCCTTGTGCAGGGGAAGCAATTCCAACTTTGATCTCAGTGGTGAACTCAGTCAGTCCCTCACATCCAGGGCATACTTCAGTACCTACCTTTCCACAACATAGAGCAAACCCCCTGTGCCAGCAAAACTTACATGACACATTATTTGTCTTAGAGTTCAGCATCTTTCTCTTTCCCCAGCTACTTTCAAAATAAAGCCTTCCAATGAGACATTTCACCTTTGCAAACGCACCCACCTGGCAACCCCTCAAGTACCTGATTCTTATGATATAGGCACCATACCTCATTCTGTTATGAAACATCCCAGGATCCCTTGAAGCCTCTAAACATGGACTAGTGACTTTTGTCATCAATGTGACAAAAACATCCAACACAAACAGCTGCAGTAAGGAAGGACAGAGGTGTCCCTCACGCTCATGGTTTCAAAAAGCTTTTTGTGCACCATGGTGGATGGCAGAACAGAGGCGCTCTGTCCCCAGTAGCAGATGCGCGAGACAGAGGCTTGCTAACGTGTCAGCTGACCAGGAAGCAACAGGTCTGACCTCGGTAGGCCAGACACCCACTGACACACCACCTCTGTCACCAGGCCTCTCCTTTTCCAGGCTCCATGGTCTGGAAAAGCTGGGGGCCAAGCACTCAGATGTGAACCTGTAGACGTTGCAGATTTGACAGCATGCATCTCATGCCTTGTGCCCGCTGCCCCACGTTCCCTCAGCCGTCACTTTCATGAGTCACTATGTGCTGTCTCTTGTCCCCTCCTACCTAGTCTGGTCTGGGTCAGCTTGGCCTAGGCGCCAGCTGGGTGGCCATCCTGGGAAGTGTATGGGAGGAGAAATGGGTATTGTTCTTGTCAGAACTGTTATGAAGGGACCGTGGCCCCTGGAACAGACAAAGTCAGGGTAAGGAGCTGAGACCTAGGGTCTCGCCTGAAGAGACACATTTCAGCCTTCAGAAGACCACAGCAGGACTGTCCACCGGAGGAATTATACGTTCTACCTCAACTTTGTTTTTCCTAAGCCTTTTCCTCATGGCAAAAATGATTAAATCTTAGGGTTTTTTTTTTCTCCCTAAGGACCAAGAAACTGGGGAGGTGCTCAGAGTTAGTGGCACTGCACTGGGAAAGCCACTGGGGAGGGGCTCAGAGTTAGTGGCACTGCACTGGGAAAGCCACTGGGGAGGGGCTCAGAGTTAGTGGCGGCGCTGGGAAAGCCACTGGCAGAGCACTGCCCTATCACTGCCCTATCGGGCTGGCCCTGCCATGAGGGACCAGTGCTGTTCTGGATGGTACCAATCACATAAAAAAAAAATGACAAGTTCCAGAACGCTTTGGCAGGCATCTGGGTCTCGGAATTTCACTTTATGGGAGCTCCATAGATGTCTTAATTAGTGCTGTGTGGATGATTGCTTTGGGAGACAGAGGCTGCACCAAGCTATAAACAGAAACGGGGAGGGGGTAAGACCCCAAACCACACTTATTTGCTAAATTTACTTCTGAACTAAATTTAACCTCTTTTACAGAACCCTGATTGAACTCAGCCAAACACTTCTTGTGACCCTAGCTCCCCACCCCACCCCCATCATGCAGTTGCTATCTTCAGGTAAGAGAAGGGGACTCTGTGCCAGGCAAGGGCATGAGTGTTATCATAACACATTCATTTCCATAGACCCTTCTGAAGGACGGATGTAGCTCCATTTGATACAGAAAGGTATCAGGACTCAGAGAGGGCAAGCAACTGGTACAAGGTAACAGAGCCAGGAAGCACTTTTGTGGACTCGCTTTGGAATAAAGGTAACAGAAAGCAAACATATTTTCCTAGGGTGGCCTTGGCTGTGGTTGTGTATTGGAGAGACTGGTTCAGATCCCTTACCTGGGGGAATCCAGAGGAAGTGAAGGAAGTCAGAGGCAAATTCAATTACAGGCTCCAGACTCAAGCTTCTAAAAGAATCTGACAGGATTTCTAGGGAGGCGTCCTCTCAGAGTAGTAATGTACCTGGGGTACCTTTTTGAAGACTGTGGGACCTTCAGAAGCTGGGGCCTGGCTGGTAGAAGTAGCTGGCTTGGGGGCTACCTTTGGCATGCACGCCCACCTCTGCCTGCGATTTGCTGCCTCTGCTTTTGGTCTCCATCATATGAACAAGCTGAGGCCACAGGCTCCCTTCCTCCCACTTGACCAAAGACAGGGCTGCACCTGTGAGTCTGCCTTCCTGCCGGGATGGACTGAAACCCCCTGAAACCGTGAGCTCGGAGTAGCCATTCCTCCCGTAGGTCACTTCTACCTGGTATATCTTAACCCAGTGGGTTTCGGGATACCTCCCACGCCGTGAAACTCCGAGGCTGTGTTAATAAAATTCACCTTGGATCATGGGGCAAAGTCAGCAACCAGTTGACAATAATTAGCCCTAGAGAGTTCGGAGGACCCAGAAATGTGGATAGAGAGACAGAGGAAGGAGAGGGAGGGACTTAGAGATTCAGTCTTTTTGGTTTGGGAAGAGCGGAGAGCTTTTCTTGCTGGGTCTCAGGCCAGAAATGAAGGTCATCTGGTTGCTTTTGGGCTTCTCTGATGAACCAGGTTTTCATTCCAACATCTGACTTTTTATTGGTAAACAGAACAACTTAGATAAAAACAACATTTGCCAGCTGGTGCCAGTTGCCCAGAAATCCCACCAGGTCACAGTCTGTAGAGGGGCACTGACTACAGAAAGAAGATGATTTAAACTCTCAATAGATTCAGGGTCTGCTCAGCAGACAGAAAATCAACAGTGGCATGAAAGAGGCAGTGGTAAAAGCCCCTCCAGTCAGGGCTGGCATTGTGGGAAGGTGTTTTCTTCGGTACCATTGTGCACATCAGGGTGAAAAGATAATGTGACTTAAAGGAAGCAACCGCCTTTTTCTTTTTTTTTTCATAAAGAAGGGTATGTTGTGGGTCAGTTTCCTCTGGTGGCTTCTGCACCCTTTCTTGTGGCTGCCACGAGGCTTCAAAAACCACACATTTCTCCCCTGCCCCTCCACAGGCTGCCAGCACTATCCGAAGGACAGAGCTCTACAGCCTGCAGACACCCTCGAGCAGTCTCTGCAGACCTCAGCCTGACTTCTAGCGTCTTCCTGCAGGGGAGCTAACTGAATAAACCCACCTTGCAGAGGCTCTCTTCCTCCCCACTCAGTCAGTCAGAAGATCCAGTTTAGTCTTGTTCACTAACTGTTCCCTAGTGGGAAAACAAAGCATGCCAACCCCAGAACTTGGGTTTTGTTCTCAGTGCTATAAAAAAAGAAAAAAAGAGAAAAAAAAAAAGAAAAAAAGCATTTGTTTTGAGGTGGAGCAAACTGGTGCAGCTTGTTCTGGTTTTTTTGGTTCAAGGTTCAGGCCAAGTCCCTGCTCCAGACAGAAGGAATGTCCCTGGAATGCTTCTTCCAACTAGGGCTCTCAACAGCTGACAGGGCTGGGTGTTCAGACGGAGGCCACCTGCTCTGCAGACACCCAGGGACTTCCCTGCAGCTCTGGTGTGGGCTTCTGAGGCTCAGGGCAGAGTTGGGCTGCACAGATGACCCCGCTCTCTGAGCCATGCCACCCCCTCCTCTGTGTAGAGGGCAATGTGACTGCATACCTTTAACCAAGAGGAACCCAAAGGGATGGGATGCGAGGGGTCGGTGTCCCTGCACAAGCCTGCCAGCGTCTCTGCAAGTGGACACAGCCCCTGGGATCAGAAAGGATCCCAGTGTCCACAGTCTTGGCATGCCAGCAGGAGACACTTAGCCACTGAATAGCATTGTTTGGTGACACAGAAGGCACAAGGCATGTGAAAATGTTGTGGAAATGACCCAAGGGGATCCAAGTCAAGCCAGCCGGCACTCAACAGCTCCAGCAACAGCTGGCTGAAGGGGCCCAGTGGTGTACATACCCAGGATTCCTTCGGTCATCTCAGGTTCAGATCTCTTGTGGGCTACTCAGCAATTTACATCCCCAGCCAGAAAGTCATACAGCACCAAGGACCAAGTGTGGGGGTGGAGGTTGGGGGGGAACTCGTCCCCAGGGATGGCCCCTGGAGACAGAGCAGCGGGATATGGATAGCCATGCTGTGAATCACCAGCCGGGAATTCCGAAAGGAAGATGTACTCCCACTCTGCCTCACATGGAAATCTGCATATCAAGGGATGTGCAAGGCCAAGCAGGGCATGGATAGAGCTTGCCCAGAGTGATGGAGGAGGGGCTGCCCACCTCCAGCCAACTGGAGCCCACACACGCAAGCTGAAGCAGAGCACTCCCGCCCAAACACCTCTGTTTCTCAGGCTTCTTTCTTTCTTTTTTGCCCTCTGCCTGCCCTTTAGTCAAGCCAACAACAGCTTTTATCAAAGGCAATCTCGGATCCCTGATAATCCATTGCCTCTACCCAGGAAACGGGCCATTCTTGTTCTCTTTTGGCCACGTGGATAGAACAGGCTGCCTGAGACACAGCCCAGAAATATTTTCTTGTGCTGGCTGTCCAGGAGGGTTAGGAGCCAACACGTGGGATTTCAGCTGGGGGTGCTGTGTTCAGCTCCGCTTGCTGCATGCTGGATTCAATTAGAGGCTTCCTTACACTGTGTCTTCATTAGTCCTACACTGCAGTGTGCAGGGGTGGCTGTCAGCTCTTTAAAAATGTGCTGATCCCCCAGCCCCCAAGGACTTAGCATTGTCCAATACTGTTGAGAGGGAGAGAGGGAGGAGAAATGGGTATAGCATCGATTCACATGTTCCCAGCTATAGTTACATAATAGTAATTACTGCAACCTAACATAATTGCTTCCATATCCAATATTCACAGAAGGCAGAGAGAGAGCGGGGGGGTGGGGATCCCTGAAGATCTAGGCATTCTGGGCTAGGAACAGATGATTAGTTACAACTTACCATGTACCAGGACCCATAGATACTTCAGAGACCCCAGCCAGCCAGTTAGCAGCATACAACAGTCACCTCCTTTCCAGGGGCAGAGCTAGCCTGGCCCCTATCTATAGAATTTCATATTAGTAGTCCTTGGGACCACAGTTCCCACTGTGTCTGCAGTGGGTCTCAGAGGGCAGGAAGGTATGGTGGTGGAAGGCAGCTGCTCAAGCCATGCCAGATAAGACAGGGATGTGGGGAAGGTCTAAAGATCTTCAAAAGTGGTTATGGGAGGAAAGGAGGATGCTGAGAGCTGCCAACATGGGAAGAAGAAGGCAAACCTATTGTGTGTGTGTGTGTGTGTGTGTGTGTGTGTGTGTGTGTGTGTGTGTGTGAAACCATGTGGAGCAATTCACAGATTCAACTTCTGGCCCTAAGTGTGAGACTGACCCTGCTCTGGTCCCTGTTTGGTTGGCCCCAGAATCCTTTGCAGTTTCCCTTTGTCTTCTATGCAGTAACAGTTCTATCCTGGTTCTGTTTCACAGGCAAGCCTTAAGCCTGCCTTCTGCATCTTATTGAAACCCTTCATGGAAACACTGCCTGTCCACCACCCTCAGGCAGCGTCTGCAGATGGGTCCCCACCCAGTCACCCAGAAGAGATTCAAGCCATGTGTGATAATATGTACCTACACACTCAATCCCCAGGAGGTTATAGAAGGAAGATCAAGAAGTCAGGTCTAGCCTAGGCTACAGATTTCTTGTCTCACAAACACTCAAACAGAAGAGATTTTGGAGGTGATCTGCCCCCCAACCTCTAGTCTACCACAGCCCCCTTTTCATGTGGAAGGTAACGACTGATTACGAGGCTGAGCAAGGAGACCAGCACAGCATCCAGGGGCTGCTGCTGTCTGTCCTGCGCGGGTTCACAGGAAGTTAGGAAACAATGGTGCGTGTATAAATTGATTTAGCAGCCCTTGCCTGGGTTCTTCAGCCGCTGGCCCAGCACCCACATTGGAGAAATTGGGGATTTCTCTTTGTGCCATCTCTTCCTTCATAGCCTGGCATACTCTGCCCACACTCCCTCCCTGCCTTGGGCTCACTCATCCGCCAGTTTTCGGGATTTGTCCAGGCCTGGCAGCATCCCCGGAACTGCTTCCCTATTCCACAACCTATCAGTTTCTCCACCAGGAGGTTCATCCCAAGGACATCCATTTTTTTTAAATAAAAAGACAAAAAATTAAGCATGTGAAATAAGTAGCCAGATATCCTACTAATTCCTCCCTGGGCACATCTTGCTGTATAAGAGAAGGTGATGCGGAGGTTTGGGGTGCTCTGTGGACAGAAAGGGCTGGAATTCCAGCAGTTGGCATTGGAAGAGCCCATCAGCATGGGAGTGGGGCTGGAGGCTAGCCTGAGATAACCTTGGGGTTCCTCAATTGCAATGCAGCACACAGGGCTCTCCTAGAGAGGGTCAGGCTAGTACATACTCCTTCGGCACCAATTGACACCAGTTATGGTTTGAAAGGGTTTTGTTCGCAGTTTGAAAATCCACAGACCTGCAGGACTAGCAGTTGGCTTTAGTGTATAGTCCTGCGGGCTGGGAGGAAGCTGCTCATCTGTGGAACTCTCAAGGTGTCCAGTAGCACTGTACGGGACAGTGGGAGGATATCTAAAGACAGACACTGACACCATCTTTGCCTCTTAAAGTTGCAGAGGTTTGGTCTTGGCTCACTTGGTAAGGATTTAGCTCGATAATAAAGCCAGAGGATGTCCTCATAAAGGCAGTGGATGCCCGTCAGAGGCCATGGTGGGGTGAGGGCGGTAAGAAACCTTACCTCATCTCTGCTCTGTACTGCTCGAGACCAAAGCAACCTGCAGAGATAGACAGACACAATTGTAGTCATTCAAAAATATTTTTCTAGATGCTATTTCAAGTACCTAGTACATCCTGTAACGATGATGAGAATCCCTGCCCCTAGGGGGAGAATCTACATGGTGCTGAAGCTTGATCAAACCATGCCTGAAGCCTTATGGAAACATTTGAGTTACACAAGTCACCAAATTCCTGTAGCATCTCGGACGATTTGAGTTGGTGAGTTTTCTGTTTGTTTGCTTGTTGCAAAGCATTCTAAGGGTTACTGCCATCCTGTAGAAGACGGGGACCCTGGAGCTAAACTCTGGGTCTGGGAATGCTTCATTACACATTCAAGTGAGGAAGAGCTACTGAGGACAAAACCAGTCTATTTGTCTGTCTGAAACACTCATCCACCTCTGGGTGGCTCACAGATCTTATAAATAGCCAACAAGTAGAACTAGGCTGGGGGATAAAAGGAATTTTAAAAATTAAAATTAAAAAAAGATAAAAGGAAAGGGGGAGAAGGAGTTCCACAGGAAATTGAAATGGAATTTGAGAGGCAGAATGCAGCATGCATCATTGAAGTCTGGCCAGAAGAACCAGCCAGAACTGCTTGATCATTAAAAGCACCAGGCGAGCCTTGAGTGAGCAGAACCCAGCATTTTCCCAGGCTCGTCATTGGAGGGCTGCCTGGTGGGTGGAATTTCCAAGTGTTGGTAAGTGTGAATACCACTCTTCATCCCTTTGGTTCCGGATGACCGTTTGGGAAAGATGAGTCTGAAGAGTCCTCACTTGTTTCGCACGTTTTAGGAGCTGCCAAAACCCCTCACCGACTTGACTGTTAGTGGAATCTGTTCTGTAGCCACAGCTATGAACACAGCATCCGCACCCTCTGCCATGTTCCAGCCAGCAGCACCCAGTCTTCTTGCAGCACTTAAGGATGGTCACATGACCCAAAGCAAGCCAATGGGAATCCAGTCAACAAGCTCTGTTGAAATCATTGAGTACGAAGTCATCTTTTTCTATGGGCCTGTTTTTGCCCAGGTTACCCTTGTGCTGCCGGGAAGTAGTAGAAAGGAGGGCAGGAGTCTAGAGGTCACCTCTGGGTCCCCAGGCTAGCCATTCCCGAAGGAAGGGGTCTGGAACTATGGACTCTGCCTAAGTCATTGTGTTTAGTTTGCTATTGCTTGGATGCACCTCTGTATGTTTGCAGGGTTTCAGTAGCAATTAAGAAGGGAAGGCAGCGTGTTCAGGATGGGTTGGCATCTCAGAGAGGGGCCCAGAACAGCATTCATACTTTCTTTGGGGATTACCAGCTCCCAAATAATGACATGGAAGATAGTTGCTAATTATGAAAGCTTGGCCTTAACTTAGGCTTATTCCCAACTAGCTCTTAAAACTTAACCCATTTATATTGATCTACATTTGCCACGTGGCTCATCACCTCTCCTCCATATTGCATGTCAAACTCCCTCCACTTTGCACTGGCAAATTCTGCCTCTCTGCTTCACAGGGTTCCTATCTCTGCCTGGAAGTCCTGCCTATTCTCTCCTGCTTGGCAAATGGCCATTTGGCTCCTTATTAAACCAATCAGAAAGTGTCTTGGCAGAGAGAGATACATCTTCACAGTGCACATCTCAACACAGGACAGTAGCCTCCTACTTGCCATCTGAGAATGTCCTGCAAGCGACATCTTAGATGCAGACAGCAACCCTTCCCAGACACCAACCTTGGACTCTCCAGCCCTCAGAACTGCGAGAACTAACTTTCTGTTCTGTGTAAATAGTCTGGGCTGCCACACTTGGTTACAACAACACTCATGGATCATGGCACGGCTTATGCTGGTCTAAGCTACACCTCCACCATTTTCAGCCACACACTTCTTGGCTGCCACACACAAAGGCGACTTGTAGGTCGCTATCTAGCTTCCCTTTAACACAACATGCTCGGACATGGAGGTTTTAAAATAGCATGAGTGCCCCCATGTGACACTCATGAACACCTCTGTGTGACACTTGGGCGTCCAAACAGGCTTCTTTTTAGGAACATGCAGTATTTGTCTATGGCCATTTCACCCTGAACAGCCTAGATCTGATTGTATTTTGGTGGGAGGAAATGGAGTATTTACAATGAGTGCCACCACTGTCTCTCTGGACACTCCTGGTTCTTCTATGAGCTGTGTTCAGTGAGCCCCGCTTTCTAATAGAGGCTTATTGTTATTTTTAGTGTGAATGTGTGTGTATGTGTGTGTGTGTGTGTGTGTGTGTGTGTGTGTGTATACGTGTGCATGCACATGTGCACCTTCTGTGTGCTTTTGTCTCAGCTGACTAAAAGAGAGCATTGGATCCCCAGAACTGGAGTTACAGGTGGATATGAATCCCCATGTGGGTGCTGGGAACTGAACTCAGGTTCCCTGCAAGAGCATCAAGTGCTCTTAACCACTGAGCCATCTCTCCAGTCCCCAGGTGCTTAGGTTTTAAATTCAAAACTGTTAGACTTTTTTTCTATTAAAAAAGAGGAAAAATAAAAAATAAAAAGGGGGGAAATATTAAAAGTGTCCAACCAAGTGGATTACTCTAACAATATTAAAAACACTAAGGTACAATGAACTTAACACTCTAAAACGACCCTGCAGTGTGCTCAGAAGACTGACAAAGTAAAAATAATTTAACTCCATTTACTCTAGCCAGAGATTAGGGAAAACTCTTCTACACAAATCATACAAAACACACTTATCTCTAATAACAACATTTGTGGTCTTCTGTGCCTTCACAGCCAGTGCTTCTTGATTAAATAAATATCTGAGGTGTCCTGCAGTATAGCTACATAGAGTTTTAAAAAATAAATTGGACAATATCACATGACTCCCACTAGAGTCCCACTTCATTTCTGTTACGATAAAAACATACAAATAAGATTTAGCTGTGCCTATAAGGCCTATAAAAATCTGAACTCTTATTTCTATCACTGTTTGTTAGTAATATTTAGTATATAGTAAGAGATAATTATGCTAAAAGAAAAAAATTAAATACTATATTGCTATCTAATTTCTTCTATAGTGTAATTTTCCATTTGCTTTCACAAATGAAATCTGGTACAATGCCAAGACAACAAATTAGATCAAGTTAACATCCACAAAGTCCAGCCTGTCCTAAGAAGTAGAGGCAGCCACTCTCCATGAGGCCAAAAGAAAAACCAAACTTAAATGATAATAGATTCGTTTAAGTACCCCAAATAGAAAATATAATAGTTCATAGACTAAAAATAGCTATGAACGCTCATTTTAGGCAGGTTGCTTTTACTATATGCCACATTATGTACAATACAGAGGACTGTAATAATCAGATCTGGATCATAATGTCTTGTAGATTTTAATAGATGACCCAGGACTTTCTTCCTTAATCTCTTTACTGGTCATCCTTTCCTGAAGGTGCTCGTCTGTTTACAGAGCCTCTTCTTTGGTTCCTAGCAGTGAGGCTTCCGAGCAGTGAGGGACATTAAATTAAATAATAGGTAATAAGATATCTCACCTCCCCATGAACAGAATGTGATGCTTGGTCAACAGGGGAGGCTGAGGAGGAAAATTCCTGGAAAGAGGCTGGTTGATTAGAACCCCAGTGATTGTGGGGAGGTTGTTGCTAGTCCAGGATCTAGTTCAAATTGTCTTAGGCTATCTTGACCCCCTAAGGACTACTTGTTACCCAGATCCATATGTGACTTAATGTCTTTGTGACTAATAGGTAAATCCTTCATTATGTTCTAATTGACTCCTCGTTTCTACCATCCAAAATGCTGAGAATGTGCCCAGACGGCATCTGAGGCCCATGCCTGGTCCCTGCGTTGCTGCAGGCACCTACCTGATGTTTCCACCAATGTATTTGAAAAGTACCTTGGCAGGGATTTCCTTTGTTATAAAACTTCATTGATGTTGGATCCCTTCTGTATGCTACGAATATGTTTTATTGCTATTGGTTAATAAAGAAGTTGCTTTGACCTATGGCAGGGTGGAAAATCCAATCAGAGATTAGAAGGAGGAGAAAAGATTGGGTCAGAGCTTGGATCAGAGGAGGAAAGGAAGCAGAGTCAAGCAGATGCCGTGTAAGTACCCAAGAAGCAAGGAGTAACAAATCAGGAGCCTCACGGTAAAATACAAATGAATAGAAATGGGTTCATTTAAGATGTAAGAGTTAGTTAATAAGAAGTCTGAGCTAATAGGCCAAACAGTGTTGCAATTATTATAGTTTCTGTGTGATTATTCGGGTCTGGGTGGCCAGGAACGAAAGTGCAGAACTCCGGTAACACTTCATGAAACTTACACCACTGGAAATGGAGTTTGGGGTGGTCTAAGTCTGTGTTCCCAGGCCATGGCTACTCACGGATGGCTCCAGAACAAACTATCTCTTTCCCCCTCTGAGGTGAGAGCTACATTTATTTTCAAATAAATATGTTCAAAGCAAACATTAGGGAGAAGAAAAAGTCATTTACAGGCCCAGCGAATCTGAAGTCAGTCTGCTGCGTGTATGGATCTGAGCGGAGCGGGCTCCTGATGACATTTCTAGGTCCGGGTGTCCTAGAAGAGACTCAGGTTGGGGACACGTGAGCTGTGAGAGGAATGGACAGTTCATTAGGAAAAAGAGACTGGGGAGTGTTTTAAAGCTGCACCAGGACAGAGACCCCAAGCCCTCCTCCCAGGGTCATGACCCTTTACAGGTCATTTACATGACACCAACCTCTCCAGCATTCCGCATGCACGTTTTCTTTCTCTCATGTGCTCTGTTTTGTGACATGAAGTGTTGGTGGGGAGGAGTATCTAGCTGACTTTTCTGCCAACTGACTTCTTTTCTACTTTCATTTCAAACCTTAGCCACTTTATCACCCCCAGCACTCCTTTATATGTTTGTCTTGTTGGGTCAGTGCCCCATTTTATAGTAATCTTCATGTCTCTCTCTCTCTCTCTCTCTCTCTCTCTCTCTCTCTCTCTCTCTCTCTCTCTCTCTCTCTCTCTCTCTCTCTGTCTATCTATCTCTCCCTTATTCACCTGTCCCAAGTACACCCTTGTCCTGACCTAGCCCCCGAGCCCAGCCCAGCCTGACCTGAACTGGTCTGTGGCCAAGTCCCTGTGGTCCGAGCCTACCAATCCAAAGCTGAGCAGCCTTTCCTCATCACCACTCCTGCAGGGACCCTTGGGAGAAAGGAGGGAAGTAGGGATCTCGGATCTCCTACTGGTGGTGCTCAAGCTGGCTTTGAACCTGCTCATCTGAGTCTTAAGAGAGAAAATGTTACCACCGTGTAAATGTGCTGTTTCCAGGGGGACTGTCAGGGTGTTCGTTTGAATGTTAGTTCCTGGGTCATACTCATTGGTGTTTTGACTGTTCAGACAGTGTCCATCAGCCAGTTCATTATAAATATTGCTGGCGCCTTTTTTGATGAGGTAACGAGACACACATGAAGATGACTATCATGAAAGATGTCTTTACTCAGTGTTTCCTGGACAGACAGCACGCCGTTTGGGCTCAGACCCGAGGAGGAACGAAGAGGAAATGGTGCATTTTTTAACTGTATTTTTAACACAAATAGGGCAAGGTAAGAAAGCCAGGCTAGGACCGGCTAGTGGGATTATTTTAGCAGCTCTGAGTGGCGGGGGAGGGGAGGCTTGTCTATAGTGGTCTGCCATGACCGACTTTATCAAAAAAGGCTTTAAAATAGTCTTGAGCATGAAGGTTAAGGGAGAGGGACACCCAGAAGGAAGTAAGGTACACCTGAGAGTGTGGGTGTGGGTTTCTCAAAAAAGAGTTGGGGAGAATAGGGGATACTGAATGTGGGGAAGAGCTCCTCAGGGTAAGCACGACTAGGCCTGGCATAGGGGTCACTTTGGTGGCTCTCAAGTTACATCTCAAAAGTTGCTAAAGACCCCACCCCTGTTCTCTTTTGTTAAGTGAGATGCCTTGAGTAGATTTACAATCTGGTGAGATAAAGCCAGGAGCCACTAGGGCTCTACCAGGAAACACCAGGGCTCTACCAGGAAACACCAGGGCTCTACCAGGAAACACCAGGGCTGTACCAGGAACCACCAGGGCTGTACCAGGAGCCACCAGGGCTCTAGCAGGAAACACCAGGGCTCTACCAGGAGCCACCAGGGCTGTACTAGGAACCACCAGGGCTGTACCAGGAAACACCAGGGTTGTACTAGGAACCACCAGGGCTCTACCAGGAACCACCAGGGCTGTACCAGGAAATACCAGGGTTGTACAAGAGTCTAATATATGTCCTTGTCCTGTAAATGGGGTTTCTAGTGAGATTCCTAGAAAATTGCAGGTTTTCATTTAGAAACAGAGGGGGGGAATTGAGCAGTTCCTGGCTGTGCTGAAATCTTGCTACCCTACTGGCAAGAGGTGTCAACTGGACTCCAGAATGAGGGCTTTTTCCCCATCTTGTGCTCCCAAGATTCCCCCTCCTTTTCTATCCTGACTCACCTCTAGGCTTAGCAAGACCACAGATGTCAGTGAATCAAATATAGAAACTGGAAAATATGGTTATTATAAAAGTCAATGAAAATAGCTGTGAGTTAAATCAAAACCCACAGGGTGAGAAACCCATCTCCAGTGGGAAGTTCTGTCTGGGAGAAGCCATGCTAGTTTCTTCTGTCCCTTTCTGTTCTCTGTGCCAATATTTTACAACAAGAATCCTGATGGTCTCCATTCAAGGTAGTGAGCTCCCAGGCTCCCTCCCTCCACTGAACCCTGGGCTGAACCTGGGCAAATTCTCATGGTGCATTCATGCATGGAGCCAAGTGGGAGAGGGCTCCTGCTGCCCTGAACTGATGGGCTGTGGCTGCTCGTCACTGGCTGGTACCCAACCCAGCAAGCAGCCAAGTGCCCAGAGCTGCTCCCTACTCCCACAGTCTTGACTTATGACCAACAGAACAGAATGTTCCCTGTACCCACAGACCAAATAAAGGCAAGGAAAATGGTGGCCTTAGGGCATAGCTGTTAGGAAGCCAGCAATCCATGCACCCTGTCAAGATGTTCTCACAGAAAAAAAAAAAAATCTCAACACAAAACTCCATGACACAATCCCTCTTTCCCCTAAATCAGGATCAGGTCCAATGAAAGACCCTGTCTAAAAGCACTCCATTATCCTCCCCTTCCTCCTCCTCTCCATCCTCCTCTTCTCCCTCCTCCTCTTCCCCCTCTTCTTTTACCCCCTCTGTCTCTCCCTCATTCTCTTCCTCTTCCTCTCCTCCTCATCCTCTTCATCTTCCTCCTCTCCTTTCACCGCCACCTGGACTACCATCTCCTAAGTACCACAAACACGACAATATACAATCTCTCTCTTATTCTTTGCAACAATTTTCAATTTAAGTTTTAGTTTTATTTACACCATACAGATGACAAAGCCACTTTAGAAATGGAGTAATTTGGCCAAACTCATTAATTCTAGTCAACCTAGGTCCTTATGTTTTTGGTGGGGGTGGGGGTTAGCTGGTGACAGACTGAATGTGTGATAATGGGTCCCTCTGGACTATAATGGCACTAAAGACTTCTAAGACCTGGTGGCATCCCAGTCTCTCTATATGTGACGTGTCTCTCACTTGTCATGGCAATGCTCCTATAGATAAACCTAGTTCACTGTCAATCATATGAAAACATAGCAATTCAGCTTTGTAATACACAACAAAGTGCTTGACAGTAACCATCGATTGCGTCTCAGTCCTATACTGCAGTAGTTACTTTGGAATGTACTTCTGATTATTAGAAACTTTATCATGGTCCCACACAGTGAACAGCGGTGAACACAGTGACTTGGGGCTGCTCAAAGTACTCAGAGTGGCAGATGAAGGCTCACCCCTAAGCAGGACCTTTTAACCAACCCCTCTAAAACTCAGCAAACACTGTGGAAGAGGAAGCAAAAAGAATGTGACAGCTGGAAGACAGGGAAAAGGACTGTGAATTGTCACCTTCAGGGCATGGGACAGCCACTGGAAACAGGACCTCACAGCAGCTGTGGTTGCCAGCATGGGACGGTCACAAGAATGGGCCTGTCAACCATCAGTTATGGGTCACCGTGCCCACCATGCTGAACTATTGGTAACTGGTAGGCTCTAGGGGAGTGGCAGCCATTGTCTTCAGTTGTGTATCCATCCGTGACCCCACCATGCTCCAACGGCCAGTTCCAAACCTCAAGCATGGGATGCCCTTGGTTAATATCAGCGAGTCAGAAAACAAGACATAAGGACATAGAAAGGAACTGGTAGGGAGGAGGGATGAATGAAAGGGAGATAAGAGGGTGGGGAGTGGGAATAATCAGAATGTGTTCTATACAAGCATGAAATTGTCAAAGCAGGAATCCAATCAATAAAGGAATAATTTTAAAGGGGGTGGTGTAACAGTTTGTGCTGTGTTGTTCTCTCAGTGGCTTTGGTCATCTTGTATCTCTTGAGGACATCCAGAGTCTACACGCAGTGATGACCGCCATCCCCTGGGTCTGTGTAAGTGCAGTGTCCAGGGGGCAAAACTGCCTAACAATGCATCTCTCAGCACATTGCCCGGCCGTCATCTACAGCATGGCTGCTTTCCACACGGTGTCTGGTTTTCCTCTACAAAAGCCTCCACCCTTGAGGTTTACTTCCTCGGCTTATTTTGTCCCTGCTTTCTGCTGTCTTCTGCGATGGACATCACACTCACGTCTGCATCCTGCTCCCCAAATCCACACAGGACTCTGCCTGCCTCAGCTCTGAGAGCCTTGTTCCCTTGAGACCAGGAAGGGTCATATGGGAACAGCAAAAGGGACGTAAGAGAAAAATGCTCCTACCCTTCCACATTTTGATCAAGGGTTCTGAAATCCAGGGACAAAAGGATGATAGGGGAAGCCAGAAATAAAAAGGGGGAACTTCTCTCCTGACCCTCTTTAGCAGACGTAAAGAACAGAAGACTCCATATATCCTAAATGTCACTCATTTGTATCATCGACCCTGTGGATGCTGATAGCCACTTTCACTTAGTACACTCACTATTTCTCTTGCAATTGAGTTTTTAAACACTTGCTTCAGTTTAGCTTCCTCCTAGTTGATGACTTCTGTAAAACATAGACTTGACGCACAGAGAGTATATAATGATAACTTGTTGAAAATACACTGTTGGAGAAATGTCCCACTCATGTTCTGTCTCCCTTCTTTGAACCTAGACAATGGGATGTGAAAGGTACCTAGCCAGAGGAGGGACACCTCTAGGACCTGGAGAAACCCCAGCTCAGGATAGATACATGCTTAAAATGACATAAAGAAAAGACAAAGATGTCAATGTGGAGAGCTACCTGTCCAGCCCGGTGCTCATCTGAACACCACACACTACACAGCCGCTGCTGAGCCCCACTGGCAAGGAACAGCCTTCGGAACGTCCTTCGCAGGTACCTGAGATGACTCTCTCCAGAGCACCCTGACCTTTGGAGCTGGTAGATAGAAGATGACCATCTGGGAAATGATACAAACACACCCTTGAGCTATTTGTCTATGCTCTGTCTACAAGGCAGCTTGCCCGCAAGAGTCAGGCAAATGTTGAGTGCAAACCCAGGCTCAGAAATGGCAGACAGAGACGGGCCAAGGATGAGTGGCACCTCCAGGGAACTGATACCAGCCAATTGCTCTCTGCCCACCTAGGGATATGCATTAGCCAGACTTTCAGATTGAGTTTAAGGCATACTGGGGTAAGATGTTGTTGTATGCATGCATACATCTTAATTTTAGAGTGTTGACAGTCCAAAGGAGGGGGGGATCTCTAAAGCCAATTCCTTGAGGCCCAAAGCTGCTCCCAGGCTAATTATTATCTCTATTTAGGATCTTGGCCTGATCTCTCTCTAGAAATAAAGCTTTCTGTACCTGATCCCACAGTCCTGACAGCGTCAGTAAGGAGGCCTGACTGCCCATGTTACCACTGGGAGTGTGGTTGGTTGGGAAAGCAGGCCCCAGAATCTGAGCATACAGGTCCCTCGGCTGTGGCCATGAGATTTCCTTCCTCTGTGTTCTCTCCTCTTTAATAAAGCAAGAAGGAGAATAACAGCAGTTCCTTGGAATGGGTCCAGCTGTTGTGTGGTAACCCCCATTGGGCACATAGCAAGCATTTAAAAAAAAAAAACAAAAACACTGTTGTTTTACCAACAAGTTTTAAGACATATACTCCTTTCACAAAGTGATGGATTTTGTTTTTACAGGGATGTGTTCGTAGTTTGACCATGTTGACACATTTCCCAACCTCCTGTTGGCACCCTTCCTCCATGAAAATATCCCTCCTAGCATGTGTGCTGTGTGTGTGTGTGTGTGTGTGTGTGTGTGTGTGTGTGTGAATTTCTTGAAGTTATGCAGCTCATAGAAGACAGAGCTCAGCTCTGCTGACAACGAAAGTGATGCCCTCTCCTTCAGACCACACATGCCCTGTTCCTGAAGAACAGACTATGTCCTCTGTATACTCACAGTCAGTTTAACCTTGCACTCATCACATCCCCACAGGCTCTGCACATCCTGTTCCTGCACACACCTGCTCCTGCACACACCTACTCCTGCACAACCTGCTCCTGCACACACCTGCTCCTGCACAACCTGCTCCTGCACACACCTGTTCCTGCACACACCTGTTCCGGCACACACCTGATCCTGTACACACCTGCTCCTGCACACACCTGCTCCTGCACACACCTGCTCCTGCACAACCTGCTCCTGCACACACCTGTTTCTGTACACACACGCTCCTGCAAACTCCTGTTCCTGCACATATCTGCTCCTCCACACACATGCTCCTGCACATACCTGCTCCTACACACACCTGCTTCTGCACATCCTGTTTCTGCACACACCTTTTCCTGCACATGCCTGCTCCTGTACACACCTTCTTCTGCACATCCTGTTCCTGCACAACCTGCTCCTGCAGACACCTGTTCCTGCACACACCCGCTCCTGTACATCCTGTTCCTGCACACACCCGTTCCTGCACACACCCGCTCCTGTACATCCTGTTCCTGCACACACCCGTTCCTGCACACACCCGCTCCTGTACATCCTGTTCCTGCACACACCTGTTCCTGTACACACTTGTTCTTAACCTATTGTTCAGTTTCTGAGCAGAAATGGCAGATGCTGCTGTGAACTACGGCTTGTGCAACACATTCTGCTGATAGGTCTAACATCTTGGATCCTCAGTTTCCCTATCTGGCACAAATGACAATAGTTTAATACAGTCAGAAAAGCATGTGTCTCCCCAGTCCCTCTCCTGAACCTGTGGTGCAACTGCTCACATTTGTTACTCTCCAAATGTTCTTTATTCTCAGCTTTTGGTACTTTTTTCTCTCTCCTTAAAATTGCTTCAATCATAATGAGAGAATGTGCTTTCGTAAGAAAGCCCCTAAACAGAAAGGGGGCACCCGAAAGTCAAACATCTCCTGCCATCTCTTCTGCCCCACTCCCCCACAACATGCTTTCTGAAACACTTTGACTTCATTACAAGGGAGAGAGCCTTTATTTAGGTGGAGCCCTTTAGTTTGCACTTCCTTCTGATAGGATGATATAATATCTTTTCTTCTTTTCAGTAAAATTATTTTGTGGGCACCAACTTTTCTTTCTTTTAAAAAATCATCTTATGAGGCCAGGCATGGTGATCTTAGCACTTGGGAGGCAGAGGCAGGCAGACCTCTGTGAGTTCGAGGCCTGCCTGGTCTACACAGTGAGTTCCGGGACTACCAGGGCTACACGGAGTGACCATGTCTCAAACAAACATCAAAAACAAAGAAATGGGCACCCCCTTTCGTCAGTTGCATACATAAATACAATGCATTGTGACAGTAAGCACCTTCTATAACCCTCACTCCTCTCACTCCCTCCCCCCAGGGCTCCCCTTCCTCCTCCAGCTAATCCCCGCCCCGCACACCCCCCCATCCCAGCCTACTCTCACTAAGGTAGCTACCGCTGGGTGTGTTCACAAGTACTGTTCACAAGTACTGTGTTTTGTCACAACAATCATCCCCTGGCTATTAAGATCTTTTTGTTCCCTCTTCCTCCATGTTCCCTGGCCCTTCACAGGGCGTTCACAGATATCTTGCTTAGGGCCGGGGACACACCAGTTACTTATTCTCACACTTTTACCGATTACAAGCGCCTCTATGAACTGTCACCCTCTGCAGAGAGCTGCGTCTGATCGAGGCTCAGAGCTGCACTGAGCTGGGGGTACAAACTATGGAGAAAGCAGTTAGCTTGACTCTGCGTCCAGTTAGTAAAAACACCACTAACAAAATCCCCTTAGGGCCTGAGCCTTGCTGGGGTTGGTGGTTTGAATGAGAAGCGGACCCCACAAGCTCAGGTGTTTGAATACTTGCTTCCCAGTGGGTGGCGCTGTTTGAATGGCACCACCTTGCTGGAAGGAGTCTGTCACTGGGGTAAGTTTTGAGATTAGACAGCCTCACCCCACTTCCAACACACCCTCTCTGCTTTGTCCTTGTGTTTGGAAAGATGACCTCTCAGCTTCCCACCCCAGCCACTCGGTGCCATTTTCCACACAGTGATGGGCTCTGACCCTCTGAAACTGGAAGCCCAAACAGACTCTTTGTTCTCTAAGTTACCTTGGTCATGGTGTTTTTACCATAGCAACAGAAAAATAGCTAAGATAATCACTGTTTTGGGCAACTGTTTAGAAAACACTTTTCAAACAGTGCGTGCACACTGAAAGGCGGGAGGAAGAGGTGTTGACCTATGGCCAGCCTGCTTTCTGATGCCCAGGTTCCTCACCTGGCTTTTCTGCCTGGCTTTCCATCCAGCCCTCTCAGGTGGATGGATGTGTTGCGTGCTGTCTTCAGAGGCTCTTGTGCTTGGGCAGGAGTGTGAGGGGCCACCACGCTGGAGCTCAGTCTGGACGTTGTCAGCCCGACATTTGAGGTCACTTGGCTCAGAGCCTAAGGATGTCACTAGGAGGTGCACAGTTCCTGCTCACTCTCTGCCTGCCTGGGACTGCCCAAGGGACTCCACAGAGGATGTCATTCCTAGCGCCTCTCCCCCACCAGAGCCCTGGGATGCTAAATTTTATGGGAGCAGGTTTCCCAGGACTGTCTCAGGCCCAGGCAACATCTGGGGGCCAAGATGGTACTATAAAACCCTGTACCTGCCTGTCTTGTCTAAGTAACTTTCAAAGCCAGCAGTGAAATGCTTCCTTAAAAGTCACCCAGTGGTGACAAGAATCACCCAGATGTGAAAGTAAACACAGGGGCAAATTCCAGCCTCCCAGGAGTATCAAGGCTTCAAGCAAATGCATGCTATTTTAGGGAAGAGAAAAGTCTCCTGACTGTTTTTCCTTTCTGAGCTCTCAGAACCCAAGGCTCACGAGTGGTGATGCCAGGTAACATTTGCCACTTGTTCTCCTTGTCTCCAGGACAGTACCATTACATGAGCTACCAGGCTTGGGCTGCGCAGCCCGGAGCTGTCTCAGTTACCATCAGAAACTGAACCGCAAGCGATGGCTTCTTTCTGTTGGGGACAAAACGGCCTCAGGAAACAAAAGCAACCTGAGCCAGTGAGCATCAAAACGGCAGGCATGTCTCCACCAATCAGACAGAACACAGGCCAATGGGAGAGACTACATGTCATGGCCAGTGTCTGGAAGATCAAAGGGTGTGCAGTAGGCAAGTGTTTGATAAGTAAATAGCAAAAAGAAAAAGAAAAAAGGGAGTGACAACGGAAAAAAGGGAGGAAGGAAGGAAAGAATGCTTTCTAGGAACCGTGAGCTGGCAAAAGGACTGACTGTTCTTGGAGAGTCCGGGAGAACCATACCTGGCCCTCCCTTCCCACAAGCAACTGCAATGCTTGGAAGTTGAAGTTCCTTGAAGTCAAATTCAAATGCATCCTTGCAGGGAGTAGAGGAAGCCCTGACTGAATGTGTGTTGCCGACAAGTGGAACTGGCAAAGACTTTCTAGGGTCAGGCTCAGGGAACTGACAAAGCCTTCCTTCTCTCTCTCTCTCTCTCTCTCTCTCTCTCTCTCTCTCTCACACACACACACACACACACACACACACACACACACACACACACAAGGCTAAACAGGCATCCTCAAGGGCATTGCAGTCACTCACAGAACTCTTGATCTTGTCAACTGGAAGTCTACGCCCACTACACTGTAACTCTCGCCACCCTCTCTCCCCATGCCTAGAACTGCACTCTGCTTCCTGCCTCTATGAATCGCATGCCCCCAGCTACGTGTGGGCAGATTTGTATGGAACTTGGTCTTCTGTGTCTGGGTGGTTCTAGTTTCCCATGGTCTTCAAGGTTCGGTCAGTGGTATAGCACATATGAGAACATTCTTCCTTGGTAAGGATGACTGAAAGCCTATTGTGTTTTGCAGCTCATGCATCAGTGAGCTGCTTCCACCTTTGACTACTCCATTAGGCTGCAGTAAATGAGTTTATGCAAATATCTGGGACTGAGGAGAGCTGGGATGGTAAGAGCTGCCGAAGGGCTGAGAGGGTGGGAGCCAAGGTTTCCGAAGACTTTGAAGAAAAAATACTGTGGGAGGTGAGAAGCAAGCACTAGGAGCTGAGAGCCACAGTTCTTACGAATACTTACTATGACTAGATCATTTCTTTGGCAGGATACTTGCCCTGAAGGAACAAATCCTTTAAACGTCAATTGGCTCAAGGATATAACTATTGTGAACTCCCACTCATAGCTACACTGTGGGTCCCAACAAAAGACACTGTTTCAACGCATGGGACTCGAAGCCCAACAGACCCAGTTTCCGGTCCTTGTTGGTTACCCAAGCACCTGCAAACCAGAGAACTGACGCAGGGGCTCTTCCATTCTCAGTGGCCCTGGGTCCCAAGCAGCCCATCTGAAGCTGTTGAAAATGCATTTAATTCACCTAGGTTACCGAACATCACAGAGCAGCAACACTGCACACCGCAGAGTGGGTGCTTGGCCCTCATAACCCAGGGCTGCGTGGGAATTGCAAGCCCTGCCCTGCCCAGTACTAGACAGAGAACAGAGACTTGCATCCCTAGCCTGAGGAAGATCCACACTCAAAATCCCGATCATCCAGATGGTCAGCCAGTTGAAAATCCTCAAGTCAAAATGTCACCAGTAGCTGAAGGCTCTCTTCTGTGTAGACAGAAGCCACAGCCAGGCAAAGTGTGACTCTCTGAACTTTTGCAACTCGGTGCCTACAGTGTCAAGACGCTGTAGCTCTCAGTATTACAGCCAGTTATTCTCAGGCCTTTCTGAACTCTCGTGCAGTTAAGACGTGTGGCTCTCAGCTCTTAGCGCTTGCTTCTCACCTCCCACAGTACTGGCTCTTCAAAGTCTTCAGAAACCTTGGCTCCCACCCTCTCAGCCCTTCGGCAGCTCTTACCATCCCAGCTCTCCCCAGTCCCTGTTCCCAAGCGGTCTCTGGAACCTTCCAGTTTCCCCCTAGCTACTGTTGCCTTACCCCTGGGGCTGGCAGCCCTGCAAGTGACCTGCTCTTACCCTTACTGCACAAGAGGGCAGCTTAGATGAGGTTTTACTGGACCTAGTACAGCAGCACAAGGTCAGAATAGTCAGAGAGCAGAAGGGAGAGCTCCCCAAGCAACCCTAGGTTAGTGAGGGCAATGCTGCTTAGACAGTCAGGTGCACAGTAGCCACCATGGGTGAGGGCGGCGTTACTCTCCAGTCAGAAGGACAAGAGCTATGAGCAGGTCACGAGCAACTGTGTGCAGGATGGTGTGAAGCAAATGCAAGTAGGGTCATTTCAAGCCACCAACTGAAATCTGGAGTGACCACCACTGAAGCAGAGTCTCCTGAAGCAGCTGCTCCCTCGGTGGTTGATCAGGCTGCCGTCATGACAGTGGTGGCTGGTTTAGAAACTTGGTTCCTCTCCGCCAGTCCTGAACACTCAGAGAGATTTTTGTCTCGGTTGTGAGAGACATGAAAATTGTCCTGGATGCTGCAATAGAGCACTGCTTCCCAGAACTCTGGGGACAATGGCAACAGTTCTCCATTCGGCTTCCTCCCTCTCGGGGCAGCAGCTGCCACTATGACTAGGGGCAGGACATAAGATCTGATAGACACTATTCTATAAGCATCCAGACTGGGGTGCCTGACAACCAGCGTCATTAAAGGGGGGACAAATTGACTGCATACTTAACCTCTAGCCTGATACCTTAGGGGAGGTCTGGTGCCTCTCATCTGTGTCAGAGGCATCTCGACTTGGGACTGTCTTCCTGTTACCCTCCCTGCAAAATGGAGATGCTCAAATGTTCTTCACAGAGTTGAGTTGAAGCTGGTGAGGAAGTATGGGTTGACGAAGACCTCAGTCTCCTAGTCCAAGATACTGCCCCCTTCTTTCTAAATGTCGCGGTTCTATTTCCAAATGCAGGGCTTGCGTTACTAGATTACAGTCCCCTCCTTGCATGGGAACTCAGGGAACTGAGGCAAACTTCACTGACAAGACTGTAGAATGTTCCTGAGGAGAAACTGCTCTAGACATGAATGCCTGGCACAGAGGGTACATACCTGCCTGCCAGGGCCCAAGGTGTCATCTTGGGTGGAAGGAAAATTTCCAGAGAATGTGCTCGTCCCCATCAGAGAGCTGTAAGATGTGTCACAAAAGCTTGAGTGAGCAGTTTGGATTAACGGTCCTGTGTGTGACCTTAAGAAAATCACGTCTCCAAATCTCAAACTTCTTCATCCCTGAGGATCTATTAAATACCTGTCTCCTGGGGTGCTGTGACCTGTGGTGGGCCAGATGTGGGTGGTGCCTTGGGAAGCTATACTGATCCCTGGGTGGTCACCATTACCTGGGGAACCCAGATGGGACAGCCCCTATCCCAGCCCTCAATCCTCAGTCATTACAGTTGAGAAGAAGAGGCTGTTGTATCCTGCTCTATTCCTTTTACCAGAATGTCTGTCTGTCCCTCCACCAGATTCCCCATCCTCACCCTCAGACTTTAGAAGTAACAAGAAATCTAACCTCATCCAACCCATGCTCGTGGCACATCTACCCACTGCCAAGGCTGACAGTTATGGGAAACTAGGAGATGAATGGAACTTCTCCGCAGATGTTGCAGAGTCAGCAAAGGAGGCCCAGGAACAGAAGGACAGAAAACCTTACAAAAGCTGAGCACTGGACACGGTCCCTTGTATTCTCTCAGCAACCCTGCAAGTTAGTGCTGCAGACTCCCATTTCCAAATGCAGTGGAAACAGGAGCTAGAACAACTTATTCAAGATCCCACACGCGTGAGTGGTGGATCTGGGATTTGAACTGGAGCTGTCTGGCTCTTTAATTCATATTATGACCGGGCTAAGCATCAGAACTGTTAAAAATCTGTATGGCACAAACAGCAACTGATTTAGACAGTGCTGGTCACTCCGCAGTGTTTTGTAGATTCGCTGAAAACAACCCACAGCATTTCAGCCTCTCAGTCTCTGGACTATGGGTCCTACGGGAATAGGGGAGTCCTGCGCAGGCTCAGCACAGAGGCTCAGGGGCACAACAAAAGGTGCCCAACAGCACCCCAAGAATCAACAGGCTCCTTAGGCACTGGTCAATAGCCACCATTTGTGGGACTCAACACTCACAGGTGGGCAGGTGGCGACATTCAGATAGCATGGGCAGGACAGTCTTGAGTTACCAGGTAATCCTACCTCACACACCAGGGCCACCACCGCCTGAGAGACAGCTCACACTGGCTGCTTCCCTCACTCAAACAAGGAGCAGCCTGAGTCAGTGGGAGAAGCGGCCGATGAACTCCTAGCTACAAATTCCACACATGCTTTTCTGTCAGAGTCTCTGCCCGGCTCAGATGAGAGGATCCCAACCATGTTGTCATCAACCAGGACACAGTCTAGAGAATGTGCCATTAGGTGATTTCATCGTGCAAACATGAGAGTGTGCTCACACATTCCTCCACGGTGCTGTGTGTCTGGCCAATGCACATCTCAGCTCTGTAGTATATACAAAGTGTAACTATAGCTCCTGGGACCGTGATGCACAAAACCACACAAGATTAAGTTGAGTATAAGAGAAAATGATATGGGCAAAAAGACATGATAAACATGAGAACCATGACCCCGCTGCCAGAACAACTCTGTTTTACAGTAAATTTTCCTTTGAAGTAAGTAGATGGGCACACTCTAAAGCAGAGTAGAGATGCCCTGGCTACCACAGCACTCGGTGACAGGGCTTCTCAACCATCAATGTAACACGACAACACTGTTGTCATGTATTGGGTCTGGCTTATCCAAAATGCCATTAGCGTGGCAGGAGGCAGTCCTTCCAAGGAGAATGTCTTGATCCAGTGCTGGATCTCCTCCAGTGTGATGAAGCCAGACTTGAACCCATCTCTCTATGTCCAACAAATGAGCATCCTAGATATCAGAGCCCTTTCCTCTATTCTGTGGCCTCCTTTCCTCTTCTCAAATGCCCTACCCTTGCACCTCTACAGCATCTAAACCAACCCTCCCGTTTCTCTCTACTGCCCTTTCCGGTCACACTCCTCTTCAGGGAACCGAGCATGGCTGGACATCAGAGCGGATCCCTATGTTTAATGTCTCTCTTTGCCCAGCTTACTTAAGAGCCTACTTGAGGGAGAGGCATATTTCTGTCATGTTGCTATATTCTGCTACATTGCAGGTGTTCGGTAGGATTTGGTTGAATGAGGGAAGGAAGACTCAATGAATTGCCATCTGTGGTGGTTTGAAGGCGAATGGCCCCCATAGACTCATCTATTTGAATACTCGATCCCTGACTGGTGGAACTGTTTGGGAAACATGAGGAGGTGTAGCCCCACTGGAGGAGCATGCCACAGGAGGAGGGCTTTGAGGTTTCAAAAGCCCACACCATTTCTAGTTAGATGTCTCTGCCTAGAGCTTGTGATATGGATGTGAATTTGTCTCCCACTCCTGCAGCACCATGCCTGCCTGCTTCTGGGCTCTCTGCCAGCGTGGTCACAGACTCGCCCTCTGAAACTGTAAGCAAGCCCCCCTAAAAACTCTTCTATAAGTTGCCTTGGTCAGGTGTCTCTTTACATCAGTAGAAAATTAATTAAGACACCTCTGATTTAAGAAGCCAGAAACAAGAGCGATGGTCTCCGTTGGACTTACAGGAGCCCTATAAGTCTAAGCCACTTGGCTTGGTTCCAGAGCAAAGAGGAAAACATGGCCTCTGCCTTCCCTTCTCTTTGAAGTACAGCCTTACCTTAGGAAGCCGTGTGCAGCAAATGTCCTGCCTCAGAACTCACTCGCTCTTCGCTCTACACACATGTTCACACCTCCACTTCCATCTAAAACAGAGCGAGTCCAGCTTATTTCCTCATGTGTGATACTGTAAACCCAATCAACAGAGAGACACTGATGAGTGATAAAAGATGTGACTTTTAAATATAATACTTTTGTTAACTCTTGGAGAAGTTCATACATGTGTATAGTATTGTGGAATATTTCTTTAAAATTTCTACATTCATTTCTGCTATGGAATATTTGTTTAATGATGCAAAGATGTGCTGCATTCTTTTTCTTGCATTTGTTTAACTCTGGGAAGCTGTGTACTTTGCCTGCCTAAAACACCTGATTGGTCTAGGAAAGAGCTGAATGGCCAATGGACAGGCAGGAAAGGGATAGGTGGGGCTGCCAGGTGGAGAGAATAAATAGAAGGGGGAAAGGAGAGGAGATAGAAGAGTGAGAAAAGGAGAAAGAGAGGACATCAGGGGCCAGCACCCAACTACACAACCAGCAATAGAGTAAGAAGGAAAGAAAGGTGTATAGAAAAGAGAATGGTAAAAGCAGAGGCAAAAAGAAAAATAGATGGGATAATTTAAGAAAGGCTTGCTAGAAACAAGCCAAGCTAAGGATAGGCATCCATAAGAAAGAATAAGACTCTGTGGGATTATTTGGGAGTTGGGTGGCATGCCTCCCAAAGAGGAAAAAAAGTAAAGAAAACCAACTATAGTACAGTAGTTTTTGATCATATTCATCCCTGCTCCTCCCTGTAACTCTTCCCAGATCCCCATATCTAAACTCTACACCATTGCAACCCTGTGTCCTCTATAAAAAAAAAAAATCCATGGAGCCCAATTTGTGCTTCCTCTGTATTCATGGACATAGGTCATCCACTGGAGCATGGTTGACCTACCAGAGGCCATCCCATTAAAGAAAAGTGACTCTCCTTGAGACCCCACCAACTGCCAAGAGTTCAGGGCTGGGGGACTCTCTTGAATGCCTCCCGACTCTGTGTTGGACTGTTCACTGGCTGGATCTTGCGCAGGTCTTATGTAAGCAACCACAACTGCTGTGAGTTCCCGAGTGGGTGCAGTGGTTCTGTCCCAGCAAGAAGACACTGCTTTGCTCTGGTCCTCATCGACCTGCATTACAGGCATGTGCCCAGTGCCCATGGGGGTTGGAAAAGGGAGTCAGATCCCTTGTAACTGGAGTTACAGACAGATGTGCATCACCACGTGGTGCTGGAGATCAGTTAGGGCACCCTGAAAACACTGTGCATACTAATATGTTAGCGTGAGTAGAAAAGACAAGAAGAGTCGGCAATCAGGGTGAGACTGGTTATGACTATTAGGTTGTTAGACAGGAAGGAGGGGGGCAGGCAAAGGAATGGGAATGACTGAGGCAAAGAGGAGAAATGGGATGGAATCCCTGGGTCCTGGGATAAGAGTAGACTACAAAGATGTCGTAGGCCTGGTCAGCCTCTGGCTCTGGGAGATGTAACAGTAAGAGGATGGGACACAGGTAAAGAGAAAGGAAGGAAAGAAGAAGGAAAAAAGAAAGAAGAAAATGGCAAAGCACAAATAGTAGGGGACAGTGCTGGCTGAAGGCCTACTGTATAGATAAGAGATGACTGTAGGGGAGGGTGTTGGCCTGTTACAGTGGCCTACTGTACAGATACATGACCACAGCGGATGGTATTGGCCTGCTACTAACACCTACTATTTAGATAAGAGATGACTGGAGGGGAGGGTGTGGAGCTGGGTGTTGATAACGAGGCTGACTGTGAGTCTGATTTCACAGCAAGGTGAAGCCAGATCCAAAGGCAGCTCCAAGGAATGGGTGGCCAAGAAGATCTGGAAAATCGACGTCTCTGTTGACGGTGCACAATCGACTGGAGGGCTCTGCTGCCTGCACCTGGGAGCCCTTCATAGCGACACAAGTGCTCAGGATTTGCACCTGTGCTGAGGTATAAAATGACACCAGAGAGGCTGGCTCTGAGCCCACCCCGGCCTGTGAGGCCCTTCAAAGCATCTGTGCCAGGCAGGAAGAAAAGGCAACAAGAGAAGGCAGGTCATCCCGTGATTGGTATATGGCAGCCTCTGAAGAATGTCAGAAGTCAAATCTGTGTTCCCGGGGTTCTCTCCCCCTGCAAAGATGCCTGCCTATGAAAACATTTAAAGGTGAGTTCACTGCTGCGCATACCATGGGCAGTGCCATCTTGGTCCTGCCTGCTGTCAGCGTGCCATGCCAACACTCGGCATTCCTTCCCCCTTGTCAGAGAACGCCCCTGACATTAGCACGGCAACACCCACGATCTGAGAGTTTTCCTTGCCATGAAAAACAAATGCCCCCCCCCCCCCCAGATACCCAAGGCCTCGCTTTAATTTCCTCCCTAGGCATCATTGCCAATTGTGTTGCACTGCCATGGAAAGACTCAGAGCCCTTTCTTGGCCTTTCCCTAGCCCTGCAAGCTTCCAGGAGCCATTAGAAAAGGAGGCAAGTGGCATACTTATGGAGACAGCCTGTGAAGCTGGTTCAGACGCACAGCAAGGCGCTGGGCTCACTACAGACACAGTATGTTCCATGGACAGCGGCCCATCCCTGAGTCATCACGCATAATGGGGCATTGTTGGGAGTCCTGGGTACATGACACATTCCCCATTGCCCAGTTTGGGTAAGGCTGAAGTTATGTTTGCCCCAAGAAATGAAGTCAGACAGCTTCGGGTACACCTTCCAGCTGCTGGGTCCAAAGACCGTGAGGGCACCATGCCTTTTATGCTGATTTCTGTGCGTGGGAGTTATCTACCTGCCAACTTCTCACCTACGAGCCCAATGGGAGTGGATGGCTTGACAAAGAACAGTCAGGACTTCTGACCACCCAGCAGGTTCTAGAACACAGGCCTGCCACTACAGGCCTTGGCACTGTCAGGTAGACTGGCAGGACAGCAAAACAGACCAAAATAAAAATGGCCATGCGTCAGTGCAAGGAAGAGCAGGGGCAATGACATACACCTGTAATGTACATACCAACCAGCATGGGCCGGCAATGTGAGTTAATTGGTTCCAGTAGCTCATATTGGTAGCAGCAACAGTGCGTGTTTTCAGGCAACACCTGCCACACATCAGGATCTGCACAGACCCCTGGCCAAACATCAGTTAACCAGACGCTAAGCTCTGAATAAGATTTACCCCCACCAAACTCAAACTCAAGGTCTTATGCAAGCAACCACAACTGCTGTGAGTTCCCGAGTGGGTGCAGTGGTTCTGTCCCATCAAGAAGACACTGCTTTGCTCTGGTCCTCATCGACCTGCATTACAGGCACGTGCCCAGTGCCCATGGAGGTTGGAAGAGGGTGTCAGATCCTTTGTAAGTGGAGTTTCTCCTCTTGCTCTTTGGCAACCGGGTTGATGTTGGCAGGATGGGTCATTAAAAAGAGAGCCTCTGCATCCCCTCATCCTTGCTTATAAGGAGATGCTCTTGAATGCCCTAGGTTCCAGAGCCGTGTGTCAGACTAAGACTCTTTCATTTATAAAGTATTCAGCCTGGGGTATTTTGTTAGAGTGTCGGAAAGTAAACTAAGACTTCGTAGGTGATTTTTCTTTCCTTCTTTGGCTTTCGAAGGCGATTCTTCTTTTCTTCTTTGGCTTTCGAAGGCGATTCTTCTTTTCTTCTTTGGCTTTCGTAGGCGATTCTTCTTTTCTTCTTTGGCTTTCTCCCCTGCATTTTTCACTCTGCTATGATGCATAGGATCTTGATTTTATGACGCGCAAAACATGAGAAAGCATCATCTCTGAAAGAAAAAGTAATGATTACAAGGAGTCGGGGCTGCCTGGTTTTAAGGGGGGGGGGGTTAGAGTGGGCCTTGGGGAGGCAGCAGCATTTGACCCAGGCCTCTAGTCCAAACTCTAGTTAAATGAGGAGGGGCCTCAGTGGGTGTCATGGTTCCCAGGTGTGCCCTGTGAGCAGCAGGGAGTCTGCCAATAGAAGTGCCCCACAGAAGGAGTGAGCAGGGCTGCACTTCCCAGAAATCGAGTTTGCTACACAATAAGAAGGCAGCGGTACAAAGTCTTTAGGGAAGAAAGGGCTAACAAATGCTAGTGGTCTAGGCTCAGGCAGCTCGGAAACAAGCGCTGGCCGTTACGAGGAAGGAAATTAAAGATGAACGCTGAGGAAAGGGTCGGTGGGGAAGATGAAGGCACCTGACAAGGCCCGTGGGACTTACAGCAGCGCTACCGAGAGCAAGTTCCCCAGTCTCACCCCCAGGGCCCTCAGCAAGGCCTCTGACCCCAGTCCCAAGAGTCAGTGCTGCTGCTCTGGTGTTTGAGGAAGAAGCCTGGACTGGGGCCTGGCAGATAAGGTCCTAAGTTTGCCCAGCTTGCCCCATCGTTGTCATTTGATCCTCAAACCCACGCTTGCAAACGGCAAACGGTAATCCTGGGAGGGTGACAGCCCCCTTCTGCCGAGAGTGCGCTGGTCACCTCCCCTCCCGGTGAGACTTACCGTCACCTCTGCAACAGGAGGAAAGGCAGGGACCCTGCAAGGTGGCTGGGATCATCAGAAAGTGACACTTAGTTCTGTCTCTACACAGTCTGTGTGACAATAAGCACATACAATAGCATGCCTGGGGACTTCTGACGACAGAGTCTGGGCCAGAGCTGGACACCAGACCAGTCACCTTGTTTCCTCCAGGTCCGCGTTCCCTAGAGCTCCCAGTCAGTGATAAACCTTCAGAGTGCTAAGAGTCCTTCTCTCTCCGGGTGTGGTGGTACACACTTCTAACCCCAGCGTGTGGGGTGCTAACATGCATGATGGCCATCCCTGCTTGCTTAGCCTGAGCCTTTGTGGTCAGCTCCTGCGGAGGAGTGCCAGGGAGGCATGCTTCATTACCGAAATCACCTCAGGCAGGGCATTTAGCCAACTTCCTCCTCAATTTCCTCATTCATCCCATCTTATGGATGAGGAAATTGAGGAGGAAGTTGGCTAAATGCGATTTTGAAGATTTTAAAGCATTGTAAAGTCTGAACTAACCGCATTGCATGGCACCCAGCAAATGCCTCAGATTACAGAAATGAGCCTGTTTTCCTCCCAGCCATTACTGGAGTTACCCCCTTGTGATTATCACTGGTATTTTTGGAATTTTCCAATGACACCCTCTCCACCCCCTTTGGATTGTGGGGTTTTTTTCCCTTAAATACCCCTTCTCCCAGCTACTCGGAGTTGAACTTCTCTACCCCTCTGGGAAATGAGTTTCGGCCCCAGCGTGCTGGTTCCTGTCAATAAACCTCGTGTGATTGCAGCAAGGACGGTCTCTCGTGAGTTCCTGGGGGTCGTGTTATTCGGAGACTTGTGTGAGAGTCTCCTCACTCGGGGGGTCTTTCATTAGCATGGAGCAGATGCCAAGGCTGCTGCGTTCTTGAACCTTCAGAGTGGAACATAAATAAGTCTTTTTTTCCTTAGGAAATATCCAATCTTGGGTATTTCTGTTACAGCAACAGAAAACAACTTAGAAAAGAGCTTAACTTGGATTTTGAGCTCTGGCATTTTTTTTTTTTTTTTTTTTTTTTTTTTGCGCAAAGACGTCTCTCTTGACACCCTCAGAGGCAGCAAAAGGCCAAGGATAGATGATAAAGGGAAGACGTAAGTGTTCAGAGGCCAGGGTCTTGCATATCCTTTGACCTCAAAAAAAGTCACATGCTCTGGTGTGGTACTGTTCCCACACATCATGGGGGAGCAGTTTTCCTGTGTCAATTCCATCATGCCTTCATCTGGTCATTTTCAATATAAGGATTCCCTTACTGAATGTGCAATTTGTTAGAGTCTCCTCTGACCAAGCAAGATGATGGTGTAGCGCCATGGATCCAGCCGGGCCAGAGTGTCTCAGGAGGGAAGTAGAAGAGATTCAAAAATCACTCTGGCCAGGGTGGAAACCACAAGCATGCTAAGGGCAGGAATGAGAAGAGCAGGTGCTTTAAGAACTCCCGAGAGGGCCTCACAGTTGAGTGCCAAAGGGTGAGTCACCAGAGGCGTTAACCAAGTAGCAAATAGAGGAATCAGCCATGAATGCCACACCTCTGCCTGCTTGTGGGCCTTGGGCATTGGCTGTGCTTGGATTGTTTGCTGACCCTGTCTTATTTAAATGAAGCTGTATGAGGGGCTAAGGGGATAACTCAAGTGACAGCCCAACCATCAAGAGGAGAGGGTAAAGTTCTCCCAGTTCCACAGTTATGCAGCTGTGAGAGGGACAGTAGAACCATAGACATGGTGGTTCAAATGAGAAATGTCCCCCTTAGGTTCAGGTGTTTGAACACTTGGTCTCCAGTAGGTGGCGCTGTTTGGAGAAGTTATGGAACCATTAGGAAGTGCAGCCTTGCTGGAGGAAATACTTCCATTCGGGAGAGCTCTGAGCAATTACAGCCCTGCTCCACTTCTAGTTTGTCTGCTTCCTGTGTGGAAACAAAGATGTCATTAGCTTCCAGCTCCTGCAACCTTGCTGTGACCTTCCCAACATTGTGGATAACTCTCTGGAACCACAAGCCAAAATAAATATTTTTCTTAAATGGCTTTTGGTTAGAATGTCTTATTCCAGCAACATAAAAGTAATACAATAGGCTACAACAAAAATATTAAATCAATACATTCAAAAGGTTACAAAAACTGGTATAGAAAACTATTATCAAGCCATCCTTTGTGTTAGGAAAAACTATATACACATATGAAGACCTTTAAGCAAGAGGGACACAGGAGGGAGGTGTGTTAGCTTTCCATTACTATAAGAAAACGCTTGAAATGGTAAACTTAAAAAGAAATGTTTGTTAGGGGCTCATGGTTTCCAAGGTTTCAGCTCATGACTGATTTGTTGCCTTAGGACCTATGGCAAGACAGCACAGCATGATGGGAGCACATAGGGGAGACTCCTCACCCGTGTGAGGCTGGGTGGATTCTGAAGAAACCGATAGTAGCACTCACATTCTGTTGTGGATGCAAGTTCCCCAGAGACAGGCAAAGCACCTGGTGAGTGTCTAGGGCGTGCACACAAGACACCATTTTCTGTTGGAGACTTGGCATTTATGGATTTCGCTACTCTTGAGCGGGTAGTCCTGGGCTGACTGTGGATGCTGAGGAAGGACCATTCTGTATTCTGTGGGTGTCTGCCTTGCACAGTTTAGAGATGGGTTCAGGGTTTTCAGCTTAAAGAGTTGAAGTGGGTGTCCATCCAGTGTTTTGGGACCGCTGGAGTGGACTGGATGTATTTGTGTGTGGAAAGACACATTTTAAGGGTTGTAAAGAGATAAACTGAACATTTGCATCCTCCTAGAAGCCCCACCCCTCAGTGCAGTGGCACTGGGAGGTGAATAGATTCAGATGAATCTATGAGAGTGTCCTCCTGAATGTCTTTATAAGAACAAGGAGAATCCAGCTCCCTTCCCTGTCTCCCTCTCTCCCTCTGAGCCACCGTGTTCATAGGGTCCCCCACTTCAGAGGACCACAGGAAAAGGACCCATTCCAGGCCTGTGCCATTGAGCTATCTCAATGGGAGCAAATTTCTAGTAGCAAAGAAATGCTTTAAACAGAAACTCATCTGGAGACTCAAATGCCCAGCCCTACTGCCAGGACCAACTGCCCAATGAAAGCCTGGGTGTGTGCTGAGGTGGGAGTCACGTGTCTCCATGAGTAAAACAGAGTCTTGTATGCTGTCTTCAGAGGCTGGCCAGAGAGAACACATGTCTAAGAGAGTATGTGACCACTGACAGTCTTTTGTGCTTCTGGGCATTTAAATTTTAGTTTCTACTTTTTAAATACTTTGCTTGTATTAGATGAACTTGCAACTTTCAGCTTTGGCATGAATTTTCCTTCTAAGCAGTGAGCAAAGGGTTACCCTTCAGACGACCTCTCTGTAAGCTCCGCATGTTCATGTCTAGGAACAGTCACATGTAGTAACTGTATGTGAGTCTAATCACCTCCAAAATATGACTGTTGGATTCAACACTGCTGTCTGACAAATATAACAGTGTACATGCACACAGAGGCATATGCACAGGCGCATGCACACACATATGCATACATGCACAAACTGGTGCACACACATACACACACATGCACACATAAATTCAGGCAAACACATGCACAAATGTATGCAGGCATATACAGGCATGCACACATGCACGTGCACACACAGGCACACATGATTATGTGTGCATACACTCCTATGGTTTTTCTTTTAATGTTTCCCTTCAAGTCAACTAGTCACCAAATAGAAGAAACACATACTTTCTTAAAACAAGCAAACAAATCATGGTAAACAGTGACAAGATGTCTTAATTTGTTTTGTGGTACTCCAATAAACACCATGACTAAAAGCAACTTGGGAAGGAAAGGGTTTATTTCATCTTACAGCTTATGATTCCTTCCGGAGGGAGGAAGTTGGGGCAGGAATCTGGTGGCGGGAACTGAAACAGAAGCCATGGAGGAGTGCTGCTTACTGACTTGCTCAACCTCCTTTCTGACACAGCCAAGGACCACTTGCCCAGGGTGGCACCATCTGCAGTGGACTGGGCCCTCCTACATCAGTCATTAAACAAGGAAATACCTCACAGGCCTAGCTACAGTCTGATCGGATGGAGGCCTTTTCTCAGCTGAGGTTCCTTCTTCCCAGACAGCCCTGGCTTGCATCAGGTTGTCAAGAAAACTAATCAGAAAAGGAGCGAAGTTTAAATTACCAGTTGATCATTTTGTTTTATTGTTAGCTACTGTTAATTCTCAGGGAAAAAAATACATATAAATTAAACCCTGCAGTAGGCATGAATAGGAAATGACACTTTCTGTAGGTTACGATAGGGTCACAGTCCCAGACAGCTATGGGGACCTTGACTATGTCCCTGTAGATATGAGAGAATTAGCGAGCCTTATTCTGCTCACAACTTCAGGGATGGATCAGCTGTGAGCTCCTTGCTGGGGATCACTCACTGGCTCTGTCAGAGGCTGGCTCAGCTGACTTTGGCAGGGCTCAACAGGCAGCCAGCACAGCTGTGCCAGTTTCCCTGGCATGGCAGTCTTTGGTGCTTGAAGGTTTTAACAGTAGTTCAGTTCTCCCAGAGTAAGACTCCCAAGTTTAGGTACAAGCAATAAAGTTTTTACATGACTTCAGGATTATCAACCGATCACTGAGATATAAGAGGCCAGGTATGGCCCACATTCAAGGTAAGGGACTGGCAGAAACTCATGGTCTTTTCTGACATAACTTTGGAAGGAACCAAGCATATATGTAACATAACACATGTATGTACACATACATACATATACATATATACATGCATATATATACAGACATACATATATGTTATCTACTGATATGTAGCAAATTTTTCCAGTTTTTAAAAAATTTTATGTGTATTGGTATTTTTCCTGCATGTATGTCTGTGCACCACATGTGTGCCCAGTATACAAGGGCTAGAAGAAAATGTCAGATCTTCTGAAAGTGAAGACACAGACATTTGTGTCTTCTGGAAGAGCAGCAAGTATCCTGAACCACTGAGTCATCTTTCCAGCCCATTCCCGAAGCTTAAAGTGGCAAATCTTAATGATCTTACAGCATCTGGAAGTCAGGCGTTTAGGAGGGCTTAGCAGGTTGCTTTAGACTCAAGGTCTTTGTGAGGGTCACAGCCAAAGTGTCTGCCTGGGCTTCAGCCACACCTGAAGGTTTTGTAGATGGTGAGAGACCCAGTTCTGAGGGGACTGTATTGGAGGCATTGGCAGAAGCTCAGCTCTGCAGCTCATCAGCCTCTTTGAGGTACCATCTGAGTGCCCACAGTGTGGCCTCAGCTTCCTCCGCAGTCCCTACAGTGTGGCCTTAGCTTCACGGCAGCAGAGAGGGAGAAGGAAGAGGTGTGTGGGTGGGGGTGGAGAAAGAGGAGGGAAAAGGGGCAGAAAGGTAGGGAGGGGATGAATTTGATGGAGAGGCATAAGGAAAACAAGAAGCTGCTGTCTTTGATCTAATCTCTCGTTGGTTGGCTTTGCTTTACTGTGATATAAATATCAGGAATAACTCAAAATGAACACATGTTCATTTCAGAGGCTCCTTGACACCACTGCTGCGGGCTTAGGGGGAGATTAAGCTGTCAAAAAGTCAGTACTGGGGGAGGGAGAAGGAGGTAAGCAAGGAGGGAGGAAGAAGTGAGGAAGAGAGAAGAAAGAAGAGAGGGAGAGAGGGAGACAGGGAAGGGAGCTGGATTCTCCTTGTTCTTATAAAGACATTTAGGAGGACACTCTCATAGATTCATCTGAATCTATTCACCTCCCAGTGCCACTGCACTGAGGGGTGGGGGCTTCTAGGAGGATGCAAATGTTCAGTTATCTCTTTACAACCCTTAAAATGTGTCTTTCCACACACAAATACATCCAGTCCACTCCAGCGGTCCCAAAACACTGGATGGACACCCACTTCAACTCTTTAAGCTGAAAACCCTGAACCCATCTCTAAACTGTGCAAGGCAGACACCCAGAGAATACAGAATGGTCCTTCCTCAGCATCCACAGTCAGCCCAGGACCACCTGCTCAAGAGTAGCAAAATCCATAAATGCCAAGTCTCCAACAGAAAATGGTGTCTTGTGTGCATGCCCTAGACACCCACCAGGTGCTTTGCCTGTCTCTGGGGAACTTGCATCCACAACAGAATGTGAGTGCTACTATCGGTTTCTTCAGAATCCACCCAGCCTCTCACGGGGCCCAGCTCCTGCATCCCCAGAGAAGTCCTCTGGTGACTAGAATGGGAAGGCGCCCCAGTGCTCGAACCTGCCCACCACAGCTGCCATGGAAACTTGAGGTGGCCTAGCCCAGTGGTGTGGGAGTGAGGTGGGAGGGTCTTCTGCTTTGTGTTGATTCTATTGGTTAATAAAGAAACTGCCTTGGCCATTTGATAGGCCAGCCCTTAGGTGGGTGGAGTAGACAGAACAGAATGCTGGGAGGAAGAGGGAAGTGAGGCAATCGCCATGCCTCTCCTCTCTGGGTCAGACGCCAGGTCAGACATGCTGAATCTTTCCCGGTAAGCCACCACCTTGTGGTGCTACACAGATTAATAGAAATGGGTTAATCAAGATATAAGTATTAGCCAATAAGAGGCTGAAACTAATGGACCAGGCAGTATTTAAATGAATAGAATTTGTGTGTTGTTATTTCAGGGCATAAGCTAGCCAGGCGGCCGGGGAGTTGGGCGGCAGGAACACAGCCCGCTGCTCCTTCTACATGGGGAGAACAGGATATCTAGCAATCACCAGCAGTCTCTGCACCAGAAGCATCTGTGCCAGCAGCAGCAGAGCCTGCAGTGTCTGCTGCAGAGCCTGTGATCACGGGAATCAAATGCCCTCGCTGGTCAGGGAGAACACACGGGAGTACAGGTCACCAACATGGGAAATGTGGGTTCAGCAGTGGCCGCTCACACAGGCTTACACTGTGGAAGATCGTGAATCACTCATGAGATACATCTGAACCCCTGCTGTAGCAGGTTCTAGGGTGAATAAAGAAGAAAACAGTCCCAGTTTCTGGCTTGGCAGGACTTACAGGCTAGAGAGAAAGACCAGCAGCAATCCAGTAATCACACAACTGAACATCAATCTGACAGATGACACAAAGGCACAGAGCTTCCGCTTGCATCTTCTGTGAAGAGGGCTTGCCTGGGTCAGGAATCTACACTCAGGACACCTTCACAGTGGGATTTCCACAACCTCTGAGAAGCGGTGGGGAAACAGACTTTTCTACCCAATAGACAGAACACCGTTGCCTTTAAACTACTGAGGCTGAGGATGGGGGGTGGGGGGGGGGGTGGGGGTGTTCTTGCTAGGGGGTGCCTGTGCATGCTGGTGAGCTTATGGATATGAGGGCACATGTTTGCATGCATGTGGAAGCCGGAAGTCAAATCAGCCCTAGTACCCATCGTTCTCCGTCTTTAGTTTCCAGACTGGGACTCTCTCTGAACCTGTAGCCATCTCTTCACCTAGGCCAGCCAGCCAATGAGCTTCGAGGATCCTCCGGCTCAACTCCCAGTGCCGGGTCACAGGCACTATGTTGTCTTCCCCTTCCCCTCCCCCGACCCTTTTAACAGAGCTGCTTCAGAACCAAACTCAGTCCTTTAGGCTTGTGCGGAAGCACTTTACCAACTGAGCCATCGCCCAGCCCCCCAGAAGCTGATTTTTACAAGGAAGGGTAACCCTTAGCACTCCAGCCCGGAGTCAGTCCGTGAAGGTACTGTGCTTAAAAGCCAGGACTGCAGCCAACACCGTAGCAGTGGTGCACGTTTGTTGGCAATGCCGTTGAACTTTGGCTAGCCTTTGACCATTCACCTCCACATTCCTGCGACATGAGCTAATTAGAAGCCTTCATTGTTTGACTGGTCCTCTGTAAATCCAGCTTGCTGAGACTTGCAGCCCAAAGTGCTCCTAACTGACACCACATACTTTAGGAGTAAATGGAACTGACATGTACTAAGTCTCTAGTTCAGGGACTATACAGTACTGATGTGTGCTAAGTCTCTAGTACTGACATGTACTAAGTCTCTAGCACTGACATGTACTAAGTCTCTAATTCAGGACTAAACAGTACTGACGTGTACTAAGTCTCTCGTACTGACGCGTACTAAGCCTCCAGCTCAGTACTGCCCAGAACTGGCACATACCCAGCCCTGCTTCTCCTCACTAAGTCTTCATCACACACTGCCTCTTTCCAGTTCTAATCTTAGTCTCTGATGCTTGCTTTAGATTCCCAACTGCCACCTCCCTAGCTCAGTGCCCTGACATCGCTGTGGCAGGGAGTAGCCTTCGCTGAGTCCCACAGACACCTCTATCTGCACCCTTGCCTTGACTTGATGGCTCTCATTGATGGCCTTCTTAGGAAACTCTTGTCAAAGCGTTTCCCCAGAACTTGCGTTATGTCGATATTTAAATAGTGTGTGAAAGCTAGGTAATGACATTGGGACCCTGTGTGTTAAGTGAGGAACCAGGATACAACTTACATTCACACTGATATGAAAAACACACACACACACAATGAAAACAAAGGCTCGAGAGGGCTGGTTGTGATTACAGGGCTGTGGTTCAAAGTGTACATAATTCTTTTCTATTTTAAGATTTTCCAGTTGTTCTGTTATGTGCATACAGTGGAAACATAAGATGGTTTTAAAACCATGTCATTGTTTCTATGGCTCCCCTCCTGGAAGGCAGCTGAACAGAGCCTGTCCTAAAAGCATGGGTGCTGGATACTGATTGCCAGTCCAATGACATCATAGACACATGATCCTTAACAGGGTGTGTGGAATATTCCTTTACACTGTGTGAATATATATCACTGTGATTGATTTAATAAAGAAGTTGACTGGCCAATAGCTGGGTAGGATAAGGTTAGGATAAAGGAGAGTCAAAGAATGCTGGGAAAGAAAAGGATAGAGTCAGAGGAGTAACAAGCAAATACAGAGAGGAAACATGGGGGTGCAAGATAAAAGAGAGGTTCACAGCATGTGGCAGAAGTAGATTAATATAAATGGGTTAATTTAAGTTGTAAGAATTAGCTAATAATAAGCCTGAGCTATTGGCTGAGCATTTTAAATTAAGTCTCCGTCTCAGTTATTTGGGAATTGGCAGGCTGGAAAGAAAACTCTGCCTATAAGAGTGGAGTCTCAGTTTTTACAGCTATAAAGTGGGGTCACAAAAACACCCTTTCACCAAGATGACACAGAAAGAAAAGCAGGAAGTTCCCACCCCTCCCAAATAAAGCCAGTGTGAAGGATTTGAAAACAAAGACAGGGCTGAAATGCAGCCATAGCCACAGAGAGGAGAACTAAATGTCATCCACCTTCCAGTGACCCAAGATACTGTGTCTCTGCAGGCAGCCAAATAGCTCAGGAACACCCCTAGGAAAAGCCAGGTTGAGCGCAAAGCCTCAGGATGTCCCCCTGACTGCTCAGCTTTGATGAGATGGAAGACATCACATCCTGATGAAGACTGGCAAGCACCAGATCCAACTAGGGGGAGCTCCATGACACTCATGTCGTCACCAGGTCTGCAGAGGAGAAGCCACACCTTCCTCTGGCTCCTGATGACAGAGCTTTCAATACCATAGCCAATAAAAACTTGGGTCATCGGAACTGAGTCCTGCTTGCTAATTCTAAATACGCACTTTCATCATGAGCAAAAAGCTAAAGCACTCGAACAACAGAACACCCACCACCTTGGGCTGAACCTGCAGAACAGCCAAATGATTATTTGGAAAACAGGGTGATCTAAGCTGGGGTACTCCACAGCTGGTGGAGGAGGGGCGTTATCAGAAGAGACCATGACACAGACAAAGCTCTGGTTCTCTCAGGTCACACTGGTCAAAGTGGCCAAGAGTTGGTTTCTGCTCAATGTAAAGACTGTCTTAGCTTCACACTGCAGGAGGCTGGAAGTGAGCTCTTGAGGAACGTGAATGTGCCTTAGAGAACTTTGCTAACTTCAATCTCATAAAGCAACTGGACTTAAGACACCTGAATTAAACAAGCTGAAGAAGAGCAAACCACTCACTCCCACCTCTACCATCTCTCACCTCCCCACATACCAGGCAGACAGGCTCCTCAAACAACACAGGGTGCTGTTCTCTCATGACCAGGAGGTGACATTACAGCTCCTCAGGGGCATCTGCTGGCCAGACGCCCGACTGTCGCTGGCCACCCTCAGCTGGGTTGGTCCCAGTCAAGTCTACCAGGGGAATACAAAGCCTCTTCTTCTCAGTACACAACTTGTATATGCACTATGTGTTCCGAGACAGGGCCTTTCTCTAAGGCATGGCTTTCAATGTTGGAACCCTCCACCCGACCCCTTGCTTCACAGACGAGGGGATTCCCGACATTTCCCGTAGCACTCTGGAGCAGACTTCCTGACAACCCCTCGAGGCTTCTGATCCTCCTGTGACTGTAGCTGGTCTCCAACAGGACCTCATTTGTAAACAATCACTGGGATTTTCTCAGCCTGCTTGCCTTTCATCTCGTCCCAGAATGCTGCCACCCCTTCTCTTCCTTTTGTGGAAAAATGGCTATCGAGTGAGGTGCCAGTTAATTGCTGGTTCCCCAACCCTTTGCCAGTCCATTGCTTAAGCACAGCTACAGAAAACTGGCTTCCATCTTTCCAAACTTCCATTTTTCTCATCTTCAAAACAGGCACAGTAGCACTGTGGCTGGTGCAGGATGGAGTAAGTCCAGCAAATGAAGCTGACCAGACACACTGAGTGCCAGCTCTCTCCATCGTCATCTTCACTGCCATCATCGTATGCCACTCAGTGTCCGACTCAGTGGACAGGCGTGTGAGCATTAGTGGCACAGTAAGTTTGAAAGTGCCTTGATGCAGCCCCGCTCTGCAAATAGAACACATCTTTTGCTGAAGGGCTCAGACACAGGACAATAAGTCATCCACCTGTTCCATGTTGCAGAAGACTAGAACTACCTGTCTTGTGCTTGTGGGCTAGTCAGAGAAACTGAGGAAATAGAAAACCATTTAAGGTGGCATTTTATTCTGATGGGACGTCAAGTCATGCTGGGTTTTGACATTTCTTTCCTTCAGCATCTTTGGTCCCATGGCACTCCTGGCCTTGCAGGGTTTTCTGAGTGTCCTGTGTCTTCTGAAACTTCTTCAAAGTCCCCTTCTCCCATCCTCCCATGTCCTCCACCTATGATTTCTTGATTCCTGTACCCCAAAGCCCCTTTACTGGTTCATTCACTCTCATCCTGTGATATTTTTGTTTGGTTTTTTTTGTTTTATTTTGCAAGACAGGGTTTCTCTGTGTAGCCATGGCTGTCCTGAACTCACTCTGTAGACCAGAACTGGCCTCAGACTCAGAGATCCATCTGCCTCTGTCACCCAAGTGCTGGGGATTAAGGGTGTCCATCACCCCCATCCATCTCATCCTGGGATCTTAACAGTATAGACTGGACTTTCTAGATAAAGGCTTGCATTTAAAAATTGCATTTGAGATCTTTTACTGTAGTCACCCAGTCCCCCCAATAACCACACAGAAACTATATTATTTGCAATACTGTTTGACCAATAACTTAAGTGTATTTCTAGCTAAATCTTATATCTTAAACTAACTCATCTCCATTAATTTGTGTATCACCACGTGGATGTGGCCTACCAGCAAGATTCTGGGGTGTCTGTCTCTGGCAGCTACATGGCTTCTCTCTCTGATTCTGCCTACTCTCTCTATATATCTCTTTCAGCCTGGCTTTACTCTGTCAAACCATTGGTTGAAAGCAGCTTTTTTATTAACTAATAGCAATAAAACATTCAGAGCATACATCACCTCCCACATCATTTTACATCAGAGATCCCATTAGTCCATCTGTCTCAGCTCTAGTTCCTCCAACCCTGGCCTTCCATGGGGACATCACTCCAGCTTCAAGTACATGTTGACCCTGCATAGACACAGGCTTCCCAATGGCAGGACTCAGCAGTACCCTGAACTTTCTGAAACAAGGACACATCAACCTCTACAGGCTATCAAGATGACTCCCCCCCCCTCTCTCTCTCTCTCTCTCTCTCTCTCTCTCTCTCTCTCTCTCTCTCTCTCACACACACACACACACACACACACACACACACACACACACACACTGGTCCTATCATCTCAATACCACAGTTCCAGCCTAAGAAACCTTCGAGACCAGCACCGCCACGCTGCAGCTTCCCCACCACCCTCCGGGACGGTGAAGCCCACTCAGCATGGTATTCCACCTCAAGTCTTGTCCGAGGGCTGCCCTTCGCCTTCTGTCCCTAAACCAAAGCCCAGCTGCCCTTCCGAGGACTTCTGCTGACCCAGGAGTGGCTCTTCACTGTCCAGAGTCCCGTCACTCACTGACCACAAGTGGAGACATCATCCTGGCCACATCCACGTTTCCATCACCTCTGTTTCCTTAAAAAGGTTCCTACGACTTGATTCCACAGACTAGACCCCTGACATACTTTGTCGCCAAGTAGAATCTTCAAGCTGTGCCCGCAGCAGTTTAAAACACTTTACATCTCTGCTCATTGAGAATTCTCAACTCCCGTGATGTGGGCGTGATTACCACGCCCTTTTCACAAGCCAGGACACTGAGATACACACAGGTGACATTCTTGGCTGAAGGCTTCTCAGACAAAACTGAAAGTCAAGCTGTGTCAGAGACATCTGCAACCCAGCCCTACTGCAGCACCATCCACAACAGCCAATATGGCAGGACAATCTGGGGGAGGGGCGGGGGTTGATAAGCAAGGCTGGAGGACATTGTGCTGGCTGAACCGAGCCAGGCACAGAAAGGCAGAGGCAGTATGATCTCACTTAAATGTGGAACCTGAGATGGCTGTGCCTAGAAGCAGCGAGGAGAATGGTGGTGAGAGGCTGGGGGAGGGGAGGGAGATGTTGGTCGAACGGCACACAGTTCCAGCTTCATGAGACGCGTGGGACCATATGTGATTAAAGTTAATCACAAGGTATTATATTCACCCGGAGGGAGGATTGTGTTCTCATCTCAGAACACAAGCATGTGAGGTAATGCGGACACTAATTAGCTCAAATCGGCCATGCCCGCAATGTACACATTTTCCAAATACCACGTTATACTAATGAAGACATACAGCTTTGTCCATTAAAATGGTTAGTCCTTTTAAAAGATTTAAACTTTTAAAGATGGAGTTGGCGCAGGAGTTCAGTCACTTAACCACCACCACTCCTTAAGGATGACAGAATCCCCTTTGGCACCTGCCTCACTGCCTCTGCTTCTTCAAACCACTTCATCCAAAGCCCCTCCCCTTCTCCCTCCATCTTCTTGCCTCCCATCATCCCACTCTCCATCCCACTCCCTTCACGAGATGCTTGGACCACGTCATTGACGATAGCTGCATATTATAGACTAGGTGTCTGGGCCTCTCTTGATATCATAGGTTCAGATGCTCACACCTAGTATGACGGCATTTGGAGTTAGGTAGGTGGGATTGTATCAAGTCACAGAGTGGAGGCTGCATGATGAGATTAGTGGCATTATTCAGGAAAACACACACACAACTAACCCTCTCCGTGTGTGTGAGTGTGTGTGTGTGTGTGTGTGTGTGTGTGTGAAGAGAAGAGAGAAGAGGCCTCAAAATGAAGCCTACTCTGCTGATACCATGCCCTCAGGCTCAAAGGTCTGCTGTTTAAGCTGCCTGTCAAGTGTTCTGGCAGCCTGTGCCCACTACACTGGGCTCTCCACAGTCTCGATTTCAAACCCTGCTTCCTTCCCAGCGTGAGTCCCTCCTTGGCTCAGCTTTAACACTATCCAGAACCTATCAGCTGACCATTGACCCGGTCACCAGGGGACTTCCCTCCTCCACAGCCCACTTCCCTTTCAGACACTCTCAACCACAACACTTGTATTTACTCCCTTACTCCCACCCAGCAAAAACCCAACCCTAATAAAACCCAGCTTTTCCCACCTGTACCTGATCCACGAAACCGAGCATGGCTGGAGATTATAGCCTCATCCACTCATGTGGGGAAGGCCATCAAAGCCCTGAAGAAGAACCTTTGGCTCTGTCAAGTAACCAGACACTATTCTCCCAGTCTGGCCCTCTCCCTGTTGCCTGGTGGCTCCTTGCCGTCTGTCTTCCACCTTCCCACACCTCTGCACAGAGTATGTCTGCATGCCTCCAGCCCGTGGAATCTACTCCCCTGTCATGGCTGTCATAATCCACTCTATTCAGACTTCCAACCTTGCTGCTTTCCTGAAACCAAGGCCACCACCAGCCTCCCAGCTATCCTTGTGACCTTGACCTTTTAGCTCACTCCCTTCATAAACACAGTGTGATCAAAGATGATCAAGTTCTTCAGAAAGCAAACACTCAGTTACGCAGACACAGGAGGCCAGAGCTTGTTCTCAGAGGAACCCTGAGATGATGTTTTCAAGTGTTGTTAAGGCCTTTGAGCATCAGGGTTGTTCAGGGCCAGGATTTCTTTAGAGGCTGTTTCCATCATTAGAATAGCCCCTTGCCTGGGATTACTCCTTAAAAGATGCTAGAGATCTCAGGTAAGGTCCGATCCAGCAGCCAGGTACTCAACAACCACTGCTCATGGCTAAACTGTCCCGTACTGTTCCCCTCCCTCCACCTGCCATCCTCCTTGCCCCTTCTCTCCTAAATGAAAACTAAACTGATTGATGTATGCCCCCAAAGCCTTCTTGTCTCCTACTTCCTCTCCCATGGGCCTGGCTGGTGTCAAAACCCTGCACACTGTTCGGGACTTCAGATCTGAGAGCTTGAAATGCCAAGCATAGTATATATGATATATATGTATTACAGCATGGATAATACTATATTTATGTACTCTAGGATGTATGGTGGTAGATACTTACATAATGTACATTTATGTATTAAACAACATACATTTAGACAGAGTGTGTCTGTGGTGTGTGCAGTGTTGTCTGTCGGACAATATGTAACAGTGCTATATGTTTGATCCTAAGAAGATGAAGCTCCAGTCGAATTGTGTTAATGAGAAGAAAATAAAACTTTACCCTAAAATGAATGGAGGTGAAAGCCCAGGTTGCTCAGGAAGGAGGCAAGTGGAGAATCTGATGTCCTGGGACCAAGCTCAGCTCAGCCTCTGTGTGTCCCTGGGCAAGGGTCTTCCCATCTTTATCCATAGTGTAGTGTTCCTATGAAAAGTGGGGACACTATTAAAATCTTGTAGGAACATTTTGCCATAATTTTTATAACATTATTTGTGTCATTAAGATGGAGCATAGTATGCAACTTGTAATTTATACTTATGGTATAATTATAACATATTTATATAGTATTAAAAACATACAACAGGATATATAATATACCTTTACAGTACATAATAGTTACAATATATGTATATATATATGATATATGATACTTATATATTAGTCATAATAGACATGTTTCTGGGGCAGCATATAGCACACTGTATTTTAATTCACTGTATCACGGTAGTCCAATAGATTAGAAACATCCCTTCTTGCAGGCTTGCTGACAGGTTAAAAGGAATATTTGAAGTCTGGAATATCACTCCTGTTCCTCCATACAGCAGCAGGGTGCGTGGAAGGACTTTCCTGGCCTTTGACTCTGAATTTGACTGTTACTAGCACTGGCCAGTGAGGAACTGGCAAAGCTTTGAAAAGCACGTGCGACTGGCCTTTCGCCTTTGTGGTCCTAACGTAGCTCAAGAAGCCAGCTGGTCTAAGAAAGGCAGACATCCCACCTCCAGTCCAGAGCCAGGCCCAGCCAAGCCCTCCTGGATCCCACCAGCCCTGCTGCCGCCCTGCAGGCCTGTGAGAGGTGTCACAATGACTCCTGAAAAATCTGCAGCTACTTGGTGCTTGGCAGAGGTGTTTTGCACAGCAAGGCTCGCTGATCCCACTATGAATATGACATCAGGAGCAACTTCACGACTTGCGCGCCTAGGGTACTCATTTGAATGACAGTTTGTGACATTTGCTCTTGTTTTTCCCATCTGGAAACCTGAGCCAGAAGGTGTCCCATTAGTAGCTGACGAAGAGAATTTTATTAGCATGCTTTAATCTCTGGTCAGCACCAGCGTTTGTCACAACCCTTTGACCCATCACATCTTCCACCCACCAGTCTAAGCCGTGAGTGTTAGTACCTCAGACACAGACCCGGCAAAGAGAGCTGTAGTCGGTCTTTCTTGTCAACCACCAACCTGGAAAAAAAAATGACACAGAGAGTTATTATTAATTATGAAAGCTTGGCCTTTAGCTTAGGCTTGTCCCTAAGTAGCTCTTATAACTTAAATTAACCTGCTTCTATTAATCTACGTTCTGCTATGTATGTATTGGTTATATCTCCTCTGTACTGTATGTCTGCCTTGTTCTTGTCGCACTGGCATGTCTGCCTCCCTTCTTCCCAGAGTTCTCTCTCTCTGGAAGTCCCACCTATTCTCTCCTGCCAAGCTATTGGCCATTTAGCTCTTTAGTAAACCAATCAGAAGGTGCCCTAGGCAGAGATGTATCTTTACAGTGTAAATAAATATTCCGCAACATTCCCCACTTTTGTCTAATTAAAAAGCAAAGATTTCCACTCTAACATAGTAAAACCATATACAATAAGAACAACTATCAAATGAGGATTGCATTTGCAATGTCCAGTCCATTTGATTTGGCAAATTTGGCGAAATTACTCTATTACCTATGCCATCTTGATGAGTCCAAAGTTTTATACCTAAAACATTTTCTATCATAACTTGTATTGTCAACCTAAAAATATCCTTTTAGGCCTTAAGGCATTTTTTAGATAAACAACTTAAGCTTTTATGTCTCTCAACCTTTAAAAACTTGGTATTTCTTTTGTAAGAATTTTTTTAATTTAGTAACAAAGAAAACTGTAACTATCTATTTTTCAACCCCATCAGAGACAGAAGAAGGATCAAATATTACTTGAGTAAATAGGAAGTGCAGAGCAAGCAACTTCCAAAACTAAGGAAATGACAGAGGCATCTGGCTGCCTGGACAGTCACCCAAGATTCCTCTGTAATACTGGGGCATCCATCTTTGACTACAGACTTAGAATATGTGATAGACTTTTCTGTGAAGCCAAAATTTTGAAGGACTGTCCTACCTTGTCTTGGCAAAGCTTGGTAGTCACTTTCTTTTGTGCCCTGCTTGTCCAATTTGAACAACATACTGTTAGCAGTTGAGACAAGGGTAATTTCTTACCCAGTGGCTAACTTTTCCACAGTGAAAGCAAACTCCATAAAGAGGTTCTTTGTTGCCCATCATCCTTTTTGAAGTAAATTGGTGCTTCCAGGAACAGACATGTTTCACTACCATGAAAGTCTTGTGTTATTAAATATCTTAAATATCATATTCTGTACATCTCTGAAGTGTTTGAGGACCATCAGTCCATCTAAAATATATCTCTATTTGACTTGAAAGCATGACTACAAGTTTGATTGTTATAGACAGCTAACTATTCACCTATATTTCTTAATTATCCTAAACAGTTTGTAATAACAGCCTTCAAGGACTAGGAATTTACATTACAATGTTAAATGAGCTGCATAGGAATAATATCTTAAACAAGAATAGAAACGTATATATACAATGTGTTAAAAACAAAATAACCTTAAATTTGTATTAATATACAAAAATCCATACAAATATAAATATCTGATATTAATAGTTGCTTTTTCAGTCTAAAAACACATTGAATAATCTATTCTTTTATCCTATCATTTTTATATCCTCCTTTATTCTTTCCAGAAAGAGATCCTTGAATCCAACCTCCCTTGCTTAGTTTTCTCCCTTACCATAACCAGTAACAATTTGCAACCAACCCCCTAAATGATGGCAACCATCCATAACACACCAAACAACCAAAAACTACCCATCCCACCTCTTGGGAATGTGGGCATTGTGTCCTCTAGACTGCTTCTTGTTGTCTGGGAGTGATGACATCTTTGGGGATCCTGAGAAAGTTGAGATAATGATCAAGTCCTGGGAGAGCTGTATCATTTGTTGTCCAGACTCTGTGAGATGGGGAAGTGCAGGGCTTATCTGAAGTCCTGGCTGGAGTAGTCTGTGAGGCTGGACCAGTCTGTGAGGCTGGACCATCTCAGCTAGCAGCATTGAAGTTGTTCTGCAGACTTTTGAGAAAACTGCAACAGAGGAATTCTGAGAGGCCGGGTGACCTGGACTACTTGTCTTCATTGGTGTCTGGTCCTTTTTTCTCTCCTCTGAACTGTGTGTCTGATTTTGCATCTTCGTGGCATCCCTGCCTCTTCCTCTTCCCAGAGTCCTCTCTTTCCCTGGAAGTTCAGCCTATTCTCTCTAAGCTCTTTATTAAACCAATCAGAAGGTGTCTTAGATAGAGACATATCTTTACAGTATAAATAAATATTTGCAGCACGGAGCTTCCCAGAGTTCATAATCCCAGTACAGAGAGACAATGAAAAGAGCAAGTGGGGATCAAAGGTCAGAGTCACATCCCAGCACAGACAACAGGGGAGCACAGGGGAGCAAGGGTTCTCAGCAGGCTGGGGAACAGCCCTCAGGGTAAGAGGATGAGTTGGATAACAAAGGGTATGAGCAGGCAAAGGAGTGGAGTTCCTGAGGAGTGAGCAATGAAAGAGGCCAGATGGCAGAATTGGAGGGCAAAGAGGTCCCAGGAAGTGAGCCAGAAGCTACATTTCACCCTGGGCAGCCAGGAGCCTTTGAAGGACCTGTGACTGAGGATTGCCCAATAGCAGGACAGCGAGGGAGGCTCACAGGCCTCCAGGGGAGAGGTGACAGTGTCCTGGACCAGACGGCTGTGAGAGGGACACACGTGGCTGGGATCTGAAAGCACAGAAAGTGGATTTAGAAGTTACAGCTGTCACTTCTACAATGAGCTCTAGAGGTGGACATGTGCCACTATTGACTGGTGAGGTGTAGGAGGCTTTTGTGGGGACTTAGCATCTCCCACAGAACAGGGAGACCATGGCAGGGCCAAGTGACCTGCTTTCCTCCCAAGAAGCATGAAATTGTTGGGAGAAATGTATCGTTACAGCGGTTTTTCTGTGGGCCACACAGGGCTGAAGGACATCCTCCTTAGAAAGCACAGAGAAGAAAACGGACCCTGGTACCCTGTTGGGAATGGGTATAAGTTAGCAAGGCCATTGCGGAAAGCAATACGGAGCATCCTCAGAAGATGACAGATGCGGCTAACGTTGACCCCCCCAGCTGGGTGCATATCTGGGAAATCTGCATGCCTGTGGTTAGTGTTGCTTCTAACAGCCACAATGCGGAAGCAGCTTAACTGCCCACTGACAGATGAAGAAAACATGAAGAAGCTCCTGTCATCTGCAGCGGCACGCATGTCTCTGGAGGTGAAATAAGCCAGATTCACAAAGGCAAATGCTGTGCTCACTGATATGGGATCTGAGCAGGAACTCACAGATGCAGTGCCAGGCCTGAGGCTGGACTGGGAGCAAAGGGATAACAAAAGAAGGGGTAATCTCAGAAGATGAGGGCACAGCATGGGGGGCAAGGGTCAATCATCTATGGTTTGCATCCAAACTCCTAAAACAGAACATCTTAGACTCCTAACACACACACGCGCGCGCACACACACACACACACACACTCACGCACTCACATACACACACACAAACGTACATACGCACTCACATGCACACACACGCACTCACATACACGCACACACATGTGTGCTGACAGATATGCTAATTGGCCTGCTTAGTCTTCTAGTGAACACATCACACTGTCTGCCATGAACATATGAATATTTACTTGCTAATCAAACTTTAACAAAATGGAAACATTTCTAAGTAAAAGAAAAGGCAGAGAAACCAGCACCTGTTCCTAAAAGCTCTGCTGTCGAAGGCATCTGTAGGTAGTCATGGGCTTCCAGCGCTTCATTTCCTTTCCCCATAATTCTCTGTGTGAGATTCTGAACCAAGAAAGACATTAGCAAGACTTTAAAGGTAGAGGGGAATCTGGCAGGGGTGGGGTCAAGGGCATGGTGGCTGACCTGCACACAATCACTGTTCACCGGGAGAGGCAGCCATGGGGGGTGGGGGGGTAGCACCCTTCTCCCTTCTCCTGGCTTGTGTGAGTTTGCTTCAGAGAAATAGCACCTGCAGACAGCCAGCCTCTGCTTCTGCTAGTTTCCACGTCCTGGGTGAGCTGCCATACTGATGCAAACCAGAACGTGTTACTGGATCCCACAGCCCAGCCTATCTTCCCGAGCACCCACCTTTCATCCTGGGATCCAGGCCGTCCTCATTGTCCCACCTCACCCTCATAGGGGCCAGAATTTCCTCGCCTCCCTCCCTCTCACTCACCTTCTCCCTGATGGTCCCTCTGCTGACTTCAGATCTGGTACCAGAGATGGAGGACAGTGGTCCCATACCTACTACTATTGAAGTTGTCCTCAAAATTGAATGGGTCGGGTTCCTGTGATGTCTTCCACTCTTGACCAGGCCCAGTGCTTCTAATTTGATGAACAAGCTACACACACACACACACACACACACACACACACACACACCCCACAGAACTGTGGGCTTAGACAGAGATAGGGCATCAACAAGTCCGTGTCTTCCTGGGACTTTCCCAGCTTGCAACCAAAAGTTTTCCCGGAAAACCCTTCCATCCAGGATGGTCCTTGTCACTCTAAAAAGAGCAGAAAAGCTGGGCAAGTCCCCTGATGTGTAGCATGGGTCAAACACAGTCGCAGGGTTGGAAATAATACAGGGCAGTGTGCTCCTGGGATTCGGAAGAGGCTGTCACCCTGGGACACTGGTTCTGCATATCAGATGTCAAAGCCAGGATGTGTCTTCAGGGATGGAGGCCTCGCAGTCACTTTTGGCAAAGACATGACTCCCAAAATGCACTTGTTTCCGTTGGAGTCTTTTCCCAGGTGTGTCTTCAGAGTCTGGAGCTGATGCCCAAACACATCAGGAATCAGAGCCCCTCGCTCGTTGCCACTCAGCTTCTGCAGAAAGTTTAAAGGCAGCAAGACACTGAATTGCGGGATGAGGACAGGGAGTGGTCAGGGCTGGCATTTCCTCCTCTCACCTAAACTTGGTGCCATGGAAGCTTTGGCAAAGGGGACACCTTAGCATCATCTCCTGTCACCCTAGCATTTCTGTAACTCCTGGAGGATACCCCTCCACCCTTGGCTGTCCTTCATCTGGAAGCCTCCAATCAGCCGAAGAACCATGTGGCTCGTGCCTCAGTTTCCCCACCTCCAAGGATGATGTATCAGTTCAGAGCGATCTTTCCATGCATGATCCCATTAGACTCTAACCTTCTATCTGTATGCCCAGCACAGAGCTTGGCATGGAGAGGGACCCCATATCTACCCGTGACCATAGGAGGAATGGAAAGGGGGAGCGCCACGGCAGAATGGAGACTTTCTGTCCTTTGAGAGATCAATAACCCAAAGGGTTCAAGATCAAAGGACAGTTTAAAGCCTACCAATGCTACACACATGTTTTCCCAGGACAACACGGAGTCACTATGGAGCAGGTCGCGTGCAGGCGATGATGGAAATACCTTTATGGAGTCAACTTCTTTACCCCATGTACGTGCCACAGCTGATGGCTTAAAACTCTTGGGTTATTTTTGAGTATCGAAACAGGGCAGTTCCGTGGGACAGTGCTGGTATTTGGAGAAACTAAATGTCAGGCTCTTGTTCCCACCACCAGGAATGATGGAGGTTCCAGTTCTTCCGAGCTCAGGGTCTGGGATGACCGCCCCCACTTAGAACACACACTCAACTCCCTATCCTGTGAGGACAGCCTAGCTGTCTCCTCCAAGAAGCCTATTACAATGCCCTAGATGGAAGTGGACTTGATCTTCTCAGGGCTCTGGCCTTGGGAGAAGCAGAAGACAGTTACATTTAGCTGTGGAATGTGGAGCTCATCTATATGGATTCAAACCCCCATTTCCAAATCACCCGCCTGTCTGTATGCAAATCACCTAACCTCACTCCTCCAGCTTCAAAGTGTGGGTAGTTTTGGGGTCTGAATGTGTCCTTCAAGTCCGCAAGTCAGAAGTTTAATCCCTGGTGTCATATTGGAAGAGGTGGAGCCCTTTGGGAACTGTTTAGATTATGAGGACCCCACTTTGAGAGTGGGCTCAGGCTGCCTCGACTGTGTGTGTGTGGTCCTTCCCTACCTCTTCCATCCCTCCGCTGTTGAGGGTACAGTAACATCAACAAGACACCCTCCTGGAAGGGGAGACTCAGCCCAGAGGCAGGCTGCTTGCTCACACTCAGAATCTGGCCTCCTCCTATCCTTCAGAACAGTGAGAGATAAAGCCCCGTTCTCCACAGATGACCCAGCCTGGGGTAGCTTGTCACGCAACACAGCTGTCCTAAAGCAGGTGATTGAGAAATGAGTTAATACAAGCAAAAGGCCAGCAAGGGAGCCGAATGTGAGGGACGCACCGTGCCAGCCTTTACAGTCATCGTCGACTCTGTTGAGATCATATCCTGCCTTGTGGGAACGCGCTCTAGCTGGAGGCTTCTCGAGAGAAGGAACCACTGGACCGAACTTCCATCTCGCTCTCAGCACTGTGGCTCACACGGAGCCAGTGAAAACTGATGCCCATGCCCCAGTGAGCATCAGGTGCATTGTTAAGAGGCCATTCCCCATTCCACTGCCCACATAAAAGAACACAGTCTTGGGGCTGGAGAGATGACTCAGTGGTTAAGAGCACTTGCTGCTTTTGCAGAGGACCCAGGTTCAGTTCCCAGCACGGACACTAGGAGGCCTAAAACCACCTGTAGCTCCAACTCCAGGGGGTCCGACACCTCTGCTTCTCCAGCAGTCACAGAAGCACACACACATATCATACCTTTTAAAAAATCTTCTAACTTAATAAGATTAAGTCTAATCTTGAGCCTGGTAGATATTTAAAGCCCCTTTATCCCTGAGGAATTTAGACTGAGCCAATGCTCCTTTGCTAGTCTCCCACCCTCGCTGTTTCCTGAGACAGCTGTGTCTGTCACCGCTTCTTCCACACGCATGTTGAGGGTGTTGAGTAGTTCGGGAGGGCCACCTTCCCTAAGGGTGTGAGACTGGATTCAGACAATTTGAAGACGAGTCCACGACTGACCGTTGCTGTGATCCCACCTTTATGCTGTGATTTGGAGTTGGGACCCAGCAGTTCAGACCCTTCTCTACACCAGTTCACGATGGCAGCTTCTAGAGAAGACAAGAGAAAGCGCCTTAGCCCAGGTTGGGACAGAGGCCAGCTGGAAAGCCACTATCGCTGAGGGCAATATGGCCACCTCTCCAGAAGAGGCCATGGCAACCACACCTCCAGTGCTGTCAATCAAGCGGCCACTTCTCAGGCCACTCCTGTCACCACCACCAGGGACTTTTTTTTCTGTCTCCAGCCTCTCATGGAGACTCTACTCCAGCTACTGACAGCCTGAGGAGACTGCATACCAGCCGAGGGAAGCCACTGTGACGGTCACAGTGCTGTCCCAACCACGGTTTCTGGGAGGTCGCACCCCAGTTAGGGCGGTTGTTAGGAGTCTTAGATGATCCCTGACCATGGCTGTCCTGAGCCTCCTCACCCACTGTCCCCTAACAGAGACAGGAGCCCCTCACCTGGGACAGCTGGACCCGCATGTCTGCCTTCTGTGAAAAACAGCCCTCAGCCCCATTCTCCTCCCAAAAGGAAACAGACCCCTAGACACCATGCTGCAACCCAGGCCTGAAAAAAGCCCCTTGTCTGAGTGCTTTCTTGCGCTGTGGTCTATCATGGGCAGAGCGGGCTAAGTTGAGGACACTAGAAGCAGAGCGCTCCTTGAACTCTGAGGTAAGGGGCAGGGTCTTACAAAACCTGGCCACGGAATCCCAATGGGCACTGAGCATCCGGTGCTGCTGCAGAGACATCTAAACTGGCCTAGGACTGAGGACCCTGACACCCTAGCTTGTAGCTGTAACACTGTCTGCTGGGCCTGTTGTTCTGGCCTTGAAAAGCTGGAGTAGAAAGCCTCTGGCTCACAGGGCCAGGGGGCTAACCTTCTGGTTTTCTAGCCAAGAGCTGTGAGCCTCTGGCACTGAATTGCCCAGAGCTGCTAAGGCTCAGGAAGAGTGCCTACGCATGACTTCTGTCTAAACAGAGCAAAGGAGCCCTCAGGCAACGGTGGCAGTGTAGATGCCGTCGAAAGCTTAGAAATGCATGCTGAACTGAATGAGAACCACAGGACAGAGCAGACACCTGACCCAGTGTCTCTGTGACACACGGAGCACACTCTCCTGCCTTTCCTGCATTATGGCCTTGGCCAAGACAGCCTGGCCTGTGAGCATTCCTCACTGGGAAAGCTAAGGTCTGTGTCATGACTGAAGCTGGTCTATAGGAATAAAAGGTTTATTGCCACATCTCCCGTGGTTCTGATGTGGTTTGAATGTTTTTGAAGGTTCACAGTCTGAATTGAATTCTCGTTGTCAAGTATCAGAAGAGAGGAAACTTAATCCAATCAAAGTGTTTGAGGGAGCCTTGGGGTGGTGACTAAGATTAGATAAGGCCTTGAGCCAAAATGAACCTTTTTTCTTTATAAGTTATCCAACTGCAGAGATGCCATGATGGGAACAGAATACAGTCTAGCACCCTCCCCAGGCCTTGTTAGGCAGGGCCATGGCCTACTCATACACCAGGGATGGGTGCACGCTGGCTCTGAATCAGAGTTTGTCTGCACCATCAGAGCCCTGGAGGGCAGAGAGTGTGGCTTGTATAGGGTCATCAGGGTGTGCTTTCCCAGGAGCCTGGTACATAGCTATGGGCATAATGTGGGCACTCCACAAATATCTCAACGGAGTCAGTGGAGAGGGCAGGCCGAGCGACTCCCGTGGAGTCCCCACTAGAAGGCGGCTTTGTTGACTGGGTGAGCCTTTGCCACTGTTCACTCATGGAAGGGCAGGACTCGAGTGTACCTGTGCCCAGTCTGGCAGAGCACAGGGACCAGGTTCCCATGACAGAAATGAGGCAGGAGGAGCCATCAGTAATGCTAAATATGAAACAAAATCAAGACAAACCGCAGGCCTTACATCTTGGGATTAATCAGAATAAAGGGCAGAAGAGAAGGCAGCGGAACGGGAGTGGGGGATGGAAGGGGATGGGGTGGAGGGGACCGACAGAGATGAAAGAGGCCCAGGAACCAGGAAGACAAGCTAGGGAAGGGCCAGGGTCTCTAAGAGTTTCAGTAATCCAGAAATAGAAAGAGGATGTGTGCGCGCGTGTGTGAGTGTGTGTGTGTGAGTGTGTATGTGTGTGTGTGTGTGTGTGTGAATGAATGAATGAATGAGTGAGTATGTGTTAGAAAAAGTATGTGAAGGGAGTGGATCACAAATTGTATGTGTGTGTGAACGAAGTGATAGAAGTTAGGGCTCTAGAGACAGGTGTATGTGTGAGAGAGAAATGGAAGAGAGAGAGGGAGGAGAAGGAGGGAGGGAGAGAGAGAGAGGGAGGAGAGGGAGGGAGGGAGGGAGATAGAGAGAGAGATAGAGATGAGAGAGAGAGAGAGGAGAGCGAGAGAGAGAGAGAGCTCAAGACTGCCAAGGGAGCGATGGAAGAGAGGCTCCAGGAGCGAGGTCCCTACAAGGAGCCAGGCAGAGGAGGAACTGGCAGTGGGAGAGAGCGCTCAGAGGCTTGGGATGGGTTCTGCTGGTGAGGACACGGATGCTTGCTGGGGATAATGGGGAGCAAGCTGGTACGTGAGGGAGTGAGGTCACCATCCACCTGAAAATGGGAGCAACTGCTCTGCCAGGAAAGAAAAGGAAGGAACATGAAGCAATGACAGTCACTGGAGACACTCAAGGCTGATTCCTGGCCTGGGCTTCCCAGGAGCTGGAAAAGGAAAGGGATCAAAATGGTCACACACAGGAGTTGATCCATGAATTTGGGGGTTACTCCTGCTAGGCCTTGAGTTCAAAAGGTGTGCTCTGACCTTGTTCAGCAGAAAGCTCAGTAGACCAGGGACTGGGATCTGCTTCAGCTTCATGCCACTGAAAGTCCTCAGTAGAGATGGATCGTGCAGGATGCTACCTTGATCAAAGTGTTGGACCAGATGTACTGCAGTGCAGATGTAAGTGCCAGGCACAAAGAGTTGAATGTTACATCGTTTCATCTATATGGGGTCCCTAGACTATCAGCAAATTCATAGAGACAGAAAATAATATAGTAGTTATGAAGCAGGGACAAGAGGGAGAGGGAAGGGGAACTCCTATGGGTAGAGAACTCTTGTTGGGTAAGTAATGGTTTACAGTGTGATGTAAAGGTTTTAGGGCATAGACAGTAACAATGGCTATATAATAACTGATTGTTTGAGGTGTCACTGAACTGTGCACCTACAAATGACTAAAATGATCAACATGAGATTGTATATAGTTTGTGATTTCAGAAAGAGCACTTTGTATGTGTATGTTATACCTCAGCTTTAGAAATGGAGGGATTACACTCAACCCCACTGCCATTCTGAAGTTTTGGAAACCTGTGTTAGACAAGAGGTACTTGCCCATTCAGGGTTCTTTGCTAGGCTGGGCAGAAAACCCTGGATTCACATGGCTCTGTAGATCCCAGGCCGGGAATAGACCCCCTACAAAGCAATGCACTCCATTAAGCCCAAAGGTCCAGTGTTGCTGAAGAAGACAGTCCCACCTGTCTCACAGGGATGTGGCTCCTGACCCTTTGTGTCAGGTCAGCTCAGCTACTTCAACAACATCCTAGCAACAAGGGCATTGATGGTCCACTCAACCCTTCCTGTTCTTGAGCAAAATAAATACAGACACCTGTAATGCCAGCTTTCCACCCTCTGTGCATACAGCCTGGTTCTGTCCACCAGGTAGGCAAGGAATATGTTTTTGATAAGATCCTAAGTTACAAGAGAAGGTGACCTGGGGAAACTTTTAGGGATGCAGAAGTTAGAGCACCCTTTGAGAGGCTCCCACTAAATCTTTCCATTTTCCCAGAAACAAAAAAGACAGGGTTGGGGAGGTTGGGTTTGAACTTTGGGATTGCCTGGGGAACACACTTTGCTCATCTGACCACAAGCTCAGAGCTGGTGGGATGAAGACTAGGGGGGTGCACATTATGGAATGGACACCCCTGCCATGGTGGTCTATTATCCGTGATCACTCTCATCTATGGCACCATTGTCATCAGTGTCCAATATGCCATAGGTGCCATAAGGTGCCACTGTGGCTGGACCAGAGCAGAGTCTCCTACACTGGTGGCTTTTTCCATTCTGCCACCTGAGACATGCTACCCTGTCCAGAAATTTACAGCGCTTCATGAAAAGTATTTAGATCCTACAGCTTTCCCACAGTTCCATATTAGAAGCCCGGCTTGATGGCCAAGAGTCTTGAACACACAAACAAATTCCAGGTGAATATTAAAGCTAGAGGACATGAGCCTCTTTGCTCTGTCCTTACACTCATGGACCTAGGAATCTCAGGAACCACAGTGGAGGACGGAAGCAAGTCCAGACTCAGTCGGGGGTGGGGGGGCACAGCAAAACCACAGAGTTCCATTCAGAAAGTAAATGGCTGGAAGGAGTCTCGGGTTAAAAGTGAGAACAGATCATCGCTATCCGCGTTTACTATGACACACCTCATATGTGAGACTATGAAATGCTTGCATCTCTTAGCGCCTGGGTAAACCTTTGTCCCTCTGAAGCAAGTGACATAACTCCTGGAGCACAGACTATTAGGAAAAGGGAGTCTCATTGCTTAGTCTCATTGCTGAGGTTGAGCCAGCTGAACACCCAGTTCATCATCTGAGCCCCTGAGCAGCAGGATCTTTGCATCTGAAATGCCTTTGCCTCCATCTCTGCTTGGTAGAGTCCCCTTCATCCTTTAGGCCCAGCAAAAGTGCCAGGATCTCCTTGGACTTTTCCCAGGCACAACTATCCACTCTGCCTTTGGACTCACTTGTGTAAAAGCTCAGCAAGCACTACACGTGTACTACAGGGGCATTGTGAGCAGGGAGCACACACGTGAGCCGTGACAGCAGCAGCTGAACTCAAGAGGGGTCAGGGCGATGCTTCGTTCACCTTATGTCTCCATCAGAACATCCCAGGCATGGTGTGTAAGGACCAACCCAAAGGTAGGAGCACAGATGTCAGCCAGATGAGTCAGAGCCCCACAATTAGGTCAGAAAGGGATATAACACACACAAGCTGGACAAAAATTCCTGCCCCAGAATCTGCCTGCTTTATCTTAAGACAGTATCAGAGAGACAGGCCCTGCCCTGGATCCACAGTCCCGTGACAAAGCTTCCAATGGGGGATCTGGGTTGTTTAGTCTGCAAATGGGCTGCTGGGAAACTCTTCACTAGGGAAGAAAATGCCTAAGGGCTGTGTAGGGACAATCCTGAGGTTTCAATCCGGCATGGTGGCAGTCACATACTCTAAATCCATACGGGGCTAGATAGTATCAAGCTGAATGGTTGACACCCAAGTTCATCTCCCCGCTGTAGACACAATAAATGTGACTAATAATAGCCTCACAAGATGGCAGGACACAATGTGACTAAGAGCCCCATAGGAAGTAGACACAATGTGACTAAGAGCCCCATAGGAAGCAGACACCAATGTGACTAAGAGCCCTTTGCTCCTGCTGCCATGACTTCCTGGCCATGACAAACTGTATCCCCTCAAACTGTGAACTAGAAAGAAGCCTTTCCTCCCTTCAGTTGCTCTGGTATTTACTCAGAACAAGGAGACAATTAACTGACCTGTAACCTAAATGGCTGAGCATCGATAGCTGATTGGCAATGTCTGTGCACACACTATAGAAGCCACGTCTCTTGGTGAGTGTGTGCACCCATGTCTGGGTACAGAAAGGTTCCGTGGCAGACATAAGCCTTTCTACTTGTTGTGGGGTATCCCCCCAAAGAAGACTGCTCGGACATGGGATTATGCCAATAGAAAGTCTTTATTAGCCAGGCCAGTGTCCTACACTGGGTGTTTGGGAATCTGGTTGTAGCGCCAAGCCTTTTTAAAACATGTCCTGGGTTGACACACTTCGGGTAACAAGAACAGTTAGCCAGAAGCGGAACTACAGAAATCAAAAGCAGGGGTAGTACATTTAGAGACTTTCCCAGAACTATGGACTTTGATGGATTAGGTCTTGTTCTCATCTTGGCAGGTGGTGCTGCCTACATTGCAGAGTTCTACAGCCCAAATGGTACAGCCATCATGGACTCGGTTTGTGCTAAGGTCTGGGGGCCTGTGACTCTCCCGTCACTTTCCTCATACACACTTACACAGAGGTGAACATCTTCCATATTCTTTGAAAGACATTTTGAAATGGCTGCATCAAAACAGAGAATTTCCTTGTGTAGAGATATTTGGGGACACTTTCCTCTTTTTATACATCCTCAACTCTTTAATTTTTTTTATTTTCAAATGTATTTTCATATAACCAGGAAAAGAATAAGTACATTTTCATTTGGAAAATAAGCATTTATATAACTCCAAATTTTGCAAACTCATTGGTAAGAAGGCTCCAGACTGCTTCCTAAGCGGTCTGATAGGGGAAATGGAGAGGGGGTGCTCCTTAGGGAAGAAGGGAATAAATCTGGGAGAAGGAAGGAGGGTGGGGTAAAATAGCTTGGATATCTGAAAATGCCACAAAGAACAATCGAATTTATCTAAAAAACAAAACAAACAAAATTCCTATAATGCATGCACTTCAAGTATAAATATACATATATGGTTATAACAAATTTTCTTAGCTGGGTTGATAATGCTGCCTCCAAGGGCCAAAGACCACCTAACAAAAATCCAGTACCAGTCATGAGAAGCTTTCTTTTGAGTTATTGACCAAGGGTTTGTCAAGAGGCTCCCCAAACAAATAGCCTATTGCTATTGGCCTTGGTGGACCCCAGGGGTGAGGATAAGTCCCTATTGCTGAAGTCGCATGCACTTCAGAACAGGGCTTAGAGGACACGAGCAGGAACTAACTTGAATGCCCTCCTGAGGAGTAGCTTTCATGGTACCAGAAGGTTCCATGCAAGCTTCCAAATGGAAGCAACCAACAGTCCTACCAGCTATGAGATGTCTATTAACTGTTTTAACAAAAAGCATGTCTCAAAACTCTACAGGTACAGTATTAGTGGTTAGACTTACTTTGATGGCAACAATGTTCTCTAAGCAGACATAAGACTCGCTCAACAAGAGGGACACCAAGCCTATACTGGAAGCCTGGCTAGATAGTGAGGTCATGGTTATTGAGAGAAGAATCTGCAACCACCAATTCACTAAACCTGCACAATCCTTAACAATCTATGAACATGTGTCCCTTATACCTACAGATAAGTGTCATCTTTACCCTCATCAAAGAAGCTTCTCTTTGCAAAAGATGGAGAACACTACAAAAAAAGCAAACTGGTCAAAATGCAGAGTTGTGGAGCCCAGTCCCCGTGGCTGCATCTACAAAAATACTCACACACCCAAGGCTCAGAGAACATTACAGAAGAGGCAGGCGGAAAGATTGTAAGAGCCAGAGGAACAGGGAGTTTGCTGTGAGACTGTGTCTCCTAGCAAATCAGACGCTATACCCATAAAATCGCATGACATAGCATGACACCCTAATCGTGAGCTGAACAAGGAGGATAACAACAGACATGCCAGACTGCATGGGGAACTGCACGGGGCCTCAACCCTACACACAGAACTACAGGCAGCTGAGGGATGCTGGGGAGCTGCAAGGGTGGTTTCTCCAGGGAAGAGCACATCCACGAAAACATACTTATAAGTATCATTGCACAGTATGAGCAGGTTATATTTACGAATATATAATATATATACTATATATACACATATGTACACACACTATATAGTGTTTGTGGTGGTGTGTGCGTGCGTGTGTGTGTGTGTGTGTGTGTGTGTTTTCAGAATTGCAAATAAGAACCAAACAGGTCAGAGAGACCCACACAGTCTGTGAGCCCGGGTCCATGATTCTTAAGAGAAACATGAAATCTAAATATTTTTCTGGGAATTTCTATAACTTAAAAAAACTGAAACCTGATTTTTAAAAACAATTGTTTCAAATACTATGTCATCTACCTAAAACACAGCTAAAAAACTATATGCCCGATGTGTGGTGTGTGTGTGTGTGTGTGTGTGTATCCTAATTCAACAGAAAATTAAAATTTGCTAGTTTATCACTGCTTCATCGACTAGCTATGGATATGATACTCCCAAAATGGATGTGGTTCTTAAATGAAAAAGACTGAGGATGGGAAGAGACTGCTCAGTGGGGTTGTTGCTGTGGAATATTCCTTTCTGCTGTGTGAATATCTGTGCTTATAATTGGTGTAATAAAGAAGCTGACTGGCAATAGCTGAAACAGAATAAGGTTCGGCAGGAGAGCCAGGATGCTGGAGGAAGAAGGATGGAGTCTGGAGTTGCCAGGCAGATGCAGAGGAAGCAGGAGATGATGTGCATTGCTAATAAAGGTACTGTCATGTAGTAGGGTTATAAATAAGGGATAGGGTTAACTTAAAACGTAAAAGCTAGATGATAATAAGCCTGAGCTATTGAGCAAGCATTTGCACTTAATATAAGCCTCGGTGTGCTTATCTGAGAGAAAACTGTGTGGCAGGAAAACACCACCCACAGGTGCTCAATGCTCAAACCTGTTTGCTGTGCAAGCTGGACAAGCTGAATTTGGACATCTGGTGCCCATGCAAACCTGGACACGGTGACAGGCATATGGAATCCCATGGTTAGCAGGGAAGGAGGGAGACCGAGCTTGAGGACCAGCTAGCCTACAATACATGAAGCAACAGACAAGAGGACAGAGACCCTGCAACCAAGGTCTGAACATTAGGGCCAATTCCAGAGGCTATCCCTTTTGACCTCCACACACTCACATATGTGCCGAAATAAGTAAGTTTTTGTAACTATTAAAAAGATTGAAACTTGTTAACAATACCCTCCCCAAACCCTAGAAATAATCCTGACCAAGGAAGTGAAAGATTTTTTTTTTTTTTTTTGGTTTTTTCGAGACAGGGTTCCCTGTAGTTTCTAGAGCCTGTCCTGGAACTAGCTCTTGTAGACCAGGCTGGCCTCGAACTCAGAGATCCGCCTGCCTCTGCCTCCCCAAGTGCTGGGATTAAAGGCGTGCGCCACACCCGCCCGGCTGAAGTGAAAGATTTTTACATTAAAAACTGTAACACTAGAAGACAGATTGAGACATCTCACACTCATGGATCAGCAGAAGTAGTAGCAATAAATACGGCCATTTACCAAAGAAACCAACATTTATTTGCATTTCCCATAAAATGCCAACAGCATTTTTCACAGGAGTAGAAAAAACACTACTAAAATCATTTGAAAACATAAAAGATCCCAAATAGCCAAGCAACCCCAAGCAAAAAGAGCCATACTGAAGGCATCACCATACTATAGAACCGTGGTGACAAGGACAGCACAGTGCTAGCATCCAACAGAGACACAGACATGGATTCAGCAAGGCACCTAGAATGAGCCTGCACATCCACAAACATCCCATTCCAGCAAAGGGCCAATAATATATGTGCTGACAAGACAGATAATCCTGGGGAACTCCGTTCCCCTGTACACATGTTCAAAACCAGATCCACACATCTCACACTAAATAAAAGCTAACTTAAAATGGATTCTAAGTCCTTAAAACAAGACCCCAAAGCTTTAAAAACTAGTGCAGGTAAACACAGGGCCAACATTTCAAACTGTAGGAATAGGCAACAGGAACTGGATGAGATCCGGATATAGAAAGAATGGGGTTGCATCAAAGTAACAAGTTCGAGCTGAACAGAAACAGTGACAGTAGAAAAGAGAGTCAGTCTGCAGCATAAGAGGGACGTTTGCTAGCTACTCTTCAACAGGGGTTACTATTCAGAATATATAAAGAATATATATAAATATATATACAAATATAATAAAAATAATACCCCAAAGATCATAATAATCTGATCACTAAGTGGGCAAAACCTTCTAGAAAGAAAAAATACAAATAGCCAACAACCACACACACACCAAGTTTCATCTCTTTAAGCCCCAGGGGAACTCAGATCTGAACTGCCACTGAGGTTAGGTCTTACACCAGTCAGAATGGCTGCATCAAGACAACACAAGGTGACAAATGATGGTGAGGATCTGGGGACAGGGACACCTTACAGACTATAGGTCAGGATGTCAACTGGTGCAGCCACTGTAGAAACCTACAAGCAGAACAGCTGTCTGACTAGCTAGACCAGCCCTGGGTTCATTTCTGGAGGATCGAGGCAGCACACAGTAGAGATGCCTGCACGCCCATGGTTATTACAGCACTACCCACAATGCCAAAAGGTCAGGACAGCCTAGCTGCCCATCGGGGGAATGGGTTAAGAAATGTGGGATATACACACCATGGAATATTACTCAACCCTTAAGAAGAAATAAACAGTCGGCAAGTAAAGGCACTTGACACTAATTTTGAGTTCATTCCTCACAATTCATGTGGTAGAAGGAGAAAACTGACCCCCAAAATCGTCCTCTGACTTCCACACACACATCGTGGTACACAACATGTCCACACACTTGCATACACACATATGTAAATGTATGTATTTACTTACATATATGTAAATAAATGTAAAAAGAATAAATTCTGGGAGGAAAGATGGGAGTATAAGTGTTTGGTGTCTATTAAAATATGCTAATTTTTAAAATCCAGTTAGCTCTCTCTGACTTAGAGTTACCTATTTAATTGGCATTATTATTTTATTTGGTAGGTTTTCAGACAACATAAAAAAAACAGTTGGTTATTAACTATAAAACTTGATGAATCTGAATACCTCACCTGTGATAGTTTGATTGCAATGGCCCCCATAATCTCAAAGGGAGTGGCGCTATTAGGAGGTGTGGCCTTGTTGGAGGAAGTGTGTCACTGTGGGAGCAGGCTTTGAGGTTTTCTATGTTGGAATACTGCCCAGTGAGTCAGTCGACTTCCTGTTGGCTGCAAGATGTAGGACTCATCAGCTTTTTCTCAAGCACCCATATCTGCCTGTACACTGCCATGCTCCCTGCCATGATGCTAATCGATGGATCCTGTGTGAGCCACTCAATGAAATGTTTTTCTCATAAGAGCTGCCGTACTCACTCATAAGTGGTTTTTAAACATAAAGCAAAGAAAAACCAGCCTACAAATCACAATCCCAGAGAACCTAGACAACAATGAGGACCCTAGAGAGATATACATGGATCTAATCTACATGGGAAGTAGAAAAAGACAAGATCTCCTGAATAAATTGGGAGCATGGGGACCATGGGAGCGAAGGGGAGGGGAGTGGCAGGGAGGGGAGCAGAGAAAAAATGTAGAGCTCAATAAAAAAAAGAAATGCAAACATAAAAAAGAGTTGTCGTGGTCATGGTTAAAATGTTTCTTCACCCCAATAAGCCTCTCCCCAGAAACAGCAATCCAAATCAAACCAAATCAAACCCACTTAGAAAAAGTCAAGGTTTGATAGGTAAAATGTTACCAGATGACGTTTCAGTCCCCCAGAGAGAAGACAGGAAAGGGAGACAGAAAAACCACACGTCTGTTTTCTGGGGAGCAGTTTAATACCCTGTGGGAGTGGTCTTGAGCATCTCTGGGGTAAGGGTCATCATTTTGTGGGTTTTCTGAGATGCAGCAGGATTTGCAGTGAGATGTGGGAGGGGTCTTGGAGTGGAGCTTACAAGGAACAATCCAGATTCTTTGGGTAGATAGATGCCAGGGCCAAAGTAAAGCTTCCACCAGAACAATGAAGTCTCTTCATAGCAAAAAAAAAAACAAAAAAACAAAAAACCTCAACACACCACTGATCACACACAAGTAATAGAATTCTACTTACATATGTGTTATATTATGCTTGTGTGAGTACATATGCACTGTTCTCCAAGCTGTGGGTGTGTCCTTAAAGACATCTGCACATAGATGTGCTCTCAAACCCCAAGTATACTAATGCTTCAAAACTTTGCTTTTATTTTTAATCTCAACCTAGAAATATTAGCTAAACTAGTGTTTCTAAAGCTACGACCCTTTAATGCAGTCCTTCACAACTGTGGTTCCCTCAACCATAAAATTATTTTCGTTGCTTCTTTGTAACTATAATTTTTCCACAGTTACAAATAATAATGTAAATATCTGTGTTTTTCTGATGGTCTTAGGGGACCCCTGTGAAAGGATCGTTCAACCCCAAGGGCTCGACAACCACAAGTTGAAAACAGCTTGAGCTAAACAGCCAGATCTTCTATGTGTGTGGTTGTATGTATTTAGTGTTTACAGCATGTTTTGGTATACATACATGTGATGAATTGATTACTACAGAGGCGGGGTGGGGCCACACTATTTCACTCTCTATAGCTTCTGAGCTATGATTGGACCTCTGGGCTTTATCCCCACCTAACTGCAGAGATGTCCGCCTAACCTGCTCCCCATTCCCTCCCAGATCTTCCTTGATAGCCTCTTCTCTGCCTTGTTTTATTTGACTTTTTTAATTCCCAGGTGAGATTGTGCAATAATTTTCTTTCTGCACCTGTCTTATTCCTCAGAATAATTTCCTAAGTGTCCATTGATACTTTAACAGATAGAGAAACCACACACACATGCGCCACAACACACACATGTGCGCGCACACACACACACAGAGTGATGGTGTTGTTCACCATATAAAAAAGTTAAAATTTGAGTGTAACTGGATGACATATTAATGAGGTTCAACTTCCAAATGTGAGGTTTAAGACTTAAGCTTCCAGCATCACCTTGAGATACAGGAGAACACATCCCCCCAATACATTTGAACTGATGGATACATGGATTTGAAGAAGGCTTGTAAAAATATACACTATTAGCCGGGCGGTGGGGTAGTGCCACGCCTTTAATCCCAGCACTCAGGAGGAGACAGAGGCAGGTGGATCTCTGTGAGTTCTGGGCCAGCCTGGTCTACAAGAGCTAATTCCAGGACAGGCTCCAAATGCTACAAAAAAACCCATCTTGAAAAACCGTATGTGTGTGTGTGTGTGTTGTGTGGTGTGATGTGTGTGTATACATACATACATACATACGTACATATAAATATATGTATGTATAATTGAAATTAGAGAATGAAATTATAGCTATGGAGGAGGAAGGCTGAGCTGTGTTGTGGTGCCGGGGAAAGTTAACACATGAAGACTCAATGCCAGCCCCATCGTTGTGTGCAGGCCGCAATCCCAGCAGCCAGAGGATAGGAGAAATAGCCACGATGGACCTTATTTATCAGTTGTTCCTAGGGTCACAATCCCGCTCAGCCGTCTTCGCTGAGTGGTGACAAACGGGATAAAACAATGTTCATCCTTCAGCTGTGAGCTAAAGGCAGGAGCAACAGAGGCACACAAAGGAAGGGACACAGAAGGCGGGGAAGCCTCTGACGTTGTCCACAGCCAGTCTGGTAGCTGAACCCCTGCTGGTTTTCACCCAACAGACTCCCAGCTGTGCTAATCATCACTTTCTTCAAGGCTCCAATTTTAAAAAGGAACAAAAAAGATAAAGTCTTTTTTTTTTTTTTTTTTTTTTAGGTCTTTTGGTAACCTGTTCCCCATGCTGGATTGCCTGGCCTCGCCTGGATGTAAGAGAGGAGCTCAGTCCTGCTTCAATGTGATGTTCCATGTTTTGTGTAAGCCCATGGGAAGCCTGTCCCTTCTGAAGGGAGATGGAGGAGGAGTGAATGGGAGGGAGTAGATGGGAAAAGGGAGGAGTGGGAGGAGAGGAGGAGGAAAACTGGTCGGTATGTAAAATAAATGAAAAATGTTATTTAGATTAAAAAATCAATTAATTAAGAAGAAGGAGGGAGGAGAAGGAGAAACAAATGAGGCCAGTCTTCGGTGTGCCAGGGGCATGTATCATGAGACACTCAAGCTCGCTCACATCCCTCCCCTCCATGCCTCATTTAAGGAGTGGAGGCCTCAACGCCTGTGCCAGAGTCTAGGGACAAAGGAAATCCTTCCACTGCTGCCACCAAATTGCCATTCTGTGTGTCTCTGGAATTGAGGAGCAAGGAGGCAGTGGTCAGCAGGAGAGAGAGGCCTGGGAGGTTCCAGGAGAGCTGAGGAAAGCTGTCTTCAGAGAGCGCTAGGGGCTCAGCAGTGCTCCCGCCACCCAATTCCTACACTGAAGCCCTAACTCCGAGTCCTCAACATGCAGTTGTATTTGGAGATAGGACCTTTAAGGCCATGATGAAGTACGTCAAGGCCAGGAGAGTGGACCCTGATCCTACAGGGTGAGGAGATTCAGTCACAGCCCCATATGGAGAGCATCCTGTGAAACCTCACCGGCGCTGTGACCATGACAGCTCTCCAGAAGTATGGGGTAAGAAACTTTCTCTAATCTCCCTGAATGCCCTCTGACACAAGCTACCACAGAGATTAAGAAAACAAACGAACCAGCTGCTCCTCTGCTATGGGGGAGGCCATCTTGACAGGTGGTCCCCCTCGGTGAGAGACTCTCAGTGAGGCAAAGCTGGCCCCTGTATGCTGAGGCCGATGTTTTCAGCTCACCCCAGGAAGGCTCTGCCACTCGCCACAAGCTGCACACCTTTTATTCGTGTGCCCAGCCCTTCAACTTTCCAATGTGTTGACTGAAAAGTCTCACCAGTGGCTGCTTCCCTCTGTGGAGGTTTGAGTAGGAATGGCTCCCATAGACTCATGTGTTTGAATGCTTGGCCCATAGGGGTGGCACTGTGAGGATGTGTGATCTTGGTTGAGTGGCTGTGGCCTTGTGGGAAGAAGTGTGTCGCCATGAGGGTGGGCTTTGGGGTCTCATATGCTCAAGCTATGCCTAGCGTGGAACACACAGTCTCCTTCTGCTGCCTGTGGGTCCGGATGTAGAACGCTTAGGTCCTTCTCCAGCACCATGTCTGTCTGCATGTTGCCTGCTTCTTACCATGACAAGGATGGACCAAACCTCTGAAACTGTAACAGTTGCAGTTAAATGTCTTCCTTTATAAGAGTTGCCGTGGTCATGGTGTCTCTCCACAATAGAAACCCTAACTACGACACCTTTCATCTTGATGCTGACTGTTGCAGCTTCAGGGCTAGTGACGGGGAGGAAGGGATCAGGTGGGATGAAAATGAAGCTGGCAAGAGTGTCGATGCCATCTGTCAAATGTGACAGTTTGTGAACAATTTGCTGTTGCTCGGGGTTGGGTTTCATTCCTCCCGCCTCAACTCAGTCACGGCTTGTCACTCAATGATGCAATAACAGGCAGGGAGAGGGATAGCCTAGGAGGTGAGGTTAGAACATGGCCCAGCCAGGCTGGCTCCAGAACCTGCAACCACCTGCTGCCCCTCCAGAATGTCTATCCACCACATGGGCTCCGGCCTCCCTGACGGCTAAAAGCTCAAATCCACACTGCGACAGAAATGAAGTTCAGACTCCCGTAACTGCAGGAAGGTGGGTCTCAGGGGGATCAAGCCCAGCTCTCAGAGAGTCTGAGGGGCTTTTCACCCCCACTTCTGTGAATTTTGACCACTTCTTTCCTAACAGTGTTGGGGGTAGCTCCACGTGGTGGGAAAATGACCAAGTTTATATCCTGATTGTGCAGTAATCCCAGAGGCAGAGGCTGGCTCGCCTGGCCATGTTGGGAGGAAAGTCTTAACCAATCAGAATCATGAGACCAGAAGACAGGCTTGCTAAGTGGATCAGGACAGACTCAGTTCTCCCTACTCCTTAGACCTAATTCTTAAGAGTTAGTGTAGTGTGTGCTGGCAATGCACTACTTGAAAAATGGAGGACTTGGGCTGGGACAGCCCTGGGTCTGTCTATGTCCCTTCTTAGAAATGAGTCATGTTATTATTATATCCATAACCTGGAGAGGGTACCCTTCAGGGTCCCTTGTGTGAGGTGCCAATAGAATGTATCACTCACCCTGGATGAGGCTCTAACCTGGAGAGACAAAAAAAAAATGGCAAGACTCTCAGCTCCCCCAGTTCAAAGATGCCTCTTATAGCTAAAGCTGGACCCGGACAGGCCCAGAGATGGGGAGGAGAGCAGAGTGTCCAGGCTTCGGGGATGCAGGTGGATGGAGAACCAACAAGGCATCCTGGTGATGTATTCCATAAAGAAACAGGAGATTGTGTTCAAGGAACTCTGAAGGGATGGACACACAAACAGGTTGCCCTGGTGATAATCCGCCAAGGCTAGAGAAAAGAGTGGACAGAGAAAGGGGGATGCTCAGTACCTCTCTACACCTCAGAATGCTGGTCTTTTAAAACCACTCTGAACTATTACTAGCTTTAAAAACTACCTATGAATCAAAAAAGAAAGCCCAACATTATTTACAGATGAAAGACGAGAGAGAAATGGCTGAAGTAAGGATAGTGCCTGTCTTTGGAATGTCACGTCAAAGCCTGAGTTTTCTCTTTCGACCTTTTCCCAGATTCCCTAAAATAAACATATTGGAGGATTGTTTATGGTAAAGAAAAAAAAACTAAAATCTCTGAACTAGAAAAATAATTTCCAGGTTTGTGATTTCTGCCTTGCATCAATCAGATGATTGCTTCACTGTGATCCTGAACAAGTCCCGCCATCCATGCTCGCAAAGCCAGGACCTGTAGCTATAGCCAGCCACTTCAGAACCCAGCACTGGCGACTGGTGAGCGCCTCTGAGGTGGGGACGGACTGCAGCAGGAGGAGCTCTGAGTCAAGCTTGCTCCAGAGAAGAAGTTCTCACTCCAGATTCCCTCTCTTGAGAGAACTAGGGCTGGTAGACTCTGAACATGACCTTCAACTACAGAAAAGGTCAGCCTTGCTGGGAGAGCTGTGCCCATCTGGAGGGAAGGCCAGCCCTGTAGCCTGCAGACTTGTGCAGGAAGCCAGAGACTCAGAGGAACCATTGAGTGGGATGATGCTCATACACCCAGCCAGTCCCCCATCCTGAGCCTGGTTAGGTAGTTCAGGGAGTGGTCCAGCAAAGAGAGAACCCTAATAGATAAGATAGAAGAAAATAATGTCCCTTCAAAAGTATACACACACACACACACAAAATGTCTACACACACACATATATAATTGTATATATTGTCAATCCCATCTTCTAAGCTCAGAATGGAATCGTGTTCAGACATGAAGTCTTCAAAGAAGTCAAGAAGTATAAAGAAGTGGTTAGGTACTTCTGATTCATATCTGAGGTCATTACCAAGAAAGGGAGGCCTGATGGGTGGGAAAGCACATGTTTAGTGTGTGAAGGTCAAGAGTGAGGTCCCCAGCCCCCAAACTGTTATAAGAAGAGAAAAAGGGAGAGATGCCAGGGTTATAGCCATGGAAAAGAAAACATGGGAAGGCAGCTTGAAGAGAGCCAGGAATTCATGGCTACCAAAGCAAGATCCTGCTAGCACCTTGACTTTGCACTTCTAGCCACCAGATGTGGGTGTTGAACATCTGCTGCTTGGCTCTTGGTTTTCCTCTGGCCATTCCAGCAAGTGGATAGGGAATCCTGCTGAATGGGACTAAGAATGCAGAGGCTGAGGCAGACGGAGCAGCTACGCGGTAGGGCTAGCCCAAGGAGCCACGGAGACCAGTGTTCCCAGCCAAGCTGTGTGAAGGAGATCCACAAGTCTCTCCGTGAGACAGCAGTGAGGACCGCCAGACGTGGAAAGCTACACAGTGGGTTGCCAGTCAACACAATCATGCCACAAGAGACATGGCCACTAGCAGACAAGGACACACATAAGAAGCCGGGGACCTGCAACAGCCATGGGACAGCAGCGCACACTGTGCAGGCCCTGTGAGTCCCCTACTTGGTCACCATGCTTCAGAAGCAGTCCTGATAAGGGAAGGGAAGATAAGGGCTCTCTAGGTGAGCATCCCTCCCTCAGCAGAGCTATATTTCTCATCAAGGATGTGTTTGACGTTTTCAACCTTTTTTTTTGTTTTGCCTCTAAGTTTTGTGTGAATATTTTCAACCAAAACTGTGTGTCCCTGCAGGCAAGAGAGCGTCCACAAATGAGACACCAAGACAGCTGCCCTAAGTGTGATCAAAGTGGTTCTCGAGTCTCAGGCATTATCACAGAATTCAAACTACCTTAAAAGTCATTGATCTGGAAGTGATCCAAGATCCTTGAAGAGGTCAAGGGACAGGACCCTCTCCACACAAGGGGCAGAGACCCAGGAGTTGGTGCCAATGACTCTGGTCTACACTAGAGTGCTCTCTGGTCTAACAACCTAGGGGGTCCTGATGTTCTCTTATCAATAGAATAGATGTGCCCTGGGGAATGAGACAGTTAGCTATCCCGTAGAGGGTTGGAAATACACCAGTGTGGCCTGTCACCCTTGTCCCTAGCCAGAGAATCACATCATTTGAGCCAGCCACCTGGTTTGTCTGGCCCTCCCACAACGAAAGGACCAAAACGAGTGTCTCTGTTCTGGTTTGGGATGTGAGAGACTGTCTATGGGGTTATTGAGTTTGTTGACTCTTCTAAAAGACATTTATAAATTTATTCTTAGTACAGGAGCGTTCCCCGGTGTCAGGCAGCAGTCTCCAGACGACTGATCCACATTAAAATTGGCCGCTCAAAAATGCCCATAAATAATCGTCTGGGATTTGTCTAGCTAGCAGCCTCTCTCTCCTCTCTCTCCTCCTCCTCCCTCTCCTCCCCCTTCTCTCTCTGCTCTCTCTGTCTCTCTCTGTCTCTCTCAGTCAACTCTAAAATGATTTCGTAAACAAGAGGAGGAATTTCCCATTAATATGAGAGTGTGTCTGTTGGTCATTCAACAGAACTTTCCAGAGGGAACAAGCTGTCCTTCCATCTTGTCCATGTAAAACCGGTTCTCTTTTCAGAAGGAGACAGTTGGCAGCCACTCCCTCTCTCCATTGCCCCATGTACATTGCTCTCACTGCTTTGGCCAAGAAGGAGGATCTCAGCCAGGCTTAAAGAGCTTTAGCCAGGAAAGTGTGTCGCCCCAGAGGCCTTCGGTGCTTCTCCTCTGACCTTGGAATTCTTCTCTTAAAGCCCCCGTTCCTCTAAGAAAGAGGTGAGGTCATGGCTGTGTCCATTTCATTGGTAGAACTCTGCCAGCCCCTTCAAAAATAACTGTGGCTTAAACCTAGATTTTCCCTTTTACACAAAGGACACCCAGAAGTAGACAGCCCAGGGCCGATGCAATGGTTCCTCCACGGTGTCATGTTTTTGTGATTTACCAACTTGGCACATCAACTCACCATCCAAGATGGCTGCTCAAGTCCAGCCATCATGTCTACATTCCAAACAGCCAGAAGAAAGAGGAGGAGAAGGACATTTCCTGCAGCGGCCACACAGTGCTTTTCACACCTCATCTATCAGGTAAGCCTCCCTTGCTGCCAACGAGACTGGAGCACTTATTCCTTATGTAGACTCTTTCCCCTAGCACAGATGTCACCTGGGAGGGAAGAGTGGACAACAGAAAGCCACCGACGACCAGTGTAAATGATGGGAGACTCAAGCACCCTCCCAGCATCTTACACCCCGCACCCAGGCCGCATCAGTGCTACTCAGAGCATTCCCATCTCCACACCTCTTTAGAACTCCCTTCTGCTTGGCCCCTCTCCTCTGAGGTGGGATCTGGAAGCTGGACCTGCAGGGCAGGAACGCAGATCGTTCAACTCCTGTCCCCAAGAGTTCTGCTGTGCAGCTAGAAATCACCCAGAGGACTCAGAAATAAACAAAACAAAAACAAAAACAAAACCAGAAGGCATATTTGAGTCTTGCTTAGTTCTTCCCCACTCAGGGACCAGCACAAGTCCTCCACCCCTCAAGACAGCTACTAAAGGTAAGGTTGAGGGGAGAGCTGCCCCACTCAGCTCTAAGGGTGAGGTCCTGAGTCATCTTCATCATCACAGCTGCATGTGCTCTGGTTCTGTTCACAACCACTCTACCATGTACATGCTATTGGCACTACTGTTACCCCGTTAACAGTGGGGGACCAAAGCCCCAGACCTGATAGTTTGCCCAAGGAAGACTTCAGTGCTGCTAGAACATGGTTTGAACGCCAGTGGCTTGAGTCAGAGAAGCAGCCATGGTCTTTCTGGTATTATCCACTGTGCTGGGGAGTGCCTCTCTCGTGAGATTAACTGATGCTCCAGAGTGAAAGGGGTTAAAGGTATGGAAGAGAAAGGGCCAAATAGGGAAATGAGCAGCGTTAGTGCAGGCTTTCTCAAAGCCCTTAATTTGCTCGGGTATAGATCTCCAGAGGCCATTTCTAAGCTTAGCTGACCACGGCTCCCAGGTTTCACATGGATCTGGGATGTCATGGCTACAGCAAGAGGAAGCCTGTTCCGTGGCTTGTTTTGCTCTAGCATCCTGTAGACTTCTTGTTTCATCTTTCTACAGCAACTGCTTGGATCTCTTTATACCCTGCCCTATATTCCTGTGGTCCAATCAGTGTGAGGGATGGATTTGAATTGAGGGTGTTGTTCTGAAACTTTGTCTTTAGCAGCATTGGTGGCCTGCAGTATTGGCCCTGGACTGGATGATACCTGAGATGTTGGCCCTGGACTAGATGATGCCTGCAGTGTTGGCATTGGAGTGGATGATACCTGCATCATTGGCACTGGAGTGGATGATGCTGCAGTGTTGGCACTGGAGTGGATGATGCCTGCATCATTGGCACTGGAGTGGATGATGCCTGCATCATTGGCACTGGAGTGGATGATGCCTGCATCATTGGCACTGGAGTGGATGATGCCTGCATCATTGGCACTGGAGTGGATGATGCCTGCATCATTGGCACTGGAGTGGATGATGCCTGCATCATTGGCACTGGAGTGGATGATGCTGCAGTGTTGGCACTGGAGTGGATGATGCCTGCATCATTGGCACTGGAGTGGATGATGCCTGCATCATTGGCACTGGAGTGGATGATGCCTGCATCATTGGCACTGGAGTGGATGATGCCTGCATCATTGGCACTGGAGTGGATGATGCCTGCAGTGTTGGCATTGAGTGGATGATGCTTACAGTGTTGTCCTTGGTGTGGATGATATAGGGACTTCTCTGGATTGCTGGGTGGCACCTAAGGGGTTGAGAGTCCCAGGAGATCACTTAGTACAAGCCATGTAATGCAAGCAGGGAACTCTGGAGACAAAGAGGGCAGCGTGTGGAATCCTGCACAAGGTATGGGGTCCAAGGTGAGACTGGGCCATAGGATCCAGGCAGACTCAGTAGAGCAAAACGACTGGCAAAGATCTAGGCTCTCAGACAGACATGCATGGTGATGGTCTCTGAGCAGAAATTAGTGTCTTCTTTCCACACACAGGCTGTTTGCTGTCATGATAGCCACCCCCCCACATCTGGGCTTGCTAACAGTCTGAACTTGTCAGGCAATCTCCCTCTCCTTCTCTCGGGTGGCCCTTAGACCACAGATCACATGATACATGAAAGCCCAGCCCTCCACCAGCTAACAGGAGTTTCTGATACTCCCAAGTCACCTGCAAGGCCAGACTGGAAAGCCTTCATGGTGCTCCATCTATGAAAGCCTCAGGTGACCTCTTCCATGCCCTATCCCATCCCTCACTGTTCTCTCTCTGGCACCTCTTCCCCCACATCACCTATATAAAAGGGCCTCACCTTCAACACCTAAGTTAAGACATCATGTGCCAACAGGTATCTAAGAGTTACGGAACAGGGACAGAGGGGCTACACACTCTCCTTCATCCCACATCCAGCTTTCAAAAGTAGTTACCCAGGCTACTGCTTGTCTTCCTCCAGATGGCCTCTAAGCAAAGGACGAACTGTCCCCATGGTGCCCACCATGGGAGTCACCCAAAAGGAAGGAATTAAGGTAGGCCCTGTCTAAGAGGAAATTAACATAGGTGGCACATGCCAATTGGCCACACAGCTCTGCATCCCCAATTTGAGCCTGGAATCTGGCCACTTTGTACAGTACCAACGGGTCGTCCCCTCCTCAAGATGGCCTTTGTCTTGCCACACACCACCTTTGGAATGTTTGACAGTCACCAGTGACCTGGAACTCTCCAATCACCATGGTCCAGTGACCTGGAACTCTCCAGGCAACCCTGCAGACATCACAGTGCTCAGCCCCTAGCACAGGGGCCAGCAGGCACAATGGCTGCCTGCACGCTGCTGCGCTGGCTCAGGCAGGCAGAACTGCACACTGCATAAGCATCGACTTGGAGTCAGAGGGAAAGGAGATGCTTGCCCAGAGAGGCCTATCCTCTCTGAGGGGCCAAGGGCACAGGACTGTGCACTTTGTCCACACCCTGGATGGACATGGCTGCTTCTGTCTACTCAGGAGTGATCTCCTAGCAACAGACTGTTTAGAGGACTGGCAGGACGGCTCTGTTGTAAAGGGACTTGCTGCCAATCTGGCAGCCCGAGTTTGATTCCCATGACCCATGTGGTGGAAGAGGAGAACTAACTCCCACAAGCTGTCTTTCGACTGTACACACAAATATTCTCTTTCTCCCCCACCCTCCCCTCTCTCTCCCTCTCTCCCAAAAACCTAAAAGCAAATCATGTGCAAAGTTCCCCCAGTGAAAGAAAAGTCAGGGACTGGCCAAAGGACAACACAACAGTCACCTAGCATGTCTGGGTCAGTTGACTGTCTGATGGGAGAAGGGAGAGTGGCTCCCAGCTCTCTCTGCCCAAGCTCCAAGCAAAGGGTGCAGGTTTGAGACTTTGAGCCTTCCTCTGCCACTCCTCCAAGGTCCATTCTCTCATCCGGACAGTCACCTTCTCCCTTACATCTGGGACCTTTGTGCTTGAACTCGGCAGTCTTCCCTCATCTGTGCCATCTGCAGGTTCTTTATGACTTAATCCATTCAGGTCAAGGTCCTTGGATGTACACAGCCCCCAGCTCAGTTCTTCACTGTGCCAAGCCCTCCTCAACTGTGACTGCTCTGTGGTCCTCCATCTGCCCACGGGAGGAAGATGGTTATTATTTCAGCATCCCCATTTAAAGATGAAGAAACAGAAGCCTGAAGATAGCCAGTCATTGCCAAAGATCACCAGAAAGTTGCCAGGACAAGATGTCTTTAGGATGAAGGCTTGTTTGTTGTTCATGGTGTGTTAAGGTTAAAAGAATATATATTTATCTGAAAGATAGTTGTTAAAGCAATAACTCAGCCTGCAATAGAGCCAGCCGTTGGGAATTCAGTAGTGAATAAGTGTACACAGGCTTGTGCCCTCAAGAGGTCTATTGTTTAGTAGACTGAACCGTTATGAGTAGTATGCTTTTCCAGGTTCTGTTGATAGAAGGGGGTAAAAAGGCTGAGGTGGGGTATACATGAAAATGCTTAGTTCTCGGCACTTTCCCGCGATGCGTGCTCATGGCTTTCTCCAATGCCTGGATCCTATTTTGTTTTGTTTGCTTGTTAACTTATTTTTGACAGCTTCACACATGTATGTAATGTATTTAATGTATATTACATGTGTCTAATGTATATATGGATATGATAAATTCAGTCTATTCCTCCCCATTACTCCTCCCCTCCCCATCCTTCTTCCCAGCAATGCCCCCACCACCACGTTCATGTCTTTTGTGCCTGTGACTTACCAAGTTGAATTATAGTTCTTGCACGAGTATATGTATGTGGGGGAGGAAAAAAACGTGTTTACCATCCATAGGCAACTTGTCAGTAGTTACACCACCAAATAAAATGACAGTTGCCATGAGCTGTCCCTCAGGGAGGGGTGGAGGCTTGTGAGTGCTTCACCCTTCATGACATGTTAATGAGCCCAGTCTTGTGCAGGTAACCTCGGCTTCGCTGATCATGCCCAGTCGAGGCCTTTGTGCAGCACACCTCCCCACCCGGCCTCCTGGTCCCCTCTGCTGTCGCGGCTCCACCCCTCCACACAGAGGACCATTGACCACCTGGCCGGGAGCTGAGGGCAATGCTCTCAGGGAATGTGGTGGCAGCCCTCAGGAGCTGAGAAGGCGTTTCCTAACAGACCAGCAATTCTCCCTTGGAACAGAAGAAATTCAGTCCCCATCAAGGACGTCCACTGTCCCACTGTGACCAAAACAGCCCACACCCGCTCGCTGAACCCTCAGCCAGGCCCAAACATTAATTTTGTTACTGAACAGTGGAACAAACCAAAGTGGTTTTTTTTCCAGAAAAAAAAAAAAGGCCAACATGACCCTGAGTTGAACCTGTATATTTTCTAAAACCTACTGAAAGAAACAAGAATCAGACACAACACGTTCTGCAAATGAAACCAGCATTCACTTAGGGCTGTGTCAAAATTTGAAGAAGAAGAAGAAGAAGAAAAGGTGAGGAAGGTGTTGGGAAGAGCATCCTGCCTCCCCGCCCCCAGGGGTGCTGCAGGGAACACTCTGGAAGCATCAAGATTGGTTTATTTTTCAGTGTAGTGGGGGTAAGTAGCAGTTTAACTCTGGGGAAAGATGTTTCCGGCCGACTCAGGGCACTCATTTCCTTCAAAGACAGATCTGTGGCTGTCGTGCACCTAAAGGCATCGGGCAACAGGAGAGTTTCGTCTCTGGTGGCAGCCAGGCCTGCACGGCTTGCATGCCAGTCAGGAAGGGCAAGGGTAGTTTTCACTTCCCCAACACAATCCATCCAGGTCTGGGCATGGCGGGTTCATAGAGTCCAATTCACATACAGACAGGGGAGGCCAGACTTTGTCTGGAGGGAGAGAAAGCTGGACCATCGGGCTCCATAATTCCCATTCCATACCAGCTTCCCTGGCTCCCCTCAGGGACCCAGAGCAGGAGGGCCTGCTAAGGAAAGCCATGACCACGCGCGGAGCTGGTAGAGAGGTGCAGTGTGGGTAACAGGCTGATGGCCTATGGAATGGGACCATGAGCTATGACTACCAAGTCTTCACATATGCATAGTGTTCACAGCTGACAGACAGCAGGCCCTCCAGGGCCAAAGACCAATTAATGACGCTTGCTCTAAAGGCTGAGTGATTACCCACACTGTTAGCAGCAGCTGCCTCTTGGGTGGGGAATGGAGAGTAGGAGCAGAGAAAACATTGGCTTTCTATTCTCTATGGTTCCTTCCATCGGGTTCTTCCCAAGGAGAATGTGTACACTGTCTTCATGGAATTTAAAATTACATACACATAGACACTAAGGGCAAGGCACAGGAGAAAGACAGGAATATTTACTGGGTTTAATTGCATAAAATTGAAAAACCTGTGTTAAATTTACAAAAAGCAACTTCAGAACTGAAGAGATATCTGGGAAAGGCACTTGCTGCCAAGTCTGAGGGCCTGAGCTGGATCCCCAGGACCCAAAAGGTGGAAGGGGAGAACCAACTATTGCAAATTGTCTTCTGACCTCCACATATATGTTAGAGCATGTGCACACACATACACACACACTAAATAAATATATGCACACATGCCTAATAAATAATTTAATTCATATTTTAAAGAAAAATTCTTTAAATTGTACCAGGAGACAACTCTGTTTGTAATATACACCATAGCTTATAGGTACATGCAAAAATCAGTGGGAAGAGCCGAGGACATAGCCCAGCGAGCGGTAGAGTGTTTGCTCAGCACACACAAGGCCCTGGGTTCAATCCTCAATAACACTAAGAATAATCGCTTAGGGAAAACTGCACCCTCATAGACAAGGAGCACAAGCTGCCACTCAGCTGCTCACAGTGCACAGCACCAGAGTGGATAAAGGCAAAAAACGCTCACAAACAACCACAGAGAAGCTACCAAAAGCAGGCGCCTATTTAAAATTTTATTAGGCTTTTTTTTTTTTTATGAGGAGAAAGATGGGTAAACAGGTGCATATATTCTTTGTAAGAGGTAAAATATTTTGGGGTGACAATATGTTTAAAAAACTGTAATCCCTTTGCCAGATGTGAATAAATTTGGACATAGCAATTCCCTTTTAAGCATCTATCCCAAAGGAATTGTGGCTAAAGATACTCGCATTTAAATGTTCCACAATGTAATGTTTGTAAAAGGAAAAAGTTGGAAACAGCCTCGCTGTCTAAACAGTGTGGCTGCTTGGTCACCGCGGTGGCTCTCGGAGATGCTCGTGAGTGAGACAAACAGTGCAGGCGACACAGCCGACTCAACACGGGGACACATGTGCAGCAGTGTTGGACTTCATCTAAGCCAAAAAGCTGAGACGTGATCAGCATTTCATTTTGAAATTCCATTTTTTTTCTTTCCCCTTTTATGGGTTTCTGCTTTTTTTTTGTAATTAAAATATTTGACTTTTCAAACTGAAAAATGCGCTCTGCTGAAGTGCACTCAAGATTCATTTCTAAGTCATCAGACAGGAAACAAACAACTTTAAATCAACGAGTTAAGAACCAACCACACATCAGCTAAGACAAAGTGGTATCGATTGTTCCAAGTGACCCTCTAATTAATCTTCTGTGCCTTCTCTGCGACCACAGCATCTGAGTTCATGCAGATGAGGTCACTGCCTTGTGAAACTGTTGGACCAGAACGACAGTCTACAACCATAATGTGCTTACCCACAGACGAGAAGAAAGTTAACTCGCTCCCTTGTTTTTGTAGGAGAAAACCGCGCACTTTGAAGTTCAAGGTGAATGAAGCCAGAACCAAGGCAGAGTTCTGGGGCCTGGTGGTTCTCTTGCCCGTGACACTGCTTCATAACCCTGCGCACTCAGATTTCCAAGGACAGGGTGGTGGGACACTTTTGAAGGACACGCGCGGCTTGCAAGCAGTAAAAGCACCGGTGTGTGGTGCGAAGAGAAAGCTCAAACACAAGACAGGGAACCTGCAGCGCCACAAAACACATTAGTAGGTGTTCACCCACACACTTGGCACATAGTAGGTGCACAACACCTGGTGCACAGGGCATGGTTATTTAATAAATGCTAACTGAATAAAATTTACTGAACCTCTTAGACAAGTTCCTTCCTAGCCATGCACCCTTGCCCGGAAGTCAGTAGAAAACATTTACCCACAAGGCTGACACGGGACAGGACAGGGCATCTCCAGGATGGACAAAATGAAGCCCGTGAGGAAGACACAAACAGGGAGCTAGAAATGGCTCCAGTACGCCTCTCTTCTTGTCTGCTTCTAGAGAGAGCCTCCCTAGACAGTCCGCATCTCCAGAAAGACTGACACTGCGGGCGAATCACCAAACGTTTGTGTGCAAAAAAAAGAGAGAAAAATCTCTCTGCATGTTCAAGTTCATTTACAAGCGAGGAAGGCCATGTTTGCGCCTGTGTGTGGGTTCTCGCTGCATCGGAGGCACCCTTGTCCCTGCCGCCACAGGGTTAGCAGCAGGTATCCCATGACAGTAGCACTGTCACCTCTAGGTTCACAGTCTGTGATCTGAGACTGCAGAATACCAAACCCAGTTCACGCCAGGCTTTTCCTGTGTGTGCCCACCTGTAGTAAAGCTTCACAGATAGCTTAGGTCCAGAAAGAAAGAAATGATAACTCACCGCAGAGATTGGTCTTTTCTCGTCTTTTGTTTCTGTTTGTCTCCTGTTTTGTTAGTAAGTCAAAATCTCTCACATTTTCACTCAAAGACAGTGGGGGCATGACATGAACTGGAACGTTGCTGCTCTTGTGCCTTTGGGTCATTATGAGGTCCAATAAAGGTTACTCCATAACACTGAGGCAGTGACTCTGATAACCACAAGGCAGGTAGCGTATACCAAGTAGATACTGTGGGCAAAGGAATGATTTACATCCTGGGCAGCAGAGCAGCAGCTCACAGTTTTGTCCTGTCATTCAAAATGGTGTGCAACTCAAAACTTACGGGTTTCTGGAATTTTCCACATATTGTTTCCAAACTGCTCTTAAGCCATGGATAGCTAAAACCTCAAAAAGAAAAACTGAGGCAGAAGGAAATATTCCTGTGCCTTTATAGGACCCATACAATAGACCTGGGAAGAAATGGATTCTTTGCTGGCTTTTAAACACCGATTCTTCTCCTTACTGTTTGCACATTTCCTACCGTGTCACAGAGTGCTCTCTGATGGCTGGAACACAGTGCACCGGCTCCCTTTGCAATGGGTCTGTGTTTAGCACCTTTCCTAATCACAGCCCTGAGGACGGGCTGCTCCGCTTATATTTAGTGACCTCGGAGCTAAAAATCTGCACACCCAGGAGCAACAATTTGCGCATAAAGTAGGTTCGAGAAGGACTTTGGGGAAGATCCGATGAGGATTTGTCTGATACAGAGTTACTAAGACATGGTAGCCAGTAAATGTTCACAAGAAGGTTGTGCTGGTGTGCGGAGTTAGTCCTAAGAGCGATACAAAGACAGGGACAGAGGAAGGCTGTGTGGCCAGAGCAAGGAGAAATGCAGAGCAGAACAGACTCCAGAGAGACAAAGGCTTCTCTGGCCCCTTTTTTTTCCAAACCAGGATGCCAGTATTTAATGACTAGACTGGTTTGGGGAGTAACAATTGCCAAGCACAGACTGTTTAAAAAGAACTTTACTGCAAGAGCAGGACTTATTGTATAAATATTCTTTGTCATTTATATACATGATGCTTGCCTTGTTGGGCTAGAAGCCTAGCTTATGCTACTTACACGGGGATTTATGTGACTTTCAAATGACTTTTGTATATATTTCTAAGCACTGTGTCGCCCCTCTTTGCATATGATCCGCATGGACTGGGTGGTTGTTGCAGCCCAAGAAAAATGAGTGTCTGGCTTCAGAAGGCAAACATGTCCAAACGTCAGCCATGCAGCTGGTGGGGGGGGGGGCAGTGCTGAGGAGAGGGTAGGCTGTGAACCTGACTCCCAGACAACCTAAAGAGTCCCACCTGGCAAGCCAGTGCAAAACCGAAGATGGCTGCAAGCGAAGGCAAGTGAGAAGGAGAAGCCTGGGAGTGGGGCTCCCTTTCTTCAGCTTCGTGCACAGTAGGGACATCTCCCACTCCGCACCCCAGAATAGAAGGCCGAAATGCGTGGACCCTTAAGTAGAGATGCCAAGGCTGGATGAATGGCAGAGCACAAGACCCGGGCCATAACATACTTTCCATCACGTGGCAGAGAGATTAGACTCCTCCGTGTACAATTAGACTCCCCCAGAATGGGATGGTTTATCTCTGGACATGCAAAGTCATTAGCAGAAGGGCTTTTCTGGATGGTCATCTTTAAAGCAATCGTAAGTTGGTCTTATTTACCTGTCCCAGGAAAAACCATAACCCATTCATGACACAGGGCTCCAGATGGGCCCTTGCCAAGGTGCCATCTCACAAGAGTCCCTTTCAAACATGAGTCTGAGTCACAAAGGGTCACGCGATGTCATTTCCAGCATACGGGTGGAACCGAAGGGTATTATGCTAAGTGAGAGAAGCCAGGCCCAGACAGTCAAGTTCCACATGATCTCACTCATACATGTCATCTAGAATAGCTGAGCTCATAGAAGTTAAGAATAGCCTGGTGGTTACTGGAGGCTTGGGCGGTGCAGGAAGATTGTTCAGTGGGTATCAAGTCACAGATAGACAGGAGAAATGAGGTCTGGTGTTGTATTGTTGCGGCAGGATGATTGTCGACAGCAATAACATGCTACACATTTCACAAAAGCTAGAGAAAAATAAAGGGGGTTTGAATGTTTTCACCACAAAAAAAATGATGAATTTTGAGGCAAATGATATGCTTGCCCTGATGTGATTATACCACATATACATAAAATCCCCCACAATCCATAAAGCTGCAGTTGGATATGTCAATTTTAAAAATCGCTCTCATGAGCCTGATATGAGGGTGTGAGCTAGGATGAGAAATGCGTGTCTCCGATTCCAGACATGTGTGCCTCTAACTTCTGATCTCCCCTCAAGGAAAACCCCGAGATTCTGCAATCCTCTGGACTCGGGAAACAGGCGCATGCCGCACATGGCTAGCTTCATGGCCTGCAGGGCTGGTTTGTGGATCCAGGTCCCACTGCCCTTTGCTGGATGCTTTCGTCCCCCGGGACACCCCTTGTACATTACTGCTCCATGGATTTCCTCTGGGTGAAATCCAGTCATGAAGGAGAGGAGTGTCTAAGGACAGAATGTTCGGGGTCCTTTTACAGTAGTGTGAGAAGGGTCTTCTCGTCGTCGCTGTTTGAAACTAGTTGGTTTGTACACTGTAAAGCTGTGTTGGGAATCCCTTGACTTCATCACACAGGCTTCTGGCATGGAAACCTGTCCCACTTCCACGTCAGTAAGAACTTCCCTCCTCTCAAGGGAGATGTTCTGTGGGACCAACAAATCAGCTTATAAAGGTTCTTGTCTGGAGACCTGAGCTCAGTGCCCAGAACCCGTATGGTGGAGAGAATCCGCTCCACTAAATTGCCCTTTGACCTTCGTGTGAATCCTCTTAGGAGTCAGATTTCCCTCTTTGCTTTGGCTACCAGTAAGCTCACAGCCAAATCTGTAGTCCAACTTTGGACTTAATGAGTTTAATAAAGATTCTGATATCGCGCAGGAGCCTCCCTCTGGTTCCTTCTCCTCTGCTCCCTTATTCCTTTGTGCAGGAGCCTCCTTCTTTTCCGCGTGTTCAGAATAAGGCATCTTGACTGACACGGCATGGATTCATAGGCATTTCCTAAACCTCCACAAAGGTGGTGGAGACCAGAAAACATGAGGACCACGGGGAAGGCTGGCAGCATGTAAGACCATCAGCAGCCCAGAAGCAGCCTTCCACATTAATATGTAGTTTTCATTTTATATTTTCCTCATGTTAGGTTTCTCCTGAAATCATTATTTTTTTAGTTATAAATCATCAAAGAATAGTGTGTATCTGCCACTAGCCTATTATAGTTATTTGTAAAATTCTTGTGTGCTTCATTGCCAGAGTGCATGAGGATCCCACCCACTTTTCTAATAATAAAGGCAGGTTCTTTGCCCAAAGAGCTCGGAGGTTAGCCTGCTGGCCCTCCCTTTTTCCTCTCTCTCTCTCTCTCTCTCTCTCTCTCTCTCTCTCTCTCTCTCTCTCTGTCTCAGCTGGTGGCAACACCTGGCATCCCTGAAGCAAGCCACAGGCTAAAGCCAGCACCCACTGTCAGCCATTTCCCACCTGAGTCTTGACTACAACCTTAGCTGTCTTCATCTCAGCGCTACCAAGAGTAGAAAGACAGCGCAGACTCTGCAATGCTATGAGAAACTAGTGCAGCCAGGCCTCTGCAACCTGTGCATTGAACCAACTGTAAACCCAAAACATCCAGAGCAAGCGATAATTGCAGTGAATGGGTGTAGACCTCCCTTCATCGTTTTCCCTAAACACAGAGGGTGAAAACAATTTACAGAACAGTTACATTTCATTGAGTATTGTCAGTGACCTGCTTAACCCATGTGGGAAGGTTTTTAAGCTCTGGGTAAGTCTTGAGCCATTTACATAAGGGATTTAACAACGCAGATTTAGAATCAGCAGGCATCCTGAACCAATGCTTTGTGGATATATCCTTGTAGACACCATGCTGGATATTTCTATGCATAACCTCATTTGAGGGGTGAAGAGCTCTCCTCAATTTTTTAGCAAGACAATCTTGATTCAAAGGTAAGAAACTCAAGCTTCTTCCCTTACACCCTTCCATAAGCAACAGGGAAGCTGGGGACAGTGGGAGACTAACCATTCAGGTCAGAATCAAAAGACTTTGAGGAGCACAATGCCAGAAGATGACCCATGGGAAAGTTCTTCAAACATTCCTGCTCTCTTCTACTCTCCTTTGTGCTAGAAATACTCCAGCTATTTAGAGAGATGGTTCAAAGGATCTGTTGACTGACTGTTGTCCCAGAGGTCCTGAGTTCAATTCCCAGCAGCCACATGGTGGCTCACAACCAAATGTAATGAGATCTGGTGCCCTCTTCTGGCCTGCAAGGACACATGCAGGCAGAACACTGTATACATAATAAATATAAATCGACGACGAAGAAGAGGAAGAAGAAAGAAGAAAGAAGAGGAAGAAGGAAGAAGGAGAAGGAGGAGGAGGAGGAGGAGGAGGAGGAGGAGGAGGAGGAGGAGGAGAAGAAGAAGAAGAAGAAGAAGAAGAAGAAGAAGAAGAAGAAGAAGAAGAAGAAGAAGAAGAAGAAGAAGAAGAAGAAGAAGGACAGAAATACTCCAACTGTGGCTCTCCCATATGTGGATGTCCTATATGTCCCTGACATCCTGACATGCAGGTGTATCTTTCTTCCGTGTGTTATCCCTCCTTTCTAGCCCTCAAAGGAGAGAAGGATGTGACCAAAGAATCTGCTGGAAAGTAACTATGGCAACCCTTCCTTCATGCCTTCCTTCTCTCCAAACAAGCAGCATGAGATCCTGGGGAAACAGTCATAAAGAAAATTCAGGCAGCAAAGTAGAGGCTGGGAGAGACAGCCTCAGCTTCAATAGGCTCCCTGGTATCCTAGCTCCCCTCCTCCCTGCCAAGGCAAAGCCGAAAGCCACATCGTGTGGTATAACAGTAGGTAGGCCATCCATCCCCAAGTCGTCTACCCAGGACAAGGATAGAGCTGTCACCAAGAGAGGATAGATTGCTAATAGATCTAGAAGTCAGGACTGCTAAGAGTCCCCATTCAGGGTAGCTGCCCTCACTGAACAAACGAGGACAAACCAACTGTCCATCTTAACTGTCTGCAGCAGGAATCCTCAGCAGGGCTCATCCTTGGCCCATCCCTGTATCTCAGTCATTGTTCTGTGTTCTGGGAGCCCTGGTGCACACAAGGGGCCACAGGCTACACGCTCAAACTCCCCATCCTCTCCTAGAAGGGAAAGCCACATGCCTCTTGGCCCAGTTCCAACCAGGTTCCTGCTAATACTGGGCCATCTTCCACCAGCTAGAGGAGTGGGTAACTCAAATGGGAAAGAACCTCCAAAGAACCTCCATACAGACAAAAAGAGTAGGGTTTCCCCAGGCCTCTGAGGGCCTGGCAACCTTGTCTCGATGTTTTCCCAGTCACCTCATCCATGCCCAGATTTAGACTGTGAGGGATCAAGTGATTGAAAATGGGGAGGAAAAACAGTGCCTATGAGCTCACTTTCTCGATGGGAGGCTGAACACCAGTTTAGGGTTATCCCTCCGCAATCATCCTGATGTTTGGTCTGGCTTGGATTGCACACACGCTAAAGTCCCATGACACACTTCCATAGGTAGATCACCTGGCCTCAGAGGCCAGGACGCTCTGACCTAGGGCGTTAATTGCTCAGAAACCCTGGGGATGACAATGTTATTATCGCTGGACCAGAAACCCAAATGGACAGCTTCTGTATGCAGCTTAACTTCAGATGCACCTAGCAGGCAGAGGAGCTATGTGTTTGATCGATTTGCACTTCCATAAATCCACACAACTGGGAGAAAGTTTTATTTTTTTTAACTCCTTAGCTAGATGAACTTTGATACCCAATGACTCACTTTAACACAGCATTTCATGGAGAGGTAGCTGGGAGCAGCTGTGATGTGATACAGCCTGCCTCAGTCAAACCCATGGAGAGCGATCAGGAAAGGGGGGGAGGGGGACGTCCTCTGGGTCACATGGTTCTTTAAGCCACACCCACCTGGGCATCAAGCTAAAACATGAACCAGTTCCTCCGGCTTCTCAGCTGTTAGTTGTTTCCTGTTACTACGAAAAAATGGCGGAGGTGACCAGCTCCTAGAGGAGAAGGACTTATTTTTGCTCCTAGTCTTAGTCCATGATTGGCTGGTGGCACTGCTTCCAGGCCTGTGGGGAAGCAGCAGTCATGATATGAAGGCCACAGCCTGGCAGGCTGTTCACTTCAAGGAGCTGAGAAGCAGAGGGAAGGACATTAAGGGCTCAGGTCTCAATGGCCCTTCTGAAGGCATGCGCCCAATGACCTAACTGGCTCCCGTTAGGTCTTGCCCCTTAAATCTTCATCCACACCCCAGTAGCACTATGGCCTGGGAAGAGTGTAACTATACACCCAGATTGGCAGTGCCAGAATAATCCTCAAAACTGACGAGAGAGACAGAGAGAGGGATATTTTAAAAGTAAGCTATGAACAGAAGACTCCATAACCCAAACTCCAAAATGCTCACAGTTCCAACACTTTGAGCACCAGCACGATGCCACAAGTAGAAAGTGCCACCCCTGACCTCGGGTGGCATATTCATCAAAGCCAGGTCCCAAAGAACTACAAAAACAAAAACAAAGTTTGTTTGGACTTGGACCTCATCCCTGAGGGTTCTCCTTATACATTTGTTACTACTCAAAAAATCTTTCTTAAATGCCCCAAATCTGAAACACTTCTAGAGCCAATTTTGTCAGGGTCCTGAAGAATGAGTAGAGAGAGGCCCCTAGGAGACCTTTGCAGTGACATCCCTGTCGTGACACCAATGTCCACGCCAGGCAGGCCGAGGCTGTCTTCACTCCCTCCCTCTTCTGTTAGGGACTCAGGATTCCCCTGACTGTCTTCCCCCGGACTTCCGCTCTTTCTAGGATGAGAAGAATAATGGGAGCAGACACTGGAACCATCAGCAAGAGTCAGTGTGACCTGGAGAAGATGAATCCACGTCTAGAATGTCACTCGCTCTCCAACGTGACTTAAAGGTTGGAGTGTTTTATATACGAACTGCCTTGAATGATGCAGCGACGCTGGCCCGCACGCCAGCACGGTAACTCCAAGCTGAGACTGAGGAGATGCTGCCACTCCACACCCGGTGAGATGGCCCACGTGCCTGTGCTGTGTGACTTTGATAGCTCTCGTGATGATCTTTGACTAGCTAGGATTCTGGGTGTTGGCAGTATAGGCTGGACCCGGGAAATGTGTCTTCCCTTAGTCTCACCTACATTGGCTTTTGTGGTCCAGTTGGGGGCTGACACACCCCAATTCTCTTCACATGGCCTGTACTAGCCCAGGCTTCTTCCCAATGTGCTTTCCCACCAGCGGCAGGGGGAAATCCCCAAAAGGCAAGCACTTCCTGGCCTCTGCTATGTGATTTTCTCCTATTGGGTCAAGCAAGCCCCAACACCAGCTCAACTCCAGGGCTAAGGAAATTGACTTCCCTTCTTAACTGAAGCCGCAAAGCCTCTAAGGAAGAAGAAACTGAGGGGACAATCAATATTGCATTTTGAATTTGAGCTACTGGTTCTCTTAGAATAGGGTTTCTTTGGTGTCTGTCTACCTGCTACAACCCTGTGAACACTTAAGAAAAGGAATGGAGCCTAGAACTCCCCTTGTCTGGCTCAGAGCTGCGTGTTCTGCTCATGCACAGTGAAACAGGCACCAAAGACAAAGTGCAGCTGAGCAACAGGTGAAGACTGTGCCCAGAGATGCTGGCGGGAAGTCAGGATGGCCAGGGTCCAAGATCATGGTTAGCAAAGCTGACAACTAGACCCCAAAGAACACCTCAGTGATGCCGAGACGATCCCGAGTCTGGGGCGAGAGAAGCACCATGGGTAAGGACGTGAAGCGATGCTTCTGTTGCTAAGGTATCGAGGTGTATCTGAAGTTGAGGTCTTCAGAGATGACACCATAACTCCTCTACTAAAACACAGCAGTGAGGATAACTTGTGTGAGGCACCACATCCAACTTAGGGTGATTCAATCGGCCACATCTTAACTCCCCGGCGAGTGTCACTGACATACACTCAATAACTCTGCTTTGAGTGCTGAACTTCGGCCTTTTCTTGGGCTAGTGACACGCAGCATGACACTTGCTTCTGACGCTGGACAGTAGCCATAAGCCACAGCCCCCATGCAGCTGTGCATCACACTGGCAGACAACTAGACCTCAAGTGAGCTGTGACATCCAGTCGAGATCTGCAGGAGGCTGCACACAGGCAATGCATGTTCAACTTGATCTATTCCAACCTACAGAGGGGTTACTAAGATACAGTCCTGCCTAAAGTATCCGTGTTCTTGAAAAAACTAAATCTAACCAATTTAAATGAAACTTCTAGGATACAAAAACTATCAGGGATACATTTTTAAAAAAAAAAAAGTAAAAATACAGGTTTTTTAAACTGTCATGAACACTCAGATCCTCAGAAGGTGGGACTTTGTATAGCATAACTTGAGTCCCCTGGTCACTTATCATGAGCCTTCCAGAGGAAGGGGGAGGGGTAGACTGTTCTAGAATAAGAGAGGCTAAAGGGGTAGATCAGATAAATGCAGTGGGGAAAATATGACTGGATTCCTATCCCTGGGAAAACTCAAATCTTCACCACGAAAGCATCTGGGGAAATGATAGCAGAGACGGGAGCATGCACAGCTCAGTCAGGGTAATGTGTGTGTGCAGGACAATACTCTTGTTTAGAAAGCATGTACTCAAGTGCTTATGCCTTCTTCTGCTTACTAAAATACTGTTTTTCAGCTCCAGGCTCACCCTTCTATAATTGGTCTTTAGTAGGCAGGCACAGGTTCTGCATCTGTGGGTTCAACCAAAGGCAGACTGAAAGGTAGACTTGTGTCTACACTGAACATGTACAGGGCTTTTGTTATTCCCTAGACCATATGTACAACAACATTTCTGCATTTACACAGCACTAGGCCGAAGAGGCCATCTAAAGAAGGTTTGGAGTATATGGGAGGACAGCATAGGTTATAAATGGATACCACATTGTTTCATACATGGGACTTGAAGATTTGTGGATTTTACCATCTATAGGGAATGCTGGAACCATGTTCCCAGGGACAGCAAGAAACAACCATACTTAACTCTTCTGCACTGCCAAGCTCGGGCCCCCAAGTCCTGTTGCAAATGTTACCAAGAGAAGAGGCTGAAGGAGAGCGCTAGGTGGGACGGACAAGCCCTTGCTGCTTCCTACCACCTCCTGTCCATGTTCTGTCCCCAGCAGTAACCTGCCCTCCCTGGCAGCTGTCGCTCTTTCCTGGAGCAACAGCTGTATCCAGCTGCTGAGTCCCAGCTCCCAGCTCTGAGGCCACCCCACCCCTGGCTACACTGAGACACACTGAGAGCAGCAACTCGGAGCCCCTCCTCAAAGCATCTGGTTTTGCCTCCTCCTGCCTCTTGTCCTGTTCTTCCAGCCCTAGGGACGGTAGCCATTTCTTAATAGTTACGTCCTTCTTGATTATTTAGGGGTCCCTTCTGCTGTGCCAGTTATCTGGGTCCTAGCCTTATACCTATTTAACAGGTCAGAACAGTAGTTCACACACAAAGTATGTAGTTTCGGCTAGATGAGGGTTTTTTTTTTTAAAAAAAAAAAAAAAAAAACAGACAGAATTACTAAAATTTGCCTTACTCAAGAGATACTGCCAAAACACATAAATACTTATTATAGCATATTATAAAATTTGTTCCATTTTATTATTAGTCATTGCTACATTGCTATTAATCTCTTACTAGGCCTAATCTGTGAGCTTAACTTTACTATAGGCATGTATATAGAGAAAGAAAAACTGCTCTCAGGCTTCCATTCCATCTGTGGTTTCTGGTACCGACTAGGGACCTCAAAGTTTACCCCTCGCAGATAAAGGAGCTCCATGGCATAGTGAATTCTTTCTACCTAAATAACATGTACTTCCTGCCTTCAAACTTGGTAAAACATATATAGTAGTTGGAACGTGTTTTTAAAAGGTTTAGCCAAAAGAAAAATATATAGATATGTTGGCATCCGTGCATAGATATATAACACACGTGCACATAAGTGTATACCTACACAAAGGAAATAGGATAAAATGTTGAATTAGATGTGATGGCTAAGCCAGGGCTGAATTATTGGGTTGTGCTTTCAATTTCAGTTCTGTGAATTGAAATGCTCTCATGCTGAATGGTTGAAAAGGTAGAAACTAACCCATTTCACTGCTTGGGATGGTGTTGGTATCAAAACTGAGATCCAACTTCATCATTTTCCTAAGTGTATATACTGCCTAAAAGTCCCCTCACCCGGCGGAAGTCTCTGGAGGATGTGAGAGGCAAGGAGTCTCTGTGTGGGTAGCTGACCTAAAGTCCAGTGCTGGAGTCCCTGACCTGGGCAGAATCCAGCCTGGAGAGCTACAAGAAGCAGCCCTCAAAATCCTCCCTGTGTCTGAGAGGAAGAAACCATCCCACAGTGTGTCTGTCCCAAAGCCCCAGCAAACCCCAGGTTTCTGACCTCCGTCCCTCAGGCTCTTTGCTTCCTCCCTTTGCTGTGACCAGAAACCTGCCCTGTGTTTCAGTGTGTCTCACAGGACGCTGCCAAGACCCACGCACCTTCCTGCCCTGCCCTAATTGCTGTCTTTATTCCCCTCCACGCCACTGACTGTGGTGCCACATTTGATCTCTACATCAGTACCTGAGTTGTGCTGGGTTTCCACCTGTGGCCATTTGCTGTCTGTGCTCCTTCCTGCACAGGCTACTGGATAGGTTCTGGTGAGCTGGGTAGGTATGGCTTCTTTAAGAAAAACATTTGGGCCAAGCACGGTGGTACAGGTTTGTAATCCCAGCACTTGGGAGGCTGTGGCAAAAGGAATCCAGGCTGAAGACTAGGGAGAATTCATCTTAAAAACAGTGAAGATGGGCATGGGGGGAGGGGAGCATACTTTAATCCCAGTACCTTGGAGGCAGAAGCGGGTGGATCTCTGTGAGTTCAAGGCCACCCTGGTCTACGTAATGAGACCCTGTCTCAATAAAATACTTATTTCAGCCTCTGATAAAATTTGACTTGATAAGAACTGTTACCGTAAGCTCTCATCTGAAGTCAGAAAATCATCCTCCCATGGCTGGAGGCCTCTTGAAAAGGCTGCATAGAGAAGACAGTGAAAGAGTGGCCCCAAGCCAGAGCAATAGGACCCACCAGGAGGGGGAAAGAAGTGGACAGCCACTGTCTATAATTTGCTCTGTTCCCTCACACATGAGCCACACTCCTCTTCTTACCTGCTTTCCAAATGCCTTCCCACCCTGGGAGGGCCAACTCTCCGGCTGCATGCTTTACGGAGCGGCCTCCAGCCCTGTGAAGACAAGTGGTCTTTCTGCACTGCTCGCATTATGTAGAAACAAAATGCCTGGGGAGGTATCAGAAGATGGCTCTCCTGCGTTAGTATTTAAACAGGCGGAGCCACCTCACAGAACTAGACGGCAATAGCAAGTAAAATTCTGAACACATACCTCATGACCAAGAAACCCACTTCTAGTCAGCTACAGATGCCCAAGGAGGGCAGTCACTGGGTCTTCCCTGGGATAAGCCGAGAGCAACGGCGACACTCGTCAGTGCGACCACAGATATCACAGATACAGAGCTGTTCCACCAAACGCCCAGAAGAGTAACAGTTGAAAGGCGATAGTAGATAAATCCAGAGATCAGTTGCAATGTGCGCGCTAGCAGGCAGATCCTGGTCTGCAATACCGTTCCCTACTAAGGAAAATCGGGACTCCTTAGAGGAATGGCTGACTTCGGGGCTGGGAGAGGGAAGTACAAGATAAGCCTGGAACATTGTGTAATGCCAGAAGGGAAGAAAGACTCAAAACCTATGGCAATGTCGCAGGGACAAGGGAAGGGGCTCCCATTGGCCAAATATAGAGCAAAGAGCATCCAAATAAAAAGGGGGAGTATGGCATCCTTCCTACATGAATCCCATACCTGCAGATTCAGCAGATCTGAGGGGTAAAGCACTCAGGCAGGGGGTGGGCACTGCATCTGTACCAAGCATGTGATCCGTTTTCCTTGTCATTATTCCCTAAGCCACACAGTCTACCAGTCATCCACACAACATTTCTATTATATTGGGTTATTATAAGTAATCTAAGATGATCTACAGTATAGGATGTACATGGATGAGATACAGATCTCATGCCCTGTCAGAAGAAAAATCTGATATCTCAGGGATTCCTGAAACCTCCTCCCCACAGATCTCAAGAACTGACTACATTAAGTTAGAGTTTTTTTTAAGGTCTAGAACCTAGGAATCCATAATAAATTAATAAACAAATTCACAGAGGAGAAAACTCTCTCTTATGACACAGCGCCAAGTCCACTGGCAAACTCTGAGGAATTGCTGTCGATGCAAAAATCAATACTCTGCAACAATTCTCACAACAATTGGCTTAAGCAAGACTCATCCACAGATGCTAGACATGAGAAAAGTCTTGGTGAAGAGCCAGCTGTTTGCATGGTCTCTGGTGGCTTCCAACAAAGTGGACATTATCCTCAGAAGGAAATAGTGTCTTAATAGAAGACAAATCAGACAGCACCTATTATGACTTTTAACAGAATCAACATTAGCATCGCCAATGAGAAGCAGGTGGCCTTACTGACTGTGCAGACGTGGTGCCCTAAGGACCTGCCTGCCTGTGGAGTATTCTGGATGAAATGTTTGCCTTGATTTTAGATTTATTTTATTTTATGTATTTGAGAGTTTTGCCTGTAGTATGTATATATGTGTATGTATGTATGTGTATGTATTATGTATGTATGTATGTATGTATGTATGTATGTATGTATGTATGTATTGCACCATTTGAATGGCTGCTGCTAATGGAGGTCAGAAGAGGGCATTGGATCATCTGGAACTGGAGTTAAAAGAGGCTGTGGGCTACCATTGGAGTCCTAGACACCAAAGCCAGGTCCTCTGCAAGAGCAGCAAGTTTTCTTAACTGGTGAGCCATTTCTCCAGTCCTGGAGCTCCGTGACTTTAAACATTCATCCAATCATGAGAAACCCAATATAAAAGGCTCTGGTTTCAGGGGCTGGAGAGATGGCTCAGTAGTGAAGAGAACTCACTGCTCTTCCAGAGGACCCAGTTCAATTCCCTGCACCCACATGGCAGCTCACAACTGTCTGTAACTCCAGTTCCAAAGGACTCTGACACCCTCATGCAGACATGCATGCGGGCAAACACCAGTGCACATATGATAAAAATAAATCATAATAAATAAAGGCTCTGATTTTATTAAGTTATAGTCTTGAAAAGTGTCAGCATCATAAAATACAAAGATATATTAATAAATGTAGGAAATGTAACAGCTAAATAGAATCTTCAATCCTAAACTGGATCCTGGTTTCAGAGGAACATGCTACGAAGGACATTATTTTGAGTAATTGACTATAAATAGCAGATTAGCCAGATGTGGTGGCATCTACCTGTGATCCCACCAGCTGAGAAGCTGGAGCAGGATGATCACTGTAAATCTGAGGCCAAATGCAGCTACTCAGTAAGTTTCAGGCCAGCCTGTGTTATGTATTTCAACCCTATAAAAATGCAAGCAAATAGGAGATTAGTAAAAAAGAGCTTATCAAAATTAAGTTGAGAGCTTATTAACTTCTAGGGCTGGTTTATTCACCTGTTTAGGGGTAAAGGGAGGCAGTATATGCCACATTTGCAAATAATTCAAAAATGAGATTTCAATTCATGTTCATAAATTATATATATATATATACATATATGCATATCATGTGTGTTCAGGTAACAAATTGGGCAAAATATTAATTCTGGAGCAAGGGAACTCTTTCAGTTTGATATGTTGATATGATAAACACCATGACCAAAAGCAGCTTAGGGAAAAAAGGTTTGTATCAGCTTACAGTTCCAGGTCATAGTTCAACATTGAGAGAAGTGGAGGCAGAGACTCAGGCAGGAACTGAGACAGAAACTCGGGAGGAACTCCCTCACTACTGACTCACCTCAGCGGCTTATGCTCAACCCGCTTTTCATACAACCTAGGACCATATAAGGATGTCACCACCCACAGTGGGCTAGAACCTCCCCCATCAAAACAGTGTCTCACAGGGACATTGGCATGGGCCAGTCTGATCATGGCAATCTTCAGTTATGGTTTCCTCTTTGCAAGTAACTGTAGGTTGGGCCAAGCGGACATTAAACACTAATCATGACAGGCGCTTTCACATTTTTTTTAACTCTTTATAGTTTTGCAACTTGCCTACTTCAAAATAAGTTGTTTCTAGATAAAACAAATTAGAGAATAAATAAATGCTGCAGGGGTAGGGAGAGGCTCAGCGGAGGAACAAGTGCCTAGCAGTGTATTCAGTCCATAGGGACACAGAAAATAAACCATCCTGAGAAAGGAATGATGCAGCTATATGCAGTGGCATAAAAAAAAAAAAAAAAACGGTGCAGGACCATTGTCTATATTCTGTCAATTATATTTTAAATAAATGCTGATTGGCCAGTAGCCAGGCAGGAAGTATAGGTGGGACAACCAGACAGGAAGTAGAGGTGGGTCAGTGAGAACAGGAGAATTCTGGGAAGAGGGAAGCTCCCTCTGCTGTCCTGTCCAGACACAGAAGAAGCAAGATGTGACTACACTGCTAAAAATAAGGTACTGAGCCATGTGGCTAACACAGATAAGAATAATGGGCTAATATAAGTTATAAGAGTTAATAAGAAGCCTGAGCTAATGGGCCAATCAGTTTATGATTAATGTAGACCTCTGTGTGATTTCTTTGGGACTTAATGACTGCAGGAACCGGGTAGGACAGAAACCTCAGACAACAACTAAGAAACACAACTATAAGCAAAGAAAGGGGAGACTATAGATAACCACGGCATGTGGTGTCACCCATGCCACAGAATTTGTATGTAAATAGTAAATAATTCTTAAAGCCCTAGAAAAATAAATGACTGATTCCATGCCTTAGCTTTTTGCAGTAAATGGGGAATTAGGAAGATAGTTACTGAATAATTTCTCCATTCTTTTTATTTTTCTAAGAGTGTACGCATGAATTGCATAATTAGAAATAACTTTTATAATATTCTAGAGACTGATTCAGGAAGATTGCTTAGCATTCAGGCCGGTTTGGACTAGTAGTGTAAGACCCTGCCTCACAGAAAGAAAACATTTTGGAGTAAAATGGCCCTTCAATTAACCCTGAGCAACAACATGCCCCGGTGATGTGGGAGTCCCCTCTGTGTGTTGCTTGTATTGGTTAATGAATAAAGAAACCGGCTTGATCTGATAGAGCAGAACTTAGGTAGGTGGAGAAGACAGAACTGAATTCTGGGAGGAAGAAAGCAGAGTCAGAGAGATACCATGGAGCTGTCAGAGACAGATGCTAGGAATTTTACCTGGTAAGCCACTGCCATGTGGTGATACACAGATTAATAAAAATGGGTTAAATTAAGATGTAAGAATTAGCCAATAAAAAACTAGAAATAATGGGCCAAGCAATGATTTAATTAATACAGTTTCTGTGTGGTTATTTCAGGGCTAAGCTAGCCAGGCAACAGGGACGAACAAGCAGGCCCTCCTTGCAACACCCCAGCTCCGGAGACAATTACGTTTTTCTCTAGGTGAATGAAATGCATTGGTTGACAATTTCAGACATGTAGATGATGCATCCCAACTACTTTTCCCCTCCCTTTTTCACCTCCCTCCCACCCTGTCAACATGGCTTCCCCCTTACAAAATTACCTTCCAACACTGGTGTCCTTTCGCTTTCTCTTGTGACCTCCTGTGGGAGACGAGTGGGAAAACGGGAAAGAGAGGTAGGTGTGTGTGCAAAAGCCTTGTGGAAGCCTACAGCCTTGTGATCCAACTTAAAACACATGCATTTTAAGAGAGAGCCGATTAGCCCCTTCAGCACCTTCTAGCGTCAGACAGCAGCCGGACCTGGGGAAGGCTCTGCAAAAGGTGGCCCAGGAGTTTAGACAGACCCTGGCTTCTGTCAGAAGGAGCTACTGAGAAACCTCCAGGAGTGGCAGGAGGTGACAAAAAGTTTCCCCACCTGCAGAAAAGGGCATGTTGAGGATAAAGCTGTGTGAGCTCAGGTGACAGCCGGGCTAGTATGGGCTCAGGCAGTCCCATTTAAAGGGCCAAGCCCCTCAGGCTTCCCCAGAGCCGATATTACTATGGGAGCCTGGGGACTTTTGAAAGCAAGTTCCGACCTTACTTGATCATGTCTGGAACCGTGCCTCCTGGAACATCCGAACATCCACGCCTAGCAAACACCTGCTAGCAGTCAGTGAGCTAGTCACAGGAAGCCTGGGGCAGCACAGAGGTATGCTGCGACTCCGCAGGGTCACTTAGAATTGTGAAACACAATCCAGCATGACGCTGACGTAACCTTGGAGAAGTCTGATAGTGCCAAAGAGATAAAGACGTGGCCATAACCCACACGTTCAAATAGGCAAAGTGAACAGTGTGCCCTCAGCCTGCAGCCAGAAGGTAGCCACAGGGGTCCTAGAATATTGTTCTGTGGTCCAAATGTTAGGGAACACAGTGAGCTGCAACAAAGCAGGTAGCTCGTAATGCAACACTTACCAGAAACCTTGCTATGCTGATGGCAGTTGTGAATACCCGAAGATGGTAGGATCTGACTGCAGTGTGTTCCAAGCTTCTTTGACTCCATCACACCCTACCATCCACTTTCAACAAAGGATCTGAAGACCCAGATACATAGAGACTGTTTTAGAATTTTTTTCCTGAGAGGATATGAGGAAACCCAAAATAAGAGAGCATTTCTCTCATCTACTGCCAGGGCACGGTGTGAACAGACTATCAGAGTACAGCTTGCTTCTCCTCACCCAAGAAGGCCAGAGTCACTGTCAATCAAGACAAATAGAGATCATGAGGTCCTCAACAATTCCCCTCATGGTCCCCACTTCCTTTGCCTTTCTGGTCCATGGGACACATACACAGGGGCCTCAGGACAGGTCTCGGATGGCAGAGTATTTATTCTGTAAGCACAAAGCCCTGGATTCCTGTAGTGAGGAGCTGCAGGCTGCGTTCCTGCCGCCTGGATCCTGGCCACCTGGCTAGCTTATGCCCCGAAATAACAACACACAAACTGTATTCATTTAAACACTGCCTGGCCCATTAGTTTCAGCCTCTTACTCACATCTTGATTAACCCATATCTAATAATCTGTGTAGCACCACGAAGTGGTGTCTTACCGGGAAGATTCTAGCATACGTCTATCTTGGGCCGGAGCTTCACCGCTTCTGACTCACTTCCCTTCTTCCCAGCATTCTGTTCTGTCTACTCCACCCACCTATCTAAATCTTGCCCTATCAAAAAGCCAAGGCAGTTTCTTTATTAACCAATGAGAGTCCTCCATCAGGTTCCACCCTCAGCACCACAAAAACAGGCTGTGCTGCCGAATTTGAGAGGTGGAGGCAGGAAGATCAGAAAATCAAGGTCATTCTCAGCCATAGAGCAAGTTTGAAGCCAGCCTACACTATATAAGTCTCTATCAAAAAATGAAAAGGAAATGAATACAAAGAGTCTTGGATCAAAAAAAAGAAAAAATATTAGTCCAAAACTAGAAAGAGTCATCACTCAGCCTCATGTGCCGCGGTGGCATGGACGCCATGGCACGGAATGCCACTTGATTCAGTTACACTCATCTGCAGATTGACACGTGGCTGGAATAAGCAAGGTTCTATGTCACGTCTGAGACTCTGATCTTGACAGAAGCATCTACACAAGTTGGCTGGAATCGTTCATGACAGTGAGACGGGCTGAGAGGACCAGCAGCCATGCCATGCTCACTATGGTTCCAAAACAAACCCTGGGTTACCCGGATGATCCCTGAAGGAGGCTTATGTGCCCTATGGCTCACCCAGTATTATGGCCTCCACATTTTTGTTACTCCTGTCCCTACCTCAATAGGCCTATAGGGTCAGGCTCCCAGGTGTGCCTTTGCCCAAAGGATAGACCGGCATCTGGGGTATTTCAGCTGGAGTCTATCTTCCCAGGAGTTTGGAATTTGAACGGAGCAAGGCTGAGAAGATGGTGTTGGGGGAAGGGGAGGGAGGGCTGATATCCTGGAGCTGGGAAACTGAGCTCAGCCTTGCTCTCCAGCTCTCCAGCATCTGTCCCATCTGTCTTGCTTCCTGGGCACCTGCTTTTCTCTTGATGCTTGTGTGCACCCAGCTTTCCTTCCATGGATCCCAGTGTCTGCCTCTGCTGGCACCAAGCACCTGTCCAGTGCACAGGGTCACACAGTTGCAGCCAGTTTCTACTCCACTTGCCCAGAGTCATAGAACTTAAAATCTGAAAGCAAAGGCACATTATAATCTGATGAAATCTGGTTTGTCTCTCTTTAGTTTTGTTGTCTGTGTTTTGAGAGACTTATGGCACTGTCCAGAGATCGTGGGGCAACAGAAGGAAGAAGAACAGGCTAGCTCAATGCTCCAAAGGAAGTGCCTTGTTGCCCCCACCTGGTTGTCATGGCTTGTGCCTTTTCTATGCATTTCCCAGATAACCCTGAGCTTTGGCTTGGGCTCATCCATTCAGGCTGCTCCTCACAGGAGCATAGATCAAACTTGCCTGCAGATTACTCTATCCCTGTGACTCAGAGGTTGGGCTCGCCCCACAGCGATGGGCAACCTCCTTACTGTCCCTGGCAGCTGCCCACACCCAGGCACCGAGCATGCATAGAAAGCATGTTCTGAAGGCTCTCGCGGCACTTCCTCCAGCGTTGCCAGCATTGCCAGTGTTGCCACAGATAACAAGATAGATGGAGCCCAGTCCCCCAAGTGCTCCCAGATGCTTAGACAAGAGCATGAAGAAAATGAATTGCAGGAAAACTCTTCCTTGTGGACTGAACGCTCATCTCTCCCAACCCTCTATGAGATGCTATCTGAAGGTGGGACTTTGGGGTGATTATGTTACAAACACTCATGAGCGGGGTTGGTACCTTTACAAAAAGGAACCCAAGGGATTCAGTAGTTAAGAGTACTCAGTGCTCTTACAGAAGACCCAGGTTCAGTTCCCAGGGCCTAGTACCCACACTAGACAGTTCACAATTACCTGTAACTCCAATCCCCCAAAACTGGGTGCCCTCTTCTGGCCTCCATAAGTTCTTCACACATGTGGTGCACATACACCACACACACACACACACACACACACGCGCACACGCACACGCACGTATAAAATTTAAAGCTTCTTAAAAGGGACCCCAGAGAGCCTGTCTTAGTTGCTCTTCTAGTGTTGTGAGAAGAAACTATGACCAAGTCAGCTTATAGAAGAAGGCAGTTAACTGGGTCTTGCTTACAGTTTCAGGGGTCAGTCCATGGTCATGGTGGAGGGAGGCATGGCAGCAGGCAGGCACGGAGGCACTGGAGCTGCATAACTGCAGTTAGAGCTGAGAGGTGAGTCTTATCTGCAAGCTGCAAGTCCCCCCAGAGGCAGAGAGAAAGAGAGAGAGAGAGAGAGAGAGAGAGAGAGAGAGAGAGAGAGAGAGAGAGAGAGAGAGAGAGAGACACGGAACCCAGCATGGGCTTTTGAAATCTCAAAGCCACCCCCAGGAGCACACTTCCTCCAACAAGGCCGCACCTCCTAATCCTTCCTAAACAATCCACCAAACTGGGAGCTAAGCATTCAAATTTATGAGCCTATGGGCATCATTCTCATCAAACCACCACAGAGTCCTCCCCCATACCACACTCCTCTTTCTTCCTCTACCACACAACAGGAAGAAAGCTGTAGTGTGCCAGGGGTTGGGAGGGTTGGGAGAGAGAGGTGGGGGCCTCACCTGCTGGCACCTGATCTCAGACTCACCCCCAGAATCATAAGGAAAAAATTCTGTTGTTCAAGATCACCCTGTTACACATTAACAAAAGTCCCAACCATTGCTCTCCATTTTACAGAAAGATGGGGTGAGAGAAAATAATTGAAGCAATTTTGTGAACCCAACTATCTGATCCCTAAAGCCCACACTCTTGCCAGCCAGCCCCATTCCCACCACCTTGCTTAAGATGGGGGGTGCCAAGGAGTGTTAGGGGTACCCATGTTTAGTTCCTCACAAGGGCTCAAGCTTAGGCTCTCAGGAAGGGGACACTTGAACTTCAAGCTTGAGGACAAATATGGACGTTGTTAGCAAAGCAAGATAAGCTAGCCTATGTTCATTCTACACTGCTTCGGGCTCTGCTATGGGTTGACACAAACCCCTTTCTCCAGAAAGCTTGCATCTTAGGGCAAGGACAGACATCAAAAGTCATGAAGTTACTACAGACTACCTATGCTCCAAAAAGAAGGGAGGCAGAATGCCAGAATGAAAGCAGATTTTAGGACACAGGTGTCCCATGAGGAGGGACCTTTTGCTTGAGCCCAAATGCTGAGGGGAAGTGGTGTTGGGGTTTAACAGAGAGGGTGCTCCAAACCAGGACAGCATAAGCTGGAGAGGGCATCCTGTGTGCATGGGACTAAGGCACAAGAATGTCTAGAAAAACAACAGGAGATGCGTGCCTCAGGGAAACAGATGACAGAGGCTAACATCAGAGGTTATGGGGGCTTTTGAATTGAGCGAGGAGGGGAAGCCACTTCTTGCTTCAGTGAGAAGTTCCCAATGGGCTTTCGGCTTGGAAATGAAAATTCAATAGAATTTACCCTCTAAAAATAGACCTTGTTTCCTTCATCTGTAAAAAAGGTCTACAAAATGCTACTGCCCTGCCTAAGAGCAGAGCAGACTGACAGAGCTCCTACAAGCAAGCAGCCGGCTCACCTGGAGTATCAGGTCCCTTGAGCATGCAATGCTCTCGGGAGCTTCGAGAATCTGCATTACTAACAAGTTACTGGGACAGAATGCTGCTGGCTGTTGTGTCCAGTATCTCCATCTTGAGAACCCTTGGGTTAGGGAGAACAGGGAGAATGGGAGATATCAGTGGGATGCTATTACAGAAGTTAAGAATTGAGGGAGTTAAATGGTATTAGTCAGACTGGGGAAAAAAGAGGGGTGTCCAGAATAGAATCCAGGAGCCTCATATTATTTATCCCTGGGAAATGCATACATTCCACAACTCCTGGGTGATGCCTGAAACCACAGCTAAATATATCCGAACTGCTTTTCCTAGACTTACATACACACCTAAAGTTACACACAACCTAAATAAACTAAGGTTGAATTTTTAAATTGGGTTCAGAGAAAGAATATCAATAACAACTAATACAATAGAACTATCTAGCAATAAACCATAATAAAAGTTATTCAAAACTTATGAATCCTTGATTTCTGAGACTTCTTGCTTAGTAGCTTGAGACCTTAGTTGGCCACAGGTAAACAAATCCCCATAAAGGTGGAATGGATAGAGCCAGCAGTGAGGATGACCCTGGGAAAGAGAAGCAACGAGCAGGACATTCCAGGTCTCTAGGTTGAACCACTTGGCAGTGATGGTGGCATCCACTGAAGTGTATAAGGGCCCAAGAGGGCAGAGTCAGAGTGCCAGGATTGGGCCTGAATGGACCAACCCATACTCCTCTGACACCCAGGTGAGCAGGTGAGCAGGTGAGCAGAGGCCGCATGAAGATGCTGCTCCTGATCCATCCTTACATCCCAGCCCATACTAACATACACCAAATGTTTAGAGGATGCTGATGCAGACTGGGGCATAAGGGAAGGTTCAGAACCACATGCATTGGGATGTAGTGATGCTGCTGCGGAGGGAGGCTGAGCTGGACTGCTGAAGGAGCCACACCACAGCTCCATCACAGCCTCACCACTGCCAGGGAGAGGGATGCAGAGGGCAAGGGGGCAAGGCTGGGCAGCACGGACAGGACCATCCAGTTCCCAGCAGGGTTTCGGTGCAAAGGTCAGAAGTCTACGGCTTGAGATGGAAAGGCTTGCACATGAGCTAAATCAGTATGAAGACCAGAGGAATCTGCTTAACTTATAAAATAAATTGCAGGAAAATTCATGCTATGCAATTTGGGGAGATGAGGAGAGCAGATTGGGAACCTGGGGAAAAGGGGTCAGAGGTCAAAACAAGGAAACAATTTTACCAAAACTGATGACCCGCTATGAGGAGAGAAAGGACACCTCCGGGTCGTGACCTCCAAGCACAGCCCAGCCTTGGTCCTTGCCACGTTCGAGAACGGCAAAAAGGACCCTCATCTCCCCACTTACCGGGTTGTAAATTAGAAGGCTGTAATTCCAGCTGGGGGTTCTGGTGACATCATAAACCACAGGCCCACAGCTCAACTCACCAGAAGCTCCAGATGGAATTACAGCCTTTTTTCCCTAATCCAGGCAGCTCTGGTCACTGCCATTTTTTTTCATGATATAATAGAACTGAGCAATATTTTAACTATTTGTATGGGGTCTTTCTTGTCCAGTCCTCTGGGACCTTCTCTCCAATCCCACTCCGAGAATGTCTTCCTCTTGGTGGCATATCTGCAGCCTCCCCGGCCCCCAAGGTGGTCCTTTCTAAAGGCTGCCCCTCCGTCCTCCTTCCTTCTGCTCTTCCATCTCCTCTCAGGGGCTAGCAGCACTCTGACCTCTACCTTAAATTTTTGTTTTTCAAGAGAAATCCTGTCTCATCTGCATCAAGACTATGTCTTGGAATAAAGCCCACAGTGGCATGAAAATGAAATCATGCTTTGGGGGACCTGGAGAGGTCCACAGTTTGGTGGCTTCTTCCTGAAAGCAAACCGCTATTCACAGCACACACGCCTGGTGTGGATCCTCATTTTTATAAACAGCTTTACCAAACGCCAGCACACCTGGGTAGCACTTCACTTTGTCTCCAGCCTTCAGCTGCTGCTTCGTTCCTGTGGGGAACCCCCAAGGGAGAAAACCATGGAGTAGTAACAAAACAGCTGTCATTTGATGGGAGCCTCCTGTCTCAGATACTTAAACTATCCTCATCCCTTTCACAGAGACATGAAACCCATGGAGGACAGGAATGAAGGCTCAGTGGTGTGGAGCATGTTACCCAAAGTCCTTGTGGTGGTTTGAGTGAAAACAGCCCTCAGGGGCTCATATGCTTGAATACTTGATCCTTAGTGGAACTGTTTGGTAAGGATTCGGAGGTATGACATTATTGGAGGGGGTGTGTCACTGGGGGCAGACTTTAAGGTTTCAAAATACTCAGGCCATACCCCCTTTCTCTCCTCCCTCCCTCCCTCCAACTTTCCAGTCAGGATGTGAGCTCTCAGCTGTTCCTGTTACCAGGCCTTTGCCCTGCTGTCATGGACTCTAACCCTCCAAACCCATTGGCTCAAATTAAACTATTTCTCTCATAGGTTACCTGGGTCATGACATTCTGTCACAGTGACCAAAACTATCCTGGATGCCCCACATCCCTTATTTACAGCTCTATTTTCCACTGTTTCAGAGACCTGGAGTCAACCGCTATCTGAAACGGAAAATTCCCAAAACTAAGAATTCACAAGTTTTTAATTGTTCCACTCTGAGTAGAGCAATGACGACTCAGGCTGTCCTGTTCTGCCCCACTGGACACGAATCTTCCTGAAGTCCAGCATTCCCACGCTGTCTATGCTACCCACCCAGGAGTCACTTAGCAGCTGCCTCGGGTAGCAGATCCACTGCCACAGGGTGATATGGTCCCCGTGTGACACTCGGTGTCATTTGTCTCATCCTGTGGGCACGGCATCACCTCACATCATCATGTAAAGGGTGAAGAAGGTACGGCAGAAAGACTACCTGCACATCCAGTGTTTGCTACAGCATGTTGCCATTGCTCTCTTACTGTCTGCTGACAATAGCCTACCGTCTGCCTAACTTGTAAATTAAAGCTTAAGTGTACATATATAGAAAAAGACAATATATATATATATAGGGTATGGTGGGTTTAAGATATAAGTCAGGAAGTTTTGGAAGGTAAATCCCTTGAACAAGACACAAGTAAAGACCCTGGACTCAACTCCCATCTAACTCCAGGTTACAGCCAGGTTCCCAGTGCTCTACCCCTGAGTTAAAATATTTTGAGACTCAATGTTGGTGGCTGATGTTCAAGCAACACGTTGTTAGTTTTGCTCTCTTCTATTTGCTTTTTTTCACAAAATTTAAAATTCCACACAATTTTACAGAAACACCCCAATTTTCTTTGTAAAGTATAAGTTAAATGATTGTGTAATGAAATAGTTATTTCATAAAGAATTGTGATTTCCCCTAATAAGAATTTATACTAAAGAACTGCACACACAGTGATGAACTCTGCAGAAGGGAAGAATGCCTGCGGCTCCTTCCCTGAAGGGTCATTCCCCAGTCTCAGCGTTTGAGATGGCAGCTTACAGGCAAGCATATGCACGGTGGTATCTGCTCGCACTGTGTGCGACATGCAGCCTGAACCACAAGCATCTTAGAGATGTCCACCAACCGCGATGGCAAGATGAAGGAAGGAGAACTGTTGCTTCGGGGACAAAAGATTTGAGGTCACTATAAAATACAATGATTTTGCAGTTTCCCAGAGGGCTTCTTCAGTACAAGAACTTTCTGAAAGGAGAACCCATTTGATGTTCAAGCACTGCCCGCAAATTCAGGGGCGACAGCCATCCTGGAGGGAGCAACCTCAGTTATACCTGCTGCAGACATACACTTCCTTGTGCAATGCCACACATATGATGCAAGGAAGGGTAAGAGGCACGAGGCAGTGGCCTGATTTTCTTCCTCTGGCATCAAGGACAGTAAACAACATCATTCTGGACAATGGGCAAACACTGTCCGCATGTGTTCTGCGTGGTCAGAGCAGAAGAGGACACCTCGCTGAATCAGCAGGCGAGGCACCTTGCTTCTCCCACTCCAAAGTGAGTTGGCAGAATGGTTTGGTAAGAGAGAACAATTTATTCATTCCCAACATCAAACATTTAATTTCCAGATTAATCCCGTGTCATGGCACTGCAGGATGGAAAATCAGCCTCATCTTTCTAAGCATGTAGGAGCAAACTTGAGAACATCCTGTGAGTTTTCTTTTCTACAGTTTGCGTTTGTGTGTGTGCATGCTCACATGCAGCTGCGCGTGCCCCTGCGTGTGCTGTCGGAGTCCAGAGAGCCCATGTCCTCTTCTCTCCCTCTCTACCTTATTCCCTGGAGACAGGGTCTCTCGAGTTTGCACCCTCATCAATGAGGGGTTACAAGTTCCCACAGCCATGCCCAGCTTAGTCCTTGCTGGGGACCTGAACTTGGATCCTCATGTTTGTACAGCTCTTAACCGCTAAGTCATCTCCCTAACCCCCATAGGGTTTCCTTCACTGAGCAAGTGGCCAGGACTGATCCGATTGTGCAAAGCCTGTGCTGCCCAGCTGCAAAGAAAGCACCTGCACTTCCTGTCCTAGGCCTAAAACCGCTGCTGCTGAAGCCGTGTCTCAGGCCCAAAGTGGCTGCAGCATCTTCAGCAAGTTTTATCACTGCACGTGTCTCCGCTTCCTTTTCTATAAGACGAGAAGCCTGTTTGTGAGGCTTGTGTCATTTAAATGAATATACAGAAGGTGAATGCATTTATTTTCAAAAAAAAATCACAGGTATCAAGGGCCCTTCCCCTCTGCCACTGTGCTTGGATTGGCTAGAATTACTATCGACTATTTAAAAAATCTTACTCTAATTAGACTAGTCAGTTTCTAATCATCGTGGCAAATACCTGAAGGGGAAAGGCTCAAAGGGAAAGGGCTCGTGTTGGCCTGTGGCCTCAGAGACTTTAGTCCACCCTGGCAGGGAGGGTTCCTGAGGGCAGGAGGTAGGAGAGAAAGAGAGAGAGAGTGGGGAGGGAGGGACGGAGGGAGAGAATGTGTGCATTAGTGGGATCTCTCCTTTCCCCCTTTTATTCTACCCAGGCCCTTTGCCCATGGAGTGGTGTGAGCCTCATTCAAGCTGGCTCTTCTCTCTAAGTGTCTGAGAGACACACCCAGAGGGTTGTACCATATCCTAGGTGCATCATAACAACCCAGAGAAATGGTTACACAGGCTTAACCCGCACAACTGAAAACCAGCCTGAGGCACAGCTGGATCCCAGGACTCCACCGATGTTTGGGTCTGATTTCCTGCTCCCTGCTCAGCTTCCTTCTCAAACAAGCAGGCCCCTTGTGGCAGCAAGATGGCTGCAATAACACATATTCCCCTGGGCTCGAGTCTGGTAGGAAGTGACATACCATAGATCTCAGTAGGACCACGCAAATGAAGAGCTCAACCGAACCACAGTAGCAAGAGGTGCCTGCCCTTTCCCTCCCTACGGACAAGGCTGGCAGTTTTTATATGTTCCCTGGCATTTATCACTTTATGGGGTGTTCTTATTCCTCAAGAGGTTTCATATTGGTTGTTCACAAAATGACAAGAGGGTATGATTTCTTCCTGGGAACTGATCTACCTGAAGGGATGTTTGTGGGTCTCTGAAGTTAGACATGCCTCCTCCCTCCTGGCTCAACTCTTTCTGCTGGGAGCTCTCACCACGTGGGGGCACTCCCAATGTACCCAAACCATGATGATGATAAGCCTCTGTCCCTCGTATTTACCACATCCCACCTGACGACACAGCTTCTGGGGTTCAGTGTCCCCTCACAGCACGATGGGCAAAGCCTGGCTTCCTTCTCCGCAGCTCCTTTGGCATCATGTTGGATAAGTTTCTGGTCTTTCCTATAAAGCATGCCTCATTAGCCACTTACCCTCGCATCTGTCAAAATATCAAACTGATTCCCTGTCCTGTACTCTCATGAGTGCCAAATGGCACCGAGGACTGAGCTGTCAGTATTGAACTGACAACCAGGAATTCTCTCACCAGCTTCCTCAGTGCTATGGCTTGGGCTCACCCCTCAGGCTGGGCTTGGCCCAGCTCAAACCATGTCTCTTTAACAAACTGAATCAAATCTCACCTGATGTTCCAACCGTGCCTTTTCTGCTATCGCAGCAACACACTACAGAACAGGCAATATATAAAGAAAAAAATATCACTCAGAATTCTGGAGGCTTGGAAGTCCAAGCGCATGGTGCCAGCCATTGGTGAGAGGCATCACAGAGCCCATGGCGGGAGTGCATGAGACAGGAGCACAGGGACCCAAATCATCATGCTGTCAAGATCTAGTCCTGCAGCATTTTTAACGAGAAGGCTTTGCTTCTTGCCAATGTGACGCATCCTTGCAGGTAGACAACGCACTGTTACCCAAGCTAAGAGAGCATTCCCGATTTGGGAGTGCTGTACAGTGGGAGCATTCCTAGCTTCTTATTTACCCCCACTCAGACCATCCCTCCTCCCTGGTTCTTCTCCTTCACCCCACCTTGTCACAGAGTCACCGTGCCCTTCCTCAAGCCTATAGTCAGGAGATACAGTCAGTGAGCCAGCATTTCCAGCTTAAGTATTTGCTACACTCCATTTCCAATCACTGTTTTACAGTGTTCACCTGATGCTGAAAGACGTTAGCTGTCACACGGTAAGCCTTGTTAACCTGCCAGCAGCCTCATCCCGGGGTCTACCAAGGGTATCGATCACATTTGAGAAGCCCCATGTGATGACTGGTCTGCACCAACTACCATGACAGTCACAGGCTCTGAAGTCCATGGTCTCTGGAGGTCTTACTTGTGGCTTAACGATGGCCCTGATCGACCCCAGACAGTCTTAATGATTGATTCGGGAATGTGGAATGAGGCAATCGGCGTATCGCATTGCCTGAGAAAGCTATCAGTTCAGCGTACAGACTGGCCTACGCTGACCCACCTGGAAGGAGGCTGCTCAGTGTACGGTGCCTTCTCCTTCCCTGGACAGGACAAGCATGCAGACCCATTTGCTGCAGGTGTCTACGAGACACCTGAAAGAAGCTAACCCAAAGTAAGTTAACATTGGAAGCAAGGTGAGGCCAGAGAAGGACAGAGAAAGACTGAGGGTAACCTGGTCATGCCACACCTGAAGGCATCCCATGAGCTTCCCGCTGTGTGAGACACTTCATCTTCCGATTGTCCAAATCGCCTTGCTGAGGGTTAAGTTAGAGGACTGCCGTGGGACATCCTCTTTCTATGTAAGAACTTGCTGTGAGCAAGCGTTTCCCATGCTGTTCTAAAACACAAAGCCCCCTTGGAGGCAAGGACAGGTGACCTGAGGAAAGGCTGGGGAGATACGTCAGTAGTTATGAACACTGGCTGCTCTCTCAGAGTACCTGAGTTCAATTCCCAGCACCTGCTTGGCAGCTCTCACCCATCTGTAACTCCAGTTACAAGGGATCTGACATCCTTGTCTGGCCCCCACAGGCACCAGGCACACAGTAATGCACCAACATACATGGAGACAAACACATATACATATAAAAATAATTAAATAATAAATTTTTATGAATGCTGCCTAGACAGGTGTTTTCAAGTTCTCAGAGTCTTGTTCAGAAAATTGAAGAAGCGCACAGACTGCTAAATCCCAAGGAAACTTTATTCAGAAGCAAAGGCATGGTAGAGATCAGACACACTGCAAGCAAACATACTCAAGGGCCCTTGTTACTGCTAGGGTTGTCCCAGGATGGCGTTCAGGAGGAGGAGCTGGTTGCTAAAGGGCTTCAGGTGGATAGTTCTCTGTTTTGATTGACAGGCTCGAATTATATAAGCCCTTACTTGCTGCACCTGTCCCTTCCCATGATGCATCTGATTTTAATCATACGCATTCCTAATTATACGTAGGCATGAGATGATAAATAGGGATTTTCTTCCCTAAACAGTTATTCAGAAGACAAAGTTTACCTTAAAAACACATGTACCCCAAACTAGCTCAAGTCAGATCAACCCGTTGCCTCCTGTATCAGAATATATTCTAGAATATATTTGAGCAGAAACTGATCACAGAGCGGAGTTCTTAAAGGTTGCTAGGGAAGGAGACACTCAGGTCGTGTCTGAAATGATAAGTGCATGCAGCCTGATACAGGGGAGGGCTCTGGGTTGCTAGGTGCCTTGTTAGGAGAGGGCGTGCACACAGCCCAAGCCAGGCGAAGTCCCAGGCTGATAAGCAATCCCTATGCTCGCCTGCAGCACAGGAATGTGCTTTCTTCTCACGGCATTAGGAAGTCATGGGCAATGAGATGTTGCAGATCCCAGCAGAGCTGCAATAGAAAGGAGCATGAAATACCAGCCTGCTCCTCTCCCAGGATCACAGCTCCTCTGAGAAGCACCACAGCCTGGGGGTAAGACTTGCTCTGGAGCCAGGCTCTAGGGTGGGTCTTGATTCTGTCCTTGCCACTCCCTGCTGGTTCTCTTTGGAGACATTACTTGATCTCCGAAGGTTACCTTTACTGAATGCCATCTCTGATGTCCTGTGTGCCAGGCACTACTGTGGTGCTTTCTGTGTCTCAGCTCACTTCATCCCCAGATCCCATTTTATTCCTGGGACCTTGGGCTTGGAGAGATGAGTAACACACCAGGTCCCAAAGCGGCAAATCAGGTGGACTGGGATTTGAACCCACACCAAGAGATGTCAGATCTACCTGGCCACCCCAACCACCAACGCCACACTCCCTTAGCTTGGTGGAGGAGGACATGGCAGACCACATCCAGGAAGGAAGCTGGGGGTGAGTGTCAGGGATCGATGCCCAAGCCCCTACTCCCCTACTTTTCACTCACTGCCACGCACGTCCCCAGAGCCATGGAGACACAATTCGGATTTCCATTACAAAATGAGCACTTCCGAGCAGGGAAGGCAGGGCACTGAGCAGGGAAGGCAGGGCACTGAGCAGGGAAGGCAGGGCACTTGCCCAGTCCTGCCGCCTTTTGGCTCTCTATCTTCTCCGCCTTCCTACTGCTGTGGACCCTTTAATACAGCTCCTCATGTTGCGGTCACCCCAACCACAAAATTATTTCGTTGCTACTTCACAACTGTACCTGTTATGAATCATAATATAAATATCTGATTGCGACACCCCCAAAGGGGTCACAAAGACTGAGAAACGCTGCTCTAGACACTCCTGCACTCTAGAGGCCTGGATGCAGGAAATACCAGGGAAGCTGAGACCAAACTCCTCCAGAGAGGACCTGGGGTCCCCCATGCCTCTCGTGCACCTAGTCACATCTGGCTCCCACAGTCTGCCAACCCTTGCTCTAGATCAACAGAGCGACTCCCATACTGATGGGGAGCCCCCGCTAGGGCTCTCTCTCCAGTTGGAAGCACTTAGCTCCACCTCAACAAGAAGAGGAATGGCAAAGTCTGTCTATTTCATCTGCTGCCAAGAGCAGAGGAGGCCCAGGTGAGAGGGCCGTGGATGCTGTGGTCATGAGGCCAGCAGCAACTTCTAATTCCTTCTCTTATTTTAATGCCAATGAAAAAATGGAAAGAAAAGACCCCTGGCTTTGCGTGCGGCAATGGGAAAGGTACGGCCTCTGAGGGCTCATGAGTCTTCAAGCTCTTACCAGCTGCGACACTCAGAATGTTCATTCTTCAAAATTCATATAAGGTTTTTGCTTTTTAAAATTAAATTTAGTATACAAAATAATCCTTTCATGCAACATTTTCAGATAGATAACATATCATTGAGTAAATATTGTTAAATATAGATACTAAACACAGATGGAGCCATATGCCAAAATTCTGATCCCTAGAAAACGGTACTCAGAGGTGCCTCCAGAAGGCACTCACAGTTAGGGTTCCTGTCCCTACCAAGGGACCTAGGGAGCTGGCTCGCCCCTTCTGGGCAAGAAGCCATCTGCATTCATTTCTTGCTGCTGTGGCAAAAGAACTTGATGACGGTAATTTAGGAAAGGAAGGGCTTATCTTGGCTCACAATTTAAAGCTACAGATACTCATGACAACAGGAGTTTAAGGCCACTGGTTACCTTTCATCCGTGGTCAGAGAGAGAGGTGGGGGATGCTGGTGCCCGCTCCACTTTCTCTTTTCTATCCAGTCCAAGATCCCATCCTGCGGAATGGGGCCATCTACGTCATGATGAGTCTACACACCTCTATCAACCCAAGCTAAAGCTCAAAGATTTGTCTCCAAGATGATCCCAGATCCTGCCCGGTCATACAAACCATCTCACCATCTGTGGCAGAAAGTGAGTCCTTCCCATTCACTGGGTGTGTCGGCTCCTTGGTCTTCCCATTCACTGGGTGTGTTGGCTCCTTGGTCCTCCCATTCACTGGGTGTGTCGGCTCCTTGGTCCCAGACTTCCATCCTCCAGTATGTGAAAACTACCTTCTGTGGCTCCTAACGTGTCTGGCTTATGCTCTGTCATGACAGCAGCCTCAGCTAGCACCTAGGTGACACTAGCAATGACCTTGGCTTTGAAGTCAGCCTGTCCATCTGAAAACACAGAGATGTAATACCAGGCCATGCTGGTGAGGCCTTCTTGCTGTGAACACCCCCTCCGTTTCAGCAATGACCCCTACGCTTCTCTCCTCAGGAAGCACACTGTTGCATCCAGCTGTAGCGGGTCCTCCGTCAAGGATCCCTGGGCTCACTTTGCCAGCACTGCACCAAAGCCCAAGCCTCATGGCAGCCTCTGCAGTGAGTCTAAACCCTGCCTGGAGTGGAGATAGCATGGTTAGGGCTCCTGCTGGACAGCTGTTGGTCCTGTAGATGAGCCCTGGAACTGTGCTGATTTCTTTTGCGAAGTGAGGTCCCTCCCTCCTTCCTCCATGTCTAGGAGTCCTCCCTGGAGACTTCTGCCATCACCCTCTTACAACCCAAGAGCTCCATGCAAACACTGATGTCATAGCTGTAACACAATACACGGAGTAACACACGGCGCTCTGAGGCCTGTCCTTCCGCCTCCAGCATTTCCCCCACATCCCTGCATTTTCCCCTGCCCTCTATCAAAGGAAATGCCACAACTCACCTAATCATAAATCCGAGTTCCAGCCACTAGCTCCTCCTTCCAACACACAGAGCATCAGACTCCATTTCCCCCAGTGGGTGGGTGGGGCTTAACTCTAGCCTGAGCATTAGAAATGAAAGTGGCATCTGCCATTCAATTGTACTTCTCTACCCGGATGCTGAGGAACACTCTGGAGACAGCGGCTTAACTCTATAACCTGGGTACCATTCCAATGCCCGCCTGAGCTGGACACGGGGTGTAGGTGGAAAAGGGAACTTGTGATGAAAAGCACTGGGGTTTGGTGATTGTGGCTGCAACAACACCTAGCCTAACTCGACTGACACATACGATCTCATTTCGTCCACATTTCTCCGTAGGGCTTTGCAGTTGGGAGCCTGCGATCTGTGTCTGCCAAATGTGTTATTTCCCTGTCCAAACCTACAAGCACCTGGACCCACCACAGACCCGTACTGCGGTACAGAAAGTGCTAAAAGTCCATTCACACCTTCCTTGCTTCTTCCGGAACTGACTCAACTGCTGAGTGGAACCCATGTCACCTTCTCCCGACCCTCTTCAACTGCCCACACTTTCCAGCCAGGTCTGGTTCCCAGTCACCTTCCTGTAAGACATTTCATTTTTAAAGTCCTGTACAGCATGCTTATTGCTCCGGGGTCAAATGCCTTCCCCGCTCACAAGCTCGGTGGCAATTCCTAACGGGTGATGACGTCATCTCTACCTAGACCATCAACCATGCACCACTGCTAAAGGGCCTGTGTGCACTGCAGGATACAGCGCATTAGAGCTAAGAAACACAGCTCGGATCACAGTCCTGCTAGCATGTTAGTTAGGCCTTCTCCGAGGGGGAATGAAATAAACCCAACTCAAACAACTTATAAAAGAAATAGAAAATAAAAGGCAGCCGGGCAGTGGTGGCGCATGCCTTTAATCCCAGCACTCGGGAGGCAGAGGCAGACGGATCTCTGTGAGTTCGAGGCCAGCCTGGTCTACAAGAGCTAGTTCCAGGACAGGCTCTAAAAAAGCTGCAGAGAAACCCTGTCTCGAAAAACCAAAAAAAAAAAAAGAAAAGAAAAAAAAGAAAAAGAAAAAAAAAGGCTCCCCAAAACATCTCAAAAAAGGTGAAGAGGCTGAACAGATGGCTTGGCAGTTAAGAGCACATAAAGCTCCTCCAGAGGACGTGAGTTCAATTCCCAGCACCCACGCTGGGTTGATCAGAACCACGTGCAAGTCCTGTGACGCTCCTCTTCCAGCCTCCAAGAGCAATGCACTCATGTACACAAACCCACACTCAGACGCACAGGTATATACATATTTAAAAATAAGATTAAAACCTTTCTTTAAAAAACAGCTGAGAGACCATATCCCTCCACAAGCCCCCGCTACCTCTGTGCTGGCTCTATTCTGAAGTCAGCAGAGGTGGCTGGAAGTCTAGGCTGACAGTCTGCTTATAGCCCAGCAGTGGCAGAAGAGAGGAGACAACCCTCCACCCTCCAGCCATTCCGTTAAAGTCACAAAATCGCTGAGTACTGTGGTGAACTCCTATAATCCCGTGTCTTGAGAGGCTGAGGCAAGAGGATCATGAGTTCAAGGCCAGCCTGAGTCATGTAGCAAAACCTTCAAAACGACGAAAAAAAAAAAGGAAGTAACAAAATGGAATTGCTAGGCACTGAGCAGGACAGGCACCTTTAGTGGCAAACTCCTACATGTACGGGGGGAGGGGGGCTGCTGCTCCTTTTAGAGACTGCTGATATACTGCCATAGTGGTTATTTGTTTCTGATAACACTCTTTGGAGACTAGAAGGAAATAGACTCTTTTAGGAGACCTGAGCACCTATGAAAATTGTGGTCACTCTGATAGTAACTGATCTATGCAGAAGTATCTGTGTCTACTGTCTGTCCTTTCTGAACATGTGTTTAATAATCCTGAACTCTGAGCATGCTCAGAAATGCACACCCAGCAATGTGTCTGCCCTGTGTGTGTTCCTACATGACAGGCTCCATGTCCGGGGAGAGCACTGCTTCCTTGATCAAGCATGGGGGATTTCGATTGATGGACAGCTGACATTAGACTAGGGGGCCCTGGGTTTCCGAGAGGACTCCTGCAATCACAAGAGTCCTAAAGAGTGGAAGAGGCTGACAGAAAATGGGACCCGAGTAACATGATGTTCACGAGAACTGATTCCCCCAATGTGCTGGCCTTGACGATTTAAGAAAATGCCCAGAAGCCAAGCAATGCAGCTGTTTCTAGACCTTGAAAACTCAAGGAAGCAGGCTGTCCCCTGGAGCCTCAGAGAGGTGCACAACCTTGCTGACACCTCCATTTCAATCCTGTGAGACTCGTGTAGGGTTTCTAACCTAGAGAAACGTAATTGACACTCTATTAAAGCACGTCTTAAAGTAATCAGTTATAGATGCTGAAGTAAGCTAACAGCTGCCTAGTTAGGATGCATCTGAATCAAAAATAAATAAATAATAATAAGAAATAGGAAGGCCTTTGATGGCCAGGGATTTATTTTACTGATGACCAGAGATTTATTTTATCAGTATGGCAGAGATGTTGAGTTCTGGGAGGGGGCATGGCCTCAGTCAAGACATTCGATCTGAGAACCTGACTAACTTCCCTCCAGAAAACCCAGGGGTTTTACCAGAAAGGAAAGTAGACTTGTGTAGTGAACACATACCCAGAAACATAGCTGAACACGTTCATCTTTCTACATGGCCACAATTTATTGAACCATGGTGAGTTCACAGGGTTCAGGAGTTCCGGTGACAACCATCCGCTATATGGCCCACCTCCCTTAGTAACCTGGCCTAGGCAAATGTGGCTTCTTTCATTCCCAGCCTAGTGACTAATATCAACTATCATATCATAGTAAATATACCCATATATCTATATGCATATGGAGATTGGAGAATGAACATGAATGAGTGAAGGAGGCTGTAGCAGAGTTCCAGAAGCTTTGGAAGAGGCCTGTAAGGATAAGAGAACGAGCCAGACCAGAGCAGCTCCTGGAGCCACTGCAGTCAGGCTGGAGGGTGATGCTGCAGAGTTCAGCTGTGAGGTGAAAGGTTAAACAGGCCAGAGGCAGGAAAGACATCAGGAGCAGGAGACAGCAGGTTCAGAGGCACAAACATGAATAGACAGGCAACCAAGCAGGCTGCATCAGTGGGCCACAGGGGCGCTGAGCCACATCACACCTTCAGGAATAGTGGAGGACACCTTGGTCCTTGACACGCACACACCCAGTATCAGTATCTACCACAATAGGCGGATGTGCGGCTGTGCCATCACAGCGTTAAGTGTCTATTACTTTGCGGGGTCTGGGTGTATAGGGTTACCAGCTCTTGGACCTACCTTCCTGATACAATTTTAATGTACCCTTGTGCCTCACCCCAATAAACTTATAAGCTGGCTCCATTTCTAATCCCAGGAATAAATCATGTATCAGTCTGTGCTGGATGGTGGAGCCTGACAGATGGAGCCATTTCTAGGTCCACCCAGGAGCTGCAATCACCCTCTACCCTCAAAATAGAGTCAAAGACTGGTCAGAAAGTTGAGTGTCCCAGCACAGGGCACCACCTGGAAAACCACCGTTATACACAATCTGGAGTAACATGAAGTAGGGCAGAGCCTGGTGAGACAACTTATGGGAGAAACAGAGACAACTCTGGGCCATCCCAGCTGCCAGTCTTCTGTCCCCAGCCTCAGCAAGTCTAAGGCAAACTTGTGGTCAAACGCACACTGTAGCTGCAAGCCGTCCATAATGCTCTGCCATTCCAATGTATTCCAGGGGCTGGAGAGATGGCTGAGCAATTAAGAACAATTGCTGCTCTTACAGAGGACCTGGGTTTGATTCCCAGAACTACATGTTGGCTCAGAACTACCAGTAACTCCAGTTTCAGGGGATCTGATGTTTTTTCCTCACCTCCTCAGACACCAAGCACAGACATGATGTATGTACATGCCTGCGCAGACATGATGTGTGTATATGCATGCACAGACATGATGTGTGTACATGCATGCACAAACATGATTAATGTACATGCATGCGCAGACATGATGAATGCACATGCATGCACAAACATGATGTATGTACACATGCATGCAGGCAAAACACTCACATATAAAATAGAAATGACTAAATATAAGAAGGAGGAGAGGCAAAATTCCAGCATCAGAATTTGATTCTTTTTACAATAAGATTCTGGGGACAGACGACCCTGTAAATTTTTGGTGAGGGATTACATAAATGCAAACAATATTCAAGCACACGGTCTATGCTTTCATTGCGATTATAACCTAAATCTAGTTACACTGAAGGAAGATTTGTTTGCAGCTAAATGGACAGCAAGTGTTAGTTTTGACTTGAGCTTCCCTGATCCTCACGACACCTACCAAACAGGAATCCACACGCTGCCTTCTTGACCTTCTCTTCTATGAAATACCTGTTTGTGTCCTTCGTCCGTTTTCCTTTTTTCCACTCATAAGAGTGTGGTTTCTTCCATGTTCTTAAAGTTTTTATTGTTCTATGCTTTGTAAGTGTAATTAAAACGAGTAAGTTAGTTCCACTTATTGAAGGTACCGTTAAACAGTTGGGGGATTTTTGTATTGCTATTTATGAGTTCTGTGTTTGTTTTAAATTTGATAAGACACTCCTATCTACAGTGGCTTTACTTCAAGGGTTTAAGGTATCAACGACCTTCAGACAAAGACCTTCTAGAGTTCAAAATCCTCCATGCCACACGACAATCACAGGCCTGTGCCCAAACTACAGAACTCATAGAAACAGTAGAACCCAGGCTGGCTAACGCACACCACCCATCATCCTCCGAGACTCCAAAAGGTTACAGCTGTCACTGTGCCATCCAAGAAGGAAACACCCTGACAATGTACACAAATGCCAGCTGAGTTTAGAGAGTGTTCCTTGCCCTCTAGAAGCCCAATGTTTTCAGGCAGACAATCAATCACCTTGTTCAGCTTTGAGGGCCATTTGTCCTCTCCACACCTGCTCAGTTTGATTGCTGCCAATGGATCTGAATTATTCCCACACATACACACACACATGGGCCCACATGCTGCAGACTTGGTCCCAGCTTGGAGCCAATAAGAAGTGGTAGACACTTTAAGAGGCAAGGCCTAGTGGGAGGTCTTTAGGTCATTGGGCGAGTGAAGGTGACCGCTAGCCCTTCTTTTTTTTTTCTTTTGTTCCTTGGTCACAAAGTGAGTGGTTTCCCTCCACCACACACTGCGGCCATGATATCCTATCTCACCACGGGCCCAGAAAGAACAGCCCAGGAAATGGAACCTCAAAACAGTGAGCCAAAGTAACCTTTTTTTTTCTCTTCGTAAGCTGATCATCTCAGGTATTTTGTTACTGTAGTGGAAATCTGACTAACGCACCCGCCATTTTGTGACTCAAAGGAGTAACAGATAGTACTTCAATAAATGAGTGTGGCTGCATTCCAATAAAACTTTATGGAGATAGGAAGCTGAAAGGACTTCGACCCAAGGGCTTTGCTTGTGAATCTTTAGTCTAGTCAAATGGTAAAGCAAGTCTGTGCACTGACTGCAGCGTCTTCTAACTGACAAACTCAGGGTATGGTCACGATAAGCACTTTCAAGTGGCCACAGTACTCACTAGTCCCTATTTTCTCATGCTGTGCCATGCCCCCTTTCACCCTTACCGTGATGACTCCAGGTGACAACTATGTGACCCGCTTGCTTCTTTGTGGCATCTCTGAGATGGTTTGTGTATAAATTTCTTTAACCAATACGACACAATAAACCTGCTGGATCTACTTTGGGCTACAGACATATGCTCACTCACCAGCTAAATTTAGCACCTCTCTTTCGGCTTTGGTTTTCTAGGCACGCAGGTCTGAGGAGCCCTATGTGACTCCTTTCTCAGGAGTGATCAGCAGTGGTCCTTACTGACAAGCTGTGTGGTAACCTAACCCCTACATTCTGCTGACGAGCCACACTCCCGCGGTCTATGAGCTCAGTGGAATCCCTCAATAGAACTATACCCTGTTATTGAGTCTTGAACCATCTATTATCATGAATACTAAGCCAATTCAAATGGCCCATCCCCTCTGCCTTAACATCAGACAAAGCCTTGAGCAATCACCCTTCTTTTCAAAGAATGTGTCTTCTTTGGCTTTGAATCCACTGAACCCTAGGACCTCCTGCACTATGCCTCCATGCCCCTGATGAGGCTGCTGGTCAGCACCCCAGAACCATTTAGAAAAGGACCTGTTGTGTGGCGCTTCTCTTGTGAAAACACGAACAATCATCTGCTTGCCTCAGACAGGGAACGAACAACAGCCAAAGTAGAGACACCACCTCATTTGTGAGCCAGTGAGTTCTACCAGGGTCACTTGTAGGAATGTGGGTGAGGGGTTAATCCCAGGAGCAGAAGTGATTCAAAGATAGCTGTACCACCAAAAGTATACCAGGACATGGGTGATAGCTCACCGCAACCCTGCAGCACATGGCACAACCCACAGGGCATTCAGCATGTTGAAGAGTGTCTTTTCCAGGCATCTCAGTTGGTCTAAGTCCTCTTCTGGGCACCTAGTATGGCCAGAGAATGTGTCAGAAATCCTAATGAGTTATATAAGCTTGGGGAATGGAGGGGGGGCTAATGAATCTGGTCAGTTTCAGGGACTTCCTGAAACTTCTGAGTTATTTACTTCCTGAGCTTAGAGAGTGTCCCTGCAGGATGGAATGTTTCACTTCCTTTTGAAACACCCTGCACCTCAATCAGTTTTCCTCCATGATGAAGGTTTATCATAGAGAAAAGGGTTTACACTACAAGATACGGAACTACAAATACCTCCCTTTCCATAAATAAAGAGCTCCACAGCAGAGGGACCAGACCATTTCAAAAGCCTGCAGGTGATGCCTAACTCTTGAGAAACTCCCTTTCACCGCCTAGAGCCCCTCTACCTAAGGCTTCCCTGAACCATGCTTTGAGGTCTGAGCAAAGATACGTACTGTGGACTTTCTCTCGCTCAACAAATGCTATTCAGTATCTGCTGATACAACTGGGAATGGGAAGGGTAGCTCCTGGCCATTTGACACAGGGTTGAAGAAGCTGGGACAGGCATTGTAAGAGTGTAAGATGCATGAAGGGGAAGAACAGGATGCCGTGTGTACCAGTGTGCTGTGATTGCTGCAAGAAACTCACCTACGTCAGGAACCAGCATCGCTTAAAACAACAGGAGTGTGGTATTCTCGCAGCTCTGAAGGCCAGAATTCAAAAACCAAGGTGTCAGCAGGACAACTCCCCCCCAACACACACACACACACACACACACACACACACACAGAGAAAGGTCTAAGAAAAACTCTTCCCTTCCTGCTTCTGATATCTCTGAGCATTCGTTGGCTGGTGGCCACATTACTCCAATCTCTGCTTCCATCTTCATGTGACCTCTCTTCTCCATGTTTTTTTTCTCCTGCAATGGCATGTGTCATTGCACTCAAGAATTCAGATAATCCAGGGCGAGCTCATCTTCAGATCCTTAATTAAACCTACAGACTCTCCCTATGACTTAGCTGGAGTCCATCCCTTTATCCTATAAGAGATCATAATACAGTAACGTGTTTTACGTGGGGTGATGGCTCCGAGAGGTAAGAGTTAAACTCAATCTGAAGGCTGAGGACACACACATCAAGCAAAGTAGGAGGAACCAGGTTTGGGGAGAAAGAGCGTTGGTGACCAAGGACACAGCCTGTGCACTGTCTAAGCTGAGTTAATAGCTTTCCACTAACGGGGGAAAGTCAGATAGCTGGAACAGAATGAATAAAATAGCCTGAGGTATGTGGGGGATTATAGATGCTGCTCTTAAAGGCCTTGGAAGCCACAAGAAAGAGAGGAATTTTACCTCAAGGGCAAGGATTAAGTAGATGGATTGAGCTAGGTGTGGCATACACCTGCCATTCCAGTGCTCCAGAGGATCCTGAGTCAAAGGTCACCCTGGGCTACCTAGCAAGACTCTATCACAAACACAAGAAAACACTCTAAGTTAACAATTCATCTTGAAGATTTGTCAAAAGGCACATTACTCTCGCTATGATTTTAGCTATAGAAAATGCTTAGACTTTTGTCATTTACCAAGTTAATACTTGGTTTAAAAAAATACAATTCAAGCCAGATCACTAGTAATTCAGTATTTTTTTTCTACCTATATTGTGGGTTAAAATACAGTCCCCTCAAAAGTTCACATATTGATGCCCTAACTCCAATACTTTTTTTGGAGAAAGAGTTGCTGCTGATGTGATTATTTAGTGTAACATGAGGTCATATCAGAATAGAGTATGTCCCTAATCCAATCAGTCTGTGGAAGAAAATGTGGTTTTAAGAATGTTATCTTTCGATCACTGTGACAAAATACCTGTGACAATCAGCTTATAAAACAGAAAGGTTTAGCAAATTTCAGTTCATGACTGACAAGCCCTGTAGCTTTGGGCCTGTGGCTAAACAACAGATCGCTGCAGGAATGCATGAGGAAGGAAGCCTGTTCAGCTCAAAGCTGCTGTGAAAGAAAGAGTAGAAGATTCCACAAACCCCTGCAAGGGCATGCATGCAGTGACTGCCGTCTTCCCACGAGACCCCACCTATTAAAGCTTTCTTCACATCCTAGTAGTGTCGAGCGAGGGGCCAAGCCTTTAGCACATGGGCATTTGATTTGAGGGGGACATTCCAAACCCAGACCACCGCATCTGTCTACAGTGAGGATACTGCCCAGGCAGGAAGGTGGCCATCTAGAAGTCAAGGAAAGAGGCCAGTCCCTAGAAGCTCGGCATCTGGGCTCCCTGCTCCAGAGCCAGAAAGCCTCAGACTGCTGTAGCCCAAGCAGATGGGCTACGCTGCTTTCTTACAGCAGCCCAAATTTTGCATTTTAGGAAATGTCATAGGGAGACAAAAGCTAATCCAAGGCATCTTCACCAGCCCCAGTCCTGGAACGCTAGCAGGGTCTAACTCTCCACCCACGGCAGCAATGGATCAGCCTACTTCCCCATTGTTCTCCTTCTCCATCTCCCTTACTACCCACAGGTCCCCCCTTCACAGCATCTCCTCATGCCTAGCCTTGGCTAACTCCCCAGAAAAAGTCTCCCCGACTCGTAAAATAAGGTTCTCCGCTTGCCCACGGCTGCTTCTTGGGTGTGTTCTCCAAAGCTCTTCTCTGCCCCCATCCCCTCTACAGTATGGCCACATCTGCCCACACAGTCCCCTCAGCAGAGGCACACAGACGAAGCCTGAGAGACCCAGGACAGAGCCTGCACCCTTCTCAGTGACCTGCTTTCACCCACATCTATCTGTCAGGAGGATGGGAGAGAGACAGGAACAGAAACACAATTTTATGTCTTACTTCTTTTCACCCAGAGAATTTTATTGTTTTAATGATAAATCTCAGAGGTCAGAAATACCTCTTGCCCATTTTCTCATCCTCTAAGGTGTGGAAGGGACCACTTTGAACACAGATGCTGACGATGGAAGCCTGCCCCAGACTCTGTATCCTTACTTTAGGATACATCATCTTCCTGCACCATCTACAAAGTTCCTGAGCTGAAACTGGCCTTAATTAAGCTCTGGTGGGATGGGGATGTAGCTCAGCCGTAGAGTGTGGCCTAGCATCCGTAAGGCCCTGGGTTCAATCCTAAGGACTGAAGTGAGGGAGGGGGAGTCAGACGCAAAGCTTTGATGACATCCACCATCAGGGGTTGGAGACATTGTTTTCCGACCTACTCATCAGTCCTAAAAATGGACTCCCTCCTTTGAATGTGGAACTGGCAGTCTAAGGCAGCTGGGAACGCAGGTGAATGGTGGTGTGGAGTGGTCAGCGGGGCCTGAGAGGGCGTGGAGTAGCCGCTGCAGTATGGATCCCGTTCCACATCGTGACTGGCGTGGGCAGCAAAGCCCCCTTCCACCAGACACACATTCCATCAGTGAGATGCAATCCTAAAACAGGTGGAGGGAAGCACATGCTGTCTCGAGGTGAAACCAGGAAGGACCACGAGGTTGGCAGTTCACCACAGACTGCAATTCCTCGGGAAAAGGGGACTAAATCACCCTCGCAGGAGGAGGTCCAGCCTCCACGTCAAGCACACAGCCAAGGCCCTAGCCATCTGTGGAGCAGAATGGTTAGATGGAGGGGTGAATTCAGGGGTGCGTGAGTGGACAGGTGGATGCATGGATGAGCAGACAACTAAACTCTATTCCCTTCCTCAGGTCTAGTCTTCCCAGGGTTGGCAAAGACCATAAGGTCATATTTATTGCCTTAGGCCAATCCCCAACTTCCTAGTCTAAAGGGGGATGGTGAAAACGATGTCTTAGATTCCCAGAATCCCTAAAAGGCTCAGGAGTGGTAGGAGCACATTAAAGAATCCTCCAGGCTCTCATTAGCAAACCCTTACCTATAAGCTTTCCTCGGCCACTTTAGTTCATTCCCGTGGGATGTTTTGCACCTACTGTGCACAAGATACCATTGTGCGCAGTTTTAGCTGACATCACCCCTAAACAAATTCTGACAGACTTTGTGGACCCCGCACATTTCTGGGTGACATTTTACATACTTGAAATTGCACAAAGGATGTTAGTCACACTGTACCGTAAACACCGACATTTGATAAATAAAGCGCACATCACCCTTCTCGATTTCCCAAATAGAATCTAACAGTATAGAAATTTCATGTTCACCATCAGCCATTTTTTAATATATACATAAAAAATTCATGACTCAGAAAAAAAAGTGATATCTTTTTTCTTTTCCTCACTAAAACCAAATTAATTCATTCTGATATAATTTTATGTTAGGAAACTTCTTATAAACACAACTCTTTATACTATCTTAAGACTTATTTTGATCACTCTAACGAATGTGTACGTAGTCAGGTGGTGGTGGTGGTACACTCCTTTAATCCCAGCACTCAGGAGGTAGGGGCAGGCGGATCTCTGTGAGTTTGAGGCCAGTGTAGGCTACATATCTAGTTCCAGGACAACAAGGGCTACACAGAGAAACGCTGTCTGGAAAAAAAATCAAAAACAAAATGATGTGTGCATGACGGGGTGGCTTGTGTATGTGAATGCAGGTAACCACTTGATACAGGAGATGGTGTAAGATTGATTCCCTGGAGCTAGAGCTATGGGTGAGTGTGAGCCACCTACCTGGGTGCTGGAACCCAAACCTGCATCCTCTGCTACTCACCGTACACGTTCTTTTTTCTTTTTCTTTTCTTTTGTTTGTTTGTTGTTGTTGTTGTTAATTTATTTGTTGTTTTGATTTGTTTTTCTAAACAGGGTTTCTCTCTGTAGTTTTGGAGCCTGTCCTGGAACTCACTCTGTAGACCAGACTGGCCTCAAACTCATAGAGATCCACCTGCCTCTGCCTCCCGAAAGCTGGGATTAAAGGCGTGCACCACCACTATCTTGTTATTGTACATGTTCATAACCACTGGGCTGCCTCTGCATCCCAGTATACAATTCTTAGTATCATAATTCTATGTAAAAAAACTATTTGAAAATTAAAGTTCTGATTTGCTTTTTAATTCCCAAACTGTTAGATTCTGAGTACTGAAGTATTTCCTCAGACCTGAGACATCGTCACAACTATTATCTGTATGCATTTGATCACGGCAACAACACACACCACAAACCTCAGACAATTGTGTTTAAGACAAGGTCTTGGTAGGAAGCCTTGAATAGTCTCAAATTTGTGGTCCTCCTGCCTCAGACTCCCAAGTGCTGGGATTGCAGGCTTGTACCACAATGCCCATCTTACACAACTGATTGAGAATGCACATCTTAGCTGGGACAAGGACAGACACGGAGGTTCCAAGAAAACTAGGGTTCTAAATGCCATTGTTTGGCACGTCAGAGAAGGATGGTGGGGACTTCTTTGGCTGAGAAACATCTGGAAAGAATGTCAGGAGAAAGACAAGCATCCCAGGCAGCCATATATTAGCAAAGACACAAGAACAAAGCTGGGTGTAGTTCAGCAGCAGGTGTTTGTCTGACAAGCAAGGGTCCTGGTCCTGCCATCTGTGTAGCAATCTTGGCTACAAGCTCTTCACTGAGGTTCAGAACAGAGAAGGTTCTAGAGAATAATTCAGTCCCCAAAGATGTGTGTCCCCCTCACCTTCAGCTCCTGTGGACAAATGCCCTCGGGTGTGGGTGGAGTTGAGGCAGCTAAGCAGAAAACAGGGAGACTGGTACCTCACTCCAAGGGCTCAATAGAAGCCACAAGGCCTAAGAAGTAGAAGAGGAAAATGCTCCTCACAAAAAGCATCCCTTTCAGAGACCCCCAAAAAGAATTCAGCCTCCAGCACCTTAATTTTAGCCCAAGAAAACTCATGTTGGACCTCTAAGCTACCCAGAAGTGAGATAATCATAGTAATTCTAAAACACTATGTGCTCATCACTGCTGCAGCAAAAGAAGCTCAGACACTAGAGAAATACTCCCCAGGCGGGAGCTCAGGCCACTCAGCCAAGTTTGCCCACTCCTGTTTGGACCTGAAGATGACTGGTCAAGTCATTGCCAAGAGGACCCCAGGCCCACCTGGTGCGGCCAAGACAAACTGCCAGCCTGAGGAAGTCGGTGTGAGGTCACTGGGCTACCCACTGGTGCTGGTCCCACATCCACCTTTTTAGCTCAGCAGCCCAGGCAGCTGTGCATAAGACAGAGGTCTCCCCTATAATCTACCAGGTTCTCACAACAGAAAGATACACAATTATGATCCACTGCAACCCCAGCTTGGTTCATTTTTTGTTGTTGGTGGTGGTGGTTATGTTCTTTGGTTTGGAGGAGATAAAGTCCCACTATGTAGCCTAGGCTAACCTTGAACTTGTGGCAGGCAGTCCTACTGCCTCAGGCTGTCCTGTGCTGGGGTTGGAGGCTTGCACCACTATATCCCCATCTTACAGCTAAGGAAACTGAGGCTCTGAGAGACGGAAGGAGCTGTAACTGGCAGTGGCTGCTCTATCTGCTGTCCTGGGAACTCCGGGAAATTTCTAGATTTCTAACATCCTGTCATTTGCGGCAATATAGCTGGAACCCAAGGACATTATGCTAAGTGAAGAAAGTCAGGCCCAGAAAGGCTGACACCGCATGATCTCACTCGTGTGTGGAAGCTCAAACAAAGCTGATGTCATAGTAGAAGAATAGAATTGTGGTTGGCAGAGCCTGGGAAGAGGGGCAGAAAGGGTGGTTAAGGCGTACGGGGTGCAGGCAGAGAGTAGGAATCACTTCTACTGTCCGGTCTCACGGCAGAGTCACCAGACTTGACAACAAGTCATGGAGCCTTTCAGAATAGCTACTAGATGGTCAGTGTGCTCAGCACCTTTGTGTTGATATGGGAACGTTTAAAGTGTTGTATATGCAGCTACCATGATCCGAGGGCCAGTGCACAGCACATGTGTATACCACAGTGTCCATAAATGTGTACAGTTGAATGTCCATTAAATTTTTCCCAAAACTTTAAAAGCAGAGGCTAGGAATATAGAGAGGCGCCAGAATGCTTGGCTAGCACATACAAGGTTCAGCCCCAGCTCTGTAAAAAAAAAAAAAATAAGACAGGAAAAGAAAGATGAAAAATAAAAGCCTGGATTCCCGAGGCCCATAGCAGACCCCTGAATGAAGCCTCCAGATGTCAGAACTGGAGAAATGGCTTGGTGGTTACGAGAACTTGAATGCTCTTGCAGAGAACTCAGTTCAATTCCCAGCACCCACATGGAGGCTCAAAACCATCTGGAACTCCATCTCCAGGGGACCTGGCACCCTCTTCTGACCTCCACAGGCCCCAGATGTGTACATGGCACACAGACATGCAAGCAAAAATTCATATGCTAAGTTTTTAATCTCCAGGTATCAAATGCCAGTATCTGTTGTTTGTCTGAGCTCCTGAGCGAACTCTGGCACCTGAAGAGGCCCGGAGACAGCACAGGACACTGCTCTGAGCCACTTCTCCACAGCAGTACCAGATGAGCCCCACTGCTCACTGGAGGAGGTAGATTCGCTGCCAATCAAAGGCCAGGCTGGAGAGTGAGGCTTCTTCACAGCTCTCAACCTTGGTGAGCATTAGAACCTCTCCAGGGAGCTTTCAAAAGAATCCGAAAAGCCTTTCTGTCTGGGGCCACTGAGGCAGCAGTCCCAATGCCCTATATTGTGTCAGGATATTGTGTCACGGAGGCACTGGTGACAGTTGCCACTGTCCTCCCTGGGATTCTGCTGTGACTCTGTACTTCACACAGACAGCTCGACATATGCTGAACGTGCATACTAAAGTAGACGTATTATCAGAGAGACGCCGTTACAATCTCCAGTTTGCGATGAAGGAAACTGAGGCATTGGAGAAAGAGCAGGTCACTTGGACACCCTCACTGTCTTTGGTTTTGTGACAACAGAGTCCTTGAGGCCAGGAATTTATGAGGAAAATTAATTCCCCATGTTCCCAGAGGCTACAAAGTGCAGTATTCACAGTGTGGGGATGTGGCGAGCCCTCTGCGCTGCCTCCTGGCAGGGTGAGAAAGAGGACGTGCGCTCTCTCCTTTTCTCATAAAACCACCGATGCCGTCATAGAGGTGACACCCTCTGACTTCATCTTAGCCTAAATCCATCCCAACAATCCCTAACTTGGGTAGCACTTCGGGGGCGGAAGGGTTACAGGTGCAGCCTGTAACCCTTACAGGAGGTGCCTTGTCATCTTTGAACACTTGGGATTACCAGGTCGTTTGGGGGGGCTGAGTCTCCTCCACCTCTCTCTCACGTCCTGCCCACAAGGCAAGCTCCCTCACACGCTCCCCACAATGATGAGCTGACCGCCGACCACCACAGGCTCCCATAGTGCCAGTCAACCACAGAAACTTTGAAACCTGTGGATGAAATGGAACTTCTCTCTAGAAACAAACAGACCCAAATTCCTTCTCTCTGGAAGTTGACAACCTCAGGCACTCTGTGACAGGACGAGAAAACTAAATGACACAAAACACTACTCAGAGTTCTGCAGCAACAGAGCTACAAGCAGGAGGAGCGAGACCTACACCCAGGGAGTTGACTCTGCAGCCTGTACGTTCAGGCCTTGCCACCTCCTTCAGGAAGCCTGGTGTCTTCCTGGTGAAGCTTCCAGGGCTTCACATTCTCTTGACTGTGCAAGTATCCAGAAAGGCCAGAGGCAGCAAACTGTCCACCCATTCCCTGGCCTTTGCACAGGGCCTAGAGCCTCCTCTGCTTACAAGAGGAAACCCAGCCTGGGGAGCAGCTTTTCCCATAACATTCTGGCAGCCTTTCTCACCGCACACACAAGCCTGGGTATCTCATACACACACTAAAGCGGACCCTGTTGGCAGGGGAGAGGGGCACAGGTGAGGTGGCCCTGAGGGCGTGAGAACAAGAGAACTGGCCCTGTTCTTTGCTGTCTGCTGCATGGGGTGAGCTAGCCAGGGCAGTGCTGATAGGCTCACCTGGGTGATGATGATGAGGGAGAGTTGGCGGGCTGACCAACCCGGCTACCACTCAGACCCAGAACCAGGGCCATGAGTCAGCCCAACCCAACATCCAACCCATCTATGAAATGTTGGAGCATGTGAAGAAGCTGGACCCGCAGATCCAAAGCTGTTGTTGCCTTGTGTCATTCGGATCCTGCAGCTTTGGAGAGTGCAGGCCAGCCAGTTTGACTCAGTGAGTCCCATGTCCAGAGACCCTCTCAAAAGAAATAAGGCAGAGGGCGATTAAGAAAGACACCTGGTTACCTCTTGCCTCCACCTATACACACGCGTGCGCACACACACACACACACACACACACACACACGAATCATTTTTAAACATCCTGGATAAACGGGTTCAGGAAATTGAGTGGAGTTGGGGAACCATCTAGAAAAAGGATGCACAGGCCAGCACCCATTCTTAATATATGCATGAATTCATTCTTAAAACTAGGAACGCAGACACCCAGGGCTGCCAGGTTGGTTTTCCTCCTCCCCAAGGACCCTCGGTACATTTGCATCACATTTGAAATAAGCCCAGGAAACCAGGGTAATTTTTTTTTTTTTTTGCAGTTCCAACCAAAGGTATTTCTGTGCCTAAGCCTATGTTTATGGAGGTTGCTAAGGAACCGTGTGCTGTAAGTTCGGAAGACTCCCAATCCCAGCTTACAAGGTAGAAGGCTCAGAAGGTGAGCAGCATGGCTTCCAAACAGACCAAGCCAGCAGCTGGGAGAGAGTTCTATGGGCAGTGCCTAGTGGTGTGCACACACAGGGGAGATCTGTCCCTGGGCACAAAACAGGGACAAAAGAGTGTAAAAGGATGAAGGCCCAAGGCAGCCGAGAGTCTCCAGAGAATGGCCGAGGCCAGCAGGCAATCACTAGGCACCAATGTTGACAGGATGCTAGGTCCCAAGTCCCACTCCATGGTGAGTTAATTCAAATTTTACAGCCAAAGGAATTAAGCCTCCAAGAGTTAGGTAACCTGAGGCTAAAGAGATGACCCAGTGGTTAAGAGCCCTGGCTGCTCTTCCATGGGACCCACTTTCTATTTCCAGGACCCACATGACATCTTGTAACCATTTGCAAACTTTCTTCAGACCTCCCTTGAGTGCAAGCACTCAAGCAATTTGCAGCCATACATGAAGGCAAAACACCCCACACAGAAAATAATTTTAAAAAGAAGCAACTTGCTGCAGACCCAACCCAACCCCCCCCCCCGGCCCCTGCATGTCTGAGTTGGCCCGTGAACCGAGACAGCTCATCTCCAATGACTTCACGAACAAACTGGCACTGCCCGAGAGAGCCATGCAAGAGCTTCGAGCCAGTGGTGAAATTCGAGGACGAGCAGTTTTCGTTGTCAAAGCAAAAGGAAGACAGAAGAGACCTCTCTTCTCAAAGCCAAAAGCCAGGCAGAGATGGGGGAGGTGACAGGTCCGTAGCAAGGCGGCGGGAGGGGGAGCCAGGGTGCTAATGTTTATATGTGCCCGCTCGAAGGAAGAGCACGCGGTATGTGTGCCCACATGCGTATGCATGTGAGTGGATGCATGATTGCATGCTTGTTAGTATTCACATGTATGTATGTGTGTGTGCATGTGTCAGGGCAGGAGTGAGCATGAGTGTGCGAGCATGGTAGGCAGCCCCACCCATAAGAAACCTGACTACCCCAACCATGCCCAAACACTCTTGTGTTTTCCCATCAGCAAACCAACTTCATTGCCAACAGAATTCCTCATCGGAAATAAACAGCCTCCAGGGAGCAAATGTCCCCTCCTCTGTCTCCCTGTGCACCCACAGGGCCCCACAGACAGAAGGGCTCAGTCCAGCTTGTTGACCAACTGACAGCAAGTCGGGCTGTGGCTCTTGCAATCGCCAGAGGCACAGTTAGTGGCCGCTCTCTGCTGGGCAGACAACTCTCCTTTCACACATTCCTTGGAGACTCAGAAGGGAGAAGAGAGCTTGTTTATTCCCACTCTGTACAAACGCTCAAGGTGTGCGTGGCCACTCGGCCTGCCAGTAGCAAAGAAGCCCAGCATGGCCTGCCGTGCTGGCACCAAGAGGACCCGCAGCTCCAATTCCTCTCCTGCCAGTTTAACCCACATACATGCTCCTTTCTTCACGCAACTGATACATAGGACTGGGATGTACTTGCCTAACATGCACGAAGCAAGACCTGGATTGTTTTTTATTTGTTTGTTTGTTTGGGTTTTTCGAGACAAGGTTTCTTTGTGTAGGCTGTCCTGGAACTCTCTCTCTCTCTAGACCAGGCTGGCCTTGAACTCGGAGACTCGCCTGCCTCTGCCTCCTGAGTGCTGGGATTAAAGGCTTGCGCCATCACCACCCCCATCAAAGCCCTAGATTCTACTCCCTGAGAAAGGGCGGGAGGGTGGGATAATAACATATTTCACATGTTCATGAAGGATCCTATGATGTCTTGACTCCTATGAAGTGTGGCATCCAGTTGGGGTCATTACCGCTTTGTCTCCCCAAATACATTGTGTCTTTATATGTGAAATATTCAGAATCGTTCCTTCTAGCTCTGCTGAAGTATTCAGTAAGTTATTGCTAACTCTAGCCTCCCTACCATGTTGTGCGACACTACAATATATTCCTCCGAACAGTAATTTTGTCCCCATTAACCAGCCTCTCTCTGTCTTCCTTCTCCTCGGCCCTTTCCAGCCTCTGCAAACCACAGTTCCACCCCTTGCTTCTGAAACCAACCTTTCAGCTCCTACCTATGAGCAGGAAGATGTCTTTGTGTCCGCTGCAACAGAGTCTAAAGGTGCCAAGACATGGACTTTACCTAGCTGTCTATCAACACGGGGATGGGTGGAGAAAGCACAGAGATGCTGGAATATTGCCCAGCCATAAAAATTAATGGAATCATCCTGTCATTTCTGGCAATTCAGATGAGCCAGAAGGATGCCATGTTAAATGAAATAAGCCAGGCACAGGAAGACATCCCACACATTCTTGGGCTGGCTTGATACTGATGCTGCAATGAGGACCGCCCAGATTTCAAGTCTGTCCTTCAATTGGTTACATTTATAACCCTCTGGGAGGATTTCTCTTTCGGAGAATTACTAAAGACTAAAGTACCCCCAAAGCGAACCCATTGAAACTTCTTAGCAAGCAAGAGTCATCCTTGTCCACCCTACCAACCTCAGAGACATTGTAAGCACTGAAAGAAACCAGAGCAAAAATCTCATGCTTCCTAGGCGGCTCTGGGAGTTACTGCCTTACTGTGAGAGTTGAATCGCCTTGGAAGTCAGTTCAAAGGAATGGCCCATTCCAAAGCAGCCTTTCCACAGGCAGCTCAGCTGCATAGACACTGCACACTCTCCACGGAGATCCTCGTCATTGTGTGAAAGCCAGAAAGCCCTATGGCCATTTCTAAGGCAATGGGACAGGGTACAAGAAACAGCAAGCCACGGGAGCATTTGTGCTGTCTACGAAGCATCCAAAGATGTCCCTTCCCTGCCAGTGGGAGACCAGAGACAGCCAGGGCTGGTTACTGGAGTCAAGGAAAGACTGTCCCACTCCAATGTCACTGAGGACTGACATCATTTCTTGACAGACTTATCACTGGTGTCTCTGGACCAAGCACTAAGCTGCTTGTTTTCCAAAGGTAAACGGAGACAACAGCTACCACAGTGAATACCGATTCCTCTGACCACCTCCCACCACGCTTCTGAGGAAAATTGTGTCCTTGACCTCTTAGGCCTCACCTATCCTATGGAAACCCATGTGCCCCCGCTTTTCCATGTCAGAGATGAAGAGCAGAATCCCAGGGGAGTCAGTCCAAGGGACAGAGGAAGGACTACCCAGGCCTCCTGCAAGCAGCCCCACCTTGAGTGGCAACATCTGTCACAGAGGGACCACGCTAAGCAAGTGTTTGAAACACAGAATACTTTCCGGTGCCTGGTGCTCCCGGAATTGTATATAGTAAAAGCATCCATCTTCGTGAAACAGCACAGCAGGCTGGAATGGAGGGTCTTCCCACCAGTAAGACAGCACAACTTCTTGACCTCTACCCCTCAGTCACGCACATCCATAGCCCCAAGCACATCCTGAGGCCAAGTGCCAACGGAGGACGTTTTGTTGAGAACCAGGAGCTAGTGAGGCCAGGCTTTGGCTTAGAGAGGTCCTGTGTGGGATGGAGCTAGCCCAGGCCAGACTGGAATTCCAAAAGGACACTCAGGGGGAGCATCCAGAGCTGTGATTTGGACAAGACCAGACTCAGAGTTTTGTTCAGAGATACATCCCTATTCAGACTAAGTTTTCTGATGCAGACGGGCTGGGGGGATGGGGAGGTAAGAAGGGCTAGTGTTGTGACGAGGTGAATTGACTTCCATCAAACCACACACCTCAAAGGTGTTTAAAGAATTTTATGTTTTCGTACGCCGACGCAAGAAAGAAAAAAATAATAAAGCATTTCTTACCAACTGATGTTCTCATTTGCCAAAAGGAGGAAGAGTTTAACGGGTTTAACTGGGAGAGCCCTCCCTTGGTTCCAAACACCATGGAGAACCAAAAAGAGTGACATTTACAACACTAAGTACCTGTACTAAGTCCTGAGATCAGCGGGGCACATGGTGCTGTTATAACAGCCATTTTGCAGCCAGCAGCAAGGAGTCTGGCTTCAGAGCCACACGCTCTGCCTGGCAGCGAGCTTCTCTGCCTAGCTGCAGAACATCTAAAGACAGCGGCAGAGGTCCTCTGCTGAGCAGCTCACCCCACTGTTGGACTGCTTCTCTCTGCAGAGAGAGAAATCCAGACAACCAACTGGATTCCTCTTCTATCTGCATCCAGATGTTTGACATCACATAAACAGGATAATGCACCCATGAGTAGGAGCCACTCAGGAATTAAAACTCTGTCACAGTAGACACGCTGTCTCAGCCCATGGCTGTCATTTCGTGAGTTACGTCCTGCCCAGCGTTGCTTGCTTAACTTACCAGATAACTCGACGTTCCAGGGCTTCCCAGAGACTGCTGTTGGTCAGCTGTGTGCGCTGGGGTGATGGTGAGCCACTCTCACCAGCTCTATCTACCATTAGCTCAAATCCCATGGATGTTTTTTATCACAAATAACAAAAACCATGCATATTTTAACTTCGACTCTAGGATTAAAGTAAATACATAATTTTGGCAAATTACTCGGAATTATGGGCTAGCGGCATCTGGTTCGGATATTCTCAAGTAAGTTATTGGCACAGTCACTGCCGCATTTTTAATTTTAACCAAAATGTTCTCAGAAACATGTGTTTTCTGTCCTGTTTGCATGTAATCGGTTGGAGACGGGGTCGGAGTTTAAACAGGGGGTTCAGCAGTCAGCTACGATACCTAGATAGTGCCCACTGTCTGCAGGAGCTATGGCTCGCTAGGGCCAGCAGCCTTGGCCTTCTTTGCTGTCCAGTGTGCGAGGCCTGCAGGTCTTGTATGCCAGTCTTCATGCTTTCTCTCTCAATGCCAGAATGCTACCCTTGCCAATGGGTGCCCTCCTTCTGCTCCAAACCCTTCCATCGCTCTTCTGTAGGCTCAGCGTGTCTCCTTACCAGGTCCCCTCCTAATTCCACATCAAGGGCACCCAATTAGTTTTATAAATACTTGTTTTAAAAATATCACAGTGGCTTCCTGCTGCTTTGAATTCTGACTGGTTATGCAGGATTTTAGACTCATAAATCTTTCGAACAGCTTGTATTTTATTGACAAAGCATGCTCTTTTTTATTTTTTTTATGTAGACCCTAAGTATGACAGCTCATTGAGAACATTTTGTCAATCATTTGACCTTTTCATTAAAAAAAGGCAAAATAAAAGGAATTTCCTTGCCATTTCCAAGTCCTTTGCAAAGCCATCCCTGTGTCCATTTTCCACCTGTGTCCAGTAACTGCCAGTCGGATGCTAGGGCGGTGTCCGTAACTAAAGGGGGAAAGCACGAAGACTGTCAATCCCAGAACACCCAGGAGAGGCTAGGTGCCCTGCCCTTAAAAGAAAATTCCAGGAAGGTCTTGGCTTTCCTTACAAATGAGACGTTCCCCAGAGCAAGGCAGAAACTTCTGAAGTGAATTTTCACTGCGGTCAAACAGACTTTACTTCACTAGGACACAGGGAGCTGGCTGCACGGTCCTCGGGTCTTCACTGCGGTCAACAGGCTGCACTAGGAGGGACACTGGGAGCTGGCTGCATGGCCCTCAGGTTGCCCCTGCCCTGAACTATCTACTGAGCTGGGTGGGCTTTTACAGGCTCATCTGGTTGGTTTTTCCACTTGAAATAACTGGAGACACCCATGGACTGTCCACTCGGGAGGCAAGTCCTGGAATCACGATGGGCAACAGAGCAAGAAGAAGTTCACAGCATGGCATTAGTCCAGCAGATGCCCTTCAAGTGAACCCGGGAAGCTCAGGAGCATCTGTCTGAATTGGTCCATTACCACAGATGTAACAAAATGCCTGAGACCGAATAGTTGATAGATTACACAACAGAAATATGTTCTTAAATTCTAGAGGTTAGGAAATCCAAGTTCAAGGTTAGCAGCAGATCCGAGACCTACTGCCAAGATGGCACCTAAGGTTGTATCCTTATTTGTCACAAAGGTGAGCGGTAAAAGGAAGAGCCACTGCTCTCCCACGGCTAAAGAGACAAAGAAAAGGAGTGAACTCTTTCCCTTAGTACTTTTTTTGTTTGTTACATTTATTTGTGTGTGCGTGTGTGACCATGTGTGCCACGGAGCATATGTGGCAAGCACCTCAAAACTGTGTGTTTGATTTTCCAGAGAAAAGACAGAGAGAGAGAGAGAGAGAGAGAGAGAGAGAGAGAGAGAGAGAGAGAGAGAGGAGAGAGAGAGAGAGAGAGAGAGAGAGAGAGAGAGAGAGAGAAAGAAACAGACACACAAAGAGTCTCATAAGGAATTAATTCAAACAATTATGGGGGGGGCTGGAGAGATGGCTCTGTGGTTAAGAGCATTGCCTGCTCTTCCAAAGGTCCTGAGTTCAATTCCCAGCAACCACATGGTGGCTCACAACCATCTGTAATGAGGTCTGGTGCCCTCTTCAGGCCTGCAGACATACACACAGAATATTGTATACATAATAAATAAACATTTAAAAAAAAACAAAAAAAAACAATTATGGGGCTCTTGGGCCAGCACTTTGTAGGACAGGCCAACAGCTGGGCCTTTCAAGCAAAGGTCGGTGCTGCCATCTTGAAACAGCATTTTCCCACCCCCATCCCCAACACGAGACCTCAGCTTTACTCCTAAGGCCTGCAGTTGGCCTACCAGGGCCTCCTCCATCACTGAGGGTCACAGTCTTTGCAGAAAGTCAATCGGTCACAGATGTCAACACAGCTGTAAAACACCTTCACAGCAACGTCTAGATTCAAGTGTGACAAATGAGCTGAGCATACAAACTAGGCCACTGACAGAAAACTGACTGACATAGGAGGTGTCCAACAGGCCGCAAGAAAGAACAGAACAGGAAAGGCTGCCCGGGAGAACCACATGTCGTGGCAGAGCTGAAGGTGAGGTAGAAACACGGCCACGAGGAGGAAGGGCTGTGTGGAACAGGCAAGGGAGCAAGCTTGCAGGAGTACTCTGGGCTCCCTCCCAAGGGTTTGTGGCCTGGTCACCCCTCTGAAAATTGTTAATTATTTCCCATCAGATAGGCAGTACCACAGTCTGGCTTGGAAATAACAGCCCATGGGAGGAAGCAGCTGCGGGGAAGCCCAGAGCCCAGAGGGCAAGGAAAGGATGGAGAGACACATCTGGGGAGGGGCTGAGCCAGCTCAGTGCAGAGACAGCAGGACATGCAGAAGGCAGGGCCAGCTTGAGGGCAGGACTAGGAGACTGCTAAAGCCACTGGAGACCCACAGGAGGCTCAGGACAGACATAGGACGAGGCAGAACTTGGGAAATGTCATCAGAAAGCCACTGAGGCCTGATAACTGGCAGTGTCCAGAGAAACCAGCAAGATCAAAGCCACAAAGGGACCAGGGGGCTGGGATACAAGGAGTCACCTCCTGGAGGCTGCTCCCAGGTTCAAGGGAACCTGAGAGGATTGAGCCAAGGGCCTGGGGAGATGTAGCCAAGGGGAGTGCCAGAGGCAGAGGCATGCCCAGGGGAGGGTTAGTCTTGAACATCCAGGAAGATGGGGATGTCGCACATGCGTGTGACTGAGAGCTGAGGAGTTATTGCTGGAGGTGAGGACGGCAGTGAATTAGGAGGGAAGATAACGACCCGTCTATGTCCACGGCAGCAGAGTGGGAGGTCAGTAGGCAGAACCTTGTTACTTAGGGGAAAGGGGGAGCTAATGAGGCCTATCGGGCATCCATCCAAGGCAACAAAGTTATCAAGCAAATGGGTTAGCTCACTCCCATGCCTGGTATCACACTGTTGACAGCAGGATCCACTGACCAGGATGAACCGTTAGAGAAAACAGACACACAAGGAGCCCAGACAGACAAGTGGTCAGTCATAAACGGTGAAAGCCCAGCTCTGGAGACAACACGGAATAGATGGTACCAAATGACAGTACCAGGAGCTCTCATTTAACACCCGCTCCAGGCCCTTCATCAGGTACACTGCACTGCAGAGACCGGTCCCTAATCAGGACAGCTTCTCTGTGGACAAGGCCAGAGGTCCAGAGACAAGGTTGCAACTTCAGGCCCCATCAGGCTGAGCTAACAGAGGCCCCCCAGGAACCATCTGGTTGCCAGACAAGATGATGTCACAGCAGGTTCACCTCGGTTCACTGGTCGGAAACCAAGAGGTGAGGCCTGACGCACCATCGTGAGGAAAGGCAATTAATGTAGTTCTCATGAGCCCTGCAGAGTCCCCGGGCAGGGGAGGGGGATAGGGTGGGGTGGGGTATAACAGAGCCTCTCGGGCTTCAGTCCCACCACGTGATAGAGTGCTTCTGCTCCCTCGCCTCTCTCCCACTTCTCCCACTTCTTTCTTTCCTCCCCCTCCCTTTTCCACCCTCCCAGCCCCTCCCCATCTCCCTCCCTCCATAATGCCATCCTCTGCATTGTAATGTGGCCAGGCTAGCCCATACCGGAGCCAAGTAGATGCCAGGACCATGCTCTTGAGTCTGCAGAACTACTTCGAGTCAAGTATATTTTTTCTCTTTATAAAATACCCTGCCTTCAGTATTTTATTACAGTAAAGAAAATAAACAAAAGCAGTGTTTCACGGCACGGCCACTGCTTTTTATAAAATGCCCTGCTCATGATACAGTAGACTGGGAATTTTAAGGTTTATAGAGAATCCACTGTCATTTTATTTCTCTCTTTTTTAAAATATAGTATCAATTTTATTATATTGTTATTAAATTAACATACTATTATCTTAACAATTTATTTATATTGTGTAATTGTAATAATAGTGATAAAATGTTCTTGTTAATTAATATAATATTAATTTTTAATATAATATTAATTAAGAATTTCATGCAATGCATTTTGGTCATATTTACCTCCCATTTCTCCCTCTAATTCCCCTCAGGCCTGCCCCCACCTCCCTAGTCCCCAAATCTATCCACCCAATTTTGTGACTCTTTCTTAACAACTCACAGACTCCAATTTGAGCAGCCCATTTATTCATGGGTTTCAGGCACTGGAGAGTAGCCGGCCTCCCGGAGAGCACATCCTAAAAGGACTGACTCTCCTCCCGGAAACCACTTAGACCTTAGACCGTCAGCTGACTTGATTTCTTTGCGGAGGCAGCTACGGCTGCTCTGAGTCCCCAAGTGCAGCCTCCTTTCTGGTCCATGCCAGTCCTCCTGACTGTCTCCAGGATGGTGCCTGAGCCCTGGTGTAAGAGGATGAAGACGATGCTTCCTTTGTGGCCAAGCGCTCCGCTTACTCTCTGCCCTTTGGCCAGTTGTGGCTTTCTGCACCACCTTCCACCGCACAAAGAAACTCCTCTAATGAAGTCTGAGAGCCGTCCTAATCTATGGGTACAGCGATCCAAATTTAAGGGGTAGTCTGATACTCTGTCCACTTAGCAAAATTATAGTAGTAGGTTCATGGCTAGGGCCTGTGAACTTCCCGACCTGGGGTTCTTGGCCATATTTACACGCTCTATGGGAATAGGCCTTAACTCCAATCAGAAAGCAGGTGTTACCCCCATAAGATTTGTGCTACCATTGACCATGGACATTTATCTCACCACATCAAATCAGTCATTTACTGTAACCCACAGGATTCACAGCTGGGTAAGACCACTGATAAACACCCACCCTGACCCCCAACAGCCTACACAGCACCCTCTAATGAAGGAAGCCCCGAGCAAATGTGTGTTTTGACACAGACATATCAAGGAACCAAGGCCAATCCTCCCACAGGAGAGTTTGGCACGGCTGCTACTGATATGGCACAGGCGGGAGAGGGATGGCAAAGTTTCACCTCAAGAGTCCAAGTGTGTTTGTGGGTGACTGATCAGTGTGTGCAGACTAGCAACTGTAGCCTCCTCCTGGATGTTCACAGTCTGTGGCTCCTCATCCACAGAGACCTCCTATCAGGACTGCCCCACCCCTCCCCCGTGCTGGACCTAATAAACACAAGGGGCTTCTAGGTTGTGGCAGTAGCAGAACCCCACCTGTTCCCAACCTCATTGTCTGTGAGTCTGTGTGTCTGTCCTTTCCTCATTGTTTCTCTATCCTGAGCCAGGGTTTGGAGACCCAAAGTACACGGGTCTTGGCAAATGGTACCCAAACGGAAAAGCAGCCAGCAGTGGGGAGCATCCTGGTTAGTATAACTTGATTTTTATAATGGCCTACAGCCAAAGTGTGTGGAGTCTTCAGCAATAGGTTTTTACCATTTAAGTTTTGATGGGCAACCAAGAGCAATGGCGACATCCTGTACTGTGTGGGAGCGGGAATAGGGCACCTCTGGCCAACAATTGGGGGGGGAATAGATACCTCACATCTGGCACCAATAGTTTTATTTGGCAACCTTTGGCTTTCAGAAAGAGCATTATTTCCTGTGTAGGGGAACTCCAATTAAGCCCTTTAAATGGGTGTGTGTGTGTGTGTGTGTAAAGATTATAAATAAAAGAGCAGGTTTCCATATGGCTTTTACAATCATCCCTTATCCATCCTCTCTTCTGCCCTACCCTCCCAGCCCTCTCCCCATTAAGACTCCTCCCCCGTTCCCCTTTCCCATTTGTATCATCAAGGAACACCGGAGAGGAGGGGAACAAAAGGCCATTTGATCTCTTAGCCTTCTGAAATTCAACCGGATGATTAAGCTAAACACAAAGAACTAAGAAGGAAGGCAGGGGGTATGCTGGGGTGGTCTGGGTAAGGATGGCCTCCATAGGCTCGTATGTCTGAATACGTGGTCCCCAGTTGGTGGAAATGTTTGAGAAGGATTAGGAGGTGTGGCCTTGTTGAAGGTGTGTCACTGGAAGCACTGAGTGAGATTTCAAAAGATTCCTGTCTGTAGTGGCATTTCAACTGTATTTTAATAAATAAAGACCGCCTGAAGATCTGCGAGTAAAACAGTCCCACTGGTCAGCCTTAGAGGCCAGGTCACTGTAACACACACCTTTAATCCCAGCACCCAGCAGCCACAATGACACACACTTTTAATCCCAGTAGCCACGCTAGTTACCTGAGAAATCAGGTGGGGCATGCCTTTAATCCCAGCCCTAGAGAGGAATATAAAACGTGGCAAGACAGCTCTCGGACACAGTCTCATCCTGAGACTCCTGGAGGCAGGATCGCCATTTCAGACTGAGGTCGAGGTAAGAGCCAGTGGCTGGCTGTTTTGCTTTTCAAGTCTTCAGGTTGAACCCCAATTTCTGACCCTGAGTTTTTATTAAACATGCATCGCCTGTCACTCCCAGTGCTCTCCCTGCACTCCTCCTGCTTGCGGATCCAGATGTGAGCTCTCAGCTGTTCCTACCGCCACTGTGGACTCTAACCCTCTGAAACTGTAAGACCATTTTAAATGCTAGCTTTAACAAGTTTCCTTGATCTTGGTGCCTCATCCCGGCAACAGAAAAGTAACTAAAACAGGGGGATTTTTACATTACTAATTCTCAGAGGCCTTGTAAACTAGCACTTTGCTCTCTAATCCTAAAATCTGTCGTCACATATTAGGGTCATTCACAGCCACCTAAGTCGCCTGTGTACAAAGAGTCCTCCGGGCTCAGGGAACAAAACCCTCCACTCTCTCCACCTCTGCCCATCCTGTGGGCTTCACTGGGACGAGGTCTGCTTAGCCCTCAGCTACTTCCACAATTCACTCCTCATGCCGTCAGTCTCTTGGCCTCCTCTGGTCCTCAGGCCTGGCCCCTCCCAGGTCATTTGTCTGCCTCCCCTCTGCAGATGCTCTCAAGAAGAGCAGCTTGTGGGAAGACTTCAAGGAGGGACCAGAGGATGCCAGTGGAGATCAAGGACCAAACTCTAGACTCTCTTGTGCCCTCTGGTAGGTCACCTACACTGTCCCCTCAGCACAATCCAAGGTGAGTGGCAGTAAGGAAAGTTGCCCAAGATGCGGCAGTGTGTCAGAGATGGCCGTTTTCCTAAACACATCCTCACAGGGTAGGAATCCAATTCCCCGAGTGTGGGGTGCATTTTATTGGAGTTCCGAGGGTGATTCAGGGGGCAATGACACATGCTTTCTATTTAAGAGTTCAGGGTTTGATTTCATGATCACCTTCTATTTATGGAAAGAGATGCTAGATTCCATGTGCGGTCACAGTGTAAAGTTTTCTGCTAGAATATACTTTCTAAGTGAAAAATTGGGGCCAATTTCAGGGAAAGGAAGAAGTAAGTAGCTGTTTTGGTGGGCTGTGAGCCGGCTAAGACCACAACGGTGGTAATGCGTAGTTACGGGCTGGCCTCCTATGACAGAGTCATCCTGCAGACCCGTCTTTGTCACTTGTTCATTGGGACCAGATTAAACTTATGAAATTCAATAGATGCCCACTATCCAGAAGTCTGTAGGGCCCAGGACTGTAAGCCATCCAAAGGGGAGCCTGGGAGCCTTCCACTCTCGGGGACACCACCAGAGATGGAGCAAACAATGTGTAGAAACAAAGCTTTGGGAGGGGTAGGGATGGGGGGGTGCCTTGGGAAGGGAAACTCTGGATCTTTGGGTGAGCGGGGAAGCACCCTAAAACAGACCTTGGGCTCTGACCTGGTTCCCTGCATCCAGAGAAGCAGCTTCACATTCTGGAGACTTTCTTACGGCAGAGAAAGCCACTGAAGGACTGAACTTCTCCAGGTATGAGGACCTTGTAAGGGACCGATCAATAAGCCATTTCCTGCAGCTCAGTGTGGCACCCTCAGGAGCACAAGGCTGGGGACAGGAATCACTAAGGTCCTTGCTGATTGGCCCACACTGAACAAGGATCGCTCTCTAGGCAGCTCTATCTGCTCCCTGCCTTCCTGTGTACAGTGAACTAGCCCTTCTTCATTGGCAGAGGCTGCCTTCTCCTTCCCAGAGGCTGACCAGCAACCCCAGCTGGGGGTGCCGGGGAGGAGTGCAGGGGGAAAGGGCTGGGCAGAAACAGAGCCCAACTCACAGAACTGCCTTATTTTGCTCCAAATCTTGAGAGTGGACACTTCACAGAGTCTTTTGGTGTCCTGCCCACCATGAGATTTGTCTTTGGAAATTGCTGTTCCCACCTTACCTGCAGGGTCCCAGATAGACAACAGCACATAACCCTGCCCTTCACCACAAAGCACGAAGCAGCGATCTGAGCTGATCAGATCCTCCCTCTTGGGGAGGAACTGTCAGGAACCTGAAAGTCCAGTTCGTGCAGGACTTGCTGTGGAGGGGTTTCTCGCCATGCCTGTCTGCATACTGTGGAGGGGCTCGCCTCCCTGCAGTGGAGAAGTCATTTCTAGAGCTGGAGGAGGCAATCACCTGTAGTTTTCTCTCATCGTCTCAGAATACCCGACTAAACAATGGTAATGGAGGAAGGGCTTATTTAGACCTGTAGCTTTGGAAGCTTTAGTTGTTGGGGGTACAGAAAATGAGACAGCGGGATCTTGAAGCTGGGGCTGATTCCCTTAGTGCAGACCGGAAGGAGGTGCAGGTGTAGTCTTCGAGGGTGCTGCTCCTGTGTGACTGGCTGCTTGGGGCCATGGGGGCTTCTGTAGAAAGGACTGTGGTCCAGGAAGACCTCCTCTGACCACTCAGCTTAGGCCTAGGCCTGAGTCACCTGATTGCTGTCAGAGAGCAGCTGCCCACCCCTCTGACTGCCCCCACTGTGGCTGCCAGCAGCCGGCACTACACCTGGCACCTAAAAGGAGCCCATCAGATATCTGTAGGGTTAGTGATAGAGGCAGAGGACCCAGGAGTGTAGTTAAAGAGCCAAGATGCCACAGAGAGATGGGGGGGGATGGGAAGGGACAAGGGCAGGGGTGCTGCCCTTAGGGCCTGGGTTTAGCCCTTTCCCAGTCAGGGAGTCACTATCCCAGGAAACATAAGGCAAGGAAGAGCTTGGCAAACGACTCCCCGACTGCTGAAGACAATCACACTCGAAAATATACATGGGCAGATTTTGCGCACTACACTTATGGAAACATTATTCAAGAACATTATGAACACACAAAAATAAATCTTTAAAAATACCATTTGGACAACACACACATACAAATGAAGGATTTCTTCTTCTACTATGGCAGCCCACAGAGGCGTTTGAAAGAAATGAATGTGGCAAGCTTACAGCACACAGGGAATCTGCAGGTAGGAAGACATGCATCCACCGTGGTCCACACAGTTCCCGACCCAGGGAAATCCACCCAACCTCCCCATGTAGATAGAGCCACTAGACCACAGTGAGGGCAGTCAGCAGCTCACTGACTCTGTGCCCCACCTTCTGACAGTGCCCAGGGAAGCTTAGTTGCCCATCAGAGGATGGTCACAACCACCGCTCCTGATCAAGGGAGAAACAATGGTGCCAAGCATGAAGTCTCACAGAACCCACAACAACCCTGCCAACGAACTAAAGCCTGGAGAGGCTAAGTAACCTGACATTGTCATCAGCTGGCAGTGGGAGACTCTGAACAAGACACACAAAGATAGGGGAAAGGAAGGGAACCGGGAGGAGAGCAACCAAAACTGAGCATCCGGGTCAACTCGGCAGAAATTAGAAATGGTGAGAACAGAACAGACTCTGTAGGCATTCTGGAATTAGAAACGAGACGGTGATGAGCTTCCTGCAGAGGCACAGAGAACAGGAGAATACCAAAGATTCTTGGCTGTGCTGGAGCAAGCATGGGGATAGCATTCTGAGACAGGGGAAGATGGGACCGTCACGTAAGAGGAGCGGGGAGGGAGCATCTGATGAAAGAGAAGCTTCACCTTCTTTCTGGACCACTCATTGCGGAACCTGCTTCTGTGTCTCCCGCCTGCCACCTGACTACCCAAGGAGCTTTGCTTTGGTATCTCCATCACCTCTACCTGCTGACTCCATAGCAGTTCATCCTCTTGACTTCCTGGAAGGGAACCATTCTCAACCTTCATTGTTTAAGACTTTTGGTTGGAGCATTGAGTGCTGGTAAAAGCCAAAAAGACAGGAAGGATCCCCTGGTAGGGGAGAGGGGGATGAGGCCTTCGGGGAGGGAGGGAGTAGAACACATGGGACTTGAAAGTGGGGGGGGGGGATGTTGCTGGGAGTGGGAGGTGTAAGCAGGTGGCAGGGCAGAGAGAAGGGAGGTATAACCAAAACTAAGGATCTATGAGAAAGCCATATGGGAACCTAGTATTCTATAGGTTTGTTAAAGAGAGACCAGGAAATTGAATGGAGGTGCCCTCCGTGGGTGGAGAACGCTTCTCTCAGAAGTCATGGGTTATTAAATGAAAATTCCAGTGCAAAGTGTGGCCTTCTCAGCCATACAAAACCAACCAGTTTTCCAGCTTACCCATACTCTGGCTCCTCTGGTGCCCATCATTCTCTCTCTCTCTCTCTCTCTCTCTCTCTCTCTCTCTCTCTCTCTCTCTCTCTCTCTCTCCCAGATTCTAAATGCCTCCCAATCATCTTTCAAGATTCACTTCCTGTTTTTTACGGATATAAAAACTAAAATTTTTCACCTTTGACTCCTCTTAGGAGTCCCTCTACCATCCTCTTGGTTCCTCCCCATCAAAATCCCTACCATGTGCGCTATAAAGATGACCACACTAAACTCTAAGGGCTACAAATGTGTCCCTGTCTCCCTGTTGTGCAGAACACACCACCAGGTGGAGTACACAGATATGTGTGAGTCTGTTAGATGAATTAATAAATGCCAGAGTCGATAAGGTTCTAATGTCTTCAAAATGAAGATTTTGAGTGCATAAAATTACTTGCGAAAATTCTATAAGGACTGACTCAGTAGGAGGGTTCTTGCCTAGCATTAGTACGTACAAAGCCTTGGGTTCCATCCCAGATACAAAAAAATAATTAAAACTTTACGATAAAGCTCCCATGTCATGGGTGTTTGGTCGTGTGCTATTGGTCCCCACTGGAGTCTGAAAAACACTGAAGAAAACATAAGCAGAAGACCATGTAAAATGTCTCCCACGCAGCCTCCCGCTGTAGCAGCCACCAACCTGATGACTGTCTGAGACAGCTGGAAATGGACAAAGGAGGGAGTCAATGGCATGTGTAGATCATGGATGAGTGATTCAAGCGGCCATTGACACAAGGACTCCAGTGTGCACGGGGTATTAGTTTTGGTGTTATTCTTATGCACCCAAGAATCAGTGGGTCTCATCCTGCACACAGCCATCAGAAATGGTCTTTTTTATTATTTATATTTATCTATCTATCTATCTATCTATTTATTTATTGGCTAACCTAAGGAAGTGAAACTTCATTAGAAAATTTAATAATTTAAATGTGGGAAACTTTCACAGCGTGATTTCCTAGTCTTGAAAATATATAAACCCAGAATGAGCATTGTTGTGCGACTGCATCTAATTGCTCCACAGAAGTCAGGCATGAAGTTGGGAAAGGTCCCTCCTGACCATCTCAGATCTTGAGAAAATGAGTTCTCAATTACGATTCTTCTGATTCTTACACAAAATCCCTTCTTCCCATAGCCCACGACAGTCTGCAGTTCTAGGGACAGTCATTGCACTATTGGCGCCATGGTAGCCAAGCACGTTGTACATTAAACACCCATGAGAGCGCTTCATTGGGACCCACCCCTTCGTCTCCATATTGTTACCAATCCCTTTGCAATCACTCCCTCCATTGTCAATTTTAAACTTCATCAAGTAAGTTTTAGTAAGCAAATATCCCCAAAGATATAAAGAACATTGACCTCCATTCTTTTTAGGAAGACGGGCCATTCTAAGTTTATGTTGCAAAATATTTTAAGATAAAATCGTTCCTGTTGAATGGCCAGCTGGATGAAAATAAGACGTTTGCTTTTCTTCTCTGTTTACTCACAGAATCTTAAATGCCATCTAGGTTGGCTTCCGGGCAGACGCAGAGCCTAGACCTTTGCTGACACGGCTCCTCCTGCCATCGCCATTACCAGGACAGAGTATTGCCATTTCTACATTAATCTCAATTGCCTGGCGATTGAACATTTCCCTGACAGTTTTCCTCTCTATCATTTTGCACATACGATTAGAAATTCTATGGTCACAACTATATTCATGGAAAGCAAAAGAAGTGTGCCCCATAAACACTGCCGTTCAGGTGACAGTTGAATAAATAAATGTACGTCCAAGAAAAAGCAATCAATGCTCAATCGAAGAAGCCTGCAAAGAGAGCGCCATCTGCGCGTTATACCTTCCTGGGAACGCAGGCACACTCTGCAGGACACAACAGCAGGGCTGGCTTTCTGCCCGCCTGCATCAGCCTTCAAGATGACTGCGTCATCCTTCCATGGCTTCCCGCTTCAGAGATTTTTACCATGATTGACAATAATTGGCGAAAATGATGAAAGTGTTCCTAGCGCCATAAAATGTCAAAGATATAAAAAAAATTAAGTTCAAGATCCCATGATTTATGCAGAGAGCCGTAGATTTGCCAAGGGTTCTACTGAGTAATTTTAAAACAGGATGGATTTCACTGACTTTTTTTTTTTTAATGTTGTCTCTGGAAGACTTCTAAAAATGAACAAAAGTCATGAAATAGCATTCTTTGAAAATAGAACTGCTGTGTGTGAGGGGGAGAGAGGGGGAAGAGAGAGGGGGGAAAAGAGGGAGGGAGGGAGGGAGGGAGGGAGGGAGGGAGGGAGGGAGGGAGGGAGGGAGGGAGGGAGGGAGGGAAAGAGGGAGGGAGGGAGGGAGGGAGGGAGAGAGAGAGAGAGAGAGAGAGAGAGAGAGAGAGAGAGAGAGAGAGAGAGAAACCATCAAAGACTTCTGGGGTACAATGAGGGTTAAAGTACATTAACTGATTTCAGCATTTACCAAAGTCAGGTTCATGTGGAAAACAAGCCCACAAAAAAGATTTTTCTAAATTTCAGCGTTTCTCAGCCAGAGTTCCAAAGCCAGTCAGAAGGAGTGCCACCTCACCCCAGCATCACGGTGCCCCTACTGGCCTCAGCTGAGGAAGCCAGGCAGCCCCTTGCTTGGGATATTTTTTCCCGGAGTTTGTCTCAGCACACAGAAGGAAGAAAAAGTTATGTCCCAAAGAAAACAGTGAGGGCTTCTGGGTACTGCTCAGACGTTGGGATGAAGCCCTAACACAGCTCAGCCACAGGCAGACCCTTGATGTTCGCTGTCTTCTCGTGTTATTCCAGTAAATGGATCTACTGAGGGATACAGTGTCCTTATTCTCTGAGACTTTAAAAAATTCCTTTGTATCATTTGTATTTCTGGCCAATCTGTGAACAGCTTGACTACTGATTGATGAGAAGTGCCCAGTTCACAAGTGTGCTGTGTTCCAGCACTCTGGAAGCTGGTTAAGGAACTCAACATCATTTTCCCCATGGTACTGCCCAAGCTAGCCATGAAGTCTTGGGCTCAATCCATCCTCCTGTCTCTGTCACCCAAGGAGCTGAGAATAAAGGCTTGCAGCACCTTGCCCAGCTAAAACAATATTATAAGTGGTTGGTTTCCAGGCCAGACCCAAAAGTCTTCTTCATTCAGATGTTGAAGACCTGAACTTTTACAGGAAAAAGGAGCAGAAAACATTCTGAAGATTTATTCATGAACTAACCCAAATGTGAAAGATTTAGTCTCCTTTAATTACGAAGCCTGCTCAACAAAGCAACCAATGACAAAGGACGAAGGGGAGGATCAAGGCTTTTTAGGGGAGACTTCTGCTTATGAGAATCTGGGGAGCCTGACACAGCAGTTTGTCACTTAGTCCAGTTTTACCTCTAGCCATTTTTGTTCCAATTTCCTTCCTACAAGTATGAAACAAGCAGGGTGCACAGAAGGCAGTGAACGATAGGCGTAAGATGGGAAATCAAGATGTTTGGAAGAGATGTCCTTCTTCAGGGTATGAAGTTAAATCATAGCCCTGTGGGAGCTGGCTGAGCCAGGGTGACCTACTGAGGAACATGTGACAGAAGGGACACGGGGGCACCCAGTGTTACAGGCCCTTGACCAGGTGGAAGAATAGAGTCAACTATTTGGCCAGACAGTACCCCTTCTGGCCATAAGGTGGTGCCATAAGCCCAGCCAGTCTGCCCCAATAGGCTAGGGCAAGCAGGGGGCGGAGCTCCCAAGAAAGCCATGTTCCTCACTCAGCCTGTGGAACCTTCAGGAAGCCTGCACTAGAGACCCGCGTCAACTCGTAATCAGTGCCTTCGCGAGCTAGAATGATCCCATCTGCTAGGGCGTCACATGCTCACAAGGGAGCAAGGTGACCTTCTGTCCTGCGGGACACCACACCCCACGTGGAGAGGTCAACCCATTCCTTTGCACTCCCTTTATCTTGTTCCAAAATGTCAGTACCCATCCCAGAGCTTTCTCTGAGTCCTAAAGAGAATCAATCAAAGAGCACCTTGAATCACGTTTCTAGGATTTGGCAACATGGCTCGGCCTTACCACCACGTGACTAGCCATCTAGCCAGGCTGCTCTCCCTCTTTAGCCCCAAACTGGACAACCTCATTCCTGACACAAAACTCAAGAGTGTGTTTTGCCTGCACAGAAACATCCTTTCCCTTGCCTCCACTTGGCAATACCCTTCCCTAGCTTTCCCTCTCCAAAATCCTCACTCTTGGACACCATTGAGGGTGATAGTAAAGGGAAACGGGGGGGGGGGGGGGGGGTTCTCATCACACAAGTCTGGGTGTCACAGACAGACCAGCTCTGTCTCCGCAATTATATGTCTCAAACTGTCCAGATGCTGGAACCACGGTGCAGCACTGGCTGGCCCACCCTTGCTCCTCCAAGCCTTTGTTCCCATTTAGGGTGGACATTAGGTTTTAGAGAGGCGCCAAAGTCTCAGATGTGTGATGTAGTACCTGTGCTCAATTCATGCTGGCTTTATGTCATCTACTGTCCCCAGCCCATTTCCACTGTCTGCCAAACCCAGTTTGAGGGACTGATGAGCTCAGGGAATCTGCAGGGGAAAGGGGATCACAACAAAGGCTCCAGTGTGTGCCCCGCCCTTCTCCAGCCTCGTTCTGCCCTGGGCCAAAGGCCCAGAGCATCGCCCAGCAAACCTCCCAGAGAGTCTGCAGCCCTGGCGAGATGGACACCCTTTTCTGTGCTTCTGCCTTGGCCGGCTGGTCCAGAAAGGACCCTTCAGTGTTGGGTGCTATGTGCGCTCACAGCACCATACATCCAGCCACTGTGGGCTCTTCCTAGAGCGGCAATTGGCTCAGATGGGAGCCATGAAATTCCCTTGAAAGTTGGAGTAAAAACCTCAAGATGGTTTTTTAAAACCACGCAGGTTCTCTGAGGGCAGGCGCGGTGCCTCACCGCAACAGGACAAGCTGGCTTTCCTTCTACCGCCCTGAATCTCCAGATTCTGTTTCTCTGGTGCCACTTCTGTTTGTGGATGAGGCCATAGAGGTCTGTCCAGCTCTGAAGTTAAGTTAGGCTGAGGTCTGCTTGACTCTCCCGAAAAATTTTTGGCCTTAAGTGGGGGGGGGGGGGAGGGAGCGCAGACCAACATGTTTTGTTTGGTTTGTTTTTAAGGATGTACAGGAGGGTTTCTTTTCATAAACTAATAAAGAAAGCTAAATTAACTATTCAAACAAGCAAGGTGGCCAGTGAGGATGACCCATCATTATACCCACTATCCACCACCTTCCTCAAAAAATGAGTGACGAAGTTTCTGCTATTAAAATCATGGGTATGAGTGGCAATTTCTTCCCGCCATCCAAGTCTAAGACATTCAAAGTGACCATTTTCTGGGTACTATGAACAAAAGCTCCAAGAGGTTCTGCCCCTGGAAAGTCCGTTCCCACCTCCTCCCTTCCTTTCTCCAGTGTGAAGCAGCGGTCACCCTGAGCCCCAGCCTCTGCCATCTCCTTGCTGGAAGGCAACTGGCACCCAGGAAAACTGAGCGGGCAGCTGGCAGACAACCTGGGCGCCCATCTCTGCAACCCCTCCCTCAGGCGTGTCACACGTAGGCGCAGAAGAGTCAGAGAGTGCGCCTCGGTGCGGAGGCCCAGGGTAGCAGTCGCCGCAGGCGGTGGGTGATGAAACCTCCTAGGCGCATTACTGCAGAGTGCGCGGGCGAGCGGGGGTACGGCGAGGACGTATATTGAGAGCTGGTACCCAGGCTCACCTGTTCTCCAAGACTAGGGTGAGAATGAGGGGGAGGGGCAAGTAGCGCCAATACCGGATGAGGGCCAGGTGACACTAGGTGGCAGCGCTCGCCTCTCCACCCTCCCCTCACCAAGCTAGCCCCCCGAACTAAGCCGTCGGGTTAACGAGGCCAAGAGCAGCAGTTCCTGTCCCGGGCTGGAGCGAGGGAGACGTGAGCGTGCACACGTACACACACAGAAGGGGGGGAGAGGCGCTCCCAGCAGCGCCCAACTTTCTCCCTGCTTCCTCCAGCAGGGGAGATAGCAGCTGAAGGCAATCTGATTCCCAGGGTGCTTAAGGAGGGGGATCCAAAAGAGGGAGAAGGTATATAGAGAAAGTCCCGGAACCTGAGACCTTTTGCTTTTATTTTTGCATCAGAATGCTGAGCAATAAAGGGAACCTTCCAACTGGGCCGAGAGGTGCTTAGGAAAAAATGGAAGCGTGTGTTTGGAGATGCCTAAAGTTGTCTGTTAGCTCAGGCTTCTGGAGCACGCGATGCTCCGCGGCCGCCTGACCCAAGGCTGCCTGGGCCTCCTAGCGACCCGCCAGGAAATGATGCAAGTCTGGATTGTCACCTGGATCCCTGAAGCCCAGACAGGAATCCGTCTGGATTGGGGGAGGGGAAAGACAAGACGCCCCAGGTGTTGCAGGACCCACCAAACCCGGGCAAAAATAAAGTGGGAGGTGGACTGTCGGGCCAAGTGCTTCAGGGTTTTGTAGCCTGTCTTTAAGCGCCTGTTTTGTTTTAAAAAAAAAAAAAAAAAAAGCCAAGCCTCACCACACTTAGGAATTCCCATCAGAGCTCAATTTGCTCGCACCATCTCTGTGCCCAGGTATCTGTTCCAATCTCTCCAGGCCTAGGGGCTGACAATGTCACTGAGTTCCAAAGAGAAAACTTTCTCAGCCGGAAGCGAGCCCCTGCGGACGTGGTCCCAGTAAAGACAGACCCTCCCCGCCCTCTCTCTCACCCCCCCCCCTTTTTTTTAGTTTTCGCGTTGCAACTAGAACTGGCATCCACTTTGTTTTTTTTTTTTTTTCTCAGTCCGTTCGGCCATTGCCCCGGTGCACCCGCACACGCGCACGCATCTTGGGCCGCGCTCACACACACGCACGCAAAAGCGTGGCCGCCGCCAGGTCGGCAACTTTGTGGGGTGCTCGCCGCGGCGCTCCGCTTCCTCCCGTAGTAGTTGGCGCAGGCCCCGCCTCCCGGCTGTGTTGTCAAACGGGCCGGGGTCTCGGATTGGTCCAGCCTCCGGGACAACACCTGCTCGACTCCTTCATTCAAGTGACACCAGAGCTTCCAGGGATATTTGAGGCACCATCCCTGCCATCGCCAGGCACTCGCGGCTCTGCTAACGGCCTGGTCACATGCTCTCCGGAGAGCTACGGGAGGGCGCTGGGTAACCTCTATCCGAGCTGCGGCGAGGAGGAGGAAAGGGGCGAGCCGGGAGGAAGAGTGGGAGGAGGGGGGAAGCAGCAGAGGAGGAAGAGGAGGAGGAGGGGCGCACAAAGAATCCAGGTCTCCCGGCGGGAGGGTGATACCCAGAACCATGTGTGCCGAGCGGCTGGGCCAGTTTGTGACCCTGGCTTTGGTGTTTGCCACCTTGGACCCGGCGCGGGGCACCGACGCCACGAACCCTCCGGAAGGTCCGCAAGACAGGAGCTCCCAGCAGAAAGGCCGTCTGTCCCTGCAGAACACAGGTAAACGCGTGCGCCCTGCAGCAGGGAGCTGCGCAGGGAGGGGGGGGAAACACGGTGCACGCCCGCAGCGCTCCCAGTGCGTTTAGCCCCAACCCAGCGACCCGAGCTCACCCAGGCAGCGCAAACTCTTGGTGGCTCGGGGCTTGCAGAGGGAAGAAGCGAGGTCTGGGCTGGGCTCTGAGCTCCCGGAATCCGCACGTGCTAGCAGGGTGATGAAATGGCTGAGGCAGGACTTGTTGCTACTCTCCCCCAGGGCTGAGGGGAAACGAGGCAGCGCTTGGCGCTGCCAGCTCCAGCCAGAGTGCCAGGCCCGGAGCAAGACGCGCTTCGTCCAGGTTAGCCTGTGCAGGGCCCCAAGGGTCCCCGGAACTGGGCTCGCCCTGCGCCCAAAGAACTTCTTCCAAACCGGCCAGTCTGGCATGGACTGACTCTCCTTCCTTTAAAGATTGCCGGACATCCCAGAACTTTGCTGGCCAGTTAAATGGCACCAAGAAGTTTTCCTTGGGAGGAGGGAGTTCGCAAAGCGTACCTGTGTGACGCTCCGTGGTCCCTTGCTCCTAGCCAGGTCAGCAAGGGAAGAAATGTTGACACGACCCAAATCGTGCGCCGGCCCTGCTCAGCGGCAAGCAGCAGCGCAGAGCCTGGCGTGCGGCACACGGGGCTGGCCTTCTTCCCAGCTCCCGGGAGAAAAAGAAACGTGTCTGCCGCTCGGCTCCTTGCTTATGCCCCCACTCCCGCTATTCCTCTGGGGCCTTGTGAACGCTGCGGCCGTGGCGTGCGTGCGCTCCTTGCCTGAGTCAAAATACACAAATGAGGGTCAGGGGCGCCCAAATGAGCAATCGCTGTCCTGTCCGTGGCCAGGCGTGGAGTTAGTCCGGTCTCTCTCTGCCCCCCTCCCCGGCCCCGTTTGCCCAGGCGCGCGCAGTCGAGGGTCCCTCGCCTGCCCTGCCTCTCTCGGGTTTAGGTGCCCCTCCACAGATACACGCCCCTCACTCTCTCGCTAGATTTCATCTGATACAGATTTTTCGACTCCAGCCCCGCCCTTCTTCCAAAATACACTTTCCTAGTTGTAATTTTGCGGTTGGTTTAAATCGTGGAACTGAGTGAGCCCAAGAGGGCATGAGACTGCACTCCCGCAGCCTGACAGCTCCCAGTCTGTCCTTTCAGGCTGACGAATTAGGACGTCTTGGAAGAGGTAGCACGCTCCTGGGCCCCAGGGATTCTAGGGGATTAAGTGATATCTCACACCAGATCCCTAATTAAAAGGAACTTCCAAAGTGAATGATGGCGGTGGAAGGCCAGCCCCCACCTGCCTCCATTCTGAGGCTGTTGCCAGCCGCAGCCTCCCTGGCCTGGCATTTTTTAATGCGGGTGGTTTGGAGACACGGCTTTAATAGGAATCTTGTTTTGATTTTTAGGTGTTGAATCATAAAGCTGAATTCAAGTTGCTTTTTGGAAGCTTTCGTCTGGGGTCAGGAAGGAAATAGCTGGATCTTAAAGGCAGTGGCTTCTGCGGCCGTTTAATTCATGAAACTAAGTCTTTTGGAAATTTTACTTTTCCCTGTGGGTTTCAAAAACTGAAATATTTTCTGCTCTTAAACTGAGTATTCTCACATATACCTTCATAAAGTGGGAAAGAAAGAGGGAGGGGGAAAATGCTTGTACTAACTTCTGACTGTGATATTTGTTACTTTTTGGCTAATTTTACAAAAACAAATACCAATTCTTTTCAGTAAGCAGTAGTAAATAATGACATTCTATTTTTCCACCTTCTTCTATTCTGAAATTGGAACACCTTTTTCCCCTTTAGTTTTCCTCTAGCCCTTACTGTTAGCATGGCAGAAAACTTGTAATTTTTTTTGTCATTTTAGCGGAAATCCAGCACTGTTTGGTCAACGCCGGAGACGTGGGGTGTGGTGTGTTTGAATGTTTCGAGAACAACTCTTGTGAAATCCGGGGCTTACATGGGATTTGCATGACTTTTCTGCATAATGCTGGAAAATTCGACGCCCAGGTAAAGCATATAGCATGAAGAATACTCTGGGTCAGTGTGGCATGGCTGAAATACTAGCTGGACAGATTGCTAACCCATTTCCCAAACTGTTATTTGAGGCAGTTTGACGCTTGCAGCAGTAGAGAAGGGCACCAGTGTGTTTGCTTCCTGGAGTTGCCATTGGGCCAGATCCTTTCAAATTCTTACACTGTATCTGCATAGGCAAAGCAGGCTGGGCATCAAAGTCATAGCCAGTGGTAAACACAGTGTCTGGACAACCAGAACCCCATCCCCAAAAGTGCATTAGGAAGAGAAGGCTGGAGTGGCAGGGACCCTCGCTGTAGGTAGCAAAGTATATGTGTATATGTGGGCAGGCCACATAGATAATTCACGGCCTCCAAACAGCACAGAGCAGAAAGAGAGTCTCCTCTCCCAACCCGAAAAGTCAAACCCTGACTGAATCTCGCTTGCCTTATAGCCAGAATCCGCCTCAGATTGCCAAGGTAAAGTTGAGTTGCTACTCAGGGCAAACCGCCTATAAGCCAGCTGGTGGTTCCGGCACAGAATGTGTGTTTAGGTGGCATGTAGCATTGGGCTCATTGCCGTTCTCTGCCCCGGTTCTCGGCCCTGTCGAAACACACTGTTGGTATAGCTCATAAATTTCCTCTCCCATTTCAATGGAGTGAGGTGACTAAGTCTGGGGTAGGCCAACGGATGAGGTGTGATTTAGACACGTCACCCGTCACCATCCACTGACATCCTGAGTACGGCCTCACAAAGCAAGGCCTGGGAACCAGAAAGGGACGTGACTGATGGGGACAGCAGAGGATGTGAGGTAGCACAGGGGAAGCCGAAACGGAGGGAAGAGGGAGAACTTTGAACTCCTTGCCTATCCGTAGATAAATCGTGTGTGTGTTCCCCCCCCCCCTCCAAATTGGAGCTAGGCCACGCAATAGGAAATCTGGAAGAGAGGAGTGTATCGAGGGCCTTCCCACAGGATGTCAGAGAAGAATACTGAAAAAACAGATTGCCACAGCCCTCACATAAATCCATCTTGTGTTCTCAGCCAATAGGAGAATGTTCTCAAGTTAGAGACATCCCTTTTAAGTCACTTCTCAGTGTGTAACTACTTAATAAAGTGCCAAGCTCTGCCCTCCAGCCCATCTGGCTCCCAGCTAGAAAATCAAAGAAAAGGGGGCGCCACAGGGTGGATGGGCATGGGTACCACATGGGTCTTCAACCATCGACACTATCTGTAGACATTTCTAAAGAGAAAACCAAAGTAAACAAACATACTGCTGGCTTCCCGCTTCCAACCTGAACTGGTTCACTTTCTCAACTCAGTGATTTCCAGACCTGCCTCAAAAAAGAGAGAGAGAGAGAGAGAGAGAAAGAGAGAGAGAGAGAGAGAGAGAGAGAGGAGAGAGAGAGAGAGAGAGAGGAGAGAGAGGAGAGAGAGAGAGAGAGAGAGAGAGACAGCCTATGTGCATGGAAATTAAGGGGAGATTCCTGGGTAGATGCCCAGCAGTGCCTCCAGGCCAAGGAGGTTGATAAGAGTAAAATTGGGAGCTTGCCCCCACATCCCGACAACTGCCTCCTTCTGGCCTTGGCACAATCGGCTAAGGGTGCCAGGAAGGAGAACTGTGGGCCACATGTATGCCTGCCAGGCTGCCTCACCCCTCTGAGACAGTGGGGAGGATGCTATTTGATGCTTATGTCCCACTGACCTGCTGCCAAGCAAGATGTTGGGGGGACCTTTTAGAAACCATAATCCTAACAGTTTAAAAGTAAAGAACGTCCCTCCTGGAAGCATCTAAAGAGGTGACGAGACCATGAGCTGGAGCACCGGAACTAAATGGGAGGCTCCAAGAGCTTCCCATGCTTCCCAGGATGGAGCGTAAGGAAGAAGTGTACTCTTACTGACACTGGCAAAGGAGCTAGGGCCAATCTCAGGGAATTTGCTACCAGGCAGTCACCTCCTAGCTGCCCAGAGGACACCCCAATTCTAGGGAAACTAGAAGAGCAACTGGGGAAGAGAGGGGCAGATCTGTCTGTGTACAGAGCTCACAACCACTCTGGCCCAATGCCAGCGATGTCATGTCACCTCCCACCCAGAACCACATCAATCCGAGCGCAGCCTCGGTACGCCGAGATCAAAAACCCCTGTGCTAGCCTAAGACTGGCACATGCCATCCTGGCTAGTGAAAAAACCTTGTCTCCTCTGCCCCCCTCCCTTTTGTGTCCTCCACCCTCAGGGCAAATCATTCATCAAGGATGCCCTGAGGTGCAAGGCCCATGCCCTGCGGCACAGATTTGGCTGCATCAGCAGGAAGTGTCCGGCAATCAAGGAGATGGTTTTCCAGTTGCAGAGGGAATGCTACCTCAAGCACAATCTGTGCTCAGCGGCGCAGGAGAACATCGGCGTGATGGTGGAGATGATAAACTTCAAGGACCTCCTGATGCATGAGTGAGTAGCAGCACCCCCATCCCCAGGAGAATGGGAGGAAGGGTCGCCTGGCAAGGGTGGGGTCCTGAGGGCCAGAAATGTGTTTGAGGATTGCTACTTTTGGAGGTGAACTCCCTTTAAGTGGATACAGTTGTGGTGTGCCCCAGAGAGCTAGAAAACCCCGCCAGAAATTCATCAAATTTGAAATCCCCCCAAACAGAAACATTATTTTTACTAAGTGCAAAATATCTACCACTCTCCATCCTCCCTGTGGCCAAGTCCTGGTTGCTGCGTGATTGGAGTAGCTCAGTAGCTCACAACAGCTGATACACACTAACATTTACCTGCGTGTAGGTGCTTGGCACTAGGCCAGGTGTGTTACATGAAGTGTCCGCCCATTCCTCACATCAACCCTTCATGCCTCCAGATTCTCACCGCAGAAAACTGAGCCCTGCTGTGGCGAAGCACTCACAGTTAGGGAGAAGCAAAACTAGGGACTGGGGTTCCGGCAGTGTGGCTACAGCACCTTAGCTCTCAATGGCTCCAATCCAATCAGCAGCTTTTTCTGCTTCCAGAGCTCCCCAGTTCCCTTCTCTAACTCTGCAGAAAGCATAAAACAAACAGTGGAAACTTTAGTCGGCTAAACAGGCATGCTAAAATGGACTTGAAGATGATAGAGCCAAATCATCTCATTCCTTGGCTCTTACCCCAACTGTAGGATCCCGGATTTTGCAGAGCAGTAAAAGACATTGATCCAGCATTGTTTCTAACATGGCAGTGTGGTCCACAGGCCCCAAAAACAGAGATAGAGAACAAAAAGGGAAGCCACCAGTATAGCAGACAGTGCCAACCACTGCCACCTTTATAGCCACGTCCATCTTTTCCATGGTGACTCACTGAGCCAAATCAGCACAATTTTAGGGACTTTCAACCCATTAGGTCATTGCACGACCTTCTCCCAGTTATGTTACCAAACATACCACCTTCACGGCACTAATGCCTAGATTCTGAGACAGTCATCTCGTCTCTCAATTATGAGGCCTTTAGTAGCTTGTGGCACTTTGGTACAATATAAAATTATTCGTGGTGAAATTCTGCAACCAGACCTTTCCAAAAGAAAGACTGTGTCGCTTGGTTTTTGGACCATACTAATACTTCACAACAGATTTCCATTCTTCCAAACATTTACAAAGGAACAATGGCATGGACAATAGTAATTGTCTTTTATTTCTCTTTGATGTGCAAAGATCTTGGTCATGGGTTATCCATGGATTACCCTGTTTGTCTTCCGACCAGCCACAAGATTGAAATTCGCATCTTCATATCATAGGGAAGGCTCATGAAGCTGAGAACTTCTCTTGTGAGGTTTGATTCCTGCTTTGCAGCCTGGGGATTGGTAGTGTATGCTAGTCCCTTACTATCCACAGGGGATGGTTCAAGGGCCTCCCCTACACATCCACATCCATGAATGAGGAAGGCTCAGATAAATCGATGGCGTAATCTACTCTGGATGACTTATAATACCTACAGACAGTGCAGCTGCTGTGTAAGTAGTTGTTAGTCTACAGTGCTTAGGAAACAACGGCAGGAAGAGTCTGCTTCAGTACAGAGGCAGGTTGCTTCCAAAACGTCGATCTGTGCTTGGCTAGTTGAATCCGCAAGGCACGGAGCTGTGTATGACTGAAACTTGGTGTGAGGAACAGGCCGGCGGTCAGAATGCCAACTGCCCTGCTCCTCCTGTTCTTGCTAGACCTGCGAAGACTTGGGGAGTCTTCTCATGTGACGAGGGCTTCTTCCTTTCCCTAATTACTCCCTCATTGTCACCAGAGAGTACTGTGAGAGTCTATTCCTTCGAGGTGCCCTTGAAAGAGGCACATGTTCACAGCCAAGGAACCTCTGTCTCAGTGGCATATTTAAGAGGACTTCTTAGTCTTCAGGGTGGGAGGTTGAGGGCCTGCGATAAGCCTGTGATACATTCATGGAGTGTGTGGAGTGTGAGTATCTTCTGAAGAAAGGTCTTTGGGAAAACTGAAGCCTTTCAGGTTTGGGGAACACATGCCCCATCCTAGAATTTAGGAAAGGTTAGTGCACTGTGGTGTCAAGAGCCTCTTCCACAGGAACATGGCCTCCAGGCCAGGGCCTCTTGTTTCACGGGTCTCCCACAGCATTTAGTATCAGCAATAGCAGCCAACACTGGCCTGCTCTGCCGAAGCAGGTGGCCCATCCTGTGCAAAGGTGTGGGTGTCTTAAGAACACTGCCAGGAGGCCGCATGCAGGACCTCCTCCTGCTGCTAAGCCAGGACTTCTGGGCATTGAGTTTGTGCCAAGCTCCGGCTCCTTGAAAACCTCCTTCCCCTAGCGCCACGCAGCGATGCAATGCCCAGCTTCGACTTCAAGCTGAACTTTCCCAATTTTTCAACCAGCTTAACTGATTAAAGGATCCTTTCAGCCCCCACATACCGAGAAAGCCATCTCAGAGTGTGTGGCAACAGTCACAAACAAGAGAATGTGAGCCAAGTTTGCCTTTCCCTTTAAGGAGGAGGAAGTCAGCCGTGCAGAATCCAAACCACCCCATTCCTCTACAGTGCTTCTGCCAGGAGCAGGGGTGGCAGCAATGTCCAGTCTGCTGCAGGCTGCCCCTCTCACCGCTGCCTGCCCACCCCACTCTCTTCTTATCATCTGCCTCCCCCTAGCTGTGGCTAGTCTCCCTTGGCCTCTGCACACCCTGTCACTGGGTGCTGGCAGCCGTCAAGGGTTTGGAGCCTCAAACACATTCCCCTCCTTCGGCCTTGCTGACACTCAGTTGAGTGCTGGGTTTTGTCATCGGACAGGCTCAGCCTGCAGCCTAAGAAGGCACCATGCCAACCCAAAGCACGGCTTAGATTAATTTACTTGGCCACACACGCCCTCCCCACAGGGCTCGGCTTCATCCCTGAGGGAGAGAGAGAAGACAGAACAAGCCGAGGAGAGGGGGACTAGTCCTGCCTCAGGAGGCCGGTGTCCATCTTATAGGTCCAGGGTTCAAAGGCAGACATACCATGATGGAGAAGACCCCAGAGAGATCTGTGTATTCCCGGGAGGATCCTTTAAGCTTAAAGGATAAAGGAAACTCAGTTCAAAATCCCAGATAGAGCCAGCAAATGACCAAACATTTTGCTCCCATTTTTCAGATGGCCTCAGTGGATTTGAGCTTCCTAAGGCAGTGTTTGCTTTCAAAATACGAAGGGGGCATGAACAGCTTACAGCATCCCTTTCTCTATAACTTCCTCCTCCAAGTGCTCAATAGACAGAGTCACACTGTCCTTAGCAACAGCCGAGGCCTGCTTGAAAGAGACTGAGCCTTGCCCACCAGCCATGCACAAACCGTGATGCCAAAGGAATCAAATAGGCCTTAAAACACAGTTCCAGAACATCCCTTCTGCCTGTCCTCAGCCCAGGCCAGGCCTCCCTTGCCTAGGATTTCCCAAAGGGGACTTTTCTTTTCCCTATTCCTTATTCTTATGTCCTCAAAGTAAGGACAGTTCCAACTTGGGGAGTGAATAGCCACAACAGCATTGATTATGCCACACATCTTAGAACATATGCCGCTTTTTCTGCAGAGCCAAGGTTGCCAGCCTGCAGAGAAAGATTACACAGACCCCGAGGATGGTCATCCAAGTCTCAAGTCACACCTCAGAGAGGAGAGAACCCTTGCTCCTTGTAAATGGCTGCACATCTCACAGTGATTTCCCTATGGAAGCAGGCGCTGTCTGTCATGGGCACATTTGTCCAGGACGTAATTCTAGTTAGGCACACAAAGTCACATAAAGCATCCCACATCTTCTCAGATCTTAAAGGCCAGTGAGGGTTAAGGAGGGCTCAGTAGGTAGGCCCATCAAGTTAAAGAGTGGCACACTTCTCTGTCCCCTGGAGTGAGTCCTCCAGCAATTTGACTAAGAAACAACTCAAGGTCCTTGGTACAGGTGGAGATGCAGTTCCGAGAATGGAATGTACCGTGTTGCTTTCAGAGAGAGCTGTTCTCATTGTGGGCATGGGGACCCTGACTGACTGAAAAGGGAAAGCCACAGGGAGATGACACTATAGGACAATGACCCTCCCCAGTGCATCTCGTTTCAGATCCCCCCAGACAGTGGCATACATACCCAACAGCTTTCATAAAGGCCTTTTGTTTTAAGCCTAAGTCAGGGCACACAGGTAGACCTCAGGAGACCCTCACTGATGCCACCTATCATGGGCAAGCATGGGGACTCCTGAGAGCTGCTCAGGAACTCCTTAGTCCAACACTTTCTGGGTTCTTCACTGAAAGCACATGCACACACCAGTTTAATATTGAAGACCCTTCACCATTGGTCAAGATCATCTCCACTCCAGCCAAGCTCACCAGCTCCCGGAGCCTGGGTGTGCCTAAGACGTCATTGCCTTCCTCTCCACTCACACAGCTGCTCTGCCTGAAATGCCTACCTTAATGCCCTGGCCTTCAGCTTTCCTCCCATGTATCCACACTGTCTGTAGCCCTACACCTATTTGAGAAGCAGGAACCTGCCTTAATGCCATTCCCTACCATGGAACCTAGTCCGCAAAGATCACTCACTGAACCCAAGTTAAGCATTGTCTCTTGTCACAGGGCCCCATTAGAACATGCTCCAATCTCAGTCTTTCTCCCTCTGCTCGAATCTCTAGGCCCTATGTGGACCTCGTGAATCTGCTGCTGACCTGCGGGGAAGATGTAAAGGAAGCCGTCACTCACAGCGTCCAGGCTCAGTGTGAGCAGAACTGGGGAGGCCTGTGCTCCATTCTGAGCTTCTGCACCTCCAACATACAGAGACCTTCCACTGCGGTCCCTGAGCACCAGCCCCCGGCAGATAGGGCCCAACTACCCAGGCCTCACCACCGAGAAACAGGCCACCACCTATCCGAAGCCAGCAGAGGCGCCAAGGGTGAGCGAGGGAGCAAAAGCCACCCACATGCCCACACCCGAGGCGGAGCAGGTGGCCAGAGCGCCCAGGGACCTTCTGGGAGCAGCGAGTGGGAAGATGAACAGGCTGAGTATTCCGACATCCGGAGGTGAAACGAAAACTTGGCCGTGAAAGTTTCCTCCAGGCCGTCCATTTCCTTATCTATGGACATTCCAAAACATTTTACATTAAAGAGGGGGATGTCACACGCAGGATGTGTGCGAATTGTGGACTTCATGCAGGTGTCTGAACAGGTGAGATGGAGACTCCAGGGCAGCAAGGTCTCAGGTGCCTGCCTGGTGGGTCGGCACCTACGGAAGCTTATTCACGGGAGTGTTGCCTTGAGTCTGCCTGTGGCTTTGTCCCTTTCGGTCTGTGGGAGCTAGTGCGTGGCTAAGGTGTGCTCTGTTGGGGGGAGGTCAGATGGGGAGGGAAGGGGGCACACGTGGGTGCTAGGCCCTACCCTACAGTTTCCAGTGCTGTCTGCAGGGAACAGTCTGGGCTCTGGGACAGGAGTGAGTGGGAAGTGTGGCTGTTAGGGCAAAGGAGGAGCAGAGAGGATGCAGGACTCAGCCATGCTCGATGCCAAACCAAAGCTTAGTGTCGTGCCTGGGACCTTGTGTTTCATAGCTGCTGGAAGGGACGTGGGGTACTGCATTTTCTGTGTGTCATTTCTGAGCCATTGCTCTGTCTGGGGGACACGGAAGGAGTGGCCGTCTGTTTTGACCACTGCTTCAGGTCTCAATTTTACTTTTTTTTTTTTAATCCATTGACGATTTGTCTGTCATCCAAATAAATGACTTTCAAATCGAACAACTGGGTCACCAGAACCAGCTCAAAGCAGGAAGAAAATCAACCCCAGCTCATCTCTGGAGGGTAAATTTTCATAAGTTCTCTTTTAAGAAGAGCTTAAACAGCAGTATCCCCAGAGGGAAAAGCACATACCAGGGGTCCCTTCCTTGACAGCCTTTTCCTAGACTTTCGCTATCTCAACTTGACCTCAGCCAAGTCCTGTGAGCCTGTACATTGAATCCATGTGGCCAAGTTGGAAGCCAGTCTCTGCAGGCCGGAAAGAGGGAGAAGAGAAACTGGCACCGAGACCACTAAGGAAATTGCTTTTGGGGAATGCCACCCTCTGCATACTCGGGCACACAGCTTCATCTCCAAGAGACAGGGCTTTCCACAGCCCACGTGGAAATTTAGCAAGAAAGGGGAGGGTGGACAAAAGGAAGGCCAGAGGGGAGAGAAGGGACTCGTGTCCGTGCAGCGCTAAGATCTTCCTCTGGGCTGTGGGCATAGGGGGTAACCTGGACCAGGTCTCGAGAGCAAGGCTCGGCCAACTTTTTCTATGAAAGGCCAAATAGTGATTAGTGAGTTTCCGTTCAGCAAGTCACACGGTTTCTGCTGCCACCAGCCAGCTCTGCCATAACAGCACAAAAGCACCCTCCGCCACACAAATGGAAGGGCTTGGTTGGCTCTGTTCCACTAAGATTCTTCCACAGGCACCCAGCTGGACTTGGCTCACAGACCGTTCATTGCATATTCCCTGTTCTAGGGAGCAGGATGAGAAACATGCATCCTACCCTCTGTCTCTCTAGAAGGCCCCTAAGGCCAGAGACAGCCACCATTCACAAAGCACTTCCACAAACTCGGCTGGTGTCTCAACGCGCAGGATCCAGTCTCAATCTCATATAGGCTGTGCTTGAAAAACAAAACCATTTGGGGAGGGGTGGGTTGGTGACACACTGGGGATCCCCCAGGAAGATGTGGGACTGCAGAGCACAGAGGAGCATATGCCTTTAGTCCGGTTCTGCCCACAAGGAAGGAGGCCCAGCATGCCAGGCTCTGCTGTGGAAAATGCATGGTGGCACTCTTGTGCTGCGTGTGCCTGTGTGGCACCTTGACTGTTTTCTGCTTACATCCTTCACACCGTCCTTTGCTCCTGGCTCGGCCGCTCCTTTGTCACCAGTGTCTGGACTGGGTCACCTACTGATGTTCTGTTTGTTTCTGCTGTAAATATTTGTCGTTTGTATTTATTGTCTCGGTGTCTATCCCCCAAAGGCATAAACTCGCTTCATTCAAACACACCAACTGATCTCTGTTGTGTATGTCCATGCCTTTGTTGTCCCTTCCCCCTCCAAAAGTTTAAAAAAAAAAAAGATGTCATTTCATGGTCTGTCATGTGATTAGAAACATGGAATATATTTATCTCTCTAGTCCTTTTGCTCAAAATTGTCCAGATTCTTGTGTGCCTCCTGAAGGCATTCACACAGTCTAAATGTACGCAAGGCAGCTGTTGAGAACTGCCCTCCTTAGGCTTCATGCTCCGTACGCATTTACTTGGGAGCCTTCCTGTTCGGAAGGATGTGGGTCTCCAAATAACGTTGCAGTGTTTATTTTGAGCTTCGAATCTTAACAAGATGATCCGCACACCTCTCCTTTGTATCAATAAATAGCCCTGTTATTCTAAAATGAGAGGGCCAAAGACAGCAGAACGCCGACGACCCAGAACCGAATAAAAAGGAGACACTGGCCCAGGGCTGCCGTCCGTCCTTAGGCGTGAGCTGAAACTCTGAACCTGGCTAATGGCATCTCGGCAACAACATGGAGACGGTGCTCCTGGCATCCACTTCCTAAGGAAGAATGGCACCACGTGGGCTTACTAAGTCAGCGTCTGCTTCTGTTACAAAGCTAGACAACAGGGCCTGGACACTGTCACCCTGTGTTGTTCTCCTTCAAGCATTAATAAAGGTTTTAAATAAATGGCTTGCACTTGAGCAGTGTTATTTCTGGGGCATCTCGATGTGAGGCGTGAAGGGAGATAACTGAACGGGGGAGCGGGGGTGCTGGCACTGCTTGTGCTTCACACTTGCGAGAGGGGAGCCCCGCCCCACCTCTCAGGACATCCTCATCCAGGACCTCTGGCCAAGGGCCCACCGGGGTCACCAAGACAAAGAGGAAAAGGAATTCTCTGCCACCCGCCTACAAATAACCACTTCATCCCAGCTGGCTTCTCAAAGCTCCCTCTGCCGTCACCTTCCCGTGCCACCCGTTCTTTCAGGCTGGACCTGCAGCCCCTGCCATTGGCTTAATTGCTCCATGCCTTGGCACCTGCGGGGTCGCTCGCCAGCTCCTTCACAATGCTTGCCTACCACGGCAAGACCAGACCGAGCTCCTCCTCACTACAGCTTGCAGGGCCACAGTGCCCACACTGTATGCCAGGCATCCTGGTGGCCATCGAGCAAGTGTTACCCCATCCCAAGGCCACAGTGTCAATTACTGTTTCCATTTTGCAGACAGAGAAGCCCGAGGGGGCCAGTGAATCATCTCAGCAAGTAAAAAGGCTTTTGCTGTCAAGCCTGATGACTTGAGGTTAATCTCTGGGACCCTCCTGGTGGAAGCAGAGAACCAAGTCCTAAAGATGTCCTCTGATGACATAGGGTAGGGAGTGCTTCCATAGGCACACACACAAGTAAACAAAAAAAAACATGAATGTTTTAGCTTGAAGAAGAGGAGTCCAGGTACAGATAACTATGTGGTTAGAGAGTAGAAGTCTGAACTCAAAACCAGATGGGGACTCCTAGGCCCCCTACCTTGCACAAGGCCTGGGAAAAGAATAAATAGACTCACTGGGTGGTGGTGGTGCATGCCTTTAATCCCAGCGCTCAGGAGGAGAAGCAAGTGGATCTCTGTGAGTTCGAGGACAACCTGGTCTACAGAGCTAGTTCCAGGACAGCTAGGATTGTTATACAGATAAACCCTGTCTCAAGATAAATAAATAATATACTCTTATATTTATAACACCAGCCTTGGCGGAATTTTGCTGCAGAGCAGGGAAGAAAATGGAAGCTCTCACCTTTGCTTCCTGCAGAGACTGAAGGGCTGGTTGACACAGACAGACGTGAGGAGGAGGGTGCAACTGTTTCATGTATCCACATGCGGGTGACTTCGTAAATGCTCCTCCTCCCCAGACCACTGAGAAAAGCACCTTGGGGACAGCTGGCTGTGTAGGGGGCAGCTGGCTGTGTAGGGGGCAGCTGGCTGGTGTGAACACCATCCCACTCCAAGGCCAATCCTGTCTGAGGACCCAGGCTCCTTCCAACCTCTCACACCGCTCACCACAGTCATCTTCAGCATGAAGATGCCAAGCCTTGAGGACCAGATGTGTGCCCTTGCTTCTGCTGGCGCTTAGGAGATATCACTTCCAAACCTCAGTTTGCAGATAAAGAAACTGAGGCTCAACCACATGGTACTATGTTACGTCTAAGGACGAGGCCACCCAGGTCCTTGGTGACGGGCAGCTGCCCCAGGACTCCGTCTGACACGTCTCTCATCCCAGGTATGAGCGCATGGGTTTAATGCACACAAATGAATTCAGAAAGGCAGCTGCCTCCCTAAACCCTCTTAGTTGGATTATTAGGCTTGAGAAGAAAGAAAGCAGAGAGGCCTCAAATATGCCTGGGTCTAAACAAAGGTCCCCATGGGATATAGAGACACACCCCAAAATCTGGAGAGAGAAATCTGAATTTGTGCTGAAGTCAACAAAAAAAAAAGAAAGTCCCCTGCTGAGGAGGGGACAAGCCTTGGCCAGAGAACAGTTTTTATGTGAATTATTTTTTTGTGAGCGAAGAAGAGAGAGGAGCAGCTTTGGATCAGAGTCCCGTGTTACTGCTTGCATAAGCGGTTCAGTTTTATCACTCCCAAAACATAAAAAAGAAAAAGAAAAAAAAAGTCACTCCCCAATGGGAAGAAAAGTCATAGAGCCAACTTGAATTAATGCCTGAAATGGATGCCAACACCATGTACCCTGTCACTTGACAGGACCCAGACTCTAAGGCTCCTTTGGGTCTGCACATAGCTCGCTACCACTGAACATCAGATGTGCCTGGGTAAGCTACAGCTGGGGGAAACAACAAGAAATGCCCTCCCGAGGAACTCTCAGAAGATGGCAGCCTCTCAACGGGTGCTAAGAATCATCAGTGGGCCCTGTTCTCCAACACATGGGGTCCACAAAGTTTTACGATTCTGAAATTAAGGAAGGGGAAGGGCATGCCAAAAGAAGGGCACTCCTAAAGGACACAGGGACCACCTGCTTGCCCTCCTGACTAGCAGTGACTGCAGGAAGGGTCGAGGGGCCAGACAGAAAGAGCAATCCCTAGACTTCTTCCTCCTGCCTTTGCAGGAGATATCAGACAGCTAGTCTAACTTTCTTATCATTCCATGAGTCAGGAACATGGCAGGAGCTCATCTGGACAATTAGACTCATCCCCTGGCAATGAATGACTGGAAGCTCCACTCCCTAAACCCCAGTGTCTTCTACAAGATTACACCTCAATGCTTCCATCCCATCCCTTCCTCTGCCTCTCAGAACATGGCTGCCTCTGGGAATTTTCCTCTTCCACAGTAACTGGCTTTTTCCCAAAACAGGTTAGTAGATTTCATAGAATTTTCTTCCCATCCAAAACATGGTTTGAGTCCACCCTTGGTACTGTCCTAACCACAGAACTTAAATGCCGTCAAGACAGGATCTATCTCGTTTCACTATTTTTGAAGTGACCTGTACGAGGATGAGTGGTAGAGTTTTTCCAGAACTCCCAAAATTCCCAGTCAAAAAATGTTTCAGTCCTAACACAATGCCACAATGCTTTCTGACTTTGGTGGGCTAGAATTTCTCAAATGAGGTAGAAGGATGGAGACGGTTCCATGGGAAAAGGCACCTACTGCCAAGGTAGACAGCCAGAGTTCAAACCCCAGGACCCACGTGCTGGAGGGAGAGAGCGAACCCTTACAAGCTGTCCTTTGACCTCCACACCCGTTCATCTGTGCTCACCCGTGCAAAATATTAAACAAGCATGTAACTAAATAAATTAAATTCCTGGGAAACTTTGGTATCGGGAGACATGGACAAGTGTACCGATTCAGCCGCACACTTGCCCCGCACCTCCTGCATCTGGTAGCCCCCGGAACAAACAGCAGAAAATGAGAGTTGGGACAAATGCAGACTGACTAGGGTGCTGGCCCTGGTAAATCAGGTGAACTTTCTGGGTCCGTTTCCTCAACTACTCCCTCCTCCCGACTTCCCACACAAGGCAATGTGACTTTAAATGATCGCCGCTGTATGAAACGTCACAGTACACAGGAAATCCTTTGAACACAGTGGAATTCAACAGAAAGGACATCTCTCATTTCTCGGGCCATCTTGCAAGGCTAAGGCCTAAGGCTCAGAACACCCATAGGATGAGCTGGCCCTCCCTTTTATTCTGTCGTACTGTCCAATCTCAAAAGTGAGCTACAAAGCCATGGAGAGACAGAGGAAAGGGGCAGTGGTGGGCACACAGTGGAAATTCACTAAAAGTAGGCATGAAGGGCTGAGGACCTACTAAGCATGGGCTCTGAATGAATTCCAGTCCCTGGGCAAGAAGGCCCAGAGTAGCTCTACCATGCTGGGCATTCACAGGCCACTGAGGAGATTTGTGACATCTTGATAAGGCAGTGTGAGACCTTGCTGGGAATGAAGCCTTCCCTCCAGGCTCTCCCCTGTCAGCAACCTCAGGGCAGGGTCCTCCCAGCCCAGGCAGCTCATAAGCTTTCTCTATGAGATGGGAAAGCTGAGACCAGCAAAGACTAGAGGAAAGAGATTAGGGTCAGGACCCACTCTGCCCTCAGCCAGGGTTCCTAAGAGTTTGACATTTGGAAAAGATCTGGCCTGGAGGAGCCAAGGATTTGGGGCAGGGCTCCTTCCGGCTCCCAGAGTGTCGGGGGGAGGAGGAGGAAGAAGGTGACTCAGCTGAAGAGAAATGTATTTTTAAAAAGCGAACTGATGAAGGCACAGTGGCACAAAATGTAACCCAGGACGTGGCCCAAATACTTCCTCAGAGAAAGCGGGCGAATTTCCGAAAAGCCAGAGAACTCACTCAGGTTTCTAAACCAAGAATAACACCATGAAATGGAGACAGTCTTATTGGCAGGGCAGGTCCCCAGCCCCCGGAAGCCTAACCACTATATCTTAATATTGCCGCTCCAGGGATCAAACTGCCTAATTCCTTAGGGGAAAGTCACATATAAAACATAGCAGACCCTAAAGATGGATCAGCTGGGGGCTTGTCAGCTGACGTCCCCCCTCCCAGTGTGAGCATCCACCCACCCAAGGCTACCTAATAGCCAACACTTGCTCGGTAATAATATTTCGACAGAGCATTGCTCTCAGTCTTTCCTGATTTCCTTTGAATTTTTCAGACAATGTTTCCTATACGTCTCCATGTCTTGGTTTCCATTCTATTACTGTAAAGAGACACCATGACCAAGGCAACTTATGAAAGAAAGCATTTAAATGAGGGCTTGCTTATGTTTCAGAATTAGTTCATGATCGTCATGACAGGGAGCATGGCAGCAGGCAAGCGGGCATGGTGCTGGGGCAGCAGCTGAGAGCTTACATCTTACCCACAAGTTAGAGGCAGAGAGAGCCAGACACTGGGCCTGATGTGAGCTTTTTAAAAAAAAATATTTATTTATTTATTATGTATACAATATTCTGTCTGTGTGTATGTCTGCAGGCCAGAAGAGGGCACCAGACCTCATTACAGATGGTTGTGAGCCACCATGTGGTTGCCGGGAATTGAACTCAGGACCTTTGGAAGAGCAGACAATATTCTTAACCACTGAGCCATCTCTCCAGCCCCTGGTGTGGGCTTTTGAAACCTCAAAGCCCACCCCCAGTGACACACCTCCTCCAACAAGTTCACACCTCCTAATCCTTCCCAAACAGTTCCACCCACTGGGAACTAAGCATTCAAATATATGCACTTATGGGGGACATTCTCATTCAAATTGCTGCATCCAGATGATGGAATTGCACGCCTGTACTACCACACCAGAATATATTTAGTTCTTGTGATGGGTCCTACCCATGATTTGCTCTTCATGAGGCTGGTGTGAAAAATAAATAAGAGAATAAATGTCGTGGCAATTTGCAAACTATGAGACTGGTCATAGAGGCCTACAGAAAGGCAGCTAACAAGCAAATAGTGCCAAAAATGTGTTTTGTTTGATTAACATGGTGGGTTTGTTGTTGTTCTTTGGGGTCTTTTGGAGTGGGTAGTTTCTTTTAAAATATGATCTCACTCTGTACCTAAGCTGACCTAGAACACTATGTAGCCCAGGATAGCCTCAAACTCATGTCAATCCTCCTGCCTCACCTTCTCAGGGGTTAAAATTACAGAGGTGAGACACCATGCCCAGTTTACAAGTTGATATTTTTGTTGTTTTTTTTTTTTTTTTTTTTGAGACAGGGTTTCTCTGTGTAGCCCTGGCTGTCCTGGGACTCACTCTGTAGATCAGGCTGGCCTCGAACTCCAAGATTTGACTGTCTCTGTCTCCCAAATGCTGGGATTAAAAATGTGCACAACCACCACCTGGCTACAAGTTGATTTTTTTTAATGCCATGTTGGTTGCTGAATGTATATGCCTTTAAAATCTGGACTTCCCACTTGTCTTCAAAAATAAAGACACAGTCAGCCTTCTAGCTCAGCCCAGTCCCCTGAGCTCTCTGTAGTGACACTCTGTGCTCTTCTCTTGGGCACCACACACCCAGCCACTGTAGGTTTCCTGTCTACACTGACGGGCACACCTGAGTCATTCCTGGCCATTCCATTCCTTCATTGATGTAGTGGGGTCTTTTAGAAACCTAATGAAGACTCCCAGTGATTCAGCTAGGAGGAATAAAAACGTGAAATCTCAGTAGAAGTTGGAAGATCCAGAATTGGGGAGATGACTCAATGGGTAAAGCGCTTGCAGGCAGGTTTGAGGAGCAGCACCCATGTAACTCCTGGGAAGATGTGGCCCACCTCAGGAGGTAGAGATGAGAGAGCTCCCAAGAAAGTTGGCTAACTAGACTAGCTTCAGCAAGGTCTGGGTTAAGTGAGAGATCCTGTGTTGATCTGTGGGATGGAGAACAATTGAAGAAAACACTCAACATGAACCACTGGCCTCCATGTACACAGACAGACAGACAGACACATACACATACACACGCACGCGCACAATTAATGCACACACACACATGGACATGCATCCACATGCGCACACAGGTGAGCATACCCCACCACACACATGCACACACTGGCATATGCTTCACACATAAAAGAGGAGGAGGAAGAAAGCATCTGATAATCAACTCAGAGACAGGAAAGGTATAGAGTTTGGCCTACGGTTTTAGAAGCTTCTAGACCTTTTCTGGGGACATTATGGCAATGACAAATGGCATATGGTAGAACATTGGTTGGTGGCATTTGACCAATAACAAAAGAAAAAAAGACCAGCGTCCCACAATTCCCTTCAGGTGCATAGTTCAGTGACCTTTCTCCCACCTTGCTATCAACTCCCAGGAGTGCCAGCCTAAAGAGCAAAGGCAGTCAACACCCAGACTCTAGCAGGACAAAGCTATCTAGGAAACAGCCCTAAACTGGAGCATAGGCCTCCAGGGGGCCAAGGCGGGCCATGGAAAATCCCCACACTTGGGGAATTCTGAAACTCTTACAGATGAAGTGAACTCATGAATGCTTCCAAAGAGGAAAGAACATCATAACATTAGGCAGGATGATGGCCAGTGTGATATCTGATTTTCAGTAGAAACTTCGGGAGCCAGAAGACAAAGGACCAACCCTTCCGGCACTGTAAGCAAAAATCAATTTAAACCCGGTGGGTTCCCAGATCCCCATCAGGCAAAGTGGTTCTCAGCCATGCAGATTCTCACAGGTGCTTCTGGCATCAGTCAGGCTCCTTCAAAATGAAGAGTAAACCGAAGAGAAGGATGTCATCAAATCCTGGGAGAAGAGCGTTAGCCAGGAGAGAGGGAAGAATCCAGGCAGCTTCTTTGGGCACCAGAGATAAGGGAAGGTACAGGTAATCATTTCAGTTTTGCCACAGGTTTTGGGTACAGGACAGTAGGATCAAATTAATTATAGAAGACTAAAGATTGGGCTGGAGAGACAAATTGGTCGTTAAAGAGCACTTGCTATTCTTGCACAGGACCTGGGTTCAGTTCCTAGCACCCAATGGTACCTCACAGCTATCTAGAACTCCTGCTCTAGGAGATATGATGCCTTCTTCTGGCCTTCCGTAAGTGGTACATGAGCATGATGCACATACAAATGTACATGTATACATGCATGCAAAACACTCATACACATAAAATAAAAATAATAATAATTTAAAGGCATGTTTTTAAAAAGAGAAAACTTAAATAAAAAATGAACAAAGGACTTGAACAGGCATTTCAGGAAAGATGCCTGTTCCCAAGGCCACTGGGCTCCCGAGGAGACTTCAAATCCCCAGGAACCAAGAAAAAAAACCAAGACCACAGTGATAGCTACTGCCCAGCTTACAGATCAGAGAAAGCCAGCAATGTCAATCCTGAATGCTGGCAAGCCAGCGACATTGCTAGAAATCTACACTGTGGTGCCTAGGTTCAGCTATACTGAAAAATTCCAGACTGTTCCCTACACAATTAAACACGCTCATCCCGAGGCCCTTGGTTCCAATCAGAGTAATCTGCATACACAAAAATGCTGATAGAGCAATGTTCATGACAGCTTTCTGAAAATACCTAGAATTGGGTATGGAGAAGCTAGATGTGGTACGCCTATTCAAGAAGTACTACTCAGCAGTGAAAAAAGGAACAACAGATAGACACAGCAGCACAGAGGGGGCTCCGTGTGTGAAGTGGGAGTGGGAGAAGCCACTGAGAAGGGGTGAGAGGCAGGACAGCCACTCAGGATCAGAAGGAGGAAACGTTAAGCTATGGGGAAAGAAGTCAAAAGAGTGATTATCTCTCTAGAGACAAGGACACAAGGGAGCCTTCTGCAATGACATAGATTCTTATATCCTAATCTTAAAACTTTTATGTTTATGTTCTCCTGTAAATCTTGGGGGAAAAGAAAATTGGACAAATCCCAAATGATGCATTATTAACTTCATAAAAATGTGGAGTCACCAGATGTGAAGGTGCCCGCCTTAGATCCCAGTGCTCAGGAGGCAGAAGCAGGTAGGTCTCTGTAAGTTCTAGGCCATTCTGGTCTATATAGTGAGTTCTGGGTCAATCAGGTCTATATAGTAAGACCCTGTCTCAAAAAATAAACAAACAAAAGTCAAGGGTCATATTCCAAAAGAGATTGTAGGGGGTGAGAGAGATGGCCCACTCATTAATGTGCTTGCCCTGCAAGTAGAGACCTGAGTTCAATTCCCAGCACCCATGTTCAGCCAGGCTCCGCAGCACACACCCCTGATCCTAGCACTGGGGAGGTGAAGACAGTCTACTAATCAGCATGCTGCAGGTTCCTTGAGAGATCCTGCCTCCAAAATTAAGGTGGACACAATAGAGAAAGACAACCACTGGCTTCTGAGCATGCATGCATGCTTGCCCAGTGCATACACATGAACACACACATGCACATTTACCACATGATCCGATGTACACCCTGCAGTCTGAGCCTAGCTTGGGTGTAGGCAGTGATATGGTGATACTATCAGACCAGTATCTATTACTTTGAACAAAACCTAACTCCAGATGGATCAAAGATCTAAACATGAAACCCTGGAACTGCTTAGAGGAAACAGAGCAGCACTTCCCAGGATGGGCCTCTTAATTAGGGCTTGCTATTGCTGTGATGGCATCTATGACCAAAACAACTTGGGCAAGAAAGGATGTATTGGCTGACATTTCTACAGCACTGTTCATCATTGAAGGAAGTCAAGAAAATAACTCAAACAGGGTAGGAACCTGGAGGCAGGAACCTGGAGGCAGGAACCTGGAGGCAGAAACTCAAACTGGGCAGGAACCTGGAGGCAGGAACTCAAACAGGACAGGAACCTGGAGGCAGGAGCTGCTGCAGAGGCCACGGAGGAGTCGTCTTTACTGGCTTGCACCTCATGGCTTGGTCAACACCACCAGCCCGTGACTCCACCCACAGTGGGCTAATCGCTCCCCTATCAATTACTAATTAAGAAACCGCCCCACAGGCCTGTCCACAGCCTTTCCTTACAGGGGAGTTTTCTCAGCCTAGGCTTCCTGCTCTGCAATGACTCTAGCTTGGGTCAAGATAACATAAACTAGCCAGCACAATGTAGGTGTAGGAAAAGACTTTCTGAATAGGGACTTTGCTTGCCCAAGGATTAAGGCCAACAGTTAACAACTGGACTTCATAAAGCTAAAAAGCTTCTATCAGTCCAGTGAGGAAGAAGCCTGCAGACTGGCAAAGAATATTTGCCAGCTACATCTGTCAGAGGATTAATATCCACACTATATAAAGAACTCAAAAAGAATAAAAAATTTAATGGCCCATTCAAAAAATTGGCCAGGGAGAGCTGCAGCTGAAGGCAAAGTCTGGGTCCATGGCCCTACTGCAGCCAGGGTTTGTGCTGGTGCCTGAGGCTCCTGTTAACATCAAAGGCCATGCAGACCCTTGAGCTTGATGTCTGAGCCCCACACTCCCACTGGGGCCTGAGATGCCAGCACTGCCACCTGGGGCATTGGTAACATCCAGACCTGGCTGCTGCTGAGGACCATGTCTGGGTGCATGGTCGTACTGAGGCTGGGGACTGTGCTTAAGTCCAAGTCCTATATTGCCACCAAAGGTCACAGGTCAAGTAAAAACCCAGAGTTGGAGCTGTAACTTGAGGCCTTAGTGGTGTCCCAAGAGCCGTGTTGTTGCCAGAGTCATCCCTACCTGAACGGCCAGTGCTTGGATGTCATCCTGGCCCAAGCTGCTGCCGAGGGCCCTGTCTGGGTCTGTGGTTCAGCTGCAGCTTGGGTCTGTGCTGATTCTGTGACCCATGTCATCTCGGGGCCATAAGAACCATGCGAGATGAAGTCAGAGCTGAGCTTAGCCCACCCTTCACTGGCCCAGGGAAAGCAGATCTTAACTCTCTCTGGACACTACAGCAAGAGAGCTGGCCCCTGCAAGAGAGACAGCCCCACCCCTAAATCAAGGATGAACAATCAAGGATGAACACAATCAAGGATGAACGACGCTGAGGGCATAAGCATAGGGGAGCTGACTCTGCCCCCTTGCCTGAGGCCAGTGGCCCCAGTGGCCCTGACTAACCAGCTCAGTCACCATCCAGACCCACATCCAGGCCTTGGGGTGGCCCACCCTAGCATCTACTCCATCTAGAACCTGCTGGAGTGTATGAAGGATCTGGCCCTGTGGAATAATAACCGCAGGATCTCCAAGACTTGGAGTGGCCATTGAATATCCCAGAAGAATCCCAGTGAGGATCCAGTGATGATGGTGAACCAGAGGCCAGAGGCCCTGAGCCAGACCAGTGACTCATGGCAATGAGCATTTGCTAGTAAAGCTGATTGGACAAAATGGTGTGCTATATGACACACGGTGGCCCCCAGTTCCACCAGGATGAATGAAGAAGTGGTTGAGAGGCGGGAAAGATGGACGAGAGGAGGGGTTATTTTGTTTTGTTTCAGTTTGGTTTAATTTTTTTTTTTTTTTTTGGTTTTTGGGTTTGGGGTTTTATTTGTTTAGTTTTGTTTTCGAGACAGGATTTCTCTGCATAGCTCTGGCTGTTCTAGAACTCACTCTGTAGACCAGGCTGACCTCAAACTCACAGAGATCCACCTGTCTCTGCCTCCCTAAGTGCTGGGATTAAAGCTGTGCACCACACTGCTCAGCTGTTTCGTTTTTGGATCTGGGTATTTTGGTGGTAGTGGGGACTGTTTTGTTCCTGTGTTTGTTTGGTTGCTTTGTTTTGGTATGGTTTGATTTTTTTTAAATTTTCTTTTGAGGGGGGGGGGTGCTGCAGGGGTGAGTAGAGGCTATGAGGGGACCAAGAGGTGAGCAGAATTGGGGTGCATGATATGAAACTCCCAAAGAATCAATGAAGAAGTTAAATTTTCAAAAAAGAATCAGTCAGGGATTTGAACAGAGAGTTCTCAAAAGAAAAAATGCATATGGGCCAAGAAATATCTCAAAACTGTTCATTGTCCCTAGCCATTAGGGAAATGCAAATCAAACAACTTTGAGATTTCATCTTTCCAAAGTCAGATCAACAAAGCAACCTACAATAAATGCTGGAGGGATCCGGGAAAAGGGAACCCTCACTCATTGGTCAAACCACTCTGGAATCAGTGCGGAGAATTCTCAAAGAGCTAAAAATAAATCTAACATATAACCCTGAAAATAAATCTACCCCACTACCCCAATTCTTTGAATATTCCCAAGGGACCCAGTATCCTACTTCACAGACACTTGCTCAGCCATATTCATGGCTGCTCTATTTGCCATCACCAGGAAATCGAAACAACATAAATGTCCTTCAACCGAGGACTGGACACTGAAGATGGTACACACACACTATGGAATGCTATTCAGGTGTAAAGAAAAATAAAATCATGAGCTTGGTAGATAAATGGATAGAGCTAGGAATGATCATATTGAGTGAGATAACCCAGACCCAGAGAGACCAATGCTGAGTGTTCTCTATCATCTCAGAAACCAGGAAAGTCCAAAGGGACCATTGTGGAGGAGGGGGAAGCAATAGAGAGGAAACTGCAAGGGGCAAGGGATCTGAAGGGGAAATGGGGAAAACAAGTAGGGGGCTCTAATTAAAGAGGGGAGGAGGAGATAAATGCAGCAGGAGGAGAGCCAAGGGTGCAGTACAAGTAAAGGTGTCTGGAAAAGCCACAGGGCTCATACTACCGTCTACCTAAAAAATGCCTAGGACACATGGAAATCGGTATATAAACATCCACATGTGGTATAAAGGAAAGGTTTCCATATGGGCTGACAGTGATCTCTACACCCTCCAAGAACCATGGACCACTTAATCAAAAACCAGTACCAAGCAGGAGAAGCCCTCTTTAGAGTCATTTGTCATTGTTGGCCACGAGACTCCCAAACATTATAGGCTATTGATTGCTGTTATCCTTGGTTACTCCAGCGAGGTTGAAGTCCCTATCGCCGAGGACACCATGTACTTCAAAAACAGGGTCCAGAGGTCCCTTGAGCTGGAACTGACCTGAGTGCCCCTCCTGAGGACAAGGAAGACAACAGACAGTCCTACCCAGCTGTGACACCTATAAACACATTAACAACCAGCACGGTATGATAACCCTAAAGGCACAATAAAAGACACACATAGCTTGGTGGTAACCAGTCTCTCTCAATGGACTTTAGACCTACTCAACAAGAGGAAAGTCATGCCTGGTACCGAAAATGTAGCCAATTACCCAGGGCTGGTAAAGTCAAGGGTCTTGGAGGAAAACCTACAACCAACCAACATCTCACTAAATCCTCCTAACCCCCGCTTACGTTCTAAATATTTATCCTTGTGACAACAAATCAGTGTAGTGTGTAACCCTCATCAAGGAACTTCTCTTCTTAACAGAAGGAGACCATTATTAAAAAAAATCACAACCCATCAAAGCACAGTTATGGAACCCAGTCCCAGTAGATCCATCTGTGGATCAATGCAGCTCCTGCACTTAAGGCTCAGGGATCATTGCAGAAGTGGGGTTGGGGGATCAGAAAGATTATAAGAGCCGGGGTTGGAAAGATGGCTCGGCAGTTAAGAGTGCTGGCTGCTCTTCCAGAGGTCCTGAGTTCAATTCCTAGCAACCTCATGATCGTTCGCAACCATCTATAGTGGGATCTGATGCCCTCTTCTGGCAGAACAGTGTGCATGCAGACAGAGCACTTACATGCATGAAATAAATAAATAAATAAAATTTTTAGAAAAGATTATGAGAACCAAAGGAATAGGGAGTTTGCTGTAAGACTGTGTCTCCTTGAAGTGTCAGAAACTATATCCATGAAGTCTCACCAATGTGACTGCCTAAACATGACCTGAACAAGGACAACACCAAGGAACATGGAAGGGGGACGCACATGAGACCTCAACCCTAGACAAAGAACCACAGGCAACTAAAGAACGCCGAGAGTGGGGAGACTAGTTCTCCCCAGGGAAGAGCACCCAGGTGGCTATTCAACCAAATGGCCAGCTCTAAAAGTATACACATACATGTAAGTTTATATGGACTGAGAACATTGTGTATGGGTGACTGCGTGTATGTGTGCTTGTAGAAATGTATAAACAAGTATATTCATATATGTGTATATGAATATGTATGGATACACACACACACACACACACACACACACATATATATATATATACACACATATACATATATACAGAACAACTAAAGAGAATAAAAGGCCATGAACTTGAAAGAGAGTCAGGGGTGGGATACATGGGAATGTCTGAAGGGAGGAAAGGGAAGGGGCAAATAATGTGAGTATAATCTCAGAAAATATAAAACACTTGTTAAGTAAAAAATTAAATTATTCATGATGAAACTGGAAACAAATCATGGAGAAGCACGCTACAGAAGGGCAGAGTGGGTGTGCCGCGGGCACAGTGGCTGAAAAGAGAACTGGATCCCAGGGCTCTACAGGAGGAAAACAAAAGAGAATGTTTAACACCAAGTAAGCCAATAATGGAGACGCAGCAGCTGTGCCCAGCAGCACCTGGAGGTCAGTGACCCAGCCCAGCTGTGGAAGCACTGTCTGTCACTGCGAGCAGGACTGATGTGCGCAGGTGCAGGGTAGGATGTCACTGCTCCTCATAATTTATGACCCTAAAGTTGGGTTCAGCAGTAAGAGACTAAAACCTGGACCAAAATCCCTTCATTAAAACGGGAACGTATTTCTTTCTTGAGTGCGAGCCTGGCAACGCCGTGCTGCCCCGCCCCCCACAACCACCCGAATTCTCAAGGCAGTCAGGCTCCTGCTTCCCCCTCTCACCCCACTGCTTTAGACAGCAGTAGTGCCCTGGCTCCAACCGTCATGCCCGCATGCCAGCCAGCAAGATGGAAGAGAGAAAATCTGCTCACGAGTTGTCACTTACGCTATTTCCCCAGAGCTACTTCAACCCTGCTACAGAATCACAGAACAGAGCCAAGGTCACTGCCAGGCAGTCTCCATCCCAGACAGCCACAAGCCAGCCATGGAGGATGTGGATCTCTGATGCTAAAATTCATATTTAATTTGTTAATTGCACAAACTGGCTTGCTAAAACTTTAAATCTGGACTAAAGTAAGTAGGTTGAGTGGCCAACAAAGTTAAGAGCAATTCTTCAGGTAGCCTTAATCAGAAGCACGCACCTGGGCAGGAGGGAGGAACAGAGGCAGTATGGCCACCTCAGCCTGGGCCCCAAGATGCAGGACAGGGCCCAGAGCCCTGAGGCAAGGCTGAGCAGCTGATAGAAAAGCAAATGTTAGCGGCTGTCTCTCACCACAGGGTCTCCTCACCTCAGGACAACAGTCTTGCAGACAGATGGACCCCGGACTAGAAGTCTGTGTGAGATGGTCACATTGAGATCTGTGTTTGAAGACTTTGAGAGCAAGAATTCCCAATGCCTCGTCAGACTAGCCTGGAACTCACACTCTCTGCTGCAGCCTGGAAGATGTGATTCTGACTGGCCGGGTCAAGCCACAAGCTAGAGGCCACACCCACACGAATCTCAGAGCCTGAGATCTCTCCAGAAGAAGATCCAGACACGGCTGCCCTGGAAGAAAAGAGAGGACTACCAGGACCACCGAGCCATAGACGTCTGAAGGACAGAGAGCAGGAGACAGCTTCATACCACAGGCTCTGGACCTAGGCTTCAGGACAGGTATAAGTTCCTCTCCCTCTTTATTGTGAGAGTCCCCTGGCCCTTGACAGAGAGGGGCCGTGGACAGACACGGCCCCTCTCTATCCAAGGGAAACTCAAAGGCGTGGCATCGACACTGCAGCCTCTGAGGGCCAGAGACGAGCGAGCACACAAGCACACATGCGCATTCAATGTGCCAGCCAGGCCCCATCCCGTTACTCACCTCCTAAACTGAAGACTCTGGTCAGCCTCACTGTCTCCCCGGCACCCACTGATCCAGGCCTGGGGACACAGATTGCCTGTGTTGCCCCTTGCTAAAAGGAAGAGAAGCAGGAGCGATTAGTTGGCGAGGACTGTGTGGTGCAGTGACAAGATCAGCCTTAAGCTCCCCGAGGCTCAGACTGCTGCAGAGCAAATGATGCAGATGGTGCATGCAAGTGGTCACAAACCCGAATGCAAGGGCTGCATCCCACGAGAGGCCGGCCGAAGTCAAGCCAGCCCTTCTATAGAGAACTCCCTAGACTCCCGAACATGCCTTAAGGAAGAGAAGGGGGCTTCAGTTACCTCACCTCAACCTAGAACAGAGCAGAACGCAAGGGTACTGGAGCCAGGTATGTCTGCTGTCCCAGAACTCATGAAACTGAGGCAGGAATTTAAGAACCACAAGCCAGACTGTGCCATATAGTAAAAACCTGCTCTCAAAAACCAAAAGGAAGAGAAGGGAGGGAAGGAGGCAGGAAAGGGAAGTCTTAAGGGCTGAGTCTTTGGCTGCTAGCCTAGCAACCACAGAGCATCTCCCAGAGGTGAGCAGAAACCAGACATAACCAGTGTCCCACAACCCTGGCATCTGGCATCCTATATTACACCAGAGACCCCAAAGTAAAGGAAGAACCCCAAAACTCAACATCCACCAGCTATTATTTGCTAGTATTTCAAAGGCATCAAGAGCCAAAGACAAGGACAGATGAGAGCCTACAAAGTTTGGGAAGACAATGGAGACACCCACACATGTGATGTAGTCAGAAGAGGCAAAAGAAGGCTTTAGCTATTAACTTGAATTCAAAAACCTTGTGCAGGTGTGTATATAAATGTAGTAGATGATAGATAGATAGATAGATAGATAGATAGATAGATAGATAGATAGATAGATAGATGATAGATACCAGATAGATAGATAGATATCAGATAGATAGATAGATAGATAGATAGATAGATAGATAGATAGATAACCAGATAGATAGATAGATAGATACTAGATAGATAGATTCATGATAGATAGATAGATAGATAGATACATGATAGATAGATAGATAGATAGATACTAGATAGATAGATAGATAGATAGATAGATAGATAGATAGATAGATAGATCAAAAATTAAAAGAAAGAAAAGGGTCAAAACAAATTTACCCACCAGCCTGGAGACAATACAATAGAGGGGCAATGCCCATTGGGAGGCCTGTGTGTACATGGTCCTTTGAAAAGAATGAGCTAATAAAAGTCATTTCAATAGGAACTACAGCAAGTTCTGGCAATTATATGAAATGACGTTGGTTGCCAGTGGCACCCATCCAGTCTAAACTGGTTTATGCCAAGAAGGGGAAACTCCTGGCTCATTCCACTGAGAAAGTCGCAGATGCCAGCTTCAGATAGAGTTGGATCTGGGCTCAGGCGGTACCATGAAGACTCAGTTGCCTCCTTTCTGTGGTGGGGCTCTGTGTTCCTCTGTGCCAGCCTCATTCCGGCATGCCACGTGGCATCCCGGGAGACTGGCTGCAGCCGTAGTGTACAGCCTCCTTTCTCCTGGCAGTCACAGGGGGAAAAAAGATTTTCCTCCCAAGGTTCCCATTGACCTCAACTGTGTCACGGTCACTGTGGCCAGGATTAGGCAGACCCGTGAGGGGTGTCTGATAGAAGGGTCTGGAACTCAGAAGGCCTGGACTGGAAACAACACCGGATCCCTCGTATAAGACCAAGTTGGGGTGACCCAGCTCCTCCTGACTAGCTGTGGATTTGGGGTAGGTTGTCGCCCTCAGGTAACCTCAGTTTACCATTTATAATTGGAAATATCACTGGCTACAGAGGCTCCTGCGGCAAGCCAAGGTTCTGGCACGGGACACCCCTTTTCCACTCAGTCATAATCTCTTAGTTTCCTTTCCTGCCCCCACCTGCAAGGTGTCCCTGGCCCCCTCCCTTATCTTTTGCTTTGCTCCCCACTTTCAGCTCTTAGCCAACAACCACACCTGAAATATTAAATGGAAGATTCCAGAAGTAAGCAATTCCTGAGTCTTCAATTGTACACATTCCAGGTAGCATGATCAAAGCTCACACGACGCCCAAGGCATGAAGCCTGCCTTCTCCCAGCGTACCGTAACTACATACCCACCCACTAGAGAGTCGCTCTGCTCCTGACTTCCCAGTACCATGGTGTGCAAACCCAAGTAAAGCCTTATTTTGGTTCAGAATGGCCCAAAGAGTTGGAACAGCTGGCAATAGGGTGTGGCGAAGAGAAGCCACAAAGCACTTCCTTTAAGCCAAGAAGGGCAATTCATATCTTAGAAGGTACGCATAGGAGAAAATGTGTTTGTTGGGGGTTGGGAATATATCCTCCAAACATAAGGGTGAGCAATATACACAAAATCTGAGGAGGAGTCAAAGGTAAAAGGTCAAGGCAAACCAATCAGAAGGGTCTGGGCTGCCCCTCCCACCGTTCTCTCCTGCTGCAGCAACGGACAGACAACAGGAAGCCTTGTCGCAGTTGCCAGCCCCGAGGCTGGGACCCAAGGGTCTGTCCCAGCTGGTGCCACTCCACACCAAACACAGAACCTCCAAGAATGCCTCTGGCTTGGCACCATCAAAGCAGGAATGGAGCTGGAGCTGCCAGAACAGAGATCAGAGGACAAAGAGAAGCATCACTAAGGGAAGACGCAGGAAAATGGCCGAGGCCAAAGCTCATGAGAGTCCCAGGAAGCAACCTCAGAAGCAATTGGCAGGGTTCTCCCCAGTGCCCCACCTCCTCCCCAGAGGTTGACAAAATATTTTGAATTCAGAAACACATCAGGACAACCCCGCCCACTGTTCCCAGAAGGGTCACAGAATGACACCATCAGTTCTGGCCCACATGTAGGCTGCTAGCAAGGTTGGGACCTTGGGAAGCCCTGGTCCTGCTCTCCTGGAAGCATCCTTCCAGGCTTCCCATGGGTCCCACACCTGAGCACTGGCAGGCAGCAGGGAGGGACAGTGGCCCTTCTCTAGTCATCTCTGGCTGAGACCCCCAGGCGTGGTTTTCCTTGCTTGCACGTTGCAATAACTTCTCTGAAGAGCTTCCCAAAGGAGAAAAGGCAATGTACAGGAAACAGATTTGAAGTTCTAAACCGCAACTTAAGTGGAGATATGGCTCAGTAGTTAAGAGCACTGGCTGTTCTTCCAGAGGACCCTGGTTCAGTTCCCAGCACCCACATAGCAGCTCACACCTGTCTGTAACCCCAGTTCCAGGGGATCCAACACCTTCACACAGATATACCAATGCCCAGAAAAAATAAAAGAATCATTATAAAATGTTAGTTCTGACATTGTTATCATTAGCTTATACCAGGGTGGTAACCAGTTCCCTGCACAGTACAGAGGGACAGAGAGGGACAGGGGCTGATGCACCTGGGTTCTAAGGTGTGCTCTTTGAGTTCCCCATGGCCCCCCAGCCTCAGCTGCCTCTCCCACAGCCATGCATCCAGTTGTCTCACACCTGCATGCACACCTCTAGTGACAAGGGAAGCCTCTCCCACCTGGGCACTGTTGCCTCCTGACTGTCCGGGCATCTGAAAAGCAGCTCTCCTGCCTGGATCCAAGCTCTCTTCAGGTTGTTCCCGCCATTTGCTATGCTATTCTTCCTTCTAGGAGAATGGAGAAAGTATGAACTGGGTCAATGCAAATCTCACTAAAGTGTGACTGACTCGTTCCAGATCCTTCCGTGTAACACTCAAAGTTGACAGGTCTTAGGTGAAAAGTCTGAATCCCCCAGTAGCTGATGTAATAAATCAGATCAGGCCGAATTCGTAAATCCAGGTTTGACAAAGCAACTCCTGGGTGACCCTTGGGAAGGCAGGGGAGGAATCACATGGCAAATCTGGCTACTTTTTTTTTAATTATTATTTTTACTGAACTCTACATTTTTCTCTGCTCCCCTCTCTGCCTCCCCCGTCCCTTTCAACCCTCTCTCAAGGTCCCCATGTTCCCAATCCACTCAGGAGATCTTGTCTTTTTCTACTTCCCGTGTAGATTATATCCATGTATGTCTCTCTTAGGGTCCTCATTGTTATCTAGGTTCTCTGGGATTGTGGTTTCTAGGCTGGTTTTCTTTGTTTTATGTTTAAAAACCACTTATGAGTGAGTACATGTGATAATTGTCTACCAGGTCTTATATAGCCTGTAGGCATGGTCTTGAACAGCCCTAGGGAGGAGCTGACTTTCTCAGGGAAGGGATTTAGAGTGGGAGGAGTGAGACCAAAGCATGGAATGGGGCCCCCAGAGGGAGAACCCCCAACATCTCAATCTTTTGGGTGTATAAGGACTGTGGTAGGGCTTCTACCTAAACGATGGGCATTTGAAATGCGGGTAGGGCAATGCAAAAGGGAGAATCTAAACCTGCTTGGGGAGACTAGAGGCGGGAAAGCATCCAACAGATTACTTCAGCTTTACCTGTGGCATCAGTGGCCAGCAATTCTCCCCAGTCCATGTGACCCAAACAGGAATGCCGCCCCTCCCTGCAGTCCCTGGGTATGTGGTCAGACCGTGGGACCTGAGAGGTTGCTATTGAAGCTGGCCAAGGACATCTGCCTGTGACTGAGACTCTCCTTAACTGTGTGTTCTTTAGACACAGGATCTGAGACAGAATGGCGGCTTTGCAGAGAACTCCCTGGAGCTACCACTGTCAGGCTGGAGCTATGTAAAAAAGAGCAGAGGAGAGCTACCACCATCCTACAAGATCTGAGAGTGGGGACTCCTCAGAGCTGCCTCGAGGGTACAGGGGTATATGGTGACACCCGGGAGGTGATCGTGATGTGGAGAAGGCTTTCCTGGAGTCCCAGTGAGGTGAGGACATGAGGCATTGTGCCAGCCGCAGAGGCCATGCCTGCACCCTGCAGAAAGACGAGACGCTATGCGTGCAGTGCACAGCACTCAAGTCAGAAGTCTGCTCAGGAGGGCTCAGAGTAGAAGGCAAGCCAGGCAGAGCCGGAAGCCAGGCACTGGGAACCGGGTGAGGAGGCTGACCGTCCATCAATTCCGTCTCAGCACGGACTTCTGCTGAGACCAGTCCCTTCTCACGCATCACACACGCCCCACAGGGCAGCCTCTAGCTGGGACTCCTCTTGCGAGGAAAACTCGGGCATCTTTGCCATGCTGCTGCTGTCACAGAATGCCCAAGTCTGAGTCGTCTACACAGATGAGGTCTCCTCGTCATAATTCTAGAGCAGGGAAGACCAAGGTGGTGCTGGCCTCTGGCCCTCCCTTCCATCGTAACCTAGCAGATGGTACCCAGTGGTGAGAAAGTCTGTGTGAAAAACAGGGGGGACCCCACTCCCACAACAGCCCTATTAATCCATCACCTCTCCAAGGCCCCACTGCTTCATCGTGCAGTGGCAACTCTGTCTCAGCATGACTTTTGTAAAGACCATCCAAACCGCGGCCTAGGGGCAGGTCAGAATCCAGAAGCCAAGAACATCCACACTGGGTCCATCTTCACAGAAACGCCACCCCTGGGACCTTGGCTGGGTCACAGACTCAGCACACACCAACAGGGGAGTGAGCTGAGCAATATGAAAGTGAGCCTGTCCAGAATTGGACAGAGGCTGGACCCATCCACCTTGGCCAGGGCAGGATAGGGAGGGACTGGGAATCCTGGGAAAGCTTTGGACTCTGCCTTACAGAGGGGCCAAAACATCTGACTTGGGACCAAGGCCAGCCCCTTTAAAATATCATTTAAATAACTTTATTTATATGTGTTTGCACACACGTGCACGCACACATATGTGTTTATCAGGAGGCAAGAGATCAACGCCAAGGGTCTTCCTCAGTCACTTCCCACCTCTTGTTTTTTTGAGGCAGGGTCTCCCCGTGAACTTGGAGCTTGCCAGTTCGGCTAGATGTGGCTTTGCCAGTGAATTCCAGGGATCCTCTTGTCTCTGTCGCCACATGGAGGGGATAACAGGTTCACTACCACTTCCAGCTATTCTTCTTACATATGTGCTGGGATGGAACTCAGGTCCACACGTTTGCAAGATACGTGCTTTACCAAATGAGCCTTCATCCTCCATATGATGTTTTTTTGGTTTTTTTTTGTTTTTTTTTTTTTTGTTTTTTGGTTTTTCGAGACAGGGTTTCCCTGTAGTTTCTAGAGCCTGTCCTGGAACTAGCTCTTGTAGACCAGGCTGGCCTCGAACTCAGAGATCCACCTGCCTCTGCCTCCCGAGTGCTAGGATTAAAGGCGTGCACCACCACCGCCCGGCCTCCATATGATGTTTAACGTTGGTGTGTTTCTATTATTAAATTAGCATTTAATGAATCAATAACAATGTCTACAAAGAAATTCTAACTTCTCTTATAGCATGGCAACTATTTGAGTTATATGCATAAGGCCTCTGTACTTGGTAGGTGTCTATGCGTATTGAACTCCAAGAGGGGCTCTATCTGGTGACTGCCTCTAGGTTGGGCTTCTTGGACCTGATAACCCAAAGCCACACATGAAAAGACAAACACACATATTCTGGCGGAGCTCTCCAGATTTGGGGGACTGTGCCCCTCTCCCCTAGACTGACCTTCCTTCTGCCTCTTCTCCCTGCACCTGAGGCAGATTCCCTCTCCTCCCAGACTTTGTTCAGGCTTCGCCCAAGGTCGCGACTGCTCAGGTCCTAACCTTTTGTTTGATAGCCATTTGTTTTCTGAAGGCCAGTTCGAGACCCACCTGCTCCAAAAAAGCCTCCATGGCCTCTTGACCCCAGTCTGCCTCAGTTCCTGTCTCATGGTACTCTGTGTTGCGTGGCCACCTCAATGCTGTCCAAAATGTACTGGGCAGAGGGGAGAGGAGACAAGATGGCAGTCCCTGACGGACTCACTGAGACTCCAGCATGCTGGTAACTGTGCGGCAGCAGGAGCTGCTAAAGGAACAACCTCCCCCATCCATGCCCCCCAATAAAACAAGAGTGGCGGATAAGGTTGCTGTGGGACCCAGGATGGGCAGAAACAGGAGACAGACCTCAGACCTGACTGAAATTTCAGGAACTTTTTGTTGTTGTTGTTTGTTTGTTTTTGTTTTCCAAGACAGGGTTTCTCAGTAGCTTTGGAGCCAGTCCTGGAACTCACTCTGTAGACCAGGCTATTCTCAAACTCACAGAGATCCTCCTGCCTCTGCCTCCCAAGCGCTAGGATTAAAGATGTGCACCACCACCACCACTACCCAGCGAAGTTTCAGGAACTTACAGTGGCCTCAGGGCTCATCCCTTCCCTCACCAGATTCAACCACTCCTCCTGATTGGTCCTGCTCATCACATTATTTGTGTACCCACAGTAAACCAAGCTGACATCGGCTGGTGTCCTATAAACCTGGGCTTCCTCATACAAGGTGCCTAGAATTCCTCGGAGAAGGGAGGAACCATTGCCTCCAGGACATGCTGGAGATGGACTCTTGAGACAGAGAACCCCATGTGTGTGGTTTCTACCTCAGACAGTGAGCTTCCTTAACTAGTCCCCAAAACCCATTCCTGGCTCAACCTCTGAAACTCTGAGACATGCTTTAGCTGTGAATGGGAATTTAGTCGCTCTTTAGGTTCCAGCCTCTGGGTAGCTTTTTGCTGCCATCACACTACCCTGTGAGCCTGGGCCTGAACCTGGGCCCTAGCCTCCCCCCAGCAACTCCAGAACCCCCACAATCTTTGTCTCACCGTTCTATCAGTCATTAAGCCCACCTCTCTGGTGATTTGCTATTTTCCGTTCTCTGTCCATAGGGCCCTCACCCTCCTTACTCACCCTGAGTGGTATCCACGCTTTACATGGCTGTGTGTGCACAGTTGGCATCTTTCCCTTGCTCCCCTGTAGTTTCCCTCTCGTACCCAGCCAGAGGACTTGGTCCCTATTCTACAGCGCCACCTGGTGGTAGCAGGAATAAGAGGGGCCAAAGCATGTCTGAGGGAAGGTGCCAATCACCCAGGTGAAAAGGACCCTAGATCATAGCCCTCTCTGGCTGCAGCCCAAGACAGCGCTCTATGGAAGCTTTCTCTTCAGCAAAAAAGTGTCAGGAACCTGCTGCTTTCCCCTTGAACTCAGGAAGGTACTAAGCACAGCCCTCCCCTTCTGCCAGGGGCAAGAGAAATAAGCACAGCTGAGAGAGGGCCATAAACTCCCTCGTGGTGTGAGGGATGGTGACGATGAGTGGCAGGATTTTCAGGGTACTTTCCTACATATTCCAACGTCTCCAGTTTCCCTGGGGTACTCTGAACACAGGGACAAGGACGTGTTTATTCTCGTTGAAAGCCACGGTCACCTACTCACAATGTGAGTCACCTCCTACTTCCCCATCCTATCCTCCACAAATGACACGTGTGACTACCCACCTCCCCCACTGCGCTGAGCATGTGGCAAGTCAGCAGCAAGTTGTGCTTTGTAAACTCCAGGGGTTTGATGCAGTTTAAGAAGGGAAAAAAGATAAGATTTATCATTTGTTTCAGTTAACAATAGACCCTATGGTGGTCTGAATGAGAAGGGCCCCCGTAGGCTCACATGTTTGAACATGTGGTCCCTAGTTGGTGGAACTATTTGGGAAGGATTAGAAGGTGTAGCTTTGCTGCAGGAGGATGAGCTTGGAGGTTCCTAAAGCTAGGGCCAGTCCCAGAAAGCTTCCTCTGTCTCACGGCTGGGTCTCGAGATGTCAATCATGCCTGTCTACCACTGTACTTCTCACCATGATAGTCATGAACTCCCCCTCTGAGACCGTAAGCCCCAGATAAACTCCTTCTATAAGCTGCCTTGGGCATGGTGTCTTATCACATACTAGGAAAGAAACTAAGACAGGCCATATATGTGATGGTGGTTCCATAGGAAGACAATGGAAGGGAAATAAAACCTAGCACCCTGTGTGGCCGGGCCCTGTTGGGATGCAGCCAGGGTGTGGTTTCACTTCGTAGCTACGCTGGTGTAAACAAACCTGCAGGGCTGCCAGTCTTACAAAGACTAGCACGTGCAATTGTGGCCTTGCACACGCACTTGGCACTGGTAAGTGGCTGTCACAGCTCCCTCTCTACTGTCGATTTTGAGTGTGTTACACACTATGCTCTCAGAAGCATCGTCCTCTGGATTTACTGTACCCTCCTGAAGGCATCAAGAGGCCACGCTTAGTGACTGACCTGGACAATCTAGGGTCTCGTCATAAGTGCAAGTGCCTAGGATGTCCCTACAGTGATAAAATTGCCTATCTGCCCATCTCAGAAAACATCCCCATCATAACATGTTGTGTATTGAGTTATATAACTGAAAGATCCGGGACTTGGAATGTAGCTTACTTGCTTGCTCTCTCTCTCTCTCTCTCTCTCTCTCTCTCTCTCTCTCTCTCTCTCTCTCTGTGTGTGTGTGTGTGTGTGTGTGTGTGTGTGTGTGTGAAGCCCTGGCTTCCATCTTCAGCAGAAAACAAAAACTAGCAGGCTTCCGGGCACAGCCACATCAAAGCACTCAAATGGAGTCGCTGGAAATCCCTCCATCCTTACTTGGCAGCACCGGCTGACTTTCCCACAAGAGTCCCTCAGCCCTGATCTCTAGAGACACTCATGATTCTCAGCCTATGAGAATACAGTACATGCCCAGGAGGGGCAGGCCCTACTCACCTAACCACACAAGTATTCAGGGTATTTCCCAAGGTGAACAGAAAGGTCCCCAAAACACACATTAAGAGAACACCAAGGTACAAGCTGTCGTGAACACGGGTCACACTTCCCTGAAGATAGAACTCCTGACTGGTGCTGTCAAGACCTGCAGCAAAAGCCATGGGTGCTGGGCAGCAAGGACGTGGGTTCTCCCTAGGTGGTGTCACCTTGTGAACTTCACAGGCAGAGCGATATGGATGGCTTCCGTTCCTTCATCTGTCTGACCAGGGTGCCCGGCCTCTCCTGTTTCCAGAGCAGGGTAGCAGGGAGTCATGGGTGCCTAAGTTCATAATGCTACTCTCTCCTTTTGTGGCATGAACTCTGATTTCTCACTGCTGACCACTTACTTGATTATGTCACAGTGACCCAAACTGTGGCCATGCACAAGGCTGGGAACGTAGATAAGGCTACGAGGAGGCATGGCAAAGACTCTTGTATCTTTTTCCAAGCTGTTAAAATAATTACTAATAATAGTAATAATAGTAATGAATGCTGATCCAGAGACAGAACGGAAGAGCCTCATCAGCGAAGGATGCAGTGACCAAGCCAGACACTAGGCCACAGTGTCTGCGTCGGTGACATACCCAAGGCAGTAAGTCCAGAATGTTATGTCCAGGGCCTTCGTTGTGGGGGTGGGAACAGGAAATCGGGGCTTAATGGGTACAGAGCTTCTTCTGAGGTGGTGAAAATACTTGGGAGGCAGCTGGTGACTATGCCGTAAATACCACGAACAGGCCGAGGCGGCAGTGAACCGGGAGCTTTAAGATGGTTAGCTCTGTGTGATGTGGATTTTACCACAAAGTTTGTTAAAGTTTAAAAAAGAAAACTCTGTTGGCCAAATAAAACATCTGTGGGCTGAATTGTGCCCAGTTTTCAATCCCAAACAAGCCATCCCCAGAGTCCCTTTTAACACTCACATCCCAAATCTCTGGTGACCAAAATGCCCCTCCAACCAGGGGGTGACCAGCCAGCAACAGGAAAGGGCTTCTGTCTCCTAAAACGCCGATGCTGTGGAGCCAGAAAATAAAAGTGTGTTGGAACTGGAATTCAGCCAAGCCTTTCCTTTTTCTTCTTCTTCTTTCCTTTCTTTCCAACTGCCCTTTGCTACAATGAAGGGCAAAGAGCTACCCCTGGGTGACAGGGAAGGGACTTTGTTGACACAGACCAAGTTCAATTTTTGTGTGGTTCATAATTAAGCTGTCATCCCTTGCTCCGGAGCAATTAGGGCCTGCAGAGGGGATGAATGGGCCTGTTATCATGGGAAATTATAAATGGAGACTCTGCACAGCGTCAGGGCTTGGCCTCTCCGGGCAGAAGCAGCAAGCCGAAGTGTGTCCACCCTCCCTGGCTGACAGGCTGACAGCTCAGAGCACAGCTGCCCTCCAGGGCTTTCAATTCCGCCTCTGTCATCTGAGCTCCAACTCCAGACATAGCCACACAGCAGGGGACTGGGGCTGGATATTGTCTTTGTGTTCCCTCCCTCCAGGGGCTGAAGTGTCTGTCCTGAGCAGAGGGCACTGGGCTCCTCCTGACAGGCTGAGGTGTTGGTGACCAGATAGACAGGCTGCCCAGCAGTCCCCAGAGAAGGGCAGGTCCCAGCCAGAAGTAGAAGTCCCAGATGCAGCTGTGGGCAAAGGTCCCGGACCCTTCCTCCCTGGCCTGCCTTCTCTGCCACACTCGCCCCCTCTGCAGACCACTCCATCTGCCAAGACTTGTCATTTGGAGGGGAGTCCCAGAGCCAAGAAGCACAAAGACAGTCGTGTCTCCTTCACGGGGACACTCTGAGAGAAGCATCTAATTTCATCGTTAGTGGCCTTCCTGTCTCCTCTCCCCTCTCACTGCCCTTCTCCTTTCAGTCCTGAGAGGAGAACCCAGGCCTCATCTGCTAGGCAAGCACTCTGCCCCTGAGCCTCGTGAGACTCTTCCTTTCTGATGCCAACACCATGGAGTGTGTCTGTAGACTTCCACGGCGAAGCACACTGTCCACCTCGGCTATTTGATGTAGTACATAGAGAGAAGATGAAAAGAAAAGGATCCATGGTCTGACCCCGGCCTGCACTTGAACTCCAAACCTAGATAACATGCTATTGTACAGAATACTGTGGATGGCTATAATACAATAATATTTGTGTCCTAAACACACCTAAGTGTGGAAAAGTACAGTGAAGCTCGAGTGGAAAAGATTTTCAGAGGCCAAACAAAGTGGCACACGCCTTTAATCTTAGCACTTGAGAGGCAGAAGCAGTGGGTCCCTGAGCTTGAGATCAGCCTGATCTACACAGTGAGCTCCAGGACAGTCAGGACTACACAAAGAGACCGAGTCTCAAAAAAAAAAAAAAAAAAAAAAAATCAACCATGGCTACCTGTGCCTATAACCTCCCTAGTGTCGGTGGCCACAGAGGACAGTGGCTCTTCAGAGCTTGTAAGCCAGCCAGCTTAAAAACCAAGGAACTTCCGAGTCAGTAAGAGACCCTATCTAAAGGCAAGGAGACAGAAAGTAACAGGGAAAGACACACTTTTTCTGCTGTGACCTCTGTGGGTACATGCGTGTAACATACCACACACATGCACGCACACACACACACACACACACACACACACGGGAGAGAGAAGAGGGAGGGAGGAAGAGCTAGAGACAGACAGAGACAAAGAGACAGAGGTGTCAAGGAGGCACCAGCTAGGGCAGATCACGGAGGCCAAAGGCTGCCAGCAACTCTGAGCGAGTCAGTGAGTGGTGAATTCAGGGCCAACCCAGGACTCTGCTAAAACAAATGTTCACTAAAGCCCAGCACACCTGGACCCTAAAGATGCTCAAAAGTCTCGCAGCACTAAGTGACATTTAACTTCCCATAGCTTTTTATGCTGTTGACTTTTTAATTTTTAAAACGTCCTGATTTTGATTATTTTATAAGAACTTACAACAGAACCTGCACGTCTGTGCCATGACATCTTCCTTTACTCCATAGGCTCTTCCTCACTGTGGAGTGTCATACTCCTTCTGTTTGTTAAACTTTCTTATTGAAATCTGAACTGCACTTCGGCCTCCACGGAGTTTAACTGGGCACCTGGGCAGGCATGGTCTGCCTCCCTGATCTAGCCCGTGCACCCCGGATGGCAGCCAGGAGCAGTGACAGGCTTGGAACAGGCCACCTCCCGCAACAAACTGGGGACCTACTGAGGCTCTCCTCGGGAGCACAGAGGTGTTCTCTATGGCTGTGTTCTCAGCTGGGGGTCTCTGTCCATCCTGATCAGCCTGTGAGCTCTGTCTTCCACAGGGTGCTGCTTCGGAAGGAGTTCACAGCGTGTACAGAGCCTGGCCAGCCCTTTTCTGCTTCCCTGCCCTTGAGCCCTGTGTCCTGTTCTCTTCCTTTCCCGTCTTAGGGGGCCACCATCATGCTGCAGTCTGTCATGGACCCAAACACTTGCAGCACCTGACTGTGCCTAAAACCAAAACAGCCACAACAGTTTAGGCCCTGGGGGTAGGAAATAGTTGTAGGGGGAAAAAAAAGATCAGCCAAAGAAACACACCCTGACCCTGAAACCAGAGCCAAAGAAACACACTTTGGCCCTGAAATCAGAGCCAAAATCTGCCCCTGAACAACTAAGCAGAAAACCAACCAATCCCTGAGCAGGAAAACAAACCAGTCCCTAAGCAGAAAACCAACCAATCCCTGAGCACAAGATCTAGCCAAGCTGAACTCAAGGGGCTGAAATCTGACCAACTTCCACCCTGAAAATCTTCTCCCTGGTAAAACTCCACCCTAAGAAGCCCTACATAAGCCTTGTGCCTGTTCAGTTTGCCCCTGCCTTTTTCCACTGTGGCAGAGGCAGCTGTACTCCTGGGTTCTTCCCTCCCAATAAATCTCTTGAATGAGGTTTGAGAGAGACTTTCTTTCCCTGGAATGGAGCTGAGGAGAGAAGTAACAACTTTCCACAGAGCTGGATTGATCAGGGTTGTAACACTTTCGCTGGGGAAACCTCCCCTTAGCCCAGCAGAGTTGATACACTCAAAGGGGCTGGGCCTGGAACAGAACTGTAACGACTTCTCTGGGGACATCCTCTCCTGCTGGAGCAGAACTGTTACACTGGAGAAGCGGTTCCCTGGAGTGGAGCTATAAGCCGCTAGCTTTCTGCGACCTGTGGTATTCCTTGGCTCCCATCTGCCAGGATCCCTTTCCACGTGAGCTGTGATGCTTACAGTAGTGTCGTTCCCATTTCTCAGATTCGCAAACTAAGATAGCAGAGAGATAGCTAATGTAGCCACATCGCATAACCAGGGGGTTGGAAATCAAACTCAGACACTCCGTCTGAGGACTCTGTGCTGTTTCTGTGACATCTCTTCACGTCACAGTGAAGCTGGTCAGAGCTCAGAGACAGAAGCGAGCCATGGGGACCATGGTGTCCGGAGGCCATAAACTGAGAAATGGTTTGCCTTGCAGAAATGAGGGCTCCATTTGAATTTAACCTGTCCCAGTCCATTTCATGATGCTAAAGTTGAGTGGCTTAGACCTGGTAACTGGCAAATGGAGGCATACTTAGCTCCTAGCTCTAGACGCTAGGAAGCCCGGGAGCATAGGGCTAGCGTTTGGCAAAGGCCTGCTTCCTGCCTGCCATGGTGGAAGCCATCACACAGTGACGCTAGCGTGTGTGCCACAGAGAGAAGCATTTGAATAATGACATCCATATTTTGATCCATTCCCAAGGGATCCACCTCAGCAATGCTGTAATGGAGACCAAGTTCTAGTATGTAGACTTTTGGGGAACACACACAAACCATAGCAGCATAAAATCCAATTGTTAGTATTGACATGAGATTTTAAAATGCAGGGTACACCATATCAGGCTTAATGGCGCACGCCTTCAATCCCAGCACTCAGGAGGCAGAGGCAGAAGGATCTCTGTGAGTTCAAGGCCAGCTTGCTTTACATGAGCTAGTTCCAGGACAGCCAGGGCTACATAGAGAGACTCTGCCAAAAAAAAAAAAAAAAAAAAAAAAAAAAAAAAAAAAAAAAAAAAAAAAAAAAAAGACAAACAGAATGAACAGGATCCCAATCTAACTCCAAGTACGAGTACCCATGTTACAGCCACGTCCCCACCTGCCGCCCTCCTATCTCACACCCCAGAGCCGGCATCTAAATCCCAGGTGTCTTCTGCCTCCTCACTGCCCCTGCGGCATGAGGACAGCTGTGTGGTCCAGCAGACACTGCAGTCCAGTCTTCTGTAGATGGACAGGGTTCCTAGGTTCAAATCCTGAGAAGCCTCCATCTATAGATTAGTACAAATTCAGTAAACCATTATTCCTAAGCATGAAGGGGGATTCCGGGTGTGTTTTATGGGGCAGGAGTCTTCCTTCAGTGAGTATGGAAGGCTATGTTCTTGACATTAGCTGAGCTTTGTGGCATAGGCTAAGACAGGAGGATCTCAAGTTCAAGGCCAGCCTGGGCAATTAGGTTAGACTGCACCTCAAAATGTGAAAGGTAACAAGACAAAATAAGTGGGGGCATGGGTCAGGGGGAGGAAGTTTGCCTTGCGTTCTTAGGGCCCTGGGTTCAATCCTCACTATGGTTAAAAAAATCAACTGATGAACATTGATCCCTTTTGCTCCCTCTACATACACCCTTTCTTTTCTGCCACAAGCAGGACCCTTAAAAGTACTCTGTGCCTAGAATTTGGGGCCCTGGAGACTGGTTTCCACAGCTCTTTTTTAGAGGAAGAGGTGCTGAATCTGAAGGGCTGAGCAATTGGGTTTCATTTTCTGAGTTTATTTTTTACCTAATACAGTTAGCTTGGGGAGCTGCTGTCTCCACCTGGCACATATGGGTCAGGGCTACTGCACTACCTGGTTTTGTGTGTCAACTTCATACAAGCTAGAGTCATTAGAGAGGAAGGAGACTCAGTTGAGAAAATGCCTCTATGAGATCCAGCTGTAGGGCATTTTCTCAATTAGTGATCCATGGGGGAGGACCCAGTCCATTGTGGGTGGTGCCATCCCTGGGCTGGTGGTCCTGAGTTCTATATGAAAGCAGGCTGTGCAACCCATGTGAAATAAGCCGGTAAGCAGCATCCCTCCACGGCATCTGCATCAGCTCCTGCCTTCAGGTTCCTGCCCTGTTTGAGTTCCTGTCCTGACTTCCTTTAGTGATAAACAACAATGCAGAAGTGTGAGCCAAATAAACCCTTTCCTCCCCAACTTGCTCTTTGGTCATGGTGTTTCGTTGCAGCAATAGAAGCCCTAACTAAGATATATGTGAAACCTCTGTACAGGACGCCTGTGGGGTAACACTCCATTCTGGAACCCTAAGAAAGCCATTCTCCCCATGCTCCAGGTGGCTTCCATGGTGCCCTAGGGCCCGGATATTAAATATACTGCCCTCTGTGCAGCCAGCCTCCCCACCACTGCTATCCTCTGCAGAGGCTGCCTGCCCAGCTCTTCCTCCCAATGTGCCCACCCCTCTACCCACTTGAGGCTTTACCCTGCCTTATCCCTCAGTCATTGACCAGCACCACAGTAGTTTCTGTCTGGGTTTGTAGTGATTAGCGGCGGGCTGCATCCCACCACCCGGCTCCCGCACGGCTAGCTTTACAAGCGAAATAACAACACACAAACTGCATTCATTTAAACACTGCCTGGCCCATTGGTTCCAGCCTCTTACTCACATCTTGATTAACCCATATCTAATAATCTGTGTAGCACCACGAAGTGGTGCCTTACCGGGAAGATTCTAGCATACGTCCATCTTGGGCCGGAGCTCCATCACGTCTGTCTCCCTGAGGAGAGGCACAGCGATTTATTAACTTCCCTTCCCAGCATTCTGTTCTGCCTACTCCACCCACCTAAGGGCCGGCCTATCAAATGAGCCAGGCAGTTTCTTTATTAACCAATGAAATCAACTCAAACAGAAGACCTTCCCACATCATGGGTTCACAGAGGACTTGGAGATAACGCCATTAAATAATCATGAATCAGACAGGAATGAGGTGCATCTGCCATGGGGGTTCCGTGGCTAATGGGCTGGGAAATATCTTTGCTGAAGCATTCTGTCTCCGGGCACCCCCTCTTCTGTCTTGCAATCCCATCTCTTGAGAACCAGGCTTATGACAAGCCAAGCCCTCAGCCCTCCCTTCGCACTGCTTCAGCCTGCAACCTGCCCATGCTCGCCATGCGTTCATGTGCCTTACACTGTCACACAACACTGTGTGCTTGCTGAAACCCCCCAGCTGCTATGAGCCTGCATCCACCTCCTCACAAAAGCATAGACTTACAAAAGTTGACGATCTAATAAAAGCTGTTTACGGAACGACCACCATACACGAGGGGTTTCACAGACATTAATTTACTTTCTCTTCCTGCATCTCTGCAAAACTTAGCTTTCATTACATTCAGTCTAAATACGTGGAAGCTGAAGTTCAAATTTATTCAAAGTGACAGAACTCAGAATGCTGACGGTCAGGGCAGCTGAATGGGCATACAGGAGAGTGGATCGAAAAGGTGGTTAGGTAGATGGGTGGGTAAATAGAAGGTGGCACTCAGATAATCGCATGGTAAAGCCAAGTGCACCTGGCCCCCCAGGCTCAATTCAAGCATAAGGAATCCTCTGTCTCTTAGCTTTGAGCTGGACACCCAGAAGGTACCCGGCATTGTCAGAGTTCCCCAACTTGAGCGTAGCAACCAACACCCTTGTTCCAACTAATTTTCAAAGCTGCCTCGCTGGCGCAAGGTTTAGCCCCTAGGTGAGCGTGAGGGATGAAGAAGATTCCCCTCGGCTTCCGACATCAAGAGTAGACTGTGTAGATTGGAGGGATTGGATGGGTGTGATCTGAGGTCTGGGACTCTCGAGACGCTCCCCAGACGGACCACGAGAGGGCAGCAATCCGCAGCCGCAGCCGCCGCCGCCGTCGCGGCAGGAAAGCAGGGCCAGACCAAGGCAAGGTCCGCTCGGGTCCCCGTCCCGCAGCTCTGCCTTGGACGGTGTGAGGAGGAGAAAAACCAATGTGGCCTGCTCTTCCGAGGCAGCTGTGCTGGGTCAGGGCCCTACAAACATCACAGGCGGAAAAGCGAAGACACGAGGTGTACCCAGAGCAGTTCAACTGGTGTGTCTTCAATCTGCATCCGCAGGTCTAAAACTAAAGAAAATTCTGGAAGGACTCCCAAGAAATTACTTCTTATTTCTGCTCTCTGTGCTGTTGAGGTAACTGTTTCGCCTTTTAAGTGCGTTATTTATTATTATTAGTAGTAGTAGTAGTGGTAATCGTGATAGTAACAATTATTATTATTAATATTAAATTATGAAATATTATTATAAAATAGTGCCACTTAATTATTTATAAAATATAATATTTAATTATTTAATAAGATTATTAATAATTAATACTATAACTTATTAATAATAACTATTATTATTGTTTCTGGAAACTAAGATTATGGAGATTTTGTTAGCTTGCCTTTCCCTTGCTTACTTTCTGATTATTTAAGACACATGTTGCCAGAGGATATTTCAGTATTTGAATGAGAAGCACGGTTGAGCCACAGGACAGCAGGCCCCTTAAGATTGCCTAACACTGCCTCTGAGGAAGGAGCCAGTGTGCATGGGGAGCTGGTAGTCTGGTCCTCGGTTGGCAGTCTGGTACCTGGTTGCCAGTCTGTTGGAGCCCTAGTAGGGTCAGGGAACTGAGCTCTGGAGACAGTAGCAGAGTCTTGAGCTCACATCGGATACGCCAATCATCCTTGGCTCAGGTCCTCCTTGTTCTGGCAGTTTCGTTGAAGATGGGCCTGGCACAGCAAAAATAGGCAAGGTTAGAATGCACCAAGGCTCCGTTCAAAACGTCCGCATCTGACAATTGGGGACCTCGGGCAAATGACTGGGTACCTCTGAGCCTTAGGTGTCTCATTTGTTAGACAGCAGCTGCAAGATCCTTGCTATGAAAGTTAGCATGGGTGCATGCAAGCCATCCAGCAAAAGACTGGCATGTTGTGGCTGTTTAGTTAATGGTGGTTGTGCACACACTCACTCCTTCCCTGCCCTTCTCCTGCCCACTGCTTCCCTGTTTGCTGGATGAAATAGATTAGAGAACTGGATGAAATTTTAAAAACATAAATTAAAGAGACCCTCTGCAGCCTGGTGAATGCTGCCTAGCTGTCCCAGACCCATCTCCAAACCCTCCATATCTCCTCACCAGGGTAGCACAGGCCCGGCTCCCAGCCCTGCAGTTCCCACACACTCTCACTTGAAGGCGACATTGAGCTTTGGATGACAACCTGTCCTTGGTTCTCTCAGCCGGGACTGCCAAATCCTAGACAACCTCATCCAGCCTGCCCCTGACACTCAAAGAGCAGTTCTAGAAAACAGAAAGGCGCCCATCTCCTCCCTCATTGCAAAGCAAAGGTGGGAAATTCCCTGGGCCTGAAAACAACATTGACTGGGAACAAGCAAGCTCCTAGAGAGAAAGAGTCAATCGCTAAAGCAGAGGCTGCCTTGGGCAGCAAGCAGCGGGCACGGTCAGGCTGGCAGAGCAGCGGGCATGGTCAGGCTGGCAGAGCAGCGGGCATGGTCAGGCTGGCAGAGCAGCGGGCATGGTCAGGCTGGCAGAGCAGCGGGCACGGTCAGGCTGGCAGAGCAGCGGGCATGGTCAGGCTGGCAGAGCAGCGGGCACGGTCAGGCTGGCAGAGCAGTGGGCACGGTCAGGCTGGCAGAGGGTAGATGGAAGGTTACAAGCCACGGAAATGAGAACGGAGGGCTGGAGAAGTAGCTCACTGGATGGCATGTTCACAGCATGCAGAAAGACCAGGGCTCCATCCCCAGCATGAACCAGGTCTCGTGGCACTCAGGAGGGGTCATCAAGAAGCTCAGAACAAGGTCATCCTCAGCAACACAGTAAACTGGAGGCCAGCCTGGGCTATGTGAGACCCTGTAAGCCACTTAGCAATAAAATGTGAGTTGCTAAGGGATGCAGCCGAGGGATGTTCCCTCTAGATTCTGCTTTGGTTCATGGTGTCTGTCAGTGCCGGGTTGTGTAGAGGGTGTGGCAGGGAATGCCAGGGCTGTCATTACACCGTCTGCTGCACTGGCGTCTTCGTCCCTGTGTGTGAAGCAGACATTCCTGTGGGGGCCCGGGGTCCGTCTGATGGTCTCCAGAGGCTCCTGAGGGAATGATGAGTGGGGGAAACACAACAGGAAAGTTGAATTTCAGAGGGGGGTGGAGATGGTCAGAGAGAGGTGGCTTCGTAGTCACAGACCCTCACTTCCACGGGTCTGAGTTACCTGTTCCTTGTGTCAGATGGTAGCCATTTGCCATGTTCTAGGCAGTCTAACCCCTAGGAAGTGGCAGGTGACCTGCCTTACCTTTCATACATGAACCCCAAGGCTGCAGGGGACATCTTTCTAATGTCACATGACTTCTTACTACCCAGGCCAGAATTGGTACCCAAGTGCAACTTAATCTGACATCTCGAAAACTCCCAGCCTCTGCTTACACTGCAAATGGGCACCCCAGCTGCATGAGGTGGCTTGTTCCTTTATGAAGGCATTCATAATTAGAAATGGCTTCCCAAAACATTTGACTAAATCAAGCTCCTGTGACACACATCCTCCCCGGGGTCTATTTCTGCCCTTAGCCTCCCTTTCCGCGGACATCCCCTAGCACGCCATCCTCCTCCTCCTCCCAGCCCTTATGCCCGCACGCCACTCAGCACATCCCAAAAGTCCCGGGAGGATATAGGCATCCAGCTGGACCAGGCCACTCCCCTGACCTGGACTCCTATGAATGGAAAATAAATCCTGCCGTCTTACAGTGACAGAAAGTGGGACAGAAAAATATCCAAAGCATATATTGAAAACCAGGTGCAGGGGTACAGACCTGGAGTCCCATAGCACACAATAGGTAGAGGCATGAGGACCCCAAGTTCAAGGTCGTTCTGGGATACATAGCATAACGCAATCTCAGCTAAATAAGTGAAGTTTTAATATTCTCTAGTGTGAGAACCCTCAGCTGGTGACATTTCTCATTTCTGTCCCCTAGACTCATTAGCCTAGGCTTTAGTCTGGTCCTGGTTTCTTTCTCGGGGCTTTTGGGCCAAATGATCTCTTTCAGTACATTCAGGCGCTAAGAATAACCCAGAAAGCAAGGCTGGGTCCAAAACACTCCCACATGGGCCTGTCTTGAAGACTGAGCTCAGTGCTGTGGCCTCCCACACCAGTGGTTAACACAAAATAGTGGCCAACCACAGACAAGGCTAGGCACTGGGCCAATGGCCCTAAATACAGTCCATCCCCCACAGGCCCTAAGAAGCCAGAAATTATGACAAACATGGGGTCACTTTTCTCTCTGAACTTAATGGGGCTCTTGGACCATGTGGAGAACTCAGCTCTCTTCCAAGCCTAAGCTAAGTGTCTCCCACCTCCGCTCCCTCTTCTCTGACCCTCAATATCTGGCACCTACAGTGATAGAAGTCCCATGTCTTTGATTCAAACCAATGTCTTCAGATTCACAAGCATGACCAAGAACACTTGAGGGAGGGGGAGATTGAATCTGTACTAAGTATGTACAAAACTCAGCAATACAGCGTAACAAGTATTTACTCAGCATTTCCTTGTGGTCGAGGTCGCAAGCAGCATAGAGAAGATGTGTGGGACAGTATGTGGATTGTTCGAAAATATTCCGTTTCTTATGAGGGATATGAGAGGCTGAGGGAAAAGGTTCTTGTTTAAAACACCGGCGTCCCAGCTTGCAACACTCCTTTGAAGGCTGTGCGCCTTTAGGAGGTACGGCCTCTTTGGCAGAGATAGATCTCTAGAAACTGGCCCTTGAGGGTTAGACCCACCTCTGGTTCCCACCCAGGCTCTCTGCTTCCTGCCAGTCACCATGAGAAAAGGAGTCACCCAAAAACTTCCCGCTGCAGGTTCTCAGAATCTGCCGTCCCCACTGTGGCGTACCAAGACCTCTCTGTGACCGGAAGCTTACGTGAGCCTTTGCTCCTGAAGTTCCCTCCGTCGGGGACCTTGCCTCAAAGTAATTAATAAGGAACCACAGGATCCCAGCACAACTCCTCACCAAGCCGCTGGATAGCTGTGCCCACCCCTGCTGTGGTTCAGTCTCCTAATGTGTAAGATCCCTAGAGTGGGTGTCTTCCTATCACATGATCCTCTAGTATCTAGTGCAGAACTCAGACAGAGTAGATAGTCAACAAGTATTTGTTGAGCAAACCCTTTTGGAATGGGCATGCGTACTCTGCACCCTCCTTTTAAGAGTGTATAACTTGCTCATGAGATCGCTTTGTGGCTCAGAAGGAGCTTTGAATTTTGGACTTTTCAGCAGTATTGAGATGGTCAAAGACTCTGAGGACTTTTGGAGATAAACTAAACACATTTGCATTCTGAGATAAAAATGAGACTCCAGCTGGGGGCATTTGGAAGGCAGGGGCAGGTGGATTCCTGTGAGTTCAAGGCCAGCCTGATCAACAAGAGCTAGTTCTAGGACAGGCTCGAAAGCTACAGAGAAACCCTGTCTCAAAAAAATAAATAAATAAATAAATAAAAAACAAAAGAACAAAAAAAAAGAAAAGAAGGAAGGAAGGGAGGGGAGGGAGGGAGGGAGAAAGAGAGGGAGAAAGAAAGAATGAAGAAAGAAAGAAAGAAAGAAAGAAAGAAAGAAAGAAAGAAAGAAAGAAAGAAAGAAAGAGAAGAAAAAAAGGAGAAAATGAGAGTCCAGAGCCCGAGAGTGGAGGGTTGTGATGTGAAGTGGTGTGTTTGAGTGTCGAGGGGTAGGGTTGTTATGGTCAGTGTTCACTGCCAATGTGATGGGATTTAAAACCACCATAGTAACATACCTGCGACCATGTCTATGCGATTATTTCCAGAAAAGTTCAGTTAAGCAGGGAAGATCCACCCCGGAGGTAGGTGGGACCATCCGCTGGCTAAGCTCCTGGACCAAATGAAAAGAAGACATTCATCGCCCTCCCCTCCCCAGCTGCGGACTCAGTGTGGCCAGCTGCCCCCACACCTGTTGTCACGCCTTTCTGCCATGAGAGACTGCACTCTCAAACTGTAAGCCAAAATAAACCCCTGCTGCCGGAGTTGCTTGGTCAGGAGTTTTGCGTCAACGACAAGAAACATCGCTAACTTAAATGGTTGAGCCAAATTTGGTGCATACATAAAGTGGAATATTACAAAGTAACTAAGGCGTGAACCACTGACGTGTGCTGCGACAGAGATGGGCTCTGAAAATATGCCGAGAGAAAGAGGCCAAACACAAAAGCCATGCATCATACAATGCTATTTGTGTGAATTCCAAAATAGTCAAATCCAAAAGCGGATAAGTGGATGCCAGTGGCTTGGGGTGGGACGGGAAGGGGTGACTAACGGGCATGGGCTTGTCTCTGGGACAACGAAAATGTACTGCCTTAGATAGTGCTGGTGGCTGTGCAGCTTTGAAAATCCACTGAAAGTCACCTAATTGTGTCCCCTTCTGAGGTGACCCTAATGGTATGAGAATTAGCCACCATTTAAAAATAAACAGAGCTTCCAATCTGCTTCTTGTGATTTCAGCGTGAACTTAGAGGCAATGACTGCCAGGCTCTTTATCCACTATGAAAGAGACCAGAACATGTCCCGAGGATAAAGAGACCCAACAGATAGACACAATGCAGGGCTCCGTGGAAAATACCGAGTCACAGCGACCCATGTATGAAGAGGAAGGGATGCCATGCTCCCATGAAACCGGAGTCACACACCATAAAACAAGCAAAAAAAGCCAGGAACAAGAAATTACTCAGGAAAAAAATTAATTTTATTTATTTTTATTTTATGTATATGGGTGTTTTCTTGCATGTATGTCTATGCACCTTGTGCATGCAGTGCCCACAGAGACCAGAAGAGGGCATTGCATCCTCTGGGACTAGAGTCATGAGGTGCTATGTGTGTGTGCTGGGAATTGAACCCAGGTCCTCTGCAAGAGCAGCCAATGCTCTTAACCACTGAGCCGTCACTCCCGCCCATAAGCAAATATTCTTGTTTAATTGTTTTTAGAGTAAACAACCCTTTTAATAAAAGAATGCCCACAGGATATTTAAAAAGATGAAAGACTAAAAAGCCACAGACTGACAACGGGTGAGAAACGACTAAAAAGAAATTAGAAGGTCATTTCAAAAAACTTAAGAGGAAGATCCAGGGACTGAGAGTTCCAGAAGCTTTATCTGAGGACGGATAAGAAGGTCAAGTGGAAATGATCATAGACAATACAAGAAAATGTCCTAACATTATACAACATGGGTCTCCAGACTTTAAAATCGTCAAAGTTTCCAGAACAACTGCTGATCAAATTAAAGAAACATGACTCTGAGTTCCGGAACGACAAGAACAGGGAAAGGAAAGGGCTGTCACAGTGGCCACAAAGCTCACACGCAGAAAGACCAAGAAATGGTGCTGTGTTCCTTCGATCCCAGCACTCGAGGCAGAGCAGGCGGATCTCAGCGAGTCTGAGGCCAGTCTGGACTATACAATGTATCGAAAATAAAACAGGGCCGCTGGGCAGACGAGCACACAGGTTCAATTCCCAGCACCCGTGTGACAACACAGATGTTTGCAACTCCTGTCCTGGAGGAACAGAATCCTCTTCTGGCCTCCACGGACACCACACACACATGGGGCACAGATACACATGTAAGTAAAGTACCTACACACAGAAAATAAATAAAATCTAAAAATAAAAATTTAATTAAAAAATCTTTTTCAGGTGAAGAATACCCCACCTGAGTTAGTTTCATGCTATGTTGTACGGATGTTGTCGGTTACACAAAAGATAGTTTTGCGCATTCTGTCTCTAACAGTCCACACTGGTCCTACTTCTGGAAATCTATATTTAGAAAACATTTTTCTGTATGAACTAAGCTATTAAAAGCAGTATTATTTTTAGTAGTAAGGAAGTAGAACCCTTAATACATCAAGATAGGAACTTGGCGATCTCGGTTAATTTTCTAAAGAGTTTGGGGGTGGTATTTAGCTGTTTTTCTCCTGGATGTGCCCAAACGCCTGGCAAGGAGCATCCCACTGGAGGCGGAGCTCGTTCCCACCTGCAGCCTGGAGTGCAGTCCAACATGGCGGGAAAGACAGGCGTGTGAGGCAGCTGGGATGTGGCTCTGCAGTTTGCCAACAGTAAGATTAACCCTGCTGCTGTTCACTTTCCCCTTGGTCCAAGACCCCAGTCTTAGTGCCATACACACCCAGGATGGAACTCCCCTGCTCAGCTAAGCCCTTCTGGGGAACCCCATACCCTGAAGTGTGTTTCTGTGGTGACTCTTAACTCTCATTGACAGTACGAGGCATCACAGGAGGGGAAGCATTACAGAAGTTTATATTCACTATGAGATTTCTCCCAGAAATGTGTCATCAGTTGTATAACATACACGTTGCTGCCAAGGTAGGCAGCCTGAGTTTAGTCCCCAGGACTTGCATGGTGGAAGGAGAGAAGCAACGGCTGCAAGTCATTCTCCAGTCTTCATATGCATACTACAAGTGCACAAATAAATGCATAATGTTGGGGCTGGAGAGATGGCTCAACAGTTAAGGACACTGACTGCTCTTCCAGAGGACCTGGGTTCAATACCCAGCACCCACATGGCAGCTCACAACTGTCTGTAACTACAGTTCCAGGGGACCTGACACCCTTACACAGGCAAAACACCAATGCACATAAAAATAAATACATATTTAAAGAATTAGAAATAAATAAATAATGTGGTTTAAAATTTTTAAATTATAAGAAAGATGCATATAATTCCAGAGGTCTTCCAGGGAAGAACTGTCATCAATGATCTCAGCTGTGGACCCTGTGCGATGAGCCCTCTGGTCCAACAGTAGCAAGCCAGCTGCTTTCTGATGGAAAGAAACGTCTGCTCCAAAGTAGAATGTTCACACCTAGTACTGCAAACTCAGCCAAAAGCCCTGACTAAGGAGATCATAGCCCTAGCTGGGAAGATCATTGGTTTGCTAAATAGACATGTTAGGTCTGTCCAATTGCTTTCTACAGAATTATGTTTCTGCCCATAGATCAACACTGCCATTAGCTTTGGTCACTGAAACCTCATTCTGTAAAGGGCAGTGGTGACCACGAAGACTTACAACTCTCAAGGTGCTGAGAAAAGTGACTGTCAAATGCTCCCCTCTATGTGGGACATCAACATCACCCACTCTGAGGCTCAGGACCATCTTGGAAGATGGAGTAGAGAGAATGGAAAAGCCAGAAGATGGGTAAGGTGTTGCGAGATGCCATCTTCTGGGCATGCCATGGCCGTGGCATTCTTGAACTCCCAGTGGTCGTGATTATCTGCAAAAGAGCTGCACACCTGGGTTCCTCATCCTGTCTCGGAGTGGGCAGGGCTCCCAAGGCCCCATAGGATCTATAGGCAACTAGTGGTTGCAAGAGGAAAAAGAGACATTTTCTTCCTTTTAAGATTTTTTTTTTTTTTTTTTTGCTTTTTAATTATTTCCTGTGCATGGCTGTGCTGCCTGCATTTACAGCTGTGTAGCATGTGCGCGCCTGGTGCCTTTAGAAGCCAGAAGAGGGCGTGAGATTCCCCTGCAGTTGGAGTTAACAGATGTTTGTGAGCCATCATATCTTTGCTGGAAATTTAGTCGGGTTCTCTGGATTTTAACCACTGACCCATCCCTCCTGCCCGTTTGTTTGTTTGTTTGTTTGTTTGTTTGTTTGTTTTGTGTGTGTGGTATTTATTTTGCCCAGGTAAGGGTATGAGTGCCACATGCACAGGAGACCAGAGAGGGCATCAGATCCCCTGGGACTGGAGTTAGAGGCAGTTGTGAGCCACTAGGTGGTTCTGGGAATCAAACCCAGGTCCTCTGCAAGAGCGGTCAGTGCTCTTAAATTCTGCACCATCTCTCCAGCCCCCGGAGAGACATTTTCTTGAGCAGCCACTGGTTAGGTGTTCTTGATCCTGTAAACAGCCTCTCTCACCCTTGTCCTGCAAGCAACCCTTAGGAAATTTGTCGGATCAATCGCAACAGAGAAATGGCATTGAAGGCAGAATGTTGGACAGAGGAGGTCGTTAGTGGGAAGGGAATAAGGGACAATAATGGAGGATAAATATGACCAAAACATCTTAAATATGTGAAAATGCCATAAGGAAGCCCATTATAATTATTGGTGTATAATTAACATATGCTAATAATATGCACACAGGAAGGACTGCAAGCGCCATCACCAAACAGTGAATGATGCCTTCTCTAAGGGCTTCCCATCTCCCTTTCGGGGGTCCTCTGAGTTAGGAGCTAGAAAGGGCTCAACTACACTTCCCTCTGTCTATGTTGGAAACCACAGCTGTAGCCCAAGCCTTGCTGCCCCTGCTTCATACAGCAGGCCATGGCTCCCAGAAAAGGCACTGAGAATGAACGGGGGGGGGGGGCACAAAGGTGACCTGTGGCCTCTCTTCTCAGCCTACTTCTCCCCACTTCCCCCTTTGTCTAGAAAGGGCCAGGAAGTCACCTCCCTGGCTGAAGATGATTTCATCCGAGGCATGGTCTTTCTTAGTGCATGGGGAATGGGGGTTGCAGTTTAGACACAGTTCCCTTTCTAGAGCATTCTGGAGCTGAGTGTCCCCAACCCCATGGGATACCAAGGCAGAAAATTCAACCACATCACGGTGTTTAGAGTTCACCTCTGGGAGGGCTTAGGGTTGGAAAGGGTCATAGAGAGAAAGGAGCATAACTAAATAAAGGAGTAGGAGAGGCAATGGGTGGCACCCCCTGTCTCCCACCATGTGGCATCATGTGATATTTGTGCTGCCTCACCACCTGCAGCTCCTCAATCTTGGACCTCCAGAAATCAAGCCCAGGAAAACCTTTATTTATTTGTTTGTTTGTTTATTTGTTTGTTTGTTTGTTTTCGAGACAGGGTTTCTCTGTGAAATAGTTCTGGCTGTCCTGGAACTCACTCTGTGGACCAGGCTGACCTCGAACTCAGAGATTCACCTGCCTCTGCCTCCCATGTGCTGGGATTAAAGGCATGCACTACCACCAACCAGCGAAAATCTCTTTTTTAAAAACATTTACCCACACTGTGGTATGTCGTTATAGCAACAGAAAAATAGATTAAGAGAGGGGCTTTTAATTCTCTCTCTGCTTTCCCTTCAAAGAATTGAATTTTCCCAAACATGTAATGCTGTGCTCCCTGCTGCCAATCAAGAAGTTTCTTTAGGACTCGGGATGAACTCAGTGGTTGAAAACACTTCCTAGTGTGCCCAAGTCATCAGGTTCTATCCAGTACCACAGCTCCTCATTTTCATTAACCCATACCCCTCAAGAGATCCCCTCCAGGTGTTCCCCACCCATCCTGTCCAGCTCGCTTGGTCACAGGACACAGAGGAGGTCGGCTGCAACGCTCTCTGAAGTGGTGCCGTTAAATATGTGCACCATCCTGCTCAGACCTAACTTTTTTAATTAAAACATTTTTAAATGTGTGTGTGTGTGAGAGAGAGAGAGAGAGAGAGAGAGACAGAGAGAGAGAGACAGAGAGAGACAGAGACAGAGAGACAGAGAGAGAAAGACAAACAGAAAAGGGGAGGTCAGAGACAACTTTTTTTTTTTTTTTTTTTGGTTTTTCGAGACAGAGTTTCCCTGTAGTTTCTAGAGCCTGTCCTGGAACTAGCTCTTGTAGACCAGGCTGGCCTCGAACTCAGAGATCCGCCTGCCTCTGCCTCCCGAGTGCTGGGATTAAAGGCGTGCGCCACCACCGCCCGGCCAGAGACAACTTTCTGAAATAATGTCCCTCCTGTCACCTTGGAGACTGGAACTCAGATTATTAGCCCCGCTGGCCCCTAACTTTCCATTTTTAAATTTACCTATGAGGGCTAATTTATTGCCATAGTTGTGACTCCTACCCTAAGAGGTGACGACAGAGAAAGACTCTAGAGAGACAGAGTCCGCGGAGCACAGAAGCCTGGTGGGCCGCTGCGGAGAAACCCACCTGGCCCTCAGCCAGTTTCTGGTTTCCTGGGGCTGGGTGGAGCTGCGGCAGAGTCCTGAGACTCACGGCAGCGGGTTCCTTGTGTGGTGAGGCCTACCATCGTCCGCTTTGCCTCAAGAAGAGTCGGCAAGCAGCTTTCCCGGGCACAAGGAAGATGCCTGGCTTGCTGCACTGGGGCTGGCATCGAACTCACTCACTGAAACAGTACCCGCTCTTTAGGCCACTCCTTGGGTCATCACTATCATAGAGCCCTCAGGCGAGGCCTCCCAGAAAACTTTTCCGTGTCCTGAAAGTGCTGACAAGTAGGGTGGAAGGGAGAGGCGGAGACAAGGGTGAGTCAAGCAGAAGCAGCAGGGTCTTTGAATCTCCCGCCCTTCAATTCAGGACTCCCAGGCGCTTGGCCTTTCCCCAGCTTCTCATGCAACCTGGGAGATGCACAGTGTGTCAGGGCAGCGGAGGGGTGGGGACAGGCAAGAGGGCTCCTAGACTTGAAGTCTTCAGGGGATTAGGGAGGTGACAGGCATCTTCTGCAGGGACCGCTGCCAGCCCTCCAGCCTCACCTCCCCCAAGTGGAGATGCAGCCTTCGCCTGTCACTACCAAGCTGTGGCTCTGCCTACGGTTCGTGTCACCTCCCTGGGACATTTGGGAAGGGGGCTGTGGGTTTGGCAGGTCTGTTCCCGACCAACTGCCACCTTGCTGGGCATTAGCAGAGCAGCAGGTGCATGCAGGAGGAAGGGCAGTTTGCCCACGCTGGCATCTGGCAGCGTCACACTACAGCTTCCCCGATATAAATACAGGGGGCGAAAATAACTAATCCTAGTTAACAGCGGCATAATCACCCAGCGCCCGGCCTTGAATCCCAGAGAATTTGGAGGGAGCAGCTGCAGGGCTGCCCCCATCAGCGGCCCACTGCCCCTGGGTGGCCCGGACCGAGAATCAAACACCAGAATCAAGCTGGAGAAGCAAGAGCAACTGGAAGAGAGAGACCTGATGAAAACACCCCTAATCACAGCTCTGCTCGGAGAAAGATGGTTTTTCTAGAAGCCCCATGAAAAATCTGAGCTTCCATGGAGGGGACTGGGTCTTCCTGCTCTTAGCAATGACAAGTGATGATAGACATGGTTCAAGTTTTGGGGGTTGGTTGGCTTGTTTCTTAATTCTGTGGATAGAGTCCATCCAGAGTAGGGTGCCTCCTTAGTCCCCTCACAGGGTCTCTGGTGGAACCTGAGACTCAGTGGTTTTTGGCTAGGCTGGCTGGACAGCCAACCAGCTACAACAATCCTCCTATCTCTGAACCCTCGTGCTAGGGTCACAGGCATGCGTGTTACGTGGAAACTGGAGATTCGATCTCATGTCCTCTTGCTTGAGCAGCAAGCACGCCTGCCCACAGAGTTTGCATTTGCGTTTTGCTTCTGAATATTAATAGTTACGGTTGGCGTGTGACTGGCTTCAGACTTTGGGGCGACCAGGACTCATTGTGGCCCTAGGACAGGGATGGTCCATCTGTGGCTGCCAATAACAGGCATCTGAACTCAGTTTTAATGCCCTGTCCATTCAGAGTGCTACCCCATGGCATTCCAAAGATGGCCTGTGGCCCTCAGGAAGAAACCAGTGGGCGTGGCTGTCCTCGGCCATCTTGTCAGACATGTAATGAGGGATCCCGGGACAGGCACAAATGGCTCAGGCGCTTCTGCCGGCTTACACACCGCTCATGTCTCTAGCTGCTAGGTGATGGACAGGCCATCTCCAGCCGTGGCTCATGTCTTTCTTCACGCACTCAGAGCGTCATCCTGACTGCCCAGCTGTGCTCCCAAAAGCACTCTGAGTACTCAAATCCTCCTGAGGCACATGCTGGCAGACAAGGAGGACAGACAGCACGGCTGGCCATGGAGCAGCCTCGCCAAAGCTGCAGCATGGGGGTGTCGTGGGGCACACTCACGAGGTGTGCAGACACATGGGGGTGTTGTGGGGCACACTCACGAGGTGTGCAGACACGGGGGTGTCGTGGGGCACACTCACAAGGTGGGCAGACGCGGGAAGATTATTTCTCCTGGGAACACCCAAGCCATTTGATTCTTTAAGGAATCACCAATAGAACATATCTAGGGAAAGAGAGAGTGGGACAGCCCCAAACAAGTCAGAAGAAATGTGACCAGGAAATGGTGTCACCCACAGTCAGTCTAGGAGTGGCGTGGAACAAGGTTCCCGATGCATTTCTGACAGCCTGCTTTCTGGTTCTGTGGAGAGTGTAATATGCATTTAACATGGTTTGGGGTGCTTCATACCATTTTATCCTACATGAGTTTCCTGACCACGGACGGAGGAGAGCCACCGTGTCCTCTCCCTCTGGCTGGGACAGTACGTGGTCTGTGTAAAGCAAACACAAGCTACGCAGAGCTCTGGGCCCTGAGCTGCAAGGTGCAAATGAAACAGGCAGAAGGCTGACCAGCCTCAGAGTCCTACTAACCCCCTGGTGCTGGGGACTCAGTCCAGAGAGGGTCCGTGACATTGTGTGCCACCTCAGGCAGTCACAGCAAACTCAGCCTCCGAGGTCAGATGCGAAAGGAGCATTTAATGGCATGGAGCAAATGCTTATGATGTTCTATCCACATTCTTACATTCTGTTTCAAAACTCGGGGCAGAAATCACTTCTACAACCTCAATGATGTATTTTACATCTTAGAGAAAGAAAATAGTGATGGGCACTTCGCTCGGGTAGATGTGGCCTGTGCTTTCTACTAATTGCTAAGATTATAGCCGCTTGGCCTGAGACAGCGTTACCTGAGTTTCTCCTCAGAGGAACCTGCCAGTCACTTCTGCCTCAAACATGACTTCTTGGCTAGAACCCTGCAGGTCAAGGTTAAAATAAAATTTCAAATTAAGGGCCAAGCAGATGGGCGAGTAGATAAAGGCACTTCGCTCCCAAGCCTGACGACTCAAGTTCAACTCCTGGAACCAACATAAAAACCTGGATGTGGGGTGTAGCACTGTAATCCCAGGACTTGGCCAGATGGGGGGTAGGAGAATCGCCCTGAAGCTTGTGGGCCACGTGGCCTGAAGTGCACAGAGTGGCAGCAGCAGGAGAGAATCTGCCCCAAGAAATAAAAAAAAAAAAAAAAAAAAAAAAACAGCTTCCAAAAGTTGTCTCCTGATCTCTATAAACATGCATGGCAACATATCCAACCTATACATCACACACACACACACACAGAGAGAGAGAGAGTGAATACATACATACATACATACATACATACATACATACATACATACATTTTTGTTATTGTTTTGAGGTTTTCTGCTTTGGTTTTGGGTTTTGGGATTGTTTGTTGGTTTGTTTATTTTCAAACAGGGCTTCTCTGTGTAACAGCTCTGGCTGTCCTGAAACTCACTTTATTATAGATCAGGGTGGCCTTAAACTCAGAGACCTGCCTGCCTCTGCCTCCTGAGTGAGATGCTTTTTAAAGATTTCAAAGAAAAAATAAAAAGTGAGCCCATTGAATTAACATATTAAAAAGAAAAATATGCCATGAAAATAAACAACACGAGGTTAAGAAACGCTTCATTAGGGTTTTGTTTGGTTGGGTTTTTTCCAACCAACTTTTCAGGACCGGAAAGACGACTCAGAAGTAAGGAAGAGGACTTGTTGCTCTTCCAGAGGACCCAGGTTCAATTCGCAGCGCTCACACAGAGGCTCACCACCATCTATAACTCCAGTCTCAGGAGCATCTGACGCTCTCTTCTGGCCTCTGTGAGCACTGCAGGCATGTGCACAGACACACATATAGGCAAAACACCATAAACATAAAATAAAAATATTCTTAAAAAAACAACCTTCATTTGGTTTTTCAAGACAGAATTTCTCTGTGTAGCCCTAGTTGTTTTGGAAATCACTCAGTAAGCCAGGCTGGCCTTGAACTCACAGAGATCCACCTGCTTCTGCCTCCCGAGTGCTGGGATTAAAGGCGTGTTCCACCACTGCCCATTTTAGAAAACAACTTTTGAGGTGAGTGTGGTGATACAGGCCTGAACACTCAGCACTCAGACGATGAGGCAGGAGGGTTGCAGATTTCTGGACAGCGTGGACAGAATCCCGATACCTTGACCAAAAGGAGAAATCAGCAAAAACAAAATACAGCTTTACGTATATATACAAATGCCTGAGTCGGAGGAAGGAATGAAGCCCTACTCTTTACTCTTGAGACTTAAAAAACCTGGTGCCATGGTGCAGATCTTTAATCCCAGCACTTGAGATGGAAGCAGAAACAGACCAGATTCTGTGAGTTCTAGGCCAGCCTGGTCTACATAATGAGTTCCAGGACAGCCAGGGCTAGGTAGAGAGATCTGTCTTAAAAAAAAAAAAAAAAGGCAAAAACAAACAAACCAAAAAAGATTGCTAAAGTGTTGTCTCGGTGGTGGAGAGTGCTTGCTACCCTTCCAGAGGACCCAAGTTTGGTTCCCAGCACCTGTGCCTTATATCTATAACTCCAACTCCAGGGCATTCTACACTCTGGTCCACAGGGGCACCTACACTCACGTGTACTTACCTACCTACCTACCTACCTACCTACACACACACACACACACACACACACACCCATACATACACACTCGCACACAAGCACGCACGCATGCACATCCTCACATACACATAATTAAAAATAAGGTCATTTTTTTTCAAGATTGATATTGCAAAGGGGCCTAGGCAGAAAATCTCAGGCACGGATGGAGGGCACAGCATAAAGCTCCGGTTTCCCCTGGGTCAACCCAAGGGGCTCCATACAGATGCCCTTCCTGATCCTGCTTCCCTCCACCTCAGCTGGACACTGCTTCCTCATGGGTCCTCAGCAACAGCTCCCAGAAGCCTGAGGTGGGTGGCACAATTACTTCTCATCGCTAAGTTTTTCCCAAACTATTTAACAGAAAACAATAGCAGCAGGATAAGAATAGAATGCCCCATGGATGCGTGCGAGGTGCCAATGTTATTCTGGAAACATCCAGGTATCTCAGTCCACATGGCCCTCACAACCAGGAGATGGAGATCACAAAAAGTCACTGAGGAGAAAACAGCCAGAGGCTAACTAGGAGATCAAGGTCACCTTGTAAAATGTCAAGTGACGCCTGAGGTCCTCCCTCCAAACCCACTGCCCCTGCCTCAGAAGGACTGGGATTCCCACAGAGGCCATGAGAAGGGCACAGCAGAGGAAGCCGATGGCCAGGTGATTGGCAGTCCTCACCAGATGGGCTGGCACTGCAGAAACACACAAGCTCACAAAGAAAAGCAGGCTGTTGAAGCCAAAGAGATGTCAAAGCACCACAGGGTATGGTGGCACACACCTTTAATCCCAACAATTGGGAGGCAGAGACAGGTGGATCTCTGAGTTTGAGGCCAGCCTGGTCCACAGAGCAAGTTCCAGTACAACCAGGGCTACAGAGAAATCCTGTCTCGAAAAAAAACAAAACACCAAAACAATAACAGAAGTGCAGGGCATTTGAGGGGCTCCGAAATGAGCTGCCTGGCTCTGCAGTCTTGCACCGCTACCTGGCGTTCCTACATCAGCAGCTCCAGTCAGCAGGTGACTCTGGGCTCCGCTGCAGATGGAGTGAACAGAACCAAGGGCCCCGCCTTGTCCAGACGGGTGACTCTGCTGTAATCTAATCACCGCTGGGAGTCCCAGGCAGGATCGCTCCCTCACCCTGTCACAATGCCATCACGTTGCAGCACTGGCTCGACTCACACAGGCAGCCCAGGCAGGATGCTGGGACCTGTCTTGGCCACACATCCACAGATCAGTGGGGTCAGCCCTGGCTCTGCACAGTTCACAGAGGCCAAAATAAGCCTGAGATCAGAAGGGGCCCTGGCTGCACAGGGAGGCCAGGGTTGGGAGGTTTGCTGGAAGGCTTCTTCCTGGTGCTTCCTGAGAGTCTGCGAGGAAAGTTTTAGACACAGAAGCTAAAGGACAAGAAGTAACTAGAATATTCCTGGAACAAGAAGTTATAGACAAAGAAGTAAGAACAGGTCAAAAAACAAACAAACAAACAAAAAGTAACTGGCAGTTCAGAGTTCAGCGCCAACTACTGGGTGGGACTGGAGATGGCTCAGCCATTAAGAGCACTGGCTGCTCTTCTGGAGGATCTGGCTTTGATTCCCAGCACCCACATGGCCGTTCACAGCTCCAGTCCAGAGGAGCCATTACCTTCTTCTTTCCTGCTCAGGCGCTGGGCATGAATGTGGTGCACAGACATACATGCAGGCAAAGCATCCATCCATACAAATATAAAAGAAGTTTTCAAAAACAAAGAAGAGCTGACTGCTGGGTGAGGGGCAGAGGAGATGAGGTCCAGCATTAGTAGTTGCTGTGCCCAGAGTGCAGGAAGGCCCGGGTTCTGTGCCAGCATCAATAAATAAATACATAAATAAATAAAGTAGGAAAAACTAAACAAGTCTGAGGATATAGATCTGGGGCCTAGTTCTGATCTCTGGAATTGGGAGGGGGCTGTCTGCCTAACACAGTGAACTGTGGACTACCTAAACTATTGCTCAAACAGCAACAGAAGAAACCTCCAAGCCAGGAGTGGTGGCACAGGAGCCTGGTGGCACAGGAGCAGTGGCACAGGCCTTTAATCCCATCGGTAGGCAGGAGCATCATTGTGAGCTCTCAAGACCAGCCTGATCTATACAGTGAGTTCTAGGTCAATCAAGGCTACATAGAGAGAACTTGTCTCCAAAAAAAAAAAAATGAATGAATGAATAAACAAGAAGAAGAAGAAGAAGAAGGAGAGAGAGAGAGAGAGAGAGAGAGAGAGAGAGAGAGAGAGAGAGAGAGAGAGAGAGACCTCTGGCTCTGGATGCAGCTATTCTGGGCACCGTACCCCTGGGCTGCGAGCCCACATCAACCCCTCCTTCCCAAAGAGTGCAGATGACTGAAAGCCCTGGGATGAGAATCAAGGGAAAATGGGCTTCGAGCACACTGTGTTTATGTTGGGTTCCATGTTCCCCACAGCTTATCCCACCTGTCTCTGTTATAATCTATGAGGCAAGGAAGCCAGCATTTTTACCCTGGTTTGACAAATAAGGAAACAAAAAATCACACAGCCCCCAAAGCCCTGCACATACACAGCAGGAGGCCTAGAAACCACGAGGTGCAGCTAGGTGGCTCAGAGCAACCTCATCCACCAGAGCAGAGGCCGAGGGACCCATCAGAATGGAAACCAATGGAACCACTAAAGCAGAAGCCACAGGACCCTCCCCAGAACTGAGGCCATGGGACAGTCAAACCATTAGGAGCTGATAAAAATTCCTTGGAGTGTAAAAATGTAGAGATATCATCAAGCACTTTCTTTTGCTTTTACATATCATGTGAACCTCAAGTCTATGAATTTGCAAAATACAGCATCCAAACCACAGTGAAAATAAAATGTCACAAAGCATCCAAAGGAGCACTTAAGGAGAGGGAGGCAGACAGACAATCAGCCAGTAATAGGAACCGGCTCAGGGAGGCTTTGATTATTAGGGCAAATAAGTTCTTCAAAAACATTCTTGCAAAATTTAAGGAAATAAAATAGAAGAGGAGGGAGGGCCCCTAGGGAGGTGGCTCAAGGCAACATTCTTACCATGACACCCTGACACCCACGTGGAAAAGCCCGGCCCACCCCACAGCCCATGTGCCTGTGATCCCAGCACCAGCTCACTGGCCAGTCTAACCACTCAGTGAGTTCCAGGCTCAGCAAGGGAACCTGTCTCAACAAAGAATGTGGCTAGCAACAGAAGTCAATGCCAACCTCTGACTGGTGTGCTGGAGAGAGAATCGGGAGAGGGTGGACAGGATTTTGGAAGAGAACTAATAACTGTTTTTTAAAGAGCTACTGCCAGGCTTAGGGACACATGCCTAAGATCACAACTCTTGGCTTACCGAGGCAGGAGATCCCTGAGAGTTCAAGACCTGCCTGGACTGTGTATCAAGACGCTGTTTCAAACTAAAAGCCATGTGGAAAGGTTAGAACTGAAAACAACATATGAACAAAAGTTAAGAACTCAAATGAGAACTCTCATGTTATGTGTGTGGAGGGCTAAGATTCACCTTGGTGCGTGTGTCTGTGTGCGAGCATTTCTATTGCTGGGGTAAAGACCATGGCCAAAAGCAACTTGGGGCAAAGAGTTTATTTGACTTGCACTTCCATACATCCTGCACCACTGGGGGAAATCAGGAGCCTGGAGGCAGAATCTGAAGCAGAGACCACGGAGGAGTGCTGCTTACTGGCTTGTTCAATTACCTCTCTTACAGAACCATCTGTTTAGGGATGGCACCTCCCACAGCAGGCTGGGCCTCCTACATCCATCCTTAATCAAGGAGATGCACCACAGACACGCCTACAGCATGATCGGATGGAGGCCGTTCCTCAGTATGGTATGACGTGTGTGTGTGTGTGTGTGTGTGTGTGTGTGTGTGTGTGTGTGTGTTACCAAAGAAGGCTCTGGAATCCCTTGAACTGGAGTTACAGACGGCTGTGAGCCATGTAATGTGGGTGCTGGGAATCGAACGCCCGTTCTCTGGAGATCAGCCAGTGAGCCTCCTCCAACCACTGATTTAACTGCTGAGTCTCCTCTCTAGCCCCTTAATTTTTTTAATGCTATTTTAGGTCAGAAGTTACTTGGATAACGTAAGAACAGAGGGGCTGGAGAGATGGGTCAGAGGTTGAGAACACTGGCTGCTGCTCTTCCAGAGGACCTGGGTTCAGTTCCCTCAGAACCATCTATAATGAGGTCTAGTGTCCTCTTCTGGCATGCAGTCATACATGCAGGCAGAACACTGTATGCACAATAAAATAAATCTTTAAAAAAGGAAAGAACAGAAGGATGGAAATATAGAAGCTAGGGCAAAGGGGGTAAATGATTTAGTAAAATCTAACATCATAAATAAACACCAGTTTAAGAGAAAGACAATACAATAGAAAAATATCTGAAGGAATATCTGATGGGCTGAAAAGATGGCTCACCCCCACCCCTTGGGCTAGGCTCAAAACCAACAAAAAAAAAAAGCATTGCAATAGCTCATGAGAATTTTCCAACAGAAACATTATCTTACCACAGATTTGGGGAGCCATGTACATCCCCAGCAGCAGAAAGAGAAAAAGGCCTCTCCTGGGCACATGTTAAACAGTCTGCTGAAAACAAAAGATGACAAGAGAGACATTAAGATCAGTTTGGTGGGAATAAACTTTTAAAATATCTTTTAAAAGACTGGAATTAGAGCCGGACATGGTAGTGCATGCCTTTGATCCCAACATGAGCAAGGCAGAGGCAGGAGGATCTCCGTGAGTTAAAGGACAGCCAGGGCTACAGAGAGAAACCCTGTTTCAAAAATAAATAGATGATAGATAGATAGGTAGGTAGGTAGATAGATAGATAGATAGATAGATAGATAGATAGATAGATAGATAGATAGAGGGATACATAGAGGGATGGAGAGAGAGAGAGAGAGAGAGAGAGAGAGAGAGAGAGAGAGAGAGAGAGAGAGAAGACTAGGACCAGGGGCGACTGTCCATCAACAACAATAAAAGCAAAGGCAGAGCCGGGCGGTGGTGGCGCACGCCTTTAATCCCAGCACTCGGGAGGCAGAGGCAGGCGGATCTCTGTGAGTTCGAGGCCAGCCTGGTCTACAAGAGCTAGTTCCAGGACAGGCTCCAAAAAAGCTGCAGAGAAACCCTGTCTCGAAAAACCAAAAGAAGAAAAAAGAAAAAAAAAAAAGCAAAGGCAGAAGGCTGTCTGGAAGCCTGTCCATCTGGCTTTCTACTGCACCGTTTCCTCCCATGGATCATTGCTTGGCAGCATTTAAAACAGATCTGTCCTGCATCTGGAGTCATTGTGAAGCTGCTCAGACACCACAATCTTTTCCCACACTGCTCCCTCTCCCAGAGTTCCTTCCTCCTCCTCTCTAGCAGATGAAGACCTCCTTTCATTTCAAGGCTCACCCCAACTATCACCTCCTCCATGGCTGAGGGTAAGCCTGTTTTTACAGCACAGATAGGGGCCGGAAGCCTGGCTCGGTGGGTAACGGAACCCCATAAAGGTGGAGAGAAAGAACTGACCACGCAAAACTGTCCTCCGACTTCCACACATGTGCCGTGGTCCACGTGCGTGCATACACACAACAACAACAACTTTGTGATTTAAGGAATGAAAAAGAGGGTTGGAAAGATGGCTCTGTGGCTGAGTGCTGTCTGTTCTTCCAGAGAACCCAGCTTCAATTCCCAGCACCCACCCACCCACCCACACGACAGCTCACAACTGTCTGTAACTCTGATTCCAGGGAATCTAATATCCTTACACAGACATGCATGCCAGGCAAAACATCAATGCACATAAAAATAAATTAAAAAATAATAATAACAAAGAATGAAAATAAATTAAATAAAAATTGAAACTGGTACTTAGAACCAGTTATAAGACTTAGAACAGATATAAAGGGCCTGCTATTTAACACGCTCAATAATACTGAATCCTGTACCTTCATATTTCTCTTCCTCCCTGAGACTCTGGCTTCCTATCAAGTAACCATCATCGATGCCATATTCATCCAGGTGCTCCTCGTTGTCTTGAAAACCTCAAATCCCAAGGTTCTACCAAACTTACACTTCTTGGATTTTCTGGCAAAAGGTTCTGTTTTATTCCACCCTACTTTCTTAGCTGGATCTCCCTTGGGGGCTCTCTCATGTGTCCTAGTCTGGAAGACAACACCCCTAAGCCAACAGCCACCCAGGGGGGCACACACTGCGCTGGCGACTCCCGGCCTCCTGGCTGACAGCAGCTCTTCATTCAACTGTATGGTCCTGTGACACCATCTATCTCTTAGGACCACCCACCGTGGACTGGGCGTCACACTAAGCATAGCAACAACCAACATTAGACACGGGATCTGCACCCAAGACACTCCCAGCCTGCTGAGGAACATACCCTTTCAACAAGCGCAAAAATAGAGCATGGGGGAGTTAGGTGGGGAAAAAATAACTTGAGCCAAGATAGGACCATTCCTGGGCCACCTCACCCCCCTCTACACCCTCCCTGCTTACGTTCCTGGGCTCTCTCCTCCTCCCCATGCTCTTCCTGCCTAATTTCATCCATCCCTCTGACTTTAGACACCATCTGTACACCGGTTTCCAGCTTCCTGAGTCCCTTGCAGACACATCTGCTAAAGCATAGACTCAGGAGACAACTGCCCAAATGTGGGTATCTGATTTGAGCACAACTCAATGGCAAGAGCACTTGCCTGACATCTAGGAAGTCCGGGGTTTGGTTTCTAACATTGACAAAGGAAAAACTTGGATGTTTAAACAATCTAAGATTTAACGCACCTGTGAGAGAGAGTCACTGCTTTCTTCTCTAGTGCCTGCCCTCTTTCACGCACATCGATTTTCTTCGAGTCTTCACCCTCCAGAAAGTCAGCCTAGAAGCCTGAGCCTTATCCGTAGACACTGGGATTTCTCCTTCACTCCTTCCCTTTCCTTTGCCCTCCAACCCCAAACAATGCATCAGCACGGCAGGCGCTAGAGTCAAATCCTAGGTGTCTGTCTGTTTTCTCCCACCGGAACACCTCCTTAAATGGGAGAACCCCGCTTTTCTTTCAGCTTTTTGTTTGCTTTGTTTTTACTGCTGAATCCTCGGACTGGGAGACTGGACTTGTCAGTCGCTAGTCCCCAGATAACTATTTGTCAAGTGGGTGAGAGTGTCAGAGGGAAGGTGGCACAATGGAGACAATGGAGGTGACAGTTGAGCTGGGTCCTGAAATAGAAGTGGGTGTTTCCCTGCTGCAGAAGAGGGCAGAGGACATGGGGAAGAAGGAACAGCACAGATAGAGTGGGCCTCTAAGAAGCGGAACATCTGGGAGGCCGAGGCCTCGCGTTCAATCATGTTGATACCATGTCCTAACTCTGACTGTACATCTCATGCATCTGGAAGATGTACCTTAGTCTGTTTCCTACCACCGCACAGAATGAGTGACACTGGGCAGTGTATAAAGAAGTAAGTTTTATTCGTCTCACGGCTCTGATGGTGGGATGCCCAAAGTCTAGAAACCACACCTGCAGAGGTCCTTCCTGCTGGCTGGGACTCTACAGAGGGAGTGTGGCCCCTCTGTAGATAAGAGAGCCAAATTGGCTTCCATAAGAGACCTGCTCTCAAGATAACCCATTAGCCCAGTAATCCATTAATCCATAGGTGGATTAATCCACTCATAGGAGCAGATCCCTTAGGACCTAATCACCTCTTCAAGATCTCACCTCTTAATACCTCAGAGTATTAAGTGGATATTAAATTTCAACATGAGTTTAGGTGGAGACATCCGGACTCATCCCTGAACTGAACAAAACAGAGCTGACACTAGAACCTTCTTCAGCGAGACCTTGACAGTGATAGGAATGTGTAATAAGTGATATATGTGTTATTAACCTTGATATACAGTATCCATAATCCATATGGTCTGAAGATGGACTGCAGGATGTAATGGATCAGATTAGAGGTAAATCTCTTAAACCAGGAATTTTTAAAACATCTAGCAGTAATGACCAGCTAATCATGTTGTTTTCTGTCAATTATTGAAGCAAAATGTTGGGCAAACTTGCAAACCATCCTCAACCCTTACACGAGCAAAGCAGCAGTTAGCTAATGTAGGGGGAGCATGAGAGTTAGTGTATCGGCTAGCTATGGCTGAATCACAAATGTCATAAGGCTGCAGAAAAAAAGGGGGTGACATGTATTATCTCATAAAACTTCTGTGGGCCAGAAACCCAGTGTAGCTTCATCATCTGGCTTAGGATCAGGACTGCATATGGCAGTCATCTGAAGGCTGGCTTAGCCAAAGCTGGAAGGTTCACCTCCAATACTGTTCATTTGGTTGGAAAGGTCAGGTTAGCTTATGGCAGGAGGCCCTTCCCACACGACTGCATCCTCAAAAGTGACAATGGGTTTCTCCCAGTGGACCACCCAAAGAGGACAGAAAGGAAGCCACGGTGTCTTTGTTACCTAGGATCTGAGGTCATTTTTTATAGACATTTTGACAATGCCAGTTGGTTGCCAGATCAGCCCTATGTACTGTGAGCACAATTCTCCTCCAATGACTCTGACCCATCCAGAAAACCAGGAACTAAAGCCAATCGGGCACCATTTTGGAACTAGCTACCACTATTGGCCAAAGTTGAACCAAAATAATCATGGATGAAGCCAAATAAGTATGCTGAAGAAAAGTACAAGATTGGGCTGGAGAGATGGCTCAGAGGTTAAGAGCACTGCCTGCTCTTCCAAAGGTCCTGAGTTCAATTCCCAGCAACCACATGGTGGCTCATAACCATCTGTAATGGGGTCTGGTGCCCTCTTCTGGCCTGCAGGCATACACACAGACAGAATACTATATACATAGTAAATAAATAAATATTTTTTAAAAAAAGAAAAGTACCAGACTGTAGAAGAAGCCAGACGGTGGTGGCGCACGCCTTTAATCCCAGCACTTGGGAGGCAGAGGCAGGGGGATCTCTGTGAGTTTGAGGCCAGCCTGGTCTACAAGAGCTAGTTCCAGGACAGGCTCCAAATCTACAGAGAAACCCTGTCTCAAAAAACCAAAAAAAAATGACTGTAGAAAATGACTGAGAAAGGAGTAAGGCACACGTACCTGTGGCAGCATCACTGACAGCTGTCACTCATCAAAGGTTTCCTTTGTAATAGGTGTCCTGGTTACTTATGTCAACTTCATATGACCTAAAGCCATTTGGGAAGAAGGACTTTCAATTAAGAAAATGCCAACTCTGTAGACAAGTTTGGAGTGCATTTTCCTAATTGCTAATTGATGTGGGTGGAGCCATCCCTGGACTGCTGGTCCTGAATTCTGTAAGAAAGCAGGCTGAGCAAACCACGAGGAGAAAGTCAGTAAGCAGCGCTCCTCCATGGCCACGATCAGCTCCTGCCTGCAGAGTCCTGCCCTGACTTCCCTCAAAGGCTATGACGTAGAAGGCTAACTTGTAATACATCTTTTCTTCCCCAAGTTGCTTTTGGCCATGGCATTTTATCACAGCAACAGAAACCCTGACAGAGACAGTAGACAGCAGACGACAGCAGCCAAAACTTTCTCATGTGCCATCTCTGGGATGGGCAGGCTGAAGTCCAGAGACAAATGAGTGACAGTCACACTCCTTCGGATGAGAGTGTCTGTTCCTGGTGGGATGGTTGTGTCAGAAGCCATGCCCACTCAAGCATTGCTCTGTGACTCCTGTTTCACTGTGGCAGAAATGTGGGTCTGCGAAGCCTAAGGCATCACCATCCACTCCTTCCCAGAACACAGAGAAATGCCCATTCGTGCTCCACATCATTAAGACCTTATGCAATAAAATCTCTTCTGGCCAGGCGGTGGTGACACACATCTTTAATCCCAGAACTCGGGAGGCAGAGGCAGGTGGATCTCTGTGAGTTCGAGAGCAGCCTGGTCTATGAGAGATAGTTCCAGAACACACTCCAAAGCTACAGAGAAAGCCTATCTCGAAAAACAAAACCAAAGAAAAACAAAAAAAAAAAATTCTTCAGGGTTGGAGAGATGGCTCAATAGTTAAGAGTACTTGTTGCTCTTGCAGAGGTCACAGGTTCAGTTCCCAGCACCCACCTATATGGTGGCTCACAACCATCTGTAACTCCAGGTCCAGGGGATCAGATGGCCTCTTCTGGCCTCGGTGGGGATCCAGCACACACATGGTACGCATACATACATACAAGAAAAATACTCATACACATAAAATAAATAAATGTAAATAGAATTTCTCTTTTAAAAGATAGTACTTTCTTCATCTTATAAATGAAGAAAGTGAGGACCAGACAGGTTCTGATTTACCAAGAATCACATGACTTGCATGTAACAGGACAAAATAATGTCTGGACGCCTGACTGTGCTCCAAACAGTTTTGGATTCTGGAACATTTTAAAACTCGGTTTTTTTTAAACCATCCTTTAATATTCTTAATGTGTGATGCTAAGGAAAGAAATCAGAAAGTCACGAAAGGCTCTCTGTTACCCCCCAGAGGGACCACCCCAAAACCCAGTGACTTCCACAGTTTGGGGCTGGATGACTGCATGGGTCCTTCTGGTGGTTTCCAGGGCTCATCGTTCAGCTGCATTCCACTAGGGCACGGGTTCTCAACCACGGGTGAAACCTGCTCAACAACCAGGTATGCTCGGGATGCCTAAAGACATGGTTGATGGGTACTGCTGGTTTCCACTGGAGAGGCCATGGGTGATACATAACTTATAGCCCCCGCAACAAAGAATCACCTGGTCACAAACATCAGCATCTCAGTTGACAAACCTGAAGTTGCTGGTCAACTGGTTCTGGAATGTTCCAGGTGTTGTCACTGAGGCATCCGATAATCAGTGCTGGAAATGGCTGGGACTGTGGTCCCCTCCACCTGCTCTGTACTCCAGGAAGTTAAACTGACTACAGCAAGTCCTCAGGCAGAATGACAAGAGATTTAAGTCCAGACCTTCAGAGAGCAGAGCGACCCATCCCATTCTATTGACAGAAACAAGTCACAAGGTCACACACCTGTATTCCCAGCCCTTGAGAGACAGAGGCAGAAGATGTTCAAGTTCAAGGGCCATCCTGGGCTACGTAATAAGTTCTAGGCCAACCTGGGGTATATAGCAAGGCCCTTGTTGAAATTAAAAACATTCACTATGACTCGGGCCCTACCAGGGCAACTAACAAAGAAACGTGGCAGAGGGCAGGCATCATTCTGTGTGTGTGAACATCCCTCCAAATGTGTACCTGAGAACCACTGGCCCTAATGTGGGCAACTCGATCAGACAAGCCCAGGTCATTAGCTTTAGTGCTGGTGGAGGCCAACACATCCCTCCCTCCTACTCTCTTCCTCTGCCTGGATCCCTGGCCATTCACCTGAGGTCAGAACTGTCTCAACAACAGAGTTCAATGGGAATGGTTCTCACATGCCATAGAAATGGGCCAAGGCTCAGCAAGTAGACAGGAGCTCAGTCATAGCTACTGCCCAGTGGGTCTGCACATGAGGAGGGTGGGCATCAGCACAAACCAGGGAGGGTAGCCAGGCCTCCTAGGGAGCTGGACTGGAAAAATCAGACAACAATTTTGGCTTGAGTTTTGGTGTAGAAATACTACATGGAAAAAATAATATTACATAAATTAAATGGTTTGAGGGGACTGTGAGTGTATGCGTGTGTTCATATGTGTGTGTGTTCACATGTGTGTACGTTCACATGTGTGTGTGCATGAGAAGACAAGAGGACAGCTTCCTGCTGTCATTCCTCAGGTTCCATCTACATTGCTTTAAAAAAAAAATCCTTAGCCTGTATGAGTGTTTTCCCTGCACGTATGTCTGCGCACCTCATGCATGCTTGGTGCCCAGAGAGGTCAAAAGGGGTTGTCGGAACCTCTAACACTGGAATTATGAATGTTTGTGAGCTGCTGTGTAGATCCCAGGAATCAAAGCTGGGTCCTCTGGAAGAACTAAGCCATCTCCCCAGTCCCTACCTCGCTTTACGAGAAAGGATTTTTCACTGTCGGGAGCTTGCTAAGTAGACTAGGCTGGCCAGTCAGTGAGGCCCAGGGTCCCAGACTCCCCAGCCGCTGGATTACAAACACATGCCATCATGCCCAGCTTTGCCCCCCCACACACACCTCAACACACACAGAAGGGATTGAACTCAGATTCTCAGGCTCCTAAGGCAAGCACTTTTACCAACGGAACTGTCCTCCCAGCCGTGTGTGTGCACACGGTCATCTAAGAAGGATTAGTTCCGAATGTCCTTCCTCTTTATAAACCCAGGAATGTTCAGGTCTCTTCTATAAAACAGTGGGGGTATTTATACAGCACCCAGGCACATCCTCCCATACAACCTAACCCTTCTGTAGAAGGTCTGCAGTGTTTAGTACGGGTCAAGTGCTCTGTAATACCTGTCGTACTGTATTGTTTAGATAATCATGATTTAAAAGAAAAAAAAACCTGTACAAGTTTAGTACAGGCAAGAGTTTTTCCAAATATTTCCAACCTGGTTGACTCTGTCGGTGCTGAGCTCTGGCATGCAAGGAGCCGGCTGCACCGGTAGAGCCCGACTGGGTGGGTCATTTTTATCCTCATCCCAGCACTTAGATTTATACCACAGTTCAGAAGTATGAGCTGCCTGAACCACTGTGGGCAACTGCCCTGTCTTCTAGACTGCCTTGCCCTTCTGCCTTTATGGTATGCACGAGGCAGATAGGCACTTACTTCCCCAGCTGCCTCCGAGTCCCATGCCTCCATGGTTCCTTTGTGTGTATTGGGGAATGCTGTCATCATTGTCTTTTATACAGACTACTGAAACAGCTTCCACCCTGGACGCCCTGCATAGTGGAGCCACCCATGAAATGCTCCATGAGGGAGCATGAAAGCCCCAGGCTGCCCCTGAGTATCATCGAAACTGGCTCCCAAGCTCCAAGGCAGAAGGGGTGCCGGCCCCTCGGTGTGTACGTTCTAGGCAAACAAGATGCATTTGACTTCTAACAAACCACACAGACTAACCAACGTGACTCAGCAACTTTAAATCTTCCCCATCTCCACATGAGGTATGGATTGGCCACAGGGTTGTATCATAGGCAGATGATTCCTGAGGGCGGGAGGGGGTTATGTGAGCAGCAGCCAGTGTCAGGGGTGCCCTGGCAGAGACATACTGGGCAAAGAGTTTGAACAGAGGTTGGCAGGAGTTCAGAGGAGTCCTGGGCCTCTCCTATACTTGGTATTTCTGGGTTAATGTACTGAGATGCTGCATAAAAATTACTATTTACAATATAGACTCTATTGTCTTAAGACAATAAGTGAATTGTTGAGTCCGAGGGGACTGGATGAGGGCTATTTCTTCTAACTTCAAGCTTCTGAGGTTCTGTCTGTTAAATGTCGGGGAGTCCCAAGCACTCGTGCCCAGTGCAGGCATCATCCTCACGTGTGTACCCCAACATCTAAGCACAAATGGTTTCTGCACGAACGGCCCTGAGCCTCCCGTTGGCAACTTTCCTGCTTGTCTCCTGTGTCTTGGGCGGGCCTGGAGGACTGACTGACCTTTTCTTCCTTGTCGCTGGGAGAAAACGGTGATGACATCTCTTTGGCCGGATGAAACTGATGGAAGATTTATGGAGCAGCTGAGAACTGTCAGAGCCGGGCCCAGCAGATTCCCTAAGACAATGACCATGGCCTTTTCATCGGGGAGCCTGTTGCTTTCTGGAATCGCCTAGCACAAGAGAAGCCTATCTACCCAGCCATCAGTGAGGTTATCCCAGGACCCCACAGCTGCTGCCACCCAATCTGAAGGCTCCTGCTTCTGCTCTTGAGGGATGGCATGTGACCACACAGGAGCCCTAGCTGTCACCCACCATCACCACCCTGGCCCCAGTCTGGCACCCAGAGCCCTCCAGGAGTGGGAAACTTCATCCTCTACCTCCTCAGTCACAGGGATTTCAGAAATTAGTCACAGGAAGGGGGGAGGCCGAGAACGGAGGCTTCCTAGAGGAACCTGTAACAGGATCTGTGGTCTTTCACCCCAGGTCACAGCAGCTCAGACTGTCCCTGAATGGCAGCGAGTGGTCAAGGATGAAGTCAGCCTCTCTAGCCTCTGCCAGCAGCAGAGCGTGGACACAAAGCCCAGAGCCCAGCATGTGTCTGAAACAAAGTCTTGATGTGTCTTTCAGCCCTCACTTCGTGAATGCACACTGAGACACTCCGTGGCTCTGCTGCATCTCAGTCTGCACAAGACACTCCCAGTTGTCCCAGAATTGTCACTGGCAGCCTGCCTTTCTGTCACAAATATCTCATGAGGACAGTAAATGACAGTCATTCTAAAGGGCTGGGAATGTTGCTGGATGGTAGAGGTAGAAGGCACCAGGTTCAATTCCCTATGCAGCTACATACATACATACATACATACATACATACATACATACATACACACACACACATACATACATACACACATACACACATGCACACATACATACATACACACACATACATACGTGCATACGTACATACATGCATACGTACGTACACACATACATACACACATACATGCATGCACACATACATACATACATACGTACACGCATACATGAATACACATACATATACACACATGCATACATACATACACATACATACGTACACACACATACATACGTACATACATAACACAAATACACACATACATATGCACACGCATACATGCATGCACACATACATGCATATGTACATGCATACACACACATACATACATACACACATGCATACGTACGCACATACACACATACATACATACACACATACATACATACACACATACATACACACACATACATACATACATACACACACATGCATGCATACACACATGCATACGTACGTGCATACATGCATACATACGTACATGCATACATATGTACATATATTTATACATAAGGGCTGGAGAGGTGGCTCATGGGTTAAGAGTGCATACTGCTCTCGCAGAGGACACCAGTTCCCAGCACTCAAGTTGGGAGGCTCACACTGCCTATAATGACAGTGCCAGGAGATCTGATGCCACCTTCTGGCTGCCACAGGTACCTGCACATACATAATTTACAGGCACGCGCGCGTGCGTGTACACACACACACACACACACACATAAATAAACTACAAAGTAAATATTTAAAAATAAAGCTGGGGGCGGCTGGAGAGATGGCTCAGAGGTTAAGAGCACTGACTGCTCTTCCTGAGGTCCTGAGTTCAATTCCCAGCAACCACATGGTGGCTCACAACCATCTGTAATGAGATCTGGTGCCCTCCTCTGGTGTGGAGGCATACACACAGACAGAATATTGTATACATAATAAATAAATCTTTAAAAAATAAAAAATAAAGCTGGGTGGTGGAGGTACACGCCTTTAATCCCAGCACTCAAAAGGCAGAGGTAAGTGAATCTCTGTGAGTTTGAGGCCAGCCTGGTCTACAAACCGAGTTCCAGGAGAGCTAAGGCTAGACAGAGAAACACCCTGTCTCAAAAATAATAATAATTAGTAATTATAAAAACCTAATGTTTTCAGAAAGAATCTGAGATTCCAGCAGCCAGTAGGCCAGGGATCTGTTTTAAGCCAAAGAGTGATGGTGCCCAATAAACTACAATAGAAACAAGTCAAATAGCCACCAACAGAAAATAGTTAAATAAGCTATGCCTTATGGATATGGAATATTATGCTTCCATTAAAAAAATTAGGGGACTGGAGAGATGGCTCAGTGGTTAAGAGCACTGTCTGTTTTTTACAGAGGACATGGGTTTAATTCCCAGCACCCACATGGCAGCTCACAACTGTCTGCAATTCCAGTTCTAGAGGATCCTATACCCTCACACAAACATACATCCAGGCAAGACATCAATGCATATAAAATAAATACTTTTTAAAAAGAATATATTCATAGTTGGGCATGATGGCACATGCCATTAATGAGGGTAGAGGCAGGTGAATCTCTGTGAGTGAATTTGAGAGCAGCCTGGTCTACTTAGTGAGTTCTAGGCCACTGAGGCCTATATAGTGAAAAAGAGAGAAAGAGAGAAACAGTACAGAAAAAAATGAATATAGTCATGACTTGTATAACTTTAAAATAATAGAAATCTCACCTGGGAAGTAGTGGTGCACTCCTTTAATCCCAGCAGAGGCAGATGGATGTCTGAGATCAAGGCCAGCCTGGTCTACAGATCAAGTGTCAGGACAGCCTGGACTATACAGAGAAATCTTGTCGGAAAAAATAAAAAAGAAAGGAAGGAAGGGAGAGAGAGAGAAAAGAGAGAGAGAAAGAGAAAGAGAGAGAATAATATAAATCTTAAATGTCCAAAGTTAAGAAGCATGAATATGAATTAAGAAACTAAGTCTTTGGGACTGGAGAGATGGCTGAGCAGTTAAGAGCACTGGCTATTCTTCTAAAACAACCCAGGTTCAATTCCAATCACCCACATAGCTGCTCACAACTGTCTGTAACTCCAGTTCCAGGGGACCTGACACGCTTACACAGTTATACATGTAGGCAAAGCACCAATGCACCTAAAAATAAATCTTGGGGGAAAAAAGAAATAAATTTTTTTAAAGATTTATTTATTATGGATACAGTTTTCCCTGCAAGTATGCTGCAGGCCAGAAGAGGGCACCAGATCTCATTACTGATGGTTGTGAGCCACCATATGGTTGCTGGGAATTGAACTCGGGACCTCTGGAAGAACAGTCAGTGCTCTTAACCTCTGAGCCATCTCTCCAGCCCAGAAATAAAATTTTTTAAAAAATAAAAAAGTCTGTTATTCTCTTCACCAAGAGTTCTTGCTTTTTATTTCATTTTATTCATATATGTGTCTGTGTATGTTCACATGTATGTGTGTATGTCTATTTATGTATATATGTATGTGTATAGGTATGTATGTGTGGAGGCCGGATGACTACCTTTGTTGTTGTTCTTAGGAATGCTGTCACCTCTACTGAGAGAGCATTTCTCCTTGGCCTGGAGACCATCAATTTGGCTAGGCTGGCTATCCAAGCAGCACCAGGGATCCTCCTGTTTAGACCTTCCCTGCTCTGCCCACCACAGCCAGGTATTTTTATGTGGGTTCTGGGCACGGTTCCTCTTGCTTGCCCAGCAAGCATCCTACCAACTGAGTCATCCCTCCAACCCCCAAGCGTTTACTTTTGTCTTGGGTTGATTTTGTTTGGTGCACAGCCCTAAACGCCACCAGTCCCTAGACAGCAAGCTTCCAGAGGGCAGCCTGGCTTGCCTTCCTAGAAACAAGAGGGTCTAGATGGCTCTGGGAAGAACTGCAGGAAAACAGAAGGCAAGTGCTCCCGTATACACAGGCTGCAGCTCTATCCGAGTCTGGTACCGGGAAGATTTTATAAACCACAGGTTCCTGCACCTCACTTACTTTCTGGAAAGAGACTGAGAATCCGCAGTGACCCAGAATTCTGGGTAGTTCTTAAACACAACTGGAATGCAAAAGGCCATGGTTTTGTTTAAGCACTGAGGACTGGAGTCAGATTCCCTGTTCAGTCCTGCTGGAACTAAAGAAGATTTGAAATCCAAACTCCCCAAAGCCCCTTTGCCACCTAGAAGACAGCAGCATCCTCTCCGTGAAAACTTACAGAGGGTTGGGGGGTGACACTCTCTAACACCCGGTTGCAACTAACTATGCTTCAACAGCCCTCTGCTGAGATCTTGGCCACTCCATCCTCAAGGTCAGCGCCTCCTCAGGCCTCAGCCAGCTTTAGGCCCCAGATCAGAGAAAGCCCAGGTTGGTGGAGCAAGCCCCCCGCTGACCTCTACTTCCAGTGTTTCAGAGCTGAGCCTCCTTCCTGTCAAGTGAGATCTGTTTGGTCTTGCTCGGTCTTCTTGGTCTTCTTCTTTCTTCTTTTTAAAATAAGCCAAGGGTGCAATTTGCAGTTTGAGGAGTAGCATGGCTGGGTGCCCTGCGGCTCAGGGGCAGAGCACTCTCCTAGCAAATGCAGAGCAAGACCTCCATCCCCAGCTCCACCAAGAAAGGCAACAAGACAGTTTCTTCACAGGCAGGCGGGTTGTCAGCAGCAAAAGGCTTTTGCTTGCGTGTGTGTATTTCATATGCTCTGATCCCTTTGACATTCTAGGAGGATTGAAAGAGAGAGTTAGAAGGAAACATTCATTATTACCCTAACCTGTGAGGCCATCCAGGGCATCGCGGGTAATTTTCCCAGCCATTGACAAGGGCCATGCATACTTTTCTCACTTTCAGTAGTATTAATTGACAAATCATAACTACATATATGTATAGGGTACAAGGGTACCGTGGGATGCTCTGATATGTGTGTACATCGAGGAACGGTTAAATTAAGTTAATTAACAAACACTAGTGCCTAACTCTGATCTCTTATATTGGGACATTTGAGACTGACTCTTATTCTGAAAAATTTAATACATCACTCCTTAATTACAACATATTTGAGCTGTGTAAAAACATTATGCATTACCATATAATCCATAATCCACTCGGAGTTATTAATGCTATACACGGAGCCACATTCACACTGCTATGCAGAGATCTCAAAATGCATCCTTCCCTTCTCCCTTCCAAACACAACCAGGCCCGACCCAAGCACGCTCAGCTCTCTGTCTGAAACTGGAGGTTAGAGAAACAGTTGGCTGAGTTTAGCGGAGAGACGTAGGCGGAGGTACACAGAGCTCATGGGGCCGGTTCCCCATCGGCTCCTCCGGGCTCTTCAGTTAACTGTAGATCTAAAGTGCCCATCAAGAATGGCTGGCGGCTAGCTTCCACAGCCCGTCAGCAGGAGACCAACTTCGCCAGTCTAGGTGGGGGCGGAGAGGAAGGCTTTCCGGCAGTGTTTGGAAACTTCCTCCACCAGGGGCTGCGGGAGGAGTTCCGCTCCCGAGAAGTTCCCTCTCCTGTCCTGCTCTTCGCCTCTAGTCTCCACTCTCTCTTCTCGGTCAACTTTCTCTCTCCCTTTCTTTCATTTTACCATCTCCTTTTCTCCCTCCCTCCCTGGCTCCCCATCTCCCCGGGTTCTCTGGAACCCGCAACCCTCAGCGGGGTCTGAGCATCTGCCGACTAGGGCGGCCCTTTCCTAGTCGAGTGACAGCCAAGCTAAGAGACGGCCTGGGAGTCTGTGACCCTTTAACGATCTGTCCAGGTTGTGGGAAATCTGCTGGTGCCGCTCCGCCAGCCGCTTTTCCAGAACCGGCATCCTCTGGGAGCTGAGAGAAGGTGGCTGGCACTCACCAGGGAAACAGGAGGAGATGCCATGAGGACCCAGGCCCAGGATGCTGAAGCAGAAAAAGCAAGAGGCAGCTCAGTCGCTAAAACACTGCCAAGTTACATCTTCCTCTTGTGTAGTCCGAGCCCTAGGTACAATAGCACTGTCTCCCTTGTCTCTTCTCTGAGGTCCTGGGAAAGACAGAGGAGCAGTGTAGGAAGATGCATGGATCAAAGCCTAAATCAGAAACACACACACACACACACACACACACACACACACACACACACACACACACTTCCACAGCCTGGCTATCCAAGAGACTGGGGCAGGGGGAAAGGGGATTTGGACTGCTGCTTTAGGCGGCTAGGTTCCTTTGCAGTACGACCTTCCTTCGCGAACAGGCAGGCCCCTGCTGTTGAGTCACTGCTGCGCTCCTGGCGTCAGTCAGCAGCATTTACTGAGCACGGGGAAACCTACCCAGAACTGTGTCCACTGAGCAGGGGTATCCACCCTCTGATGCCAAGGACTCCGCAGTGTTGTAGAGACAAAATGGCTGGTTCCTGATCCCTTGTCTGCTCCTCAGGCTCTATTTAGCCCAAAGCCCTCACAGGCACCACCCCGGAATTCTAAAGAAGAGTGTGGGGAGATGGCTCGGTGGTTTAGAGCACCTACATCCAGGCAACCCACAACCACCTGTAACTCCAGCTGCAGGGAATCCAACGCCCTCCTCTGTGTGCTTCTGTGCCCCCTACTCGCACGTGCACACATAATTCAAAATGAAATTAATCATAAAAACGAAAGATGGGCACAAAGGTGCAAAGGGGCCTCTGAAGAGTTTCCGGTGGTGCCCCGCTGTTTGGAGCGTGGAGATGGTAAAGAGGAGCAAACACGGAGGTCAAAGGAAGACATTCCAAGTAGCAAGACAGTCAGTCACCTGGGGTCTGCTATCCTGCAGTGATCCTCCACGCTTCCCTCCCGTCCCCGGGGAGAATACACAGGGACAACGCTGCTATCAAAGATGCTCCTGTGTTAATACTCATAGTCCTTTGAGGAAGTGTGGCTATTGTCTCATTTTACAGATGAGAACATCAATGTTCCAGAAGGGCAAACAGCCATAGTCCCCACAAAACATTTCTGCCTGTCATTTCCAGAGGTCTTTCCCCTGAATGTCTTCCTAGACCTCTTTCCTTCTCCAAGCCTGATTCCAGGAACCTTCCTCCCTCTTCTCTGGTAGCTTTGCCTTCTAGAAGTTGCTTCTGACCTTGGAGAATCCACTGACACTCCTTCCTCTGTCTTCTAGGAGGTGATGCCTAGGATAGAAATACCAAGATTAGGTTAGTCTCTAAGGACACCTACCAGGGGCACCCGATGCTCAAAGCAAGTGAAGCAGCTTGTGGCCTGTGGCCTGTGGAGTCCCCACTGGATGCAGAGCCCCGGTCACACTCTCCATTCCCCCATGGCCCATGATGAGTACTAACTAGGGACCAAAGCCCTACCATATGCTCATGTCCCTTTTCTAAATTATAAAGTACTCTAAAACCCAAATAAAATCTTTAATGAGACAAACAGGACAATGGTATAATAATAATAATAATAATAATAATAATAATAATAATAACATAAAATAAAATGACAAAAGGCCACTAGCTAAGAGAAAAACAGACTTCAAACCTCAGTAAGAAAGAAGTGATGAGCCTAACAGAAGATGCAAATAAAAATATCAGTGGGTTATAGACACTTAAAAATGATCAAAATAGCGAGGTGGTGGTGGTGTATACCTTTAACCCCAGAGGCAGGAGGATCTCTGAGTTCAATGCCAGCCTGGTCTACAGAGTGAGTTCTAGGACAGCCAGGGATACACAAAGAAATCCTATCTCAAATTAATTAATTATCAAAATAAACCGGGTATAGTGGTATGCGTCGTTAATCCCAGCACTCAGGAGGTAGAGGCAGGAGGATCTCTGTGAGTTCAAGGCCAGTGTGGTCTACAGAGTGAGTTCCAGGACAGCCAGAGATACACAGAGAAACCCTGTCTCAAAAAAAAAAATGGTAACAACCAAAATTATTTAGAAAAATCACATGTTGTTTTTACCTATATTTGCAAAAAAAGTGTTTACGAACTACAAAACTGCAGAAGGATTGTATGAAATTATGGCCATATTTCACTCATATTCCAAGAGAAAGAGGTTAAGTTTTTCTGTTTTTGTTTTTTCTGACCTGAAGCCATCAAGATTTTTTAAATGCATGAGAACACTAAGACAAATCAGCTGGGGGGGGGGGTTCAGAGGGTGAAGGAACTCTCTGCCAAGCCTGACCTCCTGGGCCCCACAAGGGGAGAGAACCAATTCCTGCAATTTATCTTCTGATCTCAGTATGTGCACTACCATGGCATATACAAAAAAAATATTTTAATTTAAAAGATTAAGACTGCACGGAATTTAGTACCAGGGCATGGTTAGGTGGACTGTTGCTGGAGAGGCCTTAGATCCTGCCCTTACTACCAATCACAAGAACGAAAACAGCAGCCTGGGGGTTTCAAATCTGCTTAAACAGCTGGGTAGGATCTGACCCACCATTGTATACCAAAAAGAAGGGCACATGTAATAAATTTAACAGATGGGTCTATGGCATTCCCGGCCCCATTTGATGGGTTATTCAGACAGACCGAGGGTGTTTCAGCAACTGTGAGGAGAGCAAACAGAACTAGCCTGGGTTCTGTCTTCAGGACTTTCCTTGGTTGCAGGACATATTGTCAGGCTCCCAAGAAGCTATGTCAGCCACAGATACCCAGGCACATGGGCAGTAGCGCCACAACGTCAAGGCCAGAAGAAGCATGGTCACTGGACCAGAAATGGTTTTTGTTTGGTTGGTTGGTTTTGTTTTTTGTTTTTCTGTTTTTTTTTTTTTTAAGGGAAGGTTGGGGTGTCTGATGCTATTAAGAGAGTTAAAAAAAAACAAAAAAACAAAAATAGAAACAAAACAGGAGCCAGGCTGGGTAGGGTGGTACACACCCACCAGTTTGAGGCAAGCCTGGTCTACATGCCAGTTCCAGGCCAGTCAGAGAACAGTAAGTGCTGTCTGGAAAACAAACAAACAAAACAACAGCAAAAGGGACAGGAGTGAGGGAAGCGAAGCTGGTGCTGGGCGAGGAGCACTGTGCTGGGATAGAGCACAGGGTCCCAATGGCCCAGTAGGTGGTTATGCCTAGCAGCAGGGACTACAGAAAGCTGGAAGAATGGTATTCCAGGAATAGGTATGTTGAACTTGAAGTAAGCGATTGACAAGCTATGTGTGGAGGAATTGCATAATACATGCACCTATTATAATTACTGTATCAGATAAAAAATTAAAATGAGCAATTTTAGGAATTAACTAAGAACACACTAATGAGAATAAAAGACAAGAAGTTTAGACGAGCACTTTGACAAATATATTCAACAAGCCTTGAAAAAAAAGTCCTCGATTCTGATTCTCTCTAGTCATTCGAGATAACCTCACCCAAAAAAAGAAAAAACGGCTTAAACTTTAAAACTCATAGCCTTGACAGGCTGTTGGGAAGCTGCAAGTCTCACGTGCTGTCAGAATAAATAGATTTCCGTTCAGCTGTGTGAAAAACTGTTGAGAATCAACTCAAGTTGATTTTGTGAATAGGCTGTGCTCCGGCAATGCTACTCATGGATGTTTACACAGTAGAAACTGTGCGAAAGGCAGGTGCCAGAGCCCTCAGAAAAAGCACCACTATTTTGTGACAGTCAAAACACGGGAAATTTGACATACAAGAGACCTTAGCAGAACATGAATGGGCAGAGCGCATAAAGCATCCCTCATTAGAAACGCTTCCCACCAGAGTGACACAGGGTTCAGTTGCTTCAGATTTCGGATACTTGCCTAAGTATGTTAATAGACACCTCAGGGACAGAACTCCAGCATCAACACAGAATCCATTCACGTCATACATGCACAGTCTGAAAGTCATTTTATACTGTATGTTATTGTCCTTTCAGTGTGACTAGCTCACATGAGCTCAGGTGTTCTGGTGCAGGGGTGTCAGACTACCGGCAGTTGGGGTTTTAGGCAGGGATGCTCAACCTGGAATATACCGAATATATTAATACAATGAGAGCAAACAGGACTCTGCTATCAGGTGGATATCTATGAATTCGAGACCAGCCTGGTCTACAAAGCAAGTCCCAAAACAGTCAGGGCTACACAGAGAAACCCTGTATCAAAAACCAAACAAACAAATCACAACAAGTTCATCACCTGTGTTCAGAGTGGGAAAATTCATAAGTCAGTTCATTTTTTATTTTAGGCACTTCTGTGTTGGAATCAAAAAGGGTTCCTGAGAATGCAGAGGGCGCAAAGCCACACTCTTGCCTTCAGGGAGCAGAGCAGCAGAGCTGCAGAGCTGCCACGCAGGGGGATGCCCTCCGAGCAAGTGTTTCTTCAAACCCAGCCCTACCTAACTGAGCACTCGGCCTGACTAAATGGGGAACATGGCCATCTGCAGGTCTGTCCAGAAGGGCAGGACCAGTCTGCCAGAATAACCCTAGAGGTCAGAGATGAAAGCCATGTGTCCCAAACCAACTTGAGGTGCTCAAGTCAAGTCACAGTCTGCGGGGGACAGGGGGGATTGACACAGCCCAGAAGAGAAGGCTCAGGGCCCATTCTATGAAAACAAGCACCACCACCACCACCCCGGCTCCTTCACCAATCTTTTTGCTATTGCTAAGAATCCAGTTCAGCTAGGGCTGGGCTAATATGGGCTGACATAAATAAGAAGACTCATAAATGGCTCCGCCTCAGCAGGAGGGAGAAGTTGGGTTTGCCCCTACTTTGTTTCCTTACAGAAACTGCTATCTTAGGCAAATAAACCCTGATAAATGACAAGCCCAATTTTCCCAAGGCCTAGATTATCCTCAGGCTGTGTTTTAGTGGGTGGTCCTCTCTCAGCAGTTGGCGTAATCCAGAATGATCCTGGGCCATTGGAAGGGAGCAAGCCTGTCTTGAAGCCAGGAAATGATTTCCCTGGCAGTAGCTCCCTAGCCCTGTGTGTGGGTATGAAACAAAGAAGGTTGGATATATACCTGAGATGGAGAGGCCTGGTAGATACCAGGACTGATGGGGACAGAGGGCCTCTGAGAGGTTTTGTTTTTCTAATTTTATTTTTCTTTATTTAGAAAAGGAGATACAGCTGGCTGAATATAGAATTAAAAAAAAAAAAAAAGGATGGAAGGGCATATAACCCAAGGAAGATTTGGGCCTACCATCTGATCGGGATGCCTAGACCTCAAGGGCACAGGACAAAGACTTCAGAGGCCTGGGCTGAAAATTTCACTAGAACTCACTACCTTATGAAAAATCTGGCCAAGCGGTAGTCACTGGTCAAGGTGGTCACTTATCACCACGGCTGGGCTTCCTAAATCAAAAGCACCCCCACTCCGGTTCTTTGCAGGTTGGAAGTGGAGCAGTGGGAGCAAAGGAGAATGGCGGGAATCTGAGGTTCCCCCGGCCCCCTGAACTGTCCTCTCCCCAACCAAAGTTTCCCGGAGTTAGCGCCGCCCGACTGGCGCTCTCTGAAGTCAGAGGCCCCTTCGAAGGATAAGCCTGATTTTCCTTCACCACGGCCAAGCAGCCAACGCTCAGTTCTGCCCCTTTTGTGACAAGCTCTTAGCCCCGTTCGTGGTTAGCAAACGGACCAGACGCCCCCTTCTAAGTGACAGTGTGCCGCAGTACCCCCCTCCACGTCCCAGAACTTCACCCGGCCCGCAGCATCTCCTCCCCACCCTCTAGGACCTCGAAGGACAACAGAGCCAAGAGGGCAACGCGTGACCCCGAGCGGAAGGGCCCCAGTCTGGGTCCTAATGCGGGTGGCGTCTCTCTTGACAGACAGCGTTTGGGGACAACAGCGGGGAAGAGAGATAAGATGACATACCAGAGCAGATTTGGTGCGCGCGCTGATACTCCTGGCCCGACAGGAAACTCGGAGCTATTTAAAAGACCCTATCGATTACTTTATCTTCCCTGGAGGAAAGCTTCTTGCCGAGAGACAAAAGATGTCCCCCACCTAAAGATACAAGGCCACACAGCAGAGAGTTTGCGCAGGCGACGCGCAAGTAGGGGCTCTGGGAGCGCCGAAATGCGTTTACACCCGTCGGAAAATGACTCTGGGTGCCCGGCAGAGCCAGTCTGGAGATGGTAGAAGCGATGGGCGGCGGGGCCACCTCACAGTCCCTGTGAGTTCTGGCCGCAAAGTTCCCGCGAGCGTTGTGCACACTAACTGGTGTGCCTCTGGGTTCCATCCGTACTCCTCCCAAGTTTAAATGCTCCTTTTAAGGGCTTGAATGTCTGCAGCCGTCAACTGCACCCTGAAAGCGAGGCGTGTGACATGGCATTCGTTTAGCGTCTCCATCCCGCTTTTCTCCAATTCGCGTGCTGGCAGATTGCTGCGGCGCGCTCTCTGCCGGTGCCCAGCAGCTGCAGAAGCCCGGAGTTCCACGGTCCCAAAGTCCTCGGCACCCCGGGGAGGCCCTGGGTAGAAACTGATTGAACCAATCCGACCGCTGTCAGGGCTTTCCCCTTGCGACACTTTGCCACCTACCCGCTCACAACGGCGTTTCCTACGGGACACCAACGTATTTTAAGCACTTTAAGAGTCGAAAGACACGGTCTGAAAGGAAAGGACGGTGCAGAAGAGAAAGGGCGGCGATCCTAGGACGCATCGAACTGCGGTGACCGGCCACTTACAGCATGATTCCCGCCCACCGAAGACCCCAGCAGTCCCCGAAGGAGGCGGCGACTCCGGGGTTGCTGTCTGGATTTCAGCTGCTGCAATCGGGCGCTAATTCTCCTACTCCGACCCCAGCGGGCGGCGACCCTCTGGAAGCCCGGCTCGCCCGCGGTTCTGGAAGTGAAAACCCACGCCTTTCCTGCAGCTACGCTTCCCTCGATCTGAACGCTCAAGTCCAAGGCGTCTGCAGAGGCGCCTCCTGGAGCTCCACGCCGCCGCACTAGCGTGGGACGGCTTTAAAAAGCACCGTTTTCCCCTCGCCGCATCTTGAATCATCGTCCCACTCCAATGTCACCTGGTTTTTCAAATTATCACCTCCTGAGACCGGATTCTGAGGGACCACCAGAGCCTCCACCTCTGCTGTTTATGCTGTTACAGTTTGCAGCCCACAAGGCACGTGGAAAACATTATTACAGGCTCTCTCCGAGCTCGGAGCTGAGGAGAAAGAGAACCGAGATAAGGAAAACCCCTGCAGGGGTCGGGAAGCGGCTCCCGTCTGGTCCATCCGACCCATCAAGTCAATCACATCAAGTGAGTGACCAAAGAGAAATTTCGCTTTGGAAATACCCCCGCCAAAAGCGAGTGGAAAAGTACGCCGGCAAAAATATGAAGGAGTCCGCAGAATTTCGAAACAGCACGCACATCCTAAAATTTGACATATTTCCCATAAGCACACAAATAAATGAAATCTGCAGAGAATGTACTGCTTCAAGTCTGTGACTGACCTTGGACCGACTAACCGGAAAGGGTTCATTAAAATTGTCAACGCTTTCTCTATTAATCGGGACTTTTTTTCAACGTGCTCAGATTCACGGGACAGTATACTTACTAGCTTGTTGGTTGTATTCCAAACTTACTATGTCAATAGATTGTGGTCAATACTTGAACGGCATGCGGGGGGCCCCCGAGGCCAGACCCCAACACTGGACAGAAACAAGTCTTTAAAAAATAAAAGCCTTTTCCAGGACAGGCTCCAAAGCTACAGAGAAACCCTGTCTCGAAAAACCAAAAAAATAAAATAAAATAAAATAAAATAAAAATAAAAGCCTTGAGTAAGGTGACTGGGAGCCCAGAGGCTTGTCATACTAACTCCCCCTTCCCCACAGTTGTTTGTTTTCTTATGATATGGTACCTATTTTAAAAATAAAGGTAGTCATTGGCCCAACTGTTTTATCCATTGCTAAGGAAACCAACCCAGCAGGACAGGGTACAGGCTTCCTCTGCAGGTATAGGAAGCAACCCAGACCGCTCATGCTCACAAAAATTTTTTGGAAAGATATATTGTTAGTATTCGACTTCGTTTTCTTGCGCTCTCTCTCTCTCTCTCTCTCTCTCCTCTCTCTCCTCTCTCTCTCCTCTCTCCTCTCTCTCTCTCCCTCTCTCTCCCTCTCTCTCTCTCTCTCTCTCTCCCCTCTCTCTCTCTCTCTCTTTCTCTCCCTCTCTCTCTCGGAAGACCCAGGATTTTTCTGGTGGTTCTGTGTGGTGAGCCTATCTCTTCTAGGAACCTAGGGCGGTAGAAGGCTGGCGAGTGCCGGTCCGGGTCCTGCAAGCCGCAGCTCGATCCCCGCTCTAGGCAAAGACGGAGCAGGTCGTCAGTCTGAGGACTGGAAACTTCTCCACGTGAGAAAGTGGAATCTGAAAGTAGTGTCCCTACTTCAAGGGGTCCAAAGTCAAGTGACCTCTGAAGAACAGGTAGGAGAATCTAAGACCAGTGGCCACAAAAGTTCCCACTGTAAACAAGGAGACCCTGTGCGATCCATTTCAACTTACTGCTTCCTGTATCCCAAGATAGGAAAGAGTCAGCTCAATCTTGTTAGAAAGAGTGGTTCAACAGGTGCTGAGAGCTTCCCACCCACCCACTCACCCTGGGAAGGATGGACCAAAAGGCCTAAGCTAGATACTTCCCAGGCCTCTTCCAGCTGGGGCAGTACCTGGGTGTGGGGGAGGGGCAGGTGACCACACCTTTTTGACCAGCCTTCTTTCCACTCCGTGGTGGAAGTTCACCACCACGCCCTCAGGTGCACTGACTGATGTGGGGGTGTTGTCAGCGAGTACTGCTTTCAGGTGGGCTCTTGGGACCGAAGCCCACTTCAGGAGAAAGCTAGAGGCCAGCTTTGCTAGAGGGTGACTGGGATCAGATTCTGCTGGACAAAGACCACACACACACACACACACACACACACACACACACGCACACGCACACGCACGCACACACACACACACACACACACACACACACACACACCACCTTTGGAGCCCTTCCTGATCCACCACTTGGACAGCCACTTGGGCTCTCTGCACAAAATGCACTCACCTTTGATCTTAAAAATTCCAGAAGGAGAGGAAAAGTGCACAAATTTACATCTTTAACAGGTGCTTCCTAGGATTCTGGTCCAGATGTTTCCACAGCTCTAAAAGTACCAACAAAACCTTGCTCTCCTGGAGTTACTCTAGGACAATGTGACGTTTACTTCTAGATCCTTCCCCCAGTTTTCTCCCTTCAAAGCTTCCTTTAACATTTTGTTAATCATTAATTTAAAAAAATCCATAAAGTACAGTACAGGTGTAGTGGTTCACACCTGTTATCCCGGTGTTTCGGAGGCTGAGGCTGGAGGATTGCTGTGAGTTCAAAACCAGACTTGGCTACAGAACACCAAACAGCAACGAAAATGGGTACTAATGGTGGAGATTCGGAGCTCAAGGCCAGCCTCGTAAAACCCTGTCTCAGACTTAATTAATTAATAAGTGCTGGTGGCTGGTCTTGGTTGGTAAAAGGTGGTTGCTAACATGCCTGAGGCTCTGAGTTCATGCAAGGAGAGAGAGAGAACTCCAGCAAGTTGTCTTCTGACACACCACACACACACATGCATATAAACGTTAAATAAATAAATAAATAAAATCCAAGTGTTGCTCAGTGGTAGAGGACTTACCTGCACCCGTGATATACTGGAAAGAAAAGGGCCTGCCCATAGCTTATTTGACTATATGAAGTATCACAAAATGTACTCATGCTGACAAATATTTTTCCTTCTCTCCTATGTTTGCAGTTCTATAGGTATAATGGGATTTTTAACCAGTCCCCAAATAAATATACTGGGTTGTTTCTTAAATAAATAAATAAAGTGCAAAGAATTTTATTTGCATACACGTGTGTCTCTGCAAATAGAAAATGGAAGTGAAAATTTTCCCTCAAATGACTTGTTCACTTTACATGTTGACAGAACCAGACTGCTCCAGAGAGGGCTTTCAATTTACTGTTCCCCATGTAGAAAAGTCACTCAGCAGAGACAATCAACTCTGAGCATCAAGCTCAGGCCTCAGGAATGCTGGACAAGCCCCCATCCATTCGACTATGTCCACAGTATAATCCAGGGTGCACAGTTTTTCTAATTTTGCTCAACTTTATCATTCGTTGGGAAGCCAGGGATGCCAAATTTCTCACATTTGTCAGTCCAACATATAAAGTATTTACCCCTCTGGTTTAGTTATCACTTCTTAACTTTTTTCTTTCTTATTTACTTCCTTCCCTTTTCTTCCAGCTAGATCTTTGGCCAATTTTCCAATTGTTCTGTTAAGCAATTTTCTTATTGATTCACCAGATCTCTTTCTGTGTGTAATATTAAAATTCATAATTTTTACATGTATTTCTAGCATGTTCTCTCTGAGTTATTTTTTTCTTTGGTTCTATTTATGATATTTTTGGCTATGGTTTTAATGTACTCTTGTATGGTTTCTCAATGTTTTAGCCTTCTTATTCACCCTCAGAAATAAGCAAACATTCCAAATTATTATCATTATCATGAATAACACGTAGAAATCATCATGTGTACATTGTGTCAAGTTGGAGTGCAGGCATGCCATTGTGCACTTGTGGAGGTCGGATGACACCACGGTTTGAGAATCCCAGGCAGGGCAGGCTTGCTCAGCCAGCACTTTTACCCACCTGGTCAGTGTAGTGTGGGTGAAGGGGTAGAGAAAAATCAGGCCAAATGCCCCAAAGGGAGTTGACTCTGGAGTCTTTGGAGGCAGGTGGGAGTCCTAACTTCTTAGACAGACACACAGTCCTTTACCAGGTCGACTGTGCCCCCTTCTGCGGCTTTCGATTCTTCCTATTACTGGGATAACTTTGCACACACTGACCTGAAAACAGCACGAGTAAGGCTGCTCTCGGTCTGGCTCAGCTGGCCTACAGCCTTGTACTTTGGAGCAGTGGAAGCCAAAAACCAGGTTAGCAGTCAGGATCTCAACGATGTGGAGTTAGTAATACCAGGGCCCTACCGATGACCTAGAAAGCAAGACTGTTAGTGGACACTGTGAGCTCAGCACGAAATGAAAAATCTGATAACTTTTTTAAAAACCAAGAACTGGGATACAGCAAGAACAGAATATTGCTGGAAACTCAGTCCACACTGGGGGAGGACAGGGTTGAAATTAGAGAGAAAAGAGGAAGATTTTCGCAGTCTGAGAAGGTAGGAGTGGGCTGGAGAATAGTAAAAGGTGAAAACACCCGAATGTCAACCAACCAAGGAACTAGTAAACGAAAATGGCATGTCTGCGCAGCAGCTGAATACTGTTTAGCTGCTAAAAGGAACAAAGCACTGATAAATGTCATAGTGAGGGAACCTGGGAAACACGGCTTGCCAAATGAGATATACCAGACAGAAAAGGTCACATATTATATGATTTTGTTTGTATGAACCACTCAAGAGAGGCAAATCCATAGAGGGGGGAAGTAGATTAGCGGTAACTGGGGCTGAGAAGGGGAGGGGGGAGGCTGATGACTGAAGGTTAGGGGGGTTCTTTAGAAGGTGATGAAAATTCTCAAATCGACTGTGGTGTCTGGTGAATGAATTATATATAAATAAGGCCTTACCAAAAAGCAGGGGGGAGAAAAGGAAGTAGTTACATCTCAAAATTTATGTGCGCTCTCTCTCTCCCTCCCTCCCTCCCTCCCTCCCTCCCTCCCTCCCTCCCTCCCTCCCTCCCTCCCTCCCTCCCTCCTTCTACCTCTCTCCCTCCCCTCTGTATTCGCCTTCTGTACAACAGTGTGAGGAGACTCCCAGGTCCTCTTCTCTGGGAGGGGGGGTGGGGGTGGAGTGGGGGACGACTTGCTTCCTTCCCATTGACAAACAGGAAAACAAGCCCAGCTCTAGAGTCAGTAAGCCCAGTGGTCATTGTGGCTTCCAGCCTGGATAGCCTTGAGCAAGTCACTCCCTCCTGTGACCTCATCCTTTTAGCCAAGTGGAGTCTGAGGACTCTAGCAAAGCACCTCTAGCGAAGGTGGCAAGGAGGGCTGGGTACCTGCAGCCGGGGACGTCCCTCGATGCAGAGGCGGGCGGCCCTGCGCGACCCGCGGGAAGGCAGGTCGGGCCAGGCCGGGAGGCGGCCGCACGGCTCATCCATCAGCCGGACGAAGAGCAGAGTCGCGCTCTCGGCCCTCTGTTTGCTTTCTCGCCAATTATTGCCGCGCCGCGGCCCCTTTGTTGATACAGTAGTCCGAAAAAGTGCTAATGTTCATTTATCAGGGGGCCCGCCGGGGACTCCCTAGAGTTGCGATTCTTCCCAAAATATAAACACGGGGCGAGCGTCCCAGACAGAAACCCCCATCTGTTTCCCCAGCGCGGGCCAAGAGAGCGAGGCGTTGTTGAAGATAAAGCTACGGATAACGCCGCCTGTCTCCAATGGACGTCTCCCTGGCGCATTAATGACATTCCGGGTGATAGTTGCAGCTTATCTTTCAATTAATCATATATACCTTTCGCGGCCGGCGCTGCTGATTGCAGGAAAGGGGAGCGTGCGGCTAGGGACCGCGCTGATCGCTTTTCAATCAATAATTTATTTACGCAGAATGCGCTGGAGCTACCCCGGAATTTGACTAATCCTAAAGCACCAAGTCTTTAAAAGGCAAAGAAATAGCCCCGCAGATTTTTCCGCTGTCTTCTCCAGGCTCCTTTGTCTCTGTCCCTTTCCGCTGTGTGTTTGACCAAGTGCTTGCTTGCCACCAGGCTGAGCCAGCCGCCCTTAGCGAGAAAGACACACCCTTCCCAACCATTGTAACTTCTGTTTAAGTAGTAGTAGTAGTAGTAGTAATAATAATAATAATAATAAATAATATATTATATACATACATATGTATATACATTCCTTCGGTACTGGCTTGAAGACAGACAGCCAGGACTGAAGCCAAGTTGGAGAGTGCTCTCTGGACAGTTCTCTGCGGAAACCCCCTCCGGTCACCCCAATTCTATTTTATCTATTTATCTCACTCTGTCCTGCTTCCTCTCCCGAGAGAAAGGCCAGGGTCCTTTCACCAAGGTTGTAGGGGGTGGGAAAGTCACTGATTTTGTTCAAATTAGAAGGGTTTTCTTCCTTTTTCTTGACACCTGACCCACAGATCCATCAGTTCTGGGAGTCCTTATATCCGAAAACAAGTGACAGATCCTCACCATGTTGATTTGCAAAGGAAATGCCCCTCTTCTTCAGAACTATCTTTAAAAAAAAAAAACTTAAAATAGGGATCCCGGATGCAGCCCCGATGTGTACCCCTCCCCATTAAATGGTAATATTTCAGGCGACGGCTCACACTAATCTTTCAAACTGTCATCGCGATCCGCAGGGCCAGCCGATTCACTTAACAGGGCTCCCAGGACCCTCGCCCCAAGCTGTTTTCAGTGAGACATTTAATTGAATCGGATGTGGCTCGTTTGCCAGACGTCACCGCCTGGGTGATAGGCATTCCATCCGACCCACAGAAACCAATCTTCAAAAGCAAGGAGGGGTCCCCAGCTAGGTTGGCTCGGAGCAGTAGCTGTGAAGTGGCCAAAAGCCTCAGCGAGGGGGGTGGGGGGGAAGAAAACCTGGAAAGGTGCAGACTGACCGTTGAGGGGGAATACACTGGAAAGTGGGGGAGTGGAGAAACAGAGGTCGGTGGGCTTTGAGCCCCCACATCTTTGGGAAGGCTTCCTCTGCAGTTGGAGCTAGCAGCTTCAGAAAGCTCTATGGTCCTTGGGTTGAGATCTCATGATGGCTGCCCAGTCTGGCGCTGAAGGCTGAAGCCTGGGATTGGGTTTCCTGGGCCAGCGGCTTTATAGTCTGTTTGGAGCTAGGCTTTCCTTCTTCCTCAGTTGAAGGCCCAAGGCCTTGAGAGTCTGGGTTTGATGAAAGAGGCCCAAGTCAGGCCTATGCTGGCTTCAGTATGGCCCAGATGGTGCCAGCGCTCTCCAAGGGTCCACTGCTCTGCCAGGGGGCACGGCTTACATTCTGCACTGACACAATTTTACCCCTCTGGGCTTTGGGCCCAGGACTTAGAAGAGGCTTGTTTAGTTAACCTTTGACCCTACACACACCCCTTTTTCTATTCTAAGAGCCTCATCTGGGGTGGTCAACTAGCTCTCCAAATCCTTTGCCCTCCCTGCCTATGCTCTTACAGCGGCAAGCTTTACCATGCATCGAAGGGGAAGCATTTGCTTGGAGGCCCTATGCCTTCTCTTTCTGAGATTATAGCTGGATAAAGCTCCGGTATGCCACAGGGTGGGGTGGGGGTGGGGGTTCTGGAAAGGCCCAAGTGTTCCTTAGATCCAGTCGGTTCTACTAGGACAAAACTTGGGCTCCTTTAAGCCCTGACAGGAGCACCATGGGACTGAAAATGCCACTCCACCTGCCTTGCTCTGCACCCTGGCCTGTGGAATGAAATCCTTGGTAGGCCCCCAGGGGCTTGGAGCTAAAGAGTCTGGGAATCTTGTTGGTGGCTGAGGAGGAAGAGGAAAGAAATGAAGCAGCTTGGGCTGCAGGAGAAGCGGGACACACACCAGAAGACAGCTTCTCTTCAGGGAGCCCAGCGGAACCTAGGTTGGCTTCCTCACTAAAGAGTAGAGCCCATAGTGAATGGTTCTCCCAGGACAAGCGCTTACACAACTTAGTCTACTTCAGGTGGCCACTCCCACCCCACAATTAGCCACTTCACCTTTCCATTCAGCTTGACTTGCTCAGACCCCCTTAGGGCCTGCGTGGAATCCTGGGTGGAGATTGGTCCTGCAGGTCTAATTAAATACCCTCACCCCCCAAACTCCCAAGTTTGTCTGTTATCAGCCCAGAACAACGGTCTCCTTTAAGCTTCTCTTCCTATGTGGGCTTCAGTAATCAGTATTTTAGTGACAGTATGGATTCCTGTAAATAACTCCCAGTCCATCTTCACTAGCCCACTCAGTGATGGGTGCAGAGGAATATTTATTCAAACCCCAGACCCAACTCAAAACAGTCAGGTATTTTCTTTGAGTGAGTCTTGCTGGGGTTTTCAGGCTAATGAGGAGCAATCTCCTACAGGGGTCGGAGTCTCTTCCAAATGTGTCACGGCCCCTTTAAAAAAGCTGGGCAGGACTTTTCCCCCCCAACCCTATGTCTATATTAGGTGACGCAGAACTGCCCGTCGCTCCTGTCATCGAGGTCCCTGGCCCAATGGCAGACTGAGTCCCCCTGCTCCGTCCTACTCCCGCCTCTTCTGCCCCTGGTGCTCCGCGCTACCTGCTGCCCCGCCACATCCAGGGCAGAGAGGCGGGTGCGCGGGCGGGTGGTGGGCACCATGCGGGGAGGCTGTCCCCGGGGGTGGGCAGCGCCACTCTCTGCCGCCCACCTGGCGCTGTGAGACCAGCGCCGCCACCATGTTCCCCAGCCCAGCGCTCACACCCACGCCCTTCTCAGTCAAAGACATCCTGAACCTGGAGCAGCAGCAGCGCAGCCTGGCCGCTGGGGACCTGTCTGCGCGCCTCGAGGCCACCCTGGCGCCCGCTTCCTGCATGCTGGCCGCCTTCAAGCCAGAGGCCTACTCTGGGCCCGAGGCCGCAGCGCCCAGCCTGGCAGAGCTGCGCGCGGAGCTGGGCCCCGCGCCTTCGCCCTCCAAGTGCGCTCCTGCCTTCCCAGCCGCCCCCGCCTTTTATCCTCGTGCCTACGGCGACCCTGATCCGACCAAGGACCCACGAGCGGATAAGAAAGGTAAGGAGAAGCCCAAGCCTTTCCCTTCAGGAATCGCATTCATGCTCAACCCCCCTGGGCCAAGAAACCCAGGCCAGGCAGAAGAGCATCTGGGCTGAAGCTGGGCGCACAGAGTTTGGAGTTTAAGATTCCAGGTTGTCCAGTATCTTCTCTCAGACAATCGGAAGTTTAGAGGAAACGCCGAATTTAGAGGGTCAGGAAAAGAGAGAGGGACTTAAAAAATATTGTTTTCGGCCTACAGAGCCCCAGTTGATTGGGGCCTTGCTCTTGTGTCTGTGACCAAGTTAAGCTATCTAACAATTCGCGGTAGAACAATTCCTATCGGAGGGTTAAAAACCTCCTTTGTATTTACGGGTATTTTGAGACACTGAGAACTGCTAAACAGAAAGTTCAGCCCGCGGGTTCTGGGCCTTTCGTAGCCCATCCTGCCTTTCTGGGCCTTTCCTTCTTTGTGCCAGAAAAATAAAAGGAGTCTGGGAACAGGGCCGTGGTTTTGAGACGCGATGCTGTGGACCTCGGGAGTTGGGTTTGGCTTTGTTTCTCCAGCACTATTTCCAGGCAGGACCACGCAGAAGTTCTCTTCTGGGAAAATATTAGAAAATATGAAACAAACTAAGACGCTAGGGAGCAGAGAGAGGCTTCCGAAAGGGGCTGTATACAAGAAGTCTTAGAGTAGAGGAGAATGTCTGGCCTGCTCATAGAAGGCAGACACACTGGTGGAGACCCAGGCGCTGCTCTGGGTGTCTGGGCAAAAGCCAGAGGAACCCACTGGCTTCCTTGAGCTAGGAAAGCGTTAGTAGGTTTCTCTAGGAGAGGAGAGAATTCTGGTCCAGGAACATTCGAGGAAGACTAGAATTGATTGCTACCGACTCACTCGGATCCTGAAGAGCCGGTGTGGAGTAGAGAGGCCTCTGTCTCAGTTCCCGCCACGGTTACTGGGAGGTCGGGAAGTCGCACAAACACCAGCTGGCAGCCCCACTGGGGCCCTCCAAACTTTAGGCCTTCTAGATCTTTAATTGTTTGATTAAAGGTAAACTGACCACTGAGAGTCAAACCGAAGTATCGCTGATGTAATTCACCCCCGAGTGTCGTTATGATTGCATTTTCTGTGCATCCAGAAAAGCTAAGCCACAGACCGCGCTTAGAACGCGAACTACCGGGGGCGGGGAGACGGGAAGATTTCTCTTGTTTCGTTTTGTCCTGCAGCACGTAGGGTGTCCACGCCACTTAGGCTTTTCCCAGATGCGCAATTGCGCCAACATCGAACCCCGTGCATTCGGCAAGCCGAAACCGAGCTGGGCGCCCCAAGCAGGACAGGGCGGCAACCCCACGAGGGTCTTGAGCTCCTGGGCTGGCCGCTCTAATCGACTATCTCTCCGCCTCTCCTCCCCCTTCAGAGCTGTGCGCGTTGCAGAAGGCGGTGGAGCTGGACAAGGCCGAGACGGACGGCGCCGAGCGACCACGCGCGCGGCGGCGGCGAAAACCGCGCGTGCTCTTCTCGCAGGCGCAGGTCTACGAGCTGGAGCGGCGCTTCAAGCAACAACGGTACCTGTCCGCTCCCGAGCGCGACCAGCTGGCCAGCGTGCTGAAGCTCACGTCCACGCAGGTCAAGATTTGGTTCCAGAACCGGCGCTACAAGTGCAAGCGGCAGCGGCAGGACCAGACTTTGGAGTTGCTGGGACCGCCGCCGCCGCCCGCGCGCAGGATCGCGGTGCCGGTGCTGGTGCGCGACGGGAAGCCCTGCCTCGGGGACTCGGCGGCCTACGCGCCCGCCTACGGCGTGGGTCTCAACGCCTACGGCTACAACGCCTACCCCTACCCCAGCTACGGAGGCGCGGCCTGCAGCCCCGGGTACAGCTGCGCCGCCTACCCCGCCGCGCCCCCCGCCGCGCAGCCCGCCCCCACCGCCAACGGCAACTTCGTGAACTTCGGCGTCGGGGACTTGAACGCCGCCGTGCCGAGTCCCGGGATGTCGCAGGGCAATTCGGGCGTGTCCACGCTGCACGGCATTCGAGCCTGGTAGGGAAGGGACCTGCCTGGGGCGCCCCGGACAGACTTCCACTATTAGAAGGGCGATGGCTCCGGGGAAGGAAGGGCTCCCACTAAGACCGGTCCCTGGGATTTCACAAACATTCTTATGCTGGCCTGGGAACTTTCTCCGCTCCATCCCTTTGTTCCCCGGTGCGTTGACTCAGCCTGGTGTCTCGGCCCCGGGAGAGTCCTTTCAGGGCCACAGGCACCCCCTGACGGATTCCACACTGGGCCCCAGAGCCCGGGCATGCGGGCCTAGAATCCCGGAGCCTGGGCCGGGCGCCCGGGCGCCCGGGCCCTGGCTACCTTGCCGCCGCCCACCCACCCGTATTTATGTTTTTACCTGTTGCTGTAAGAAATGCGAACCCTCTTCCCATTAAATTGAGTGAGCTGACGCCACATGCGTGATTCTTTTATGGTTTCTGAGCACAGAGGTCGCCTCCAGGTCTCAGACGCAGGCTATCACTGGACAAATCCATAGAACCTCTACGGATGAAAGCTAACACACCCAGCGCCCCTCGTTAGGCATTTCCTGAGGTCGCCTCGTATTTTCAAAGGGGGCGACCTGCTTTCAACGTTAGCCGCAAAGGGCGCAAGAGGTTTTATGACTCGCCTGTGAGCAAATAGGTATATAGCCTAAGGGGTCAGTTTCTTCTCCCTTCAGAGCGGGAGGGCGTCTGAGGGAGTCCAACCTCAACTCCTTAAACCCTAAACGCGGCCAACGCTGTTTCTGGCCTTTGAGGGGAGGAGAGCAGCACCAGTAAGTGACTTAACACCGCAGCCGCAAGGGCCCCCCCACCCCCCGTCCAGGTTCCCCTTGACTCTGCTCTCCATAGAAGACCCTGGGGTCCCCTGCCAGCCTCAATAGCTGTCCGGCAAAGCTCCCAGACCGAGTGGGAGATGGCTGTGAGAGTTCATGATTTCAGGGGGAGACCCTACGACCTGATCGGCACCTTCCCTCAGCAGGCCACCAATTTCACTGTAGTTAACAATGACCAATCTGACAACTCGGCTGTTTTGTTTTTTGTTTGTTTTTTCAGACGAAAAAACAGGTTTGGTGAAATGGGGTGGAAGCTGATCAACTTTTTGTACCAGGGCTCAGACTTTGGCTTCTCTATCCCCTGCACCAAGGGCCCAATAAATAAGCTCACCTTCGAAATCAGGATGGGGTCCTGGCTTTGTCCTCACTGCCCTGGAGCAGTAGCTTTTAGGCCAAGGTCAGTCTCAGCGCCGCCACTATAGCGCCTTGACATTGCTTGTGGAGTTTAAGACCTGAGTTCTGAAATGAGCCCGTGATGCCCAGCCTAGCGAAGCCCCCCCCCCCTTAGGAGTAAACCAAACAGCTTGCTTGCCAGTCTCATCTCCTAAATCCATAGTGGACCAGATGACTGCCCCTGCTGCCTCTTAGGGTCCCAGAGGATGCCAGGAAGATGAAGATGCAGTTACCCACAAACAGTGGCCCATGGCAGGGTTCTGGGCTGGGCGGTGTGAAGAAAGAGAAGGGTGCACAGTATGTCCCCTCTCCCACACCCGCAGACCAGCACTGCCTTTAGATAGGTGGGTGTATTCAGTTCAACCGCTAGCATTCCATTTCCAGGGTCTGAGCTAATCCAACCTGCAGCAGCCGCTGCTTGCACCAACACAAAACCGTAAGTCCACTTAACCCACGATTGTTTTTCTATTCTTCTTGTAACTCATCAGTGTGGTTATGAGGTGTGTGTTTTGGCAACCTCCTGTCAAAACGTCAAAAGGCTGGACACGCCTGCCAGTGCCCATATTCGCTTTCAGGGTCTCTGCTGCTGGATGCAAGGCAGTGTGGGCCCATTTCTCAGAGGGATGCACTGAGACTCGTGCCAGCTCAGGGAGGGCAGCACTCTACCACTGATCAGCCCTGATGCCTAACACACAGTCAGATTCATAGCCTGGAAAATCCTTCCAGAATCATCTCACTTTTGTAAAGATTAAGTTTTGCCTCTCTGTGTTCTGCAGAGCCTTGGGCCTCCTCGGTTTGTTTGTTTGTTTCATCATATATTTGTATGCAATAACATCAGAATAAGATTTTTTTCATTTAACATTATACATCACCCCTGCTCTCCGCACTGCCCCCAGTGCCAGGGATGGTACTCAGAACCTTGCACACACTAGGCAAGCCCCTTGCTGTTGAGTCGCATCCCCAGCATTGAAGAGTTTTTTATGACATCTCCTTTGCAACTTCTCTTTCAGGGACAGCAGAGTGCCACCTTTGTCACCTTTATGTTTATTTGATTTTGAAGACAGAGTTTCTCTGTGTAGCCCTGGCTGTCCTGGAACTCCTCCATAAACCAGCCGGCCTCAAAAACTGAGTTCCACCTGCTTGCAGGAATTAAAAAGGCATACACGACCACCACCAGCTCAAGAAAGGGTAGTTCAAAACCAGACCCTGGGGTGGGAGTGCAAGGGGTGGGAATGCTTTTAGTTCTGCAAGCTAGTCTATTTTCATTTGCATATTTTCATTCAATGCTCAAGGTGGCAGCTTTTCTAAAAGAGAAACTGCAAATGGTCCCAGAGGCCATGATTCCAAAGTTGAGGGGATATTATGTAGCAAAGATACAGCTGGACCGTTCCTGAGGCTGACAAACCTAGGCAAGGGAATTCCAGGCCTGGCCAGCAGGCTCCTTGCTCTCCTTGGCCAGCAAAGCACGGTTATCTGAGCCCCGTGGAGAAGCACTGCCAAGATTTTCAGTTCCAGAATCAAGACACTCCTGGGTCAGGACTGTGCTAAAGGAACACAGCACAGCACCATCCAGTCTTCCCTCCCAGGCAGTAGGTGTTAGCTGCTTGTTTGTCATATAAATGATGTGGGCAGGATAAGAAACTTTAGCCAGGGGGGAAAACATGGGAAGCCGGGGAGGCAGAGCTCAGACACGGGGAGGTGCAGGCATGCCATCAGTCTTGTGCCAGTGGTGGCAGTGAAGAACACAGTAAACTAGTTTCGTTTAAAAAAAAAAAAAACACTCAAATGGACCATGTGTAGTTTAAAGATATTCTGAGAAAAATCGTGGCAGTAGAGGAGGTGAGTTCGTACTGATCTCCTTCCCCACCAGTCCCAAGGTTTTGCCAGATTGGAACACTCCCTGACTTAATTTGAATAGCCCCACCTTCTTTATTAATATTGTCATTAGTGTTGTTTTTTGTGTGTATTTGTATGTGATGATGTTTGAGGGCAGCCATGTAGATGTCACCACATGTGTGGAACCCTGGGTTCCCGGGATGCAGCCCAGGTCCTGGACCTTATCCTCCTGACCCTGCCTTCTCATTTTGCTTAAATTGCTCCAGAAGCTGACAGCAGGTTGTATATCTAAATACCAGTATTTAGACAAAGAGAGGGGTCCTTCAGCCCCAGACCTGAGAAGCAGCCACATGTGGCCCCTCAGGTCTCCAAGAACACATTCTTCCCGGCTTTCCCTGTTTTCTCCCCAAATTCTCCTCATCCCAGCAGGTCTCTCTGACTTATGTCAGTCCATCACACCAAATCAGCCTGGGGAGAGGGCTGATTGGGGAGGTGGAGGAAAAAAACACCACATGGGCTGCTCAGTGGTAACCTCCAGCACGTCACCAGGAAATTCTCCCTTAGACCTCACAAGTTGCCACAGGATCACATGCAAAGTTACCTCAATGCCAAGTTTATAGTACAGACCGATGGCTGCTTTGAGCCTCACTCCCTTAAATGTACATGACTCAAACTTTATACAGTGTAAATGGGCATGGTGGTACAGGCCTGGAATCGAGCACCCAGGAAGCGAAGGCAGACAGACCTTAAGTTCAAAGTCACCTAGGTTGCCTAATGATACTTTACCCTCAAAAAACATCATATATTACTAGGCAGTGGTAGCACATTCCTTTAATCCCAGCACTTGGGAAGCAGAGGCAAGTGGATCTCTGTGAGTTTGAGGCCAGCCTGATCTACAGAGAGAGTTCCAGGACAGCCAGGGCTACAGAGAAACGGTGTCTCAAAAAAATAAACTTCAAATAAAAGCTCCTCCTTGCTGTGGGACAATGCTTTTGTACACTGTAAAGATTTGTCACTCATATTGGTTTAAAACGCTCATTTGCCAGTATCAAGGCAGGAAGTATAGGCAGGACAACCAGACTAGGAGAATTCTGGGAAGAGGAAAGGCAGAGACGCAGTCACCAGGCAGACGCAGAGGAAGCAAGATGAGAATGCCTCACTGAGAAAAGGTACCAAGCCACGTGGCTAAACATAGATACGAATTATGAGTTAATTTAAGTTGTAAGAGCTAGCTAATAATAAGCCTGAGCTAATAGGACAAACAGTTTATAATTATTATAAGCCTCTGTGTGTTTGTTTGGGACTGAATGGCTGTGGGACTGGGTGGGACAGAAACTTCCTCTCTTATATATCTTCTAAATGTGCATCATACACAAGATAAAGTCTTAAATGTAAGTAAATATACATGAGCAGCATGTTTGAGAGAGACTGGGCACTATGGGCCAAGACCAGAGGAAGTGGCACACTTCCTTCTCCCCAGACCCCTGATGCTGGTCTATGTAGCTGCAGCAGAAGCTCCATGCAATGCTGCTTTGTTTGGAATCCCCAGAGCCTAGATCGTTCCTGCAGAATCTGGATCAAATACTGACCTGATGACTTAGCACTTTATACTAATTTTTAAAAACGTGTTCTGCATGTGTGTGTGCTTGCATGTGTATGTCCATGTGTATGCACATGTGTGTGTTCATGTGTGGACACATGTGGAGTACACATTCATTTCTGCACCTGTGTGTGGAGGTCAGGAGACAACATGGGTGTCCTCCTCAGAAACACCATCTTCCTTCTTTGGGACGGGGTCTCTCACTGGTCTGGACCTCAGCCGAGTGGGCTGCACTGGCTGGTCAGAGAGTCCAGGACTACCTGTTTCTGCCACCCATTTGGATGACAAGTGTGGGCCACCTCTCATGACTGCTTTTTATTTTTCCCAAGTGTCTGGGATCGAACGCAGGTCCTCATGCTTACCAACTGAGCTATCTTGCCGGCCCCTGCCCTCCTCCTTAGCTTCCTAACTGTAACCACCACCCTGAGACAGCCAACAGGATGATGGCTCTCAGCGCCTTCCTCAGGACTTGTTCGTCTGGCTTCTGGGAGAGGACTCTGAAAATTAGGTTGATGTGCTGAGCCTGGGCAACGCCGAGGATGAACGGCCATCTAGGAGAATTTGGGGGGCACAACTTCTGTTTCCAGGTACTCCAGGCTTAACTCTCCTAGATGCAGGAGCTGCTCAGCCTTTGGGTTGGGGGAGCATACATTTAGCGGTGCAGAGTGACAGTTTAGAGGGACAAAGTGCAAAAGAATGAGGCTGTCTTTCTTACAAGGCAGTTCCCTGGCTAGGCAGCCACCCTGGAGAAATTCTCACCAGTGTGCTTCGAAGATCCCTCTAACTGCAGGTGTTTGTTTGGAGCGGGTTCTCGTGGGTCTCTCAGCACGAGCGGCCCTCAGGCACCTCTCAACTGTAAAACCAAAACCCAGAGAAAGGTCGGCTCGGAATCTGGCTATGGGTGAGGACTGGAGGGGACGTTTCTCCAAAGAACACATACAAAGCCGCTCTTACTTTGCACATTGACTCTGGGGCAGGGGGATTGCTGTGGTGTCTGGTTTCTCTCTGGGCCCACAGTGCTGCTGAGCAGGTGCCCTGTGCTGGACAGGTGACTAGAAAAAGGAGGAATCATGCAGGGGCAGCCCTGGGCAAGTCTCCCTGCTGCGAGGTGCTGCACGTGTCAGCCCTATTTTGTTAGTATCTGTTGCTAAGTCATGAGCTCTGAGGGACAAAGACAGAGTGAGCATGCTCGCCTCACAGGTTTCTTTTTCATACTAAAAAGTTTTGCCGGGTGGCTGTAGTGAACTCCTTTAATCCTAGCACTTGGGAGGCAGAGGCAGGTGGATCTCTGTGAGTTCAAGGCCAGTCTGCTCTACAGAGTGAGTTTTAGGAGAGCCAGCATTGTTACACAGAGAAACCTTGTCTTGAAAAACAAAACAAAGGTTTCTATTTATTTATTTATTTTCCAGACAAGGTTTCTCTGTGTAAACTTGGATGTTCCAGAACTTACTCTGTAGACCAGGCTGGCCTCGAACTCAGAGACCCACTTGCCCCTACCTCCTGAGTGCTGGGATTAAAGGTGTGTATCACCACAACCTCGACTAAAAAAGTTTCAACTGGGCTGGAGAGATGGCTCAGTGGTTAAGAGCATTGCCTGCTCTTCCAAAGGTCCTGAGTTCAATTCCCAGCAACCACATGGTGGCTCACAACCATCTGTAATGACGTCTGGTGCCCTCTTCTGGCATACAGGCATACATGCAGACAGAATATTGTATACATAATAAATAAATATTTTTTTTAAAAAAGTTTCAACTTATCATTATTACTGTGTGCTCATGATATGTGCAGTGGGCACACATGTTCCTGGCATATTTGGGGGATAATTTTGTGGAGTTCAGTCTCTCCTCTCCCCTTTTTTAAAAGATTTATTATTTATTATGTATACAATGGTCTGCCTGCATGTATCCCTGCAGACAGAAGTTGGCACCAGATCTTATTACCAGTGGTTGTGAGCCACATATGGTTGCTGGGAATTGAACTCAGGACCTCTGGAAGAGCAGTCAATGCTCTTAACCACTGAACCATCTCTCCAGCCCCATCTCCTCTATCTTTAAATATGTTCTGGGGATCAGGTCTAGGCCCCTGGGGCAGCACTTTATCTACTAAGCCACCTCACTGCCCAAGAATGGGTTCTTTATGCTGATTTTCAAAGTGAAAGAAACAGACTTCTATTGGTGGCAATCTCGGACTCAGGAGGCAAAAATCTAAGTTCAAGGCCTAAACTATATGGTGAGCCTCTGTCTCAAAAAGAAAGGGGAATCTGGGAGGCACCCTTCTGGGAATGTTTTTTTTATTGTTTTAGTATGGATATGCATGTGCATCTGTGAATGGGTGTGTGCAAATGGGCATGGGCGTCTCTGGAGGCCAGAAGGCACTGGAGCCCCTACAGCTGGAGTTGCAGGCGGTTGTGAGCTCCCTGATGTGGGTGCTGGGAACTGAACTCAGGCCCCCAACAAGTGCATTCTGTTTGTTTGTTTGTTTGCTTTTGGATGCTGGATTTCTCTGTAGCTTTGGAGCCTGTCCAGGGGCTCACCCTGTAGACCAGGCTGGCCTTGAACTCACAGAGATCCGCCTGCCTCTGCCTCCCGAGTGCTGGGATTAAAGGTGTGCGCCACCACCACCGTGCTCCACTTTCTTTAACTATACAGTTGGCTCCTCCTGCTTTGCATGTTCTCTCCTCTCCTCTGTCCTGGGATTTGTTTAGCACATACTTCCTGGGCACTGACTGCAAAGGGCTGTCCCCAGCCTGCTCACCCCCAACCCCTCATACCCACCCCTGCTTCCCATTTGCAGGCCCCATCGCTAGCTCACTCCTAGCTATCACCCATACCTCAGAGATCCTTTTGTGTTTTCACTGGGGACTTTATAAGAGGGAGGAAGTTTAGAGTCAGAGATGGGTGTGACTACTGCAGCTGGTGTTGCAGTGACACAGCTGGGAGCTATGACCTCACAGAGTGGGGAAAGTGGAAAAGGTCAGGGAAGCTTGGGACCCCTGGATTTGGGCTTTCTCACTTCTCGGACTGTTAAAATCATAAATGTACATCATGCTGCAATCATGCAAATCAGGCTGCACCATGATGGTTCACAGTAAGAGAAAGCAAGTCCTCCCTTCAGATCTGCTCTCTGCAGGGCAGCCTGGGTGATCTGTCCAAAGCCAGGTGTCATCTGGTGCTTGGGTGGCCAAGGCAGGAAAATCGTTATCCTGGGCTACGAGTGAGACCTAGCCTCGAAAAACAAAACCATGACAACTCCACATCTTACTCCCTGCGTGAGGACCCCAGCCTGCTCACCCCCAACCCCTCATACCCACCCCTGCTTCCCATTTGCAGGCCCCATCGCTAGCTCACTCCTAGCTATCACCCATACCTCAGAGATCCTTTTGTTCTTAATATCCCTTCCTCCCACTTGGCCTGTATCCCTTCAGGACTCAAATGCCACTTCCTCAGGAGGAATGTACCTGAGCCCTGTCTGACTGGGTTCTGAGTGCTGAGAGCTGCTGCCTGCTGCTGGTGTGCTGGTTCAGCAGCAGGCCTGGGGACAGCAGGGACAGCATGTGTCCTCAGAGCACACACTGCTGTTTGCAGTTACACAGGACCAGGCCGCACCTGCTACACTGCAGTGAGCGTGCGCAGCCGCCCTGCACAGAGACACTGTCACCCTCTTCTGTTTTTACAGATGTGGCTTGAGTCTTGGCCCCCAGGACCCAGAAAAGAGGCAAGGGCAGCAGGGATCTGAGTGGGCTGTCTCTGAAGCCTGTGCCTTTTTGCATACAGGACGTGGCCTCTGAGCGTTCACTGTTGCTGGGCACACAGCAGTTGCACAATAAATACACAGGAATGTGATCTAGAGCTGCCCTAGGGTTTAGATGGAGTCTGTGTGAACCCCAAGTGCCACAGTCCTGGTGCCATGGTCGCAATATTAAGAGGCAATAGTACCGTTAAATGGTGGAGCCGACAGAGAGGGAGGTTTTGGGGTCATTGAGGACATACCTTTGGAAGGGAATAACATAGTATATGGAACCCCGGTTGCCCACTGGCATCCAGCCTCACTTGTATAACCAAGCTCTTGCCATCTGCCATGCCATGACATAGCTGGGGGAAGCCTCACCTGGGCCTGTGCCACGTGGTTTAGGCTTTCAGTCTCTAAAAACACTAGATAAATAAACCTATTAAGCCTATTTTCCTTATTAATTGCCAACTATGTTGTTAATTTGTTTGTTTTCAGACAGGGTCTCATTTGTGTAGCCCTGACTAGGCTGAAACATTTTATGCAGAAGAGGCTGGCCTTGAACTCGCATATCTACCTGCCTCTGCATCTTAATTGTTGGATTAAAGACTTGGTCAGTCACACCTGACCCAACTGTGGTATTTTATCACACTACATCAAATGAAAAGGAAAAAAAAAAGGTGCCGTCTTTTTTTTTTTTTTGGAGACAGGGTTTCTCTGTGTAGCCCTGGCTGTTCTGCTGTTCTGGAACTCGCTTTGCAGACAAGGCTGCCCTCAAATTCACAAAGATCTGTTTGCCTCTGCTTCCCAAGTGCTGGGATTAAAGGCGTGTACCACCACCACCTGGCTGGAAGGCACAGTCTTAAGGTTGAAGATTTGACGTATCCTATGGGGAGAGTAAGACGGGACAGGCATAGCAACAGCGTCCGTGGAACTGAAACGCCGGTGAAGCTCCAAAAATAGCAGCACCGAGCAGTGCGGAGCCACCTGTGGCCCAACTGCCTGCCCCATGCCACTTTGTCTTCATTAAGTGCAAAGCCCAAAGAGTCTCATCTTGCTGCAACTGAAACCACGTCCCTGAGTGGCGGTGTTCCCAGACAGGGCCGAGCCACCTGGAGAAGGAGGGTTTTAACCCTGACAGTCACCCTCCAGGAAATTAGCGCCCTGGCCGTGCGGGAATCATCTTCAAAGCCAGAGAATCGAGGTTAAGCACACGTGAAGGTGAAGAATGGCTGATGAAGCCCCAGCCAGATGGCTGGGCTGCCCATTCTCTTGTGAGACAAGGGGCCTGTTCCATGCAGCTGTCTAAGCTGTGGCCTGAAATCAAGACCTGGAATTCATCTGCTCTTTCATCCCCAGCCTCTGGGGTCTGCGGTCTGGAGTCAAGTGCAGGTTGAGCCGCTGGGACTGTGGCAGGTGAGACCTCGCAAGCAATTAGCCTCCATGCCCTGCTTCTTGCTCCTCTTTCTGCCCCTAATCATTTTAGCAGCATCATTGCTGTCTTCCCTGAGCTATGCTAGCTGGAGCATTGGTCTCCCTAAAGGACAAGAAATGGAGCAAGGTCCCTGCTTTACTAACAAGGTCTCCCCCACTCTGTACTAATAAGTCTCCAAAACACCGCTGGGGTGCCAAGAAAATGGACCCGAGCAGGGTAACAAAGAGGACTTGTTTAGAAAGAATTGGTGCAACGCCACTGCAACACAAACACGAATAGATTGGCTGCATGGAAACACGTTTTGCATGTCAAAGGACACTGTGACAGGAAGAAGGATCTGTGGACAGCACAGCACATCAGCTATGGATCTCAATCCAGAATATGCAGCAGCAACTCAATAGCAACCAAAAAAACAAGCACCCGAGTTGAACAGACACCTTCCCCAAGAAGCCCCGTAAACGCTGAAGCATACATAGGAAGCTATCTGGTATGACCAGTCAGGGAAGGAAGGGCAGAGCCAGAGCTAGGCCTCTACCTCCTGTAGGATGGCTGTAGTTACAAAACCGAGAAAGACTGAACCGCAGGATGCAGGGGAATGTGCATTCCTGACAGAGGGATTCAAAATGGGGCAGCTTCTCGGACAGACAGCACAAGCTTCGGATCATAAGACAGAGGTTAATCATAAGTTACAGCAAACCCACTCGCAAGTACGTGAACAAAAGAAATGGGGGAAATCAGAATAGGTGTGGGGAGACCTGGTTCACAGCAGAGTTGAAATCTCCATCAGTGATGAGAGAGAAAAAAACAGCCTGCTAGGACTCACAATGGATGCTCACCACATGAAGAGGACACACGCCTGCTCCACACAGATGCACACGGCACACTCACTGCATGCCTCACACACGCCATGCTCCACACAGATGCACACGGCACACTCACTGCATGCCTCACACACGCCATGCTCCACACAGATGCACACGGCACACTCACTGCATGCCTCACACACGCCGTGCTCCACACAGATGCACACGGAACACTCACTGCATGCCTCACACATGCCTGCTCCACACAGATGCACACGGCACACTCACTGCATGCCTCACAGGCACCATGGATCTTAACTCATGCTCTGCATGTATGGTAGACACTCACCATGTGCTCTACACATCAGAGACTTTTGTTCTGCCATAAAGAAAAAGAATGGACCTGCAACCACCCAGGCCTGGAACCAGGGTTAAGTGTTGGCCCACCCCAGCATCCACCACATCTGTGATTTGCTGGGACACAGGTGAGGAGGGGGTCGGTCCTGGGGACCCATGGCTACAGGATCTCCATGACAGCAATGGGATGTTCAGGAAGAGTCCCAGGGAGGGCCCAGTGTCAACAGTGCAGCAGAGACCAGGGGTCTTGAACTAAACCCGTGATTCTTCGCATGTAAAGATGTTATGGATAAAGGGGTTACTGTGTGACTCACTGTGTCACACTGTAACTTCTATGACGAGATTTCCCCTTTCTTCCTCCTTTCCCCCCTTTTTTAGTCTTAAATTTTATTTTGATTTATTGGGGGGTCTCAGGGGCAGAGGGCAGATGCGAGGGGATAAAAGATGGGTGGAATTGGGATGCATGATGTGAAAGACACAAAGACTAAATAAAAAAGTTTTAAAAAGAATGTTGACTTAGGCCACATCATGGGCAAGTCTTGAAGGCCTTTTGCTTACTGAAATAAGGCCGGCCACCTAGAATACTCTTAGTTCATGCCTGATCCCAGCATTTGGGAGGTGGATGCAGGAGGATCTGGTTTTCAAGGCCAGCCTTGGTGCATAGGACCATCTCAAAGTCCTGTGTCTAACTGAATTTCAGGACAGCAGGAGGGTCATCAACCAGCCCTCATCTCTTGCTGATGGAAGGTTTGGGGGTGCTGACATGTGAGGGGTCAAAGTGGACCCAACAGCAGCAGGGAAGAAAAATAGTGTTTTGGGTGTGCCCCACGAATTTGCACGGAACTTACAGAGAGGGTCATCCCAGCACTGAACGGGTGGCCCGACAACAGGCCAGACACAGACATCTCAGATGCCTGCTTATATGTCACCCATTTCTGGCGTGCTTGGCCTTTCGATCATAAGGGACCCTGTGGGCAGGCGCAGGTACGCGGAAGCAGAGACATGCTGAGCACCAGAACATTCTGCAGTGAAGGGAACTCCTGATCCCTGGACAGCCTTTGAAGTTCGCAAAGCAACTTGACTGGGTACCAGAAGATGAGAAGATTGTCGTGATCAAAAGGGGGGAACAAAGGGATTGTGCACTGGACCACACATCCAGGCGGCGGGTGTGGGGGAGAGCATGCATTGGACCACACACCTGAGTATCACCCCCACAGATCCCCAGAACAGTCTGCCAAGCTCTCCCATCAGTCAGACCAGGCCTGGTCCAGAATGGACCCCGCATACATCACCTTGTCCCTAACAACCACTTGTTACCTTGGAGTAGGATCCTGGCCAATCAGGTCCCCACCCTTCAGCATCTCATTCTTAGATGGATAGAAAGACTTCTTGGGCAAGGCTGCATGTGACTTGGTGAGTGAAAACCACCATGCTAGTCTCCAGCATCACAGGCAACCCGGAATAAATAACACATCAATAGTTGAACGGGACTCACCCAGTTTATGGCTCTAACACTTGGCTTTGAACTAGGCAGCGGGGCAGCTTCCTGGGTCTGAAACAGTTCTTTTAAGTAGGGAGGTGTGGGTTAGCTGGGGACCCTGCTCATGAACTCATTTCTGGATAGAAGGGCCCCTGGGCACCTCCCCCAAACTCAACCAAGTACAACCCAGCAGGAGCCAGTCCACTCCATGTAGCTGTTGTCTGCATCCTGGCCTAAGCTTCACCTTAGATGTGAGCTGTGTGCTCACATCTGTTGGTCAGTACCACAGTCAGTCCATGACACCCCACCACTGGGACACCAGCCCTTCCTCTTCCCTTGTGGTAGTTTGGATGGAATTGGCCTCCAAAATCTCACAGGGAGTGGCACTATTGGGAGGTGTGGCTTTGTTGGAGGAAGTGTGTCGCCTTGGGAGTGGGCTTTGAGGTTTCCTTTGTTCAAGAGATGCCCAGTGTCTCAGTTCACTTCCTGTTGCCTTTGGATCGAGATGCAGGACTCTCAGCTCCTTCTCCAGCACCATGTCTGCCTGCATGCCACTATGTCCCGCCATGATGGTAATCGACTGAACCTCTGAAACTGTAAGCCAGCCCAATTAAATGTTTTCCTTTATAAGAGTTGCCATGGTCATGGTGCTCTTCACAGCAAAAGAAACCCTAAGACACCCCTCTAGCCCTATTTTGAAAACATAGTTCCCATGATGGTCTCATTCAAATTGTCATGGCTTCAGGTCACTAGAGCCAAGGCTACACACTTTGGCATGCACCTGTGCATGTGGCCTGTCTGGGTGCTCATGTAACACTGCCCACAGTCTTCCTGGAATACAGGAAGTAGACCATTGCTAATACCAGTGACACTCAGCTCAGGGAGGTGGCTCTGCCAGCCAGACTGGCTCCCCTTCTTCCACCGTGTTGCTTCTCATAGCCTAGCATGCCAGGGACACACTGTGCCATCGCGGATGCTGCAGGCTAGCGGGTAGGCCTGGGCTCTGAGCTCTACTAGGAGCCTTTGTGTTTCCTGTGTACAAAAGCTTGCTGAATATAAAATCAGATTTGGGGCCAGCGAGATGGTTCAGCGGGTAGGGAAACTTGCCTACAGGCCTGATGAGTTTGAATCCCAGATCCCTTAAGGTGGTAGTTTAGAACTGACTCCCAAGAGCAGTCCTTTGACCTCCACACACAAGTCCAGGATTTGAGAACTGAAAACCTAGGACACCAGGCCAAGGAAGGTGACCTTGTAAACACAAGCCGAGGATGACACACAACGAGGACTAGAGGAGCCGAGCAGTGGCTTGACTGGGGTACCCACCCTCGAAGTCGCCGCAGTCACTGCCATCCCCTAGTGTTTGCTTAGGTAGTTTGGATCCTAAGTGTTCCACAGCACAGCACGGTGTTGTTGGGAGGTGCTGGGGGGTCTTTAAGAGGTGACACCTAGTAGGAAGCTTCCTGTCACCAGAGTTTCTCTGCCTCTTGGTCACTTTCCAGCGTGCACTCAGTAGTTTTGCTCTGCCACGTGCTACCGCCACCATGCAATGCTCTGCCTTGCCCATAGCAACAGCATCAGCGACCACAGTCTGCAGGTCTACATTGCTGGCTGAAGCAAGGCCTGGGTTGCCCCACGTGTGGCAGTCACAGAACTGACCCAGTTCCCAACAATCGGCTGCTGCTTCTGTGGTCCTGCTGAGAACAGAAAAATTTCTGACGGTCGTGTCCCATGAGGCTGGGGAAATTATGTAACCACCTGATGCTGTGGGACAATAATCTTTTATCCTGTCACTTGTGTTATTTTTAATAAAATGCTGATTGGCCAGTAGCCAGGCAGGAAGTATAGGTAGGGCAACCAAGCAGGAAGTAGAGGTGGGGCAATGAGAACAGGAGAATTCTGGGAAAAGGATTCTGCAGTCTGCAGTCGTGACCCAGATGCAGAGGATGGATGATGTGACTGCCTCACCAAAAAAGGTACCAAGCCACGTGGCTAACACAGACAAGAATTATGGGCTAATATAAGTTATAAGAGTTAATAAGAAGGCTGAGATACTAGGCCAATCAGTTTATAATTAATGTAGACCTCTGTGTGATTTCTTTGGGACTTAATGACTGCGGGAACTGGGCAGGACAGAAAACTCAACCAACAATTTGATTTCTTTCTTATTATTACTGATTAAATTTATTCATTTATTTTACATCCTGACCAAAGTTTATCCTCCCTCCTCTCCTTCCTCCTCCTCCCCCCACCTCCAAGGAATATATTTTTTTGGTGAGAACAATATACCCAATCGGCTTTCTTCATTCACATGGTTGTCTTTGTACCCAGGCCTGGAGATGTCTGGCACTCCATTAGAGTAAAGTACAGTCTCGGCGGCACGACACAGCCATGTGATGCAGTGGTCAGGACGAAGGCAGCGTGCTACAGCAACAACGGTCACAGAGCAGAATCTGCGGTTCCCGCATCAAGCTTGTATTTTTCTCTTATTGTTTGTTTTTGTGGTGTTAGGAATGAAACCCAAGGTCACGTGCTTGCACGGGAAGTGCTCTACCACTGAGCTACACCATCAGCCCTGGAGTTTGCTATGACTTATGGCCTGGTGGGAATCAGGGCCTTCACATTTTGCTCTGAAATCCATTGTCAGTGTGCAGCAGCGGAATCACGGTCTGAGATGCTCCAGCATCACCACATTCCAGCCGGTAGGGCGGTGAAAACAGGTGCTCTGTTCCTTTAAGAACACAACCCCAAATTCTCATTCGTGTTCTGTCATCTGAATGTGGTCACTACATTGTAACTAGTTAGCTGCAAAAAGACACCCCCAAAATGTAAGCTTAGTCCGATAGCCATGTCCGGGCCTGCACTCATCTACTTTTTGTTACTATAACAAAACACCCGTGGCTGGTTACTTTTGAAAGATTTATTTGATCTCATTTTAGAGGCTGAAAGTCCAAACAGCATAGTGCAAGTCCTGGTGAGGAGGCCTCTGCCGTGGATGTGTCACCTCACGGTGGGAGTCACGAGGGTTGCTGTGAACTGCTGCTCTCTATAGTGACCAGCTCCTGCACATACGAACTCATAGCAACTGTGGTCACCTGCATAGCATCAAGTCCGGGTGGCAGCAACTCTACCTGATGGGTCATTTTGCCACCCTCCTCCTCAACTTCCATGGGCATAAAACACATCACCGGTTGTGGTAGTGTGAATGTAACTGGCCCCCATAAGCTCATAGGGAGTGACACTATTAGGAGGTGTGGCCTCGTTGAAGTAGGTGTGGCCTTGTTGGAGGAAGTATGTCACTGTGGGGGTGGGCCTTGTGGTCTCCTATGCTCAAGCTCTGCCCAGTTCAGACCACTTCCTGTTGCCTGCTGGATTAAGATTTAGTGCCTTTTCCGCTCCCAGCTCCTTCTCCAGCACCATGTCTGTCTGCATGCCACCATGACCTGCTGTGATAATGGATTAGACCTCTGAAAATGTAAGCTACCCAATTAAATGTTTTCCTTTATAAGAGTTCTACATCTTGATCTGCAGGCAACAGGAAGCAACTCTATACCACTCTGAGCATAGCTGGAGCACAGGAGAACTTAAAGTCTGCCCCCCTCCAACAGTGGCACACTTTCTCCAGCCAGGCCACTCCTATGGCAGGTGCATTTTCTTTCAGACCACCACAGAGATGGCAGAGTGATTGCTGCCCATGCCGGGCAGCCCTCATCCCTGCTTCTTAGATGTGTGATCTTGATCAAGGCCCTTTACGAGTAAGCTCCCCACCCCCTCCACAGGACTGCTAGTGGTCACCCGGGGCCCAGAAGCATGTCCATAGTGGCTGTTCAAGTTCTGGAAAACCACAAAATGGGTCCGGATTACAGCTGATCAGAACGATGAGGTCAAAGACAAAACCACTGCTTCTGGCCATCAATTGGCAGTGTGATCAATTCTTACAGCGAGATCTGCCTTCCTGTTCACTCTTCTGTCGATGTCCCTGGGTACCTTGGCCACCTTTAATACACCAGAAACGAAAGGTGGAGTGGACCTGTGTGGGCTGGAAGGAGTGGGTGGCAGTCCCAGGTCTGTCATATGACTGCCACACGCTGGAAGGGGGCTGGGGCCTCACTGTGGCTTTTATGTTCTATATTTACCACTACTGGTCCATCTGATCCCTGTCCAGCGCCTGACTGGCTCCCGGGGCATGGTTATCACAGGGCTGGATGCCTTATCTCCCAGCGAGGCTCAGGCGGCATTCTGCTTTCACTTTGGGACCTCCACAAATCAGACTTCAAATGCTTTCGACGTGACAGCCTATACCCGGCAGTCTTCCTGGACCTCGGACTTCTCACCTTGGTCTCAGCCCCTCCACAGTGGTCTGCTAATGTTAGTCTCTGCTTCTCCACTGTGGTCTCCTCACCTTGGTCTCAGCCTCTCCACAGTGGTCTCCTAATGTTGGTCTCAGCCCCTCCACTGTGGCCCCCTCACCTTGGTCTCAGCTCCCCCACAGTGGTCTCCTCATCTTGGTCTCTCCCACTCCTCTGTGGCCCCCTCACCTTGGTATCAGCCCCTCCACAGGGGTCTCCTCATCTTGGTCTCTGTCCCTCCACAGTGTCTCAGAGGGGGTTTCCCACTCAAGACACTCTCAGTCCATTCCCTGACTCTCTGAACTTTCCCCCCAAAGTGATCAAATACGGTCAAAAGGTGTTATTATAGTCCCATGATGAGCCATTCTTCTGAAAGCTCATACCTCTCCTGAGAGCCACTGCAGACCCTCCCCAAGTTGAAGGATGCCCCCTTGTCCTCTGCAGACCCTCCCCAAGCTGATGGGTACCCTCTGATCTTCTGCAGATCCTCCCCAAGCTGGAGGATGTCCCCTGGTCCACTAAAGACCTTTCTCAAACTGAAAGATGCACCCTTGTTTAATGCAGACATTTCCCAAGCTGAAGGATGCTCCCTGGCCCTCTGCAGACTACTCCACCATCTGCCATCCCTCCTAGAATGCTGCTCACCAGGTGCCTCTTGTTTGTGCAAGGTGACAAAACTCACCAGGACAAGCAGTAAGCCCTCTTAACCACTGAGCAGTCGTTCCACCCCTTGAAAAGCCATTCTACCTAAGAATGACTGTAGACTCATAGGCGTTTGTGTGTCCTTTACCTGGATTCCCTCAACGGTATTACATATAGTCATTGTCGTAGTTACTGTTCCGTTGCTACTGTGAGGAGCCACCATGAGCAAGCAAGGCAACTCCTGTAAAAGAAAGCATTTAATAGGGGGCTGGCTTACAGATTCAGAGGGTTAATCCATGACCACCACGGAAGGAAGCAGGCAGGTGTGGCACTGGAGCAGTAGTTGAGAGTTTTACCACCTGATCTGCAAGCAACAGAGAGAGAGAGAGAGACAGAGAGACAGAGACAGACAGAGAGATGGAGGAGGGGAGAGAGAGACACGGGGAGAGAGAGAGAGAGAAAGAGAGGAAGGCAAGCAGTAGAGAGAGAGAGAGAGACAGAGACAGAGACAGACAGAGAGATGGAGGAGGGGAGAGAGAGACACGGGGAGAGAGAGAGAGAGAAAGAGAGGAAGGCAAGCAGTAGAGAGAGAGAGAGAGAGAGAGAGAGAGAGAAGGAGGGAAGGAGGGAGGGAGGGAGGGAGGGAGAGAGATGGAGGAGGGGAGAGAGAGACACGGAGGGAGAGAGAAAGAGAGAGACAGAGAGATAGAGACAGACAGAGAATGGAGGAGGGGAGAGAGACACAGAGGGAGAGAGAGAGAGAGGAAGGCAAGCAGTAGGGAGAGAGAAAGAGGGGGAGGGAGAGAGAGAGGGAGGGAGGGAGGGAGGGAGAGAGATGGAGGAGGGGAGAGAGAGACATGGAGGGAGAGAGAGAGGAAGCAAGCAGTAGGGAGAGGGGGGGGGAGGGAGGGAGAGAGGGAGGGAGGGAGAGAGGGAGAGAGATGGAGGAGGGGAGAGAGAGACACGGAGGGAGAGAAAGGGAGAGAGAGAGAGAGAGAGAGAGCGAGAGAGAGAGAGAGAGAGAGAGGAAAAGAAAAAGACTGGGCCTGATGTGGGCTTTTGAAACCTCAAAGCCCATCCCTTGAGACCATACCACCTCCAACAAGGTCACACCTCCTAATCCTTCCCAAATATTTCTACTCTCTGGTGACTAAGCATTCAAATATATGAGCCTGTTGGGGCCATTCTCTCACAGTGCCCTCTCCAGCTTTATGCCCCATACCCCCACACATATATACACTCATATAAAAGTTAAAATCTAGGACTTGCATATGAGAGAAAGCATGCAGTATCTGTCTGAGTGGTTTATTTTGTTTAACACATTAACTTCTGGCTCTGTCCACTTTCTTTCTATTTACCTTTCCGTGTGGCTAAATAAAATTCCTTATGTTTTCTTATCTAGTCATCTCACTGGACATAATGGTTAGTTCCCTATACTGGCTGATGTGAACACTGTAGAAATTAACAAGCCATCTCTGTGTCAGGATTTAACATCCTTTGGGTGCATATCCAGAAGTATAGCAGGATGATATGGCTGTTCTTTTATTTATTTTTATGCTCATGCATGTGTGTCTGTGTGAATGTATACCACATGTCAGGTGCCAAGGGAAGCCAAAGTAGGGGGCCAGATCCATTGGAGCTGGGGTTCAGGCTGTTGTGAGCCACTTAATACAGATGCTAGGAATTAGGTTGAGGCCTCTGCAAAAGCAGCAAGTGCTTCGAATCACCCAGCAATCTCTCCAGTTCCAGGTCATTCCATTTTTAGTATTTATTTATTTATTTATTTTAGTTCTTTGAGACAGGGTTTCTCTGTGTAGTAACTCCCTCTGTAGACCAGACCTTGAACTCTGAGATCCGCCTGCCTCTGCCTGGGACCTGCTGGAATTAAAGGCGTGCGCTATCACCACCATCAGTATATGTTTAGTTTTTTTTTTTGAGAGACATCCACATTGATTTGTTCCGTGATGTTCACACTCCCCCAGAAATAAGAACTCCTCTTTCTCCGCATCTTCACCAACTTTAGTTTTATTTTTGTTGTCGTTTTTCCTTTCTCTCCTTTTTAAATTTAAATTTTAGGGCTGGAAAGATGGCTCAGTGGTTAAGAGCACTGCCTGCTCTTCCAGAGGTCCTGAGTTCAATTCCCAGCAACCACATGGTGGCTCACAGCCATCTGGAATTAGATCTAGTGCCCTCTTCTGTCATGCAGGCATATATACAGGCAGAACACTGTATACATAATAAGTTAATAAATCTTTAAAAAAATAAAATAAATAAATTTAAATTTTATGTGGTTGGGTGTTGTGTATGGTGTTTATGTATTGACTGCATGTGTCCGGTGCCCATGGAGGCCAGAAAATGGAGTTAGATTTACAGATGTTTGTTTGTGAGTGGCTGTGTGCCGGCAATTGTGCAGGTCTTCTGGAAGAGCAGCCAGTGCCCTTAACTCCTGAGCCATCTATGTCTCCAGCTCTCCTTTGTTTTCTTGATGCCAGCCATTCTGATTTTTATCTGCATTTCTCTGATGGCTAAGGATGTTGGGCACCTTAAAGAACCTTTACTGACCATCTGTGGAAGTTCAAATGTAATTGGCCCCCATAAGCTCATAGAGAGTAACAATATTAGGAGGTGTAACCTTGTTGGAGTAGCCACGGCCTTGCTGGAGGAAGTGTCTCACTGTGAGGGCGGGCTCCTCCTCTTCTCTAGCTTTGTGCAGTGTAGAGTCAGACCACTTCCTGTTGCCTATCAGTCAGGATGTAGGATGCTGATATTGCACCATTATGATAATGGACTAAATATCTGAAAATGTAAGTCACCCAAATTAAATGCTTTCCTTTATAAGAGTTGTTGTGGTCATGGTGTCTCTTCACAGCAACAGAAACCCTAACAAAGACACCATCTATGATTCTCTTTCGAGAATCGTCCATTCAGGTTATTAGATTTTATACTGACTAGATGATTTGGTTTTTTTTTCTGATGTTTAGTTTTTGAAGCTCTGTACATATTCTAGCAATTCACCCCCGTGTAGAGCAGAATCGCCAAAGGCTTTTCTGTGGCTCTGCAGGCTGTCTCTTTGCTCAGGCAATTGTTCCCTTAGCTGCACATAAGTTCTCTGTGCTCTCACCTGCCAGTTCTGGGAGTCAGTTCCCATGCTGCCGGGGTCCTCCAGAAAGTTCCTGCCTGTGTCTTGAAGTTTTGGCATTTGAAGCCTTTATTAATGGCTCTGGTCCATTTTTAATTGTTTTTTGTAGTGGGTGAGAGATACGAACTCAGTCTCTACTGTTTTGGCTATTTGGGGTGTCTTTTGTGTTTCCATATGAATTTTAGGGTTTTTTTTTCTAGCTCTGTGAAAAACGTCCCTGGAATTCTGGTGGGGTTTGTTGATTCAGTAGACCACTTTCAGTAATATAGATAATTTCATAATTTTCTGCCAACCCATGGCTGCTCATTCGTTTTGACTGCCACTTACAATTTCTAAGTGGAACAAAGATATCCCTTTGAACTCACTAGAGTCCTGAGACCCTGTAGGGCACTTCCTACCTTCTAATGTATTTGTCTGTCTAAAAAGTCATCGAGCCTGTTGGTCCTAAAAAGCAAGTGTGACTGTCCTCTTCTGCCTTCAGGACCCAGCAGTGTCCCCCAGCTGCACATCCGTCAAGAGCAGGATGGAATGAGAGGAGTCCCGTAGGAGCCCAGTGGGTCAGCAATCACACTTGGTCTCTAACCAACCCACCACAGCGGCAATGCTGATGACTACAGACTGTGTGCTTAGCCACGACAGACATGGCTGACACCTTTAAGTACTCTTTTGTTTGTTTTTTGGAGACAGGGTTTCTCTGTGTAGCCCTGGATGTCCTGGAACATGCTCTGTAGACCAGGCTGGCCTCAAATTCAGAGATCTGCTTGCTTCTGCCTCCCAAGTGCTGGGATTAAAGTCATGCACCACTGCTCAGCTGAGAAGATATTCTTTTTTTTGGGTGGGGGGGCTTTGTAGATAGGCTGGCCTCAAACTCATAGAGATTCACCTGTCTATGCCTCCCAAGCACTAGGATTAAAGGGGTGTGTCACCAATACCTGAAAGGTTATTCTTGGTTATCAACTTGACTCTATCTGAAATTAATTAAAACCCTAAACAGGAGCATACCTGTGAGAGGTTTTTGCTTAATTTGAAGGGGGAAGATCCACTTCTAATTCAGATCTTTGAGGTGGAATAACACACCTTTAATCCAGATCCTTTGAGGTGGGAAGACTCGCCTCTAATCTGGCCCACGCCTCCTGCTGGAAGTTTATGTAAGGATATGGAAGAAGGAAGTTTCTGCTCTTTGCCTACTAGCTTTCCCCTCAGTGATGTAGTAAGGAAGGCGCTTGTTTGTCCCGGCCGCCCAGACCCGAAATAATCACACAGAAAGCTATATTAATTAAATCACTGCTTGGCCCATTAGCTCTAGCTTCTTATTGGCTAACTCTTACATATAAATTTAACCCATTTTTATTAATCTGTGTATCACTACGAGGCTGTGGCTTACCGGGAAAAGTTCCAGCATCTATCTCCAGTAGGGCTATATGGATTCTCTCTGACTCTGCCATTCTTTCTCTGAGCATTCAGTTCCATCTTCCCTGTCTACCTAAATTCTGCCGTTATAGGTCCAAAGCAGTTTCTTTATTCATAAATAGCAATCATAGCATAAAGAAGGACATCAAATCCCACATCACAGTAGCAAGTCCACTCTTGTTATCTAGGGATACCCTGGCAGCAGGAGAGATCACCGGGGAAGGAGTTATAAATTTTACCCTTCCCCTCCCATACAACAAAAAGGCTGGCATACATTGGGCTGCTCTGCTTGGGCCCCTTCCTACCCTACCCAGGGGTATCAGTCACGGTCTCCAGAGGAACACAAGCAGTAGGTCGAATACATATTCTAAAGGGCCTTTATCAGACTGGATTCTATAATACAGGCTGTGTAGTAATGGCTACTTGCACACTGGAGAGGCTGAGAATTTGGTAGTGGCTCAGTCCACAAGGCTGGGAGCTTTAGCCATGCGTACCTGGTGCTGAAGGCGGGAGGATTCCCAGAGAGTCACTGGTCTTCAGTGCATGTTGGAAACTAATGGAACTGGGTTCTGATGCCAGTGATGGAATGCAGCAGCGGCAGCAACAGGGTAGATGCACTCACCAGCAAGCAGGACAGGGGGTAGGCAAAAGAGCACGGCATTTCTCTGGTATTTCTTCAAATCTGAGCAACCTTTAAAAGGTTCTGCCCACATTGTGCCCCCCACCTCAGTTAATCCTTCCCCAGGAATTTCCCTGACAGACTTACCCAGAGGTGTCTTAGTTGATCTCAGATCCAGTTGACAGCCAAGATTAACCATCACAACTGGTCCTGAGTCCTCTCCAATTCCAGAATCTTCCTCTGTATGTAAGCACACTTTCCCCCAGTTGAGAAAGCAGAATGAAGCCATTTGCTTTTGCTTGGTGGCACAGAGTAACGCGAGCAGCTGGCATGTGAGCGGCTGCTGTGGTTTTTCTGTGGTCCTCCCCGGCTCCCTGAGAAACTATACTGTGCAGAGGTGCTCTAGTCATAGATAAGGAAACCACAGCACAGAGGGTAATGCCTGTGACCCCTGGGGACACAGGTCAGGGAGAGCACACATAGTCTCTCTGACCATGTTACCATGCCCATTTAAAGAGCCAAATGCATAAACATTATGTATGCCCAGCACTCTGGGCCCCTGGATGCCTTGTGTAGCCTGAGCCCACTGCTGGAGGCTGAAGGACAATGGGGTGATAACACCCCCCAGCCCCAGGCTGCAGCCCTTCATCCCTGACAGCACCGCCAGACCGTCTATCTCTTAGATAGCTACAGCTATTTTTATTCTGTCCTTGTTCAAGCACAGCTTGGGCAAAGCTGTGAGGAGAGGCCCAGGGAAGACCACCATTGGCCCAGGGAAGACCACTGTAAACCTAGGAAGAAAAAAAATTATATTGCTGTCTCAAAAAAAAAACACAAAAACAACAAAACTTTAAGCCGGGGGTGATGGTACACAATGCCAGCACTCAGAAGGCAGAGGCAGGTGGATTTCTGAGCTTGAGGTCAGCCTGGTCTAAGGAGTGAGTTCCAGGGTAGTCAGCGCTACACAGAAACCTTGACTCAAAAAATCCCCCCCCAAAATCCTTTAAAAGTATTTTTGTGCCTTCTTCAGTCACCTCTAAATTGAATTCTACTGTAGAATCCCCCTCTGGGTATTTGAGATCTTCTACACCCAGCAACACAATGGATCCAGAATGGCTGAATCAGTAGCAATAGAACAGTCTTGCTTCCTGGTTTGCAATAATGAGGCTTGGAGAAGACGGGGTAGGTCAAGGGAAAAGAGTCAGTGATGAAGGAGTGCATGGCTGTCCTCCATGCTTCCAGGATCTCGGGCCAGGCTGTAAATTAAATTAGAATAGGTTCAGAGGAGAAAAACCACACCGACTTACGTACATGTACGTGGAAGTCCTGAAGAATGAGACGGCCATCGGCATTTCTCCACCACCTGAAGAGGTCAGGGAGTGTGAGGGTGGAAACGAACGGGGATTTTTGGTTGTTTTGCACAGAGTGCCATTCAGGGAGTCAGGTGTCTGGAGCGGCCTTCTGCCACACAGATACAGACTGAGGTCCTTTTCCTTTATCGAGGTGGATGTCTTGTGAAGAGCAGTCTTCAGGTCCTCCCAAGTCAGTGGCTTCTCAGCATAATCAGCTCAAAATATGCAGAAAAGTCAATCTTTATGTTTTTTTAAAAGAATGGTTAGCACACGCCTTTAATCCCAGCACTCAGGAGGCAGAGGTAGGTAGATCTCTGAGTTTAAAGCCGACCTGGTCTACAAGTTCCAGGACAGTTAGCGCTATGTAGAAACACCCCTGTCTCAAACCAAACAAAGAAAAATATTATAAAGATTTATGTGTACGAATGTCTGGTTTGTGTGTATGTCTGTGCCTGAGCCCACAGCGGTCAGAAGAGGACTTCGGACTCCTTGGAACTGGAGTTCCCGATAGCTTGAGGAGTCTGCAAGAGCAACCTTGAGGCTTCAGCCTCCAGGAGTCTGTCTTGAGCAGCACTGGTGTCAGACTCGGATTTTAGGGTGGCATATCCTTAGCCCTAACCAGATCCAGGAAGAAGTGTTAGGGAGGACAGAGCTGGGAAATGGGCTAAATATGGGGCAGGGGGTGGGGGTGTGGACACAGGCACAGGTGCCTGCGGGTTCTGAGCTCCTGCGAAGGCTGCCTTGCCCTAGAACTCAGGGACTGTTGATGCTCTTCCTATAAACTACTAAGGCTGCGGGTCCATGCATCATGGCTTTGAGGCAGTACAGGACAAAACAGAGGCAGCGAGATCTAAGTGGGCATTTAGGGTGTTCAGAAAATGAACAACGAAAGAAGTGAGAGCCGCCAGAGAAGTGGGAAAAAACCGAGACGGTGTGCCATCTGGGGTTTGGTCTGGCTTCCCCAGGCCTGCTGGGCTGCTGGCCCTCTTCTCTCAGATGCATACTTCTTTCCTTTTTTATTCTTTTTAAAACAGACTTTCACCATGGAGCGCTGCCTGGCAGGGCACTCGGCATGTAGACCAGGCTGACCTGCCTCTGCCTCCTGAGCGCCAAGACTAAAAGTGTGTGCCACCACACTCGGGCCTGACCACTGCACACCTGGCCTCTCTCCTCCACCCTAGACACTTAGGCTGAGCCACTTTCCCCTGTACACTCAGTTCTTCCTTGCTATCCTGAGCAGTGTAATTGCTAGAAAAATATGTGTTACGTTGCACCATCCAGGGGATAATGGCAAGTAAAGTCTATATATATAATTTTTCTTTTTTAAATGTGAAATTGATTAAACCTTCAGATGGGGAACCCAAGGATACAGAAAGCCTGCTTTGTTTTCTGACATAATAAATGACATAATTAGTATAGACATCATTTATCATCTGTTCACCCTCGCCACACACAACAGCTCCATAACACATTATGGGTATATAATAGGAGCTCGGCAAATGCCTCTTGAATGAGTATTCACTTGAATATTTCTGCTCTGGATTTTTAACACCATTACCATCTGTCAATCAAAATATAGTATATGGACTTGCCTTATTGTTTAAATATTAAAGGAACTTATGGAACATATCTCAAACTAATCACAGGGAGGTCTTACATATTTAGTTTTTTTCACCCCCCCCCCCCCAGTTTAAAGGAGGGGTATTGGAGTATTCCAGTCTGTGGAAATTATCACTACGCCTACAGGAGTGCAGAGTAAGTGTGGACACTGCCCCCTCCTGGCTGGGTGTAGAAGGCCACTTTCTGCACAGCTAAGCGGGTGAGGTCTAAGACTCAGGCTGCTGATGGGGTTCAAGATACATTTCTGATGACCCCCTAAACAGGTCAAACCAGACTGTCTTCCGGAGGCAAGTAAAAGGCATAAAGTGTAGAAGTGAGGATTTCTAGGGAGTGCGGAGCCCACACGTTTCCACATCGTGAGGATGTTGACAATTAGTGGGAAGAGTAAAGAGCAATGTTCAGGCAAGAAAGCCCTTGATTACATCCATCTGCGGCACTACAGCGGAATCTGAATGGGAGCTGCCCCTCAGTGCTGCGTGCTTAGCTGCATCTGACTATAACTTGCACTAAGTGCCTTTGGAGGCCAAGAATTGTGTGTGTGTGTGTGTGTGAGAGAGGGAGGGAGAGAGAGAGAGAGAGAGAGAGAGAGAGAGAGAGAGAGAGAGAGAGAGAGATTCCTCCAATGCATACCTTATCTATGATTTTGCTTTTCATGACTTTAGCTTTCTACGGCCAACCACAGATGAAAATATAAAATGGAAAATTCCAGAACTGAGCAGTTCATGGGTTTTTAGTTGCACACCATCCTTAATAGAAATCTCACTGCTCTGCTCCACATTGCCTATGATGGAACCAGCAGTCTACCCAGCCTGTGCTCTCTGTATAGGCGACCAAGCCACTACTCCCTTAGGAGCCTTCCCAGTGCTCGTGTGTAGGAGTCGGTACTACTGGGGTGGCAGTTCCCATCACTCTCTGTAACTGACACAAACACCCCTCCATTTACAGTGGACTCAGTACGTCAGTCTAGTGTACACAGCCAGTGGCACATACTCGGTCCCAAGATGATCTGTCCCTCCGCAGCAGCTTTAACGCTGGTACCTGCTGCTCAAATGGGTCTAAACAGATCTGCCTTTCCCTGGCAGCTCCTCGAGAAAGGCTTTCTGCTGCGGCTGTAGGATCCTCAGGGTTCAGAGTCCCCAGCGTTTGTGAGCTGGATGAGGGCACAGTAATGAGGGAGCCACACCCACTACTTTGCCTCTTCTTTCATTCAGACTGGCCCTATGTGGACTACCACTTCCACTGTGTGGGTGTGGAAACTGACAGCAACATAAGGCAGTCTTCTTGGGCCATGTGGTTTACACGTTTGAGCGCCAGTTCCAGGCCCGTGTGCCTCAGATACTCTCTGCCTCCAGGTCCTCCAGGGTTGTGAGCAGTGCAGGAAAAACTTCAAGAACACTGGCATCTGCAGGGCAGGTCTAGCTGGGAACATGTATCTGGCATGGACAGAATTGGGCACAGCTGGGCATCAGCAGTACTAGCTTCTCACTCTGCCACATTTAGTCTGAACCCCAAAGAGAAGGGAGCCAGCAAGCCCCTCAGTCATGATGCCCCAGGCCCTGCCATGCTGGTGGGCTGCTCCAACGGCGGCCGGTGGCTGTTTGTAGTCCCCCATGCTGACATCTCCCTTCTGTTGCTGCTGGAGGGAGCGTGTCAGCTTTACAAGTGTGTGTGCGATGTCTGGCACTGTCGAGGAATCAGCCTGCGGCAGCTGTTCCACACTCCTTTAATTTTCTTCTTTTATTTGTATGTATGCGGGAACACACACACACACACACACACACACACACGCCACAGCTGCACAGCTTCCTGCAGCTGGTTTTCTCCTTCTACCTGTGGGGCCTGTGGATGGAGCGTGAGGACGGAAGCCAGGTCATCAGACTTTTTGGCAAGTGACTCTACCAGTTGCGCTATCTCACTCACCCTCAATAAATAAATAAATAAAGTTAATGCCTCTGCGTATTTGCTTATATGTTTGTAAACACACTATGTGATGCCTGGGGCCTATAAGGAGCATCAGATACCCTGGAATTGGAGTTAGAGGTGGTCATGAATTCCCAAGAGGGTACTGGGAATTCGACACTGGTCTTCTAAAAGAGCAGCAAGTGTTCTTTCTGGCCTCAGCAATTCCTTGTTGAATGAATAATCTAAGCTCATGTCCTAGGAAGCGGGACACGATGAAGTATAGGCATTCCCAGAGAGATACCTTGTAAAGTTAAACTGTATTAAAATGTAAAAAGAAATGTAAAATGTAAAAAGAATTTATCACTTCATTAAATAAATGAGATTTATTCAGGGAACAGCCATGAGCTCTCATCACCTTCCCTCCCACAGGCTCCTCATTCTTCTCTCCACCAAATCTAGCATTTAGGCCTTAGGACGCGGAGGGAGGAGGTGCATCAAATCCCAGAGTTGAGATACTCCCTGTGGCAGCCACCATGCTTGGGAGCTGATTAACGTGGAGTGCCTCGGCCCCAAAGGCTTCCTTTTCCTCTAGTCCATTCGCCCTTTCCAAGCAGCTTCTTTTTTTAAAAAAATATTTATTTATTTATTTATTTATTTATTTATTTATTTATTTATTATGTATACAATATTCTGTCTGTGCGTATGCCTGCAGATGGTTGTGAACCACCATGTGGTTGCTGGAAATTAAACTCAGGACCTTTGGAAGAGCAGGCAATGCTCTTAACCTCTGAGCCATCTCTCCAGCCCTCCAAGCAGCTTCTTGCAGGAAACTGGAAACTGCTGGGCTTCCTCCGCTGGGTGTACTTAGCACAAGGGAAAACCGCAGGGAAGGAGCAGCCCAGTTAGGCGGCCAGTCCTTGAGAGCCCCGACCTGCAACCAGGAGTATAAAGGACCATGGCTGCCAGCCCTCCCTTACAAAAATGGAAAGAGGCGCTTCTTCAAAATATAGAGCACTGTAGCAAGGAACAGGGCCAGGGCAAGGAAGATGAGAAGTTTGTCCGTCAGTTCACGGCGGTTGTATTTTGTGATGAGCTTCCGGCCCAGCTGGATGGTCCCCGACATGGATTTAAACTCTTCATTTGCATCTAGGAGAGTCCGTGAAGAGCTGACTGCAACAGAAGGAAAGGGGCCTGATTCAGACTGTGCCACCCGGACAAAGAGGAGCTCAATATGCCGGCTGGCTGGCTGTCAACAAGGCCAGCCCCTGAGTCAGGTAGTGAGATTTATTTTTATTATTGCTAGTTATGTGCATATCTGTGTGGGTATAGGTGCATGACAGTTGACAGCTGCCTGATGTGGGTGCTGGCTGGGTCCTCTTCAGGAGCAGTGCTTGCTTTCAACCACTGAGCCATCTCTCCAGCCCCTTCTCATTAGCTTTCAGATGTGCTGAGCTATGCTCACGGGTGACGTCTCGACTAGAGGATGAAGCAAGGCGGCTGTGGCAGCCGTGATGAAAGCAGGGTGGTTAGGCTCGAGGATTTACCAGACCTCGCTGTCTGCTTCAGCTGACATGTGAAATCTTACAAAGAGTAAACTCCTTTCCTGTTTTCGACGACTGAAGGGCCCTAGAAGGACAAATTCTCTACAAAGGAGCCAAGGTGGGAAGACAGTTGGCAAGAATGTGCAGGTCTTCAATAGACTTCTCTGTGGCTTCTGGCTGGTACATTTAAAAGAAACTCACAATAATGGTCTTTCCAGTGGTCCTAATTCCCAAACCTGCCTGGCAATACTAAGCCCATGAGCCCATGCTAAAAACCAGATTCCCAGACCTCTTGTGAGCACTGCTGACAGACACCATCTCCAGAGAGGCCGGCCATTTCTGCTTTTCACGTGAGCCTAGCAATGCTTCCTCAGGGAGGAATGATGGCACAGGGCGTGTCTAGCACAGCTGAAGGAGAGGAAGAGTAGCATCCCCACCCCCACCCCAAGACCAGACTGTCTCGTCATGTCCTAAGGCACAGTGAGGTGGGGGAGCCAGAGGGCTGCGCAGAGGTGCCAGGCGTGCGTTCTGGAGCAACGTCTACTCCTTACCTAGAGTCTGCATGGCCTCCTCACTCTGCTGCACCTGCTGCGACATCATCCTGCTGATCCCCATGAGGCTCTCTGTGATGGTGCTGGATGTCTGCGCCAAACTCTCTTTGGTAGTTTTCCTGGAAGTCCAGAGGAAGGAGCAATAGCAACAAAAGTCGAGCTTGTGAAAAGCACCATTTTCAACCTACCACATTAGAACTTTTTCTGTTTGTGCTTTGAAACAGGGTCTCAAAATGTAGCTCAGCTTGGCCCAGAGGGCAGACTGTCACTGCCTCAGTCCACCCCCCACCCGTGAGTACTAGGATTACAGATATGTACCACATGGACAGTTAGCATACATTTCTTCCTTCTTTTTTGGTTTTTCAAGAGAAGGTCTCACTATGAAGCCCTGGTTGTCCTGGAACTGGCTCTGTAGACCAGGCTGGACTTGACTCACAGAGATCCACCTGCCTCTGATTCCCAAGTGCTGGGATTAAAGGCGTGCACCACCACCAAGTGGTTTGCACGTTTCTGAAACATCAGTCAGTGTGGCTAAGGCTGTATCCTGAGGCCACATTCTTGAGCCCTGCTGGGAGGAATGGAAACCGCGCTGCTGTCTGTAAGCCAATTCGCACTATGTACCAAGAGACTCAGAAATGCTCATTCATTCCCAGAGAACTTGCTTAAAGGACAAATACCTGCCTTGACGCATCATATGATACTGAAAAGGTGGAAATGCAAACACACCAACAGGACTGGTTAATAACGGACACTATGCATGTGCAGTTAAAAGAAGATATTAAAAATTGTCAGGTAGGACTGGGAGTTAGCTCAGTGGTAGAGTATTTGCCCTTCATGCATGAGGCCCTAGGTTCAAACCCATTACGACAAACAAACAAACAAAATCCCCAAACCAAAAACCAATTTTATTCAAATTTATTTGGGACTGGGGATATACTTGGCTGGTGCTTGCCTAGTATGCACGAAGCCTTGGCTGGGTCTCCAGAACCGCATAAACTTGGTGTGGAGGTCACACCCGTGAGATCCGAAGTTCAAGGCTATCCTCAGCTACACACAAAGTTTGAGACCAGACTGGGATGTATGAGACCCAGTTCTACATAAAGTACAAATGTTATGAAAACAAAAGCTACCTCACGTGGTGCTTAGATGTTATGTTATCTGAGCCAAGGGACAAAAGAAGATACCTTTGCCTTAAGGAGTCTCCTCCCTGCAGAAGTTCTGCTTTCTCCAGGTTGTCGATGGCAATTTTGCAGGTGAGATTGGCTTTCCGCCATGAGGTCTGGTTGCTGGAAGAAGAAGGGTCACACATGAGGTCCTGGTGGCTCCACCAGGCTGCCCAGCCTAAACAGTGTGACTCAGAGTTCAACCTCACCTCCCTCCACTTCCTCTTCTTGGAAGCCCTGGTAGGCTTGGCACAGGTCTTAACATCTTTCCTCTGAACCTTCAAAAGATGTTTCCAGAACATTCTGCCGCTATCCCTCTCCTGCTAGGCAGCTGGGAGACCAGGGACAAGGTACTCTACTAGCCACAGACCCACAGTGGCTTTACTGCCTGACAAGTATCTGGGTGTTGTCCCCGAGAGCCATGACCTAGCATTCCTCCTTCATCCCTAGTACTGGAATCACCATTTATCCGCCCGAAGCGGCTGTTAGAGGGGGAGCCAACATTCCTCCAAGGCCTGCTAACTCTTGTCTATCTGAACCAGTTGCAGGCACTACATATATCACAGGGCACCCTGGCTGACATGATCTATTCACATTCTTTACTTGGCAAGTGATGGCTCAAAGGTGAGCAGCCCTTGAGATTAGCAATCCACTCTTCACTGACAAAGAGAAAAGGCCAACCACAGCCCTCTGACAACCAAAGCCATGTGCTGGACCTCTCACACAGCCAGTTCAAATCAACTGTGCTAAGCCCTGGACAGAGCCCTTAACTAACAGGGTGGCTTTCTTTAAATTAAAACAAAAATTTAGGGGCTGGTGAGATGGCTCAGTGGTTAAGAGCACTGACTGCTCCTCCAGAGGACCTGGGTTCACTTCCCAGCACCCACATGGCAGCTTGCAGCTGTCTGTAGCTCCAATTCAAGAGAATCTGACATCATTATACTAATGCGCATGAAATAAAGTTAATAAAGTTTTTTTAAAACAAATTTACGTGCATATGATTGGGGTGGAGAGGCATGCCACAGTGCACGTGTGGAGGTCACAGGACAATCTGTGGAGTTGATGTTCTCTCTCTCTCTCTCTCTCTCTCTCTCTCTCTCTCTCTCTCTCTCTCTCTCTCTCTCTCTCTCTGTAAGACAGGGTTTCTCTGTGTAGCCCTGGCTGTCCTGGAACTCACCAGGCTGGCCTAAACTCACAGAGATCCGCCTGCTTCTGCCTCCCAAGTGCTGGGACTACAGGCAATCTTCAGATGGGTTCTCAGATACTGCACACCTACCAGCCCATTCCACACCTGCCATTTCAAACAATCAATTACATCTGCAAACTGTTCACAACGGTGGTCTGCAAGGCCCAGGGGTGCAGAGCTGAGAGCCTGTCTTCAAGGAGCTCACATTTATTAGGGAGGGAAGAAAGCAAGTACTGAACAGAATGACAAACCTGATAACCTGAGAAACGTAACTGCTGCTGAACAGTAATTCTGTGCTTTCTTTCCTCAAACCTTTAACGTCACGCCAGGAACAGTCAAGCTTTAAGACTCCACTAAGCTGACGGTGTTTGGTGCAGCTTACTACAGTGCACACACACACTCCTCGTGAGTTCATGCTTACAATCTGAGAACCCTTGTGGCATAAAAAGCCACTGAAGCCACTGCCGATGTGCCAGGTGCACTTGCACCACTCACTCCCATGTCTTGGTCAGTCTCTCTTGCCCGCTGAGCGTTCACACAGCTGCCGCCGGAGAGGAAACAGCGAGCATACAGCTGTGACAAAGGAAGACCTACGGGAATTCTGATGCAGCAAAGACTATGAGTGGGCTTTGAACACCACGGGGCTGGGAAAAGTGTGTTTGCAGTAACAATGCCCTTTGGGTTATAGCACAAGTCCAACCTGAGGGAGAAACAGTGATTCATGTTCCCAGACATTGTTAAAAAAAGTTATAGTCCCTGACTGAGAGACTAAGAAATGGCACATACAGCTTTATGATCAAAGATCAGCACACAGCTGCAATGTCACTAAAATCTCAATTCTAACATAAATTCACATTTCTGTGCATCATTCATTTCAATAATGCCACACTGGAAGCTATATTTTAGTCTATCTTGAGTAGGTTCACTTTCAGTGAGCTTTCCTAATACCAATTATTCTTGAATAAAATTTAACCTGCATTACAAAAATAATCAAGTTTTTTAAAGTTTAATTTTTATTATTTTAATCATGTGTGTGTGAGCACATAACTGTCTATTGAGGTGAGGGGCATCAGAACCCACTGGAGTTGGAGTTACAGGCAGTTGGAAGCCATCTGACGTGGGTGCTAGGAATTGAACTTGGGTCCTCTAGAAGAACAGTACAAATTTGAAACTGCTGAGCCATCTCCCTAGCCTCCAAAAGTAATTACATTTTTGTTTTCAAATATTCAAAAGGTGGGTTTGGGGTGTAGTTCCACTGTGCATGCACAAAACCCTGACTCTGATTCTCAGCACCACATAAATATGTGGTGAGCCATGCCTGTAGCCCCAGCACCTGGGAAGTAGGAACAGGGGGATCAGACATCCAAGGTCATCCTTAGCTACATATTGAGTTTGAGGACAACTTGTATACAAGAGACCCTGTCTCAAAAAATAAAAGACAGAACCAGGGCCATCAAGATGGCTTGGAGGGCAGAGGTGCGTGTCTGCAGGCCTGACAAATGGCAGGAAAGAATCGACTCCACACACGGCTCCCAAACCTACAGTATTTTAAAATACATGAATATATACAGTGCAGTGTGAGGCCAACTCTGCAAACATATCAACACTGTGAGCACTATACACACACAGCTCCAAATGTCCCTGCAGACTCCACGTATCCCCCTTAGCGCCTCAGACTCTCAGTTTGAGGCTGACTGATCTGGAGAACTTTCAGCCTGTATGTGTAACGATACCACTACACACCATTAAGCAGGGCTTATTAGATAACACATGGACAAGCCTCATGGTCAGCAGGCGAGCCAGCAGAGGTGGTGGTAGGCTACCCCGCCTACCTGAGCATCTGCTTTTTGTGGTTCTCCACCTCCTGAAGTAGAAGCTGCTTCTCCGACTCCTTGTCTTGCTCCCTTGCTGCCTGCTCAAGCTCCTTGGAGGGGAAAACAGCTGTTAGCCAGAGCGCTTCTGTTTCCAAGAGAGACACACAAAAACAACTACATATCTTCTACAACAGACTCTTGAGAGTGGGAGGGAGCATGTCCAAAACAATCAAATATCCTTTTAAACATATAGGCAAATCTTCAAGGAAGAGAAGGAAAACTTGGCAGCTCAAAGGTGAACAGGAAGCAGGGTGCTGGTGTGGTCAACTCTAGAAAAGCTGCCCTAGGTGGAGCAGGGGTTGCCACTCCTACAACCTTGACATTGCCTGAACTAAAGGAAAAAACAGACACAACAAAACAAGAGGCCACTGATCCCAACGCAATACCAGAAGGATACCACACTATTATGTGTTCCCAAACATTGCCCATTTCTGTACCTACTCCAACAGAGTTTTGAGGATTTCAACTTATTTGTGAACATAACACTAATGCCTAAGGCCACCTGAGGCTGAAGCTGAACTGAAACTGTCACAAACCCAGGACCCACAGAAGCTTCCAGCAGCTGTAAAACAGTCTGGGACGTCTACTCATCAGTAGAGCTGGTGGACACTTGTCTGGTTTATTTTATTTTGGTTGGAAGTGAATGGCAGGGGGTACATTATGGACTTTGGGTAGGGGGATTATTTATCTTTCCTGAGTGATTTGAGAACTGCACAGAAGAGAAATTAACATAAACAGTATCCCCAGACTTGTGATAATCCCTGGAGACTGAGAGATACGCCCTTGAGCAGGATGCAGAGGCTCCAGGAAAGGCATGCAGAAGATGCATACACATGATTCAGAATACCAAATACCAAGGAAAGAGTCTGGTGTGGGAAGTCCTTTTGTATATGTATTGCTTTTATTAGTTAATGAATAAAGAAGCTGCTTTTGGCCAATGGCTTAACAGAATATAGCCAGGCTGGAAAAGATATACAGAGAGTAAGCAGAGTCAGGGAGGTGCCACGTAGCCGCCAGTGGAGGAGACAGATGCCAAAACTTTGCTGGTAGGCCACAACCTCGTGGTGATGCACAGCTTAATGGAGATAGTTTAGGATATAAGAGCTAGCTAAAAATACGCATAAGCTTTGGCCAAACAGTACTGCAAATAATATAGTTTCTGTGTGATCATTCTGGGTTTAAGTGGCTGGGAATGAACGAGCAGCCTCCCCCAACAAGAGTCTATCACAAGCAAGGGAGAGTAGACATGACCAACAGCATCAGACCAAGAACTTGAGCTACAGGAGCCATCACACACACTGTAAAGAAGCCTCAAGTCCTAGCTTTAATTTACAAATCACAAGTTCCACTTTCAAGCAAGCCATAGGGCTAAAACATCAACATATTAGTTTATCTAGAGAACAATCTACTCATTCTATATAAATTTGCATGTGCTGGTTTAGAACAAGCATGTGTATCTCTGTATCATTTCAACAGCTCAGAAAGTATTTCTGAAAGTTTATTCTCTTCCCCCCTCATCCTGCTAAAGAAGAAAAAAGAATAACTGACTGTGATTTGAAAAAAGTATAACTGGGCATGGTGGTGCACACCTTTAATCCCAATACTTGAGGCAGAGGCAGCTGGATTTCTGTGAGTTTGAGGCCAGGCTGGTCTTCATAGTGACTTTCAGTACAGCCAGAGCTTCATAGCGAGACACTGTCTCAAGGGGAAAAAATGGGGAGGAGTGCAAATGTGACCAGTAATAAGACATATTTTTTTTTTTGTCTAGAATTCTCATTCCTGACAATGCAGTCACTGCCCAAAGAGTCCTGTGTTCTAGTTTTTGCTACACTGATCTCAGTGAAGAATGGGTGAACAGGAAGAAGGGAGACAGAGAGAAGGAGAGATGCACAATTTCCTTAGAAGAGGCTGCTTGGAAGTTGTCACAGAGAACTGATATCTCCGGAGAGATGAAAGGTACACTGTTATTCTCCAGTTCCAGCTGAAGAAACACACATGCACAGATGGACATTTGCACACAGCCACGCCAATACCACCTGTGTAGGAACTAGCATATTCAGAAGATACAGGCCAGTTCTCCTCTACTCACACGCACCCTTGTTGAAATACACAAGAGGGACACTCACTCAAGTGCTTTTTGTGTTTTCAGGTCTATCCAGAGCATGCAAATACTGTGGAAATGCAGATGAAAGCTAGCATGGGGCTAGTCACTCGCTGGCCTACCACCTTGCTAGATGCCATCTATGCTTAAGGAGAGGCTATAACCAGCAGCAAGGGCATAACAAATATGTAAATGTATTGGTGAGGATAATTACTTAAAATTGGAGGAGATAAACGCCAGGTAAACATGCAGGTACTTAATACAACGGTAGTAGTTAAGAGTTGGAGAGTTGAAGAAAGACATTAAGAAAACAAATTAGCGCTAAGAATCAAAACATGGAAGCGGTTCAAATGAATGCCTGTTGGTAGAGAAATGGTTAGAAGAGAATTACAACTATAGAAGAAGGCTGGGGGGCTGTTTAAGAGAAGGTCGGTCATCCAGACACAGGTAGGCTTGGAGGCTCAATGCTGTGGCATGTCCATTCCCAGAGGGGAAACAATGCAAAAAATATCTGTAATCTTGGGGAAGACAAACTCTGAGAAGACATGAAAGTAATGAATCAGTGCTATTTGAAAGAGGCACATAGAACAGAGGATATTAGCAAGACACATAACAGAGACTAACAGCTGTGGATACACACACGTACGCACACACAAATATAACACACAAGAAGCAGTATTTTTCAAAAGTTCAGATGGAGGAAGCAGTGCTGGAGATGGTGATCACCTAGGTACAGCCACAGTGCTGAAATTCTAAAGTCATCTCCAAAGGCAGAAATCACCTATATTTGAAACTGCCCTGGAAAGCCCTTCAGGAAGGGAACAAGAAGCCCTCTCAAGCTGTCAACCTGCTGACTTCCAGTGACTCTGCAAGAGACTTCTATTTGCTAAGCAACTCAAGAGTTGAAGGATAGCTTTGGGACAAGGTCATTTACCACATGCAGCAAAACCAGGTGGTCCTCAAACTAGGCCCTCTGAATGTAGTTGTGTGGCTTAGGCAGTCTGTGGGACCACTGGCAGTGAGACCAGGATTTATCCCTAGTGTATGAGTTGGCTTTTTGGAGCCTATTCTCTATGGTGGAATACCTTGCTCAGCCTAGATATAGTAGGGGAAGGCCTTGGTCCTGCCTCAAAGTGATGTGCCAGACTTTATTGACTCCCCATGGGAAGCCTTACCCTCTCTAAGGACTGGCTGGGAGGTAGAGTGAGGGAGAGGAGGTGAGGGGAGCGGGAGGAGGGGAAGTAGTGGAAACTGGGATTGGTATGTAAAATGAGCAAAGATTGTTTTTAAAAATATACATAAACAGAAAAAAAAAAAAAACAAAAACCAGGTGGTCCTAGCCCCACCCAGTGATGGGCAGATTCCTAGCAGCCTTCCCGAGGGCGCAGCAGTGGACAGCTCTGCTACTCGCTGGTCCCTTCCCACCCTCTTGTGTTCTGAGACAGCACGTGCACCATAGGGAAAGTTAGGTGTGATGAGCACAAGATGGAAGCTGTGACGCCAGAAACTGTAAGGCAGTGACTGCGAAAATGACAGCATAGAGAACACCCAGGACATGTTGGTGACGGACTCAGGAAGAGAACAAGTGCATAGGCTCTAATCTTCGATAGTCCAGTCACCCTAACGTAATAATGTTTACTACTATCGCCATGTGGCATGGGAGGAACCTGGTCAACTCGAGGTCTGGGCTCTCACCCCACTACCCGCCCTTAGTGAACAGCGGTGTGGGGCCTCACTTACCTGTATCCTGTGTCGTAGCTGTTGAAACTTTTCCTTCACCTTAGTATTCAGTTCAGTGAGCTTGCTTAAGGGTCCAGGACAATCTCGAATATCCTAGAAGACAACGGAGAGATGAGGGGCCTTTCTCCGGGAATGACACACACAGGGGAAAGCTGATTTAGCCCACAGCTAAGGTGGCCTAGCTCCACCTTGTCTTGCTCACTGCTGCTCTCCTCTGCACAGGAGCAAAAACATCACTTTCAGTTTCCTCATCCCTCTTAAGATTAACACTGAACAGAATACATAAAAGCAGGCTGGACATGCAGTTCAGTGGTACAGCATTTGCGTAACATGCTTGAGGCCCTGGGTTCCACCGCCAGCAACACACACACACACACACACACACACACACAAGATGTATTATGTGTGTCGATAAGTAAGTAGCTAGATAAACTCAACCTTGACTTAAAAGTTTAGCAAAGTGCTATCTAGCCACCATGAAAGTCTTAAGCAGCTTACATGTTCAACAAGAGTGGGCATCTAAGAGATACTGTGACTTCAGATCCTTCAACTCTAAAAGTCAAGGGCCGAAATCCCTGGTAACAGGTAACAAAATTAACTTAGTCTGATTTTACAAACCTTCTATCTGTTACAAGTTATATGACATACACAGAGGATTTAACATACTGAGGATTTGCTTCTGGAAAGAAATCCAGAATCGTCAGAGCCAAGATTTAGAGCAGGCTCTAGACTTAGGCTACTGTATTCAAATCCTGCAACGTATTAGTGCAATCTTGAAAGACCAAAAGCCTCCAATTTTTCATCTAACCTACCTCAAAGTCATATTTCTCAGCATAAAACGCTTAGCAGAAGAGCTGGGAGACTATAAGAATGTAATGTATGGGGTTAAGCTTACTCCATAGTAACCACAAAACCCAAAAAAGACCTAGCGAACCAGAGACTATGAAAACATAACTTTTTTTAAAACTTTGGATGTAGTCTGCTTTTTGTTTTTGAGACAGGATCACTCTATGTAACCCAGGTTAGCCTCAAATGCATGTTTTTCCTACCTCTGCTTTCCAAGTGCTGGCACCAACACACTAGCCAATTTGTTTCCTGCATGTATGTGAACTTATCGTTGTGTTCTGAGGACTGAAACCAGGGCCCTGAGCATGGCTAAACTTTAACTCTACACTGAGCTACGCTACCCTGGCCCCTAGTAATTTCATTTGTATAAACCCAATCTTGTTTATTTTTCTAGAACTGGGCCAGACATTTTGCGGTTTACACATCCCAGGAGTGAAGTTGGAGACTTTAAAGTTTGTGTCAAGTTTCTTCACTTACTCTCCAGTTTACTCTACAACCACACTTCCACGCGGCATAGGATAAACAACCACTGTGGTCCGGTGTGCATCTGGCTTGTCAGAGAGCACTACTCCCCCGCCCCTTTTCCACAGGGGCTCATGTATCCCTGCAACCACACCCCATTTATGCAGCACTGGGGATGGAAAGCAGACAAGCTAGGCAAGCATTCACCAGCAGAGCCACACCCCATCCTCTCTTCCTTTGTTGTCACAGATTGTGTTCTGAGTCTCTTGAGGTTTTTGGTTTTGTTTGTTTTCTAAACTCAGGAGCCATTTCTACATTCCCTACTCTTGCCTATGTTAACTTTCTTTTTTTCTTTGTTGTTGATGTGAGGGGTTTTTTTGTTGTTGTTGTTGTTTGTTTGTTTGTTTTCAAGACAGAGCTTCTCTGTAGCTTTGGAGCCTATCCTGGAACTCTAGATCAGGTTGGCCTCGAACAGAGATCCGCTTGTCTCTGCCTCCCGAGTGATGGGATTAAAGCCTTGTGCCACCATCGCCCGGCTCCCATGTAAACTTTCTTGCACTTCTGTCTTTACTTACACCTGCTTCTAGACAAGCACCTCACTTCCCCATCGGCTGAACCGGGTATGGAAGCTCTAAAATGCCTTTCCCAGGCTGGTTTTCCCTCTCCAATCCTAGTATCGGTACCGCCTGCCTTCTGACCCAGGCCTTGGCACTCTCTTTGATTTTTTTCATTCAAAAAAATACCCAGGGTCCAGGTTCCCTGAGCTTCGTTCGGTGACTACCGTGTCAGGTAGCCCTGGGTACCCTCCGGGCTCCTAAAACAGGTAAGTAGGTGTGCGAGGCGGTAGGGGAGGTGGCAGGGCGGGGCTACAGAAGCGACAGGAACAGGCTAGGCCCAACCTTGGCTGTAAAGGCAGGGGGCAGGAGAGGGGCGTGGGGATAGCTGAGAGGCGGGTGAACCAACTGCGTGCACAAGAAAAGCGCTTAAGGTCAGCGATCCCGGAGACCCGACCGAATGGCGCCCAAGGACCGCCTGCCTGGGAAGCTGGGCGGACGAGAAGATTTTGGAAAACGCCAAGGCGGCTAGCGAGAGCCCGGCGGGGGCCTAAGAATCTGTACCTGGATAAGCGCCTTCACTTCCAGGTCGAATTTGACAATCTCCTGGTTACAGATCCGGACGTGGACATCCTGGGGAGCCGCCATGTTGGAAACCTGGCTATGGCGAGCGGCGGCGGCCAAACTTGAGCGCGCTCGCGTAGCGCCGGCCCGCCTTCCGTTCTTCTGAATGTGGCGCCTGGAGACCCGGTACAGAGCCAACAAGCTTGCCAGCCCAGACCTGGGATTTTCCTTGACACGCGGAACACTCACTGCCTCTCTCGTCGGCTCCTACTAAACGGAAAAGTGAAAGTGACTATGAAGAACCATTAGGGTTGGAGGACACAGCTCATTTGGTGATGGGCTTGTCTGGCATACCACATGGCCTTGGGTTCTGACCCCACTACTAGAGAAACAACAAAACATCCGCTCAACAATGGTCACTTTCCATCTTTCAGGCACCAGCTATTTTAGTGACTTTTTGCATAGGAACAAAAAAGTACCGAATAGGATGCCACCGAAGCTGCATTTCTTCTTTAAAATTTAAAACAAAATTTCTCCATTAAGTATGAATTATGGAGTAAGACTCAAAAAAAATTGTAAAGAGGTAGAATTCAATGCAGGTCACTGGGGCACCTCCATCAGTACAAACAAGATCCCAGGGCTTTCTCTTATACAGAACTACATTGCCTTACATGTTTCTATGGCTCTGATGTTGCCCTTTGTGTAGAATTAGATTACAAGTATCGTAGGAATGGTTCTGATTGTGTCGTGTGGTTTTGATAGAAACAATATCAGTGCTACTCATAGAAGGGTAGCGCTTTTTAGAAGTATTATTATTATTATTATTATTATTTGTTAGTAATAATACTTTTCCTTCCCTTTTCCCAGCCCGCAGGGATTCTCCAGGCCCTGTAGCCTTGGGATATGGGGGTTCCCTCTTTTTAAAATGCTTTTCTCAAACTTCATACATAGCCCCTTAGTCTCCACAGTTGCCTACATTCCTAGGGCAGTTTGCACCACTTCCGAAAAGGTGCACCTCACTGCAAGTAACAAAGGCCTGGATTCCAGGCGTGCACATCACCAACCCCGCTCCAGTTTTCTCAGAGGCTAACGTGATCATCAGTAACTTCATTCCTAAGGTTGCCTAGAGGGTGAAATGAGGTAATGAAGCCTTAGGTTATGTGGTATTGAACCCAATGCCTAGTTGCTATTCCTGTATTCCCAAACAACATTCTGGAGTACGGAAGAGCTGGCATTTTCTACTCGGTGCTTCACCTGCATAATCACACTAATTAGTTTGGCAACAGGAAATGGGAAGAGGAGGACAGAACAAATGGAATAGGTGAATATATGTGTTTTATCTTGGCTTTTCAGAGGCAGGGTCTCAGGCCACGCTGGTTTCCGACTGCCTGTGTAGACAAGGACAATCTTGAACTCCTGGTCTTCTTGCCTCAAACTCCCAAGTGCTAGAATTACAGGTGTTCAACATGAAGCTGTCAGACACGCATTTTAACTTCACACAGCTTTCATAATTCTTTTCTCTCTGGGTATGGTGGCAGACGCCTTTATTCCAGCACTCAAGAGGCAGAGGCAGGCAGAACTCTGTGAGTTCAATACTAGCCTGGTCTATATAGTCAGTTCCAGGCTAGCCAGGACTAAACAAAATAGGGAAAAAAAATCTCTTCATAGTGGTTTTATCAGCTTAAGTTGCTCCAGCAAAATAAAAGAAATGCCCATTTCCTTTAGCCCACCAGCATATGGTGAGCTGACATTGGGAATCTTACCATTCAGTGTTTCTTTTTTATTTTTTAGTTTTTCAAAACAAGGTTTCTCTGTAGCGTTGGTGCCTGTCCTGGAACTAGCTCTTGTAGACCAGGCTGGCCTCGAACTCACAGAGATCCGCCTGCCTTTTGTGCACTTTTCTACTGTATTTGTTTCCAGGAGCCCTTTCTGTTATTAGTATCCTCACTGTAAAATTGGCAGAATTCTGACTTTGTCTACGGTACCTTTTTATCTCAAAGATGATTTAAAATTTCAGTTTCACATTGGTGGATCTTTATGACTCCTGAACTTGGGTCTATGTTAAAAAAATCCTTCCCACTCCCCTAGGATTTAAGATTGTACATATTTCCTTCTGGTGCTTATGGGGTTTTGTTTTTGCTTTAAAAAAAACTATCTTTGCCCATTTTGAAGTACATATTGGCTCATAGTGTGAGATGCAGAACCAACTTGACATTTTTTAGATTTCTCGGTGGCTCCAATACTAAAGAAGGGCCCAACTTATTTTACCTTGGTTCTGGATGCCACATTGACCATGCTACTGTTTTCATCTATTTGTGTCTATTTCTAAATTCACTATTCTAATCTCCTTGCCTGTCCATTCATGCACTCAATGGCAGTTTTATAGTCTTCTACAATAGGATTAAAATACTTGATTTATCATCTCCTCACCCCAAAGTTTCAGCTATTTTCTTCTCACAATTTAACATCCCCTTGGTTTATTTTGTTAAGATGGTATCACATTTTTAGCGTGACTCAGCACCAGTAGCTTTCAGCTGACAGGTCCTGTTCTGGAGCCTGGTGTGTATTCTCATTCATTCAAGTTTCTTCTGCGCTTTTCACTGTAAACTCTTCTTTCAATTTTTATATTTCTGTTTTTTATTCTAAGCACCATTTTAGGATTAAAAATGTTTAAAGAAACAGACTGACATTCAAATCACTGTAATGTTCCAAGTAAAGTTCTCCATGCAGGACACTGGAGAACCCCAAAGGCAGTACTGGACCGATTTTTAGCCTTTGGACCCTCACGTATCATCCTTACTGGAAATTCCTACACAACAGGCAGTCTGCAGCAACTAGAGCAGGCAGTTTCCCACGTCTACTCTCCAATAAGACAACCCAACCCTGCCCCCTGGCTAGAGGCTAGCTTGAAGGGGCAGGTACACAGCCTGGGACCCACAGGCCCTCATGATTCTTCCTGTTTCGCTCCTTTCGTTTAGGAACTGCCTTTGCTGGCTGCACTGAGTGGGCTTTGGATCTTTTGGACCTTCTGATTCTAAGCACCTTACTTCCCTCTGATGTGGACATTCTTCTAAATATTGCTCAAGGTCCGGCCTGATTATCTGAGTAGGAATTGTCCTCAGAGTGTATCAAGCAGTCTAGAGTGTGAACTGAACCTCTACTACAATAGGCTGGATGTAGTTCTTCATCTGAGTGCTGCTGCAGAAAGACAAGACCACAAACCTCACTGGGCCTGACAGTAGCAGGCCGGTGTTCTTAACAGGACAACTAGATGGCTTACAGGGTGCTGTCTCCACACCTAAGGACATCTACTACCTTCGAATGCTCTGTCTTTTAGCTGAATTAGGACAACACTTTCTAATTAATTAGGAATTAATTAAAATTTAATGTTTTCTTTTTTAAAGATTTATTTATTATGTAATACAGTGTTCTGTCTGTCTGTATGCTTGCTGGCCAGAAGAGGGCACCAGATCTCACTACAGATAGCTGTGAGCCACCATTTCAATTGCTGGGAATTAAACTCAGGACCTCTGGAAGAGCAGTTAGTGCTCTTAACCTCTGAGTCATCTCTCCAGCCCAATGTTTTTCTTTCAAATGCTTCATTGCACTATAGCTTAAGAATCACCAACTGATATATCCCTAAGGACTGCACTGGCCCTGCTCCCCTGACTCCTCAGAGTTACAAACACTGTGAGAGGTTAAGTCTTGAATAACCATCAGCCCATGAGAAAGCACATCTACTTTGCCTTTTTAAAAAATGGCCTCAGTATCACTCAAATAGAGAGAAAAAGAGTCAAGTTTTATGTGTCTATATGTAGACCAGAGGTCAACTTCAGTTGTCATCCCTTATGTGCTCTCCTGTTTGGGGAATGGGGTCTCTCATTACTTTCCAGGTAGGCCATGCTGGGCTGTGCATCCCTGCTGCAGACACAAGTGCCCACACCACATATTGCTGTTCATCTGAGTGCTGGGGATTGATACTTGCTTGGCACTTTAACCTTTATCTCCCTGGCCCTCATCCTTTCTTTAGCATCCCCCCAGGACGTCATACCTTCAACTGCTCTTATGTTTTCTGCCATCCTGCCCATATGCCACTCCCCTTGGTAGACTGATTTTGTGGCAATCTCTTCAATCCCTCTGTAACCCAGCACCTACCCACACATTCTGGCAGAGTAGATTCTCAACAGACACTTGCTGCAGAAAAGCACCCACTCCTATGTCCCCTTCACCTAGTGCGGTCCCCTTGGCAGAGACCTTAGGTACACAGCTCCCCTAGCCTGAAGACTGTTTTGATACTTTGTTTTCCTTGAAGAAATTTCTTGTCCAAATTATCAAAGGATAAATTAAGTATAAACTATTGTTTACAAACAAAGCAAATGTTTTTATCAAATAATTTTATGGTATAGCTAAATTTCATTGAAATACTAGAAGCCCAGCTTACAATGTCAATAATCCTTAGCACTCTGTACGCCCAAAGAGGCAGTACAGTTGGCTCCCTTGCTCTGTGAAGATGGAGACTTCTTAGGAACAGTTTGTCTTGAGGAATGGATGGCTGCCGTGTTGCAGGCAACAGAAAGGAGAAAAGACAAAATATGAGGCAAACGATTCAAAACCTTTTCTTTTCATATTTTTATTTTAAATTACAATGGGTGCTGCATACACTGATGATTCTGTGTCTGACTACAGTGCTGACAGGTTAGAGGGTGACAGAAAACAAAGCAACCTGTGCATGGCCTTCTCCTGAAAGAAAAACTGCACGACTATTTACCAACGTTGAATCATTTTTAAACAGCTCATGCATGAACAAGATACAATTCTTTCTAGACAAGAGACAAGACTGAATCCAATAAAGTGTCACAGCTCCAGCTGGAGGTGAGGGAATAAACGAAACTACAGAGTATTTATGATCATATCACAGACAGGATCCTAAGCACAACTATTTGAAGAGGCTGCCAAACCACAGGAACAAACACTTTGTATTCTTGTCCTTCTGTGTTGGCAGCTCCGGAGTCACTGAACCACAAATACTATGCTAAAGGATAGACTCTAGGGCAAGAAGACAATAGCAGGCAGTGAAGTACAGTGTCGTAAAACGTGGTGGAAAGGCCGATACAGTACACATGCACAGTTTTGTTATTTAGTTTGAAAAAAACAAAGGGCAAAGGGCAAGACACAGAATCAGTCCCACTCCTGGCACCCGGAACTGAGTCAACTACACCAGATGTTTACATTGTTATGGAAGAGGCAAGCCTTGTTCCCACTTGGCACGCGGAGCTATAAACCTGGGTGCTCTTCACTAGCCACTGAGTCTTCAACTCCAAAATACTATCTGGAAGCAGCAGTGAGGTTGTTACCTTTACCTCCTCCAAAAGTCTCTTCAAAACAAAACAGCAATTTGGCATAGTGCAGTTCCTGGGTGTCCTTTCTATTTCAGTTTACTAAGCACGGGGGACTATGCTTCAACACACAATCCCACTTGCCTATGGAAGTGTGTATGGAACTCTCAGTAGTACATTTGCATCACATTCCCCCAACATGCTTATTCCTTAGAACGAAACCACCATCTCTACAGCTGACATTCAGTGTTACATCCCACTGTTTGAAATGTTAAAAAAAGACAAAAACAAAAACCATGAAGTCATCTTCTCATAATGCCCTCATAAGATGACAAAGATCACGAAAGAATCCACAAGTATTACAGCACTGTGTGAGACTCATTTGTCACAATCCAGGGAAGAACAAGACTGCAGTTCTGTGCAAAGTTGTGCAAGTGGTTGCAGTTCCATGGGAAATGGCATTCCACAAAAGACTCCACTAGAAACATAGTTGAGACCTTTTCCATTAACACTGAAATTCAATGCATTCTCAAAATTCAAGTTTCAAGATTTGGAGAGATGCTAACATTCTGTCACATAATTAATTAGAAAGTAGTTAAACAGAATTTTAGGAAGACTAAAGAAAGGGAACATGAGTTTTGTTAATTCTTGCTGAAGGCAACTTGAATTCATGTCTTAGGAAATTAACTAAATCTTAGCAGCTAAAGTATTATTTAAATGTGTGGAATAAAGAAGAGCACGCCCATTCTCGACATTTTGGTGAGTAAACTAACAGCTTTATTAATGAAGGCAAACATCAGATAATTGTATGAATATTATATAAAAGAAAAATTCATACCAATAGCATTGTATTTCAAAAGTACTGTACTTCTGTTTCATTTAAAGAGACTTGTCATCTGTTGTAAAAAAAAAATGGGTACTCTTCTCCTAAAAAGTTCTGGAAAACAAAACAGTCACATTCAAGCAGATGAAATGAACGCACCTTTCTATAATGCAGACTCTTGCTAAGAAGCAAATGAAGTCAAGCATCAGAGAGACACATGACAACTTCACAAAAGCCAGAGAAGGGATGTGCAGCAAGATTACTCAAAGATCATTCAAAAGTGGTCTCTCATACATGTATAAAATAACTACAAAGAGAGGGAACTATGGAACCACACCCATCTGAAATCCTTCATGATGCTTCTGGAATAGTTCTGATTCTCTTACAAAAAGGACAAGGTTAAGGTTTGGGAAGCAGGAGGGAATGAAGATGTTTCATTTAAGTGTACAAGTAAGGCACAAGATCAAGCCACACCCAAATCTCTCATGAAGGACATGGAAAGGACAAGAACCCATACATGGTACAGCACAGCAAGCAACCACACTGACAGAAAAACTCACACACGACCTTAACAGGAGCAGCCTGGCAGCGTGCTCTCATGTGGGCACAGACTAAAGAATCCAGTGTATCTGAAACCAGGAAGTAGAAGGTTCATTGTTACTTTTTTACTGTAGTAGTACTAGAGTCAGTTTATGGTTGCTTTTGGAACAATGGGTTTATGCGAGGAGAATTCACAATACATTCACTTAAGGGAAGGTTCTGGACTTCATGAGCTATCTGTTTACCATGTATGAACGCAGAAAAACTTTAGACAGTTCTCACTCTAATGATTTCCACCCAAAAATACATGCCACCATTTTAAAAAAACAGAACATATACAACTGTTGGGGTTTTTACGTACTCGTGAGAACTGTCTGTGATACACTAGGTGTAGGTATTTTAACAACAATAAAGGAAGCAGATCATTACTGGCATTAAAAGTACAACCATTTCTAGACGGTTTTAAATGCCACAGAGTCCCCTGGTTAAAATGTAAAGCTGCACAGCTTGCCTATGTCATCTTAAACAGCAAGAGGATTTAACTTGCACTCTACATTTTACTGCCAGGTTTTTATTTAGATCAAGTATCGCTGCAGCGTTCTGACCAGCCCAGGTTTAGCAGCAAATGGCAGGAATCATATAAAATGCAATTTTATAACAAAGTGCTTTTCTAAGATATACATACATATATAAATAGGTACAAAATAAAGTGTCAACATTAAAAAGCTCAACTATTTAAAGGCTTTCAACTATTTAACTTAAGTAGTACATATAAAACACTGAAATGCATGGGTATGGAATCTACTAAACAGATTCAAAGTCTTTTGAAATGCAAGACCAAAAAATCAAATTCTGGTTTGCAGACAAGAAAAGGGTATCAAAAAACCAGAATTCCTAACAGGGCAGCTATAAATGGGGAATTTTATAAACTTTACCAAATGAATCGCTACCATGAAGCGATGTTCACTTGACTACAAAACTGCCATATTCTGGAACACTAACAATTTATCAGATATACACTGCCAAGCCTTCATATACTTCCATTTGTGAACCTATGCTTTCTTTCTCCCAGCTAAGAGTAAACACCCGCATTCTACTAAGCATGAGATGTGAGCTCACTGTCTGCTGGGGTGAGCGCACCAACAAGTACATTTCCACCAAACACATAGGAGCCTTGTCACAGTGTAGCTAACATGTCAAGACAGTTCTTCGTTTATGTTTCAGGATGTCAAAGAGGCAAGTAAGACACATTTTTGGATTGTTACTGTGTTCTAGAATTGAACCTTCATGTGCTGTAGCTTACAAAGAGGGAGGAGGAAGAGAAAGGAAAAGAAACTACTGCAAGGCCCAAGGACAACTAGTTTAGTTCTATCAATGGGTAATGGAGAAACGGGAACTGTCTGAAATTTCAGGTTTTTCTTCTAGATATGCTTGCTTTTACTTTTTAAGCTACCAGTTTTCATAGTTCCAAACACAAGATTTGAGATAAAACCATCAAGAAAGACAGATGGCAGGACCTGTGAAGGTTATAACACTGCCGTGACACAGGAGTTTCTCATCAGAGGGAAAGCCTGAGCACAGTTAAACTGACTAATACAGCCGCTTACAAAAGCAAAGAAGAGCACCTAAAAACTACGTGTTCATGTTCTCAATTCTAGAAACTACAGAAAATAAGTCACATGTAAGTTTGAAGAAAATACCTGTACAAAAATATAAAAATTTATAAATTTTAAGCTTGTGTTGATCTTTGAAAATATTACATGCACAATAATACATCAATTGAAAAAGTGGCAACTAAAGTATTAGATATTTTTAGCTTTTTTCTTTTTTATATATATATATAATACAATAAAAATAATCTTTATTTTGGTTGTTTGGTGGAAGTATACTACAATAAGCTAAATAAACTTTAATTTTCAAAGTCAAAAACTATTTTATCAATAGCTTACTAATACGAAATATATTAAAATTTCCTACAATAAGTGCAGAAATAAAAGACACCTAAATGGCCACCAACTTATCTACTATGGAAGCAAACTAGAGGAACAGCAAAATAATATTTGTATGTATGGATGCTCCTTCTGTAGATAATTGGACCCAAACAGAAATAAAATTCACAGTTGAGTAAGATCCCTAACCCTGACCTTTTAATTTTTTTCTCTTTTTTTCATACATTCATACAGTATCATGTAAGCTGTGCAAAACTTTACTTAGACTGGCAGTCTGCCATACCAGTTGCATTTGTCTTTGGTAGAAAAAATAAAACAATCGCAATAATGTGCAAGTATTTTCTTCCGGTCAAGTACCGAAATAGGAGTTTTCTAGAGCCATCTTTGTTGTTTGTTTTTTGTTTCTTTTTTTTTATACAATACACAGACTCTGTGGCATATATCTACATTTCAACATAGTCCTATATACATTCAAAAAATTTGAAAAAGAGTTGGAACAAAAAGACATTTAAACCCCATAATTTTCTCATCTATATATCTTGTTTTTCCTCATTAGGGTTTTCATCATACAAAATATTACCAGTTTTAGAGTTTCCCCAAAATACAAGGCACAAAGAATATGCTTTTTCTTTCTTGCACAGACAATTTTATATATATATATATATATATATATTTGTATATTTATATATATCATATTGAGCTCTAAAAATAAAACATCTAAACATGGTACACGATGAGTGCTAGGTGCACCACATACAAGTGAGATTAATGGCTGTGAAAAATTAGAACAAAAAAGCAGTCATTCTAAAAACAATCTAAATAGATTTGGAAAAAATGCTTCCTCGGTATTTCTGTGTGGTTCAGAGCATAAACCCGCCTTAATACTTAGCATTATATTAATATATTCACTCCTCCAAAATGCTTTGCTTGAACAGATGTTTACAATCTGTACTTCACATTTACTTAACGTGAGCTTCCTTTCTAATGCCAGCAGCAGGGTCGCTGGTTTATGCTCTGAATATGCAATAATCAAGTATTTTGGATCATGCTTCACTTATGCTACAAGTTCTTAAAACAATGTAACCTAATTATAAATGTTTACATAATGCTAATTGACATGCAAAACAGAATGAAAATTTACAATGGATAACGTGACAAAAACAGACATTTCTGACCAGTGGTCCAATGAGGCTGATTACACTTTTGATGCTGGTATCCTTAGTCCTACAAGGCCTCCAGTGGGGTTGCCTTCAGCAGTCTTCCCTAACACTTGGTTAACAAATTCTGAGGTTTGCCCAGCGACTGGGAGACCTGAAGAGAATAAAAGGTACACTTTAAAATACAAATATGGAGAGGGCATAAAGGGCAGGGAAGAAATCTGAAACACTGATACTGGGCTCCACTTCTTGCTGATGCAGCCCAGAAAACCATCCTACATGGCAGACTATGTCTCCTAAGGAGACCCACACCAAGAGTCATGAAGCATTTTAAAGTGGTAGATGACATGCAGCAATACCCAAAGGAAGCCAAGGCCCAGTGGCAGGCACTGTTTCCTAAGTCTATGAGTTTGCTTCCTGTGTCCTTCAACTGTTTGGACCTCATTGTGTTCTGTTGTGGATACACACAACTACAACTGTAAGTACAAAAGATACGCCTAATAATTTCTAAAATTACTTGTATAATTTAAATTCCTCTTTCTTTACTTAAAAGTGAATGATTAAGAAAAGGTAGAATACTAGAGGTAGAGAAATTAGGAACAGCAAAAGTATGCTGACTTCCTCATCCTATTATTCATCTTAGATAGCCAGAAATATTTAATGCTAATACTTAAACAGGTGTAAGAATTTTTTTAAGTATTAAGGGAAATGAAACTAGGAATGGTGGCACATGATGGTAATCCCAGAACTCGAGTGGTTAAGGCAGGAAGATCATGAGTTTGAGGCTAGCCTGGGCTACAAAGTGAGCCCTTGTCTGACAGTGAAATGGAGGAGGGGTAACCCACACAAGAAAAAGAAAGCAGAGTAGAAATAGAAAACACTTATTTAATCGCTGATTACAATACATACAACAAGTTGTAAAGATATCAATGGCAGCTCAACTATTCAGTCAAGCTCAGGATGACCACTAATAGGATAAACTCATACCATGCTCTTGACTAACAGAATGAGATATGTAAATTCTTGCCAAAAATTTAACTCTTGGGTTCAGTCAGTGAATCGCTTACTGCACAACCATGAGGACCTGAGTTAGATTGCAACCATGTAAAAAGTTGAGTGGGCTTGGTGGCATGTGTTTGTATATCCCAGAGCTGCAGAGTGGAGACAGGGTGATTCCTGTAGTTTGTTAGCCACCCAGCTTAGCCTAATTCGTGAAACCAGACCCCAGTTAGAAAAAAACAAGGTGGATGACTCCTAAGGAAAGATATCTGAGGTTGACCTTTGGCTTCCACACAGGCCCCTACAACATATGCATGTGTACTTGCATATGTATACAACACACACACACACACACACACACACACACACACACACACACACACACACACACACACACACACACACACTTCACTTCACCTTATAAGAAGAAACAGATAAATCCAAATGTTAGGACACTTAAGAGAACCAATTACTTAGAATTTTCATTTAAAAAGAAAAAGATCTGAGAAATTATAGACAAAAGGAGATTAATTAAATCCAATAATATACTCCCAAACAGAACACACACACACGATGTAAAGGGTGTAACTAAGCAGGCAGAGGCATGTAAGCTTGGGGACCATATTGGAGATCACAGCAGTGCTTGCTCATACATCTAGATATACTTCTGGTACTGTGGCTAATAAGTCATACTTGCTGGATGTAGTGGCACACACGTTTAATCTCACCACCTATCAATCAGAGGCCAGCCTGGTCTACATAACAAGTTCCAGGACAATCAGGGATACATGAAAAGAAAGACCTGTCTCAAAACAAACTAAAACAAAACTCCTTGTTTTTTTCTTAAAGAGATACATGCTGAAACAGAAATAAAGAATCATGATACTTACAAGTTAGCTCCAAATATTCCCCCAAATACACATGTATACAGGAGCAGAAATAAAACAAATAGAGTAAAATATCACCTATTGGTAAAATGAGATCAGTAAAATACAGGCACACACTGTACTATTTTTTTGCTACTCTTCTACTGTAGGATTCAAATCCTAAATGCAAATGAAGATCTAGTAGTACTAACTCCTATTCAAAAATCCAACATTTAAAAGCAAAAACAACACAGGAGATGAAACTCAAAACACATTATGAGAGCGTTTCTCAGTTTTATTCAGAATATACACAGACCCACAGGCAAAGAGAAAGACAACATAAAAGGGGGACAGTGACCTGAATAGATGCCTACAAAATATCAAATTGTAGTAATATATTTGGCAGTTAAGAAAATCTCAACAAGTAATAATACTAGCAATAAACCAGAAGATCTAGTAAATCCAAAGTATTTCCTATCTCTGGGGGAATTTTACTTTACTCTATTCTGAGACAAGGTCTTGTGTAGCACAGGCTGCCCTGAACTCTTAGAGTAGCTAAGGATGACCTTGAACTTTCTCATCATCTTGGCTCCACCTTTCTATTTGTGATGCAGCCTCCAGGAGGTAAATACCTTGATGGGGTGGAATTCTGTGATGGTAACAGTTGCTTAGAGGTAACCAATGTTCCTGCAAGTAACCCCTAACTTGCCCTCTCTAAGCCAGATAAACTTATTGGTTACCAAGATGGATGGATGTGTGGGGAATCATTACTTTGTTCTGTTGTTGGTGCCCTTCTAGCATAAACAGATGTTAGTTCACATCTCTCCAGGGAAAATGTACACAATATATAACCAACTGATTTAAGAAATAATGAACAGCACAGCACAACACAGACACACACAGACACCTACATATGTGCACATGAACAAAAAGGAAGCACCTACCATGGGGAGACTACTACTTTTGCTCAAATTTAGTAAATTTAAGGTCATGGAAGAAGAGAATTTTTTTAGGACTATATAAATGATCAAACTGACTCAGAAGGGGTTGCAATGCACAGCTTTCCATAAAAGAGGTACAAGATTTCTAGAAGAAAGTGTTATTAGCAGAACAGCTTCTCCAAGTGTTCTAAGCAAAGGATTAATTAATACAAAGATAATTACAAGTAACAAACAATAACAATTAATACAAGGAAGTAATAACAAAGTAATTATTACAAAGAAACCCCAAATGCATCTAACCTGATAGAGATTCTGGGATGAATTTTCCTTGTGTTTGGCCAGGATGGTCTTGAACACATGAACTCAAGTAATTGTGACTTCCACATTTGTGGTAGCAGAGATTTATTTCCAATTCTCCACATAAAACAACAAGTATCTAGGCATGACGCATACCTGAAATTTAGCCCTCCATGGCTACATAGCAAGATCCTGTCTCAAAAAACAAAATAAAACTCCACAAAAGTCTAGCCTCTGGAAAGCTGAGCTACTCAAGTTGAGAAAAGAGGATCATTTTGGCTCAGGAGTTAGAAGCCACTGGTGGAGATACCTCTGTCAACTTTTTTTTCTCTTTTTGAGAAGAGGTCTCCTTATGAAGATCTAGTTGGTTCAAAATTCCATAGGCTAGTTATTTCTTTAAAACCTTAAGAAATAAGTAAACAAGTAAAAAGGGATCTCCATGAGATCTGGACTCTTCTGCATTCTTAACGTTCAAGAGGGTGTGAACAAACTACCCAGATCTGTAAGACCCACATGGTGTCAGCATCAACAGTTTACATGGGAGACAAACCAAAAGAAACCAATAGACTTGAGAACAAAAATTCTAAAGTAGCTAGCAGGTAATTACATGGAAAGCACGGTAGGTCAACAGGTCAAAGCAGTAAGCATTAAATAAAAGAAAGATGCAAGGAAAAATTTTTAAAAACTGCCAGGTCGCTGATAGTAGCAGGAAGCACTGGTACTACAAGGACTGAAAATGAAACTGACAAGAGATGGAGGAAGTGTGTGAAAGAACAAGGTGGACCAAACAAAACAGCACAAGAAACTGTAGAAAGCAAGCTGCCATGAACTAAGAAGGGAGGCCTCCATGAAGTCAGAAAAGCTAGTCTGAACCAAGTCAAATGGACACTGAAAAGTCTTTGCCTGTACACAATAAAATTTATCCAGTTATAAAGAAAACTGAAATCATGATAACCGTAGAAAAATGAATGTTAAACAAGGTTATTTAGAAAGCCCAAGTCTCATGATCTAATGTCAATCCTAGTTTTTATGTCTCTATGGATGTATGGGAGTGGAGGTGAGTGGAGGTTCAGGTTATGAAATGGAGAGAAGGAAAAGAAGGGTTCAGGATGTGAGGGAGGACAACAGGACACAAATAACATGAAAATGGAAAAGTAGCCATGAACAGCAAATAAAAGGGGAATGGGAAAGAAGAGGGGAGAAGAATCAAGAAGAACAAATTTGTTAGAAAATGCCCGTTCGCACTGCTTTCAAAGGAGGAGAACATGAGGGAATGGGATGCTCAAGAAAGGGGAAGGACAGAGAGGGAGAGCAAGGAAAAAGGTATCTTGACTGAGGGAGCCATCAAAGGGCTAGTGTGAAACATGGCACTAGGGAAATTCCCAAGAACCCACAATGATGGCTCCAGTTAAGACACTAAGCAACAATGGAGAGGACGTCTAAACTGGCCTTGCCCTGTAATCAAATTGATGGCTACCTTAACTATCATCATAGCTCCTTCAACCAGCAACCGATGGAAGCAGATAAATAGAACTATAGCGAAGCACTGGGCCAAGGTACCAGAGACCAGTACAAGAGAGGGAGGAGCAATAATATGAGCAAAGGGGTCATGACAACGATGGTGATAGGCACAGAAACAGCTGACTTGAGCTAGTGAGAGCTCACTGACTCTGGACTGATAGCAGGGAAACCTACAAAGGACCAAACTAGGCCCACTGAATGTGGGGAACAGTTGTGAGGCTTGAGCAGTCTGTGGGGCCACTGTCAGTGGGACCAGGATTTATCTCTAGTGCTTGAACTAGCATCTTGGAGTACATTCTCTTTGGAGGGACACCTTGCTCAGCCTAGATATATGGGGAGAGGGCCTTGGTCTTGCTTCAAATTGAAGTGTCAGACTTGGTTGACTCCCCATAGGAAGCCTTACCCTTTCTAAGGAATGGATGGGGGAGAGGGGTGGAGGAATAAGAGTGGGGTGGGGAGAGGGGAGGTAATGGGAACGGGAATAGCTATGTAAAATGAGAAAAGATTGCATTAAAAAAAATTCTTAATAAAAAATACCCATACACATAAAAATAAAATAGAAAGCAAATTGAAAAAAAAATGGCCTAACAAAACCTAGTATGTTTTTTGTGCTAATTAATTTTTAAATAAATTTTCAGGAAAAAAAAGGTAACAGAATAGTACCAAGAATAAAATGCCATTGTCTCAGGACAGTAGGCACCAAGATTAGTGTATGAGTGCTGGAGAAACGGCTCAGCAGTTAAGTGTACTGACTGCTCTTCTGTAGGACCTCCGATTTAGGTCCTAGGATCACAAGGCAGTTCACCCCATCTGTAACCCCAATTCCAGGGGGCCTCTTCTGAAGGCAACAGGTACACATGTAGTAAACAGATATACATACAGGCAAAATACTCATATATACAAACAAATCTTTTAAAAAGATTAGCATATGAAAGAAAACAACGGCAGAGAAAAAGATTGGAATGCCACCCCCATCACCACTACCCCATGGGCTACATGTGAGAGAAAAACTCATGTCACGCAAATGTGGTACACAGTGGGCACTACATAAGTGACCCATAAAAGGCTACATCTATAAAATCAATAAAACGAAAAAAAGAAAGGCTACATCTATCCTCAAAAGTGACTTAAACTTTTCTTCTGTCCACATCTCTGTTCTGGACCTAAGAACCTACCAAGACTAGAGGGTGCCTAAAATACCATGAAAGAGTTGTTTTAAGAAAAGAGGAAGCAGGGTGGTGGCGGCGCACACCTTTAATCCCAGTACTTGGGAGACAGAGGCAGGCAGATCTCTGTGAGTTTGAGGCCCACTGGTCTACAAAGCGAGTTCTAGAACAGCCAGGGCTATACTGAGAAACCCTGTCTCAAAGAAAGAGAGAAACAGAGAGACAGACAGACAGAGAGACAGAAGAAGAAGAAGAAGAAGAAGAAGAAGAAGAAGAAGAAGAAGAAGAAGAAGAAGAAGAAGAAGAAGAAGAAGAAGTAGTAGTAGTAGTAGTAGTAGTAGAGAGAGAGAGAGAAAGAGAGAGAGAAAGAAAGAAAGATCAGATGATATCTACAAACAATGAAAGGCATACCTAAAGACTGGATCATGAATGTCATAACCTAGCTCACTGTTATTTCAAAATAAACTAAACAAAGTGAAGAAAATGCCATAAGACATGAAAGAGGAAGAAGGCTCAGTGTATATAAAGGCACTTGCCAACAAGACTGATAACCTGAGTTCCATCTATGGAACCTACATGATGTAAGTCCTCTGACCTCCATATTCATGACATAAGAAGGGAGGATTGCCTGAGTTTGAGGTCAGTTTGAACTACATAGAAAGACCATCAAAAAGTGGAAGGGAGATGGTAAGATGGTTCAGTGGGTAGAGGTGTTTGCTGCCAAGCCTGATAACTTGAGTTTTTGCCCTAGGACCCACATGGTAGGAGAGAACCTGATATAGATATAATTTGGATTGATAAGAATCTTGGTTTACTGATACTAATTTAAGGTCAATCTTGTTATATGTATATTTCTGATCTTGATTAAGGTATTGTGATTGTGTAGTTCATTTTAAAAATGTAACGTATAATAAGGAAATATAGGTTGTTAATGAATAATCATCGATAGTAGTCAAGCTTGTAGTCGTGTTAGATTTTCTAGACATATAGAGATATATTTCAGTTAGACAGGCATTCCTAATATCTTTCTAAGACTACAGAATATGGCATTTAAATGTTTTAATAATTTAGGGCTATTTATGACAATGAGACATGTCTGCTTCTGGCAGCACCAATCTACTTCAAGAGGAAGATGGGCATCGAAGAGGCTCCTTATGGAGTTTGTTAGCCATTTGGGCAAGAAACTGTTCTTGCCTGGACTGTTGCATAAGCTGGACACAAAGAACCCGCAGAAAGAGGACTGCTGAATTTGCCTAAAGGTGAGATGATCTTTCGGGGTTCCTGATTCATGAGAGTCTGCAAGACATTCTGCAGGACACAGCAGGTAGTGACTGAACTGCCTTTGAAATTTCCTGCTTCATGGAAATGTCTCCTCGAAACTATGGGCCTGTAGGCTGAAGATGGATGCCCCAACGATACAGAGGAACTTTGGGTGACTGTCCAGGCAGCGAGTTGTCTCTGTCATTTCTAGAGTTTGGAAGTTGCTTACTTCTTGTTTGCTTATGTAATATTATATCCTTCTGGAGTCTTTGATGGAGTTGAAGAATAGATAGATAGTTATAGTTGCTTTCCTTTGTTATGATAAAGATAAAATAGATATAAATATTATAACTGTAATTCTTATTTGATAACTTTTGTTATATGTAATTTTACTATATTAAAGTAAAAGCCTTTCTTTTTTGTTTAAACAGAAAAAGGGGAAATGATGTAGGTGTGTCTTCTATCTGATGATTTCATTGGTTAATTATAAAGAAACTGCTTGGCCTGATAAGTGAGAACATAGGTGGGTGGAGTAGACAGAACAGAATGCTGGGAAGAAGGGAAGTGAGGCAGATGCCTCAAGCAGTCGCCATAGGCAATTGTCATGCCTCTCCTCTCTGAGACAGATGCGATGGAGCCAGCCACCAGATCAGACATGCTGAATCTTTCACCACTCGTGGTGTTACACAGATTATTAGATATGGGTTAGTCAAGATGTGAGTAAGAGGCTGAAACTAATGGGCCAGGCAGTGTTTAAATGAATACAGTTTGTGTGTTGTTATTTCGGGGCATAAGCTAGCCAGGCGGCCAGGATCCGGGTTGCAGGAACGCAGCCCGCCACTCATCACTACAAGAGCCACTCCTCCAAGTTGTCCTCTGACCTGGTAAACAATGAAAATAAAAGGAAAATTCCTTAAGCTAACAAACAAACAAACAAACAAAAGCAACAAGAAAAGGTGAGGCTATGGCTCATGGGTAGTAGTATTGTTGAGTGTATTTGAGACCCTGACTTCCATGACCCCCACACCCCACAACATGAGCACTAAGAGAAAGTGAAAATGAAAAAAAAAAAAAAAAGAAATGAAGAGATAAAAGTGGTTCAAAAAGAAGTAACAAAGAGCAGAGATGAGCATGGCAGATCTGACATACAGGTGCTCAGGTGTCCTCAGGAGAAGCAGAAGCAGCCCAGTAACAGAAAAACCTCAAAGCACACTGAGAGAAACAGGGGAGCAGGAATCTTATGTATCTAAGCAAGGGTAACAAACAACCTACCAAGAAACACTAATTCAGGGATCAGTTCTTTAACAAAAATACTTTATGCCAGAAGAGAGGGAGAAACACCCTCAGGACATTCAAGGACAGAAAATACATGCCAAGCATTTTGTAACAGGTCAAACTGTCAGTCTAGTATAAGGGAACACATACTTAATGGGTATGCAAAGCTTTTAAATAAAAAAACCAAAAAGGTAAAAAGTAATTTTATGATATTAAGTTCTCCCTCAAACTAACACATGAAAACTGGGATGCTTTTAAAGAATACTGGAAGTTCTTTGAAAGAATACATAAAATCAGCTGGGGTGGTGGTGGCACACACCTTTAATCCCAGCACTTGGGAAGCAGAGGCAGGCAGATCTCTGTGAGTTTGAGGCTAACCTGGTCTAAAAGAGCTAGTTCCAGGACAGGCTCCAAAGCTATGGAGAAACCCTGTCTCGAAAAAAAACCAAAAAAAAAAAAAGATGGCTGCCATAAAATCATCCATCTACTTAGGTCAAACAAACTGCCTTACTGCTTTCTGTGTGCAATTTCACAGGCAAACAGTGACTGTCTAGGAAAGTACTTGTTTTTGGACCTATTTCTCATCTGAGACTGTTTTTGATTATACTTAAGATGAACACTAGCCTTTTACTGTGACATGTCTGGGGCTTTCTGGGACAGCAATAAGCTGTGCAGCCCTCATGAGTCACTCTTAGTGCATCTGAGCTCCTGGCCCTGCAGTATCTCATATGTCCTAGTCATTCCTCCCACAAGCCACCAATCAGCCTGGCCTCTCTAGTCCTTTCCACTGTGTACAACCTGGTCAGGGATGAGAATCCAGAGGCACAAGTTTGTTAGGCTCTCATAAAAATAGTAACAGAGATAAATCCCGGGGCCAGGGGTGGTGGTGGTGATGATGAGGCAGGAATGAAGTGGGGAGAGCACTGAGAACATGCGTTTCTTTAAAATGAAAGAACTCGTTGACTCTGGCACCACACAGTGCAAGCGGTTGTTATCTAATAATGTTCTCCTTACCGAGTGTGTCCTTAATGAGGATTTCAAGTTTCTGCCCCATGCTGGGTCCTTTCTCTTCTCTTGGATTCTGAACTCGGTTTACAATGTCTTGTTTGATGGAGTTGATTACAAACAATAAATTGTCTAGAAGACAGAAGCAAACACTTAGAATATGTCACTAACAAGGGGGAGTTTGCTTTTAATTATGTAACAAACTATATTCGATAAAAAGGAAGGGCTATGCACACGGCTCAGGGGTTGAACACTCACCTCACTAGCATGCACAAGCCCAGGTTGGATTTTTAACTATGTAAAAAATAAATAAGAAAGCAACAAAATAACCTAGAATATGAGGTGTGTCAAAAATATGAATTCTGTTGGATATGATCTTTAACTCAATACTCAGAAAACAGAAGCACAAGGATGGATGTCTGTAAGTGTGTGGCTAGCCTGGTCTATAACAGCAAATTCTAGGCTAGCTAAGCCTACAACGTTGAGATACTCAACAATGGCAAAATAAAAAAAAATTAAAAAAGAAGGAAGGAGAGAAAGAAAAGAAAAAGAGGAGTCTTAAGTTCTCATGCAATTCATAAGATCTAAGAAATCCCAGATATCTGTATTTTAATATAGAGGGATTTCAATGTGTAACCAATGTGAACAACACAGACCTACAAAAATCCACACAACTGAAGTGAAGGGAAATAGTAAAAATCAATAGGCCACACTCGCTAACCTAGAAATACAAGCACAACAAGGAAAACTGGACCATGAATTAGCATATGTCAACAGTAGTGTCATCTGTCTAAGGAACCACAAATCTTGTCACTCTTGAAGACAAGAATGAATTGACAGTGGGCATGTGACTTTCTAAATAGATAAATGCAAATGAGGAGAGCCAACCTGGACGGTGATGGCACACACCTTTAATCCCAGCACTTGGGAGGCAGAGGCAGGTGAATCTCTGTGAGTTTCAGGCCAGCCTGGTTTACACAGTGAGTTCCAGGACAACTGTGGCTGTGCTGTCTCAAACCCTCTTCTCTCACAAAAGAACAAAAGAGGAGAGCCAAATAGTATGCTCAAGAAGGAGAATATGCAAACCAAGGAGAAAGAGTGAAGCTAAAGACTGGGGCTTACCATATTCAGTGTTGAGGCCCCACAACTTCACTTTATTAGCTTCATATTGGGCTTTCTTCTTTAGTCTACAAGCTCTGTGAAAGGAAGAGCTACTATCAGTTTATTTTTCATTTTAAGAGCTGTCAAAATATATTTCCACAAATAGAAGATTTTTTTTAAAAAAAGAATGATAGCTATTATTGAACACCTTTCTTTGAAATTGCCTTCTTTTTCTTCTTGTATGTGTGTGCATGCATTAGAGAGTGTGCATGAGTATGTGGGTGTGTGTGTGTACATGCATATTAGAGAGCAAGAGAGTGTATGTGAAGGTGTGCATGCGTGGAGGTCAGAGGACAGTTTTAGAAGTTGGTTCTCTTATTCTACTGTGGGATCTGGGGACCACACCTGCTTCATGAAGTTTGTTCAGCAAGTACTTATACTTGCTGAAGTCACCTCTCTAGCATCAATAAGGCGTTTTTTAAAAATTTATTTTTATTTACATGTATGTCGATATTGAGTAAAAAGCCTTATGGATCCTTGTGGAGCTGGAGTTATAGGCAGTTTTGAGCACCATGTGGGTGCTGGGAACAGAATTTAGGTGTTCCCTGGAAGAGCAAATATTCTTATCCTCTAACCCATTTCTCCAGTCCCTAAATGTTTCTAATAGTAACTCTAAGTCACTTGTTTAATGATATCTATCAAAGAACTGAATTATAAAGCACACATCGCCATTTATCCAAATCAACATTTAAAAATTAAGCACACATTCAAAAACTAGAGCTGTTATGTAGATACTTATTAAAGTGACTTTAACAAAATAAGCAAATAACAACAGACAACACTCCAATTGTTGTACAAGATTTGAAGAAAGTAAAGCCACATCTGTCGTGGTGGATGTAAAACACTTCTCAGTTACTCTGGAAAGCAGCATGGTTGATAGCTTTTTTTTTTACAAAGATAAAGCATACGATATAGACCTGGGCATTTATCCAAAAGGAATGTAACTCATACCCACACAAACACCTGTAAGTCAATGTTTACAGCAGCTTTATTCAAACATGCCAAAAACTGGAAGGAACTCAAAGGTCCTTCACAGCAGGTAAGTAGATAAACTGTGTGATATTCCTATAAAGACTGACTATACAGTAATAAAAGAAATCAGTAGCCCACCATTAGAGACGCCATGGTTGCATCACATTAAGCTAAAGACAGACAGACTCTGACTACTACAGTACATTATCCCTGTGACATTCTGGAAAAGGATAGATCACTATGAGATATTGTTAATTTAAAAAGAAGAGGAAGAGGAAGAGGAGGAAGAAGAAAAATCAACAGGATCTTGAGAGATGGCTCAGCAGTTCAAAGCACTGGCTGTTCTTCTAGAGCTCCCTGCGTTCAATTCCCAGCACCCATCCAGTGTCACACAATCATCTGTGGATCTAACACTCTCTTCGGGCTTCTGTGGACACCAGGCCTGCAAGTGGTATGTGGACAAACATACAGGCAAAACACCCATAAATAAATAGATCAATGAATAAAATAGATCAATGGTTGTGAAAGGCCTAGGGTGAGGAATTTGTTTTTTATCATTTTCTAAGGTGATAAAATGTTAATGTATCTCATCTTGACCATGTTGGTGATTATATAGTTATTATGTTCCTCAAGATCATAATATCATACCTAAATGGATGAATTTTACTTTTAACTATCTTCAATCAACCTCACTTACCAAAAAAGCAAACCTGAGTTTTAAGGCTTTTACGTTATACCATAATACAATGCACTGACTCTGTCTGCCTCATCCCCAATACTTTTACCTAAGAGCATAAATGCCATCTTCACTTAAAGCATCAACAAACCTTGCTATAGTAGCTATTTAGCAAATAATTTCTGAAAGTCACCTGTTCTACAAAATCTCAAGGTCTAATCTTACCTAGAGACTAATCACATGGGTGAGGTGAACATCATTAGAATTTACCTGGAAGCCAGTTTATTTTTTTCCTTCCTTGACCTTGGCCGGGCTGTTAAGGGAAGCTCACTGACTGGAGTCAGGTCACTAATCACCTTATTCAGCTTTCGCAGTTCATTACCAATCTGGAGCAGTTTTTTAGGGTTTGGAGTCAGGTCTTCCACATCAGTTCTCCGTGACTTCTTAACTGCATATTTCCCTACAGGTCATTTGAAGGGAGTTTAAGTTAGATCATTTTAGTGAACAAGGCATGCAATTTCTATAGTCACCACCAGTCACTTTTCATTTTAGATGCCCTGGCACATTTCAGGAGATACAGAATGTTTAACTTCCTAACTTAGATGGGCTAGTCTCTCCCTGTCTAGTCCTGCTGCTAGAGAAATGGAAGTACCCTAGGGATACATCTCAGTGAGTGGCAGAATTACTGACTGGATGCATGAAGCCCTGGACTAAACACTGTATCCGTGCTGCTCTCCTCTAGGTTTGAATCCCAGTATAACAGAGTCCTAACTCTCTACATAGAAGGACTAAGTATCTGACATCTCAGACTGGAAAAGGAGTTCAACAGTACACAAAAATCCAGGTAAGTTTACCTAAACCAAGTCATGATTCTAAGAATAAATTAGGTGTTAGACAAAATAAAGGGAGGGGGTCACCTTGTTTTAAAAGCTCTTCTTCAGCTTCCTCCTTCACTTCCCTCTCTTCTCTCCATCTCTTAAATGCCCAACCCAGTGAACCCCAGGGCCTCACACATACTAGGTAAGCATGACCACTGAGCCAAACCCCAGCCCCAGTTCATTCTGCTCAAGTATTACCGTATGCCCAACAGTTTTCTTAAGACTCATCACAAGCTACCTGGAATTATTGACTGGACTTTATTTTTTCATTTCTGTTTTTTTAAAAGTCTGGATATAAAAATTCACTGGAAGGTAGTATAGATCTGGGACTAGAAAAACAAGGCCCCAGTATCAGAGAGACTGGGGGTCAATTCTTGTCTTCCAAAATGCTCAGCCAGTGAAGTTTGCGGCATGAGTGTGCACTCTTTACTGATCTCATTCATACCGTCTCTCTGTCTTTTTGGCAGACTATCTGGAGCTACTGTGAAAACAATAGAAGAAATTCTGTTTAATCACAGCTTTCTGGATTCATAATTCCAGTCCTGATCTACTGTACTAGGTAGTTTTGTATGTCAACTTGACAGAAGTTAGAGTCATTAGAGAAGCAGCAGCCTCGGCTGAGAAAATGTCTCCATGAGATCCAGCTGTAAGGTGTGTACTTAGTGATCAATGGAGGAGGGCCCAGCCCAGTGTGGGTGGGGTCATCCCTGAGCTGCGGTTCCTGGGTTCTGTAAGAAAGGTTGAGTAAACCATATAGAGCAAGTAGGCAGCACTCCTCCATAGCCTCTGCATCAGCTCCTACCTCCAGAATCCTACCCTGTTTGAGTTCCTGTCCTGATTTCCTTCAGTGATGATTAGCAATGCTAAAATGCAACCCTTTCCTCCACAACTTGCCTTTTGGTCATGGTGTTTCCTCACAGCAATAGAAACCCTAACTAAGATATCTACTGAAACCATTAACTTCTCCTGATTTCTATAAACTCCCCTTCTCCACTTTCCCCTTTTATTTTCTTTCCATCACCTTTTACAGTTCAACCTCCCCATTAAATTAAGTCTGCGGTAGAAGAAAATGAAAGAGAGTGATGAGGAAGTTCTGCTTTCTCCCTAGTGTGCTGCTTGTTTTTAGACAGGTCAAGAAGCAGCAGTCTCTTGGCCATTTCTTGGAGTAAGTGGAGGAACAGGGGACCAGAAATGATGGCTCTCCACCCCGACGGAAGCTTTGTGTAAGAAGGAGCAATTGTGACTAAAAAGCTCTCTTCAATGCCCTCTCTAGCTGGCTGTGAAGGGCTGAAAACCCAAGCACACTAAGCATTACGGTACATTATCTCTGTTTACAGTGACACCAGACAAGTATGGTGGCATATACCTATAGTCCTACAATCTGGAAGAAAGAGGCAGAGGGATTCAAAGCTCAAGGCCACACTGGGTTACAGAATTAAGAGGTCAGACTAGATTACATACCAAGACCCCATCTCAAAGGCTCAAAATAAAAATACCTCCACCCCCCAAAAGTGAGAAATGGGCACTAAATATTTCTGAACCCCTCTTACCAGGATGTAAACCATTTCTCTGGTATATATTACTTGGCAAGGTGTCTCGGTTCCACTCAGATGGCCTCAGAATGCTCTCTTGTTGTGATTGTGTAAGTTGTTCACTGTATTCCCAGAAGTATCTTCTCTTCCCTCTCTTCCGAGAAGTTGCGGAGGAAGCCATCTCCTTTAAGTCCTCTACAGAGTCGTTTTCAAAGCCTTAAAAAAAATGATCCCACAACATCAAGCTCCATACATTCACTAAGTCTCTCAGAACAAATGAAAAGATCCTTCTATTGGTAACTTGAGACATTGTCTTTCATCTGAAGCACAACTAACATGTTAAAAACACTAAATCAAGTTTGTACAGTCCAGTATGTAAATCTCAAACTCATAAACATACAGAAATTAATAAACATTAATATAACATATATTAATAAACTACACAGCTCTCTGACACGTGCTTCCCTTTGGTTTCGGAATTTAGCATGAGATACTGTGATGGAGGAGAGTTATCTGTCTATGTGTTACTTTCATTAGTCAATAAAGAAATTGCCTTGGCCCTTTAATAGGACAGGAAATTAGGTAGGTGGAGTAGACAGAACAGAATTCTGGGAGAGAGAAGGCAGACGCTTCAGGCAGTCGCCATAGTCAGTCACCATGCTTCTCCTCTCCAAGACAGATGCAGGTTAAGATCTCTCCTGGTAAGCGACCACCTCGTGGTGCTACAGATTACTAAATATGGGTTAAAGCAAGATGTGAGAATTAGCCAATAAGAGGCTGAAACTAATGGGCCAGGCAGTGTTTAAAAGAATACAGTTTCTGTGTAATTATTTAAGGGCATAAGCTAGCCAGGCGGCTGGGAACGGGGTGGCGGGAACACAGCCCGCTGCTCCTTCTATAATACTGCAGTATCATCACATGATTAAGAAGATAATTAAATACAACTGTAGGACTCAAAGTGCCTTTATACTAAGAAACTCATAAAAGATGGACCAGGCACCACAACAGAAACATAACTTTGCTGATGTCTGGCTTTTTAAAAACCAAGTATGGTCTACAAGAGCTAGTTCCAGGACAGGCTCTAAGAAAGCTGCAGAGAAACCCTGTCTCGAAAAACCAAAAAAAGAAAAAAGAAAAAAAAAAAAAAAAAAAAAGAAAAAAAAAAAAAAAAACCAAGTATGCTGGATGTCTCTCTAACTCTGTTCAGATGATGCAAAGCTTGGAAGAGAAGCCACCACTGGTGCTACACACTGGCCCTTCCACGGAAGTACTCACACACGTGTATAACTTGAATTGCTGGAAAGTTTAATGCTGTTGTCAAATATGGAAAAAATTATCCCATTTTACCATGTTGGTTTGGGGTTAGAAAGAACTGGTATAGAAGAGTTCAAGAACATTTATTCCATGTGTACAAGAGTACTGCACTGTACTAATTATGTAAGGTCTTATCTACATAAGGTTGGTTAAAGAAACTAATAGTCTATAAGTTAAAAAAAGGAGCCATTATAAAATGGTACTTAAGTACTGCACTGTGATTTCTACATGTCTGCTCACAAAGAGCTGTGCACACGGCTACAGTGCCATCCTAGCTTCATAAGCAGCCCTGATTTTCCTCTACATTTTATTCTACTCCTTTTGAAAAAGTACAAAATGACTAGCAAATAATGTACAGGTCCATTCTAGGTCATTCTTTAGTGGACTTGGTACTTCCTATACACTGAAGGGTTTATTTCCCTTACTAATGAGAAGTTCCTTAAAATACTTAATTCTGAGCTGCTGGGACCAAAATCAGTATAGGATGCCTAGTAACCTAAAATACCTTTAGAGAATGATCATTAATAGATAAACTCCACAAGGCAGTGGAAGTAGGGGGTGGGTACATGCCAAGTAAAATGACCACATTTTCCTTCTGAAACATGACTCTGGAACTATCCCTAGAAAGTGATAACACCTTTTTATTGGGGAAAAACTTTGAACATTAGAATTTTATCAAGGTTTCTTCAGAGTCACAATCAGGAGAGTATGATTCTATTTACATAAAATCTAGAAAAGACGGAAGGAGATCCAGTAGCTCTTGGGGGTTCAGGTGGAGTAAGAGTATGACTATAAGGGAATACAAAGGAATTTAGGGATAATCAAAGCAGTTTCTTTACCGACTGCGGAGGTTGTTACACAAATGACTACATGTATTTGTCAAAACTCATACAAACAAGGTCCTCTTACAGGGCACACTACAAGCAGAGTCGGTTTTATTGTGTGACAATTATACTTCAACAAACAGAATTTTAAAAAGAAATCTGGATTGTAACTCAGTGGTTGGGTACTTGCTTGGCATGTGTAAAGCTGAGGGTCTGTACTAAAAAAAAGATAAATATTTAAAAAAAGATGAATTCAAAGATTAAAAAAGATAAAGTCAAAGAGCAGGATGTCTCTGAGCAATGGTTCAGATAAACCTTGCACTTCATTCCGCATATTTACAGTACATTCCTGTGTGGTTAACAACAATAAATGCAATGTTAGGTTTCCTCCTTTTCCGACCCTCAAAAAGCGTATACCTACACAGAAATAAGGTCCATGCTACTGCTTATGCTGCATGTGCTTCACCTCACCACTAACCAAAGATGTCACAACCATCATACAGTTTCACAGTGCAGAACACACTGTGACAATGAAGCTTAGGTTCTTCTCTTAAAAAAAGAAGTGCATGGGCAAGTGAGATGATCACTTGCTATCCAACTTGAGCCTGACCCCAAGACCCACACGGTGTATAGAGAGAACTGACTGCTACAAATTGTCCTCTGACCTCTACATATTACTGTGGCATCTCCACATACACAATAAACAAATATAATGAAAATTTTTAAAACGGTGCACAAGATAAGTGTGTTGGGTACACAAATAATAGCTCTGACCTATTTATTTGTGCATATATTTTATTTTCAATTAAAGGATTTTACCTGTTGTAGTTTTCAACCCACCTTTAGAAAAGAGGCAAGGGCCACATTGTGCTACCAACAGACGCATTTTTAACTGGCGCTTGCTTCACAGTGGCTACACAAAAAAATTACTGGCTTATAGAGATCTCTCACCCTAAAACAGATGGATAACCAAAAACAATCCTGTCTCCCTACTAGCACCATTCATAACCAGTGTTTTACACATTTAATTTTACTCTAGTCCAAAGCAGAGGAACAGACTTTATTCCACTTCCTCAAGCAATTCCCTTTTCCCTCCATATTTCCATATGTTCCCTTAGACGGCATCTACCTCTGCCATCTAATCTTGCAGGTCGCAAGACACTTTTATTCACTCAATACTTGGGCAATTTATTTGACATTTCTAAGACTCCGGGAGGAAGAGATTGCCTCAGCTGCACAAGTTAACATGATGAGAGGGGCCTGGCATGATTAGCAGACCTGAGATGAGTCAGGTTTTATGACTCAAGGAGCCTTGCTCTGAGTCCACATCTTACTCCCCTGCCTAACTGGTTGAATGATCTAAAAGTCTTGCTAACTTTTAGATCATAGTCACGACAACATTTATTTCTTCATCCCATCTAAACCAAGTATTAGATTTACTTATGTGTTCAATCTTTTCTCAAGGAGCAATTAAGATGACAGCTTTCTGGCCCAGCCTTTGCTAGTAACATGTCCCATAAATTTATCACCACCCCACCACCAACTCACAGAGTGTCTCTAGCCATATGCTTTTCAATATAAAGAGCACGGTGACCAGGTAGAATGCAGAAAGATGACATGCTCACATCACTGATCTAACATTCTGGGCCATTCATTTGTCTCTCAAAATATGCCCTAAGAAAAACATTCCTATAACAGAAGTCTCACTACCACCACCACCCAAAAGAGTCTGTGGCTAAGTTAAGTTTTACAAAACTATGACCCTGTTTCTCTGGCTGGCCAAGCCACACGGCGCATAAGCATATGAAGAGACTTTGACAAAGACTAATGTAGTGGCGCACACCTTTAATCCCAGTACTCAAGCAAGCAGATCGCTGTGGGCTTGAGGACAGTCTGGTCTGCTATACAGAGGCCCTGTCTCAAAAAAGAAAGATAATAAAAGAGAGAGACCCTGAGAGGATCTGGGGAGGCTGCTCCATGGTAGTGTTAGCTACAGCGTACCATGCAGAAGGCCCAAGGTTCCATTCCCAGCACTGCAATGGTAGGGAGGTATTACTAAGAAATTCTAAGAGCAAATAAATCTGTACAACTTTAAATTCCATTAAGGTAAGGATTGTGTTAATCTCCATATAACTAATACCTAAAATACACAATGTCAAACATAAAACAGACACTAAAACATGTTTTGATAAATGATTTTTTTTTTCAACACAAGGTTTCTCTGTAGCTTTAGAGCCTGTCCTGGAACTCATCCTGTCGACCAGGCTGGTCTCGAACTCAGAGATCCGCCTGTCTCTGCCTCCCGAATGCTGGGATTAAAGCTGACAAATGATTTCTTGAGTCCCTTCTCCATCCCCCTTTTTTTTTCTGATCTATCACCACAATGATGTAACTCACTCCTTGCTGATATGATAAAAAGGAAGTTAAGGTTGGAGTGGTGGTGTTCACTTTATCATGGTACTTGGGAAGTGGAGGTGAGAGGATCAGGAGTTCAAAGTCAGTTATATACGAAGTCATAGGCTAGCCTGGACTATAGTAAATCATGTCTAAAAAACAAAACGATGACAACAAAAAGGAAGTTAAAAACGCCGTATTTACAAAATCCAAACCACACAGCTCTAGTTTGTGCAGACTACAGGTACAGTCGACTGTGAAAAATGCTTGGTGAGAATTACAAAATTTTAGGAGAGTGAGTTCTTGTTCTTGCCCATGTAATTTACAGCCCGAACAGTGGTAGCCAGTCTACAGCACAGATTCTATCAGCATTAGGCAGTCCAGAAGAGGGGCTGAAACTCTATTTTTGCTCCTCTCCTGGAACTTTGCAGGCTCATAAACTGCACGACCATTTGCCAAAAAAAAAAAAAAAAAAAAAAAAAACAGCCTCTGGGAGCTACTCATCACAAAAACTTTGAAAACCAATCACCCAACCCCAGACTAGTGCTCTGACAGGAATGTAACTAGCCTTGCTTTATTAAGTGAAAAATGCCTTCCTATTTCTCACCCACAATTTACTTTTTCAACTCTGAAGTTACTGTTCAAATCTTTCCTTCAAGAAAAGAAGTAATTTGCACACCAGAAAAAAATTAAAACCCAAATAACTTCTACAAAATTGTGTTAATTTTATGGTTCAAGTATGTCATTCACTGACATCTAGTGCTATGCCCAAGCACTAACCAAGAGTCACTTCAAGGCAACTGAAAATGAATGTATTTAAATGTCATATTCATCCAGACACTTATCAGGGTTATTACTTAGATTCAAGAAGAGAACACGTCTGCTAAGTGCCAGCTAATGCATAAAGTGACTGCCTACCTGCTTAAGAGGAGCAATCTCACAACCAGGGTTATGCTATGTGACCAGACAAACTACAAAACTTGTATTCTCTGTATCAATCAAAATTCTGAGAAAATGGAAATGATGATGTGAGGATTGAGAATAATTAGTTCATCCATATGATCTCAAAAATTTAAAATGCAAATCTAATTTGGTGAGCATGCCAGCATGGTCTATTAGAATCTCAAGGGAATAAACTGGAAAAAGGTAGAAGACAGCTATCTAAAGCTTCAGATAGTGGCTGCTGCAAATCTGTAACCTAAAAGGGAAGTAACACAGAAGAGGTCATTTCTCATCTTCCAGCTATGGTGGAACCAGTGTTAAGATGCAGCCTTCTATAAAGATCCTGATGGGGAAAGCCATCAACTCTGACGCTGTGGAAACCATAAAGGCCAAAGTCCCACACCTACACATTCAGGGCCAGCTCTACTGTGCTGCCCAGTTGAGGTGTAGGGCTACTCTCCTGTACAGGCTACTGTAGCTGATCAGGAGCAAGGACAGCCCTAATGCATGACCTCAGGGCCAGTTCTCCCATCTCAAGTGGGGGAATTCCCCCCTACACTACTACATGAAAGATTAAGTAATGTGGACAGCTCTCTTGCCTGTCTCAGGCATTGATGGGTGGGAGAAGATATGATTTTTAAAAGGCCCTTGTGGAGTCAAAAGCTTTCCCAGCCGGTGCACTGGCCCACACCTTTAATCCCGGCACTGAGACAGAGGCAGGTGGATCTCTGTGAGTTCAAGGACACCCTGGGTCTATATAGTGAGATTCAGAACAGCCAGAATTTTGTAGTGAGACCTTGTGTCAAGGGAAAAAAAAAAGTTTGCCCACCCAAGACCTTTGGTGAGCCGTACTCTCATAAAACACAGGACAAGAGTTACCAAGACTATATCCTAAAATCCAACAAGCACACTGACTAAAAACGTGAGAAAGTCTGCATCAGAACCAAAGAGTACTCAACAAGAAACGTATATGGAGTCAGAGTTGGCAAAAGCACACAGACATAGGTTCCAAGCAGTCTCAGACACTAGAAGAACCATCCAAAGACAGACCAATGACCTGTGAACCCTATCTGTGAGGGACCACATATCTGAGAGAGCAGGAAGGACCACTGAGAGTTGAGACTGCAACCTGCAATCAGGGCAGACTCCACACCCCACCAAGCTCTCCCCTTTACATTTAATACTTCTTTATTCAATACCCAGTGTCAATAGCAAAGTCAGTTCTGTCCTTCTGTTCTCTTACTCCTATTCCTTCAATTCTCTTCCCATTTTCTCCCCCCCCACCACCAAGTCTATATTCTTTGCCTTTTTATTTTCCATTTGATAGGTTTTCCCAAAGAATATAGGTTAGCCTGATTTGCCTCAATACCCTGATGTAACATGAGGCGGCTAGGCCTGCTTGTTTGGGTTTCTGTCCCAGCCGGTACCCCACAACTGTTTAGCCCCAAAGAAAATCTCACAAAGATCTCTATAAGTTATAAAGCTGATTGGTCCATTAGCTGTAGCCTCTCACTAACTCTCACATCTTGATTAACCCATTTTTCTGATCTATGTTAACCATGTGGCTCAGTACCTTTTTTGCAGTGGTGCAGATCACATCCTGCTGCTTTGGTGATCTGGGCAGGAGTGGGAGGAATCAACTTCCTCCTTCCCAGAATTTTCCTGTTCTCATTACATCATTTTTACTTCCTGTCTGGTTTTCCCACCTTTACCTCCTGCCTGGCCAATCAGCCTTTATTTAAAACATGAATGACAGAATACAGATAATTCTCCTGCACCACCCTGAGACCTGGGAATCTTTTAGATTATTTGATTGCATTTCTTTTTTTTTTCCTTCCTTCTTTTCTTTCTATTTTGTTTTTGTTTTTTAATTTCTGTTTTTTGAGACAAGGTTTCTCTGTATAGCCTTGGCTGTCCTGAAACTCGCTCTGTAGATCAGGCTGGCCTCAAACTCAGAGATCTGCCTGCCTCTGCCTCCAGAGTGCTAGGATTAAAAATGTGTGCCACCACTGCCTGGCCCTGACTGCATTTCTTTTTATTTATTTATACTGTATTTATTAGTGTTCCACATATATACCTGCATGCCAGAAGAGGGCATCAGATCCTATTACAGATGGTTATGAGCCACCATATGGTTGCTGGGAATTAAAACTCAGGACCTCTAGAAGAGCCGCCAGTGCTCTTAACTGCTGAGCCATCTCTCCAGCCCCCTGATTGCATTGCTTTACATCGTTCTTTTTCATTCTGCTTTAGGTAAACTGCCCCACTGTATTTACTTTTTTTATTTTACCTTCTCTATTTACTTTTCATTCTTCTATTTTTTCTTTATCAACCCAATACTAACTACTAACTCTTCTTTTCCCATTCTTACTCATCTGATAGAAACTAACATCTTCATTTGTCATGCTGTCAGTGTTCCCTATCTCCTAAAACAATAAGAGCTTAAGGGAAATTGTTACTTGGCTATTCCTATGAATTCACAGTGGGACTGTATTTTGCTCGTGACTTTTTCTGTAGACAGTATTTTATTTTCAGAAGTGCACCAAACAACAGTATAGCAGAGCAAAATGACATCTCAATCCTATCACAACCTAATCTCTTTCAAATGTTTTAAACACTCCTACTGAAAGAACCAGTGATTTTAAAAAGAAAAAAAAAAACAAAGATAAGCAACAACCTAATCCCTAGGCATATATCCCAATGCAAAAATATGAAAACAAACAAAAAGGGACACATGACCCCCTACAAAATTTACCATTCCCACAGTAATGCCCTCCAATGACATTGAATTAGATAAAATCCCAAAGAATTCCAGAGAACAATTATAAGTATGTTAAAGAGACAAAGAGGATTTAAAAAATTTCTGAATGAATTCTAAAAGAACACAAACTGCTAAGTGAAGAAGTCAACACAGGATTGTTTTTAAGTGATAAAAACATACTAAAGTAATTTATGACCACCAAACTAGCTCTACAGAAGGTATCTGGAGGAATGCTCTGAACTAAAGAGAAAGATAAATCCCATGGAGGGATCAGCCAGTCCTAGAAAGACACATATCGTATTTTCTCTCATTTGGGGTGCCTAGATTTTACACAAATACATAAACTATGTATGTATCTATAACATGAAAATACAAGTGACACTAGGAGAATAAGGGGAACTAAAAAGGAAGGGGAAGACTGGAAGTAAGGGACAGTAGTCAGGCAGTGGTTTTCAACTGATGCTGCCACCCTTTAATAAGTTCCTCATGATATGGAAATCCCAGATCATAAAATTATTTTTGTTGCTACTTCATAACTGTTATTCTGATACTGTTATGAATCATATTATCAATACTGGATATGTAGGACATCAGATATGCTATCCCCAAAGGGGTTACAACTCACAGGTTGAGAACTGCTGAGGTAAGGTATGAAGAGAATATATTCAGTATATATTCTTGTGTGTAGATGTGGGAGAGAGAGGGAGAATATGAATAAGAATATCAAAGAACTACAAACAAGGATTGGGAGTGTATTGCAGTGGTAGACCATTTCTCTAGCATATGTAAGTTCCTAGAGGTTTGTTCCCAGAACCTCAAAACTACATTCAGACAGTCAGACAACAAATTAAGTAGATCCTTACCTATCAACACTCGACAAAATTACAAAGTTAAGTGTGGTATGAAAATGCCTCTAATCCAGAACTTGGGAGAGTGAGACAGGAGGACACAAGTTCAATGCCAGACTGATGTACAAAGTAAACTTTAGGCAAAAAAGACCCTGATGTCCAAGTGAGATGGGAAGGTGGTCTATGACACTGTGGGTGCTAGACTTGGAAGATGAGAAGGTGGTTCATGGACTTGGAGCAGACTTTAAGCAACAAACTATCACTAAAGATAAAGACGAGCTGTGCATATTGATAAAAGGCAATTCATCAAGAAGATATAAAACTTATAAATGTACCCACATCAAAACACCTAACTATAAAAAGCAAATAGTAACATTACTGACAAGAAAAATGCGTGATTTAGTGGTGATGCACTTTAGTACTCCCATCTTTGCTAAGGGATAGATCAAAAAGATCAATAAGGGTACAGCAGACTTGAACAACATTAAAGCAAAATGGACATACACAGAAGCTTCCATCCCACAGCAGTGAACTACACATTCATTTAGAGAATAAAGAGCATTCTATAGGACAAACTGGAGCATTCTACAAGACAAAATGTCATGCTACAAAACTAGTATGAAAAACTTATGAAGAATGAAACATTTCTTTTTTATTTCTGACAATACACACACAAAAAACCAAGACAATAACAAAAACCAAAAGTATTTTAAGAATTTAATGGCAGGTATGATTTTTTTTGTCTGTAATCCCAGAATTCAACTGGCTGTGGCAGGAGAACTGAAAAACCTGTGCTACATAGCAAGTACCAGGCCAGTCAGGACAACACAGCAAGACCTTGCAGAAAGAGGGAAAACAGGAGGAGAGCAGATATGTACTACAGAACAACAGCAAGGACCAACTGAAGATCTTTTTCCTTTTAATTCTTTTTACACAAGTGTAGAGCACTGCATATTTAATGCACAAAAGTTGTTTGGTTTAGGAAGAGTTTAAGTAAAAAGTACCTTAAGTTTAATGTGAAGAAAAATAACAGAGGAAGAAGAGGAGGTGGTACAGAGAAGGAAATAAGAGAAGGTAGAAGAGAGAGGAGGGGGAGGAAGGAGAAAACGAGGAAGAGACTGAAGCAGAAGGAGAAGGCCATAGATCCACCTCAAATAAAAAAACTGATAGAAGAAAACATGGGGGAAGCTTCTTGATATTGATCTGGTTGATGAAGATCTTAGGGGTAAGACTCCACAAGCATAGGTGATGAACTAGAAACAGAGGAATGGGGTTTTAACAAACCAAAGAGCTTGAGAACAACAAAACCAACCAAAACAGTGAAGAGACAGCCTATAAAACAGAGTATGTATTAACAGAATATCCAACAGAGTTACTATCCAAATAAAAACCAAACTTAAAAATAGGATAAAGGACTTAAGTAGGTTATTTCCCCCAAAATATACAAATGATCAGCAAGTATATGAAAACTTTCTCAAGACTACTAATTATCAACAAAAATCAGAGAGGTACTATGCCACACTGGTCACAATGATTCATTTGAAGTTGGACAGCAACTGTTGACAAGGAGATGGGGAAGAGAAAACCCTTGTTTCATTGTCAGTAAAAGTGTAAGCTGGTATAGTCATTTTGGAAGTTCTTCAAAAAAAATTAAAATAACCTAGCATGTCAGCATAAACCTGTATTCCCAGGGCTCAGGAGGCTGTGCGGAAAGAGGACTCCAAGTCAGAGACCAGTCAAGATTATTACATACTTCAGTGCCAATCTAAAGTAGATAGCCAGACTGTAGCTCAAGAAAAGGCAGGCCAGAGCCTGTGGGATGTGGCTCAGTGGTACAGAACTTGCCTAGTACATGCAATGGCCAGGGTTTGATGTCCAGTATAGAAAAACAAAAGAAAAACAACAAGGAAACTTAAGGGCTACAGATATAGCTCAGCGGCAGAGTATAGTTGCCCAGCATAGAATATACAAGGCCTCGAGTTTGAGCACCAGCATCTAAAATAGCTAAATAAAAGTAAAAATACCAAATGATCCAACAACCCTACTTCTCTGAAAGATGGCTGGAGAAATGGCTCAGTTCTCAAGAGCACTTTCTGCTCTTTCTGAAGACCCAAGTTTGATTCCCAGTATCCAGGTCAGGAGGCTCACAACTGCCTGTAACTCCAAGTCCAGGGAATCTGACACCTCTGGCATCTGAAAGCACCTGATGTCAGGTGAACATACCCACATGCAGACACACCCCACATAACTAAAATTTTTTAAATTTATTTTGCGTGTATGAGTATTCTGCCTGCGTGTACACATGCATACCACATGTGTACCTGGTGTTCAAAGAGGTCAGAGGAGGGCACTGGACATCCTAAACTGGAGTTACAAATGGTTATGAGCCACTGCTTGGGTGCTGAGAGCTAAGTCCAGGTCCTCTGCAAGAGCAACAAAAATGCTCCTAATCCTTAAGCCATCTTTCTAGCCTCTCGCAAACATAATTTAAAATAATAAAAATAAATCTCTTTTCTGGTTTGTTTTAAAAGACCATGTGTGTACCTTTAACCTCAGCACTCAGGAGGCAGAAACATGGAGATCTCCTGTGAGGTGAAGGCAAGGCTGGTTTGCACAGAGAGTTCAGATCAGTCAGGGATACATACTAAGATCATGTCTCAAAAAAAAAAAAAAAAAGAGAAAGCTCTTAAAATCTACATGCACTCCTATATTCACCACACTCCCTAACATCCGAGGCGAAGGTAGAGATACAAAACTTTATGTATGCAAATATATACAATATTACTATTTTTTTAAAAAAGATTTATTTATTTTTAATTGATTTATTATGTATATAGTGTTTTGGGCACCAGATCTCATTATAGATGGGTGTGAGCTATCATGTGTTTGCTGGGACTTGAACTCAGGACCTCCAGAACAGCAGTCAGTTCTTTTAACCTCTGAGCCATCTCTCCAGCCCAAGACTGATTGATTGATTGATTGATTGATTGATTCAGTGTTCTGCCTACATGTGTCCCTGAAGGCCAGAAGAGGGCACCAACTCTCATTACAGATGGTTGTGAGCATATGTGGTTGCCAGGAATTGAACTCAGGACCTTTGGAAGAGCAGGCAAAGCTCTTAACCACTGAACCATCTCTCCAGCCCCTATATTACTTATCCTTTAAGGCTTACATTTATGATAAGATGAATTTACTTGTGATGCCAAGTAAAGTAGCACAGGCAGAGAAAGACAACTGCAAAGTCTTCACATGTGGAATCTAAAGTCAAGCATAGAGAAGTAGAGAGCACGTTTGCCAGGTGCTAGAGACCTGTGGCCTGTGAAGTGTTGGTCAAAGAGCAATTTCTGTTTTGCAGAGTAAGTCTAGAGATCTAATTTACAGACAGCATAGAACATGTAATTAATACTATACTGCTGGGCTGGAGAGATGGCTCAGAGGTTAGGAGCACTGGCTGCTCTTCCAGAGGTTCTGAGTTTAATTCCCAGTAACCACATGGTGGCTCACAACCATCTATAATGAGATCTGGTGCCCTCTTACGACATGCAGGCAGAATACTGTATACATAATAAACAAATAAAAGCTGGGCAGTGGTGGCGCACGCCTTTAAAAAAAATACTATACTGCTAACAGAGTAGGTCTCAAAAAAAGAAAATTAAGTCAAGTGGTAGGTGTTAATTAGTATGTGATAACCACAATATAATAAATACATATCCGCCGGGCGGTGGTGGCGCACACCTTTAATCCTAGCACTCAGGAGACAGAGGCAGGCAGATCTCTGTGAATTCAGTCAGTCTGGTCTACATAGTGAGTTCCAGGACAGGTTCCAAAACTACACAGAGAAACCCTGTCTTGAAACACCTTCCCCCCCAAAAATGAAGAAGAAAACCTACCCAAATCAAACAACTTGTGGTATCAAATAAATCTAAGCACCCGAATTTTAAAAAAAAAATTCTAAACAGGGAAAAACTTTCATAAATAAAAGTGCTTTGGAAGGATATAGCTCAGTGGTAGGCTTACCTAGCATGTGTGAAGGCCAAGGTTTAACCCAACACTGCAGCAGCCATACCCACCCACTCGTGCATGCATAGTGCTGCACTAGCTATGACATAGTTACTGTCCATAGTTTCAGAATAATGTCAACATTTAGAGTGCCTGAAATGCCAGCAATCACCATTTTAAACAAAGGGGCTCGTTGATAATTTATGAAGTTTCATTTTTATCTGGTTTTATGCAGAATTGTTAGTATCAAAACTAATTTTGAATAGGGTGGTAGTGGCACATGCCTTTAATCCCAGCACTTGGGAAGCAGAGGCAGGAGGATCTCTGTGAGTTCAAGGCCAGCCTGGTCTATAAGAGCTAGTTCCACGACAGGCTCCGAAGCTACAGAGAAACCCTAAACTAATTTTGAAGCAAGTAACTTTTGCTTAAACTTTACTTCTTTGTGCATTTTTAACTGTGTGTCACTTGGCCATAAGATTTTTATAAATAGTGTCAGACAATAGTAGCTACAGTCCAAACATGTAGATGTTAAGGTGAAGCAGCTCCCCACGGAGTCTGTTTCTTTTTCTCTTTCATTTATATGTACTGTACACTGAATGAAGCATCCTCCTTCATGTTCTTCAAGCTGTATTTTTTCTATTTGTTGTTTTTATTTAATTTTTTATAATTCATTTATTTGTATTTTATGTACATTGGTGTTCTGCCTGCATGTCTATCTGTGTAAGGGTGCTGGATGCCCTGGTACAGGAGTTATAGACAGTTATGAGCTGCCATGTGGGTGCTGGGAATTGAACCCATGTCCAGCTCCCAACCACTAAGCCATCTCTTCAGCTCCTATTGGTTGCTTTTTAGAAGCAGGCTCTCATTATGTAGTCTGACTGACCTGGAACCAACTACATAGACCAGCCTGACCTCAAACTTCTGGTGATCCTCCTGCCCCTATCTCCAAGTGTTGGGGTTATAGGCATGCACCACATCTGGTATAGTATGAATTTTCTTACTAAAATACAGCAGACACAAAGAAAAGGCTTGCCTTCAAACTGTTCACTAAGGTTTTTGCTAGTATGAGTGATAAGAGCTGACATCACTTGGTTCACTATTCTACATGCACCTTAGTCACAGGAGGAGGACAAGCAAAACAGAGCAATGTATTTTAAATCTTCACTTAAGTGTTCAAGAGGGAGGCAAAGTAGGTCACTTAACAAAAAATGATTAAAAGTACTCAAAGAATCAAGACACAAATTATGACACAGGCACAAATGATCGTAAGCATAAATAATGGTTTTAGAACTATGTAACAAAGATACTTTTGATCTAAACAAAGACACAGTTAATCTACCAAATAAACAAATAAACCATCCAAAAAGCCTTCCATCTCAAACAGTAAATAGAAAGGTCAATTTAATAAGCTGCAGAGTTATACCTGGTTCAGAGAATGTGTCGCTAATATCATCGTCTCTGTCATCCTCATAATCCTCTTCCTCCTCCTCCTCCTCCTCCTCCTCTTCATTTTCAGAAAGCTCATGCTCACTGCCAAACCCTTCATCATGGTCTTCATCATCAATATCATCTTCATCATCCTCATCATCTTCAGGACTGCATTTGGTTGGGTATTCTCTCATGTCGTCAGAGACAAAAAGAGAATAATTGTGCTCTTCTTTTTTCTGGGATGACTCTGAAATATAAGTGCTGGCAGAAAGGCTGCCACTCTCTGCTGTGGCAACTGACCCAGGACCACTCTGGGGCAGAGGACTAAGTAATAGCTCCTGGGATTCTCTGAAAGGCAAAGCAGGAGTGCCATGACCCCGATGAGGCTCCATTCCCCTTTTCTCCTGTCTCTTAGCCACAGCTCCACAATAGCAGGTGTTCTCCTTGGTTGCATCTGTGTGTGCCTGGCTCAGCAAAGGCCAGCCCTGTTGTACAGGGTTGATCTTGACCTTTGCTTTTTTTACATAGTCTTTACATTCAACATGAAAATTTACCTTTTCATTACGATACAAGTTGGTCTTCACCATGATCTGTGTGCTTGAAGTAGGTTTACTTGCTTTTTGGACACAGTCTGACAATGGGACCTCAGCCTGAAGTGTCTTTGAAGAACACACAGGGGCAGCTGCTCTACTTGTGATCTTTTTACTAGGGAATGATGGGGGCAAGGGATTTTGTTTGACACTGAAGAGTGAATCGGGATAATAAAGGGAATCAGAAACAGACTGAGAGTCCTCACTATTAAGCTGGGCCAAGGTTGGAGTTTTACTTATGACCTCTTCATCTTGGTAAGGGCTAGAAAAGTCATCAAGACCCAGGTAGTCCACTTCTTTTGTCCCCCAGATGTCACAGCTGGTTAGTTTGGTGTACTTAGTTAAGTCTTCACAGTATGTATCCCACTGTTCCCAGTTTGAGGTTAAAGCATCCTCATTATCCAGGACATCTGTGAAAGACTCCAGATTTTCAATGTCTTTGCAGTCTTCCAAAGAAAGAAAGTTGTCTCTAGGATTCTGTTGATAATTCATCTCTCTATCCTAAGGAAGGTTTAAAATGGGAAATCACATACCATGCTTTAGGAAGAAAATATTCACCTCCATCCATACCTGCAAATATCAAAACAAATACTCTACCTCTGGTCTGTTTTAAGATAAAAGCTACTGACATGATACCTTCCCCTTACATCTATCTAAACACCTTCATTTCACTGGACAAGAAAAAGTGGGAAAATACACTCGTTGAAAAACTAAAGTACTAAAGTATGGGTCCAAACATCAAAGCCTCTTGTGATCTTAGAAGTTCTCTTTAGAAATTAAGTTCAAGTAAGAAGCAAATATTGAAGACCTAATCTTCATTACAGAATACCTCAACTTAAGTAAATATGGAGGCAAAGAGCCCAGAGACTGCCAAAATTTGACTGTAAAATTGTAAAACCTAGGTATTAATTCTTGGCATGGGAAGTTAGATATCCCTCACGCACTGCAAAGATGTGACTTTACAATGTAGCAAAAACATTCATAGAGTGGTAGCACACACCATTAATGCACTCAGAAGGGAGAAACTGGACTGTCTCTGGGAGTTTGGGGCCAGGCTGGTTTACATAGTAAGTTCCAGGCTAGCCAGAGTTAAATGGTAAAACTGTCTCAAAGATAAATAAAATAAAACGTAGTTACATCTACAGTCATGGAAAAAGAAGTTGAGCCCTAATGCACTAACACAAAAGGCTATCCATCATACATTTTTATGTTTAGAAAAGCAAACTCCAGCTAAAAGAAGGCTCAGTGGGTAAAGGCTTGATGCCAAGTCTGACCACCTCAATCAAAGCCCTGGGATCCACGTGATGCAAGGAGAGAACCATCACCTAAACACATACACACAGACTAAACAGATTGGGGGTGGGGAGAGCAAACTAAAGTATACAAGTATATTATCCATTCAAAGTAAAAAATAAATTCAAATGTGTACATATTCATCCTATCTGCTGGCATTAGTTACCTTTGGGGGAAAATCTGAAGAGTGGAGGCTCAGAAAGGGAATGGATTTTCAGTGTTCCAGTTTACTTTGTTCCATTTAATTTATAGTTTGTATTTATTTTATGTTGGGTTGTGTGTGTATGTCTTTATGTGTGAGTAGTTTCACTTAAGTAGTTTATATATACCATACCCCAGTTTTATTAGGCATAAAATTCAACTGTTTTTAATGAATTCACAGATGTGCACTCAAATTCACATTTTTTCAGCATTTTGTGTTGTTTAAATTACATATAATTAAAATTATATTGGGGCTAGAAAAAATGGCACAGCAGTTAAGAGCACTTACTGCTCTTCTAAAGGAACCAAACCAGTTTCCCAGGATGTTGTCTGGAAGCTCACAACCACATTTAACTCTCAGCTCCAGGGGAGATTTGACACCTCTGGCATCTTTGGGCACCTTCACTCATGTGCACTGTTAAAATATAAATTATTTTCCCCCTTTGGGCTAGGCATGGTGGCATAAGACTTTAATCTCAGCACTCATGAGGCCAAAGTATGCAGGTTATCTGTGAGGTTTGAGGCCAGCCAGTCTACATAGAAAGCTCCAGGCCAGCCAAAGCTACAAAGTGAGATCCTGCCTTACAAAAAGAAAAGAAAAGAAAAGAAAAGAAAAGAAAAGAAAAGAAAAGAAAAGAAAAGAAAAGAAAAGAAAAGAAAAGAAAAGGTGGGGTTGCAGAGATGGCTACAGTTAAGAGCACTTGCTGCTCTTGAAAAATACCTCGGTTCCATTCCTAGCATCCACGTGGTGGCTCACAAATGTCCAGTTCCACAGAATCAGACAGCCTCTTCTGACCTCTATGGACACTGAGTACATGTAGTGTGCATAGTACCCCATACACAAAATAAATTATTTTTCCCCATGGGAATTTTGTATCTACCTCAAAAACCTGGAGAAGCTTGGAGCTGCTAATTTGTCTTACCATCTCTACCACACATCTTATGTATGCATCAGTCCTTAGTCTGTGAGCTAAAAAGCCCTTTAACACACAGCTTACTTTCCTCATGAACAACTAGACTTGAGGACAGATAACCTCTTCGCATGCTACTTTAATCAATTTGGGTATCTTTCAGAAATTACTAGACTTAGTCACAAGAATCAGCCTGACTCCTAGTTATATCCTTTTCCTTTTCTTAAAATCTACTCTGTATGGTCCCTGCAATCCTTCTTCCTCAGCCTCTCAGGTAATGGTTTTACCTGTGTGAGCCTCCATATCATGTACATTATTTTCTCTTTTCAGACATTTATAAATAAAAACTCTATGACATCATTTTGATCTCAAATCAATTAAAACTAAAACCAAGAAAAGTTGCTTACCAGCTCATACATGAAATCTGGATCAGAACTGTTGGCTAAGAGATCTGTGCTCATCAAAGTCTGTTCTGAAAAGGTGTGGCTTCGAAAGGCATCCCCAAAAGGCGGGTCCATTCCGCTTACGCTGGGCTACAACAAAACCATTTTCACTTTAGGAGGTTAAAGACAGCTTCAAGTCCAACTTACTACACACGCCTGTCCTTATCCCAGCACATAATTTATTTCAGGAAATAATTCTCTCTCTTCTATAGGGCACACCAAGAGTTTTAACTAGCACTGAGCATGGACCTGTCTGTGAGGAAAACAGCCAAGATGTATAGAAAAAAAGTCAGAACAGCGATTCTTAAAAACAACTCCTAAAAACTGTAGCTGGGTCACTAGAGATGGCATTTGTTTGTTTGTTTGTTTATTTATTTGGCTACTTATTTAAGTATTATAAACATTTCTTAAAATCCTTCTCTAACAAGACTGTTCTAATTTCTCGGGCTGAAGCAGTAGTAAGTCAGATTTAACTATATTCCTGAATTCAATATCTTACTTTCCCAAAAAAAGATAATCCTGGACATCTTTTTATAATTTTAATTTGAGGGGTGGGAAAAGATGTGGAGGTCAGAGGACAAGTTGCAGAAGTCAGTTCTCTCTTTTCATCATGTGGGATAGGATACTGAACTCAAGCCAATCAGGCTCTGTGGCAAGAGCCTTTAACCCACTGAGCCATCTTGCCAGCCCAATTTAGGTATCTTCAGTCCAACCAATATGAACAACACAATAGCCTCCTAAGTCTCCAAGACACAGCTAGAAAAGTGGGCTTGATTTTCAGATTTCTCTCTTCTTTTTACATTTCATCACCTATCCAAACCACCTCAGCTGTACACCCTGGCGCAAATAAAAGCCACATTCTGAAATGTAACTCCAATAAAGATTGAGGCCAGGTGGGGGTGACGCACGCCTTTAATCCCAGCACTCGGGAGTCAGAGGCAAGCAGATCTCTGTGAGTTTGAGGCCAGCCTGATCTACAGAGCATCTCAGCTCCAAGACAGGCTCCAAAGCTACAGAGAAACCTTGTCTCGAAAAACCAAAAAATAAAGAAAAGAAAAAAGAACAGTAAAGAAAAAGAAAAGAAAGGAAGAAGAAAGCAAGAAACACTACAAACATTGCTCTTACTCTCCCACAAGGTGGTGCAGCAAAGAGTTCTATAAGGCATTAGTGGTCTATGCACCTATGTTCTCCTCCTACACTGCTCATCTACCCTAACCTGCCTTCTCACTGCTCTCCTAGCTACTCCCACATCAGCTGCTTTGTTTTGTTATAGTTTCCCCAGACCTTCTAAAACTCTGGGGTCATTCTTCCTAGAAAAATTTTGTTAAGAACAAGTTTTAGAGTCCTAATTCAAGTAGTCAATAAACAGCAAACCATACCTTGTTTATTTAGACAAAAACTCTTAAAAAGGGACATGTGGTCCTTTTGTCACAGATTTTGGGATGGACACCAGCCTCTGGTCTTTTAAGTGTCAGTTACCAAGTCCTCTTCCTTATACTGTGCTGCAAAGTCACTAAACCATCCTAACAATTAGTTTATCCCTGTGCTCAGGGGACAGTCCTACACAGTCCCTCCTAGGTGTCCCTAACTGTTCATTATTTCTAGATTTCTTTCCAGCACTCACTCTGGGAGTGGGGGTGAAAATTAACCATGAGAAAGGAAAGGGGGAAAGTATGAATAAGAAGAATGGGGACAAATAAGCTTCCAGTTCTTATTTCAGTGATGCACCAAACCCAAAGAAACCAATTAAAAGGAGTTGTCTCAGCTTGGTGTGGTACTGTATGTCTATAATTTAGGCAGTTTCAAGGCCAAAGCAGTAAGACTGCTATATTGAAGCCAGTTTCACCTACACAGCAAGACCAGGTCAAGAAAGAGAGAGAGAATGAGAAGAATATGAATATGAATGAGAACATATACCACTCTTAGACATGTTTACAGAACATATAGATTTGTGTGCTTCCATGTGTAAAACAGAATCACCATTTCTGAACTGTAAAAGGAAAGGAAGAGTTGGGAAGCAAAATACCAGAATCAAAAACAGGATTTGGGTGGCAGATTAAATTTCTGGGTAATTCATTCTGTCCTCATAAACAGAGATGTAGTAACTAACCTACTTACTCACCATGCTCCTTGTGTCAAGCTCATTGAAATAGTCAAGGCTACAGCAAATGAGGAACAAGAGAGCATGTACTCACATCTAGGTGAGGGCAGAAATAAGCTGTTTTTGAAGCTAGTGTGTCAAGCTGTGTTAAGATGCAGAAAGGGCAACACTGTGCCCTTTCTACCAGCACAGAGAATCAAACTGTATACTCCTCCACATATGGTTTACCTGAGGCATTTCCAAGCCCAGATCCTGTGAGTCCAATTCCAAACTTCTTCTTTGTCTTGTTTGTAAATTCCTTTCCAGCTTTACTTTTAATTCCAAGATCAAAGATGATTCTCACAATAAACAGCACGTTTTCCCAGAATGCCTTCAGTTCAATTGCTTGGGACACCACTTTTTTAAAAAAATAATTTTGTAGTTCTGTCAAGTAACAGAAAGTAATTTCACTGAGCTCCATTGAAAACAAGTTGACCTTTCAAAAGAACATTAATAAAGAACACTGTGCTTTAAATAAGTCTTATAGTTGAATTTTCAAGAATTTTTTTCATTTTTTAGTATCTACTATTCTGAAGTATACCCTTTAACATTGTTTATTTCTAAAATAAGGTTGGTCAATAATCAATTAGCAGCTGAAAGCAATGACATACACCTATAATCCCAGCACTCTGGAGATGAGAAAAAAAGATCACAAGGTTGGGCTACCCTGAGCTACAGAAGGTTTTAAGCCAGTCCAGGCTGCTCAGAAAGACTCCGTATCAAGTAAGCAAGCAAGTAAGTAAATAAATCTGTAACAGTCTTTAAAAACACTTTGATATATCCTTATCCTTTCTGTGATTTGAAAACTATTTTAGAGTCAAGCTCTCATTCCCTCCATCATCTTGTGAAAACCCATCATAACATTTACTATATACGGACTATGAAAGTGAACTCCAGTTTCATCTCTTGTAACTCTACACCTGTCATACAAACAGGAAGAGAATTTAACATACCTTCTACATTAAACATAACATCTGTAAGTTCATGAACATTATCCTTTGATTTATACATAAAAGCTGTCCTTTAAAAGTTACTATTTTAGGATACAAGGCGCTCTCTAGTTACTGCCTAGCCCAGTATGGCCCCCAAAGAAAGAAGAAAATTGCTCCATTTTTAATGGCCTTCATGTGGTAAACGGGACAAGAACTACCTTGCACAGTATTTCCAAGGGGTGGGCTAAGCTGACTGCAATCACCGGGCATGAGATCTTTAAGAAGTGGAGGCTTTCTTCCCTTGTTTATGAAAACCTTAATGGAGAGAAACTGAAAAGCTACACCCAACTGCATCCTTTCTGGAAAGCGATTCTCAGAGTATGATCCCAGAACCATCAACATCCATCCGGATGCATTAGAAATGAAGAATCACAGGCCTTTCTAATGTTGTGACCATTAATACAGTTCCTCATGTTGTGGTGACCCCTTTCATAAAATTATTTTTGTTGATACTTCATAGCTATAAAGTATCTTACCAGCAGAACATAAACTGAAGGTGTGGCACTCAGCAGTGCACTTTAATAGATCCTCCTGATCTCCCTAGGGGCTAAGAACCAGTGACCTGCTCTTGCTTTCATTCAGTCCAGATACAATGTCACTTCTTAAAAAAAGAAAGAAAGAAAGAAAGAAAGAAAGAAAGAAAAGAAAAGCCATCACTCCTTAAATTGAACTGTCTTCTTAGGTTCTCACATTCAGGAGATTAGAGGACAAGAGAGGAACACTGTTCAAGACTGACTGCTTGAACAAATGAGAGAAGAGACTAATTGTTCTACTTAATTAGGCTAATGAACTAATGTCATTTGTATTTGCTGGATGTCTGTTGGCATCCAGCAACAGACTTCCACAGCTGGTTCTCAAATCTACTTATACTGGTCCAGCTGAGAAAACACTGGCAAATGTAGTAGGCCCAGGAACAGAGTCCACAATGCTTTTCAGTCCAGTCAACAGTCTAAGACAGCAGTTTTCAATCTGTGGGCTGCGACTCCTTTGGCCTTTGACAAATCTCTATCTCCATAAATACTGACATTACGATTCATAAGAGTAGCAAAATTATAGCTATGAAGTATCAACAAAAATAATTTTATGAAAGGGGTCACCACAACATGAGGAACTGTATTAATGGTCACAACATTAGAAAGGTTGAGAACTGCTGGTCTAAGGAGATAAAATATTATGCAGAACCCTGACAGACAAGCTTTTTTTTTTTTTTTTTTGCTCAGGTAACCTGATGGGGCCCTGCAAGTATATAGCTTACTACTACTCTCCCTCTGATTACTGTGGGAAGAAAGTCATGTCATCTTTTCTAGACCTATTATTTAGTTCCAAGAAGGCAATTTCTTCATGTTACACCTCTCAACTAAATTGACTAGCAATATCCTGGCAATCTACATAACCTGACTATGGGGCTGTTACTTACTAAAATCTGAAACTTACCATTACAAGCACCAAGGTTTGAAACCGTGGGAAGAATGAAGTCCTAGTCAACATATACTTATTGGTGTCTACTAATGATGCTACCCTAATAGCCTGATCTAGCAGAGAAGCCAAAAAAGGGCAGACTTTGTTAGTCACAGTTTTCACTTGGATATTACACAGCACTGGGTGATAATAACAATTTTAGGACTCAGTTTTGTCATCTCTAAAAAGGGGGAAAAGGAAAGGAGAAGGGAAGGGGAAAGGAAGGAAAAGGAAGGAAAACACGTAATTGGTATGATGTCATGTTAGTAATGCCAGCTACCCAGAAAGCCCAAAGCAGAGGGTAGTAAATTCGAGGCCAGCTTGGGAAGCATACATAGCAAGAGACTCTAGCTCAGAGAAAGGGAGGGAGGGAAAGAAAGAGGGAGGAAGAAAAGACAATAGATTATATGACACGAAAGCAGAAGGGGGGATTATTTAGAAAATGAATAGAACACTGGGAGAAATGGATAAGAATGAAGTATAATTACACATATATACAAAAGTGGTTTAATAAAACACATTACTTTGTAAGCAAAGGCTGATCAGATAGTTTAGTTGGCAAAGGCACTTGCTTCTCAAGCCTGAGTTTCATCCACAGATTAAGTGGAAGGAGAGAAGTAACTTCAAAAAGTTGTCCTCCCAACATCCACATGTACTCGTTGGAGCATGTATGTGAGAGTGCAAACACACACACACAGAGTGAGAGAAAGAAATTTTTTTAAAAATTGAAAGCCAAGGATAGGGCATGGTGCACAAAGTTTTAATACCAGCTCTTAGGAGATAGAAGCAGGCAGATCTCTTTGAGTTCAGCCAGCCTGTCTACATAGAAAGTTCCAGGTCTGCCAAGGCTACACAATGAAACCTTGCCTTAAAATAAAATTTTATCTTATCTCTTACATCTGCAGTACAGGCTATTTTTCCTTAATTATGTAACAAGAGTGGAAGATACAGGTATCTTCTCTAAGAATTACCATCACATAGCATCTCCCATGAGACATTACTCTAAAACTGTATCATCTAATCCTTTTCCAGATAAAAGGCAAACAAGGAAGTGGTTGCAGTTTCCCAGTCACTCCTCCTTTTGCTCACAGCATTGGCTTTCCAGTTCTCAGGGAAGTTATGTGCATTTTTCAGGGGAGACAAAACTGGACCATCAGCATATCTGTCAAAAGAGGTTCTGGACCTGGGTTTTTAAAAAAAATTTTCAGCAACCTTTTCTAGGTATCATAATCAATTCTGCACTGGAGCCCAGCTCTGTTGAGACAGGGAGGTGGGGTCAGTAAATGTTGAGCAGCAATGGTACCTGAAGAAAAGATAGTTCCAATCTCTTTTACAGCCCTGCCAGGTCCAGCTCTCGGGTCTTTGGTTCTCTAGACACAGGCTAAGGCTTACTATGCACGTCAGATAGGGCAACAGCTAAAGTAAGATAGTACACACAGTCAAAAGACAGCTTACAGAAGTTCATCCCTAGCTCCATGCAAACAATTCATCATAAATGACTTCAAAAACAAAACCCAAGAGTTGGCTGGTGAGCTCCAGGCCCCTCTGCCCCTGAAAGTTTTGGCTAATCCCTAGTCACATCAAGAAACACAGGAAGCCTCTTTATAGACTAATTGAAATGTGGTGGCTCATGCCAATAATCTCAGCACTTGGGTAACTGAGGCAAGGGGACCATTGCTCAAATTCCAGGCTAATCTGGACTACATAACAAGTCAGTGTCAGTCTGTCTCCCAGCATAAAAAAGGAAAGAATCATACACATAAACTCTCTCTCTCTCTCTCTCTCTCTCTCTCTCTCTCTCTCTCTCTCTCTCTCATTCTCTCTCTCTCTCTCTCTCTCTCTCTCTCTCTCTCTCTCTCTCTCTCTCTCTCTCTCATGAGTAAGCAGATCTACACATGACAGAATCCCTTTTTACTACAGTAGTTTAGGCCACTCACTCCTTTTAGTAACTCGAAAATAGCTCCCCTCAGTAGTAAACTGCCTTCTGAGTCATCCAACATCACCAGAACAATGTTTAAAATTGTTGACACACCCAATTGTATAGCTATTATCTAAAAAATGGAAAACAACAAGTGTTGAAAAGGACAGAAATAATCAGAACCCTCATGAACTGCTAGTAGAGATGTAAAATGGTACAGATGGTAAGGGAGAGTCTGGTAGTTTCTCAGTAAGTTAAAGGATTATCACACGATCCAGAAAACTCTATTCTTGACTTAAACAGCAAACACCCACATTCATAGCAGCATTAAACATAATATCCAAGAGGTAAAAACAATTGAAATAGCCATCCATGTATACACAACAGAACAAGGACGAATGCAATTCTAACAGACATTACAACAAACCTTTAAAACACTATATTAAGTAAATTAAGTCTGATATAAAAGGACAGTTATAGTTTCACTTACATCAAGTGCCTAGAACAGAAAATTCATAAAGACAGGAAGAAGAGCAGAGGGACTGAAGCTGTGATTTAAAGGACAGAGTTTCTGTTTGAGATAGTTAAATGTTCGGAAACAGTGGTGATGACTACACAACAAGTTAAAATACATACTTAAAAATGGTAAACTGGTACCAAGAATGTTGGGTTATGCCTGTAGCCCCAGCACTCATGAGGCTGAGGCAGAAAGACTGCCACAAGTTTGAAGTGAGCCTTGACTACACAGCAAGTAACACACCAGCCAGAATCACACAGTGAGAACGCGTAACAAACATGAAACGCTTTTATGTGTATTTTACATTTTTAAATTATTGCTTTTTAATAAAAATTTTATTGTAAAGAACTTGCAAATAAAAGGTACCACACAGCAAGTCAGGCAGTGGTAGTGCACATCTTTAATCCCAGCTCTCAAGAGGCAGAAGCAGGTGGTTCTCTATGAGTTCAAGGCCAGCTTGGTCTACAAGAACTAATTTCAGGACAGGCACCAACGCTACACAGAAAAACCCTGCCTTGGGCTGGAGAGATAGCTCAGAGGTTAAGAGCACTGGCTGCTCTTCCAAAGGTCCTGTGTTCAATTCCCGGCAACCACATGGTGGCTCACAACCATCTGTAATGGGGTCTGGTGCCCTCTTCTGGACTGCAGAATAGACATAGACACATACACATAGACAGAATATTGTATACAGAATAAATATTTAAAAAAAGAAAAAGAAAAAGCCTGCCTTGAAAAACCAAAAAAATAGAAAATAAAAAATAAAAAGATATCACATAGCAAGATTAGACAGATTCAAAGTCTATCCATTCAGTGAACTAAAGTTATTTAGAGTATAGCCACACCGAAGCTATGAGGTTCACTTTGGATTTACATTTTCACAATCCATTATATTTTTACGCGCTTACCCATCACACAGAAACAAAAAAAAAAACTTCATGACAAAGCTAAAACTAGGAAATTAGTTTTATATCTTTTTTCCTAACTCATGTTCCATTACTTAAATTCCATTCTTTCTCACCACCTCATTACATATTTGTCCTTTCTTGATCTCCTTTCTACATGTTTTATTACACCCATATGTACATAATGTGTATATGCACACACATGCATATTATAGGAACTACATGAGAAACATGTGGATTCCTTCTGATAGTGTGTGGTCTTGATTAATATTATACATAGTAATCCACTTTCTCCATTTTTCACTATCCATCTACCTGTTGATGGTGTAGTGATTTGAATAGGTATGGCCACCACAGACTCATGTTTTGAAGGCTTGACCTACAGGGAGTTGGCACTATTAGGAGATGCGGCCTTGTTGGAGTAGGAGTGGCCTTGTTGGAAGAAGTCTGTCACTAAGGAGGTGGGCTTTGAGATCTCACATATGCTCAAGCCACGCCCAGTATGACAGTTCACTTCACGCTGCCTGTGGATCTATATGTAGACCTCTCAGCTACCTCTCCAGCACCATATGTCTGCCTGCATGCTGTCTTGCTTCTTCCCACCCTGACATAATGGACTAAATCTCTGAAACTGCAAGCCTGCTCAAAATAAATGTTTTTCTTTATTAAGAGATGCCATGGTCTCTTCACAGCAATAGAAACACTAAGACAGATTGACAACTAGGTTGCTTCCAATTCCTTGCTATAGTGAATAAAGCAATAAACACGGGGTTACAAATTTCCAAGTTATTTTAGGCAAGAAATATCAATGCATTATATACTATTATGTAATCCATAGGACATTGTTAATTTGTTCTGTCCTAATCTTTACTAGTCTGTACTCCAGATTTTTTTAAATGTCTTTAAACTATAGAGACAAACTATTCTAAAATATGGAGACTGACACTGGGCACATTGGCTCACATCTGCTATAGCAGCTTTCAGTAGGCAGAGGTAAGAAGATCTCTGAATCTGAGGCCAGCATGGTCGACACAGCAAGTTCTGAAGCAGCCAAGGTATGGATAGAGATTCATAAAAACAAACAAAAAAAAACAGGTGGAACTGTCCCAAAAACTAATTTAAATAATGGGTTTCTCCAGAAGCTTAGAGGAAGAAAGAAAGCAAACAAAGGAAGGATGGACAGGAGACAGATGTGAGGAAAGGAGAGAGAAGACAGGGGAGGGGAGGAAGATAGGAGACACTAACGCTAAACTACTGATTTAGTCACATATAAAGCTTACACAGTGGGTGCACCCAAGGAGACCTCTCTTGTTTGGCAAGAAAGGCAGCTTACCAACCACCTAAGAACCTTAGCCAACCAGAACCCATCTGTCACACATGGTTCACTTCACTCACTCTCTTCAAAAGTTCTTTCCCCTTTGAAAACCACTCTACTCTGGTCAAAATAATCCTTTCAACATTAATCAAGTCACTACTTGCTAGTACAGCAAAGCTAAGAGGTCCTAAGACCTTCACACCATTGAGGAAGCAAAAGCTTCTGCAAGAATGCACTGGGGGAAGTCCCCTCACAATGCAGTCCTGCTCTTGTATAAGAACTTCAGGAAAATCACACTTTATACTTCAATAGCATACTTTAGATTTAAAAATTTACAGGTATATAAATTCCAAAATATACTATTACAGTTTGAGCCAAGGAACCCCCCGCTCCGACCCAACACACTGGGCTTCTCTGTGTAACAGCTCTGGCTGTCCTGAAACTATTTTCTGTAGACCAGGCTGGCCTTGAACTCACAGAGCTCTCTGCCTGCCACTACCTTCAAGTGCTGGGATTAAAGACATGCACCGCCCAGCAAAAATTATTAGTGTAAGACTCTTATTATTTCTCAAGTCTTGAGGTCCCACTGCTAACAGCTCTTAAAGATGGAAGACAGACATGAAAAGATGAGACTAAGAAGACAGATTAGATTTTGTTCTTAAAGATCAAGGGAGTGAATTGGAGAGCTGAGGTGATTATGAACAAATGCAGTATATACATGTATTAAATTCTCAAAGAATAAATATTATTAAATATAAAGATCAAAAGGTCATTTGAGTGGCCCAAACAGCACTGAGCCAGTGATCCTTCTGCACTCCTACCCTGAAAAACCCCTTTATTGAACAGCCAATTCAAGTCTTCTATTAGCTTCACAAGAGTTTTAAAAATATAAGGGCTGAGCCGGGCGATGGTGGCGCACGCCTTTAATCCCAGCACTCGGGAGGCAGAGGCAGGTGGATCTCTGTGAGTTCGAGACCAGCCTGGTCTACAGAGCTAGTTCCAGGACAGGCTCCAAAGCCACAGAGAAACCCTGTCTCGAAAAACCAAAAAAAAAATAAATAAATAAAATAAAAATATAAGGGCTGAATGAGGTTTGCAACCAAAAAATAAATAAAAAGAATGAAAGTCACATTCTGCTGATATTCCTGAAGACCTGGGAGTATCTAAATCTCAAAACTGCTCTCTCAGGGCTGGAGAGATGGATCACTGGTTAAGGGCACTTGTTATTGCACAGGTTCAATTCTCATCATGGTAGCACACAGTCATCTGTAACTCCAGTTCCAGGGGATCTAAAGCCCTCATCTGACATCTGTGCATATATACTGTGCACCAACATACATGTAGTCAAAACACTCACACACATAAGATAGTATTTTTAAAAAAAGTGATCTTTCTCCTTGAACTGAGGTCTTGAAGACACAAGATTTCTCATACATTTGTTCAATTTCTTTGGAAGACTGGGTGGGGGGGAGTCCTTTTAACCAGTAGAGAAGATATCAACACACCTTTCTGGAATAATCTGTTAGAAGGAAGAGCTACTTTTTTGAATATTTGAAATTTTTATTTAGTCATTTTAACAAAAAGGAATTTTTAAACATACACCCTGCTATTACACTATGGCAAAACAGTCTACAGTATAAAAAAGTCCAGATGATCCCTTAACTAAACCCCAATTGTCTTAGTCAGGGCTACTATTGTTGTAATAAAACCCCATGATCAAAGCAACTTGAGAAGGAAAGTACTTATTTGGCTGATACATCCACATCACTATTCAGCATGAAAGAAGTCATCAGAAAAGGAACTCAAGCAGGGTAGGAACCTAGAGGCAGGACCTGATGCAGAGGCCATGGAGGAGCACTGCATACTGGCCTGCTCAACCTGCTTTCTTTCTCAACCAGCCCAATGGGTTGAGCCGGAAGGGCTACTTCTTATTTCTCAAAACCACTGACTAGAAGACATTAGGGGTATTCTGTAGCCTGGGCTTAATGCATTTCAATTGTTCCAGAGCATAGGACCACTGAAAAAATCTTGACAGAAGCAGAGACTGCCTTTCCAACCCAGAGACTTTTAGTGATCACTATGGACAAAATATTCAGCTTATATTTGTGCTGTTTACAGATTCAAAGCACAAGACAGAATCTGGAGAAGTAACAGGAGTCAGCATTTTGGTAAAATTATTCTGGTCAAAGTACATCATTGTCTCATGTTGTCTATTTTACACTAATTAAAAAAAACACTTCAGCAAGAGTAAGAGATCTGCCTAAGGTCATTAACTAATGATGCCTCTCAACAAACCTACCACCACAGACATTCTTCTCTCAATCCTAAATTTCCCTCAGCTTCCAAATATGCATGCATGTGCCCTATCATCTTCAGCTAGGGTATCTGTGCTAATACCCCACCACCTCATAGACACTATGCCAGCAACTCCATCCAAGTGCTCCTGCTCCAAATTAGAACCATCTCTCTCTGACAGTCAGATGTGGAGGATTCAATTCTTCCTTAACCATTTCACTAATTTATGCTGCACATTTTTATTAATAAAGATATACTGAACACTTACCTAACAATGCACACAAATACATCTAAGTTTAACCTTTATTGGCTCTCACTATCCTGAATCATTCCAACATTTGCCTATAACAATTCTCCTCTCTCTAGGTCTTAGGCTTCACTTTTTTTTCCTTTTTCCTCCCCTCCCCCAGTTATTTTAAGACACAGTTTCATTGTGTAGTCCTGACTGGCCTGGAACTCACTATGTTCATCAGGCTAGACAACTCAGAGATCCTCCTGCCTCTGGCCACTGTACCCAGCCCTATTTTCCTAAAGAAAATCAGGCTGCCCTCCAACTCAACCCTTTGGTCTGTGCCAGCTGAATGTAGAATCACAGGTATATGCTACCACACCTGGCATGAGGCCGTTTTGAAGTTATTCTCTCCCTTGCCTGCCAGATCTTAGTACTGTACTCCTAAGTCTGTAATGTCTAAAATATTCAAGATAACAAGTGAAACCATCTTCCCAACCCTATGTTCCACTTTAAATAAGCATGACTATTAGACTGACCTTACCAGCTCCCTGGCACCCTTCAGATGTTTACAATCCGACCTCACCCCCTGAAGTCTCTCCAACAGCGACCTGGCTTGTGTATGTTTGTTCACATCTTTCTTCTTCCTTGCTTTCACTAACAGTGACATCTCTGACTAACCATCATATCCCTATTTCATTATAGTTCCAAAACTAATGCCTTTTGTGAGACAGAAATTGGGCAGCTTGGCTTACAATGAATGAAAAATCTCCGAAGACCACAGATCCTTGGGGACAATGAGTCAGAAGTAAAGCACTCTTCATACACAATGAGGTCATTAGAAAGAAGTCTGACATTCAATACTTACTTATTGAGCTCAGCACTCCACGTGTGCCAAGTATCTTACAATAGCTTCCTAATTTGTCTTAAAAACACTAATATCAGATAATAAAAATATCAAAAGTTGAATTCTTTATTTCCCAGAAAACTCTGTATGAGAGGCCTACAATAATTGTTTAGGGAGAAGAGGATGAAGGAATATAATTTAAAACATAAATAAAGTAGGCAAAGGTCCACAGCTTTAATCCTAGCATTCAGGAGGCAGAGGCAGATGGGTCTTTGTGAATTAAAGGTCAGCCTGGTCTACAGAGTAAGTTCCAGGACAGTCAGGACTACACAGTGAAACCCTGTCTCAGGAGAAAAAAAAAGGAACAAACCAACTCAGTCCAGGCTTTGAACTGACATAAAATTCATTTATTCAAATTGTTTAACAGAATCCATCTCCCTCAACAGATGATTTTCTCAATTGTTCCACAGAAATCTATAAAACACAAGAGGAGGATTAAGAGCAGCAGCTTGAAAACCCACACTGGTGCAAGCTTCAATAAATACAGAGTATACACCAAGACCAGGAAATTCCTGAAGGTAGCCTCCCAACTCTAGCACCCCTGTCTTCAGGACTCTAGCTGCTCTTCAAAACTTACTATGCCCTTCTTTTTGGATTTCACCCCTTTTCAATAATGAAACTGGCTGTATCATAAGCATGACACTAAGGCGCAGGCTTACAGCATGTTATAAACACAGGGCTAGAGAAACTACTGAGAGAAATTTGCAGTTGCCTCTTTTCAAGTCAAACACAAAAGCTAAGTGTCACTTTAGTTTGTCCAGAAAGACTTTTACAAAATTTTATGAGATTTTAGATTAAATACTCTGCTTAAGATGGACACAATGGCTTAAACTTGCCATTCCAGCACCAGGGAGAGGCAGAGGTATTAGCATGATGATTTGAAGCCATCTTAGATGACCACTGAGTTTCACAGTCTGGGCTACATTAAGACCTTGTCTCAGAAACTAACACTAGGAGCTGGAGAAATGGCTCAACAAAACAGGCTGGGCCTCTTCCAGAGGCCTGGAGTTTGGGTTCCAGAACCCACTTTGAGTGGCTCAAAACTGCCTATAACTTCAGCTCAAGGGGATCCAAGAACCTTTTTTGTCCTCCATCAAAACCCATACACATGTGGCATACACAGGTAAAAATAAAACTTCAGAAAAAAAAAAAAACTGGCCTAGTGAGATTGCTCCGTGGTCATTTGTTCTTATAGAGGACCTGAGTTTGGTTCCTAGAACCATATCAGAAACCTTATAACCACTTCTAACTCCTGCTCCAGAGGTTCCTATCCCCTCTTCTGGCCTCTGTGGGCACATGGCACATGTATGATACAGATCCTTTCTCTCTCTCTCTCCCTCTCCCCTCTCCCTCCCTCCCTCCCTCCCTCCCTCCCTCCCTCCCTCCCTCCTTCCCTCTCTTTCTCTCTCTGTTTGTTTTCAAAACTGGGTTTCTCTGTATCTCTGAAGCCTGTCATGGAACTAGCTCTTGTAGACCAGGCTGGCCCTGAATTCACAGAGATCCGCCTGCCTCTGCCTCTGCCTCCCGAGTGCTGGGATTAAAGGCCTAGTGATGCATCACCACTGCCCAGCTACATTTTTTTCATCTTTACATGGCTTTATTTTAACCTCTATTTTTTTGTTTTGTTTTGAGACAGGGTTTCTCTGTAGCTTTAGAGCCTGTCCTGGAACTAGCTCTTGTAGACCAGGCTGGTCTCAAACTCACAGAGATCCACCTGCCTCTGCCTCCCAAATGCTGGGATTAAAGGCGTGCGCCACCGCCGCTCGGCTTAACCTTTATTTCTTTTATTTTTACTTTTAATTTTTGGCTTTTTGAGACAGGTTCTCTGTGTATTTTTGGCTGTCCTGGAACTCCCTCTGTAGACCAGGCTGTCCTTGAACTCACAGAGATCTGCCCCAGCTACATTTTTAGATCTTTAAACAATAGCAACAATAAAATCTAGAAGCAGTGGCTCAAGCCTATATTCCAAAGCTCAAGAGGCTGAGACAGCAACAGTTCAAAGTTGAAGGCTGATCTTACATAGTACTTACTCACTTTTTAGTTTTTTTTTAAACATAATCTCACTATTACATAGCCTAGTCTGGCCTCAAACTAATGACCCTTCTGCTTGCGATTATAGACAAGCACCACCATGTCAGGAAAAGGTTCTATTTCTTCAGTAAATATTGGGAATATCTTTCCAGACACTTAATTGCCTTTTTATGTAAGGATTGCTCTCTCATTGCAGGGATATTTGTGATCCTGTGACTAAAGTGTATAGCCAGAACACAAAATAGACAATCAATAAATGTCTATTTCCTCAGGTTCCTTCTTTGATATTCAATCAAATTTCTGGGATTCTGCTGTTATAAAGGTAAAAACCTAAACCGAAGACAGAATCTAATTCCCAAACTTCTCACAAAAATTCAGCTTCCTGGAATTAAAGTTAGTAAGGGATACTCAAGAGTTGAGACTAGAGGCACAGACCTACAATCCCATCTTCTAGGGCAGAGGTTCTAAACCTATGGGTCATGAGCCCTTTGGAGGTCTTAAGGGCCCTTTTGCAGGGGCTGAATAGCAGACAGTCTGTATATCAGATATTTTCATTATGATTCATAACAATAGCAGAACTACAGTTATGAAGTAGCAGTGAAATAATTTTATGGTTGTGAGTCATCACAACATGAGAAAATGTATTAAAGGGTTGAAGCATTAGGAAGATTGAGAAACACTATTCTAGGGAATAGGTAGAGGAAAATTTCAAGTTCAAGACACAGTTCAGGCACTCAAACCAGATCTCTCTCAAGAAGTTTAAAAAGGAGGATTGGGGTATATCTCAGTAGTAGAGCACTTACTAGCATGTAGAAGACACAAAGTGCAATCCCAGTTCTCAAAAATAAAATACTTTTACTCAGGCCATTCAAGGTTATTTAACACCCTTGTCTGTTTTCTGAGGGCCACTGAATTATGCTGGTAAATCAGCAAAACGATCTTAGAACTCACAAAACAGTTCACGAACCTGCCAGCTAATCATCTCTGTAACATGAAAGAATTAGCAGACAGATTAGCAGGGAAAAGAGCCTCTTCACTGCTCTTATTACTCCAACAATTGCACATGTGGCCTAACTTTTTTTTTAATAGTTATACTGCCTTCACCACAGATTCTTGGCAACTCACATCTTCTTAATATAGATTCTAATAAACGGAAAGTTTGATCTATACCATACTTATCTCCAAAGGTGTTCAAATAAACTAAACAAGTGAAACACACTATTCCAACCGTCAACAAAACATAGCAATCTGAATAGAATCAGCAGTTATCCAAGGAGAAAAAGCACAGAATAACCAGAACCTGGTGTCAACAGTCCTTCAGGCAGGTACTCAATACTCTTAATAGCTCTACAACCAGAAGGCTAAAATCTCTTTTTAGTAATTTGCTAGTTCTAACCTTGAAGATCTGTGATCAGCATGATAGCTCAGCAGGTAAAGGCATCTATCACCAAACCTGACCACCAGACTTAAACCCCTAGAACCCACATTTTGTCCTCTTACCTCTAGACATGCCACTATGAGCTCATGCAAATAAAATAAATAAAATGTTAATTTGGGGATCTGGACAATAAGCAAGTTATATGCTCAGCTATTTAAAAAGGGGAGGGAAGAACAACCTAACTAATACATTCTACCAGAAGAAAGTACATTTCAAAGCAGAAGACTGGGCTGAGAATGTAGCTCAGTGGGAATGTAGCTCTGCTGGCAGACTGAGTACTAGTAGAGCATACACAAAACCCAAATAAACCAGATATGGCAGTGCATGCCTGCAATCCCAACACAGGAAGGAGGAGTTCCAAAATCAGCCTCAACTACACAGTAAGTTCAAGGACAGCCTAAGATATGTGAGAGATTGTCTGGAAAAGAAGCAAAACTGAAAGCGAAGACTCAAAATGTCAGATGCCATAGTTTTGGATTTTTTTTAACATTTTAAAATTTAATTGGTGGGGGAAGGGAAAGGCAGGGAGGGGAGCAGAGAAAAATGTAGAGCTCAATGAAAATCAATTTTAAAAAGTGAGTAAACCTGTGAGGGTGCCAAAAAATTTAATTGGCAGCACTTAATTTGAAAATTTTAATCACATTTCTAATTCCTATTATCATTCTCTTGCAGGGGGGGGGGGCAGACCTAACCACACTGGGTACATACACCCAAGAGGATAACTACTGAACCCTGGTGAGACTTCCTCTAAACTATGCTCCCTAGTTTGCTCTACTCTCTCCCAGACCATTCATACATAGGCATCTAAGCTGACAGATGCTCCAACTATTGATCTTACACACAGTTAATTTATGAAGGTAGCCAACTTTAGAAATTTTCTCACAATAGTTTTTTGCAGGGATGTCAAGTAAAAGGTGGCTAATATTAGAAAAGTTATTTAAAAGACTAGCACGTGGCAGTGGCGCATGTCTTTAATCAATCCCTGCACTTGGGAAGTAGAGGCTGGTGGATCTCTGTGAGTTTGAGGACAGCCTGGTCTACAAATCAAGTTCCAGGATAGCCAGGGCTACACAGAGAAACCCTGTTTCGAAAAACTAAAAAGACTAGTACAAAAATGTTTTCACCCACGCTGGAGAGATAGATGGCTCACTGGTTAAGAGCACTGACTGCTCTTCTAGAGGACCTGGGTTCAATTCCCAGCACCCACATGGCCGCTCACAACTGTCTATAATTCCAGTTCCAGGGAACCCAACACCCATGGCAAAACACCAATGCACACAAAATAAGTAAGTTAAAAAATATTTTCACCCACCATTCACAATGGCCTAAAACCTGGATCAACTTAACCACCAAAACCTGGTGAGCAGAAAAATCACTGGTATGGCCACAGGATAACTTAGGAGGACCAAACTGACACACAGGGAGGGCCTCTCAAATGCATGAGCAGCCAAAGTCTGTAGTGCATGACTTCATTTATATGACATTCCATTGCTGACCATAACCATAATATGACAAAGCAATTTCATGCCTGGGGTCTGGGGCCTGTGGTGAGGAAGGAGGGCTAACCTCAAAGGAGGCACTGTACAATGACAGGAATATTACAGATTTAATCACAGCAGTGGCTAGATAGTAGCATTTATTAAAACTCAAAATTCTGTTAACTTTTTTCCCCCATTTCCATTTTTTGGGGGGGAATGGGAAGTATTGAATCTGAATGAAATTTCATTTATGTGACCTTCTTTAATACTGATTTAAAAGAGGTATCTATCTGGGCATAGTAGCCCATGCCTGTAACCTCAGCACTCAAAGAGACTTAAGCACACGGATTACCACGAGTTAAAGGCCAGCTTGGGCTACAGAGTGTTTCTCACCAGCCTGGGCCACATTATGAGACCCTGTGTCAAAAAGCAAAATAAGGTGGATGTGGTGGCAAACTTTTTTAGTCCCAGTACTCAGAAGACAGGTGGATCTCTGGGAGTTCTAGGCCAGTCTGATTTACATAGTGAACGCAAAGCTAGCTAAGACCCTGTCTCAAAAATAAAAAAGTTAAAAAACAAAACAAAACAAACAAAAAAATGAAGGCTGGATAGACAGCTCACTTGCCACCAGGCTTGATGATCTGAGTTTAATTACTGCAGACCCACATGGCAGGAAAAGAGAACTGACTCCTAAGACTTTCCTCCATAAACACGCCATTGCATATATGCACACAGGTACACATTCATAAATAAATGCAAGAGAAATAAAAGTAAATTTAGAAAGGGTAAAAAATATAAGTGCAACAGAAAAAATGAAAAAGCAAAATAAAATGAAAGGGTAAAAGTAAAACCTAAAAGTAGAAGAAATGAGGATAAGGGTTAAAAATCACAGGTATTTGGGTACCTATAAATAAGAAAGAAGCAAAAGGTGGGTGGGTCAGATACTAGCCAGAGACTAAAAGAAAAACTAAAAACTAGGGAAGAAACTAAATGTGCTGGAACATGCCTAAAATCCTAGCACCTGAGAGGCTGATGGACAAATGGCACAAGTTTGTGGCCCTTCTGAGGTCACTGTCTCAAAAAAAAAAATCACGTACACACACACACACACACACACACACACACACACACACACCCTCCCTCCCAAAAGAAAGCATTGTGAAAAGAGAACAACTAATCAAGGTTAGAGTGTGTCGGGGTGAGATGACAGAGAAAAGAGAGAGACAAACCAAGAACTTAACTATTCAGAGCAGACCTCAAGAAAATTAGAGGACTCCATGAAAGCAAAAGTTCTTTACTCCTAAATCTCCCATATCTGCTCCCATGCCACAGCCCCAGTGTCTACACATCTTGTATACTTTCTCAATGAGACCAGAATGCTTCCCTTATCATTCCTTAGAACTTAGGTCAGTCCCACCCACCATTTCTGTGAAGAATCTCCAACTTCAACAGAGTTAAACGCTAAGTTCTAAAATGCTGCTTTAACACTGGCTGCAGCAGTCACCGTCTCCCCTACTCTATGGGCAACTTGTTTCCAAGAGTAAGAGCAAAAACTTCACTGAAAATAAGTCTAAAAACCTGTTAAATGGGCCTGGCAATGTATTCCCAGCACTTGGGAGGCAAAAGTAGGTACATCTCTGTGAGTTAAGGGCCAGCTTGGTCTACAGAATGAGTTCCAGGACAGCCATGGCTACACAATGAAAACCTGACTCGAAAAGCCAAAAACCAACCACCCAAACAAACAAAAAAACCCTCTAAAAGTTGGGTTCAAAAAATGGCTCAGTGGATAAAGTGTCTGCTGCATAAGCACAAAGACCTGAGTTCATATCCCTAGTGCTCATGTAAAAGCAGGTGTGGGTGCTGTATCTGTAACCGCAGCCCTGCGACTATGTCTGGCTGGGGGAAACAGTAGTTTCCTGGAATTCACTAGCCAGCCAGTTAGCCAGCTCTAGGTTCAGTGATAAGTTCTGTCTTAAAGTAGTCTACTTTGTGAAATCCCTACAATCATACACACTCTTGGGAATTCTTTCTTTCCTTTCCTTAATAAATCTGTTCACTCTACTACCAAAAAAAAAAAAAAAAAAAAAAAAAGGAAAGTGAGAGGGTACTCAGTTACTCTGAGGTCAATCCCTGAAACCCATGTAAACTTCACAAATTTGTCACTCCAGAATACACATAGCCACCCACAAACATCATGCACGTCAAGGGCATAAATCATGTGAGAGTGACTGAGGAAGACACTTCATCAACATCTGACTCCACAACCACCTACACATACACTACAAATACACACACACCACACAAAATAGCAGCATTGTAAAAGTCCACCTAATTTTTTTTGTTTGTTTTGTTTCGTTTTTCAAAACAGGGTATCTCTGTGTAGCTTGCAGTACGACCTGAAACTCACTCTGTGGACCAGGCTGGCCTTGAACTCACAGAGATCCGTCAGCCTCTGCCTCCCGAGCGCTGGGATTAAAGGCATGTGTCACCACCACCTGGGTGACATTTATAATTTCTTATAACATTTGTGTGTGTGAATGCACAAATAAGTCAGAGAATCTTGTAGGAATCTATTCTCTTCCCACCAGTAAACTGAACTCAGGTTATCAAGTTTGGTGGTAAGCACCTTTACCCACTAAGCCAGCTCCTCATTGCCCCCCATTTGACAACATTGATAGACAGCTAGAAGCCTTGCTGTTTTAAGGTATTGAGTCTCTGTCAAAAAGATTAATTATTTTTATGTGTACGAGTGTTTTGCCTGGATGCATGCCTGTACCCACATGCAGGAAGTGGCTGCAGCAGTCAGAAGAGAGTATAGGAATCTGCTGGAACTGGAGTTACAGATACTTGTGAGCTGCCATATGGGTGCTGGGAACTATACAGAGTTCCTCAGCAAGCACAACCAGTGCTCTTAGCCACTGAGCCACCTCTCCAGCCCCTCTATATGAATCTTATGAAAAGAAGTACATCCACCCTCTAATTCTTCCCTATCATCATAAGAACTTCTAAAAAATATTTATTCTTGTAGTGTTTCAAAGTCCTCAGTGAATGGCAAAGTCTGTGATAGAGAAGGTTGCAGGTTCATTAGGAAGAGCAAGCAGCAGCAAATGAGGTTTATTTAGAGCAGCACCTCAGACCCCCAGACACAATATTATACTCAAGGCACATGGAAACACCCAAGAAACCCAAGGGTAAAATCAGCAAGCTTGACGGATGTGGTGGTGCATACCCACCACTCAGGCAGGTAAAACTCTTTGAGTTCAAGGCCAGCGTGGTCTACAGAATGAGTTCTAGGACAGCGAGGAGAGAAAGAGAAAGAGAGAGACAGAGACATACAGAGAGAGATACCCTGTCTAGAAAAAGATAAAGAAATAGCAAGTTTAGCCAAGCATCCTGACACACACCTTTAGTCAGGAGGCGGGGACAGGTGGAGCTTTTTGAGTTCAAGGCCAGGCACCATTACATAATTAGATCCTATTTTAAGAAAGAAAAGATAGCCAGGCAGTGGTGGCGCACGCCTTTAATCCCAGCACTCGGGAGGCAGAGGCAGGTCTACAAGAGCTAGTTCCAGGACAGGCTCTAAAGCTGCAGAGAAACCCTGTCTCGAAAAACCAAAAAAAAAAGAAGAAGAAAGAAAAGATAATTAAGTGAAAATACAATCCTGAAACAAAAGGTATCAAAGCACTGTTGGTGTTAAAAGGACAAAATAATTGGACATTGGTGTCTCATGTCTGTAATCACAGCACCTGAGAGGTGGAGGCAGGAATATCAGGAATTCGAGGCCAGTTTTAGCTACACAGAGAGTGCAAGCCTAGCCTGAGACTGTCTCAAAAGAGAGACATGGGAAGAAGATAACTAGAATTAGTAAATCAATAGCAGTTTAGAGAACGGCTTACAGATTTTGGAGGGAAAGGTCAGAATCTGTTAAAAAGCAGACACGATGTGGCTAGTGACGGAACAGAGGAGTACTACAGTCAGGAAGTAACATGGAAGTCCTTTGCATCTCTCCTAGTCTACTTTGTCTCACAAGTACGAATCAGAGTAGCCAGCAAGAATGATTTTACAGGCCAAACAAGATGGCTCAGTGAATAAAGGCACTTACCACCAAACATGAAAACCTTTGAAAGGACACACAGTGAATAGAAAGGAAAGACTCCTGAAAGCTGGTATCTCATCTTCATGTGCATGCTGTAGCACACTTGTGCCTGTACACACAAATGCAATACAAATTTTTGGAAAAAAGAATTTTTGTATTTCTCTCCCCCACAAAAGGGACCTTGTTATAAAAATTATTACAAACGAGATGTGGTATGGTGGTGCATTCCTTTAATCCCAACAATTAGGAGACAGAAGAAAGCAGATCTCTGTGAGTTCAAGGCCAGCCTAGTCTACATAGTATGTTCCAAGACAGCCAGAGTTATATAGAGACCCTGTCTCAACCCCCACTTTCCCCCACAAAAATCCCAATTATGACAAACCAATAAAATACAAGGCTCTTGCCAGCATGGTAGTAAATGCTTATAATTTCCTATTGGGAAAGGAAGGTGGGAGAATTAGGAACTCAAGGTCATATTTCTGGCCATGTAATGAGTTTGAGGTCAGCCTGGCCAACAAGAGACCCTATCTCAACAAACAAACAAAAATCATACAACAACAACAAAACAAGTTGTAGCCCAGGCGGGGCAACATAGTGGCGTTCAAGACCAGCTTGGCTAAATACCAAGGCGTAAGTCTCAAAAAGAAAGAAAGGAAAAAAACAGTACCTTTAAAACAAACAGAACTAAACCAATAGCTACTTAAAACAGTTTCAAAACATCTACAGGGCTGTAAAATTCTAAAATAGGATGATGCCCTGTGTTCCTATAGTGAAACTTTTTCAAGGCAGGAGATACTAACATTAGACTATTGAGCCAATACTATCTGAAGTGTTTATTTACATCTCCTGCAATTCCTTACCACCTGAGCATTTCAAGCTCAGCCAGTGTCTTCAAACAGAGGTTATCAATGGCCATGGGCTACCAGTAGGCACAGCTTGCTCTTATAAACAAAGTTTCATTGGAATATAGCTAAAATGCATTCTCTATTGTGTCTTCTTATCAATCATCACCATGCAGAGCTGAACAATCATTATAGAAATTAGTAAATATTTACTATTTAATTCTATGTAATAAGAAGTTCAGTTACTCCTGTCCTGGGATAATTAGAACCAACAACTAGGCACTGTGGCATATCCCTATGATTCCAGGAATGCAGGAGGCTGAGGCAGGAAGACCAAGGCATTCAAAGCCAATCTGGGCAACATGGAAAGAGCATACCTCACAGGACCAAACAGTGTGACAAATTTTGAGCAGGAATGTTTCCCTTGGAATGAGACATTACTGAATGTCAAGTGAGACCTTTCCCCAAACAGCCAGGTACAAACCTAACTGAAAATAAAACTACTAATGAATCTCAAAATACCATTGTTAATCTTGACTAAAAATTACATTTTAAAAGCTAACAATGAACTTTATTTACTGTTTTAAAAGCCACTACTCTGCCAAGTGTGGTGGCTCGCACCTTTAATCCCAGCACTCAGGAGGAAGAGACACTTAGTGCTCTGTGAGCGCAAGACCATCCTGATTTACACACAGTGAGTTCCAGGACAGTCAGGGCTTCATAACAGAGCGACCCTGTCTTAAAAATAAACAAAGAAACAGAAATGAAAGTCACTACACCAACTCAATAAAGATACAATGTCTCTGGACTCCCACTATCCCTTGTTCTAGTCCCCAATATCACCACCAGGGTCTTTTATCAATTATCCTTTTGCTCTGGAACTCAGACCAACCAAATTGGTTATTTTCTTCATAAAAGTTGGTTTTCACTTTGTTATAAAACATTCAGAATAACAAGATAAATGGAGAACCCAAAATTGGTATTCTTACTATACTAAAAACTCCAGAGCTAGGCACAAGGTACTTGTCTGTAGTCCCAGAATGAAGAAATACTTGATGCCCTGGAGTTCAAAACTAACTGGGCCACAAAGTGAAAAACCTTGTCTCAACAATGATTCTTTAAACCCCAACGCTTACTAATTTACTTACTTACAATCTATTTATCTATCTATTTATTTATTTAGTATACAATATTCTGTGTGTATGCCTGCAGGCCAGAAGAGGGCACCAGACCCCATTACAGATGGTTGTGAGCCACCATGTGGTTGCTGGGAATTGAACTCAGGACCTTTGGAAGACCAGGCAATGCTCTTTAACCTCTGAGCCATCTCTCCAGCCCCTTACTTACAATTTCTTAAACCCCAAAGTATACTAAGCATATAAAAGATTTTAATCAAAATAAGTTCTGGTGTAAATATTTGTCATTCTTAAGAAATTACTACATAAGCAATGAAAACTGTCTTGAATACAAGTATTCTAGGTATCAGTGAAACAATTAGTTATATCCTTTTATAACTGATCATGGCGCCGGGCGGCGGTGGCGCACGCCTTTAATCCCAGCACTCGGGAGGCAGAGGCAGGCGGATCTCTGTGAGTTCGAGACCAGCCTGGTCTACAAGAGCTAGTTCCAGGACAGGCTCCAAAGCTACAGAGAAACCCTGTCTCGAAAAACCAAAAAAAAAAAAAAAAAAAAAACTGATCATGGCATTATGGCAGACTGGAACTTAGCAATACAATATTAAGTCATAGAATATAGGGCTAATATTTCATCTACTAGAAAAATTATACTTAGTGGGGCAGTGGTGGCACATGACTTAATCCCAACACTTGGGAGATAGAGACAGGCAAATCTCTGAGTTTGAGGCAGCCTGGTCTACAGAGTGAGTTCCAGGACAGCCAGGGCTACATAAAGAAACCCTGTTTCCAAAAAAAAAAAAAAAAAACCTAAAATAAATAAATAAATAAATAGGCTCAATTTTTAAAATATATCAAATAATCTAGGGTTATATTTTTACAGTGTTTTAACAAAACCGAGGGTCAGTCACATAAAACTAATACTAAAGTTGATGAATAATTTATTTCCCATTTGTTAAGATTTTTCTTCAGCTCAACTCTTGAAGAGCATCCCAGGATAATATATCTGCAGTGTGTTCCTACTCCTAATTGCTCAAAGACGCATCAGTAGTCTGATACCTTTGACAATACAAATGTGGTCGCAGGTTGTAAGCTCACGTTAATAGAAACTTAAATAAGCATTTAACAAGGTTAGCATGGCACCAAACAATCCCAACACAAGTAAGTGATTTTCTAATTCCATAAGCACACCATTTTCTCCTTGTGCATCTCTCAGTTACTTTAGATAACACTGAAATGCTATTTTAAAGTACAATGAAGTGGCAGTCGTTTATTTTACCATAGATCACGAGAATTACAAAAACCAAAAACCTCTTCTTTTTAAAAATTTAGACTTTGATCCTCTTTCTCACCTGCTGATACTGGAAAGACAAAAGTCCTAAAGATCTTTCAAACCTAAATATTTTTCTCGCGGATCAGTTTTATCATGAAGTTGATGTATGTCAGCTTCCAATGTATTTGAGCAAGAAAGGAGACGCACAGGGGCCTGATCTTTGGAAGGCGTCCACATGAAAAAAAAAAAAAAAAATGGAAACCCCGCCCAGCCCTCAACTTTCTCTGCTTTTCCAGTCCCCGGTTTTCTCTTTGCAAAACCCAGAGATGCCGAAGTTCCTCTGATTGACTTGCCTCTACCCGAGGCCTGGTAGAGAAACAGACCGCTAGTTACCCAAATACCTCCTTAAGGTAGTCATAAGACTCAAGCCTGCTCAGAAACAGCAGAAAGGTTTGCTTTCTTGGGTTAAAGGAGGGCGATTACAGGGTTTGGCGGCAGGATTTGTCAAGCAGCGGAGGGCCGAGCAAGAGAGAGAAGCCAGAGACTAAGCTCCACCAAGCCCCAGGAACCGCCCCCTGGGAGGCTAGACTGCCCTCGGTACTTCCCGGCCACCTCCACTCGGGAGCAGCAGAGCCGGGTCGGGCTCCTCCGGGCGGTTTCCGGGTCCGCTGGCACTCCAGCCGAAACCAGGCCCGCCCCCGGCCCGGCTCCCTGCCCTTAGCCCCGTCTCCGCCCCGCCCGCTCTCCCCCCCCATCCCCGTCCCCTCCCATCTAATATGGCCGCCCCGCCCGCCCCACCCCCAGCACAGCCTAACGAACTGGGGGCCCGCGGCACCGCCCCCCTGCGCCCATTGGATGCAGGGCCCCAGCTCGCCTCCTCCATTGGACAGCACCGGCCGCCACTCGCCTGCGAGGGCTCCGCCTCCGGGATATTCAAGCTGCTTAGAGAGGACATATAAACAAATCCCGAGAGGGAGGCCCCCGTCGCCCGCCGCCCCCGGGGAGGAGCGGGGGGAGGAAGCCGTGGCCCTAGGACGCCCCTGCCCGGAGTTCGCCAGGCCCGCGCCTGTCCCCAGCCCTCCGAGCGCCAGCCTTGCCGGCCTCCCTCACACGCCCCTCTCCTTCCCTCCCTCCCGGCCCCTCCCACCCGCTCGCCGCTCTGACAGGCCGGCTGCCGGCAGCCGCGGCCCCCCGCTCCCGGGCGCGCAAAGGGCCGGGCCCCGGAGGGGACGGACCCCCGTCCGCGCGCCCGCCTTTTATGTAACCGTCGGCCGGGGCAGCAGCCTGGCCCGGCTCGCACCGACGGCCCCGTCCCGCGCGCCCTCGGCCCGGCGGCCCCCGCCCCGCTCGGCCGGAGCCGGACACCCGCGCCCCACGCTCATAGCTCTCCGCCGCCGCATCCCGCCCGCCCGTGCGGACGCTCGGCGCTCACCTGAGGCTGAGGGTGGCTCAGGCGCTGAGTTCGGCCGCGCTGCCGCAGCCACGGCCCCTCTCCATGCTGCCTCGGGTTTGTTTTGTTTATGTCCTTCCTGACGGGTTCCCGGAAATCGCGTGACTCGCCCCCCTCACGTGGGCCGCGGCGAGGAGGAGGAGGGAGGCGGGGGCCCGCCGCCCCGGGCCAATCGCGAGGCGTCCTGAAGCCCGGCCAATCGGGGGCTCAGTCTGGCCGGCGCCCTGTCACGTGACTCCAGAGGGGCGGGTTGCCGGGGAAAACCAGGAAGAGAGGGCGGAGCGGGGGCTCCGAGACTGCTGCTGAGCGTGGGCGTGGGCCGTCGGGAATGGCGAGCTGCAAGCTTGCGTGCGCGTATGATGTTCTTTTCAGAGGCTTCCATATTCAGCCTGTAGGCTCAGAACTAAGATGAGGCCCGAATGCTCACTTTACAGCTAAATGAACCACAGTGGACTAAAGGAATAAGTTAGTAGGTGGCTGCATAGATCTTGTTTCGTAAATGACATCCCGTTTCCCCGATAGAATTGGCCTTATTCTTCGAGTAATATTTATTAAGTCTGGATCCCAAGACCCTGGATCAGCTGCGTGCACCTTTGAGATAGGACCTGTATTCAGCTGAACAAACTGTTACTCGATGCTCTCCAGACAAGCCTATCTCACTAGCGATCCTGTAATTTGCTTACGACTCTTAATCCTGTTGACAGTTTACTGGATGTGTATTACGTGGTAGATTCATTATCTCAATAGTTCTCCCAACAGGCATGCAATAAGAGAACCATTTTTCAAAAGGAAAAAAAAAAAACCTCAGAGGAATCGTTTGAGGAAATAACCTACCTAGTTATTACAGCTGTTTCCAGAATTCTCTTTATACTCAGGATCCTCCTTTCTTAGTCTTCTGAGTGTGGGGTTACAGGTCTGCACAGCGCGCGCGCACGCACACACACACACACACACACACACACACACACACGAACACAGAAAACGTATTTTCTTAAACAGGAAAGATTAAAGGTCAGAGAAACTTCATAAGATTCCCTCCTAATATCAGTACCCACCCCTGAAAATGTGGCTTCAAAGCTGGAGATAGTGGTTGACCCTGGTCATTCCAGCACTCAGGAGGCAGAGGCAGGAGGATGTGACGTTTATACTTAGCTATCCTGAGTTGCATGACAGTTTGACAGTCAAGTCTTCATGAGACCAGGTTTCAACCCACCCTTACACCTCCCCCTCAAAAGAACCCCCCACCCACGGAGGCATGCCCAGGTACGTTGTAGAGTATCAGTGTCACAGTCATGTACTGGGATGGGATGTGGTGACATGCATCTGTGACACCAGTACTGGCAAGCCTGGGGCAGGTGGATCTTCAAAGCAAGCCCGAGCTATATTGTAATGGACTCCCTGATTCAAAAGCAAACAGCCATGGATTTGGGAATAAAAACGATTTGCCTAGATCATGATCCTGAAGAAGGCGGAGTGGGACTAGCAATGTCATTCGTCCTCTGCCCCCATGCCAGACACACAGCCGGTCACTATGCTACTGACTTAGGAACAACTTGGATCCGAACCCTTGTTTCACCACCTCTGGACCAGTACAAATGATAGAAGTTTGATGAAGCTGAATTCTACCTTTGTAAAACTGGAATTGGTGTGAGAACTGAGTGAAATAATTGGCATAGGGTTGGTAAAATGCCTCAGTGGGTAAAGCACTTGTCACAAATGTGAGGACCTGAATTTGAATGCCCAAAACCTATGTAAAATCTGGCTGTGTATCAGGAACATCTGTAATCCCATCACTCTTGCAGGGAGATGGGAGTCTGAGATAGGAGAATCTCCAGAGACTCACAGGCCAGCCAGTGATAATGAGACCCTATCTCAAACAGGGTAGAAAGCAAGAGTGAACATCAAGGCTGGACACCATGACACGTGTGCATGCCCACATTCACACACATGAGTGTAAGCATGCATGCACATATACTGTATACACACATGCATATATAAAATAAAAAGATTGTTTAAAAAATAAGTCATATAAAGCACCTACCAGAATGCCTGGCATATAGCTAGTACACAATGCACAGTAGTATTATTAGACTGTTTTAAGAGCATCACTTAGAAGGCCAGCTGTAAACTAAATAGCAAGTAAGGATAACTCTAGACAACTCAGCAATTTAACAGCCACTAGACCAGGCCAACCTTAAACTCATGGCACTCCTGCCTCTGCCTCCTGAATACATGTTTTACAAGCATGAACCACCATATTAGGCTAAAACAAATTTTGGACACCAGATTAATAGGTAACTGTAGATGCATAGGAAAAAAGTAAAACAGTATGTCTCTCTCCCAGAATGCCAAGCACACAGTAGGACCCCAATACCCAATGATGCAATGAGTATTTACTACACGGGACCTTAGCAAATTATAATTATCTTGGTAAGTCTGACCATAGCTCTTTTGAACTTCCCCCATTAGGTGGAATGGGAAATTGAAAATCCAATAGAAAAACATTGGCTTCAGAAGTTGGAGCCACATCCCTGGGCTTGTTTATGTGACGTTCATGCTTTAAATCTCCAGAAGTTTGGAAGCTTTCCAGCAGATGGCTTGCCCTTCTGTTTTTACACTACCTTTCAGACATAGGCATTTGCATATCTATCAGGCAGCAGGTTCATATCCTATCACAAGGCTCTGCCATCAGTGGCACCTGCTGGTCAGTAAGACTTGTGCCTTTGTGTTTTCTGTTGTCTAGGAAGGCACAGAGTTCTGTGCAGTGGAGACTTTCCATCAAGGTTTGTTACTGACTATGTCCTGCTCTGAGCTGAATGAAATCACAGGCTCCTGATTGATCTGTGTTTCTTTGGGCTTTATGCAGCCAGATTCTACCACAAAGTTGGCAGGCAGATTCAGGGATAGTGTTGACTTTAGGGTTGGAAGGCTTGTATTCTAGCCACAATGTGGTGGCCAGCTGGCATTATCACTTTCAAAGTGTGAACAGTGCTTGCTCCCCAGAAAAATGTATGTAGTAGAACAGCTTGAATCATAAAAACAAGACTTTGCACAAAGATGAGACAACGGTACAGAAAACAAAACAAAACAAAACAAAAAAAACCCAAAAGATACATAGGATGCCAGTAGCAATCAAAAAGATCCAGGCATAGTGGCATGGACCTCCGTTCCAGTAGGTCAGTCTGGGCTACACAGTGAGTATGTACCTTGTCTCAAGAAACAAAAGTGCAAAACTGTTCCTGGTGACTATCAAGTTGTTCGGGCTCTGTGGAGACTTCCCTATAGCCCCCTCACTTTAAACCTTAATGTGCAGGAAGCTGAAGCGAGCGAGTTGCTTGACTCCAAGGCTTTGAGGCCAGCCTGGGTAACACGGAGTGTCCCTCTTTCAAAAATAAAATGATTTGGGGAATGGAGGTGCATGCCTTTAACCCCAGCACACAGGAGGCAGAGGCAGGTGGATCTCTGTGAGTTCAAGGCCAGCCAGGACTACACAGTGAGATACTGTCTCAAAAACAAACAAACTCTGGCCAAGACCCTAATTTAAGCTACGATACCCAAGGTGACCAGGGTTCCAGATTGTTCCCCACAAGAAATTTGGACAGGGCTGGAGAGATGGCTCAGCAGTTAAGAGCACTGACTGCTCTTCCAGAGGACCCGGGTTCAATTCCCAGCACCCACATGGCAGCTCACAACTGTCTGAAAATGCAGTTCCACGAGATCTGACACCTTCACACCAATGAACATAAAGTTAAATAAATCATTAAAATATTTATAAAAAAAAAAGAAATTTGGACAGAGCGGATCATGCTTTAAGATCCTGTTTGCTATAACAGAGCACCTAGCTATGCACAGCCATGCTGGCAAGTGCAACCGAAATTCAAATGACAAGAAAAACAGAGAAGTTGTCAAAAGCCTTGCCTTTTCTTACTATTTCTGTTTGTTTGGAGACAGGGTCTTATGTGGTTAAGTCTAGCCTTGAACTCCTGATCCTCCTGCTTTTGCATCCCAAGTGCTGGGATTATAGATGGGCACCCCCACACCCAGTGCTACATTGCCCCATGACCTGAAGTTTGCACTCTGTGTGAATCCTCCTTAGAGCAGACTGGGTCCTGCTTGCTGATTCCGCACACATCTTAGGTGTCAACCTTTTGGGAATAAGTGCTTTTTCTCTGGACAGCTCTAGGCTGTGGGATACAGTCTGGAGTCGCAGCTTCAAAAGTGAGAATAATTAACTCAAAGCTGGAAGATCTCCAGGAAAAGCTGTGTCCCTCTGACACTAGGCACTGACTTTTTCCTGAGAAGATGACAGTATTGCTGAGTAGTCTAAAAGAGACCCATTGATGCTGGTGACTGGATCGCATCCCTCATTTATCTCATCTAAAAAGCATTCTTTGGAGGGAGATGTTATTCCCTCCGTCATACAGGGCAGTGTCCTTATGTGATAGCTCTAAGCCTCAGTTTCTTATTTATCCCTGAAAGCACTAAGTTCAGCCCCCAAATACCCCATTACTTATCTATCCTGATTTCCCAGCCTATCCCATACTCAGCACCAGGCCTGCCAAGGTAGAGGGCGGACTTTTAGACCTGATGAGCAGATTGAAACCCCATCCCGTCTTCCCAGGTTCAAGACCCCTTCCTCCTCTGTGCAGTCCACTTTCCCCCACTCCTCCCCTTTCCTCAGCTACCCATTTAAGCACAGTAAATACTTAACTGCCTTGGATTATTCATGCCATGTGTATCAGTGTTATTTCTTCAGTGAACTAACTGGGCATACATACACTCTTGCATGCCACCAAGCCTATCTTGATTCAGCACGAGTTGCACATCCCAGCCTGTCTTTACTGACAGAAGAGGGAGAGGAAAGAAATCGATATTTGGAAAGTCCTGAGTGTATACACGAGACAACGTCCTCGTCCTGCAGGACCTCAGAACCTGGTGCGGAGAATGAGCGAACTCATGAGCCAGGACCCCCGTGCTGGTGCGAAGAGCAGGACACAGACCTCAGCGCCCCTCTGTGTTAGCTTACTTGGACAAACTACTAACCCATCTGACACTTCATTCCTCTTCTCACCTGCCTCACAGGTTAGTCTGAAGGGCCCAGTGGAGGACTTCAGTGCATGCGCAGGTCCCCATCTCTCCCTGCCTAGGAGGAATGTGACTCGGGAAGCTGTTAGAAGAAAGGCAGTAGAAAAGAAAAATGTCTCCTGGTGGGGAGGCGGCAGCAAGCAGCTGGGATTGTTCTCTTATCTTCCAGGGCAGCATTCTCGACAAAACTGTTTCATCTCTCTTGCTGACTGAACACTTCTGGGACAATGCATTGAGTCTTTAATTTTGTTTTATCAGGACCGAGCTGAACATACACTGGTCGGATCAGTGGCTGTAAGTGATAGCAAACCAGGAGGCCAGGGAGCGAGAACAATCTAGCATTTGTTGAAGAATGACTCCCTACACGCAGGTATAATAAGACATTCTGTTGGCGAGGCCAGAGTGGGAGGATGAAAGCCGAAAGCGGGAGGGACAGATGATGAGACGCAGGAACCCAGACCCAAAGCCACAATGGCTTGTTGAACTAGGAGAGGAGGTGTGTTCCAAAACAACCCCAAACTGGTATAACACTGCAAGGCTGGCTTCTCAAGGGCAGGAAGTAAACAATTCAGAAGGTTTCTAAGGGAAAGAAGTGAGATGGAGCTAGGAGAGGGGAGGGTGGAGCCAGGGTCCTCTGCAACCAGAGGTTTGATTTAATGCAAATTTACAAAGTCACAAATTTCCCTGAGCTATGGAAAAACTCAGGACATGCCCATCCGCTTGTTTTTTAGGTTTCAGTTTTCATTTTGTTTCCACAAAGCCTAGGCTCATGGCGGTGTGATTAATGGGTCTGGCATTCCACAACTGCAGCAGCAGGTCACAAAGCTCGATTAGCAGACTCAGTAACAGACCCAGATTTTGTCAAGAGAGGCAATGCGAGGAGGAAGGGCCAAGGTCCCTTCTCAGTGCTTAGCCAGCCCCCTAGGGTATCTCTCTAGGTCCCTAAAGGGTAGCCCGCCTTTCTGAACAGATCCGAAATGCACGAAATGCACCTGCTAGTGCCGCAACTAGCACCTGTTTGCCAGAGGGCGTCCCCTCTTCCCAGCCTGGCTAAGGAGGAAGCCACGGCTGGGAAAGTAGTACTGATGGGACTGAAGTGGGAATAAGAGCAAGTATACAGTGGCTAACCCTCCTCTAAACAAAGGCAGTAGGGACAGGGTTTAGGCTCCTGCAAACACCACAGGAGAAGGGAGGGTCCAGCGGTGGGTTTCTCCTCTTCTGAGGTCAGTAGCTAAAAGATTGGGAATACTAGGAAGGAAGCAAAATGCTCTGCTCCAATCCAGTGAGCCTAGCAACATATACAACAGGCCTGGCACATGGCAACACTGCCTAAATGTTAGCTACTAATACTGTAATTATTATTTTGAGGTACAAAGACTTGAACCCCATCCCAGGGCTCTGCCATGCTGGGCAAATCCCCCAGATCCTTTCTAGTTTTAATTTGGAACAGGGGCTCACTAAGTCGCACAAGCCAGCCTCAAACTTGTATTCTTTCTGCCACAGCCTTCTGAGAAGCTTGGAGTAAGGCGTGTTATTATTATTATTACAACTGGTTATTATTACTAATAAAAATGGTTTTGGCCGGGCGGTGGTGGCTCACGCCTTTAATCCCAGCACTTGGGAGGCAGAGGCAGGCGGATCTCTGAGTTCGAGGCCAGCCTGGTCTACAAGAGCGAGTTCCAGGACAGGCTCTAGAAACTACAGGGAAACCCTGTCTCGAAAAACCAAAAAAATAAAAATAAAAAAAAAATTTAAAAAATGGTTTTGAACATTTCTGGGGGAACTAAAGAAAGCCATAGACATAGGGATTTGTGGATCTCAGATCGGAACCTTGAATATGAGTTCCAGGCCAGCCTGGTCTACAGAGTGAATGCCAGTGCAGCCAGGGCTACAGAGAGAAACCCTGTCTTGAAAAACAACAAAACAAAGCAAGCAAACAAACAAGAGAATCCTTGCTCAAAACTGATCAAGAGATTGCAACTGTCCCAGCTGATGCACACCTGTGGTCTTGATACTAGAGGTGCTGGGGTAGGAGGAGTACCAGTTCAAGGCCAGGCAGAGGAGGGAGGGTGGGGAGTACAGCTCAGTGGCTAAGCAGCTGCCTCACAAAACACATGCACAAAGTTCCAGTTCCCTACTCAGCACCATAAAAACGAAAGAAAAAAAAAGGAATCATCACAAGTTTCAACACAGGGAAGAGCACTGGAGAGTCTTTGTAACTTTAGACATTTGTGGCATTGTGTTATATAAACTAAATTCCCAAAGATTGGAATTCACTAAAAAAAAAAAAAAAGAAAAGAAAAAAGAAATCATCTCCCTTGGGATTCTTTTTTCCCATACTAACTCTAAGTAAACGAGCATCACTAAATACCTCCTTCATCAAGATTGAGGGGATCAAATCCCTGAACAGGTAGCTGTGGTGGCTTACTCCTGGAATCCAGGCAGGATTTCTAAGTGTTCAAGGCCAGAGTTCTACACCTCGTGTTCTAGGACAGCTGGGGCTAGACCTCGTCTCAAAACAACCAAACCAAACAAACAAGTGTATTGACAGAGATAAGCAAAGATTGCTTGAGAATCCAGAGGGACCAAGTACCAGGGCTCTACAGAGCTAAGCTGAGAGGAGGGAGGTGTTCCCGCCCAGGAAGGCGATGCTTTTGCCGACTCTAAGGGCACATGCAGGTTCCATCCTGATTTTGCCTTTCAGGATTGACTGCAGACAGGTCAACACTGCCTTGTACTTGGATGTGCAGGTTCAGGGTGGCTGTGGCTACACTGTGGGATTTCATAGACATTCACCGGGGTCTGTGGAAACAACTTGCAGCATAGCTGACTGGGGGGGGGGATGCAGGGCACCCCTTTACTTGCCTGAGGTCATGGAAAAGTCACAAAAAGAAAAAAAACTGCTTTGAGGCCCATAATTGGTCTCAAGGTCAAGAAGGGAGCAGAGGGCATGGGATGTCCGGGTTAACAGGAAACCCACTCAGAAGCTATCTAGAATAAGAACCTGCCCATCCCAGGCTGGGTTTCCTAACAGTGCCCAGCCTTTGCAGAGATCTATTGGCTTTTCCCACCCACACTCCTGCCCTACAACCTTCTCTGGCACTGGGCTATATGCCAAGGCCTCATGCTAAGTTCCGTAGCTCTACCACTGAGTCACACCACTCAGCCCTGTTGGCTTGTTTTAATTTTTGAGACAGGGTGTCGCTGTGTAGCCCATGCTGGCCTAGAACTCCCTCCTCCTAGACCCTCCTCCTTAACCCTCCTTTAGTAGCTGGGATTACAGGCATGTGCTACTATGTTCAGCCCCTGAAACAGGCTTCCAAAAGGAGGTATTGCCTATGTTTAGGTTCAGAGAGTCTGTCTGAGCCAGGGGAAGCTGTAAGCACCAAGTCTTTGAGAGAAGGAGGAGTTTGACCCTGGAAGAATGACAAGGACACACAATGGCAACTCCGGACCCTACGATCAGGCTCTCCTGGGTTTTGATTTATTTCTGTTTCAACTATTATGTGTGTGTCTATATGTAGGTGTGTGAACATGAGTGTGGGGGTCCACGGAGACCAGAATAGGGCATTGGATCCTGTGAAGCTGGAGCCGCAGGTAGTTATAAGCCGCCTGAGGTGGGCGTCAGGAACTAAGCGCAAGCTTTCTGCAAGAGCACATAGTGCTCTTAACTATCAAGCCATCTCTCCAGCCCTTTCCTCAGCTGCTGCTGCACCGAAGCCCAAGCACTGGCAAAGGGAACTGCTGTATTGCTACCACCCAGACAAACAACAAGGAGCAACGGCAACCACAAAACCAGCTCTGAAAGAGGCCAAGAGCCCAGAAATGAGAGCAGACACAGCATGTGGGGCAAGTTGCGCAGGAGCTGGTTGGAAGCCTTGTGTTTATTTATGGTTTAAATGTTCCCTAAAACTTTTTTTGTATCACTACTAGTATTCATTTCAATTGGAGGGTATTAAGAAGGTAGGGACTCAATTGCAGTGTTGAGATGCCTTTGGGAAGTGATGGGGATTCAAACGTGTAGGGTGCAGCGTCTAGACTGAGTCTCCTAGGAGTTTTGTGGGAAGGATATGTCTTAGCTCTTGTCACAGGATGCACTCTGCTGCTTTTGTTATCAACAGATGCAAGTCCTACACATTCAACCTCCTAGGAGTGTAAGCTAAATTAACCCCCTTTCTTTATAAAGTAGCCTGCCTTGGGTATTTCATTACAGCCCCCCCAAATGGACTAATATACTTTCTATAACTTATATGAACTAGTGGCAGCAAGGCCTCTGATTGAGAACTCGATGTGCCATTGACTTGTTTTTCTAGCTACACTAAGAGTCTGTTCTATTTACTGCATAGGATAATGTATATAAAATTTCTGGTAAGGTGGAGGGGAGGGTGGTCCTCTCAGATGGCTCTTCCTTACAGACTCCTTCCTTGGCCTTCCTCTTGGGGCTCGGTGCCTGAAAGTGAGGGCCTCTAGAACAGTGCCTTTCCCTACACAGTTGTGAATACCGGGACCCCAGCTGTCCATGTCAGCTGCTTACATTCTCATCTCCAGCCAGTCCTCCCTGCCCTCCAGACACCTGGGATCTGTCAGCAGGAATGATGCAGCGCTGAACTTGACTGTGCAAGGGATCCAGATCACTGTGTCCTGCCCTCCATCGAAATGGTGTGGGTTCTACACCAGGTGGTTCCTAGCACCTCCTGTGTTTTCCATCCCTGCAGCCCTGCATCCAAGCCATCACCACAGTTGATCTGCCAGCCATGACCAAGGTAGCAGCTTCTTAGCTCCCATTTCTTTCAGTTTACCACAGCCTTAATGTTTGCCTCTTCTGGGCCCTGCAACTTCTTCCCCAGTCTGCCTGGAGGCCTTCAAGCTTCCTCCTTCTGTGAGTTCACCACTAAAGGCCATTTTTTTTCCTTCAAAATACTTTCCCTGAACATTAGTTTAGTGGTTTTGGTGCCCTTACTTAGTAAATGCATTTTTGTGAAATTGGGTGTGAATACGTAAAGTAAAAAGCTTTAAAATTTTCAATTATGTGTACATGTATGTGTCTGATATGTATGGGTGCCAGCAGAGGTCAGAAGTGGGTGTCAGATCTCCCGCAGTTAGGAGTTACAGGCAGTTTTGAGCCACCCAATGTGGGTGCTGGGAACTGAACTTGGGTCCTCTGGAAGAGCAGGAAATACTCGTAACTGCTGCGCTATCTCTAGCCACTTCCCATTCCCAACACCTTCCCCCAAAAAAATCTTAAAAAAAAAAAAAAGACTGATGGGGAACAAACTAAGTCTAAGCTTGCTAGGCAAGCTCTCTATCACTGAAATGCCCCTCCAGCCCTAAAAACAATGCTTTATTATTTGTCTTTCTTACAGCAAAGCACAGGGGCAGTATCTTGTTTACAAGACACAGTTTGCAAGCAAGCTCCTTCTGTACAAACAGGTGCTGGAACTACTTGTTGAAAAGCACTGGGGGTGGGCTGGAGAGATGGCTCAGAGGTTAACAGCACTGGCTGCTCTTCCAGAGGTCCTGAGTTCAATTCCCAGCAACCACATGGTGGCTCATAATCATCTGATGCCCTCTTTTGGCATACAGGTTACATGCAGGTAGAACACTGTGTACATAATAAATAAATCTTAAAAAAAGAAAAGCAAAGCACTGGGGGCTTAGAGTTATTCTCAGCTTCGTAAGTCATACCTCCTCAAACACCTTTTACAAAAGTCTACCCTGCTTGTTCCATTTTGGGGTGGTAGCCCATGGTAGTGGCGTTCTTGGATCAGTGTGAAGACACTTTGAAAACCATGCCAAAATCCTGATGATAGTCTCTAAAGAGACTCTTGTTTGGAAGGAAGAACACTGGGGCTGTCTTTAGCCCGTGTGTGACCCCGGCACATTCATGGCCGTCCACTTCCACTTTCTACGTGGGCAGAATCCACATCAATGCTCCCCTTTCGTCGTCCCACATGGCCACTGTGAGCACCTACACAAAAGGAAGCCAGAGAGAGGCCTCACACCCTGAAGGGGCTGAACTGCCCAGCCAATGCTGTTCACACGTTCTCTGTGAATCGACTGCTTTCTCCTGACTCAGAATAGTTGCTGTGTCTCTGTAAACCTGATCCTGAATGCTTTGGGGTGGAAGATGGGGGACGGGATGTGCTTATACAGCTTGAAGGAAGTGCTAACTTCTGACAACAGTCCGTAAGAAACACAACCCCCTCCCCAAACATGAGAGTAATGCTCTGTGACAACCTGAAAACTATACGAAACCATGAAAGAAATGATCGCAGCAATACTGGGGACAACTTCCTATCACGCAGTTTTCTGTGGTCAGACACTGACGATATGGAAAGGCTGTCTTTTAATATTCTGTTATCTTTAGTTGGTAAAGTAATTGTCATTGTTTCTTTTTATTAAGTTGTTACATTTGTGTTTGTTGAGACAGGGTTTTGCTATGTAGTACAGGCTGGTCTGGAATTCACTCTGCATCCCAGAATGGTCCCAAATTTGAGACCCTCATATTTCCAAAGGGCTTACAGGCATGTATTATATTTCCATATATATATATATATATGTATGTATATATATGTATGTATATATATATAATTTTTTTAGGGGCTGCAATGATGACTTAGTGGTTAAGAGCATTACTGCACTTCCAGGAGACTTGGGCTTGGTTCCTAGCACCCACATGGTAATTCGCAACCATCTGCAACTCCAGTTCCAGGGGATCTGATGCCATCTTCTGGCCACTGAGGGCATTGCACAAACACGGTACCCAGAAATACATGGAAGCAAAACATCCATACATATAATTTTTTAAAAAGTTTTAAAAAGTTAAAAATAAAACTTATTTTTATGTATATTTGTCCATATGTCTACACACCACAGGTATGCAGGTGCCTGAAAGGTCAAAAGAGGGTATCAGATCTCCTTACTGGGTTATGAGCAGTGAACTGACTGATGTGGGTTCTGAGAATGAACTTGTGTCCTCTGGAAGAGCAAGAAGCACTTTTAATCTCCAAGTCACCTCTCTAGTTCCCCACACAAGCCTTTTAATAGATTACATCTTTGCTGGAGAATGTGCTGAAAAAGTAAAAAAAAAAAAAAAAATGAAAATCACTTGAAGTCATTTAAAGGTACAGCGGTTTTGATGAGAAAGGCTCTGTAGGCTTGTGTCTGAATACTTGGTTCCAGTTTGTAGAGCTGTTTGGGAAGGGAGTAGAGAGAGGTTGGCCTTGCTGGAGGCAGTGTGCCGTGTCACGGCTAGGCTTTGAAACTTTCAAAGCTTATCACCATCCCAAGGAGCCACTTCCTTTCTGTTTGTGGGTAAGATGTAAGCTCTCAGCTGCTGCTCTGGCAACATGCCCACCTGCCCACTACACGCTCCCTGCGGTGATGGTGATGGACTCTGGACTGTGGGTTCCCAGTACACGGGTCCTTCCATAAGTTGGCTTGGTCATGGTGTCATGAACGCAATAGGAAAGTAACTAATACTAATGCTAGCTTTGTTGTTTTTTCCTTTCCAATCTCTTCCAGAGATGCGGTTCTAAACAGAACTGATCTTCTGGTCTTAAATGTAATGGTGGGAGTGACAGCTTCTGTTTATCTATCCTCTTGCTTCATCTGTAAGAACTGTGTACCACCACACATCCCGGATAAGCCTTTGGTCTCGGACAGCAATGCTGTTTCCAGCTGGGCCAAGATATAAATACTCTTTATGTAGTATTTTGTGTTTTTTTAAGCCAGGCGGTTTAAAATTACGGGTTTTCTACAACTTTATCCACTGAAGCAGAAAGCTCTAGAAGGGATGCAGCATGGGAAATAACACGTACTCGCTGCTTACGTTTTCGTTTACACTGTAAATACATCTGTTCTCCAAACAGTGTGGGGTATAATCACTCCAAAGTGTTTAGATCTAACAAAGCATTGACTTTTATTTTATGTGCATGAATGTTTGCCTTACATGCACGTCTGTGTACCGTGTGGTACCTGGTGCCTGCAGAGTGACAAGAGGACATCAGACCCCTAGAGCTGGAGTTACAGGTGGCTGTGAGGCACCAAGTGGGTGTGAGGCACCAAGTGGGTGCTGGGAATCAAACTTGGGTGCTCTGCAGAGCAGCGAATGCTCTTAACCACTGAGCTGTTTCTCCAGCCCACTGCTGATGCTCATGCTTTGGAAGATAAAATCCAGCAATTCATTGACTCAGCAATAATTTCAAAGCTAGGTGTGGTAGTCATGCAGGTAATCTCAGCACTCACAGGGCTAAGACTGAAGAAATCCATCAAGTTAGAGGCCAACCTGGGGCTACATAGGAAGAGCCTATCTCAAGGGGTGGGTTAATTTCTAAATTCCAAATTTGCTTTGCTATGACCAAAATGCCTTCCTTTGCTAAAAGCCTAGAGAGACACATAAAAGAGTTATGTTTGAAGCCACATTAAAAAAATATAAAATATCAAGTTGGCCAGTGACAAAGCTACAAAAAAGGGCTGGGGGCAGGTGTAGTGTGGGGATAAATACTTGCTAAGCATGTGCAAGGCCCTGGGGTCCATCCATAGCAACTGGTGGGCTCTTCCAGAGTATACTAGAACTACTTCCTCCCTGGGGTGATATGTAGTAGAGTATGCAAGGCAGGAAGGGTGAGATCCAACCACTCCTGCTATGATTACAGGGCTCAGGCCCGGCACAGGTGCCTTTTATTGATTTTTCTGGAACCCTCTGAGTCAAATGACCTATCAAAAGTGAAACCCAGGTAGGAAGAACAAAACCAAAACAGTCAGCTGTCCCTCTGGGTCTTATTTTAATAGGAAACGCTGCCAGCATGCCCAGAGGGTTTGGTCATTTACTGGGCAAATGTTCTGTGTGTATTGTTCTAATTTACCAATCAGCCTCCCCAGCACTTGGTCACAGCTTTGTGTAACAGAAAAAGGCAGGTAGAAGCTGGCTGTGTTGGCTCACACCTGTAATCCCACCTCTCAGAACACCGAAGCCTTTCTCAGATACCGAGTTCAATGTCAGCTCAATCTCAAAACAGCAACAGCAAACAGCAACAGCGTGAGGTGAGCAGAGGGCATCCCGGGCACCACTAAACAGACAGCAAAATTCAAGTTTCTGTCTTGAATAACAGGGGCTCAAGATTAAACTGATCTCCTCAGCAAACAGAACTCAGCAAGCTTCCCCTCGATCTGAACCTATTTCATTATCCCTTTATCGCCAAGCCACTGACACAGCTAAGTGATGGCGCAGGACCTTTACAGGCTTGCAAGCACTCTGTCTGAACAGTCTGCCATCTCAGGCTCTGCCAGGAGGAATTCCTTCTCCTCCAGGTATCTCAGTGCTCTGTTTCGCACAGGTGCTATGCGGCCTCAGTGGGGGTAGGTCACAGGAGGGCTGAGAGACGACAAAGCTGTAGGTCCAGGCCCCTCCAGTCCCCTGGCTGGCCCGGCAGAGCCCTGGAGCCTCCCCCAAGCACATCTGTCCTTCTCAGTGTTGTCGCACGAGTAACACACCAACCATCCTTACTGCAGGAAATGACCCCACCCAACTGAAAACAAGATCACAAGCAAATCAGCAGTATGATTCAGGCCACTTCCTGATGGGTAATTTGATTAGAACAAGGGAGAAGCATAAAAGTGGATCAGTAAAAACAATCCACAGACACCAGTCAGCCCGGCTTGTGAGTGCCTTCAACAAACGTTACCATTGAGCTACCATTAAGCCACCAACACTGATGAAAAGCACCTCAAAGCTGCCCTCCGCATTCACTGCATGGCATGCCACAGCTAATGTTTTCCTCCACCCGACCAAGTGCAGCTACCCTGACAGGGTTAAATGTGATGCAGCTTGAATCCCCACCCCCATCCCCCCAATCCCCCCATCCCGCAGCAATGACACTGAAGCCGACTCAGTGGTGACACAGGAGGCCCTGTCTTTTGCAGTAATCGATTAAGCAGAAACTTCAGTCTGCTGGGGGGGGGGGTGGTGGTGGTTAGAAACCAGTGGGAAACAGGTTTCTGGTGATTATCAGTGACAGTAGGCTGCAAGGCTTTGCAGGGAACCCCTGGGCATGGCTGCAGCAGAGGAACACTTCTCAACACTTAGAGCTGGAAGACTGCGGGATCCTGCATGCCGGCTATAACCACCAGCGTGGCCTTCTTAGACGACACAGTCATTAAAGGTCACACAAGTTGCTCTGGAGGAAGGCAGTGTGGTTATCTGTAATGGCAGATTCATTTCCTAACGAGATATCCAGGGCCAGTCTGAGTGAGGCAGGACGGCTAGGGATAACATGCTTTTGGGTGGAAATTCTAAAGCATAGATCCTGGAGCTGGAGAGATGGCTCAGCAGTGAAGAGCACTTGGCTGCTCTTCTAGAGGACCCTGGTTTGGTTCCCAGCATCCATATGGCTGCTCATAACTATCTGTAACTCCAGTCAAATGCCCTCTTCTGACCGCCAAGGGAACTAGGCACACATGGTGTAGACATACATGGAGACAAATCACTCATATGCATTACCATGGTAACCAGCTTCAAATCTTTAGTATTTTATAGAGTCCATGAAATTAACTAAAGAGGTTCTTTGGGGGCCACTGAGGTGACTCAGTAGGTAAAGGGGTATGGGCTGCTAAGCCTGACAACCTGAGTTCAATCCCCACGACTGACGCAGTAGAAAGAGAGAAAGCAACTTTTGCTAGTGACCTCCACATGCATACCCAGGCAGATACAGCCACTCCCCCCACCCCCCACCCCCAAAAACCAAATTTAGTCTTGGCTGGGAATATAAAGTGTGGAGGTACCTAATTCTAAAACGATCCCGTCTAGGGGTGGGGACAGGACAAGAGCATGGTTAAAGGGAACCCAGGGCACATGCTAGGCCATCTACACTGAGCTACACTCCCAGCTAAACTTTTAGAATAACTTTTAAGTTATTCTAACTGGTGAGAGGCAAAAGGATCATAAATTCAAGGTCAGCCTGAAAACTTCAACTTTGAAAGAAAGACAGTAGGAGAGATGCTTCAATGCGAAACTCTCCGTGGTCTTAAGGACAGAAGCGAACAGTCCAGACAGCCCGGGACGACTAGAAAAGCGCAAACTGCAAAACAGGAAATAGCTCTTGGCTGGCTGTCAGAGAACCGTGAACTGCCGAAAACTCAATCTATTTTAATTTTGAGTTTCTTTCTTAAAACTCACAGAATCTGGGTAAGACCCTAGTTCAATCCAGTGCCGCAAAACAGCCCCTAATTTAGCAATTAGATGTCCGCTACTAAAACAACCCCTGGCTCAAGCCTTAATCACCCGAGATCTCTTTTGTCCTATTTCTGGGAATGTGATAGTGCTACCCACGGCCACATTTACTGTCTTGTCCATGTGACTGGACATTGTCCTCAACTTGCATACCATCAATAATCTTTTTTTTTTTTTTTTTTTGGTTGTTCGAGACAGGGTTTCTCTGTGGCTTTGGAGCCTGTCCTGGAACTAGCTCTTGTAGACCAGGCTGGTCTCGAACTCACAGAGATCCGCCTGCCTCTGCCTCCCGAGTGCTGGGATTAAAGGCGTGCGCCACCACCGCCCGGCCATCAATAATCTTTTTAATTTTAAAAAGAGACACAGTCTTGCTGTGTTGCCTGGGCTGGCTGCCAAGTCCTGATCTCACGTGACCCTCTTATCTCAGCTCGAGGAGCAGGAACCAAGCAGTCTGTACCTGCGTCTCACCGCCACTTCCAAAGGTCAACATGACATTATGTAACAGCTCCATGCATAGGGACCACCTCTCTTCACACAGCCTGTGAGTTCTTGAGCATGCAAGGACCCCGGTTCCAGTATTTTCGCTTCCTCCAATACCTTGCCTGCAGTAAGCTCTCAAATGGTTACTGAATGATCAAGAAAAGTACTTACCAGTCTTCAGGCGTCTCACACTACAAGGCCCGGATTATATATCCAACCTAAGGCCAGACAACAACCTCATTTTTAAAAGGCATTATCTAGAGACAGAAGAGCTTAGAAAATCAAGCTTTTTAAACACCGGAGCCAGGTTTCCATAGAAAGAAGAAAAATAATTTATTCCAAAGATGTAGAAGTAAGAAATTCATCCTGAAAATAGAGCTTGGTGTACATCTGCTGGGGTAGAGCTTCTCTTGAGTGGCACGCCTGACTGCCCCACTGAGTCTTATTTGTCTTGCGGCAATATTGAACACATCGCTGACTCTCATGTTGTGAGCTGGCAGGAGCCATATTCAAAGCCACAGGCTCCAAGACAAGAGTAACAGATTTCTCAGAATAGCATCTTTTCTCTCAGCGGAGTGCAGACACATCTCAGAGTCAGCTAAGTAGGCACATAATTCATCAGAGTGTAAAAAAGGCGAAGGAAAAAACACTGTCTTGCAGAGGAAGGTCTTCAAGTGTAAGGCAGGTAACACCCAAGCAGGCTACTGGAGAAGATGGTCTGGGTGTGGAGGTGATTTTGCATCTAGAAGGCATTCTCTCTGTGACCTGCAAAACAAAACAGCTCTAGTAACTTAAGATCTTCTAACATCTAGCTCCTTCACCCTTCTTCAAAAGGGTGGAAAGGTTGCTGGAGAGATGCCTTGGCAGTTAAGAGCACTGGCTGCTCTTCCAGAGGACATGGGTTCAATTTCCAGCAAACACAGGGTGGCTTACAACCATGTGTAACTCCAGTCCTAGGGGACCTGATGCCCTCTTCTGGCCATCAAGGGCATTACACACACAAGCAGGCAAAATGCACACACATAAAATTAAAAAATAGGGGAACTAAAAGTAACCAGGCCTGCAACCCCGGCTGCCTAAGCAATTTAGTGAGGTCCTTTCTCAAAATAAAAAGTGAGCAGAGTGTGGTGGCTCACACCCTTAATCCCAGCACTCAGGAGGCAGAGGCAGGTGGATCTCTGTGAGTTGGAGGCCAGCCTGGTCTACAGAGTGAGTTCCAGGTGAACCAGAATACACAGTGAGACCCTGTCTCAACAACAACAAAAAGTAAAAAGAAATATTAGGGATTTAGTCAGTGTCAAAAAAAATTAAGCAAAGTCAGGCATGGTGCACATAATGCTAGCACCCAGGAGGCTAGTGGAGGGTAGTGAGTGTGAGTCCAGTCTGGGCAATGCAGTGAGACTGCCCTGTCTCCTCCCCTAGCACGGTTAACCAGTCAGTACTTCAACCAAACCTCAGGTGAAGCCCAGGCTTACTCATCACACAGGTTTGGGCAGCTTCTAGAGAGGTCCAATTTCCAGGGGCATCACTATCATGTAACTACACAAACAGCAACGTCACTTACCGAAAGCAGGAAGCAAGAAGCTGGCTAACACAGGAGCTGGAGCTTAGCGAGCTCCTGTGCTTTTCGCTTCCCCTTTCAGAGCAGGCAGCTGGTTGCCAATAAGGGCACTCTCCGTTCTGCCTTTGTTGGCCCACTGACTAGCAAGCTTCTTATCTTACCCTCAGCACTCTAGGCTGCCTGTCAGGCTGTTCCTCATTCTGACACCAGGCACAGGTGACAACGACAACACCACCCATGTAAAGATGGCAAATGTTTAGTGTCAGTGTCTCCACACACTGGGCTGCTCGGTAGTAGGAGGGTGTTCTTACAGTAGGCAGCTCTGGGACTACACAGATGGCTCAGCAGCTGAGAGTGCCTGCTGCCAGGCTGGAGAGCTGGCAAGGCCAGGCTCACAACCAGAAAAACAAGAGTGCCCAGAGTTCAGTTCCTGACAACTCCATTAGGAGGCTCCCCAACTGCCTCTGGAGCCCTGTTAAGACCCACTGCAGGATACTGCAAGCAACATGCATTCAACTCAGCATTTGATTAGAGGCAGATATGGAACCGTGGCTCCCTGACAGAGGGCAGACTGGGCACGCCCTGGACTCCGTCCAATCCCCAACACAGAAAAACGAAAGAGGAAGTGGGATAACCCAAGGACTGTTTTTGCAGTGCACCAGGAGAGCAGCACCAGGTCAAGGTGGCCACTGCCAGAATAAGACTGTCCCTTGCGGTCTCCAGTCACTTCCTGAGCCTGCCTGGCCTGGCAGAACAGCTGCTCTGCAGAGGCTGTCCTGAGAGTGCTGACATTTCTGCGCAAGTCTTCTATGGAGATCACACCGAGAGACCTCCTCACCCTTTGGACTTTTTTTTTTTTTTTTTTAAAAAAAAAACAGACTTATTGTCCTTTATTTTTGTTGTTGCTGTTATTTTTCAAGACAGGATTTCTTTCTGTAGCCCTGGCTGTCCTGGAACTCACAGAGATCCTCCTGACTCTGCCTCCCGAGTGGGCCTTCACTTTAACAAGCACACACAACTGAGAGCTACTTTTCATTCAGCCCCAATGGCAACTGTTGAACTCCAGCTACGCGCAGCACTACAAGGCATAGCACCGTGGTGGATGAGTCTACCAGGAAGCAGAGTCTTCCCCACGATGTGTAAATGACTAGCAGCTGAAGTCACTGCAGAATCCACAGCCCTGTTCTGTAAAACAAATGAATCACTAAGATATGATGGGATAGATATGTGTGGGGGGGGGGGGGGGGGGGGGACTGAGAAAGTAGCTTAAAAATTCCAAGGTCAGAATGAAGAAACCCATTCAAAAAAGGGTATGTGAATGAATGTGTCTGTCTTTTGTTTCTAAATCTTTTCTAAAAGTGTAGATAAATTTTCAAACTAATTCTTTATTATAATAGGCAAAGGTAGTCTTATTCAACCACAAAAAAGCTAAATGTCTCGAAAAACCAAAAAAAAGAAAAAAAAAAAGAAAAAAAAAGAAAAAAAAGAAAAAAAAAAGCTAAGTCAGTCGAAGGGACAGGTATTTAACTATTCAAGGCAATGTACCAAATGAGTGGCTAAAAATTAGAAAGTTAAATGCATCTAGAAATGAAAGAGCTCACTCAGACACAGTGGCCAGGGATAGGCTGTGGTAGTAAACACCTTTAATCTCAGCACTTGGGAGGCAGAGGCAGGAGGATCTCTGTGAGTTCAATGCCAGCCAAGTCCACAGATTGAGTTCTAGGATAGCCAGGTTTCTTTATGTAGAGAAACCCTGTATGGGAGAAAAGAAAGAGAAAAAGAGCTAAGTATGAGGTAAGAACAGGAAAACAGCAGGCTTGGAACCACCAGGTCAGGAGCAGAGGATCGGAAGAAAGGAGGCACAGGAGGTCCCAGGGCAGCTTGGGGCCATGGTGGAGAGCTGCCCGGAGCCTGAAGACCAATGCTCTTATTTTTCACTTTACTGCTTCTGTACTCAAGGGATCTTTGACAAAAGCTACAGACTTACTCCTCACAGTACATCTCAAGGGGAGAACACTGCTGCTTTCACAGAGGACCTAAGTTCAGCTCCCAGCACCCACATGGCAGCTCACGAGTGCCTGTAACACCAGTTCCAGGGGATCTGATGCCCTCTTCTGGCCTCAGGCACTACACAGATGTGATGCAGATACACACACACACACACACACACACACACACACACACACACACCACAAGCAGGTGGAGAATACGGCTCAGCTCTGTTCTGAACACTTGACACTTTCATTTAATGAAGTAACAGAGAAAGGATCAAATCAAATGACAAGTGCCCTGCCACTCAGTCATTAAATTTTTGCACCCTGCCACTTGGATTCTCAGAATTAAATAAAAGCTACAGTTTTGAAGCCAGCTTTCTCTTTGTTCTGTGCTGTCTGAGATAAGGTCTCACTCTGTATGTAGCCTAGGCTGGTCTGGAACTTGCTATATAGACCAGGCTGGCTTTGAACTTATTATCCTCCTGCCTCTGAAATAAGTGCTGGGATTATGGGCATGTACTACCATTCCCAACCTTTGGAAGGTGCTTATTTCCCTATCTCCAAAGAATTCTAAGACATTTTAAAATATTTTAGATACTTCTTCCAGTTGCTGAGTGTTACAAGGTTAAGAAACTCACTTTCTTTTTTCTTTTCCTTTTTTTTTTTTTTTTTTTTTTTTTTTTGGTTTGGTTTTTTTTTGAGACAGGGTTTCTCCTCTGTGGCTTTGGGGCCTGCCCTGGAATTAGACCAGGCTGGCCTTGGACTCACAAAGATCCACTGATCCACCTGCCTCTGCCTCCTCAGTACTGAGATTAAGGTGTGGGCCACCACCACCTGACAGAATATTCACTTTCAATCTGTGTCAGAAGCCTGTGTGCAAGTTTAATGTCATGAAGGACACACACCCCAAGAAAGAGAGATAGGGGAACAGATCAGAGAAAATGTGTAGGACTTGGTTTTCTCTTCCGGCAGTTGGGTCCCAGGATTTGAACTCAAGTCTTCAGGCTTGGCAGCAAGTGCTTTTACCCACTGTGCCAATTCACCACCCTAAATTATGTTTTAAAAAGGCAGGGTAATCATGGACTTTGAAAGAATCTTATGGGTAAATCCCTAAAATACACGCCAAGAGAATAGTTTGTTCTACTCATGCCCCTGTTCTTCAGATAATACTTTCAAACTACAGTCTGTTTTTCAGTTGTCTTCAAGTGGCCATGAAGTTCTAAGGAAAAAGTCATAGCAAGCACTCTAGCGGATGGCTGACATGTTCACGTGAAAGGGCAAGGGCATAGTCACCTCAGTGCCTTGCACTGTGGAGCTGTCTTCATCCTCAAGGCCAGTGGTACTTCAGATACCAGATGGTTTCATTTTTCAACTGTGGTCCAAAGAGAGGGTTGAGCTGGGCCAGAATTGCAATCAGCCAACTAAAATTCGGTGGGGAGGAACAAGAGCAAAAGTGGTGAAATTGGCTAGAACATAACCATTTTCATACACGATGGAAAGCAATTTAGTGTACTCCATTCTGACCCAGCCTTCACTGCACACTGCTCCTGGGAGATAGCTGACCAGGGAACAAATCCCAGGTTGCACTGGGTCTGCATCTGAGACGATCCACAAAGCAGGGAGGCTGAGTCGCTGCCATTCTCTGATGACATCATCACTGTGCTAAGTACCTGGGCTTTCCCCAATCATGACATCCTTACCGCCAAGGCTGGTCACCTCCTCACCGTTTGTCACACCTCAGCTTCCTTTTATCTTCCTAGCGTGCAGACGCTAAGGCACTATTTAAGAGGTACAGCTAAGATCCAATTTCAGCCCTCCAGGTTCCTAATCAATGGCCAAGCATTTCATGGACCCCACCACACAGAACCAAATGGGCATTTACTGCAGCACTCTAATCACAGCTGTGTCTCTGTTGTACACAAATTACAGAGGACATACCAACAGAAACTAAAGCACCATGGTTAGTTTTAAATTTTTCACGTTGTTCACAGAGTTCCGATGAGGTATTTCATGGGACCAACGAAATTTGAGAATCACTGAGTATGGATGAAAGCAAAAAATAAAAAGAAAAGCAGCCTGCAGGTGTCTGGCTAGTTAACCATTCTGTTTTTCTTACTGAACAAATATTTAATGAGCAGTTTCTAAGTCCCAGGCATCAGGGACACAGAAAAGATGACATGTCCCTCTCCAGAGATCTTATGTAATATCGGACGGTGACTGCTGCACAGAGAAGAGAAGCAGAGGCAGTGGGGCTGCAGGTGTGGCCAGGAGTGAGGACCTGACTTTCCAAACTCCACTTTAAAGAAGGGGCTTCATCTTAAACCATAAAATGAGCTGGGGGTGGGCAGATCTCATTTCTCCAGAAATGTGCTGTGGTAGCACAAATTTGAACACATACCCTAAAAATGGCCAATTAAGATGGGCGGCGGTGGCGCATGCCTTTAATCCCAGTACTCGGGAGGCAGAGGCAGGCAGATCTTTGTGAGTTCGAGACCAGCCTGGTCTACGAGAGCTAGTTCCAGGACAGGCTCCAAAGCTACAGAGAAACCCTGTCTCGAAAAATTTAAAAAAAAAAAAAGGCCAATTAAGAAGATAGGGAGCAGGGCCATAAAATTTAACGAGGTCCAGATGTTCTTGGGATGCATCCTGTCCTTGAAGATACCTTGTCAGTTATTAATGGCTCTTGGTTAGGTTTTTGCTCCCAAAAACTGACCAATGGCTTCAGAAACTATCTTATTCTATGTACTCTTTACCCAATCCCAAGACGACAGGACATGAACTGCCCTGACTACAGTGTTTCCCCTTTAAAAGATCTTCCCTCCCAGGGCTCCCTGTCACACTTTCTGCAGCCACCTTGCTGGGGTGCTGGAGAGGTGTTGGTCCAAACTTGAGTAATTTGCATCGGAAATCCGGCTCTGTGGATTCATTTGGGGACCAGAAACTTGGGCATAGCACAGGAAAGGAGGAAAGGTCTGAACAGACCAGAATGATGACGAATTTATGCTGTCTTTACTTCCTATTCTGGACTCGGGAGTCCGTTGGACCGTGGCTTTGGTGGGTGGGTGGGGGGATAAATGTGGGAGTGTGAGCACTGATAAAAGGAAGGGTGAGTTTTGGGGGCATCCCCCATGCTATCGACCCCCTCGCACATACATTAGGGTGCTGCTTTCTGGGAAAAAGGAGACAGCCAGCCATTGTGGCCTCTTTCTAAACTCCCCTCAAGGACAAGGGCCAGCCAAACCCAAGGAGGGCCATTATCAATTGGGTCTCTCCTCCTTTGGCTGCCATTTTTTGGAACCCTTCCAATCACAAGACCAAACGGCCGGTTCTGACTGGCAATGCAGAGAAGCACAGTGCAGCACAGGGAGCTGGTGCCCACAGACACACGGCGTCTGCCTTCTCAGCCCACAAAAGGTTGCTTTGTGCCGAGAAATGGGATCCAGGGGGAAACCAGGCCAGAACAGATCCTTAGGCTGACTCACTTTACAAACAAAGTTAACTCAGATGAGACACTGCCTGATCACCCTTAGAACTAGGGGATTAAACATAAACACAACACCAAGTCTTCTTACACACACACACACACACACACACACACACACACACACACGCACACACACAGAGTGGAGGTGTGGACAACACAGACAGATACTGCACTGCAGAAGAGCTCTGAGACCAGAGAGTCATGGAAAATTCCACACGAGTCCAGGGTTTCCCCAAGGCCAGCAGGAGATACAAACTGCCCTCAAGGAACAGTCCTGTGCTTCATAAGAGACTGACCTCACTGACAACACTTAGAAACAACAAATTAAAAAGATACACTAACCCCCACACTGTCCCCACAGCCTTTCCTCCCCACAAGTGTATAGTAAGCAATAAAGACATCATCCAGGGGCTGGACACATGGTTAAGTGGTTAAGGGCTCTTAGGGGTTAAACGCAGCTCTTGCGGAGGACCCAGGCTTTGTTCCCAGCATCCACACAGGGCTCACCACTGCCTGTAACTTCGAATACAGATATGATGGCCTTCTTCTGGGCTCTGCAACACACACACACACACACACACACACACACACGCACGCACGCATGCACGCACGCACGCACGCACGCACACATACACACGCACACACGCGCGCGCACACACATGCACACACACCAGCACTTAAGAAGTGTGGAGGGGCCTTTCCAGCTGCATAGCCATCTTGGAGCTTTTCTGAAAATCCTTGGGCAGGGCAGAAAGGGAAGATTAGAGCGCTGTGGTAAGGGAAAGGCTAGTTGGAATCTCTCACCAGTAGACAGTTAACAAAAGGTGCAGTGAAGACTGCCTACAGAAAGGCAATACTCCTTTTTTTACAGCGATATTTTAAATAAGAACATTAAGATAGAAATGAACTATGCTTAAGGCCAAAGCATATTTGACCTTTGCTTTTAATCTTATCCGTTTCTTAGCTGTAATCTGTGACTTCCTGTGGCTCTCAGCAACAAGATTTTTAGGTTTGTTGTTAGTCAAAACAAATGTCTTAACTTCCCGGTGCCGAGAGCCACTTCTACCCTTGTGACCTACAGCTTAAGGGCCAACCTATGGTCTCACTTACTCCAAGAATCCTTTAAAAATGGTGCCTCAAAATCTATCAATATCACATAATCACATAGATAGTTACTGTTAAGACGCTATCATGAGATAGGGTCTCATGTAACCCAGGCTGGCCTTAAACTCCTTTATGTAGCCAGAGCTGACTCACACCTCTCAGGTGCTGGAACCACAGGTGTTCTGCACTATCACATCCACCAGACACTGCTGCTCCCCCAAAACCCTACACCCATGAGCACCATCCCTTGCCTAGAGGTCTCTCTCAATGCCCTTGCTGAGAGCTATGTCAAAGCCTGTTTCTTGATGAACACCGCTGTTTCTTCACATGGATTCATTCCAAAGTTTCTCTGTGTAGCTTTTATTGTCCTAGAACTCACTCTGTAGTTCAGGTTGGTCTGGAATTCAACGAAATCCTCCTGCCTCTGTTTCCTGAGTGCTGGAAATTAAAAGTATGCGCCCTGGGATTAGGATCTGCCGAGTGATCCTAAAATTCTCGACAGGAGCCTGGCTAGGAATGACACGTGGTGGGAGGTCTCTGAAGGAACTCTTCGGCACCTGTAGCAGGTGGTGTGTAGCGATGTCTGTCTCCTGCACATGTTGTCACCATGCAGCTCTCATGCAGTTAAGGAGCCTGAGGTGGAGGCAAGTTAAGTGATTCATGGGTGTTCACAATACTAAGCAGGCAGATGAAGGCAGCAGGTGACCAGCAACCAGGCCAACCTAATGCTGCTCTGTGAACTGCTAGCCTTTGCGGTGCTTTAGGTGAGGGCGGGAGTTTAGCTAGGTCTAAATTGTGAATTATGGAAGTAAGAATCCACAGCCTTTGGTGCCTGCCCATGGAAAAGACTAAGTATCAGACCCTGCAAGAATGAATAGACCGCTTTGCTCTCTCAGATCAGTCTTTGGAAGTGTCTAGATTTACATACCCTCCCCATCCTGCATTTTTTGAGGGGGTGGGTCTCATTATGTTACCCAGGCTGGTTTCAAAGTCGTAGACTCAAGGAATCCTCCTGAGTAAAAACTAAGACACCACAGACCATCCATTCAGCTTGTAGTGATGAGATAATTTGGTTCGTTTTGTTTTTCAAACAGTTTGAAAGATAGACAGAGCCCAGGGCCTTGAACATGGTAAACAAGCACTCAAATACTGAGCCCCAGCCCCAGCCCTCGACACTATTGCCAATGTTTCAAATCAAGAAAGAAAAAAGTCAATCTCAATGCCCATCCCAACACACACACACACACACACACACACACACACACACACCGTTAGGAAAATGACTTGAGAAATAGAACAGGCTATTTCATTTGAAATTTTAGCGGAATTTTTCCTCTAGCCAGCTGAATGAACTCAGCGCCTGTCCTTCTGACTACCCACAGACCTAAAATTTCCCTTTAGCTGATAAACACACAGCGCATTGGAAGGAAGAAGCCTGCTGTGACCCTGATGGAAGCGAGTGGAGGAAGGGCCTGCGCTCTGGCGGATCCCTGACTTGTTGTGTAACCAGAAGGAACGGACTGTACCCTTCTGCTTGCCCAAACTGTTCCACATGGCTCCACGGCCCAAAGGCCTAATAACCATCAGCTGAGCGGCTTCTGTAGGACAGGGGTGATACAGCAGCAGTGAGGGGAGCTGTAGAACTGGGGTGCACACAGGGCAAACTCAAGTTCCTCTTTTGGGGGGGGTTACTGGATTGCAAGTAGACTCTGCAGATGCTAGGCAAGCATCATTGAGGTACATTCCCAGTCTGCTATCACTATTATTATTGTTGTTGTTTATTATTTTGAAATAAGGTCTTGCTAAATTATCCAGGTTACTCTCGAATTCACTGTGTAGCCCAGCTGTCTAAAGGTGCCACAGCTAGTCCACAATCACTCTCAGGGGTCACTGCCATGTTGGGCTCTAAGGATGCCAAGTTGCTGGCTGAAAGGCTGAGCTACCAGGGATGGCAAAGGACTGTGCTTTCATGGGCAGGGCAGTGGCCCCCAGTCCAACTGAAAGGGCTCTCTAAGCACAAACTACATTGCTCTGCCTTGAAGCAGTACCCAGCTCTCAAATCCTGCTCAGTGGTTTTATTCACACGTAGAAGGAAGGACAGAAACAAGGGTGTGGCCTGGTTCCTGGTGAAGCACGTGATGGACTTCCTTGTTGGAATGGGGAAGTCCAGCCAGGGATGGCTCCTCTGTCCATAGTCGTCCTAGCGCAGGCCATGACAGGAGTGACCTCTGCCGGCATATGCCTTATGCGACAGCAAAAACATACGCAAGTGCCTTGCCGGGCTCCTTTCGTGACTACATACAAACCTTTCTCAACCCAATGACACAAACACTTCAGAAGTCAGGGACACAACATCGAAGCTACTAGAAAATAAGGAGACTTGGTACCAAAGTTGGATTTTAACCCTAAGCATCCCAAATGCTGGTGGAATGTTCTAGGTGAGTGACTTTCCAACCAAAGTGTGGTTCCATTTGTAAATACTTGCCTCAGAGTGTCAGGAATTAAAGAGATAATGGGGGACCTTGTAGCAGCTGGTAAGCAGAAGTTCAAAATAACCCCATGCTCCTTGCCTTCCTTTGTCTGTGAGACAGCTAAAAATGTAGGCAAGCCACAGAAGGAAGGAGGCACAAGAGATTTCCTCTGGAGTTTTTCAGAGTATGTGGCACTGGGCCATTACCACCACTACCCCTGCTCACACCCACCACTCCAGGGTTCTAAGGCATCACCCGTGTCTGCCAGATCTTCTCTAACACACACCCCCTACAGTTAATGTGACAGACGCTCCTGTAGACTGCATCACACCATAGAGCAGGCTCAATGAAAGGGAGATGTATGTTCCTGAGTAGAGCTGAGGTAGTCAAGGACATCTGAAAAGGAACAGGCCTGCCTGTCAAAGACATGAACAGGCAACCACCTCGGTTAGAAACTCACTGTCAGTGTGCGTCAAGGATACGCTATGCTATTCCCGTACGCCCCTTAAAATGAGCTCCACTTTTTGCTTTCTCAGAAGACAGAGCTGAGGGGACACTGTAGGTCACTGAGCAGGTGTGAGAACACTGTGAGAAGCTCCAAGGGGCTCTCTGGTCTAGAAGTCCTTGGCCTGGCAGTAGCATGGAACCACAGTCCCTGTGGAATATGTGCTCCAGACACCAGCAGCACAGGGGCTGCCCTCCTACTGCCACACAGACCATGGCTTCCTGATTGCCCTACAGCTTTAAATCAACTCAGGCCTGGCATGACCAATGAACATTGCTCCTCTCTCACAGGGTGAGCCATCCCTTCCTCAGGGACATCTGAATCCCATCTAAGGTTCTTCTTTCTTGGCTATTCTCCCTACTTCAAAGCTGTTTCCCCTGGTGCTGGGGGTGGAACCCATAGCTCCTGGCATGCAAGGCCATGCTCTATCACTTTGGCCAATTCTAACTACTAAAGGGATCAACAGGGGGACAGAAAGATGGTTCAGGTGAAGGTGCTTGCTGCCAAGCTTGACAATCTGAGTTTGATCCACAGGACCAGAGACAACTCCAACAAGTTGTCAGATTGCCCCCTGACTCCATGCATTAGATAGATAGATAGATAGATAGATAGATAGATAGATAGATAGATAGATAGATAGATAGGCAGACAGACGGATGGATGGATGGATGTGGGAGAGCCCTAAAGGGTGAAAAGAATTCCACACAAAGGAGATGTTGCTGCTGGCCGAATGGAATGTGAGTGACCTCTATAGAGGGACAGGGTGGTGGCTAACTAACAGCCAGTGAGGAAATAGGGACTTCAGTCTTATTACCACAAAGAACTAAATTTTGGCCCAGCCTGAGGACTTGGCAGAAGACACTAAGCTCCAGATGAGAAGACGCAAACATGTTTTTTATTAACTGGCTGCCAACCTTACCACTGTGGCCCCTTTTACCACAGGAATACGCCCTAATTTTTGCCAATTTTAAACTCGAAATTTCTTCCCTTTCTTCCCCTAGGACTTCAAGACGAATCATTTTCTAAATTAGGTCTTTCAAACCAAAGTACCTACCGAGCCCTTTGTATGTGCAAGGGACTGAAAATGAGGCCTCACAATACCACTGGGCACAATCCCTGTCCCATAATCCTCTTATCTGCTATACTACAGTAGAGAAACTCTAATATATGTCTCCATGAAGCAGGTAATGATAACATGCTAGGCCAGGCACTGTGGCTCTCTCCTCGCCTATATATAGACATCATAAATGCACCTCTGAGAGAAATTAAGCAATTCTCAGATGGAAAATTAAATGATGGCAATTATCCAGGGAGGGGAGTGAGGTGGCTGTAAGCGCTCTCCACAGCTGGGAGTAGACAGACAGACACCAAACCAGACGAGTCTGGACTTTCACCTGCAGACTTCCGGGATGAGAAACACCAAAGTCGGGTTCTCCCAGAGCAGACAATCTGAAAAACCACAGATATCATTCAAGAAAGCTGGGACCCCTACAGCTTTTATTTTGAGTCCTGAACTAATGAGACAGAGGGACTGGTGAGGTGGCCACGGGCAGAGAGGCTTGCTGCCAAGCCTGATGAGTTGATTGCCCATGACTCATAAGGTCGAAGGAAAAGAACTAACCCCCGAAGACTGTCTTCTGACCTCCACACACCTGCCCCATCCCAAATCAATACGTTTAACACGTATTAAGAAAGAGTGGTGGGGGTGTGTGGGTGGTCACTGAGAGACTGTTTAGCAGTTAAAAGACTTTTCTGCTCTCCCAAAGGACTCTAATTCAGTTCCCAGCAACCATACTGGGTGGCTCACAACCTCCCATAACTCCAGCTCCAGTAAACTCATTGGGCTCAGGGGATCCAATGCTCTTTGCTGTTCTCCACAGGCAATGCCCTCAATACACAAATATATATATACACAATTAATTTCTTTTTGAGACAGGGTTTCTCTGTAGCGTTGGAGCCTGTCCTGGAACTAGCTCTTGTAGACCAGGCTGGCCTCGAACTCACAGAGATCCACCTGCCTCTGCCTCCTGAGTGCTGGTATTAAAGGCGTGCACCACCACCGCCTGGCCCACAATTAAATTTTTTTAAATTAAAAAAGTGGAGTTAATATGGTCTTAAGAAAAATTAAAAATCACTAACATTCAGTTGATTTAAAAAAAAAGACATGACAGGAAAAGAATAAAGAACAAAAATCTGATGAGATAATCAAAACAATAAAATAGCCTAAAGTTATCATGTTAGTAATTATATTAAGTTTATATATTTAAAAGACAAAGACTGCTGGTTACAGAGAGCCACATGCCTGCAATGCTAATACTTGGGAGGCTGAAGCTGTTAGTTCAAGGCAGCCTGAACTATGCAGGCAGACTTGTCTCAACAAACCCAAACTAAATTAAACTAAAAGGCAAAACTCTCAGCGCTGACTAGGTCTGCAGAGAGCTTCAGGCCAGTCAGGCTACATAATGAGACCCTGTCTCTAAAGGAAAAGGAAAAAGGCAGGTGAGGGGGGACACAACAACTCCATGACAGATGAGACAGTCAGGAAAGAAACTCGTACACCTATAGCAAAACTATTTCGAATAAAAAAGCTGAAACTATTGAACGAGGCAAAGAAGTTCTGAAAACTTTGTAAAGCACAGGGTGGAGGCGCACGCCTGTAACCCCAGCACTCAGAAGGCAGGGGCAGGAGGAGCAGGAGCTCACAGCCAGCCTGCGCTACCCACTGAGACCCTCTCAAAACAGGCGCAGCAAGGAAAAGGCCCAAGTGCTGGGAGTGGAGCTGAGCAGTGGAGGGGAAGGCTCTGGACTGAGTCCCTAGCGCTAAATGAGAAGAGAAAAATGAAGCCTGGGCAGCAGTGGCCGCCTGTCTTCATGGGAAAACATGGCCAGCCCTGACCTCAGTGCCAGCAGCCTAGGACAGCAACAGTGCCTAAACGTGCCCACCCATGACACTGCCCAGAACTGTGGAGAATGCAGATCCAAGGCTGCCCAGCAGGCCTAGAGTTCAATGAGTCTCCTACCTTTGCTTATGCCAATTTTTCCAGAAATCCAAACCTCCCAGGCTCATCCATTACAACCCAAACCCCATTCCCTGGTATTTTCCACTGCTTCCAGGTGATGCTGGCTCCTCCCCATTCCTCCAAGCTCTCTCAAGCAGAAAGCAGACTCTTGGGCAATGAGGGCAGAGGCATTTTTCCTTCCTCTGCTATTGTCAGACAGTTCCCCTCTATCTGCAAAGGGACTTCTCTGGGGAGCATGCAGCTGGTTTTTTACCTATCAATCTTTCAGCTTTCCCAGTCCAACCTCCTGTCACCAGGGCTGCTCGAGGGAGCCCTTCTCTGCCACATTTCCATCTAAACGGTAATCCCACCTCACCTACGTAGGTCTTGTTCCAAGACATCCAGTAGACCTTGGATGGCAGATACCCAATGCTAACCACACAGCTTCCTATGCATACACATCTATGGGAACAGTGAAGTCGTACGTCAGGTACACAAAGACATCAGCAGGACAGAACACATCACAACGAAAGTTATGTGATCTCTCTCACAAGAATCAAGGCAAATACCAATATTTGTGAACTGCAGTTGATCTTGAGTGACTGGCAAGGCAGAAATGTCCTGGACAGAAAAATATTTGTCTATCAGAGCCCTTGGTTTTCACCCAAGGATGGATGCCAATGGGCATGCCAACACGGCACTTCCTCAAGAGCATGCCCACCAATTACAAAGTGCAGTGCTTATGTGGCTCATTACCCACACACCCTATAAGATAAACAAGACAATCAGGGGAGTAAAATGTAATAGGCTACTTGGTTAAAGGAGTCAATTTTAGAGCATGGTAGCCATATTGTGATTAGATCTGAAATGGTCATTATCTCTAAGACACAGGATGAACTAAATTTGCCTCAAAATAATCCAAGGGAGAGGAGAGCATGAGGGGTGAGAGAAGCTCGTCTATGAGGTGGCAATTTTTAAAGATGGGAAAATAAGAGAGAGAATATAGAAGGTTTAGAAAGTCAAAATTAGGCTGGGCATGGCTTTTGATCACAGTGCTTGGAAGGTAGAGGCAGGTGAGCCTCTGTGAGTCGAGGCTAGCCTGTTCTACAAGCCAGACAGGGAGAACCTATCTCAAATAAACTTGACGGTGACACATGAACTGCTCTTTGCTCCTCAGCCACCGAAAGATATCATTCCACTTGGTCCTTGTCACTCTGCCACCACAGAGACTAAGTCCTCAGCGGAGACAGGCTCTTCTTCTACTCTCTAGTCAAAACACACAGAAAGTCAAAGAAGTGAGTTTCAGCCAATTCCATCACCAAGCTCAGTGCTGGTGATCACTCAGCACCTGTGAGACCAACTGAGCGCCTCACTTAGATATAGGCAGAAAGCTAAGCATCTCGGAGAAAACTCCTAAATTTACACAAACGTATTAAACCTTAGTCACTCCACACTCACGAGTGCCAAGGCATGAGGTCCTGGCCTTTTATCTCAGGATGGACTGGAATTGCTGTTTCTTGCTCATGCGGCACTAAACAATACTGTGGCCAGCACCGTTTTCACCATTGCCCCTCACACAGCAGCTGAGACTTGGGGAACGAGACAGTGCTCTGTGAGAAGAGAACGACTGGCTCCACACTCCGGCTGGACGTGGTGGCTCAGGCCTGGAACCAGCGTTTGGGAACACCCTAGTGTCACCTCTGTTGCTATGTGACAAGAAGCACATAGGAGAAAGGGTTCCACGTTAACGCACAATTCCAGGCTGAAGTCTATCACAGCAGGAAGTCATGGCATTGAGAACTGAAGGCAGCTGGAATGGCCCAACGGTCAGGAGCAGAACAAGCGACTGTGTGCTTCCTATTCGGCTCACCTTCTCCACTCCATCTAGTGCAGAGCCCAAGCCCAAGCTCTGTGTATGCAGCCCGCATTCAGGGTGGGTCTCCCTACCTTAACGAACCCAACATGTTCCACATGTCCCACAGGCGTGCCCATTGGCCAACCCAATCCAAACTATTCCTCATTGAGGCTCTAGATTATGTCAAGTTAACAGAATAGCGAGGCCAAGGCAGGAGGATTGCTGTGAATGCGAGGACAGCCTGGGTTACATAGTAAACTCCAGACTACCTAGGCAAGAAAGCAAGCCAGCCCGGGACTCCCTAAGGGGTAATTTTCTGGTATGTGCCCTGTTTCAGCTGTTTGATAGCAAAGAAATCGGACGCCCTTCATGCACTTTGTGGTGGTTATTTGCTCTCAGAATTGACTGAAACTCAGTTTTGGTGTTTCCCTTTGTAATCTGGTTTGTTCCATGTTATTCAGGAAAGGGGAGAGAACAGTGTGGACAACTTTCGGCAGCATCTTTAAAACAGTTCAACGCTGTTCTGCCATTTCTGCATTCGCAATGACTGAGGAACAGCAGTCCAGATGGGTTGAGGGGAAAAGTTAGCCTACATATGCCAAGTCAGCTTCCCTTCAATAGTTTATACAGTCCATTCAAACAGATGCAAACTGTTATACTCTGATATAGTTTATGATTTTTACAAAAACAATCCTTATTCTACCTGATTATAGTTCCAGTTTCACTTCATCAGATAAACAAAAGTCTTTAGAAGGAATGATTGGCAATGCCCATACCTTTAATCCCAGCAGTTGGTGGGCAGAGGCAGCTGGATCTCTGTGAGTTTGAGGCCAGCCTGGTTTATAAGAGCTAGTTCCAGAACAGCAAGGACTATACAGAGAAACCCTGTCTTGAAAAGTCACAACAACAAAAAGAAAACAAACATAAAAAGAGAACTTGCGGGGGCTGGAGAGATGGCTCAGTGGTTAAGAGCACTGGCTGCTCTTCCAGAGGTCCTGAGTTCAATTCCCAGCAACCACATGGAGGCTCATAACCATCTATAATGAGATCTGGCGCCCTCCTCTGGCATATGGGCATACACGAAGGCAGAATGTTGTATACATAATAAATAAATAAATCTTAAAGAAGAAAGAGAGAGAGAGAACTTGCTGCTTTTCTATAGGACCCAGGTTCAATTCCCAGCACCCACGCAGTGGCTTAAAGACCAGATCCTCCTGGTCCTGAGGATCTGAAGCCCTTTTCTGGGCCTTTGTGGGCACTGGGCTCATAGGGTGCACAGACACAAGCAGGCAAAGCACCCACGTGTGTAAAATAAATGACAATAATAAGAGATAACTTTAATTTAAAAAAGACATTACACTCAAGTGAAATACGTAAGTGAAATGAGTAGATTTAAATACATATGTCACAATAGTAAGATATAAAGCAGTAATTATAAGTTCCAGATAATTAAATTACATTTGTAGTCCCATCTGCCAGCTCTTACCTAACACACTGAGCACTTAAAATGTGAAATTCTGAGCATATTCAATCTGAGGACACTATTTGTAGATATTAAGCAAATACAAGTGCCAATGACCCATAATGTGTCAATTAACACATTATAAATACCAAGAATAAATGTTTTTAAGACAAATTGTGGTTAAGAGACAAGATACTTACAAGAGATAGCAGCAAACTGAACAGGTCACCAACATGGTGATAATAACTCTAAAAAAAGAAGGAAAAAGCCATTATTAGACATCAGTGAACATGCAGACTTTGCAGAACGGTTTAATCCCAGCACTTCCCTTCCCACTATCCTGGACTGCAGGAGTGCGCGCCAAGACAATGGACCTGCACTCATCCAACATCCAACATACTGCAGCATGCACTGAGTAGAAGTTTAAGTACAAAATCAAACATCTGTCTTTAAAGGAACGTACTGGTGCCACAGTTTGTTCGAAACTGAGACATCTCTACTGACAGTTCTTTTTGACAGAACTACTGTATTTGACAGTGCTCCTGGCAATGAATTAGCCCTGCAAACCTATGCTTACTACCAGGACCTCTCCCCATCTGCTTATTTATGAAAAGTTAAAGCTGGGTCTCCAACCAGCAGAATTTCAGCATTTCTAAAACAGAACTCATGTGTAGCACATCTTGCTCTTACAGAGAACCTGAGTTCAGTCCCCAGTGCTCACGACTGCCCTTAACTACAGCTCCAGGGGCTCTGATGCCTCTGGCTTCTATGGGTACCCACAAACATGTGCGCACACACACAAAATTTAAAAATAAAACAAATCTTTAAAAATATTAATTTAAAAACACTAACACTAGAATTCATTATCCTCTCTCTAAGCACTCCTGTCGTTCTGAATCTTAGTCCCCAAGGCTTGGGAGTGGCTCAGTGGTACAGCAAGAATGAGGGATGCTGTGGGCTCAATCCACACACAGTACTCATCAGCACTGCCATTTCCCCTAATCTACTTTTAACTCTGTCATCTGCTCACACTTCCTCTGCATGCCCACCCACCCATGCTGTGGATTTGTCCTTTAAATCATCTCCCCTCTTTAAAAAAAAAGATTTATTTATTTATTCTGTATACAGTGTTCTACCTGCATGCATGCCTACACACTAGAAGAGAGCACCAGATCTCATTACAGATGGTGTGAGCCACTATGTAGTTGCTGGGAACTGAACTCAGGCCCTCTGAAAGAGCAGCCTGTGGTCTTACACAACTCTGAGCCATCTCTCCAGCCCTTCGGTGGGTTTCTTTTATTCCATTTACTTGTCAGTAACAAAATCCATTGGTTTGGTTTGGCTAACTTATTTCTGGCAGATTCAGAACTTTCAGGAATCTGGCAGATTCAGAACTTTCCACTGCACTCTTTAGTGAAGCCCGTTTCCCACAGGGTGATTGCCACACCCCCAAAACAAACAGGACAAATGCCAGAAGGCCAGCTTATCTTTGCTATGCTTTTAGAAGTTCTGTGCATACATTTCCTGTGGATAATACATTCCTTCATTCCAAATTCTACCTGAGTGCCCAGGGTGTATCAGGTTCTAGAGAAGTCGCAAGCAATGAATAAAGTTGATTTAAGATGTCTATGCTGGTAGCTGGAGAGACAGCTCAGAGGTTAAGAGTACTAGTTGCTCTTCCAGGACCTAGATTTGGTTCCTGGCACTTATATAGTAGTTAACTGTCTATAACTCCAGTTCTAAGAGAACTGATGCCCTCTTCTGGCATTTCTGGGAACTACATGCATGTGTTGCAAAGACAGAACATCCACACACATGCAATAAAAGAAATAAATGTTTTTAAAAAGGTCTATCCTGCCTTTCCCTGAGAATTTTTCAGGCTGGAGGAGAGCAGACAACACATAAGTTGAACAACAGATAGACAATAATCTATCATTAGTATATTGTGGATCAGCAAGTGCTGACCTGAGAAAATAAAGCAGGGACGGAAGACGGATGTGCAGGGGTGAGAAGGCCTGGGCGAGTGACGAGCATGACTGCGGATTTGGGCGAGTGAGGGTTCCCAGCGGTGGGACAGTAAACTCGGGCATGAGCTGAGTGGGGACGTGGAGGTTCAGGGGAAGGTCAGGGTGGCCGAAACAGATCAGCAAGGCCAGTTTGGGAGGCAGGAGAGGTTTATCTCAGAGCCTGTGCGAGGCCTCTGCCTAAAACGTTATCAGATGGGATCCGAAGGAAACTGACAAAATCTGGCATGACTTCTCCCATGATCTCTCGTCTGGGTTGAACCAGGCTGGGGAAAGAGAGGCAGAGTGAAAAGGCAGACTGAGCAGGAGTGTGTGCACGGTGCCGGGAGCTTCAGAGGAGTGGAGAAGGCTTGGAGCAGTGTGGGTAGCAAGTGTTGGTCAGATCTGAGTGTGGGATGGCAGAGTTCATGCGAGTGCAAATGCTCACGGAGGCAGAGTTTGGACCTCCTGAAGATGGCACTGTAGGTGGTTAGGTACTGCCTGGGTGAGTCCTGGGAACCAAACTCTGGTCCTCTCCAAGACAGCAAAAGCTCTTAGCTGCTGAGCCATCTCCCCAGCACCTCTAAACACATTTTAAAGACAAAAAGGTGACAGTTGTACAATAAAGGGAGGGCCTACAGAGCCACGTGTAATCTAAGCCCTTCATCCAACTGGCTATGGTAGTGCACACCTGTAATTCTAGCACTTGTAAGGCCAAGGCAGGAGGATGGCAAGTTTGAAGTCAACCTAGGCTACATAAAGATGGCCAGACAGAAGGCCAGCCTTCCAACTTCCAACTCTTCAACCCTTTACTCCTGAAGGCAGGCAGGTGCCTTCACCGCCACCCCACTCTACCCCCACCACACGTAGATGAATGTCAGCTCCAAGTTTCTGCTCATCTTGTCCTTTCCTTGAGCCTTAGACTTAGAATTTCTTCTGTCTTCTCTCTTCCCCCAAAGACAGCTCAGAGAATGGAAGCAGCTGAGAAGCCTCTGTACTACATACCTAACATTAACTGCCACAGAATGCTCCCCTTCAAACAGCTGTTCTGCAGGAGCTGCATGCAATCATGCATGCCTGGAGTCATAAACTTATTTATTTGCAAATGTCTTGGCAGAACTTTACACATCTATATATACACATTCATATGCATTCATAAAGCAAACATGTATAAATCCATTGTGGTATACGGCTTCGGCATGTAGCCTTTTGTTTGTTTGTTTGTTTTTGTTTTGTTTTTCGAGACAGGGTTTCTCTGTGCTGCTTTGGAGTCTGTCCTGGAACTAGCTCTGTAGACCAGGCTGGCCTCGAACTCACAGAGACCCACCTGCCTCTGTGTCCCGAGTGCTGGGATTAAAGGTGTGCACCACCACTGCCCAGCCAGATCTCTGTGAGTTGGAGGCCAGCCTGGTCTACAGAGCTAGTTCCAAGACAGGCTCCAAAGCAACACAGAGAAACCCTGTCTCGAAAAACAAACAAAAAAAACCCTTTATTTTTAAATTTTGTGTGTGTGTGTGTGCACGTGTCCACAGACAGCAGAAGCCCAAGTTGGATTCCCTAGAGCTGGAGTTACAGTTTTGTTTTGTTTTTTGCTTGGTTTTTTGTTTTTCTTTTGTTTTGTTTTAGTTTTTTGAGACAGGGTTTCTCTGTGTAGTCCTATCTGTCCTGAAACTAGCACTATAAACCAGGCTGGCCTCAAATTCATAGAGACCCGCCTGCCTCTGCCTCCTGAGTGCTGGGATTAAAGGCGTGCACCAGCACCACTGGGCTTTCCTAATAGTTTTGAGCCACCTCACATGGGGGCTGGAAATTGAACTCAGGTCCTCTGGAAGAGCACTAAATGCTCTTAACATGTCATGGTGTACAGGGAGAAATCAGACCAATTTGTGGGGTTGTCAGCTATGGCAGCAAATACCTTTACCCACTGAGGCCACGAGCCAGACCTTGATATGTGACCTGCTATATTCTGCATGCTCCAGTGTGTTGATGAAACAAACTGGAGTGGACATAACCCATGATGCACTACCCCTGTGCGCTCTTCCACATCTGGAGTGGACATAACCCCTGGTGGACTACCCCTGTGCACTCCTCCACATCTGGAGTGGACATAACCCCTGGTGCACTACCCCTGTGCACTCCTCCATATCTGGAGTAGACATAACCCCTGGTGCACTACCCCTGTGCGCTCCTCCACATCTGGAGTGGACATAACCCCTGGTGCACTACCCCTGTGCGCTCCTCCACATCTGGAGTGGACATAACCCCTGGTGCACTACCCCTGTGCACTCCTCCACATCTGGCAAGGAGAACACTGAGAAAAGCTTGCTGCTTCTGGAGAATCTGTGGTTTCCTACGGAGAAAAGAGGGAGATCACGAAGGACAGGCATGATCAGGACAGGTAACAGCAGGCACAGACAGGATTTTGTTCTGATCATATCCCACTGCAGGAAAAATTCAAAGAACAAGGGGCTGGCTCCCTGCTACCCACACTTTCCAAGGGGCCTTGTCCCTCCAGCCACCTTCCTGCTGTCTCATCAGGTCCTGATAACCTCCTGACCACACCATTTTCAGAGGTGCAAGGGTCTCTCAGGGAAAGCATCTAACACAGACGTCCTCTTTGCTTCACACTCCTCTCTTACACATCTTATTTCCTTAATCAAAGTCTCCCTAATCCATCAAATCAGAAATGCCTTTCTGTGTTAAACATTCAGCATGGTGGTGGCTGGGGATGCACTCAGTGGTAAAGTGCTCACCTAGAAGATGGGAGGCTCTGGGTTCACTCCCCAGCAACCCTCCCTCTTCCCCAGCAGCACACACACAGGAAAAAAAAATCATCAGAGTCCATGAACCAGGCCAGTTCTAGGATAAAAACTTCAAAAGGTATTTTGATTTGCAAATTTTTCTGGGGGTAAAAGGTATATAGAAAGTCATATACCAAGGGTTGGCTGGTGGTCTCAGTGCCACGTCTGAAAACCCCACAGATTATTCTTCGATTTCTCTCTGCGCAACACAGTATGTGCAGTTATTTTTTTTTTCAGTCAAAAAAAAAAAATAGGAAAGTGGGAAAGCTAACTAAATCTTCCAAGGTCACAGAGCTCAATTACCCTGGAACAGTGTTTCTCAAAATGTAAAGATCTAAGTCCTAGGAGACACCATTTCAAGACCTGCTCAATCCTGCCAAGAGCAGGAAACACAGGGCTGCAGATCAAACAGAGCCTGACTATACACACAGGGGTTTCATTACTCTACATAACAGGGTGGCACCTGATCCTAAGGGTGGGGACAGTTTTAAGAAAGGCGGGGTTCCAATTCCAAATGTTAGTAAGGGGATGAGAGCCAGAAGTGGTGGGATGAAACAGGGTTGGTATAAAAACAGCAGAGGTATTTGTTGTCCTTAGCTCCAGGAGGAAAAAAAAAAAAAAAAGGTCGAACTGAACTCAGTTAATACAAGTTACTACTTTAATAACTCCAGAATTCTAATACCACATTGACTGCTATAAACTGAGGATGGTCCTGTGGAACTGTTAGTGAGAGGTGGTGCTTGTTCTTACAGATGATGGAAACTGACTACCATTTCCCTTTCAAAAGTGGTTTATTTGGGGGCTGGAAAGATGGCTTTTTGTTAAAAGTCCTGGCTCTTCTAGAATCCTGGGTTGGAATCTCAGCACCCACATGGAAGTTCGTAACCCTCCAATTTCAAGGGATCCAAAGTCCTATGTGGGCACTGCATGCACATGGTGTCATTACATACCTGCAGGCAAACATCTATACACATAAAATAATAAATAAATCTTTAAAAGTGGTTGGTTTTTTTTTTTAGGCTAATGGAAAGAACTGTATTTTTTTTTTTTTTTTTTTTCGAGACAGGGTTTCTCTGTGGCTTTGGAGCCTGTCCTGGAACTAGCTCTTGTAGACCAGGCTGGTCTCGAACTCACAGAGATCCGCCTGCCTCTGCCTCCCGAGTGCTGGGATTAAAGGCGTGCGCCACCACCGCCCGGCAAGAACTGTATTTTTTTATTTTATTTTATTTTTTTTTTTTTGGTTTTTTCGATACAGGGTTTCTCTGTAGCTTTGGAGCCTGTCCTGGAAAAAAGTCAGTATTTTCCAGACTGTAATAGAGGTCAATGACACAAAGCACAGTAAAATTTCTTTAATCAAGACATCCCACTCAATCCACATTGTCTGCTCTGGGATGTGCTGTGGAGCTAAGTACCTTGCAGCCACCACTTAGTGTCTGACCCATTAAAGCAAAGGGCGTTTCCGACAGACTAAGGCTTCATTTTAAGAGTCACCTCCATATGATCTTGAGTTGAAATGGAAAAAAAAATGACTGAAATTCAAAGGGGAACTAGAAAGAGGGTGTCCCCATGCTACTCTGAAGAGGTATGTTTTATACTATAATACAGAAGTTTATTTCCAAACAAAGAAAGCGATATTTTTAACAAAACCTTGGGTGGGGGGAATGCAAATCTATCTTGGCCAACCACCGTTTACAAGCAAGGGCAGGAGGCGCTCTGGTAGGTATGACGCAGAGGTTTCTAAACAATACCTTCGGCTCTGGGTGATTTAACCTCGGTTAGGTCAGGCTCACCCGCTGCGGGGTTGGGCCCACTAGAAGCAAAGGCTGACTGGGCTCAACATAATCTAGCAAGCTTGTCAGAGTCCGCAGCTGCGACTGCATCGGGCGGGGACAGGGAGGGCCATTTCTGTTCTCCCAGACCCCTTTCTTTCAAGTTTGGGCAAAAGGCCTCCAGGGCGTGACAGGCAGGACCAAGGCGGCGAGACTGGCTCGGGAGGCACCCAAACTTCTCCGCAGCAGACGTGTACGCCCTCGGCCCAACAAGACAAAAAGCATTCCCTAAAAATCACTTCCGGGAGGGGCTGCCAGAGGTGACCTCACGTTCCGGCCAGGGACACTGACAGGCTCCCAAAGAGCGCATGCGGTCTTCCTCTCCGTGGTCCACCCCGCCTCATCCTCCCGCTGTGGTCCTCCACGCGCGATCCTTCCCTCCGTGATCCTCCCGCCGCGCTCCTCCGCTCCCACCGCCTCGGGCCTGAAGTACTTACCCCCGGTTAGGACCCTTGGGGATAAACCAGGGCACGAGGATGCCCACAAAGCCCCAGAAAACGCTCATCACGATCAGAGGCACAGTGAGGCCGTAGTACGCCATGCTTGTACCCCAGCAGACGAACCAGCCGGCTGCCTCACTCTAGCCTCACCCGGAAGTGTCAACAGCGGCTCACGTGACCTGCGCACGAACGTCCCGCCCCCTGCGCTCAGCGTGACTCGCCCGTCAGACTCCGCCCCTTGGACCGGAGCCCCGCCCTCACCTGTCCTGTCTCAAGGCTGCAGATTCTTGGAGCTTGTCAGAGGTGGGGTGGCAGTCACCAGGGCATCAGCAAGGTTTTCTGGCAAGAATTTAGATCCATTTCGGCGGTGCGTTATTTACAATTTTATCTATATTTTAAGCGCAGACGTAAAGAGCTTAACAATAGTAGGTTAAGCCCGTGTGGCAGGCTGACTGTAAGCTGCATTCTTCTACAGTCCATGAATTACTCGGAATTGTCATCCCTGCTGCAGGTGAAGAATTTGACCAGTTACATAGTAAGTGAGAAGGGCCAGAATTCAACCTCTGACGATGACTTTTCAAGACCCAGGCTCTTGACTGTTGTCGCTACCATATACCTTGTACAGTATGCCAGGGTCTGAGTTACAGAAGTACATGAGATAGCCCTCTGAGATATCACATCCTGGGAAGGAGGTAAACCTGCATATAGGCCTCAGGACAGACTGACAGCTGAGGATAACCATGCCCTACTTTGCATTCCTGCCTGTTGTCACAACAAATTCAAGAAGAGTAGGAATGCACACTTTTAATCCCAGCACTTGGGAGGCAGAGGCAGGCAGATCTCAGTGAGTTTGAGGCCAGCCTGATCTACAGAGAGAGTTCCAGGAAAGGCACCAAAGCTACACAGAGAAACCCTGTCTAAAAAAACAAAACAAAGTCCAGCGGTGGTGGCACACACCTTTAATCCCAGCACTTGGGAGGCAGAGGCAGGCAGATCTCTGTGTGTTTGAGGCCAGCCTGGTCTACAAGAGCTAGTTCCAGGACAGGCTCCAAAACCAGAGAGAAACCCTGTCTCAAAAAAAAAAAAATACAAAAAAAGAAGAAAAGTAGGAATTAGCTAGAAACATTAAAGTTGTGCTTGCTAGCACTGTGAGCTCATCATACTATGCACTTTGTCAGGCACAGAGGAGGGAAACAATTCTTGGAGGGTTGTTTTGTTTTGTTTTCATTGGGTCAGGGTCTCATTATGCGAAACAGACTGGCCTCCAGCTCAAAATCCTCCTGCCTCTGCTTCCCAAATGCTGGGATTATGGGTGAACTTTATGTTTTGCTGAGGTTGATATTGAAGAATCTCTCAGACTGAATAAGATGCAGAGGAGATCTGTCAGCTGACTCTAGTGTGTTGGGCTATGGACCAGGTTCCTGGAAATAGCCACCATCCCCTTGTTTCTTCATTAAGTAGAATAGATTCCTGAATCAACTGGAACCTTCAACAGCTGTACCAGCTTTTCAATTGATGTTAAGACTTTACCTGTCTAGCATACTTGGCAGATACAACTAGTTGGCCTTCTTAGAAACAGAATGATTTATTCTTTGAGAATTTCACACTAGGTATTTTTCTTCTTTGGTTAAGGAGGAAGCATTTATTTTGAATCATTTGGTATTCTTTGTGCTTACACTGCTTTCATGCATAACTTGGCTCAGCAGAAATGATGTTTTAAGTCCCAGGCGAAGCACCGCCAATGCCCATTGCCTGCCTACTGTTAGCACATCTGTGTCTGTCTACGACTTTGTTCAAATCTTTCAGGGTGTGCAGTCTATTCCCGAAGAGAGCTATGAATGTGGCTCAACACAGAATCATAAGCATATTTAAGACCTTATGAAATTTTTGTTGTGTTTTTTTGGGGGGGTGTTACTAATTGTGTGTCTCAGATGTGAACTTTGCAGATGACAATGTCACATTGCAATGTCATAAGTTTGGACATGCCTACAAGTTGCTTCTGGAGAACAGGCACTGTTCAGCTGCTTGTTGTTTCTAGGAGGTGTTCACTAAACTACTGTGCATGCTAGACACGGACTGGGCTTACTGAACCACTGTGCAGCTGAACTGAATAGGCCAGGCAGGGTGAGCGCACCAGAAAGGGGAGAAAGCAGCTTTTTCCTGGCTCCCTCATATACCTTAAAATCTGCTATGATGCACGTAGCATCCAGTTTATCCTAAGACCATTTTGAAGCAATTGTTTACATTGTTGTTCAAACGATCTCTAGGTCTCACACTAGAGCCCAGGATAGACTCGACCAGTGACCCCCCTTGCCGTGGCCTCTCCAGTGGTAGATTACAGGCTCTCTAGATGTTTCTCCTATCTGCTAAACAAGTCTCCCCTCAGCCCTCCCACCAGCCTGACAATCACCGTCCTACTTCCTGCCTCAGCGTGTTTGGCATAGTATCTTCAAGGCCTCTCTCTCTCTCTCTCTCTCTCTCTCTCTCTCTCTCTCTCTCTCTCTCTCTCTCTCTCTCTCTCTCTCTCTCTGTGTGTGTGTGTGTGTGTGTGTGTATGTGTGTGTGAGAGAGAGAGAGAGAGAGAGAGAGAGAGAGAGAGGAGAGAGAGAGAGAGAGAGCGGTTTAACTATATAGGCTAGGCTGTCTTAGAACTGGCTATGTAACACAGAGTGTTCTCCAACTTGTGTCTCTCCCGACTCCAGCTCCTGAATGCTGGGATTACAAACAGTTTTATTTTTAAGGCTAAAATTGCATTGAATGAACATTGTTAGAGCAGTCTGCTTGACTAGGCCGTGGTGGCTCATGCCTTTAATCCCAGTACTCTGGAGGCAGAGGCAGGTGGATCTCGTGAGTTCAAGGCCAGCCTGGTCTACAAAGTGAGTTCCAGGACAGCCAGTTTCAAAACAAAACAAAGATTTAGTGTATGTATATGTGTGCTTTGCCTATGTTTATGTCTGTGCAACACATGTGTGCCTGATGCCCACAGAAATCAGAAGAGGATATTGGATACCCTGGAACTAGGGTTATGGATGGCTGTGAGCTGCTATGGGGGTGCTGGTAACCAAACCTGGGTCCTCTGCAAGAGGAACAAATGCTCTCAACCACGGAACCATATCTTAGCCCCTTCCTTATGTGATGGGTATTTTAGCCATATTTTAGGTAACCAAACCTAATAAAATGGGGAGGGGGGATCAGGCTTACAAAACATGTCCAAAAGGCAACATAGGAGATAAGCCACAAAAGCACAAAACCAAAGTGCAAATGCCCCTTGTCTACTTTAGCCCCCAAAGGTGGGCCACACTGGGGCCTGAAGGGGGCACTAGTCTCCAGTCACTTCAAGATCACATATTTTGGGTTTCTTTTTTTGTTTGTTTGTTTTGGGACAGGGTTTCTCTGTGTGGCTTTGGCTGCCCTGGAACTCACGGCCAAGCTGGCCTCGAACTCACAGATATCCACCTGCCTCTGCCTCTAGAGTACCTGGGATTAAAGGCTTGGGCCACCACCACCAAGCTTGTTGTCTTTTTTAAAATAATTTTTAAAGACTTTTTAAAACGTATGTGTATGTATATGTACCAATGTGAGAGTTATGTATACCTCTGCAGTGGCCAGAGATCTTCATAACCAGTATGGGGGCAGGGTCCTCTGCAAGAGCCTTAACTTGAACGCTTAAGAGCCTTGAGTTCTTAACTGCTGAACTAATTCTCCACCACCCTTCTACTTTCTTTTTTTAACAATGAAGCCCAGGAGTCCTGCCTGTATCTTGCTCCTGCATCCCTTGGCAGGAACTGTAGATTGTGGCTCTCCCCCCTCACTCCTGTGTTTCTTAGCACATGCGGTGACATACAGCCAAAGACCATACATCACACTAATAAGTTAGCCCAAGTGTCTCCCAGGAAGCTTGTGGTGGTTTGAATAAGAATGGCTTTCATAGGCTTATATATTTGGATGCTTAGTTACCAGGGACTGGCATTATTTGGAAGGATTAGGAGATGTGGCCTTGTTGGAGTAGGTGTATCACTGGAGGTGGGCTTTGAGGTTTCAGAAGCCCAAGCTGGGCCCAGTGTCCCTCTCTCTTCCTGCTGCCTGTGGATCCGATCTAGAACTCCCAGCTACCTCTCCAGCACCATGCCTGTCTGCATCCTGCCAGGCTTCCCGCCATGATAATGATACTAAACTTCTGACACTGTAAGCAAGCCCCAATTAAATGCTTTCATTTATAAGAGTTACCATGGTCGCCCTGTGGTGGTGGTGGTGTATGCCTTTAATCCCAGCACTTGGAAGGCAGAGGCAGGCAGATCTCTGAGTTCAAGGCCAGCTTGGTCTATAGAGTGAGTTCCAGGACAGCTAGAGCTACAAAAATAAATAAATAAATAAATAAATAAATAGTTGCCATGGTGACTCTTCACAGCAGTACTCACTGAGACAAAGTCATGGTGCCTGTTGACCTTCTGATACCCAATCGGAGTCAACTGCAGATGCATGTCCATAGAGGATCTAAATCCCATTCTGGCTTCCATGTGTCACCTGGCCAGAAAACCATTTGGCCAGGTTAGGGTGGGGGATATATAACAGGCTGGGTTCCGTGTGTGTGTGTGTGTGTGTGTGTGTGTGTGTGTGTGTAAATCAGTGATGGAGGAGCAGAGCCTCGTGTTACTCCAGCCACCATGCCCTCAGCAGCCACAGCTGCAAACACTACTGCTTTCTAAGCTTGCAGGCTGTGTGATGGTTCACACCGGTTGTCAGCCTGCCTGATCTGGAATTAACTAAAAGACAGTTGGACACACCAGAGAGGGATTTTTCTGGATCAGATCATTTGAAGAGGGAAGACCCAGCATAAAAGAGGGTGTCAGTCCAGATATGAGCTCTAAGGCTTGTGGACTGAGCAGCTACTGGGGTCTTTGCTTCTCCAGTGAAGACAGCTGCTGATGGATGACCTAGGCCATACTGTGTAAGCAGTCTAATAAATGCCCCTTTTGTCTATATTTATTTTATAGGTGCTGTTCCTCTAGGGAACTCTTGCATATCTGTAAACTTAGTTTAGAATGACATCTAACTTTTATTGAACTTTTGGACTCCTAAAGCTGATCAAGAATGAAGACAAAATTCAATAGAAAATACCAACAGCATGAGGCTGGAGAGACGGCTCGGCAGTTAAGAGCACTGGCTGCTCTTCTAGAGGATTCAATTTGATTCTCAGCATGCACACAAGTGGCTCACGACCCTTTTGGGTTTTGTGATGCCCTCTTCTGTTCTTCTCAGGCACTACATGCACACAGTGCGCAGATATATATGCAAGCAAAACACTTATACTAACATAAAGATAAATCTCAAAATACCGAAAATAACAAAAACCACAAACACAGAACTTCCTAGTTAAGTTGTTCATTATCCTCACTTGACGTCACTCAGCAGGTTACACCTCTGACGTGGTGGGCGACCACGCTGTATGCTGGGTATATATGCTACAGACACAACCAAATTTGTGTGGATTTAAGAATTACCCAAGTTAGCCGGGCAGCAGTGGCACATGCCTTTAGACCCAGTACTTGGGAGGTGCATCTCAGTGAGTTCGAGACCAGCCTGGTCTACAAAGCAAGTTCCAGGACAGTCAGGACTGTTAACACAAAAAAACCCTGTCTCAGCCAAAGGGGAACAAAAAGGGAGAGGGGATCGGGAAAACAACAGTCAGGAAGCCTGAGGACCCTCTATCAGGCCCGGTGTGCAGGTGAACAGCATTGTGAACCCAGTGGTTCTGAGGGTGCCAGTTGGTATCCTGATGCCAACCAGACAACTCCCTGCCTCAGAAACCAGAGCCCCACCCTTCCCCCTCCACTGGCACAGAGCAAGGCCTAGTTATCACTGTTGCTGGGTTGCTCCACATATAAATGTCTGAGACCAACAGATAGGTGGATTTCGTTATAAAATGTGCAAATGCCACCTGATATTAGGAAATGGTTCCAATTTTTATTCATAAATTATCAAAACTACAAAAGGAGATTGACAGAGGGACAGGTCAGTAGAGAGCAGGTGGGCGATGAAGCAGACAATGAAACACATCAGACGCTCTGTCAAGTTTCAAACACGCCGCACAAGAGCAGGCCTCTGCAGTTGGCTCTGGCTGCGTGAGAGCTCATCTCACTCCTGTGTCCTCCTGAGCTCCCTACATTGGACTTTCTCTTTCCCAACTTGACCAGACGTGGCTTTGCATAGAAGATTTGTTTCCTGTCTATCTGGTTCCAGCCTGGTGATAAGTACCTCTTAGGAGACAGAGTTTTAAGCCAAAGAAGTTTATAAGCTCCACGACCCCAACGGTGGAGCCTCCCTTGGGTTCCTCCCGCCAGCCAACCTCAAGAACTCAGATTCCCTGAGGTTCTCATGAGACCATTTACACAGCTCAGTGATGTGTTGATTATGGATGGACATTTTTCTTATGTGTCTGACTGACAAGGTACACTGCTTAGGAAACATCTGGATTCTCACTAGCTACTGGAACCCTGCCTTACTGGGGTGGATGTCCATGCAGACAGTTGTGCCCTTAGCCTCCTCATGCTGTACCTGCTTGATGTGGCTGACATACTGATTTCTGTACACTTGGACTACCTTGCTGATCTGCTGACCTTTGTAGTGTCCTCAAACCTCCTAGGACAGCACAACACATGGAGGAAGCTGTCAGGAACACATGGGCTAAACATACAAACTTCTGAATGGAAATAGACGTGGCAGTCAGAGCTGGCTACTTTTGTGCTAGGTACCTGTCTTATGGTTGGCTGTGCAGAAATTCTTCACCTTTATTTATTTACTTTAGGAAGAAGGGGACTCTTCCTCAGCCAGGGATAGTCATTACAGAAGTAGTTTTGAGACTGAAAAAATACAGGACAAGCAAGATGGCTCATCAAGTAAAGACCACTACCACCAGACCTGAGGACCTAAGTTCAATCACTGGGAGCCACACAGTAGAAGAACTCCCCCAAGTTGTCCTCTGACCTCCATATGTGCCCTGTGGCATATATGTGTTCATATACATGGTACAAATAAACAACTGTTATTTATTTATTTATTTATTTATTTAATAGGAGAATATAATCACTTTTCAAGTGTCGAGGCAGAAGCCAGGGTTTTGCACATTAGGCCAAGTTCTACCACTGAGCCACATTCTAGCTTTCAACATCTAAACAGAAAATGTTGTTAAGGAAAATTCATAGCTGGGCGGTGGTGGCACATGCCTTTAATCCCAGCATTCAGGAGGCAGAGGCAGGAGGATCTTTGAGTACGAGGTCAGCTGGATCTACACAGAGAGATTTCCAGGACAGCCACGGCTACATGAAGAAAGCCTGTCTTGGGGGATGGGGTAGAAAATTTCCAAAGACTATCATGCAACGATTTGAAATCCCACAATTGTAAAACCGTATCATGGGCCTGGGGATGCAAGAGCACTTGCCTAGTATGTATAAGGCCCTGGGTTCAAACCCTAGCACCGCAAACACAAAATTAACCTGTGGCTGGGAGCAGAGTCAGTGGTGGAGAATATGCGTAGTATGCACATGCCTGGCACTGCACTTACCTAGTACAGGAGCACGTGCCTGGCACTGTGTACGTCTAGTACAGGAGCACGTGCCTGTGTTCTCAGGCCGGCATTCAGGAAGATCAGAGGTTCAAGGTCATCCTCAGCTCACTATTTAGCTTGAGTTTCAGTTTCTTCATATCTAAAAGAAAACACAATTCACACCTCATATACACTTTTTAAAACTCCTTTACCACACCTTTCATATTCATCTGCTTAATAAATGATTTTCCTAGTCAACAAGTATTGACTGAGTCCTGCTAGGAGTCTGGTTCTGTACTGAGACCTGGTGACAAACATGACACTCTCTGGCACATGGACCTTACATGGGATGGGCAATAAGCAGTTAACAAGTAAATATGCAAATGTAGTCACTGATCAGAAAAGGAGACACCAGAAGTGACTGATACAAATGGCTTGGATGACAACAGGGCAGTTTGTGTTGGCATTACAGGGAGATGACCCTACTCCGTGCGGGTCATTAAGGAAAATGTAAAGACTCATGACATCCTGCGAGACATGTCACCTAATGACATATAGAAGCTGAGAGGAAAATCAGATTTTAGAAGCAGAGAAGGTGTTAAGACAAAGACTGCTCTAGAGGCCTGAGCTTGCGTCTCAGTAGCAGAGCGCTAGCCTAGCAGGCTTGAGCCCCAGGTTTGCTCCCTATCACCACAATTAACAAACTCAACTAAACAGTGACATCCTGTCACAAATGAATTTCAAAAAGTGGGGAGCTGCTATCACAGAACATACATTTAAAGCTTGGAGAGACTACTAAACAAGGAGGAATGTTAGGCCAGACCCAGGCCTTGATGAACTCTAGGAGTTCGGTAGGGATCCGAGAGGGGAAAACGACCAGAAAAGGAGTCTGAGAAGCTGCAGGCAACTGCAAGCATGAACTACGGTGGTGGCACCTATAATAAATACAGCCACTGGATTTAGCCACAGAGGGATCTCAGCTCATAGTAGATTTTACAAGGCAGCAGGGACAGGGATGAGACTGGAGGGTGTTCACAAGTGACCGGGAAAACCGTGTAGGCACCTTTTCTTTTCTTTTTCATTTGAGAGAAGTCTTACTATGTAGTCCAGGCTTCCTCAGTCCTGTTCACAGCTAATGACCAGATCAATGACTGCCTGCTAAGTGCATAGTCCTCTTCCAGCCACCAACCCAACCTCTGCCTATTTCACCCCCCACCCCCACAGCCCTGTCGTAGCCTATGCTCCTGGGAACACATGGTCTTTGATAGTTCTGCACCCGATTTGCTGCTACCAACTCATTTCTGTCGCATCTAGTATGGCTGCAGGGCCAATTCTCTCAGATCCATCCCTGTCTACCAATTCTGCTAAACTCAAGTGATACTCCAGCATTTTGTCCTTCAAAGACCGGCTCAATGGGCCATCGTGAGCTATATACTTGGCAAACTAAAGGCCGGTGGGCTAAATTGAGAAAGCAGATGTTTGTAGTTTTGATATATTATTTTATCACTATTACCGGGAAACTGAATGCTTTGAAGCAGCACAGGCATGGTAGTGGCTCTGGTCTAGCAAGCCCGCTGTCGCCTTGCTGAGGTCTTGGGGTATGTGACTACTCCGGGATTTCACGCTAAGGGGGTTACTGAACCATATATCCCTGGGTAACTACAACCCGAGGACTTCTGGATGTACCTGGACCTCGTCGTCCTTGCGGATGGGAACGGAGCGGACGTTGTACTTCCGCCGCAGTTCTTTGGACAGCCGGGAAGACATGGTCTTTCCGAGCATGTGAGAGGGGACACTGAAATGGTTTTTGAGACTTTGCTGAGGTCCGAGGTCACCACGGGGTGGACCTTCCCTGTGATCGCCTATAAAAAGCACCGCAGGAGGTAGGGAAGAGCCAGGTCTCCAGCCAAAAAGGAGTCCTGTGAAAACCACCACCACTCGCGCACCAGTTCCGGCTCCGGTGCAGAGCGCGCAGGGTCGGATATGACGTTTCCCCGTGGCGCAATCGCAGAAGAGATGCGAGTCTCCGCTTTCTGCCGCAGGAAAGCGGGACAGCGCCCCCGACGGCTACAGTCGAGTCTCGGCGCTGGTCTCTTCCCGTAGTGGAGTGGGCGGGGAGGCCCGCTGGAACCCCTTAGTCTTAGGGCTTGAGAGGAGGTACTGCTTTGTAAGGCCTGCAATAGAAGCCCGTGGGTGCTTTTCAGGCTTCAGTTTCCGGTTTGATATTGGGGACCCAATCCAGGCTTTTGGGACATTTTCTAACCTGGTCTGGTGTCTCATTCCTGTCACTGCAGTCCTGGAGTGGAGGAACCCAGGGGATCGAAAGTTCAAAGCTGACTAGACTATGTAATACCCTCTCTCAAAAGCCAAACAAATAGCTAGGACCTATTCTGTCGGGTAGTTAGGCGACTCGGAGGCTGCTGAGGATGGACTTTCCCTTCAGATCAGCTCGGCCTCCCACCTCTTGTTTTCTTTATAACACACCAACTTTAAGAAAGGGAAGCACCACAAATTGTCCCTCCTTAAGGTTTAAAATACCAGAGGAAAGAGAGGAGGCTTGTAACCCGCTAAAATGCCGACCTTGCTTGTCGTGACACCTGGGGCATTATCCCCTGAAGACAGACAGACAGACAGACACACAGACACACACACACACACACACACACACACACACCACAAGCTGTTTTCAGACCTCCACTGTCCAGCCTGCGTGCATTCTCGGTCCCTTTCTTGGACTCTCCTAGCGACTCCTGGGAGCAGCCTGCCTTGTTGGTTTCTCTAAAATTCCCATGAGATGGTTCACAAAACTTAATTCTGAGTCCAGTTTTTAAAAATTATTTTTGTCAGTAAGACTAAAACCCATTCCCTATTTCCTAAAAGCACTTCGGTCACTGAGCTGTATGCAGTCCCATTTCCTTGCTGCTGTCCGTTTATCTTCTCACCATTCCCAAACACTTCACCCCCCACCGCCATTGCCTCAACAGAGTGGTCTGGAGAAGGCACGTGGGCGGGTACTGCTCAGTTGTTCCCAGCCTCCTGGTTACAGAACCTCCATCCTTGGACATTCAAGTCCATCCCATCACAATGCTTGCATATCACTATAACCCATGCATGTTCTGCATACTTAACGATGTTTAGATATAACATCTAGTACAATGTAGAGGCTATATGAATTCCTATACTGTATTGCTTAGGGAATGAAAAGAAAATCTGCACATGTTCAATATAGAGAAACAATTAGTTTTTTATCTAAATATTTTCCACCTGTCTCTGGGTTCAATGTGTGTGAAATCTGTCCATGTGGCAGACTGATTGTACATTGTCCAAATTCCTCGAACACCATGACATACCATTCAAAAGTCATATGACTGGTTTCTTCAGGATTACTAAGCTCAAAATGCAAAAATTTGGGCCCTACTACAATTCTATAAAGACACATGGTGGGGGCTGGAGAGATGGCTCAGCTGTAAAGAGCACTGGCTGCTCTTCTAGAGGTCCTGAGTTCAATTCCAAGCAATTCAATTTGAGCCACATGGTGGCTCACAACGATCTATAATAGGATCCGATGCTCTCTTCTGGCATGCAGGTGTCCACATAGAGCACTTATACATAAAAAATATAAATAAATTTTAAAAATTTAAAAAGTCGCATGGTGGGCCAGGCAGTGGTGCTGAACACCTTTAATTCCAATACTCAGGAGACAGAATCAAGCAGAAGCCAAATACGAGGTCAGACAGATCTACAAAGGGAGTTCCAGGACAGCCAGGGCTACACAGAGAAACCCTGCCTCAAAAACCAAAACCAAAACAAAACAAAAGAAATACACAAAAATCACCACATGGTGGAAGGCCAGAGATATATCTGGATTAATTTAAATTAAAATAAAATTTAATTTATTGGTGCTGGGGGCTGAATCCAGTAACTCAATGCATTAAACACACACTCTACCACTGACTTACATTTTCCTGTTCCTCAAATCTAAACTTTTAAAAAGCATTCTTTCAATGTTTGGTTTTTTTTTTTATATATATACACACCCCTCTGGTTGTTTGTTTAGCCCTTGGATCATAAAGTCATACCTGGTTCCAACTGTGTCCTTCTTGCTGGATCTGGGAACTGCCTGCTTTATAGTCTTGATTTCCTGATCTGTAGAATGGGAATGCTCTTAGTAGGTTGTCGTGAGAATTAAATGAGTTTCCTAAAGTGTTCAGAACAGTCCCTGGTACAAACCAGGTATCAGTCTTCCTGATACCTGGAAGAAGAACAGGTGTGTGGGGCTCACGCAGGGTAATCCAAAAGACAGACTTTGCTTTTGTTGCAGTCTTCACATTAGACGTTTTATGCTGGGACTAGCGCTCTAATACTGAGGTATATATCCTCAGTGCTCAGAGCCCTATAATTAATCTCAGTGATGGAAATGGTTAGCTTTCTGTGTGAATGGAAACGTGTGTTGCACCACACTGGCGAGAGTGTGAAGTGTGCTCTCTTTAGTTTTGTTTTGGTTTTTTTTTTTTTTTAACTGCTTGACAGAGCTTTGGGAAAAATGCAGCTCACCATCCTGAGAGTCCGCGGCTGCCCCCGCCCACCTTCGAGTCCCAGACCGGGTCCCACCCCGGCCTAAGGAAGGAGCTTTGCTTTGCGGGTAGGAAGATTGCTGGTAGCGCGGTCGCCACCTGCAGGTTTTTCCGATTAAGACACGCTGCACATCCTCTGGGCGTGAAGTCTTGGTCCTGGCGATGCCATATGCTGTGAAGAAGGCACCTGCCTTGTGAAGGCTCCTCCCTGAGCATTGTAGCGGCGAGGATGGAGGAAAAAGGCTTCCAACTCCCGCTGTTTTCATGTTAAAAGCCCGAAGTGCTTATTCTGTGGGAAGTATTATTCATTCAGCATCTCTAGCCCTCCCATTCATCCATTCACGGTCCATCTGCTGAACACCTACTTTGTCCCAGATGCTGGCTATGAGGCTGTAATGTTCACTTAACAGATGGGGGTACTAAGATGCAGAAAGAATGTCGTGCCCAATGTCGAAACACCACCTTCAGCTGGTCCTTCCTGTGCGCATTCCTAGCTTATTAGAGTTGGTAATAGGGAAGTCCAACGCTGGTATTACTGGAGCTCCGACTAGTACAGTTCTGTTTTGGACTTTATTTTATTGGATTATTGGACATTTTTGGAGGAAGCCTATATTTGAGCAATGTATGCTACCGCAGTTAAAGCCATAGAGACCACAGTGACTTCACTGCCATCCACTGTCAGTGTGTCTAGGTTGCAAAGGTTTGGGGAAAGGGTCATCAGTGAACTCAAATGAGTACGTGATTAAAGGTGTGTGCCACCATGCCCAGTGTCTGCCAGTCACTTTCATTGGAAACACAGGGGCAGGTGCCAGCATGGCTGTGCCCAGGAAGGGTCTTCATAGGAGTCATTGTGGAAGTTAGTTCACTCATTCACTGGCGGGCTCTCCTGCTGCTCAGTCAAGTCAGTCCCTACACACTTCCTCAAGTGTTCACCCACTCATTGATCTATTGGGCCCCTACACGAAACCATGTGCAGAGTGTGAGGGGAGATGTGGAAAGCATTTTAACTCCCCTACTCTCCGTCCCTCACAGGTTCATCTAAAGCAGCGATTCTCAACCTGTGAGTCGTGGCCCCTTTGGCATTTCTCTCTCAAAAGCATTTATGATTCATAGCAGTATCAAAATTGCAGTTAAGAAGTAGCAATGAAAATAGTTTCATGGTTGGAGGTCACCACAATATGAGGAACGGTATTACAGGGTTGCAGCTTTAGGAAAGTCGAGAACCATTTTTGTTTTGTTTTTGTTTGTTTCATTTTTTTTCCCAGATAGGGTTTCTCTGTGGCTTTGGAGCCTGTCCTGGAACTAGCTCTTGTAGACCAGGCTGGCCTCGAACTCAGAGATCCACCTGTCTCTGCCTCCTGAGTGCTGGGATTAAAGGCGTGCACCACCACAGCCCAAGAGAACCACTGGGGGGGGAGAGACAAAAAAAGTACACACACACACACACACACACACACACACACAAAGGTTCTCTTGTTCTGACCCTCCTCCCCCCACTTCCAGTTTTTCCTTTTGACGTGGCTCTGATGATCTTGGGGCTGAGGCAGAACCCTGTGTTTTTTCAGAACCCTGCACTCAAGCAGCACTCAAGCAGGTCTGAGTTAGAATTCCAACTGTACCCCCTGCTAGCTGTGTGACCAGGATGCAATTATGCCTGCCTCTTCCTGGCATGCTGAGAATGCCCAAACCTCCCAATGATGGGTTAGAATAAAATGCATGACCTCATCAGCCAAGAACTGGCAGGAAACAGCTGTGGGGAGGAAAAGGGTCTTCAGAGAATGTTCTTTTACATATGTCCCCTCCCACATTTGTCCACTCCCATATCTGTCCTCAGATAGTGAACCTTCTAGAAGCACACACCTGGTTTCTTTGACTGTTGTTTTGGTGCTGGGGGAGTAAGCCTGGGGCCTCTAATACTGAGCTCCACCTCCAGTTCCAACAGCAGTTTTAAAATTATGTAAATTTCATTTATTATTGTGTACGTGTGGGGGGTGTACTGTGGAGGGGTCATGTGCCATGGCATGCATATGGAGGCCAGAGGACACCCTTTGTGAAGACCACTCTCTCCTTCCACCTTTACATAGTTTCTGGGATTGAACTCAGGTCACCAGGTACTCACTGAGCCACCTTGCTGGCTCTTAAAATATTTTCTTAAATTACATTTACTTGTGTGTGTGTCTACATTCACACATGATGTTCCGTGACATATGTGGGAGCTAATTCTCCTTCCATCCTGTTGGTCACTGGGTTTCGCTCCTTTACCCGCTGGGCTATCTTCCTACCCCTAAAGGTTTTTCTTAAAAAGCGATTCGAAACTCTAATGGCCTGTCATTGCTTCTAGCAAAAACAAAACAAACAAAACAAAAAATAAAATAAAACCTAACTGCCCCTTCTTATCTTGTGCCTCATTGCTGCTACATTTCGCTTTCTCCCAGGCTTCCTGTGATGTGGCATCCATTTCTCAAGCACTTGAATTTTTCCCCCTTGAGATGCGCCTCCACCACCGCCTCCTAGGCACCTTTGCGCCCACCCAGGGACGCGAGCCTATGATTCAGCTCTCTATGGGTGTGCTCTACATCCCGCATCCACACTTGGTTGGAGATCATCAAAAAGGAGAAACCATAAAAATAGCAACTTATTGTTCAATGTTGCACATCAACTTCACACACATCTGTCAATCTATTAACCCTGTAATCAGGAGTCCATGGAGAGAGAGACAGTCCACTCAATTCTCTGCTTTCCAGACACATGGCACCCCCAGGTGGATCTCCCAAAATTCTGGTAACGCCAGTCAGTGCTTAAGGAAAAACAGAAAATGACTCATTTTTAATAGACACATTAGCAAAACTAGGGTCCTTATGGGGGAGTGGACAGACGATCTGCATGACCTGTGGCCTTCAGTGACATCAGAATCCCCTCTTCCCAGGATGATCCCTGATCCAGCATTTCCTTCTTCTTTTTATTTTTGCCTTTCGAGACAGTGTTTTTCTGTGTAGCCCTGGCTATCCTGGAACTCGCTCTGTAGACCAGGCTGGCCTCGAACTCACAGAGATCCACCTGCCTCTGTCTCCCAAGTGCTGGGATTAAAAGTGTGAACCACCACTGCCTATCTCTCTTTAGCATTTTCAACCTCGGTCCTGTAGAATTAGATTTCACTCCCAGTCCCACCCTGGCCTCTAGGCCACTCAGTCACAACCAAACCAGAGTCACAGCAATTATTTCTGAAAAGCAGCTTTTTAATAATCTATTTGAACCCAGTGAGTGGGAAAGAATCGAAACGTACATCCTTTGAGAATACCTTTACAAGAATAACAAGCCAGAGGCGCCTCTTCCACGGGAAACCGACATCCCTGTGCCCTCACAAATGTGGGATTTCAACTCATATGCATGCCACGTATTTCCCACCCTGTCCACCCACCCTACCCCACCCTTCACAGGTGACAGATTTACACACCAAAGGGTACTGTTTTCTGTAACTGGGGAACAGAATGTTTAAAAAAAGAAAAGAAATCCATCCAAGTGGCCAGATACCAGAAATAAATCAGGGCCGGTTACATACACAACATTCAACTTACACAAAAACAGAAGTTTTGCTAATTGGAATTCAGAGGCAAAAATCACAAAGAGCAGAGAATCCAGCTACCCATAAGAGATTACTTAAGAAAAACAAAACAAAAAATAAAAAAAAAACTTCCTACTGGAGACTCCCCTTCATTACAAAAGTATGCAAGCAGTCTCATAAAAATGAAGCCCAGGCATGCGGCTCTCTCTCTGGACACGAGAGCATAGCTAAAATTCTCAGCATGGAATTCATGCCTGGACCACTGCCCCTCCCTTTAGGACAAAAAGGGAAGGATGGGGGGGAGGGAGGGCGGAAGCAGGGAAGGAATCCACCTCAGGGGTGACATTAGAGCCCCCCTGGGGTTGGGAATGAGTTGATGTGTGCTCAGCTAATTGGGGATCTCAATGGCAAGTGGGTCCCAAATGCTGGACACCCTCGGGAGCCTACAAGGTAGAGGTGCAAAGAGAAGAAGCTGGTCTGCTTCGTTCCCCCAGCTAAGGCCTTGGGACCAAAGGTGGATGTCATGACGAGCTCGGGGTGGTTTTCTGGGAAGGGGGCTTCTGGATTAAACAGAAGTGCACAGACTGTGCATTATGTGTTCCTCTAAGGATAACCCTCCCAGTCACATGGCCCTAACCCTTGGCACTGCAGAATGTAACAGTGGATGTCGAGGGAACTTCTCAGTGGGAACCAGCCCCTTCACCAAGAAATGCTATTGCCACATAGCACAGCGGCTGAGGCACATTGGTGGGGGATTCAGAAGAGCAAAGAGAGGAAGGGGCACCTGTAAGCTGCCTCAGAACTGGTGGGCAAATCTGAGTCTCCACCATTCTGCCAAACAACTGGGCATCCGCTTCCTAGAACGAGGCAGGGATGGAGCACGGGAGAAGACCTGGGCTCTAGGTTGGGCAAGAAGCACTGGGGCAGAAGCAAGTTACAGCTACAGTGCCGTATCTCAAGGCTTGCCTGCCAAGTACCATTCCATGTTGAAAGTGCCAGGCAGCTAGTTGTACCTTTGGGCAGCCTGGTCTCAAGGCTGAGAGCTCAGGTTGGCTGCTGGGGGACAAATCGAGTTGTGTATCCAAATGGTGGGGGCTTAAAGATTGTCAAAGCCTGGCTGGGAGCTGCTCTGTGGGGACTCAGGGCTATTCCCTACCAGAGAAAAGACCACAGCCTTCCCACGAGGGGTCACCAGCATCCTTGGGTACCTTCCCATGCCTCACTCTGATCTTGGGGCTCTGTAGGGAAAGGAACACCACGACTCCAGGCAGTGTTAATTTATCTAAAATATGGGGAAAGAGGTAGCTGTGGAACCTTGTGCCACCCAGTACCACCCCCCTCCTCCCACACACACTGTGCCAAAGAAGGCAGAAGGAGATAGGGCTTTGGAAACAGGCTAGCGGGGTCCCCTGGTCCTCAGTCACTGGGCTGGGCAGGATGTCAGTGAATTTTGCCTAGCTGGATCTTCTTCCATGCTTCTGAGGCTGTGAAGATGCAGGAGTCCAGAATGCCAGCGACAGTGAAGGTCCCACCAATGATGGCACAGATCTGTGAGAGGGGAGAAAAGGGAGTGTGTCAGAGATCAGTGCCGAAGAGGCATCAGACTGCCCTGCCCATGCACCACAAGAGGGTGAGCTCACTCATGAAGAGACAGTGCCCTTGATGCCCATTTTGTTTGCCATATTGTCACCAGCGGTGTTCAGGGCTCAAAGAAAACACTATCACCCGTGCCAGCTCCTGTAGTTCCCAGATGAACTCTCTGAATGAGAAAGGGGTTTATTAACCCATTTCACAGATGAGGAAAGTGAGCTTTGGCTGGGTCACCTCCAAAAGCTCACCAAATAAGCAGCTGTGATTTGAACTCAGGTCTGTCTGGACCGTAGTGTTAACCTACTCCAGGTTTCTCAACTACTTAGACTCCTATTTTCAGGTAAATGATGGAGGATTAGAATGTTGATAATTCTGACCCAAGGTCATATAATATGCAGGTCACCTGGGACTGCAGCCTGGGTTTCACAGATCCACACTGTCTGCCTGTGACTGAATAGGTCCAACGGCGGGTAAGCTTAGGACTGGAAACACTCCTACTTTCTTGGAGCTGGCATTCCTCCTGCAGACAGGAAGTGAGCAAACAGACTCCAAACAGCAAGATCACAGCTGCAGAAAGGACCACCAAAGAAGCTTCTATGGCATTCCTGACATTTGAGTCCAGACAGTTCTTCATCATAGCAGGTTGTCCCGAGCACTGACGGGTGCCCTCAGAGGTCTGGAATCATTTGGCTGATGACACAGTAAATGGCTGAACTGGGGTCCAAAATGTTAGAGCTTGTGCTATTTATTTATTTACTTATTTTTGTTTTGAGACAGGGAACTCATGTAGCCCAGGCCAACTTTGAACTCATATAGCCAAGGATGACCTTGAACTTCTGATTCTCCTGTCTCTGCCTCCCAAGTGCTGGGATTAGAGGCATGTGCCACACCACCACAGGACTGAGTCTTGGCTCTTAACTTGACAGCTTCCTGCTTCTTCAACAAGAAATGCCCCCAGTTAAATGGACAGCGTACAACCTTGGATTTGAGTTGTGGTGCAAAAGTTCTTGTGCCCACAGAATACCAGGGAACCAGAGATGTGAAATGCACAGAGCCCTCTTCTCAATGGAGGAGGCAAATCACCTGCTTTCCTCTCACAAGGCTGCGAGTGGATATTGGTAATGACCTGGTAATCTTTTTGCTATCAGTGGCTGCAGACCTCACCCAAACCCCCAGAATGCTTTTTCCCAGACTCTCCATCCCTAGGCTGTTGCACCCGGAATGGAAATAATTGTTGCCTGAAAATCTTTCTCCCAACTGCATTGTTTTAAATATGGTGACAATAAACCAACCGCCTGGCATCATACTCCCCGAAGTCAGTCTGCACTGGGTTTTCACTCTCATCTCTTTGTGAGTTCGCTTCCCTGCATGACGCCTGCAGGGTCCCCCTCAGATTTGGATGGATTTAGGGTTGGCCAGTGTCACTGGGGTGCAAAGGCATGTCCACAACCACCTTTTCTCACCTCTTCTCAGGTGACTTTGATCTGCTACAGGTGTGATGGCTACTCTTGGTTGTCAATTTGACTGCATCTGGAATTAATTTAAAGGCCAACCAGCTGGGTATACCTCTGAGGGATTTTGTTTTCTTAACTAAATCATTTAGAGTGAGAAGACTCAATTTTGATCTGGACCTTTTTTGAGGTGGGAAGATCACCTTTAACCTAGGCCACACCTTCTCCTGGAAGTCTAAACAAAGGACAAGGAAGAAGGAAATGCTCTCTGCCTGCTTGCTCTCACTCTTGCTGGCAAGTCCACTCGTTCACTGGCATTGACATCTGTTTCTCTAGGATTCTGGCATCTACCGAAGACCAGCTAAGACATCCAGCTCTGTGGACTGAACAACTGCTGGACCCTTGGACTTTCTGAAGTGGCAGCCATGGTTGGCCCAGCTCAGTGATTCTCAACCTTCCTAATGCTGCAACCCTTTCTTTGTGTTGTGGTGACTGCCAACCATAAAATTATTTATTTATTTATTTATTTATTTATTTATTTATTTATTTATTTATTTATTTATTTTGGTTTTTCGAGACAGGGTTTCTCTGCCCTGGAACTAGCTCTTGTAGACCAGGCTGGCCTCGAACTCACAGAGATCTGCCTGCCTCTGCCTCCCGAGTGCTGGGATTAAAGGCGTGCGCCACCACTGCCTGGCCATAAAATTATTTTGTTGCTACTTCATATCTGTAGTTTTGCTACTGTTATAAATAGTAATGTAAATATATGATATCCAGGATATCTTCTGATATGTAATCCCCAAAGGGGTTGTGACTCACAGGTTGAGAATCACTGCCCTAGCTGCTGGACCATAGACCGTAGGCCATTCTAATAGATAAATTAGATATAGATGTCATATTTGTTATAAATATATATATATTCATTTTATTAGTTTTGTTCCTCTAGAGAACCCTAATAGGCTAATGTAAGTGGGCTTAACCATGGTACTGGGTAGGTCAACTGCATTAAATCTGTATTTTTAAAGATCATGAAAAGGTCAGAGGACAACCTTGGGCGTCGGTTCTCTTGTTTGACACAGAATCTGGGCCCAAGAGCTTCCAGTGGTTCTCCTGGCTCTGCTTCCCATTTCAGTACAGGAGCACTAAGATCACAGATGTGTGAACTGAGCCCAGCTTTGCATGGGTTCCGGGATTCGAACTCAAGGCCTCTCATTTGCAAGACAATCACTTTATCTCGTTGGTCATATCTGAAGCCCAGAAATACACACACACACATACACACACACACACACACACACATTGGAGACAGGGTCTCTCTACATAGTCCTGAATGTCCTAGAACTATGTGGACCAGACTGGCCTCAAACTCACAGAAATTCCCCTGTTTCTGTTTCCCAAGTGTTGAGATTAAAGGCATGAGCCACCATGCCCAGTCCCCTAAGTATATTTTTGATTTTACTATTTTCAACTTATGATGGGACTATGGAAGTCAACCCCAACATACATGGAGGAGCATCTGTACTAACAAGCTGTCAAAACTTGCAACTTAACCTAACTTATGCTTTACATATACACACACATATACATATATATTAAATTTATTTAGTTATATATATATATATATTTTTTTTTTTTTGAGACATGGTTTTTCTGCATAGCCCTGGCTGTCCTGAAACTCAGTATGTAGACTAAGCTGGCTTCAGAATCACAGAGATCTGCCTGCTTCTGCCACCCAAGTTCTGGGATTAAAGGTACATACACTTTTTTTTTTTTTAAATGTCGATTCCTATTCTTACACGTATTGCACAGCTCTGGATTCCTATCTGTGAACAGACGTCTACCGACATGCAACTGCCACAGGACTCTGGGTGGCAGTGGTGCACTCAGGGATCATTTGGTGCTGAGGGGTAGGAAGCCAGGAGACAGTGGCGGTGAGAAGAGGGCATGCCACACTGGCGTTTCTCTTTCATGTGGTGCTTTCCTGCGATGAGCTAAGCAGAGGCGTGCAAGGTCTAAGACAGAGCAGGTCTGTGTGGATGCTTCTAAGTAGAGCAGCTGGCATTCCAGCAATAACAGCCCGAGAAACCCGAGCAGCCCCCCCAGGGAGCGGAGAGGATGGGGCCCCAGCTCTGAGGATTATGATGAAGAGTTCTAAACAGGCCAGGCCTCGCCCCACCAGTCAGCGCATGACGCAGGGGCACTTTTCAGGGAAGATGACGGCAGGGGACCTGGTTTATTTCGGTAGAGTGGATCAGATGACGGCAGATTTTATACCACAAAATGCTTTTAGAGCTTGGAGCGGAGGGTAGGAAAATGTGACTTAAGCGCAATGGAGCAGAAAGAGAAAAAATAGCCCCTCCGTCTGCCTTCGTCCGCACATGCCGTGGAGCCTGAACTCCTATGACTCACACACACCTGGCACCCGGCTGAGGTCTCTTTGCATTGGGCTGGCCCTGGGGTAGAGGGAGCCGACAACATGCACGGAGGCCCACGAGAAGCAGCCGCCTCTGGGGAAACTGAGGGAGCACGCAAGCTAAGCAACAGGCCCGATCACAGTGTCAGTCACCGTCAGCCTGAAGGCTAAGGGGGCTGCAGTGAGCTTCCATGGGGATCTATTGACGTCACTCAGCCCACATGTACATTATGTCTACTGAAGAAGGGAATTCTGATACATTTTGGGGGCTTCCTCAGGGCTGAGGAGATTCTAATGGTCCACCCTTGCTTTCACTTCAGTGGTCCCTCATCCTCAGGAGATACATCCTAAGATCCCAGAGGTACCTGTAACCAGATAGTATCAAACTTAATACCTAATGTACACTTAAAAAAAAAAAAACCAAACCAAACAGTACCTACTAATTTTTTAGCTTACAAATTAGGCACAATGAAAGACTAATGATGATAAAAATAAAAATGCCACATTTAGTAATATTATTTAAAATCTATGAACCACTTGTTTCTGAAAAAATGCCTTTCAGTATTTCCACACTGTGGCTGACTAGGAAAAGCCACAGGACACCGTAGTAGCCCCACCCACCGCCATCCTCGGTACCCACTCGAATGAGGTGGACTAGGGGTAGGAGGCGCGAAGCACGGAGGTCCTGGAGTTGACATACAAAGGGACATGGCAGCCACCAGCACCAGGGTGATACCATACTGGGACTCACCGGGGAAATTATGGTCATCCCTTGTCCTGAAAAGGTCAGGGTTCTTACCTGGGAAATGAAGCCACCAGCTGTGGGAGGGTGTGATGGCCCTTAAAGGTGAGTTCCTTAATGGTGAGGGTGGCAGGAGCATAGGTTTCACCACTGATACGTCTTGAGAAATATGGGGATCAATAAATGGACCAGCTGTGAGATGCAGCTAGAGGTGATGCAGGAGGGATGTTAAGAATGGCCTGGACAGAGGGCGTGGCACTGGACACTCGGCGCCACCCTGACCTGCAGGGCGGGGCCCAAGGTCAATGGAGAGGAATAAATGTGTAGACAAAGCAGACGGCACCACAGACACTGAGCTCCCAGCCTGTTGCTGGCCATCTCTCTGGGGGTGCAAAGGTGCGGAGGGGGGCATGTGCTTCCTCACTGCACGTGACCAGGGCAGGCAGGGGGTGAGGACTGGGGAATCTATGGGGGCCTTCCCTGCTCGGAGAGCAGAGAGAACCCATCCCTCTGGGGCTTGAGCAGTGGCTGCCATATGTCTTTCCGGGTCTCGGTTTCTCCATCTATAAAATCAGAAAAGCAGCCCCACCTTACTGACAGCCATTCTGGAGAGACCCTGGAGTTCAGTGAGTGTTCAGTAAACCACACCTAACCTCATCTCTCAGTACCCAACTTTGTTGCTAAATGTGTAATCTCTATACTTGAGAGACTCATTTTAATCAGAAAAAAATAAGTAAAATACTACCAATTAGTTATTATATTTATTATTTATTTTGGTTTTTTGAGACAGGGTTTCTCTATAGCTTTGGAGCCTGTCCTGGAACTAGCTCTTGTAGCCCAGGCTGGCCTTGAACTCACAGAGATCCAGCTGCCTCTGCCTCCCAAATGCTGAGATTAAAGGCATGTACCATCACTGCTTGGCTAATTATTATTATTATTTGGTTTTTTGAGACAGGGTTTCTCTGTGTAGCTTTGGAGCCAGTCTTGGAACTCGGTCTGTAGACCAGACTGGCCTCAAACTCACAGAGATCCGGCTGCCTCCCAAGTGCTGGGATTAAAGGCATGCGCCACCACTGCCCAGTTATTTATTTATTTTTATTTTATGTGCATTGTGTTTCTGTCTGCATGTATGTCTATATGAAGGTATCAGATCCCCTGGGACTGGAGTTACAGACAGTTGCGAGCTGCAATATGGGTGCTAGGAATGAACCCTGGTCCTCTGGAAGAGCAGCAAGTGCTCTTAATCACTGAGCCATCTCTCCAGCACCCCAATTATTTCTTAGAGGTTTTCTGTCTCAATTCCTTCTCTTCCTGGTGCTTTCATGAAGACAAGTCAATCATGGAAGAACAGGACGGCAAGATTCCCTAAAGACTTGGCAACTGCCCAAGACCCATGGCCATGGGGCTTGGTAGTCAGCGTGAGCCTTACCAGAGGGGGCTGCTGCCCAGGAGGGCATAGCTTAGGGGTGTGTCTGGGAGTATTCATGAGGAAGAGTCTCCCTCTGGGCCAGGCTCCTTAGATCAGATCCCTTTCACTTCCCTAGTCAGGGAGCCCCTGATGTCTGGTCTTCGTCAACCCTATCATTTGCTCTCTTGTCTTCATGGCCAAGGGAGAGAAGGCAGAAGTCATTGGTACAGAGCAGGCGCTCAAAACACATTTGCTAAATAAGTAGACAGCAAGGGGATGCCAAGAATGAACAAGGAGTAGCTGAATGGGGTTGAGAGTGAGCAAAGGAACGACAGGCTCCCCATTCTGCTCTTAGCAGGTCTCTGGGAGCTGGTGCAAAGGTGGGTGCAAAGGTGGGGTGAAGGTGAAGGCTTGTGAAGCAGGGTCAGGCAACAGCCTCACCCATCCCATGCGGCTCCTTTAATCTCTAAGCCTGGGTGGTGCAGCCTGGGGCCGCGAGGTACTCAGCCTGAGGACACCCTGGTCTTGGGAGTCTATAGAACCAGGCTCCTAGTGTCTATGCCTCAGTTTCTATGCTTTTAAAACCAGGAAGACCATTTCTCAAGACTAGTGTATCATAGAATGACCATCTGAGGCATGCACACACCCCAATGCCGCTGACCTTGGCCCTTGTCTCCCCCAGGCCTCAGGACAGAGGAACACCTGGGGTGAGGGAGCCTCCCTGTGGAGGGGTGGTCAGGGAGGAGAGCCGCTGAGTCAGGAAGGGACACTATGGCTAGTGCCTGCCTCCCTACCCTGGTCAGCAGCCCCAGTCCCAGGAACAAGAGCAGGACAACTGACTCACCTAGGCCCCAGGGTGCCCAAGAGAAGCAAATAATGGCATCCTCTTCTCTGACCCAGCCCCTTCCTTCCCAGACCCTACAGCTTCCCAACCTTCTGTGGAGACCAGAATGAAGCCAGCTTACTTGAACATTTCATTTTGCAATTAATTTTTAAATTGCATCTACTTACAAACACAGGGCTACGGTGCCCACACAGAGATCCAAAGACAACTTGCAGGAGTCAGTTCTGTCTACCACATGGGACCAAACTCAGGTCATCAGCCTCATGGTAGGGGCCTTTACACAGTGAGCTACCATTTTGTCAAACCTAGGTTGTTTTCTTCTTCTTAGCAGCACTTGGGCCTCGAGCGTGCCAGGTAAGTGTCCTGTCCTGGAGTTCACGCCCTAGCATAACTTTAAAAGATGTATTTCTTTATGTCTTAACTCTGGCTTTTAGTTCCTTATGCTAGGGAAGGCCTGGGCTAGACAGCTGAATTCTTGTTCCACCGGGACTAACATCTTCCTGCCCCTCCTGGGCCTATGTTTACTGCTTAGTGGCTTTCTGTGACAAAGCCTGCATCCCTGCCACTCCGCAGAGGGAAGGAAAGGAAGTGCTGGGGCAAACATTCCTGGATGGAAGCCAGCTCTGTGATTTTGGCCAGGAAGGCCAGTTTAATTCTCTGGGCCTCAGTTTCTCTCACCTACGCCTGGGGTGGCTATGAGACCTCTGTGACCACAAATGCCAGGAACTGCTCATCCTTCCTCATCCAGGCAGTGCGGTTTCAAAGCTTGTGGAAAAGGCACAGTCAGAGGAAATAAATAATGAACAAAGTCTCATCATATGCTGCCGGAGGCAGACAGGCTGGAGCCGCAGATGAGAACACCCAAGTCGCAGAGGCAAGGGCCCAGAGGGGTGGGGGCAGCATCAGGAACTGAAGCTAATGATTGGGCTCTGGAGGGCTTGGGATGGGAGGAAGGAAGAGACAGTGACCTCCACTTTGCATGTCATGTCTTCTGGACCCCTTACCCTCAGGCCGTAAAAGTCTGAGGGAAAGCTGAAACCTCTCATTTCTGCCCTACCCTAAAGCTCTTCCTTGGTTGAGTACCTATGTCCTGCCCTGGGACCATGTTCTCTTCTGTCTTCCCATTCAGTTCTTGTAATTGTGCCACAGAAGAGAAGGCTTGTCCAAGGTCACACAGCAACCAAGAAAGGAAGCATCACCAATTCAGGTGTGGGAGGCTGCAGGTGTTTCTCCTATTGGTCTACCTTGGCCCCACCTCTCAAAGCATCTCCTCTTGCTTTCTCAGTTCTCCTACAGAGATCTGCACAGCAAATATCCTGAGATCAGGACATTCGAAAGCCCTGCTTGCAGAGGTTGGGAAGTGAGAAACTACACATCATAGGGACTAAACCTCCTTGGACCATGATGCCCAGTGTCTTTCCTCCTCTATCCCTCCACCCATGTTAGAGACATGAGTACGAGAAGTTCTGCCTCATCCGGGCTCTTCCCCTCTATCTGCCCTTATACGCAGCTCAGTTGCTCCAGATGTATAGGATCCCAGGGCTTTTGTACACTCCAGCCCTCAGCCCTGAATCACAGGCTCTGGGCTTTGTTCTAGTCTGCATATCACAGTGGTGGTGGCAGAGGGGAGCAAGGTGGGCACAAACCTGTAGTTCTTGGTTCAGGGGAGAGAAGCAGGCAGAGGAGGGCAAGACATCCACAGGGTCTGTGAAGGCTGCCCCCTGCCCAAGTGGCAAAGTGGTCCTTTCTTAACCCACATTACCTTAGAGGAGGGTAAAACTCTGTGTGTGTGTGTGTGTGTGTGTGCGCGCACACACGCATGTGCATGTGATATACATGTCTATAAATGCCAGAGGTCAACTCCAGGTGCCATTCACCTTGGTCTTGGAGACAGGGTCTCTCCCTGGTCTGGAACTTGCCAAGCATGCTAAGCTGGCTGCCCAGTGAGCCTGGAGGAGCCAGCTGTTTGTACCAGCTACGGTATTACAAGTGCACAGTGCTATGCCCCAGCTTTGACACATGGATCCTAGGATGGAACACAGGTCTTCATGCTTGTGGATAAAACACTTTCCAACTAAACTAAAGCCTCAGACAAAAATCAACCAACCAAATAATGCCTCCCCTCAAACCACAGTGTTAGGGATCAAACACCCAGCTTCTAGCATGCTAAGCATGTGGCTCTACCACTGACCTATGCCCCCGTTCCTGTAGGTCTGAAGGTTGTCTCTAATCAACTTCCTCACATCTGCTACAAAAGGCAGCTGGAAACCAAACAGGTCTGGGCAGGGGAACTTGGAAACTGTTAGCCATGCAGCCTCAGGGAGACACTGTGTGTGTGCGTGCTTGCATGGTGGTAATGCCAGTTTATTTTCTACTGTGGTGTCTCAGTGCCAAGGTAAAAGTGACCGTCAAACAACGTTAGCGTCCTAGACCAAGGACTTTATGACTTCTGGGACCTCTGTTGTTGGAGCATGCATGAGAGCCCTTGTTTGGGAAGGAGATGTTGCAAAGGGGACAAGGCATGGGGGTTGAGTCCCAGCTTCGTCATTCACTAGCTGTATGATCTTGGAAGAGTTTCCTTACCTCTCCAAGCCTTTGTTGAATTCCTATCTAAAACAGAAACAGGAGAATCTCTACTGAGGTTCCTGGAAGGGTTAAGGGAGTAATTACCAAACTGCCTGTAGTAGGTGCTGAGTAAAGGCAGCTGCCATCACTTCTTGCAGCAGCTGTCCTTTACACACCTGTGGACACCCGAGTCCAGGCAAGGCACCGTGCTGGACGCTGGGCCACCATGGTAGATGAGTCATGACACCTGGAGGCTATAGCTGGCCCTGACAACTGTGGAGTGCAATCTAAAGCATGGAACGTTATTTTCCTGGTAAGGAAAGTGTGGGGGAGGACAACGGAAAGAACATGGGGGGCGTGGGACTTACTCCAGCCAAACGCCCTCATCCCGAGTCCCCTAAGTGTCTTTTCGGTTGAAAGGGCTGCATGATCATGTTCAATGGGAGCATACCACCAGCCTTTGGTCATGCCAAACCCAATCTGGCACTTAATAGCTTCTGGGTATTCCCGCTCTCAAAATAAACCATACAAAGAAAGAGATCTGACACCTCAAGTTATTCAATTTGTTACCACAGCCCCCTTAAAACTCAAAAGATGGGCTTTAGCAAAACGCAGGGAGCAGATATGGAGGGGTAGGGGAGATCCAGGCATGTGCACACAGCCAAATGCAATGCTTATTCTTCTGGCAGAAGAATGCACTGGTAGAGCAGGAGGGGTAGGTTTGATGTGGTTTTGTGAGGACCCAGAGAGAGGTGCCTTAGGCAGCCTGGTACTGGATACTACCAGGCATGTTCCCTGAAGACCTGACCCTGAGGAGAGCCCACAATCAGCCAGGTACCAGGTATGTGAAAAAGCTTCATTTGTTAGCTCTGCCCCTCGCTCCAGCCCAGCCACAGTTGTTCTCCTCTGAAGCCGTCACATGACAACATCTCAGCCTAAGCCTTTCTCCAACGGCCCCCTCTGAGGAGCTATTTCCAGAGGACATCCACTTGGAGCGTGGCGCTTCACACACAAGTGTTTGACTTTAAAAGGAGGGGATGAACAGCCCATGGCAGGTGCCTCCACTCGGCCCCAGCCCCACCCACCCTCTGCAGGCTCCAGGGGTCTTTGTGCAGCGTGTCTGAGGTCTAGCCTCACCCTCACATCTGCTGCCCCGTGACAAAGGGCTTTGAAGCTCCATAATGACGCCATCTGCCGGGAGCCAGCTGGCTCATGAGCTGATCTTACAGTTGCCATGGCAACCAAGATGGTAGCCTTGGGCATGCGGCAAACAAACCAAGCTAATGTCACGAGGTTCCATGGAGCAGTGTGGTTAGCAAGTCGGGGAGGATCTATGGGGTCTTACTTCAGGAGAGGTGGGCCTGGCAGAGACAAACTGGGGGCCAAAGGGAGAAGAATAAAGGGAGGGGTCACACTGGGTGAAGAAGGCCGTTCCTGTGGCCTTGTGGAACCTTCAGTTCTTGGAAAGTCAATGGTTCATCTTGACCTAGCAGGGAGTTCATCCCAAGGAGAGAGCTGGTTGGCCATCAAAAGACTGCTGGACTGGTGTCTCTACACACACAAGGCTCTTCTCAAGGCAACCTTCTCTCCTTCATGTCCAGGCCTTGCTGAACAGGTACGAGGGCCTCCTCTCTGCCACTGTGGAACCCGGGAGCAAGGTTCTCGTGACACAGCAGTGTTGGACATGAGTGTTCCACACCACCGGGAAGCTCCTGGAAGGCCAGGCTCCCTCAGGCCTGGCACGACAAATTCTAGCAAACCATAGGCAAATAACCAAAGCCGTTTCATCTCTCAGCCACTTGCCAAGGGATTTTTGATGCTCAGAGGTTCAGCTGCTTCCCAGGAACAAATGGGAACTGGGGGATGGGGCCCATGGAGGGGCCTTCTCAGCCTAGCAGTGCGGTGTGTCAGCGGTAGTACAGCCCCCAGGGCCTCTGAGGAGTAGGCCACACCTGCCTGGAAGCATGGAGGACATCTGCTCCTATCTAAGTGTCTGGCTTATTCACGGGTTGCGGTGGAAACAGACTGGGACATGCCAACACCCACATGGACTTAGCATGTGCTCGCCTGGGGGGAATCTTGGGTAAAGGCGTTTTGTTCGCAAATCCCTTGATGTGGAGTTGAAAAGTTTTATAAATCTCCTCCTATGTGTGGGTCCGTAGTTTGATCTCTTCTCCATCTTTGTGGTGAGTGGCAGGCTTTGACTATCACTGGGCAGGTAGGATAGGTCTTACCATTTGAGTCTCTCTTTTTTTTTCTTCAAGTCCAAGTGAAAGGAGCAGGATTTGCCGGTCTGCTCAGGGAAGAGTGGTTCTTAGCCCTCTCCTGGCTCCTTTGGCCACTTGCTGGCATGGAGGTCTTTCTATACAGAGGCTGACGACCATTCCTCCTAACATGGGTGGCAAGCCCTTTCCAGCCTGTGTGTGGTGTTTGAGCTCTATGCAGGCACTATATGTTCAACAGAAGCTTTGGCTTCCTACGTGCTCAGAAGATGGCAAATGGCTGTTCTGATGCTTACCCAAGCCCTAGGCTTATGACACACATTGTATCCACCTGTAGAGTTTCCCCTTCCAGGATGCTCTCCGAGCCTCAGAGGCCCAGGAGGTAGCAAGAACAAAGATCATTATTCTTATGTCACCGGTTAGAAGCAATGGCCATGTCACAGACACCTCCCTGACCACGTACGTGCCTTGCAGCACACATTCGTCCCTCTCCCAGTAACTAGCCTTGATTTTCGTCTTGATGAATGCCATCCCTGACAATCTTTTTTTTTTTTTTTTTTGTTTTTATTTTTTTGTTTTTTTGTTTTTTCGAGACAGGGTTTCTCTGTAGCTTTGGAGCCTGTCCTGGAACTAGCTCTTGTAGACTAGGCTGGTCTCGAACTCACAGAGATCCGCCTGCCTCTGCCTCCCGAGTGCTGGGATTAAAGGCATGCGCCACCACCGCCCGGCTCCCTGACAATCTTTGATTCCAGAGAGGGCAAGAGACCTAGCTCAGGGCAAGCAGAGAATTCCTTCCTCCAAGTCAGAAGAACAGAAAAACATCATGGGACCTCTCAGCTGAGACAAGGAGAGCACTGTCCTTTCTAGGGTTTGGCATGGAATTACTGAGAAATAGAGAGCTTCTATGGGTAAATTCAGTCCGCGAACAAAGCCAGGCAGGACAGAGAGAGATGAAAAGACCGAAAAGGATGGAGAGGGACACTTCTCACCAAGTGTGTCACTGGAGATAGCCAGGCCTGATGCGATGCACCACCCAGTCAGCTGCACAGATCCTGTCTGTTCTGTAAGTCCTGACTAACACAGCAGGAAATGAACCAGCCAGGATTCACACCCCAGATCTCAAACTATCATTCAAAGTATGAAGTTGGGCCAAGTGGCAGTTGGAAGCTCATGTGGAGGTTTCCTGAGCCCAGGAGGATTCCTACAAGTTCCAGGCCAGCCTGGGCGACACAGTAATGTAGTGGAGGGGCTGCGGGCCGGCTTCCCGCCGCCCTGCTTTCGGCCTCCTGACTAGCTTATGCCCCAAAATAATTACACAGAAACTGTATTCTTTTAAATACTGCCTGGCCCATTATTTTCTGCCTCTTACTCACATCTTGATTAACCCATATCTAATAATCTGTGTAGCACCACAAAGTGGTGCCTTACCGGGAAGTTTCTAGCGTACATCCATCTTGGGCTGGAGCTTCATTGCGTCTGGCCTCTCTCTCTGAGGAGAGGCACGACAGTCTGCCTCACTTAGGAGAGGCGTGGCAATTTACTGATCCTTCTACCTCACTTCCTCTTCCTGTTTTGTCTACTCCACCCACCTAAGGGGCGGTCTATCAAATGGGCCAGGCAGTTTCTTTATTAATTATCCAATGAAATCATCAGATAGATAGAAGACACACCTACATCACAGTAAGACTCTTAACTCACCCCGCGCAAGGCCTTCTGATAGTACATACATCGTTAGGCCTCAGTAGCCAAATCTGACAGGTAGAGAGAGCAGTCCTGTCTGTCACCTCTGCTGACCCTGGCTTACCCCAGGGCGCTGGAGTTTCTTGGGTGGAGCAGGCGCTGTGACCCGCCTGCTCCATACAAGGGTGGTGAGTTGAAGGCCAGGAAACTGTTCACACGACAGAAACAATCAGTGTAAAACTAAACTGATATCCTAATGCTGTCCAGAGCAGAAGAGAAGGTGGAGAGAAAGAAAAACAAAAGAAGACAAGTAAGCAGGAAGAAAGGACATGCTGGAGCCAGGACGGCCATACTGTGAAAGAAGACGTGATGAGAAGTTAGGCACACCATCGAGGCATGCCTTTAATGATGGCGCACACCTTTAGTCCCAGTACTCAAGACAGAGGCAGAGGCAGGCAGATCACTGTGAGTTTGAGGCCAGCCTGGTCTATAGAGTTTGCTTCGGGACAGCCAGGACTGCAAACCCAATAAAACAAAACCCAACAAAAAATAACAACAAAAACAAATGCTGGAAATAATTTCCATGAAACAACACCAAAAAAAGAGAAAATCACCAAGACCCTGGAGGCTGTAGAGATTTCCCTTAGGACATCTTAGGCTGAGTTCTGAAAACACTGCTTCATCAGACAGCGATCTCATGAAGTAACTACGGGGGACATATTATAAACAAGTAAACAGGAATGGGGACTGGGCTGGGACCAGGCAGTGTGGTCCAGAGTGCCCCCCCCCCCCATGTTTCCTGCTCAGATGTGGCGGCACTGTGGGGTTACAGTGAGTATAACGGTTTAAATACACCCCGCCCCCTCAGAGCCATACGATTTGTTCATCAGATGTGCTAGGTGGTGTCTCCCAGCACATATCAGCCAGGAGAAATGCCAGTAGTTCCAGCGTGCTTCTGGGGACACTTTCCCCAGTCTGGTAGTCAAAACCACCTGAGTTCAACTGGGGCCTAGCAGGCCCTGTCTGGTTCCAGCAAGAACAGGTGTGGGCTGCCCAGACAGGGAGCCCACAGCAGGAGCACGGCTGGCCCCGCCCCCGAGCGACTTACTGTGGTGATGAACCTGTAGAGCGGTTGCCTCCTTTCTGTGTACTTGACCGTGATGGGGCTGAGGTCATAGCGGAACCAGATGGCGGGGATAATGCGGCCCGTGTGGCTGTAGGCAACATACTCCTATAGGAGAGAAGAGGAGGGTGATGGGAGAATTACAAGCAGAGCCAGCCTCAGGTGGGTGGGGGTGGGGACCGCATGAGGGTGTCCAGGCAGCTTCCTCTCATTCCTTCTCCTAAGGCCTCAGGACAGGCAGCACAGTGAGGCATTCTGGATCCCTTCAGCTGTAGGAAATGGACCAAGTTAACCTAGAAATGGCACCAGAACTGAGCGCACATCTGAAGGGTAAGACCGGGAAAGCTTTGGGCCCAGTCTGAGCATCTTCTCCTTGGGTTACCTGGTCACATAAAATCTAGTCATTTATTCTGTTGAGTATCTTGGCTGTTCTGGGATTCCTGGGGTGATGAAGCCCCTCCCCTAGCGGCATCAAGGCCGCCAGGCTTGGGGAGACAGACGTCACTGTACTACTAACTTCCAACCGTGTTTGTGTGTGTGTGTGGGGGGGGGGGGACCTCAAGTGCTCAGGGGGCCATAAATGAACTGTCAGTTCTCCCAAGGTGAATCTGGAAGGCTCACCGAGGGGACATTCTAGTGATGGAGGCAGGTAGCTGGGGGGGGGGGGTGTCTTGTTCCTAAGTACTTGATACATGATAGTGCTCACCCCAATCATGATTATAGTCAATTGAGCTAAACACCCGTCATTTACTTAGGGGTTGGGTAGCCCTGCAACAGCAAACAGGAAACCCACCCACTGGGCTGGGGCAAGGATTTCCCCCTACTCCAAGGGCTTAAGTTACATTGGCAGTGCTGTTTCTGGAGAGGCCCAAGCCACACCTGATGGCTCAGAAGACATCCCGCTTGATGCGTGCATGCAAAGGGTACAAAGGCCACGTGGGCTTGAGCTTACAAAGCGGGGCCAGCACAGAGAACTGGAAAGTGAAGTGGTCAGCTCGCCATGGCATCTAAGAAAACACAGCAATGACTAAATGGCCACCACAGAGCGAAAGTGACAGGCTATCTTTGGACCAGTCTCACCCCCTCCTGAAGGGCTTGATTATTCCCATCGCAGCCTTGGGATCCAAGAGTTGAAGATCCACAGGATCTCTTGTCTGGGCCCTTGAGGGCATGAGTTCTGAGCACGCCTCTCTTGTTCATAACAAATGGAGATGGATGATGGTTACCCCAAGCCCCACCTGTGTCCCCTGAGCTGGTCTTGAGCAGCTGGGCTGATGATCCCATGGACCCCACTGTGTCCTAACCTCCCCCTGGACAGCCACTTCCATTCATAGGACAGGCTGGGGCCAAAGCAACGGAGAATGCGAGCTGTTCCAGCCATCGGCCCCTTGAGGGCAGCAGCTCGGGGGCAGAGAAAACTCTGCCTTCCCAGGGGCGAGCTGAGAGAGCAGGGCGATTGTCTGGGTTGCAGCTCAGAGCTGAGGGGTGAGAAACGGAATGAAAAATAGCAGCAGTTGGCACCAATGACCCAAGTCGCCTTTGCAGGCAGAGTTCTGAAAATACTGCCTCATCTGACAGCGATCTTGTGAAGTAACTACTGGGGACATATTATAAACAAGTAAACAGGAATGACTGGGCTGGGACGGGGCAGTGTGGTCCAGAGCCCCGCCCCCCATGCTCCCTGCTCAGATGGGGCAGCAACTGGGGGGTTACAGTGAGTATAACGATTTAAACACTCCCCACCCCCTCAGAGCCGTACGATTTGTTTGTTGCCATGCTGGGGGCTGAACCCAGAGCCTGTGCATGCTGAGCACGTACACCACTGCTCTTCCACATCTGAGTTTACATCAGCCTTCTTTTGTAGTTCAGTGGATAAGCATAGTAGTTCAACCCACAGGTACACAGTGGTGGGAACTGGAGGTGAGGCCTTTGGAAGGTGATTGAGTTAGATGAGGCCACAGGGGTGGGGTGTCAATGGCATCATTAGTGCCTCTGTGAGAAGAGGAAGATGCTCTCTCCTAAACTAGTGTGCCTGTGTCTCTCCGTGCCCTGCCCACTACTGTGTGATGATACAGCAAAAGCTGGGGACAATAGCTTTGACTTTTCTTCTCCGGTTCCATGAGATAAATCCACTTCTATTCTTTATATTATTACCTAGTCTTCGGGTTTGGTTACATCGCCAGGGAAGAGAGTAGGCTAGACGCCATCTGTGACATCATGAACGAAAGAAAAAAGCCTCCCCAGAGAGAGCTATGGATCAGAGCAAACCAGAGCAAAGGGACAAGCTTCCCAAGCGGGTGAGCCTGGACAGCCCCATGACAGACAGACAGACTGGACCGATGGAGTGGATGAGCAGGCAGGCCTCTGGAGCCCCAGAGAACCTTGTCCTAATCTCAATGTGGCAGCTATACAACTTTGTGACTACCTCTCAGTTGCTTGGTGATCAAATCTGTAAAATGGGGACAACAGCTCCCATTATCAGGCATGGTGACTGAAAATGGTGACGGAAGCAAGGAGGTGGCGGCACAACTTTAATCCAAGCACTCGGGAAATAGAGGCAGGCAGATCTCTGTGAGTTCAAAGCCAGCCTCGTCTACTGACTGAGTTCTAGGACAGCCAGGGCTACACAGAGAAACCCTGTCTTGGAAAGAAAGAAAAAGAGAGAGAGAGAGAGAGAGAGAGAGAGAGAGAGAGAGAGAGAGAGAGAGAGAGAGAGAGAGAGAGAGAGAGAGAGAGAGAGAGAGAGAGGAAGGAGGAGGAGGAAGAAGAGGAAGAGGAGGAGGAGGAAGAGGAGGAGGAGGAGGAGGAGGAGGAGGAGGAGGAGGAGGAGGAGGAGGAGGAGGAGAGAAAACACACACAAAGAAATTGGTGATGGAGGCTGGGAGCTGGGGGATGTCTAGTTCCTAAGTACTTGATACATGATAGTGCTCACCCCAATCATGATTATAGTCAATTGAGCTAAACATCTGTCATTTACTTAGAGGTTGGGTAGCCTTGCAACAGCGGGAACAGGAGAGTACTGGTGGCAAACAGGAAACCCATCCATTGGGCTGGGGCAGGGATTTCCCCCTACTCCAAGTGCTTAAGTTACACTGGCAGTACTGTTTCTGGAGAGGCACAACCCACTAACTGTAGGGTCATCTCATTTCCTTGACTCTGATGTCCCTCTGCTTCCCATAAGATCTGTCTGTCTCCTATAGTGTTAGGGTCCTGGAACATCACAGCCACCTAGATATGGTTCCCTGGCTGAGCCAGAGCATCTGCCATGTGCTGATCAACAGGCACCTGCAAAAACCAGGACCAGAAAATGCCAGACTTGGGACATGGAGGGACAGTCCTCTGCCTGCTGTTTCAAACACATCACTTCTTATCGCCTTGTTAGAGTTTCTCCCCTGGACACTGAGGCCACCACAAAGGCAAGGACTAAGTATTTCATCTTTACCTAGACTAGAGAATGAGCCTGGTAGGACTATCTATCCCCCAACCCCACAAGACTCCTTTCAGCAGAACGCACGGGGGCATTGCCTCTTCTTTCAGCCAGCAGAGGGCGCAATTGCAATGCTCAGTCCATTTACAGCCCACTAACCTTGTTGGCCACTGTGTACTGGTAGGAGTAACGTTGCTTGCCGCTCTTGTCCTCATATACTGTGGGCACAATCTTCAAGATGTAGTCATGGGAGGCCAGGGCTGCAGGGAGTACAAAACAAGATGAAACGGGCTGGGCACTGCCAGGCAGGTGGTCCCGCATGCCATCCTAAGCTCAAATCCTGCTGGCGTTGCAGAGAGCTCTTCCCTCTTCTCTGGAATGCCACGGCCTGAGCATTTAATTCCATTTGCTGGGAATCTTTGCATCTGCATTACATAACATATAATATTCAGAAATGGGGCAACCATTAAAGAAGGGTGCTGAGAAGGCATTATCTCCAAGAGCCAAGCCGTGAATCAGCATGGGGCCACGGGACACGTTCTCTTTAACGTGTGACCACACAGAATTATCTAGAAAGAGCTCCAGGAAACGGAGTAGCTTCAAATATCCCTTTACCTAGACTAGAGAGAGACCAGCAGGACAGCACTCCTCACCACTCCCAACCCCCACGAAACTCTCCAGGGGGAAAGGTGGGGTTCGAGAAAGACCCCATTTCATTATGGGCACTGTCTGCTTGCTTTTGTTCTGAAAATAAATTGGGCTCTGGGTTTCAGAAAGAAAAACAAAAAGAATCCTCCAGAAAGAACTATGTAAGAACTGATCAATCCCTGATGATGGGGGATGGGCTCAGTACACATGCATTGGCTGTAGTCCCAGCATTGCAAAAATAAAAAAAAATCTGATCAGTTTCTCGTTTCTTTATCAATAAACATCTGACCATCCAGCCCTGCAATATTTCAACATAACCCTTCACCCAGCTCCCTCCTCTCCTCTAGCCTGGATTGGGGGGATGCTGAGGATAGACCCTTTTAACCAGCTTCTCCTCTCCTCCAGCCTGGATTGGGGAGATGCTGAGGACAGACCTGAGCCTGATATCCCTGCCCCCGAAATCCTGCACAGAGCCTGGTACTGAGTGGACAGCGGTAAATCTTGCTGAATGAATGAATGGACAGAAGGATGACTGGACAAAGGCATGAATGGAGAATGGATCAATCAGCTGCTGATAAGCATGAGGTAACTGGAACCAGAGCTGCCTCCCCGGGCATGAGGTAACCGGAACAAGAGCTGCCACAGCCTTCCCGGGCAAGGACTGAGCCCTGCAGACCTTGGGACGCCAATAGAGGCCCAATGTCTCTCCTTCTTATTCCTTCTAGAATGTTGGGCTGGGAACCACGGAGCTAAAATTACATGGAAACTGAGTCTCCTGGGCTCTAATGCTGGTCCCACTCCCCACAAGTCAGTCCTATCTTCAGATTCATGTGTAAGGGTGGTGGGCATGGAGAACCTTCCAGAGCTGACAAGCTCACTCCCTGTCTCCTCCTGACCCTGACATCTCCCCAGGAAAGGGCAGCACTTCTGGAATCAAGTTGATACCCCAGAAAAGTTGGAGGAAAGTTCTCTAGCCTTTAAGCTCTTTTTCAATGCCTGCAATGGCTCTCAGGGTTGTGAGCTAGGGAACCTGGTGTCAAAGGCAGACCTTAGTTCACACCCTCAGAGATGCTCATGTGATGGGCTCAGTATCTATAATTAAACCAGGAGGCCAAAGACCACCTTGAAGTACATGTCTCAAATTTCAAATTTCCATTACCCAGGAATAAAGCCTGAAGGAATGAATGCCTTAGCAAAATACACAACTGAAATATTTTGTTAATTATATAAAACAAAGGCAGTCTCTCACACACACGCACATACACACACGCGCACACACAAATGAAAACTACCCTTATGTCTACTGTATACAGAAGACCAGTTCACAGTCCCACTGAAGTATAACATGCCAGATGTCATGGAATCACACTGGGGCTTTGCCTCAAGGACCAGGTATCACGAACATCTTTCCAAGTCAACAACACAGAATGGAAGCCGATGGAGACTGTTTGTTTCACCCGTTCACCTCCTGGTCTCTAGAACTTGGTACTGTGCCTGAGCAACATGCATCTGATGTCTGACTGCCAAACAGTCGTGAGGCATCATGGCCAGCAGCTGCCACATTCCAGGATGCAGGTCCCTATCACACACTAGGAGTAATACTAATATGGTTCTTTAAAAAAATATTTATTTACTTATTTACTTATTTACTTACTTATTTATTTATTTATTTAGTACACAGTTAGCCAGAAGAGGGCACCAGACCTCATTACAGATGGTTGTGAGCCACCATGTAGTTGCTGGGAATTGAACTCAGGACCTTTGGAAGAGCAGGCAATGCTCTTAACCGCTGAGCCATCTCTCTAGCCCCCTAATATGGTTCTTCAAAGTGACCCAGGGGACATTACTTTTCTTAGCTTACTGTGTGTGTGCATGCACACAGGTACACATGGGCATGTATAAAAATGGACACATATGTATGTATGTGTGTGCACTCTGTGGCCCTGAGTTGGGATACAGTGCTCTCTAAAACTCTGGAAGAAGCCAATGGTTGATAGGAGGGGTTTGATCAGGAGATGAAGAAGGGAATGGGAGGGGAGGAGCCAGCTTGTTTCCCTATTGGCCCCCTCTGGAGCTGGTTCCCTTAGAGTAGATTCTGGTTCTGCTATCACTCTATGGGAGCCAGGTGACTACCTCCACTCAGGACAATGGCAAAGCAGTGATTAACAACAGTGACAGCAGCTGGTGTCAGAGCTTGGGGATATTCCAGGGCCGCAATCTTCCTTCCCTAGGGACAGGCTACCCTCTTCCCTCTTCCCTCCCGTAAGACAGGGCAGCTGTGGGAAAGGAACGGTTCGAGGATATGACTTTGGATTGCAGCAAGCACCTGACTAGCCCTCCTGCCCCTCTGGCTACTGTGTTCCCGCTGTGAGAGGGCTCCTGGGGAGAGGGTTGCTCTATGCTGGGATACTTACGGTTGGAGGTGAGTCTGTCTGCTCCACCAAGAGCATTGAAAGCTCCATGAACATTCTGGACCTGCAGAGAAGCAGGGAGAGTGAGAGACAGTCCCTAAAGACTGCCACCTCCAAGCCTCAGCTTGTCGGTGGGGATTGGCCAGGGACCATCTGGTCACGAAGGACAGTGTAGGCAGGGACTGGCTCATACAAAGGTCTGGGGAGCAAGAGACAGTGCAGGCCACATAATCTGCTTGCCACTTTAAACACCTATTCTGTCCTGGCCACTTTGTGTCAACTCATTTATTGTCACTTAAAAATAGACCTCTTAGCCCACTCTACAGACTAGCAAAGCAAGGCTTGGAGCAGCTCCCCAACTTGTCAAACAGCTGAGCTGGCAATTGAGCCAAAATGAACTCAGTCTATGTCCCTAAGAATCTGCAGAGGAAACCCAGATAAAGGGTCATTTTGTGTCATACTCCTTCCATGACCCTCCCAGCCCTCTGAAAGGTCCCGAGAAGAACCAGTTTAGGGGTGCAGAGTTGTGGTCTCCCACTGTCAGCTGTAGGGGACATACAAGAGTTACGAAGAGACACCCCCACACGTCCACATGGGTATGTATAACAATGGACAATTAATCAGTAATCAGTAATCAGATTGTCCCCAGGCAGGGGCTGCTGGAGAAGTGGGGTAAGACCCACATTCCCCTTCTCCTTCAAGGATGACACCAGGCCTACTGCAGAACAAGTGTGCCCGGTATGTGGAGCGCGCCACTGGGTCCAGTGAATGAGGGCCGAGCAAGCAGGTCCTGTAAAGGTCTAAGCCTGGAGACTGGGCCTGACAGGCCTGTGGGACCCCAGGAAAGAGGGAAGGGAGGGAGAGCAGGGCAGTAGGAGGATCAGCTCCTGCAGAGAATGCTTTGGGAGCAGAAGGCGGGTGACATGACCCTCAGGCTGACCCCACGAGGCTGATGCTTGCTGACAGTCAGCAGAAATACACTCTCTGCACATGGTCAGGGCAGGGTAGGGCAGCAGTACGTCCATCTGCTGCCTCGGGACCCCAAATGTGAAGACTTGGTTCCTGAACCCCGAGGATGGAGGTGTTGTGGGGTGCCCTCCAGCCTGGAAGAGTCACACCAGCAGGGACCACCTTCGGCCTGATCAACATGTGCAAGACTTGGCACACAGTTAGGTGGCTGACAGATGTTTCTGAGTGAACAGAAGACACAGATTGGCTCTAATTCCTGTAGAGCAGAGGGTAGCTGGGGTCCTTTGGTTATGTGCCCACATGCAGCCCCAATCTGCCCTCTTGCCTTCTCCCCTGCCTTAGCCTGGGTCCCTGTCGTCTTTGCCCAGGTTTATCCCTTCCCTTGCCTCCTTGCCTACAGTCTTGCTTCATGGATCCTTCTTTCTCATAAAGGATGTATGTTTGGTGTGGCAGTGGCCTCAAACCATCAGCAAACCCTTCACCAACCTAGCATAGGCCTTCCCCACACAAACCCAGTTCCCTGGTCCCCTCCTTCAGACAGATTCCTTTGGGCTTTTAGCCAGCTGAGAGGAGTCATCTTGGGTGACACAGGCCTTTGGCATCTCATGTCTATATGTATCATTCTGGGGTCACATGCTGATTAATTTTTCTGAAAAGTCCACTTGAGAGTTTGTTCATATAAAAACAAAGGGCTGGGTATGGCATAGACTGGCCCTTCAAACAGAGGGCAGCGTGTCTGATGCTCCCTTACTTGGGCCTCGTGTCAATGAACATCATGGGCCTTGGTCATGTCTGCATGTAACAAGAAGGACGTCTTCTCCATACTACCATGTTGGCAGGATGCTTTTGATTTCAGAGACTCCAGAGCTGTGAATAAACTTCTGTTCATTAAAGAGAATAAACTTCTGTTCAATAAACACCGCCCAGTCTGGGCTGCTCAGTGATAACAACAGAAAATGGAATGGGACAGCTATGAGGGGAGTGAGCTGAACCCTGGAGTCCACCTCCCTCCTAGTCCCAGTTCTGAGTCTGAGCATCTCGGTCTGCTGTGTGGTTGGTGGCACCCCAGAAGACAGGACAAAGAGGAGCCGAGTGAACAGAACCTTGTGTAGGTGACCCTTAGGGAGGAACCCCAGTACACTAGCTCACAGCCATATCACCCTGCCCCCCTGCTCACCTGTAGTGTATCCCCAAAGGAAAGTTTGTGGATGATATGTGTCATGTCCGGGTTCTGTGGCTGGGCTGTGGCACTGTGCGTGGACACGTGGAAGTTGCCAGGGACCTAGAGGGAGAAAGGCGGGTTTCATGTATCTGGGTGGCTGTCCAAGGGGATTGGCTGCGAAGGCCAACGATCTCCATGGACTGGGACACAGGAGTAGGACATTGGGACTGGGACTCTGACTTGTAGCATTTCCAACTGTGTGACCTTGAAGAAGACTGATACACTCATAGAAGCTACCGGAAGAGGCATCAGGGACAACCCAGGACAAGAGTCCGTGTGAGGTATCCAGGTGGGTGATCAGCAGAGCTGGGACTCAAAATGACAGCAGTGCCCACCCACCTCTGTGGATTCAAGGTTTGCTAGCTCAGCAGTTGGTGGGGGTGTACTCGGAACCAGCAAGTGACTTCCTCGAACTCTTAACCAAGCTCACGTCTACTTAGGTCGACTTCATCACCACAGACAGGGAATCCCTAGAGACTGATTTCAGTGGTCTAGACAGCCTTCCTCTTCCTTACCCAAGATCCCCTCAGAGGATCTCAGAGTAGCTTCTATCTTGGTTCCCAGTGTCTGCTCACCCTTGCCTCTCCCTACACTGACCCTTCCTCGGGGCAGTGAGAGAAAGTTTGTTAAATCTTACCTTTGATCTTGCTGCACCTCAGCCCTAAACCCACCCGGGCTTCTAACAGTGAGCCTGCTCTTTAAGGTGGTTTGTTACACGAGAGTTCATGTGCTGGGGATGTGGCCCCACGGCGGTCATGAGCATCGAGGCAGGACCTCTATGATGTGGGGCCCAGTTGGAGTGGTGATCCTTAGGCTGCTAAGGGACACTGAGCTCAGAAGGCTTCTCGTGGCACCTACGTTGGTCCTCTCTCGGGCTTCCTGTCCTACCACAGCATCCTTCCTTTAGGATCCTTCCTGTCACGTGTCCATCACTGTGGCATCCACTGAGAGGACTTCATCACAGGTCAACTGATGGGCTCCTGAGCTTTCATCCTCTAGGGCTGAATAAACATTTCTTTATCCATTATTGCCTCAGTAGTTCACTACGGCAATGCACAAACTGAGTGACCCAGTTGAGCCCAGGTGCTCCAGGGACGTATCTGGTCACACACTCAGGCCTACCTCTATGGCTCATCAGTACCACTTTCTCCTCTGCTCACCACCCCTCAGCCACCTCCCGATGGCACTGGGAACAGTGTCCTGTACAGCCCACCCTGGGGCCTTTGCATCTGCCACTTCTTCCCGGAATGCTTGTCTACTAAGCTGCCCCACCTCCCTTAGCCCAGTGCTCAGGCTGAGGAGAGCCCCCAGCTCTGTTTTGGTTATATGTTCAGGGAGGGCTTTCCAGGGGGAAGGACTCCCTTGTGCAGAGGCCCTAAAGCCTGCATTTCTCACAGCAGAGACAGCAGGAGCAAGCAGCAGGTACGCCTGATAGGAAATCCTTGAACAGAACAGGGTCAGAGAGGGCAGCTGCAGGCAGAGAAGGCAGGGGATATCAGGCCATTTAGCTAAAATCCCAACTGCCACACTGAAGACCCAGGGTCTTTCTTAGTCCAGCTGCCAGGGCGTGAGAAACATGGCTATTTCCTGGCATGTGACTGCCTGCCAGGGAGCTTTTGTTAGTGTCCTGTTTCAGGCACTGGGCTGAGGACCTTCCACCATGACAGCCTGTCTTCAGCTGTAGCCGAAACTCATAGATCTTATGAGCCATGGCTGAAGTGGGCAGCCCGGGGAGCCGGGGGGTGGCCCAGGAATGGCAGCTCAGGAAGGTCTCTAGAACGAGCAGAGCATGAGAGTGGCCTCCCTCAAAGGCATAGGAGAAGCAGCTCTCCACCCATGGCACTTGGGCTCTTGGCAATTGTCACTCTGTGCCTCAGTTTCCCTATCAGAAAGTAGGACGATGACCACAGAGGTTTTGCGAACGACAGAAGTGCACGGGCACGTGGGATGAATATGCTTCAGGACTCACAGCCTTGGGGCCCTGGAAGGGTGAGCAACAGGGTGAGGAAAAGCCGCTGCTCCTGAGGACAATGTCACGCTTCCTTTCACAGCGTTAAGTAATACCTGGGTTTATTTCCATCACAAAACCTGCACAGGGCAAGGGCAAAGCTCAGGAGAGATGTGGCTAGGTGTCTACGTCAGGAAGAGCACCTTCCCTCATATACACGAGGCCTTGGGATCCATTCCAGCACCAGGAAATGAAAAAGCCCTTTTACGTGATATCATCAGAACTCCTGAGACTGACAGTGTCCCGTCAGATTCTCTGGGCAGTGGGCCAGGCCAGGCGAGGCCCAGACAGACAGCCTCGGGTTTGGGGTCTCTGCCCCCAGGGTTAAGAGAGTGGAGAACTCTGGCTCCTGGGTATCTGCCACCCGCTGCCAGCCCTTCCAGGCTGTGACTCAGTAACCCGCTCCACTCCACACCAAATCCATCACAGGGGTCTGAGTCACACAAGCACACACTGAGCCGAAGAAACAGAAAACGACGCTTTTAGAACCTGTGACTTGGGCACCTGCGTCACTGTCTCAGATGGATTTTAAAAATATATAGCTGGAGTCCTCCCCCCCCCCCCGCCCTTCCCGGGGCAGCCATGATTAGCAGAGCTATCGGGCAGGCTCGCCTGAGTTGATGGGGGCTGCCAGGGCACCTGCAGGTGAACTCTGGCATCTGACTGTTGGTGGACTTGCTGATGGGTAGATAAAGAGGCCATGTCTACAGAGGGTCTATAAAGGGGACAAGTCTCTGTCTAACAATGGGAGACCAGGGAGGGACAGCGACTCTGCTTGTCCTCACGGCAGGCTGTCACACTAGCCATCTTTTATTTATTTTATTTTTTTGGGGGGGGGGTAAGGGGAGGTTTTGAGATAGTTTCTCTGCGTAGCCCTGGTTGGCCGGAAACTCGTTATGTAGATCAGGCTGGCCTCAAACTCAGAGATCCCCTTGCCTCTGCCTCCTGAATGCTGGTGGCACTGCCTGGCTTATACTGACTGTCTTAATCACAGCTCCAGAGAACAAGACCCCAGAAAGGGAGAGTGGGCAGGGTCATGAGAGCCTACATTCAACAAAGGGCTGGGTGGACAGTGGTCTAGGCTGTGCCCGAAGAACATGGCCACTCTGGACATAGCATGTATAATACAGATGTTAAAAGCAGTAGCCACAGGCAGGGCTCAGGGCCCAGTGGCCAGAGTGCCTGGGCTCAGACCTAGCTGCGGTCCCTCAAGTGCTACTTGACTCCTAGGCTTTAGTTAAGGGCCAGGTAAGAATCAATTGGACAGTGGCCACAGTACAAAGGCTGGTTAGTGCTTTCACAGATGCCCTGGCCAACACATTCTCTTTCTCTGGCTCAGAGAGGCCCAGTTTCTCGCATGTCTGCTGTTCATAAAAGTGTGTACAAACACACTTACACTAAAGTGATGTCTGGTGTAGGAGGGTCTTCTGTCTATGTGTTACTTTCATTGGTCAAATAAAGAGACTGCCTTGGCCTTTGATAGGACAGCAGCTTAGACAGGTGGAGTAGACAGAATGCTGGGAAAAAGAAGCAGAGTCAGGCAGACGCCATTGAGACAGCCGCCAGGTCAGTCACGCTGAATCTTTCCCGCTAAGCCACGACATCGTGGTGATACACAGATTACTAGAATGGGTTAAACGAGTATGTAAGAGTTAGCCAATAAGAGGCTAGATATAATGGGCCAGGCAGTGTTTAAATGAATACAGTTTCTGTGTTATTATTTCCGGGGCTAAGCTAGCAGTGTGGGAGCCGGGTGGGATGAAAAGCAGACCTGCTCGCCTCATCACTACAGATGTCAACCATAGGCTGACAAGGGCAGGGCAACAGCCTACTGATGGGTTACAAGGTAGGGGAGGAAACGACGCCTGTGCCCGACCAGTCATATCGTGAAACATTTATACATCTGATTTGGTCATGTGAGGTAGATAATAACCCTGCTCCCTTAAGAAGAGGGAACCAGAGTTTGATACACTAAAACACCCACATTCCTTAGCCAGGACACCAGTCAGGCTTTTTTTAAACAAAGGTGGTTGGTCTGATTTGAGAGGCAAATTCTGATCTACTCGGAGCCAGCTGGGATCCATGACGCAGCTCACGCAAGGAAGCAGAGGATGTGTCTGCCAAGAGGTAGGTAGTGTGACATCGGAGTTGTCAGGAGTGTGCATGGTCAAATGCAGGTGACCACATGTCACAACTGGGAAGTGAGTACATGTGCACATAAGCCTGGGAATCTTCAACATCCCACAGCCCCACCACAGGGGGATCACCCATTCCCCAACGCAGCCCCTGCTTCATTGACTAGATATCAAAGTGATGTGGTTTTTGTCAAGGAGTTTCCTGAGTGTCGGCTGCTGTCATTCTCAGAGTGGCAGTGTGTGTACAGGACCTTGAAGTTCTTTACAGCTGTATAGAATGTGAATGGCAGCAGCTTTGGGTAACAAAGACACGGGTATAACTAACACTGCCTTGGTTTTTTGGATTGTATTAACAGTAGTAGGAAATGCTAAATTAGCTTAGTAAAAAGAGAGATGGGACTTAATCGACAGTCTTTGGGATGTCTGCAGATAAATCTGTACTCTTTCAGGTTTCTGTGGACCCTGGGTTTATAACAAGGCTTTACACTCTACTCTCTTCTTGGAGGCCTTATGGTCCTTAGAGCTTGGTGGCAGGAGTCCTGGGATTCAGGAGGTTGGATGTAGAACCTACAGTTCTGCCTCCCTCATACTCCCAAGGCAATGCTGTTGGGGGTGCCCGCTCAGTGTCCCCAACCTAAACCTATGACTTCCCACATCACAGTTCATTGCTGATGCTGACTCCCACAGGAAGGCCTGTTGCCCAAAACTCTCTCTTTCAACCCCAGAAACATGTCTCCAAATTCCGGCTTAACATTTCCCTAGAGATACTCGCGGGGAATCAACCATATCAGAATTGAGGAACAGAGTCCCAGCCCCTCCCACAGAACCCCTTTCCCAAGCTTTCTCAGCTGCGAAATAGCTGTGGAAGAGGGAACTTAGCAGGGTCTTTGGGGCGATGGGTGCTCTTTCTGTGCTACCCCCAGGTCACAGCTTCAGCTCTTGGCTTCCCCCATCCCCAGGTAGCCCACACCAAGGGAACTATCTACTGGGCTGACCGGCAGGTGTCGGGCAGTGGTGGACATGTCCTGGCTGTCTATCACCACCTGCCCTGGCACCTCATCTGTTATGTCTCCAATATAATTTGCACGTTACAAACCTGGAATGAACGAACGGTGGGTGTTTACTCATTTACCCAACGTGAGCTTTGTGACACGGGTGATGAAGCCACTGTGACATCACTGCCATCACAGTTGTACCCTCAGGTGGCATGTGGGCCACTGCTTGCTGGAGAGGAGCACGAACTGGGACTTGAAGGCAGGTCTTCTCGCCTCCCTCCATTTCCTCCACTCCAGCAAGGTGCAGCCCTTTCACCATCGGGGACCTGAAATCCCAGGGAGTCCAAAGCCTACCCAGTCCTAGAGAGATTATCAGGCAGTCGTGTGCTGATTCTCAGCTTGCTAGGGGTTCTGTTGGGGTCTAGTGGGTAGGGAGCAGGAAGAGGACCCAGGCGCTGTCTCCATACCTTGTTGATGCTGAACTGGCCCTCGAAGCGGCAGCCTGCTCCATTGTTCAGCGGGATCTTCATGGAGTTGTCGATGTGGCCCACTTCATGCCTGCCCATCTCATCTTGGATGTCAAGCCCGACCACTGTGGGGGCCAAAGAGAGCAGTCACCCACCCCCACATAGAGCGGGGACCAGCCTATTTCTGCAGAAGCCCCGGTTAGCCTCCATGAACACAACGCCCAGGTAACCCAAGGCTACACAGAAAGGCAGCCAGCAGAGGAGAAAGTGGCTGTTTGGCTCAGAGGGAGCAGCATCCAAACAGCCCCCACTCCAAGTCACAGCGTCCCTACCTCTGCCTGAAGCTAGCGATGAGGGAGGAAGAGCTAGGAGGAAGCAGGGCTAGAACAGCCAAGGATGCAGGGTTCTGGGTGACTGGGCTACATGCAAGGCCAAAGGAATGCTGTGGGGTAAGAGGCACCACAGGGGTCTGCCACTCGGTCCGCCCCCTGGATCCTTACTGGGTCCTTACTGTGACATGACTCAGGAGCTCTTTAACCTCAATGCCTCAGTTTATCTCTGTGAAGTATGAGGTGATAAAAAAATGAACTTTCAACTGGGCAGTGGTGGCACAAGCCTTTAATTCCAACACTTGGGAGACAGAGACAGGTGGAACTCTGGGAGGTCAAGGTCAGCCTGGTCTACAGAGCGAGTTCCAGGATAGGCTCCAAAGCTACAGAGAAACCCTGTCTCGAGAAAACCCAAAAACAAAAAAAAATAATAAAATGACCTTTCCGTGGAAGGGTATGTGGACCAGAGTTAACAGGCATGGCAGACACTCAGCACAGGGTCCGAGTGGCAGCTGGGGTTTTCTCTCTCTCTCTCCTCTCCCTCTCCCTCTCTCTTTCATGCCTTCCTTTACTCAGTGTCTATAGCTACCAAGTCCCAGCACCAGAGTGACATCATGGGAAGAGTCAGCTATACCCTCCAGGTATATGAGGTTCTTTAGTCTACCCATGGGAGGTCTGTGACCCCCCAATGGCAGTCTTGACTCCAGCATGGCTCTGTAGCCTCACTGTGGCTCAGCTTTGCACTCTAACAATGAGCAGGCTTCTCTACTGTGGTCCCTGACACGGTCCCAGTGTGCATAGGGAGAGAGGCTTTTGTCCACCTTGGGAATGTAGCGAGCTTCCTGGCAGGCACACCAAAGGAAAAGAGAAAGAATAGATCTCTTAAAGTAAGCTATTTTAAAGGCAACCAGGCCTAGAGAGAAAATGGGAACAGCTGCGTTCCTCAGTGGGCGTAGGGGAAGTATTGCCAGCCAGTGTGGAAGGGCACGTGACATGGCCATCAGAGATGATGCCACTGGTCTGTAATGGAGAAAGCTAAAGAAACGCAAGCAATCCCTGCCTGACTCAACAGTTCCACTTGAAGCCAGCTTGCAGAGACACTCGTGCTCAGACATGTGCACGAGGCCACTCTGGCCAGTCTTGGTGGAAACTGTGACAATTAGAAGCCACCGAAGTGCCTGTGAAAATGATGGTGGCTGATGGGTCAGGTCTGCTCTGTGATGCAAAGCAGCAGGTAGAGAAGGCACTGCCTGGGTCCCCGGAAGGCAGGCTACCTAAGCTTCCTGTGACTCAGTTATCACAGGCTTACTCTGGAGACCGGGAGACTCACGACAGCACCTGCGAGGTGCTGGGCACGCTGCTAAAGAGTTTTATGTAAGAATGCAAGACCTGAGGATTCCTGTGTGGAAGATGATGTTACAACTGTCCAGCCAATGTCAGGGGAAACTGAGGCACAAAGAGCTCACAACTGAGAAGCTACAGAGCTTGCATGGGAGTCAGGGCGCCTTGCTCTGAGCCTGTCCCCAGGCAATTGGCCAGAACTAATAGTATAAGAATCTTAAGAAAAGCAGCTCTCTCTCTCTCTCTCTCTCTCTCTCTCTCTCTCTCTCTCTCCCTCTCTCTCTCTCTCTCTCTCTCTCTCTCTCTCTCTGTGTGTGTGTGTGTGTGTGTGTGTGTGTGTGTGTGAATTTCACAAAAGTCTTACAACATCTAGGGTTCTAGCTATTCGAGAAGAAAACAGAAAATAAACAGGATACAATACCCTGGTACCGAGGTCTTGGGATGCTTAAATTCCCCCTGTAAAATGGAGGGGTGTTTGCATTCCTGGTCTCGCATCCTCTGGGTTACTCACACAGCCCAGTGCAATGTGAACGCCATGTAAGTAGCTGCCATCCTTTGGACCAGTTCTTCTCAAAGGCCCATATGATGGAGGCGTGGACTTTAGCCTCTGGTGCTTCAGAAAGTGGTAAACCTTTAAGAGTAGGACCTAGTGGGGTGTCCTTACTGTTACTAGGCTGTACCCCCGAAGGGGACAGTGAAATCACTGCCCTTTGCCCTTTCTTGTTTGCTTCTTTGACTTGAGGGGAACGGATCTACCCACTACATGTTCTCAACACACATATGACAATGCTCCAGCCAATCACAGACTGACACATGCAACACCCGGTCCCTGCACGCCTTTCTCTTCATGCGCTGTGCTCTCTGGCATTTTACAATATGATACAGTGACTTCCTGTGTCACACTGTTTAGGAAATAACAATGAGGAAAAAAGTCTGTACGTTTTAGGGCAGATGCAATGTATTTCTTCTCTGAAAGCTTTCGTCCTGTGGCTGTTGAATCTATGGGTGCGAAACTGCACACACAGAGTGACCGTGTTCATAGACACACGCACTAAGAGGGAAAAGAGTCCTCCACTGTCACCACAGGCTGCTTAGGGGACAATGACATACTTGGGACAGCAAAAGAAACACTGAATGGGTACTTTCGGATTTCTAAAAATGTAGCTATATTTCCCTCTGTGCCAAAATTCTACCTTATGCTAAGTAAGCGCTCTACCACTAAGCTACAGTTCTGTATTTTGAAGGTGGGCCTGTATTAGCTGCATAATGAACAGTAGTGTCATTGCCACGACACATTTACAGTGCTGGGAATGGAACCTGGGGCCCTCACGTGCCAGGCAAGTGCTCTTAAGCCCCTCTGCCCCAGACAAAGAACATTGTTTTTGAAAGCAGGGATATGAGAGGATACCTGTAGTATGACCTCAGCCATGTTTGAAATGCACAGAAGGAAAGCCAGCGGGACAGAATGATGTCAGAATGTCCACAGAGCCTGTCATCGGGTGGTGGAATTATGGGTGATTTTGTGTATAACAAAGTCTTTTTGTGTGTGTGAGCGGTACCAGAACCCAGGGTCCCAAATACGCTGGGCAAACCACTGAGCTACACCCCTCCCTGAAAGTCTTTGAAAGGAAAGCCATTGTGCTGGGCTCTGGCGGGTTAAGTCATAGCCCTGCAGAGCCGGCAGGACTCATGGGGAGCAGATCACAAAGACTGGCACGGGCAGCAGCCAGGGACGCCTGTCCTGTCCGAAGTCACACTGTCTGGATCTGGGACTGAGCCTAGAGTCACATCCCCTTGCTCTGCCGGTCTAGTCCTGTGCCCTGACTAAGAATTTCCTTGCTTCACAGATACAGCCAGCCCCTAAAGGAGAGGCTGCCAGATAAATTATTTTTCTGAGAGAAGAAAAAAAAAAATAAAAACATAAAAATAAATAAAAGTGACCTATTTCAACAGGTCCCCTGGCCCTGGGCCCAGTGTGGGCTCAAAGCTGTGATGTCAGTCTCACCAAAAGCAGGGACAGAGCTGAATGTCTCCCTGTCTTCGTCTGGGTCCACCCAATGTTCTGTCCTTGTGGGCTATGCTCCTGAGCCATGTCCTGTGATCGGAAGGGAGGGGTGGGAGGAGGCTGAGAAGGCTACATCAGGCTATGGACCTGGTGGGGCTGAGGGATGGCTAGACCCATCACCGTGGAGAAGACAGCGCACCACCAGTATGGCTAGATACCATCTCACGGGAACCTCTCGTGCTCAAGGGAAACTGAGATGATCACAGCCAGGCTTCGTCTGGTAAAGGAGATGGGGTCTACCTCCAAACCAGGCTTTCATTGTGTTGTGTTTTATAGAAATGACTTCGTCTTGATTAAAACAGCAAACAGAAGAGACCTGAAGTTAAGAGGGGAGATGCCAGGAAACCCTCGGTGACGGTGTCCCACCGGCGTCTGCAGCCGTGAGCTGTACAGCCTGGGGCTTGGGGTCAACTGGCATCTCACCTCAACTGCTCAGGAGGCCGTGTAACTCCCACAGGAACCATCCTGTGGCCATCAGCCACCGGTAGGGATAACAACAGCCCTGGTCCACGGCTAACAGATGAGGCATCTATGGTTGCATGCAGGATGCCAGCCTCAGACCGCACCTCAGCTGCACACACATCTGACCTCATCCCCTTGGCTGGTCTGGTCCCATCCCTTTCTCCCTTATGGCTTCCTCCTCTCCATAAGCCACATAAGATCCTTAGGCTTAACAAACTAGAGAGACCGCCCCACCCTGCTGCTCTACAGAGGTGCATGAGATATCTTTGGTTCCAGGAAACCTCCAGGAACGTAATTATATTCAGCTCAAAAAAAAAAAAAATTAAAAAAGTGGGGGCTGTCATAGTCCACGTGTGAGTTGCAGCTGGCGGCATGCACTTAGGGCGCCCCAGATGGCTCACCGTGTCAGCATACAGATCACCTGGGTGGCTAGCTGAAACAGAAGGCTATTTGTAATACTCACATTCACAATGCAAATTGGGTAAACTGATGTTGAGACTGACGTCAATTTTGCCTCCGCTGTCCTTGTCTGGGTCATCGACGTAGAGCTCATTCACCCTGAGGGATAGACAAGTACAGAAGCCCAGACTGAGACAGAAACACTAATCCTGCCCATAGGGGCTGGACAGCCAGGAGCCACCTCACTTGGTGGCCAGTACTCAATGGTCCAGATACCCATGTGGGTACAACAGCATGCACGTGTCCAGGCCCCAGGAGGCAAGGCTCCAGGTTCAAATCCACCCTCCAGCACAGCTTTACCAGGAAGAAGGAGGGGTCTGGTAAGAACATCTACCTCTGTCCAGATTCAAGTTCAGATCCCGGCTCCAGCACTTCTTACAAGCCCCTCTAGAAACCCATCTGTCAAGTGGGGACAACACTGCTCCTTCCCGATGGGGTGGCTGAACCACAAAGTGAGAAACAGAGTCTCACGATGGCTCAGGGACTGGCACTAATGGTACACAGTGCCTACTGCCTGCTCTTGGGGGGCAGTCATGCTCTGGAGGGGGGCGCTGTCATCAAGTGTCACGAAGCCAGAGGCTTGGGCAAAGCTCACCATATCCCTTACACAGCGCTTCCTCTCCTCTCCACCTCTTCCACCCTCAGACAGGACCCCCGTGGTTTCATCTGGCCCGGCTGGCTAACCTAGTTGTTCCCATCTCAAGATCCTTCATGCGACCACAACTGTCATGTTCACTGTGGCATTGTAGGACGGCACAGCCATAGGCTGCAGGGGCGAGCAATGAGACTACTCCATTGCCAGAGTTACAGGGCGGGTGGCCCCTGACAGCCGCACCATCTTGAGGCTAGCGACAGTAGCAACGCACATGCATTCAACAGTTTGGGAGACATCTGCTGCCTGTCGGGTTCTAGAAATGGCGTGAAGACATATAGTCTCTGTGTTCATCAGGCTCACCGGAAGAACTAGGCCTCGCTTACCTCCTAGATAAGTGCCACAAGGAGACCTGCAGGTCTCTAAGAGGAGGAGGAGGCATGGTCTCAGCAGGGGGAAGGAGGCCCCACAGCCTGTGCTAAGGCCTGAAGCAGAGGGGGACTGGGCTGACAGATGGACCGAAAGAGGGTCGCGGCACATGCAGTGTGAGAGCCCAGGTGTGGTGACAGGACACAGCTCAGGCAGCTAACTTGACACTGAGCACAGCCACATGGTCAAGCTTGTGCCTCGGCAGGTTCGAGGCCTGGAAGAGCCACCATGTACCAAGGAGACCAGAGAGTAGGCCACTGTGGTCCAGAAACCCTGGTTGCTGGGAGCAGGCAGGGCATGCTGATGGACACACCTGGGGGATGGGCCAAGGGAGGCTCGTAAATGGATGGTTCCAGTTTCTCCTTTCCTCCTTGAGTGCGCAGCAGAAGCAGTAAGGAGGGAGATAGGTTGTGTCTAGAGGCCAGCTGCCCAGATAACTCCCTATGGGAAGGGGTAACCCCATCTTTAGGCCCAGCCTCAAAGACTGCTCAACTGAGCAGTGCGGGAGAAGGTGGGTGGGCTGCGCTACAGTCATGGGTGGGGACCAGGGATGCGGTCAATAGATAGAAGTCACAGATGATAGGAGTCCTGCTGTTCTCCTGTGCAAGCTTCGTGACTGCAGTAACAACACATTGAGGGTTTGGTTTTGTTTTTTTGAGACAGGGTTCCTCTGTGTAGCCCTGGCTGCCCACCTTGCCCCTCTAGTGCTTGGATTAAAGGTGTGCACCACCACCTCCGGGCAAGAGAACATTTTGAAATGTTCTCTCACAAAAGCATAAATGTTAGCAGGCAGTGGTGGCACACGTCTTTAATCCCAGCATTTGGGAGGGAGGCAGAGGCAGGTGGATCTCAGTGAGTTCGAGGCCAGTCTGGTCTATAGAGTGAGTTCCAGGACAGCCAACACTACTACACAGAAACCCTGCCTCGAAAAATAAAAAAACAAAACAACAACAACAAAAGCATAAATGATTAAGGTAATGGGAGTACTAACTAGATGAACTGACCATTTGGCAATTTATCAAAATGTCACCTCATAGCCCATTTTGGCAATTAAAATAGGGATGAAGAGGTAGCTCAGTGGTTAACAGCACGTAGGGTCCCAGGGACCCAAGTTTGGTTCCCAGCAACCATGTTAGGCAGCTCACAATGCCTGATCACAATGCCAGCTCACAAGAGGGAGCTAATGCCCTCTTCTGACCTCTATAAGCACCTGCACTCACATGCACATACCCATATGCATGCATGTACGTGCACACACACACACACACACATACACACTTTAAAATGATAAATTTTTTTTTTAAAAAAAAGCCATAAAACAAGCATTTGAAATAACCCACAGTTAGATCCCTTGGGTCAGGTTGTACTAGAAGAGGACTCCCAGGTAGCCCTGTGAATGGCTGGCTATCTTGTTAGGGAAGAACAGACCAGGTCCAGCACGTGAATTTTGTTTTTACTAAGACCTCATCCAATGTGATACAGCCAGTGCTTAAGTAACAAGAACTGTGGCTCAGGGACACAGTCACGGTCACTGAACACCCAGCTCATTTTGCTGGGCAGAAGGGAAGAGGGGTACCCCTAATCAAGGAAGCCAAATCGCATTCATGCCATCCTCTCTGCTCCCTGCAAAGTCCTCATTCCCACATTAAAACCAGGGAACTAGGGCTCAGAGGAGGCGCCGTTCAGCCCAAGAGCACACAGCAGAATGACCGAGTTGGAATCTCAGCCGAAGTCTGCCTCATGCCCAAGCCCCAAGTTTTCCAGGGCTACCCAGCTTCCTCTTCTCCTCAGTCTCTAGGGTCAAGGACAGGGCACGGGATGTGGATAGCGACTCGGAGGCTTATCCAGGTAGCACTCAGGGTTCTGGCAAGGATTGTGCAGAACCAGTGGGCAAGGAGTGAAGAGGCCAAGTGAGATTCAGTCAGAGGAGGATCCATTTCTGCCCACTTTGTTCCTTCCCGACTCTTCAGCACCTGCTTCTACCTTGGCCTTCATTCCAAAGGACTAGCAATCAGTCTAGCAAGAACACTACTGTGCGATTAACTGTACAGCGGCCAGGGCATGGGCGTCCCTTCTCAGCGAGGCACCTCCAGGAGTACTCGCCTTTCCCACCTGGTAAGACCTAGACCTCTGTGCATTGCTGAGGGATTATGGGGTGAGGTCATTCCCTGGCAATCCTGGGAGATGACCTCAGTAGAGTGAGGCAAATCCCAGGTGTTGCTCAGGTGATCTCATTGCCTCTGGGGAGGCTTCTCCCAGACAGGGATCCTGGTCTCCTAGCCAGGAGAACTGGAGTGGTCAGCTGCCAGGGCTGAAGGGCCACACAGGGGCTGAGGTACCTGAGGGGAGGATAAATGCATGGCCTGTGGCAATCTGGGCTGGTGGTTATGTAAGGCTGGAGCCGGCCCGCTTCCCCTAACTGTAGTATGTATATGGTTCAGTGGCTTGTACCGCCTACTGATGAGGTCAGCAAGGCTGCCTTCTGTGTCCAAGGCAAATGTTCCAGGCCGGCTAGTTTCCTGCCACCCCAGGTGCAGCCTCACCCACAGCTGCCCGTGCAGGGCTGCCAAGGCTGCCAGGCTCTACAAATCAGCTCGCCTCAAAGAGAAGAAACGTTCTGTGGGTACACTACGGTTTAGGGACTCTGTCTGGCCCAACACCCCACAACCAGCTCAGGACATGAGAAGGCCTGTGGGCTAGCCTCGGGCCTCGGTAATTTTAGGAAGTGGAGGGACCCAGGCTTCACTTCTCTAAAGCTCAATTTCCCCATCACAGTCAATGGACAAGTCGCAGGTGAAGTTTAAAATAAGGAACTTAATCTATGACAACAGAAATCTGAAGAATGGTGTTGGGGGGGTGCAGGTGCAAAGGAACCTTCTAGATGGCAGAAATCTATCATGGCTCAACTAAGACGATGCCTATGAGGGTGAGATTCCCTGATGCCACTTTTGGATTTGTGCTATAAAGTCACACATGGTTCAATAAGAGGAAACCAACGAGGGAAGGAGGTGGAAGAGAGGAAGAGAAGGAGAAAGGAAACGAGCAAGAATTTGCAGCAGCTCTCAGGGCTACTGGAGGACAGGCTGAAGCTTCAGGCATGGGGGTGGGGTGGGGAGGGGAACAAGTACGTGTCTCATTTTCTCCCCAGGGCTGACCACAGGCTCTGCTTGGCAGAGAAAACACAATGTCAAGGAGTGCCCAAGCTGTCAAGATTGACCTCCTGGCTGCAGTACCTCCTGGTTGACTGACCTTGGACAATGAACTTGTCTTCCACAGCCTCAGTTTCCCTAGAAATAAAATGGGGCTTTCACAACAATTGATCTTCCATTTCTATGGGGTTTCTATCTTTGGGTTCAACCAGTTGAAGAACCCCCTCACTGACAAAAAAGCCCCCTCAGAAACAGAAACTATATGAGTCTATATGGGACACACACGACTTCCTTCCTTGCTCCTTAAGTAATATGGAGATACAACCATATGCACAGCATGCACTGTGGGGTAACATAAATCATCTTGGGGGGATCTAAAGTAAACGAGGAGGACATGACATGAGAATCCCACACTCTCTGCGGTCCCAGCAGGCCTCAATGATTCTGATACATCAATAATGGGGCTGCTACGGTGGCCAATGAGAACAAGAGGAGTGCTGAGCACATTCTTACTACGGACCGGATGCGCAGTCTCTAGCTGTTATCTTTATCATGAATATCAACATTTCATGAGCTGAAATAACGGGGACACTGATCATCTTAATTGTAAAGTGTGGGGGTGAAGGCCGAATGCACAAAGCATGTAAGAAGGGTAGCACAGCCCTGCCTAATGTACTCTGCCACACAAAAAGCCGGAAGATGCTCCAGCACTGAGCCCCACCGGGGACAACACCGGTGGCATCTCCTGTAACACAGCAAGTCAGTACTGGACAGGATTACCGTGTCTTCAGTAAGGAGCACAAATGGCTGGCTGAGATCGCACAGCCTGCAGGAGGCAGAGGAGGATGCTACCAAGGGACTCAGTGTCCTGCGTTTGTCACTGGGTTACACTGTCTGGAGAGGATGGAGTCCCTGGAAAGCAGGGCATTCCTCCCAGAAGGCTAGTGATACAGGTGCCACTGCCTTTTCTGATAACCTTCAGATGGGCCACCTTAGGGCCTCAGGGCCTATGGGATATGGGGGTCCTTGAGTCTTCTAGTCAAGAATTTTCCCTTTCTTTCTTTCCTTCCTTTTTTTCTTTCTTTCTTTCTTTCTTTCTTTCTTTCTTTCTCTCTCTCTCTCTCTCTCTCTCTCTCTTTCCTTCCTTCCTTCCTTCCTTCTTTTTCTTTCTTTCTTTCTTTCTATCTTTTGAGACAGGGTTTCTCTGTAGTTTTGTATAGCAAGCAAAGGCTTTCTGCTCTACAAACCTCTCTCTATTACCCACCCCCTCATATTGGAGTAAGCAATAGTGTCTGAACTCCCCCACCAGAATGAGGACTTCTGAGCGAGTTCTGTGGAGTGAAACAAACATGGGGGGGGTGCACAGGAGAGTGTGGGTGTAGGTTCTCAGGAGTCCCAGGAAGGGGAAGGGTGTGTGCTGGTGCAGGAGTGGGGGCACATTCCAGGTGGGGGACACCAGCCGGAGCAGCACTGTATGGCCTGAGCGCATGGGGAGGAGGTGGGTGAGAATTCGCCTTGTAGGGCGTGAGGATGAAAGGGTTGGGAGGTATTGGGGAGATGGGGGATGTAGGTGGAATGCAGGCGAAGGCCTTGAGAGTCTAGGCTGAGGCGCAAGTCTGATGACATCCATGGAAACAATTTTATTTGCTTTTAGAAGAGCACTTGAATAGTTGGGATTCCTGCCCAAGGTTGCTGGCCTCTGTGTCTAACAATCTGATCAAATGGAAACTTCCATGCAGTGGGGAGGCCGCAGTAAGAGGTAGGGAGCGAGCAGAAGGGGGAGCGGGGTAGGTTGACCAGGAAGCCTCAGAACCTTGGCTTTTAAATCCCGATTTCTGTAGTGCAGACGAAATGACTGCCTACCAGAAGGATGCCCTCCCCAGCTAGCTGCCCAGCAGCCTCCTTCTCTTCCTCTTGGGAATCATCCTACTCAGCCTGCCGCTCACAGTCTCTCTCCCCAAACCCACTTTTCAGGGGTGATCTTTCCAAACAATGGATCTGTCACTCTGTGCCCAGGAGCCTTCAAGTCTCCCATTGCTAAGGACGAGGCCTGGATGCTCTACAATGTGACATCTTAATTCCACCAGTCCTGGCCACAATCAAGACTCAGTTCAGGGGTGGTGGGCAGGAGGGAGCCACCCACTCTTCCCCATGGCTAAGCTTCTAGTCTCCTCAATGTTGGCCTGGTATAGGAGCATGTTAGAACCCCGTTCAAGGTAACCTCCAAGCTCCTACTTCCTGAGTGGTCTTTTCCAGCTTGCTACCTAAATCTACAGAGAGCCTTGAGTCTTCTAGGCAAGAGGTTTCCCTCCCTCCCTTCCTTCCTTCCTTCCTTCCTTCCTTCTTTCTTTCTTTCTTTCTTTCGTTCTTTTTATCTTTTGAGACAGGGTTTCTCTGTAGCTTTTATAGCAAGCAAGCCTCAAACTCACAGAGATCTCTGCCTCCCAAGTGCTGGGATTAAAGGCATGCACCATCACTGTCTGGCTTAGTCAACAGGTTTTCAATTTAATATTAATTTATTATCGTTATTGTGGTTGTGTATGATGTGGGGGGGGCACACACATGGAGGTCAGGGGACAAGTCTGTTGAGTGGAGTAGGAACCCAACTCGGGTTGTGATATTTGCATAAGCACGTCCTTCTGCCCACTGACGCATCTGGCCATAACCTTCAATAATTCTGACCAAAACGCTGTAGCTTTCATATACTTGAGGCTCTAAAACATAGCGTGCAGAGATGGGTGGGATTATGGGGTGGGGTGCCCAGGCTGTGGATGTCTACAGGACTTAGATTCTGCATCCCCTGCCCCCACCCCCTTTTACTAACCTTTTGGATTTTTAGCCTTTTGGTGCCTTAGTTTCCCTCAGAAACTTCAAGGGGTCTTGTGACAAATTTTAAGGCAATCATTGTAACATGCTAACCTGGGCATATGAGCCTAGCATTTGGCCACTTATAATACCTAGAAAGTACCATAAGGTATATTATGTTAAAAACAACGAGTGGAGGGGCTGAGCAGCTATACTTTATTACCATAAACTTACCTACCAGGTGGGTAACTATTAAAGTCTTTAGGAACTTGGCAGTCATGGACTGGAACATTCCACAGCCACTTTCTGAGAGGCGGATACACCCCTGGATAGACTGAACCTCTGAATATCCCATGGGACACCTGTTTTCATTCTGGTCAACAGCCTGGCCCAAGCCCAAGTCGGAAGCCAAGCACCCACACAGTCCTGCCTCCCTGTCACGCAGCAGGGGCAGAATGAGCATCTCACGCCAAAGAGCATCTCACGCCACTTAGAACCACAGGCCAGGGCTGCAGTGCTGACCCAGTTGGTGGTGACCTCATTTCCACAGAGGGATCTGCTGACCCACTGTGGTCACAAAGCCACCAGACAGGACCAGTGGACACCCTAAAAGAGAATGAATTCGCCTTCAGTTTTTCCCCAACTATGCTTCCTGGGCCAGACTGCTTCTGTAAAGAAGGAGCCCAGTGTGAACAACACAGTCATTTCTAGGTTGCTGTGTTAAGTCTTAGGCCTCTGGACCCCTGACATGTTGGTACCACAGTGAGGAAGGTCAGAGAGGGAGGTAGCAGGGAGAAGCCAGTGGGCCAGGTTCAAGCCTTTGCAGCCCTCTTCCTTCCTCTTGGGACCACAGCATCCAGGAGGCAGGAAGAGGAAGTCCCTGAGCAAGGGAGGGGATGGTGTGGGGAACACACTGTGCTCTGCCACTGACAGCCCTGCCCTAGGTAAACAGTAGACAAAGTCCACTGTCAGGGCTTGCTTGAGCAGTCCAGCCTGCTACTCAGCTTTCACAGACTTAAGCTCTGACATTAAAAGCCACTTGTGTGTGGCCATATTTCAGCAGCACAGGCACGCCTTTTCTGGGCTGAGCTAACTGAAGCTTCCTCAGGTGTTACAGGGCACACCAACACACCAAGAGGCAGGGTCTGGCTGATGGGAAAGTCCATAGGCCCCGGGCTAAGTACCCTTTAGCCAGGCCATCTTGCTTGGTCTTCAGAAAACACCAGGTCCAGTCCATCTATCTGCCCTACCCCGCTACGCCCCTCACTAACTAGCTCCACCCTGCACCATTCTTTCCTCAGAGCCCTTCCCACAATTCACTTACGTTAAGCAATGCTTTGCAGCATTTATATTGTATGATATATTCAAGTAACATGAAGACAATTTAAAGTCAGCAGGAGGGCTGGGCATGGTGGCGTGTAATTGTGATCCCAGAACTCAGGAGGACTCTCTGGGCTACACAGTAAGACCTTGTAAGACCCTCCTCTTAGGAAACAAAACAAAACAAATCAAAAACAAAAGCAAGGGGCTGGAGAGATGGCTCCCTCGTTAAGAGAACTGGCTGGTCTAGCAGAGGACCCAGGTTCAGTTCCCAGCATCCCATGGTGGCCCACAGCCCTCTGTCCCCCACTTCCATGAGATCTGATGCCCTCTTCTAGCCCCTGAGGGCACCATGCACAGATGCACATGCAGACAAACACTCACACACACAAAATAAAAATAAATCTTTTTTTTTTTTTTTTTTTTTTTTTTTAAGACAGGGTTTCTCTGCAGCTTTAGAGCCTGTCCTGGAGCTAGCTCTTGTAGACCAGGCTGGTCTTGAACTCAGAGAGATCCGCCTGCCTCTGCCTCCCGAGTGCTGGGATTAAAGGCGTGCGCCACCACCGCCCAGCTAAAAATAAATCTTAAAAAAAAGAAAAAAATATACACATGAGGATTACAGGTAGTTTTATGCAAATGAATGCAGATTTTATGTAAATTGTGCAGAAGAGACTGAAAGGTTGGGCTTCTGTGGTGAGGGTCCCAGAGGCACACATCCAGGACACCAAAGGAACAACTACAGTCTAGTTGTTCTGCTTTGTCCCCAGCCAGCAGGCATGGACACTCAGTAGCCCACAGTCAAAGCAGAAATACTGCTAACTAAGCAATTCCAGGGCTGTGGTTCGACCCACCCTGACCTCTATGCGACTGCTTGCTCACTTTGCTACAGTTAGGCCAGCTGCTCCATTCTTCACAGACACCAAGCCATTCCTGCCTCAGGGCCTGAGCACTGCTGTCAATAACACTGGAGCCACCTGCCTGCGCACTGCACCTCGCTGCTGTCACAGGTGCACGGCTAGACACGACACTGCAGCCACCTGCCTGAGCATTGCACCTCGCTGCTGTCACAGGTGCACTGCTAGATACAACACTGCAGCCACCTGCCTGAGCACTCGCCTTGCTGCTTTCACAGGTGCACTGCTGTCCCCAACACTGAAGCTACCTGCCTGCGCACTGCACCTCACTGCTGTCACAGGTGCACAGCTGTCCACAACACTGGAGCCACCTGCCTGAGCACTGCACCTCACCGCTGTCACAGGTGCACGGCTAGACACAACACTGGAGCCACCTGCCTGCACACTGCACCTCGCTGCTGTCACAGGTGCACGGCTAGACACGACACTGCAGCCACCTGCCTGCGCACTGCGCCTCACTGCTGTCACAGGTGCACTGCTGTCACCTACTCAGAACACAGCTGCCTATATAGTGGCCTCCATCCCAGAGAAGAGCACAGCCTCAGAGGCTAACAGATGCCCGCCTGGCACACTGCTAATGTTTCTGGGTCTACTGTCCTCTCTGCTCCCATCAAAGTAAAATTTGAATTTGATATGTTCTCACACATTTGACTCAGAGAGGATCAGTAACCTTCCCAGAGTCACACAGCAAAGCCGTATCCTGCTTCTGTGCCTTCTAATGTCTTATCTGGTGCTCTTTCCCCAGGCCCAAGAAGCTCCCCAGGTTAAAAACAGGGTCAGAGTGACAGGGAGGCAGATGTTCTCACACAGGGGGCAGGTGGAAAGCTGCCTCCAGACGTGAGCTAAGAAAAGCTGGGGTCAGCTTCTCAGGGCTCAGGAGTCACCTAACTCTGCCACTGCGGGCAAGCACCTCTATAACTCACAGCCTCAGTTTCTCTCCTAAGACAGGGGCCGTTTGGGAACAAAGACAGCAACAGCCAGCTGAAGCCATGACATCTGTTTTTAGATTCCTATTGTCTGTGGCTGAGAAGGAAGCAAAGGAAACCAAGACATTCCCTGAGTAGAAAAAGAAAATTCCAAGGCTGGGCAGGAGAAGGGGGTGCCAGGGCCCAGCCCCAAGACAATTCCGCAAACCGTAAACACAGTGACGAAGAGGCTGGGGAGCCAGAGGCCGGGGCCCAAGGCAGGAGCTGCCAGGCTGTGGGGGACAGCTAACTCTGGAATCAGGGATGGACGACTGTGGTGCCAGCTGCCAGGAAGCCCATGCTTGCTGCCCTGAGTGTGGGCCTGAGAACTGAGCGGGGCACCTCACCCTCTGTGAGGAAGCTCCCTTGGGCCTCTGAGCACTTCCAGCTACAACATCAAAGGACTCTTGGAAAACCCACTGGATAAGTCGGGGCCAGCAATGATTAATGTGTGTGTGACTGCTCGGTCCATGGACCTGGGGACCCCGGGACCAAAGGAAGGAAAAGGGCTCTGACAAAGTGAAATTTTGTTCCAATTTCAAAACCCTTTTATGATGTCACATACTTGGAAATAGAAGCAAGCCAGCTGCAAGGCTTCCATCCCTTCCCAAACTCCCTCTCCTCATCTGGACCCCAGAAAGCCAGTTGCCCCAAGGAAAAATCACTTACACTTCTGTCGTGATGAATCCCGTGAGTTCTGACAGGAAGAGGAAGAGGATGAAGAGGCAGCAGCAAATGGAGACTGTGGGAAAAGAAACATGGAGTCAGCGTTAGGGGTGCAGGATGCTCCGGATAGGCGGCTGGCCCTCCCTGCCCCTCTGCTATCCTGGAGGAAAGTTAGAGGCCCCAGCATACACGCAGGGTAGGGTACCTTCCCAGAGACGGTCAACGCCCCTGCTCACTGATGACCTCAGTGTGTCCTCCCTTTTACTCATGACGTCACTGTGTACCCCCTTTCACTGTGTCTCCCGTTTAACTTTTACTCATGGACTCAGTGTGAGCCCCCAGAAAGGCACCATTGGCCTGATTTTGTGGTAAGGGTGAGCCTCTTCACACAGGCAACAGGCCCTGCTCGAGTCTTCAAGACCTCTTTGATGCGGAGGTTGGCCTGGAGGAGGACCGTGTGCTGGATGGAGGACCACAAAGTGTTCCATCTGGCTTGAGTGCCATGCACATTACAATTGCAAGTCCACAATGAACATCGGGAGATACCATGTGACCATCTAGATTTCTGGCTTCTGTGAAACACGCAGCTCCTGTCCCACACTGGGTCTGAGACCAGAGTTCTCTCCCACATCGGTGAACCAAAAACTGAGGCACACTCTGCCACTGGTCTGTCCCTCTGTCTACAGTCAGTGCCCACCCTGGGATTTTTTTCAACATTACAATAGGGTGAGAGCAGAATCACTGAGCAGAAGCCGTACGGTAGTTTGGGCTCTTTCCAGGTTAGTGATATGCACAGCCCTGTCCTGATGCTGGCTGGTGGAAGTGGGTCATGACTCCTGGTCAACTTGCAGTCACCAGAGGGACAGCTCACACACCAAAGAAGCTGCCAGGCTGAGAGGAGTTCTGCCACAGACTGGAATTGACCATTTCTATTTGCACTATTTTGAACTTATTTGAACAGGATTGCTGGGACACAAGCCCGTATGTAACAGTAGAGAAGCGTCTCCATCCACGTCCATCTGTCTGCCACCTACCTAACTTCCTATCTGTCCAGGAAAGACAAGCATTATTGAGCTTGCTACACGCCCATGGTGATGCATTAACAAACCACGACACCATGACACCATGGCACCAGCCTAATGGGGGCTCTGCTGTAAAAATGCAGGCTGAGCGAGAAGGGACTTGGGACCCCCTATCCTCTATGGTCAAGGCACCTAGAAAGATTCCTGAGAATCTGGGCTGTAAGGGAAAGAAGGAACATCCCCAAACTGCCTGATCAGTCTAGCTACATGGAGATAGGGACCGGAATACTCATAACTTCTGCCCCACTTTGAAGGAGCTGTATAGACACAGCATTTAAAGGCTTTACTTTGGGGCAAAATAGAGAATATGTGCATATGATCAACAAGAAAAAGTTCCAAGTGGGCAGTAAGCACATGAAAATATTAATATACATAAAGATCACATAATAAATTACAGGATAAATTATACATAGTATGTAGTACACGCACACACATGCACACGCGCGCGCACACACACACACACACACACACGTTGGCAGGCCTGGTGGTCCACATCTACAAGCCCAGCATTTAGGAGAAGAACTCAGGTGAGAAGTACTGCCCCGATTTCAAGACTAGCCCAGACTTCACAGCAAGTTCCAGGCTAGCCAGGACAGTCATAAACACAACCAAAAGCATATATCCACATACATATATGCAGATATACATACTCTGAACCCCCATTCACTCTACATCGATAGCAGTAAACAGACACCCTTCTCAGCCATGCCTCACACACTCAGCAAGCTGTAAACGGGCCTCAGCTAAGACAGCGGCCTTGTTTTGTCCTGTTCGTGGCATGGAGATTAAGCTCAAATAGCCTTTCTGGCTGTGGAATAAACACCTTCGGGGTAGCTCAGCTACTGACCCACGTCCTGGCTCCTGGTCTCTCAGCCCTACAATGGAGGTTACTGCTCCTTGAGGGAGAATCTGCCAGCAGGTGGAGCATCCTGCAGCTGGACCCTTGCGCCTTTCTGTCCAGTGCCACCCAGGAGCCCACATTTTGCCCACCCCAGCCCCAGGGGATGCTGCAGTAGATGACACAAGGGGGTTTTCTGAGGGTCACTGCTGACTTTTCTAGCTGCCCTCCCCACTCCATGCCTGCAGATACACCCCGAAGTCCTAATTATACACATTGTGGTGGCGGGGGAAGGAGACTGAGAAGGCCTTTCTCTGAGACCTGTGTGCTTACTCTAGGCTTGGCCCAAAGCCTGGCTAACCTAGCAGGTAGACTGGATAGCTCAGCTGAATCCAAGGGCCTGTCCTACACGTCCTTTACTGTGTAAGTGCACTTGACTCCTGTCTCAGACTGGGGAACCGGAGGTGAGGTCTTGGTACCGCCGTAGCCTCAGTGCCTAGCCCAGTGTGGGCTCAGAGAAGGCACAGTGAGAAACCGTGAAAGCAGGTAGCAAGTATTCCAACCAAGGCCTTCAGACCTCAGAGGCTGGATGGAGGCTTTCAACCCATGTTTGGGCAAGGCTTGGAGGCTCTCTGACTCCAGACTTCTAAAACTGACTCAGGCCCTGGGCAGTTGGAATGTAACCCCAGGAGATGCTTGCTAGTAGGAAGCTGGGTGCTGCCAAGTTGAAGGGGGCAAGACCTGAGACCTTACAGCCTGCAAGAAAGTCGAGGAGTCTGTCCAAGGTCACACAGCCGGGTAAGGGAGAAGGCGAAATCCAAAGGCTGACGTTCAAGCCCCAGAATTTCACTGTCTCCTTCAGCTATAAATAGCGGTCATCCCACAGCGTAACACAATGGCGCATGCCTGAGCTGGCTTGCCTGCCTCAGCCGCGCGAGCCTCAAGGACGAAGACCAAAGCCCATTCATCAGCACTGTCCCAGCATTTGGCACAGGGCCTGGCCCTAGGTCCAGCTTAATAAATATTTGTGCGCTAAATGGTAGCTAAGGGCTGGCTTCCCATGTCTCAGACCTTCCCCTTGTGTGATGAAATGCTCATCAGACCGTGTTCCTGAGGGCTTCCAGGCAGAACTTCTAAACAGTTGAAAATGTACATCCCCTTGACTCAGGGCTCCTTCACCCTGGAGAACTACCTCACAGCGATGGCCACAGAGGAGACAAAGACAATAGGCCACGGGTCAGCAGGCAGTGACACGGGAGCCAGCTGGATAGAAGGCAGAGCTGTTGATGGAGTTGGGAAGGGTGTGTCCAGTGTTCAGCAACAGAGATTGGGGGGGGGGGGAGATAGTTTGCACAGCTGTCCCTAGTGTGCAGGACAGCGGTGCAGGTACATCCTGGGCTTTTAAGAGTACACATACCCGATTGCTCAACAGGTTAGATAAGGCAAGGCTGGAGAGGCTGGGCTGTGCATGGTGGCAGGAAGGGGGCAGGAGGCAGGGAGGGGGCAGGAGCCTCGTTTCTCACAGTCTGAGCAAGTCTTTTTCCTCCCAGGGGAAGCACCCAGCTGCTTGGCTTCTTGGGTCACACACTCATAGGTGAGTAGTGGGCTGCCAGGAGTCACTCCTCCACTGAATGAGGGCTCATGGGCCCCACCCACTTGCCCAGGGACACAAGGATGCTAAATAGATGAAGTCGGCGCTTGCTGACAGGAAAGCCTGCGAACCCTAGGCAGTGCTCTCTTCTCCACACCTGGAGAAGGTTCATGCTACTTTAAAGAAGCCAGGCAGAGGGAGGGCTGAGAGCTAGCTGGAGTGGTGGGGATCTCCAAGGCCACCAGTCTACCCAAGAGTGGACTCCAGGCTGATCACCTGACCTCTGTTCACACCACAAGACTGAGGCAGCTGTGAGATTCTCTGTCCCATACCAAGCATGTGCGGGGGGGGGGGGGTACCCAAGACCTAATCCTGACTGTCCCTTCTGTAAACAGTGATATTCTGGATGAGTCACTTCCCCCTTTCTGAGCATCGGAGACGGAGACATGAAGCCAAAGTGTTCCTTCCCACTTACTCAACGGTGACTTTGGTTTGCTCTGAGCACTATTTTATAGGGACGTTTTCTGTGGAACCGTAATGGATGTAAAGCCAGGACCGTGCTCACACAGCTTCTCCCGGCCGCCCCTGTTCACACCTGACAAAACCATAGCACTGTGTCACACTGTGTCAGCGAGGAGGAATTCGTGCTGTTGCTATGCTCCTATCCTCACCACAGCCTTCCCAGGAAGGCTGCTTCTGTTCCAGGAACAGATCCTGGGTCCTACCAAGCACTGACTCCTCTTGAGTCCTTCTCTTCCCTCAGCTCTTCAAGGCCTTGCCCCTCGGGCAGTGTGCTCCAGCAATGCTTTGTCAGACAGCAGGTTGTAACGTAACCAGGAAAACCCCCCAGTGGCAAGGTGCCTCTGCAATCACGGTTATGCCAAACTCCCTCAAAGGCTGAGCTGTCATCTCCAGGTTTCCCTGCAGGAAAGCTACCACCTTACATTTCTATTCTCGGCAGTAAGCTGCTAAGTCTAACCCACACTCGAGGAGCAGAGGGAAGGAGTATTCACGGGGGTCACCAGAATTCTTTAGGGAGTTTGTCTCCCCTCTCCGTTCCTTTATCACAGGCCCAAAGGCCTTTCCTCTAATTCCTCGGGTTCCAAACCAACAGCGTCACTGTTTGCCTTTTGCTCCAGGTTTGGTCCTTGGGTCCTCTCGTCCTGCTGACACAACTACCAGGCTCAGATTCGACGTTCCCTGCCTGGTGTTGCAAATGGCCACTGTCTGACATGCCCTGGCTCCTTTGATTTGAACCAAGTCAGCGAGTTTGTGAATTCTTTTAGTGACTAAAATAATTAACAATTTAAATAATTTGAAAGGTAAAGCAGGCCTTTCTCCCACCTCCAATCTGTTTGCTTGGATTTTTTTTTTCCTTCAGTTCTTATTTTTTAAAATTTTTATTTAAGGGCTGGAGAGATGGCTCAGTGGTTAAGAGCACTGCCTGCTCTTCTAAAGGTCCTGAGTTCAATTCCCAGCAACCACATGGTGGCTCACAACCATCTGTAATGAGGTCTGGTGCTGTCTTCTGGCCTGCAGGCATATACGTTGACAGACTATTGTATACATAATACATTTAAAAAATTTTATTTAATTTACTACTATTGTTTGATGATGATGATGAAGACAACGATGATGTGCCTCTCTCTCTCTCCTTCCCCGTGGGTTCTGAGGCTCTAACTCAGGCCAGCAGGCTTGTATAGCAATGCTTTCACCTGCTGAGCTGTCTCACTGGCCCTACACTTAGATTTTAGGATCGCTGGCATTCTGAGAACGGGGCCCAGGTCTGAACAGGCGATTCACGTTTCACGTGTGCTTCTCCATACAGCACATCTTCAGGGCCATCACACAGACCCATCACATGGGGCCGGGGGTGGACTTTCCACTTAGAGTGCACGTCACGGCTCAGAGTTCTGGATTTAGACACACAGTCTTAGATGTAGGAGACATAGCTTAGTGTAGAGTATCAATCTCTAGCACTGTAAGAAGGAAAAAAAAAAACCTTTTGGATTTTTGAGGTTGGGGATCCTTAACCTGCATTGATATTTTTCTGCATCCTTCTAGACACAGCTGATGGTTCGACCTTGTGGGGTTGTACAGCAAGGATAGAGACGCTACGTAGAAAGAGTTGTAAAGGGCCCGTGGGATGCTGGGCACGCCTTCTATCCCACCGGACTTCCTTCTGTCCTCCTTGTTCCAGAGTTCTGCACAGGGCAGAAGCAAGGCTATCTCGGGAGCAGGCAGAGAGCTGGGTACCGGTGGGAAGGGCAGCTACTCACTGATGGCACCAGTGTACGTCGGCTGCGTGAGGTCCTTGGGCACCTTCCTGTAGATGTCAAACCTGTGGAGAAGAAACAGGAATTAGACAGGTGTAGCATACAGGCCTAGAGGCCGAGGTTGGGGGTGCTGGTGGCATGCGACCTGGGTCAGTAAACACAGCTCTTACCAAAGAGCCCCTTCCACCCTCCTCTGCGAGGCCTCACAAGAGTCCTGCTAACTTAGGGTCTCCACTGCTGGGATGAAACACCATGAGGCCAAAAAGCAAGCTGGGGCAGGAAAGGGTTTTTTCTGCTTACTGTTCCACATTCCTGTTCACCGTCAAAGGAAGTTAAGACAGGAACTCAAACAGGAGAGGAACCTGAATGCAAAGGCCATGGAGGTGGGGAGGGGGCTGCTTACTGGCTTGCTCCTCATGGCTTGCTCAGCCTGATTTCTTATAGAACCCAGGAATGGTACCACTCATGATGGGTTGGGCCCTCCCGCATCAATCAATTAAGAGAACGCCCTGCAGGCTTGCCTGTAGCCGTATCTGATGGAGCATTTTCTCTACTCTCAGATGACTAGCTTGTGTCAGGCTGACATGAATCTAGCCAGCAAGCCAGCATACCTACGCATCCCTCCACTGTATCCCATCGTCGTGTCTGTATGACACGACCCAAGCTCATGATGAACAATTCTACCTACTCATACATTTATACTCATGCACATTTCTGGGTGAGTCTTGACTCTGTCAGAATGTACCGTATTCCTGAGGACAAAGGGCCTTGTTAGGTCTTGTCCCCTAGCATGGTCTGGCAGGTAGTAAGCACTGGCCTAGTAACTGAACCAAACATCTGTGTCTAGGGGATCAGCGGAAGGCTCTGTGTCTTTGGAATTACACTACACACTGCTTTCTTATTCTGTGCCACCTTTTCATTCCTCCCTCTTCTTCCTCCTCCACCTCCCCATCCTGGTCCACTGTCCCTATCTTCCCTGCAGCTCCTCCCTACAGGATGAGACAGGGTCAGCTGGAGGGAAGGCTGGCTCTGCCTCTGGTTTCCTCCCTAGTTTTTCTTTCCTAAGCACACCACCAGGGCCAGGGAAGTCCTGGGATGTGATGGGGAAATGTGGACCCTTGGAATCAAATGGACACAGATTTAATCCTCATCATCTTGCCCTTGGTTAGGACTCTGGAATGGGATTTCTCTGGTTTCAATTCTGGTAAATGCTCTTTCTTACAGTGTAACTACTTCCCAAGGCCTCAGTTTCCTCAGCTACCAACACAGGGCGACTCCTGCTAAGCCCTGCAAGGTGAATGAGAAGTAAAGAAACCCCTCTGTGATGGATTTGGTGCAGCGTCTCCATGGGGACTTCCACACACCCGGCTTCCTTTCTTTCCCTTGGCCAGGGACAGCAGGCATGGAGAGTCTCTTAACAGAGCTTTGTCAACAGGGTCCTCGGTCCACACACCCTCAAGCTAGAAGGCAGAGCTTGACCCCAGGGAAGGGCCAGTGTACAACAACCCCCATTCCTCTTTGGTGATTGGGAAACCAAATACACTTGCTAAGCCTTTGAGTCAAGGCTGGTGCCAACTCTGCTAATTACACATGAGCCACCGTCCTCTATGGCCTCAAGGGATTAGAAACTTCAGAGGGATGCTAGGCTAAAGGCCGCCACTTTCTCTTCTGTCGTCTCTGTGCTCAGCTGTTAGGGGTGGGGCGTGACCAAGCAGCTGGGAGGTCTGCACACTCAACCACCTCACTCCTCAGTGACACACCTTTTACCTAAACGTGCGCTCAGTCATTACCCAACACTTACATTATCTTGGGCATGCCACTTAACTTCTCCGGACCTTCCCGACTTTGTAAATGCAGGAAGGTCGATGACTGACTGCATATAAAGCTCTTAGAACCATGCCTGGCATTCTGCACGTGCTTAGAGTTTGCTGGTCCTCTAATTAACCCTCACTTGACCCATCAGGTCCCTATGACACTCTGAGCCCTCTTAGTCAGTCTGACCTGTAACATACAGCTTGCCATCAGAAAGAAAGAAAAGTGGACAGGAAAATTCATGAAGCAGCAGTTCTAACATGGGGATCACATACCAGAAACCCTGAATATCAGATATTCATATTACAATTCATAACAGTAGCAAAATTATAGTTATGAAGTAGCAATGAAATAATTTTATGGTTGGGGGTCACCACAACATGAGGAACTGTATTAAAGGGTCGCAGCATTAGGAAGGCTGAGAAACACTGTCACAGAGTTCAGGTGGGTCCGCTAGAGACACGAGGGCATGAAGAAGGGCCCTTAAGTCCCAGCGTGGCTTTCTAGAGGACGTGATGTCTGCACAGAGAAGACAGTCACAGGGCATGAAGACAGCAAAGACCAAGAACAGGACACAAGCAGGGTTACTGGGATGCTGTGTTTTATTTTGGGGAGCAATGGGGTGAAAGTGAGAAGAGGCAGAGAAGTTCCATGAGAAGCTCCCAGTGTCCGGCCATGGCCAAGGCCCCCAGGTGGGGTGCTGTTGTATGAGCCAATCAGAGGACTCACAGGGAGGCAGCAGACTGGGGAGGAAGAAACCCAGTTGGGTGTAGGTGCTCTTGACTCACAATGGATCCAATACAATCTTTCCACCTGGTGATGGTGTGAGAGTGACATGTAATTATTAGGGACCCTTTACTTTTGGTCATTCGCTCGGCAAGCAAGAAGTGGTGGAGGAGGATGGGGCATCAGAGTCTGGGCAAGAAGCGGGGTGAATGGAGCTGGAGGGAGACTGGCAGGGCCCGGGAGCCTCAGCATTAGGGTGAGAAGTGCAAGTGCAGACGGCTGACTGGAACCAGAGGCAAGAGTGTGAAGTTACCACCTCAGTGTGTACAGCCACATGGAAACGGACACATGTATGTGTCCACGCCACATGTATACATAAACCTTCCCGAGCTCTTTTCATAGGCAGGGCCCACAAGGCACAAGGACATGGCCAACAACCAAAACCCTTTTTACAAAGGAATCAGAAAGGGCTGATGTTTTAGCTGGGTGGAGCAAGCAAGATAAGGCAGGAGCACCTTCCTAGGTCAGCACTGTGGAACGCTGCCCTCTGAGTGAACGTGGCCCTCGCTCTCCTGAAATCACATCAGCTGTGATGACCCGAGGAGATCCTCGATAGATGATCTCATTCATGCACTATCATGGAGGGAAGGGTGGGATCACCAGGCGGTAGGATCACCAGGCTCTGAGCTGCTCTGGGTTAAAGGGGCATGCACCAGTCACCTGGGCCCACCTCAGTGATTAAGGATACTGGGAGACGGGAAGCCACAGGTAAGTTTAGGTAACCTCTCACCCATGTTTCCACACTCCTATAAGTAACCCCAATGAATCCTATTGGTTCTCCAAGATAAGCTTAGAAGGGGCTGCTTATTTGGTCTGTTGTCAGTGCCCTGTTTGGGGTCAACAGATGCTTGTGTCTCCCAGGAAAAGTTAATGCAATAGTAGGAACTTCCTCTAACAAACTGGGGCGGGGGGCAGTGTTAAAGAGACATAAGGTGTAAAGGGGCCCCCACTGGCCAGAGGAAAAACAATGTGAGACTCAAAATGATAGTCAGAGGTCAGCCTTGAGGAAGCAAGAAGTCAAGAATCCATGTGGATTCTGAGGAAGAAATGAGTAAGGCAGAAGTAGGAGAGGAACCAGATACCGGTGTTGCTTCAAAGCACCTCCCCATTAAACACTAATTAGAAAGTGGGGGAAAGGAGGATCAACAGGGAGGAACTTGGCAGACAGCATGTTGAGCAAAGAACGTTAAAGCCATCAGGAGGGAGACGAAATCCTGATGTGCTCTGCACTGCATCACCTCAGCGGGCATCTTGTCCACCTGGACATCTCAATCTGATCCTGAGGAAGCCACTGCAGAAACGACAGCTTCCCGGCACGTGTCCCAAGTGGGAGGTTATGAGGGACAAGCAACATGGGGACAGTCACAAATGAGAGGAGAAGTGTGGGGCATAATGACGAACTTAGTGTGGGACCACATTAGATTTCTTTTGCTGGACAAAGAGTCACTTGGGTAAGCTCCGCAGTGTTGCTGGTAACACCATATAATAATGCTATTGGTCCTGTTTGGACAGTGGCATTACGGTTACATCTGACAGCTTTCCATGGCTGTGGTAACGTACCAGAGAAAATCAGCTTCAGGGAAGGAAGGTTTGTGTTGGCTCAGGGCTCCAGGTCTTAGTCTGTCTGGTTGGTTCGGCTGCTTAGGCCCTAGGGTGCACTAGAACATCTCAGTGTGGGAAGCAGGTGGCAGTGGAAGATGTTTGCCTCGTGGTTATTGGACAGATGATGCACGGATGGATGGATGGATGGATAGACAGACAGAAGCACAATCCTAATTACTCTTATTAAGTAAAAACCTGGAGTCAGATATTAGGGTGAAAGCTGAAAGCTCAGCGAAGCAGAGCAGCAGCCAATAGAAAGACTTCTTACCTCTATGACTCTTCAGGCCAAATGGGGCAGGGATCCTGTCTCTACCTCCCTAGTGCTGGGATTAAAGATGTGCACCACAACCAACCTGGTTCTGTTTCTCTTTTGAACTTGTTCAATCCCATGTAGTCCAGGATTGCAGTGGCATTTCCAATGTATTTTAATAAATAAAGACTGCCTGAAGATCTGAGAGTAACACAGTCCCACTGGTCAGCCTTACAGACCAGATTATAACACACACCTTTAATCCCAGTAGCCACACTAGTTGCCATAGAAACCAGGTGGTGCATTCCTTTAATGACAGTGGTGTACGCCTTGATCCCAGCCCTAGGCGAGATAGCTCTCAGATGCAGTATCCTGAGATTCCAGGAGGTAGGATTGCCATTTCAGACTGAGGTCGAGGTAATAGCCAGTGGCTGGCTATTTTGCTTTTCGGATCTTTAGGTTGAACCCCAATTTCTAACCCTGAGCTTTTATTAACCGTGTATCCCAGGATGGCCTTGAACTCTTGATCTTCCTACTTCATCCTCCCAAACACTAGGATTTAAGGTATACGCCACCTCTGCCTGGCCTCTATGGTTAACTAGTGGCTAGCTCCACCCTCTGATCTCCAGGTAAGCATTATTTGTCAGAAACAAACAAAATATCACACAACAGATAGATAGATACATAGATAGATAGATAGATAGATAGATAGATAGATAGATAGACAGACAGACAGACAGATATATAGAATGAATACAAGGGACCAGGGACAAGATTCCCTTCCAGGACACACCCCAGTGACTTACTTCCTCCAGCTCATTCCCAGCTCTTAAAATATTCATTTCATTCCAACAGTCTCTTGAGCTATGAACCCACTAGTGGGTGAGTCCACAGATGACACTGGAGCCCTCATATCCAATCTCCTCTAACACTGCTGTCCTGTGGACCAAGCCTTGAAGCAAAGGGTCTCTGGGGACATTATAGATCCAACTAGGACATGATGTAAGATGTTGACCTTTGGGGACACTTAAGTAAGGGGCACATGAGACCTCTGTGCTATTTTTTGCAATTTGGGGGTAAGTACAAAATTATTTCAAAATGAATAAAGATATTTTTAAAATTCAAACGGAAAAAAGTAAAAGGAAGCCACCAATTAAAATTCCACTTGGTCTGTTTTGGGAAGAAGCTGGGTCCCTGCAGGCACCTGAATTAGAGGTGTGTTTTAGCATACGCTTGCTGCGTGTTGGGTGGCAAGCTGCACTTATGGCTTGTTGGGGCAGCACCAGGGACAAGGAGGTATCGAATTAAACTGTAACAGGGAGGTGTGACCTGGACCAAGGCACAGGCGACAAAGCTCTATAGAGAGTGATACCAAACGGCCACTTCCAGTCCAGGCTGGGCCCTTTGACATACATATTTAGCGTTGTCATAGTAACCCTGGCAGGCACTGGAGTCCTGGGGAGATCTGAGGCTTAGGTGGACGGAACCCACTCAACATCACTGAGCTCCGGGCAGCAGTACTGATCCTGGTGCTTTGTCCCCAAGCCATCGTCTTTCCACCCCCCCCACACTAGTGGGAAGTGAGCTAATGCTCCCTCACTTAGACCGAGGTCCCAAGGCTTTGTTCATTTCCTTTTCCAAGGATGCTGCCTGGCAGGCGAGAGGAAATCTCAGAAATCCCTCATTCATTCAGCAAACATGTACTAAACATGTAAACACGTACTGTATCCGGCAATGTTTTAGAAGGTAGGGGAAAGTAACTGCCAAAGTAAATATGATCCCTGCCCTCAAAAAGCTGCCAGCCTCATAAAGCTTTGGGCTCCTCAGCAGAGGTCACCTGAACACAACATGTGATGAAGATCTATTCCCACGCAATAGACAAGCTGGAGAGGGGCAATGGGGAAGAGGGAGAACAGAAAAAGAACCTGGTTTCAGAGGTGACCACAAGACAAGTGAGTCAGGAGTGACTGTCCCTGGGAAACTGGGCCACCAGGAGGCTAGTGAGAGGCCCAGGCATGTGACAGACGAGGAAGTGAGCTGTGCATCCTCTCTGGCTTGAATTAGTCAGGCCCTCGAGAGGTGATGCGATCAGTCTTGACCACTCTGCCTCAGAGGATGTGGAGGAAAGGGTGAAGAGCAAGGGAGGGAAATGGGATGCTTGCTGCAGCCTAGGTGCTAAGGTTACCTGTGTGCTCATTTGTCCCAGGACCAACCTGAGGTAGGTCTTGTCTCATTTCACACATGGAGATGAGAGAGGCTCATGGTTTGGCTAAATTCACACACAAAGTACCTCGGCAGGGATCTGCATGAGGCCTTTCACATTCTCACCAATTCTTCTTGACCCAGGAGAACACATGTCACTCTAGGGGAAACCCTTAGGAAGAAGGTTCATGACGTCACTGCTCAGTCTCACACATAGATAAATGAAGGGTGCGCTCATTGTGAACCTCTATGGAAATCAAATGCTTCTTCCCTGCCTTTCCCTTGGCATGGGAGTTTGTTAGTCTTTGCCTTGCAGCTAATGAGGAGATCAACACAAGAATGAGGCCCAGAACTGGGCAGGCTGGAGTACACCTTTGACCCAGTACGGGGGGTGGGAGGGGGGAGGCAGAAGCAGGTGGATCTCTGAGTTCAAGGTCAGCCTGGTCTACAGAGCAAATTCCAGGACTGCCAGGGCTACAGGGTGAGGTCCTGTTTTAAAATAAAAAAGTAAACAGATAAACAAACAAACAAGGCTCATGAGCAGGGATATTGCTCTGTTTGACACACTGCTTGTCTATCATGAATAAAGTCCTTGGTTTGCCCCCTAACACCATATAAACTTGGTGTGTGGTGCCTACCCAGGAGCTGGAGGATCCAAAGTTCAAGGTCATGCTCAGCTACACAGCAAGTTTGAGGTCAACAAGGGCTTCGTGAGATGCTTTTCTTCAAAAGAATGAGGCCTAGAGCTGCCTTAAGAGCCCAAAGGAAAGTAGACGCTTGTATACTCCGCACTTGGGAGGCGAAGGCAGGAGGATCAAAAATTCCAGAGCAACTTGGGCTACAGAGTGAAACCCTGTCTCAAAGAAGAAAACAGTGTGGTCTGGGTAAAGTGCCTGCTGCACAAACAGGAGGACCCAAGTTCAATCCCAGCATCCACATAGAAGCCGAGTGTGGCAGTGCACACCTGTAAGCCCAGCACTGAGGGAGAGAGGCAGATAGATGATCCTGGGGCTCGCTGGCCAGGTGAGCCAATATAGAGTCCCAGGTTCAATGAGAGATCTTGTCTCATAAAATGAGTGTGGACTGTGGAGACGGTTCAGCAGCTAAAGTGCTCACCACACAACCAAAAGGACCAGAGTTCAGATCCCCAGAACCCACATAAATATTGCCAGGCTTGTGGTCCACCTGACGTCCTAGCCGTTAAATTTGGAGACCCAGCTTCAAAGGAAGAGGACAGGAGAATGATGGAGGGAGATGCCCAACATCGACCTTGGTCCTCTACATGCATACATATGTACACTCTCCCCCACACATGAACATGCATGCACACCACCACACAAACACATGGAAAGAAGAAAAAAGGCAGGGGTAGGGGGTGAAGTGATTGAGGAAGCATCTACTGCCAACCTCTGGCCACTGCAGACACGCACAAAAGTGAACACACATATATTAAAAAAATCCACACAAGACAAAAACAAACTAACCAAACAACAAAATAAACCAAAACCCAAAATAAATCAATAAGCCCCTAAAACACGACTGGCAGGTGGAACGGACAGTGGTGGCGTTGGGTGACATGTGCATGTTCTATTTGGATGGAGATTTGAGGACTTTTTTTTTATGAGACAAAATAAGCTGAATTTAAAGAAAGAGAACAACACAGACGGAAAGAAGCCTAGCCTGGTGCAGACGCCAAGGAGCAAGAAACAGAGTGGGCAGGCCAGACCTTGACCATCTGCTCAGCACTCATCATTGCGAGCGCTAGGAGTGTCCCTGCAGCTACCCTACGTCACCTACTCAACTTAGGAGGGAAACTAGGGGCCCGGAGCAGAGTAACTCACCCAATTTAAGTATTTAAAACAGAGCCTGGCATAGCAGTATACACCTGTAATACTAGTTACTCAGGATGCTGAGGCAGGGGATGGCTTGGCTCAACAAAGGGCCAATTAAAAATGTGTAGGTGTGGATCTGTGATATTAGTTACTTTTCCTATTGCTGGGAGAAGAGCAGCAGAAGGTTTTTATTTTGGTTCACAGTTCAAGGGCACACAGTCTGTTACATAAGGAAGGCGGGGCAGCAAAGCATGAAGCAGAGAAGGGGAGGGAACGCTGGTGCTCAGCTCGCTTCCTCCTTCTCCTTCAGTCCAGGATCTCAGGACTTTGGGATTGTGCCATCTGCCCACAGTCAGGGTGAGTCTTCCCTGCCCAGCTAAACTTTCTGGAAACATCTTCACTGACACACCCAGATGTACATTTTCATGGTGATGCTAAACCCCATCAAACTGACAATGATTGGTCATCACACCTTGGCAGCTTTTGTATCCTATAAAAGATGTCTGCCAGGGATTCTCAGGCAGGAATAACAGTGTCTCCCAGAGATGTGGGACACAGAGACAGTTGGGTCACTGCTGTTAGGGTTAGGGTGGTATTGGTACCTAGTGGGTGGAGCCCGGGGATGCTTCCGACCTCCTAGCTGCACACACAGCTCCAGGAGGGGAAATGATTACACCCTGTGTCCACAGGCCTGCAGTTGAGAAAGTCTCGTGAACTAGGACATTACAGAAGGGGGCTCATTTCCCCAACCATTCTGAGTTCTCAAGAGGCCACAGAGGCTGCTCTGCTTCTGCTAATGAAATCATAGCCATGCCCTAAAGACCCCACAGACACCAGGATTCGGGAATTAAGCATTCTTTCTCAATAATTCTGGTCTTTTCATTCTGTGTCAAAAAAAGCAAAGTTTATGTGGAAAAACTAGACAAAGTAACCTATAGAAAGAGGTCAACCTGCCTGGGCCAACCTTATGCCCTGCTAAGCATGCCACCATTCCACAGTGCACTGCGCAATCCCCTTTCCCCCTCCCCCCATGCTAAGAAGATAACAGCCCATGGGAACATACGTCAACATCAGCATGGGGAATCAGTGGGAAACAGGATTTACTTCACAGAAATCCAGGCTGCAATCCACCTCCAGCCTACAGAGAGAGGGGGCTGCAGCCCGACCCAAAATAAACACATGCCTTCTCTGCTCCCAGGCAAAGGAAGCACCACTGGGAGAGTGGTCTGACTTCATCGGTGACTTCCTTCCACAGCAGAATGCCTCAGCTGTGCTATTTTAACTGCACGCTAGGCCTCACTTCTCCCTGCCCTGCAGCTGAATCTCCACAGCTCTGTGCTTCACTGGATGTGGGCAGCACCAGGGCAGAGGCTGTGAAATTAGACGCCATTTAGGAGCAAGGCATTGGTGGTGGGTCATTTGCCCCAAAAATTGTGTGAACACACTTAGCTGGACCTTTGGCCTGGTCAGCCTTGCCCACTGGCCTGACAAAGCCCTTGGAGGGAGGCCAGGGAGTGATGTAGAATGTGCACACTCGTCTCTTTTTGGCCATTCTTTCACCTCAGAGCATCAGCAGGGCAGGGGTGGGTGAACACGATGTGCACAGGGATGCTGGGCACAGGTAAGTGGGTATACCTTGGCCTGGTGGGGGCAAAGGGAGAGTGAGCCTTGGAACCACTGTGGCTTCCACCCTATAGAAATCCCAAATGGTCAGTCTACAGGCTACTATGCACTTCTACCACCATCTGCTGTGGAGGGAACGAAAGCTTGTCTGTCTCCAGCCCAGGCCAATGAGCTGACACCTTCTGTGATGAGGGCTCACTATGCTCCAGGCCCTGCCCCCTATGATGAGAGCTCACTGTGCTTCAGGCCCCACCCCCTGTGCTGAGGGCTCACTGTGCTCCAGGCCCCGCCCCCTGTGATGAGGGCTCACTGTGCTCCAGGCCCCACCCCCTGTGCTGAGGGCTCACTGTGCTCCAGGCCCTGGACCCTATGATGAGGGCTCACTGTGCTCCAGCCCCCCACCCCCCATGCTGAGGGCTCACTGTGCTCCAGGCCCCTCCCCCCGTGATGAGGGCTCACTGTGCTCCAGGCCCCGCCCCCTGTGCTGAGGGCTCACTGTGCTCCAGGCCCCGCCCCCTGTGCTGAGGGCTCACTGTGCTCCAGGCCCCGCCCCCCGTGATGAGGGCTCACTGTGCTCCAGGCCCCACCCCTGTGCTGAGGGCTCACTGTGCTCCAGGCCCCACCCCTGTGCTGAGGGCTCACTGTGCTCCAGGCCCCGCCCCCTGTGCTGAGGGCTCACCGTGCTCCAGGCCTTACACTGTGCTCTTTATCTCACCACTTTCCTAACCCTGTGTAGCAGGTCATGTGTCTCCCTGTTTCCACCAGGACCCTGATTCAGAGCAAGAATTCGAACTCAGTTTTCTGAAGGACATCTGCTTTCTACCCAGCTTCTTCACAGCTGCCTGGAGGAGGGGATGGGTTGAGGGTGGAGGACAAAGGCTGGTGTGATGGCCGACACAGACTGCTGTGTGATGAAGACACTAATACAGATAAGGCTTTCTCCCTATAGCTCAGCCGTTGAGCTATCACCACGAGACGGATGCCTGGTACCCACACTGCGCCCTCTAGCCTATGCATGGCCTCCGGCTTTCGCAGCCTCCACTTCTGCCCCAGCATCCCACGTGTGACCTCCCAGTGCCAGAACACCCTTTTGACCACAGAGTCCTGGCCTTTCCTCTCCTCCATCCCACAAACACCAAGTGTGGCTGAGGAGGAGGAGGTATGGCTGCGGCAGTCAAGCACCTCCCTCAGCCCCCACCCTGCTATGGTGGGCCAGGTTGGCTTTGTCCCTGACTCTTCCCTGGGTCTTGCAAGGCCTGGCCCATTAATGACACCCGGGATTTTTCAGATAAAAACGTGAAATAGCATCAGTGCAAGGCTGCTCACCACATTGTCAGTTACAATAGCAAGTATCAGGAGCCAGGTTCGAATCCGCAAATCCCAGGCAAAGGAGGTGGACAGCGCATGGGCTAGAGGGCACCCGTAAAGTGGGTCAGTGTTAGAAAGGTCACTTCCTCCCAACTTCCTCTGGGTCCAGCTCGTTTCCCAACCCAGACCACCACTAGCGTGTTTGCAGACACGGAGAGTCTGGTTCTAAGACTCACACCAACATGAAAAGGTCATACAACAGTCAAAGTCCCAGCTCTGAAAAAGAAAAAAAAAATTGGTGTCTTCCTAAAACAAAAAAACAAAAGACCTCAGCCACAAAGATACGCTTATTTTCTTCTAGGTTTATAGCTAGTCCTGCCGTGGCCACACTGTCTGAGACGCACTGCCTTGGTATGCGCACTGCGAGTTGACCATATTGTACCCGACAGTACCACATCCCGTGTGATATGAATAGCGTCCTGCTTTGTGGATATTCTGTACATACTTTGGTGTCTGTGGACATCTCGGTTGTTTTCCTCTTTTAGTTCCTAAAATAAACCTCCCTGCATGCTCACACACCCAGCCCTGTGTAGGAGTAAGCAAATCTTCGTGATCTGAGATCAGGTGGAATTTTTTCTAGATGAGACTCTATAAAGTACACTCCATGAAAGAAAGAGTTGATGAATCAGGCTTCATCAACGCTAAAAACGTCTGTTCTCCGAAGAAGAGATGTGCTTAAAAAGAACACAGAAAGGCCATGAGGTGGAAAACATACACACACACATGTCAATCATGTGTCTGATAAGAGTTGAGTCCAGGCTAAAGAAGTCTCAAAATGCAGTAAGTGAAAGCGTTGCACTATGGACACCAGGCAAAGGATTTGATTAGATACTTCCTCAAAGACTTACTGATGTCAAAAACCACCTGAAGGAGCCGGGCGGCGGTGGCGCACGCCTTTAATCCCAGCACTCGGGAGGCAGAGGCAGGCGGATCTCTGTGAGTTCGAGGCCAGCCTGGTCTACAAGAGCTAGTTCCAGGACAGGCTCCAAAGCTACAGAGAAACCCTGTCTCGAAAAAACAAAAAAAAAAAAAACAAAAAACAAAAAAAAACCACCTGAAGGGATGCTAGCGTCAAAGTTACTGGGGAGGAATCGAAATGGAAGCACAGTGAGCTGCCACTATATCTATCTGGAAAGCTGGAACTATGTTTCAACCAAGCAGCAGGATCTCTCCTGCACTGTCGCCGAGAACACAAAATTGTGTGGCCACCTGGGAAGAATTCAGCAAGTTCTTTAAAAGCTAAACATCTACTGTCTCCATCTACTTCCTGTCACCATAAAGGCGTACTGGGTAATTTATGAAAAGAGGTATATTAGAGCGCACAGTCCTATCCACGATTGCAGGGTTACCCTGGCCACTTCTGATTGGCTGTGTGCTAGGTCACACCACGGTGGAAACAGGGCAAGAAGAAGTGTCCAGGAAGGAGGCGTATGCGAGAGGGATAGACGGAAAGGTGCCAGATTCTTTTATGATCCCGTGCTCCCTTGGTCACTAGTACAGTCCCTTAGACCTTGACTCGTTCCCATGAAACCAGCCTGAGCCTTAGACCACAAGGAGTCACAGAAGGACTGACCTACTCTGCAGAAGTGGGACACTCACTGATTCCACGGACCTAGCCACTCGCCAGTCCCTCTGATGCCTGCACCCTGAGGCGCTGACCCTCGCAAGCCGCAGTGCAGTTAATCTGTCTTCAAACAACAGCACACACTCACTGTATGACCCGGACATGCCACCCCAGGCATATGCCAAGGAGACATGAAGAACTACACATACTCAGTGTGTCCATGGACATGGGAGTAAGCAGTATCCACGAAGTGGGACACTGCTGATGGGTGCTCATGGCAGATTCTCAGAAAGCATGCTAGATAAAGGCAACAAGGTTCAGACAGTGTGACTTCATCCACAGTAGAGTCTAGAAAGTGCAAATCATTCTAGAGCCCCAGCAGATGGCAGGTAGGAATGAAGGAAACTCCAGGGAGTGACGGACACATTGATCATCTGATTGTGATGATGTCATGGTTGTGCACATATCAAACTGTACAAGGGTGACACTTAACTCTGTGTCATGTATGGGCTAATAAATCTGATAACAGTCATGACTGTAACATATCAGATAGTGTAATAAAATCCAGGCCTTCCAAACAGCATCCCAAAACCACAGTCCCTGCTGACCATCTTTCGACATGCTAGGCCACCAGTTTATCATTCTGAAAACTGGGGAGTAGGGAGAATGCTTTTCTGGAATCTCTTTCTAACAATATCTATGTCTAGGTCACCAGACCGTTGATGAGGGCAAAGCCCTGTCTTACAGAAGGATTTCCAACAGTTAGTGCAGATAGATCAGGATCAGAAGGTTCACCCTGTGTGAGCTCCATCCAGGGGATGACCGTGGAGGATGGGAACCTTAGACAGCCAGGCCAGGCTGCTGTGCCCAGCTCAGCTACCACTGTGCAGCTTGGGCATACCAGTGCAAACACACAACACTACCAGAAACATTTCCTGCCAAGAAAACCGACCTTGGACGCACTCCAGGCTCCCGAGCTCACCAATGACAGACGACTCAGAAAGCCACATGTGCAGGTGACCAGTGCCCTTCTTTCTTGGTCTCTTGCCACATTATTATTATTATTATTATTATTATTATTATTATTATTAATTTTGAGACACAGTCTCTCACTGAACCTAGAGCTTATCTACTTGGCTACCATCCTGGCCCGTGAGACCAGGGATCCTCTTATGGTTGCCCCGACCCCCACATGCTGCTACACCCAGTTTTTATATAAATGCTGGTGATCCAAACTCAGTCTCAAGCTTGCACGACAGGCACTTTAGCCTGGGTCACCTCTCCAGTCCCCTAGTCATTGGCAGTTGGCTAGGCATTCCTGGCTCTAAATGACCCATCCTCATTCTCATCCTCTCATCTTAGATGACACCCAGGGCTGAGGCAGCTTTCTGGGGACCACAAGGGGACCATTTCGCTAATAGCAGAGACAGAGAAGTAAGCATCCTTGGGCTGTTGGACCAAAACCCGCAGTGGCCTACACCTCCAATCTTCATGCTACGTTAGAAAAACAAAACATATTCAGCCACGTCCACTTGGGTTTTCTGTTCCTTCAGCCAAGAGCATCCCTTCTAGATAAAATACAAAAGATGCAGAAACAAGAAGTCTTAATTTCTTACTCTGCATCAGCGGAAGAACTTGGGCACACGTTCCCTCCTCAGCAGTCTCCCCCTTTCCTAAGTGTATCTATGAGAAATTTAATTTATAGAAAGTGGGCACAGGAAGACGTCGGCAACAACAAACAATGATGATAATGTTACACTATAATAAATTTGCCAATGTTACTACTCATGTGTTTTAGCGCCATTATTAAGAAAATAAAACTTCACTCAAAAAAACCCTGTGATACTGTGACAGAAGACCTGAGGACCAGCATGGTCACGTGACTAATGGGCGGGTCAGCTACACAAGGTGGATGCTGTGGACAAAGGGATATTCATATCCTGGGGTGATAAACCTCATTATGTTATTTAAGGCATGTTTAAGACATATGCACCATGACTAGAATTTTCCACTCAGTTATGAACAACGACCTTTTGTAAACAAAGTTTCCTATATCTGGAATGTTCATTTGCTCAGCAGCGTGGCTTACTCCTTCAATGACGCCTGCATCCAAGTGTCGCCTTCTGGGGATCCTGTAGCTCTCCGTCATTCCTCTGTGCTCTCTTCTTCACTCTCTGCCTGCAGTTATGTGCAAACTTGTTCTTATGCACACCCTAACTCCACCACTGGGCTACACTGTGAGAACCAAAGGCTCCAGTACCCCACCCCCACCCCTGCACAGAGGAGGCCCAACAGACACTTGCAAGGTGGGTGGAGGGATGGCACTCCTCCAGGTAGAGTCCATACATACTCCCTCAGAACCCTCCAGGAAATATCATATTCTCAGATTCCTGGCTTGACTGTAGAATGAGCCACTCATGGTGGACTGGGGCAGGCTCTGCGTCCCTAAGAAGTGTAGTCCGGGAGAGGCCCAGGCACCTTAGAACTTCCAGCATGTTCCTGTTCCTGATGTCAAGTATCTCTCGTAAGACCTTGGTACCCACCTGAGTCACCCTGAGCCAACAGAAGGACGAGAAAGGGGTCTGGGATAGACTGAGTCCTACACCTCCTGGACCAGGAGATACCTGACCATGGCTGACTCCTGCCTGCCACCCAGGGAACCCCATCAACAAATGCAAACTGAGGTCCCGAGAAGTAGAACCAGTAGCCTAGGTTCACAGAATCAGAAAAAGTTGGGATTCGAGCCTGGTGAGGATCCAAAGGGAGCAGCTGATGACTTTTCTAGACCATGCCCAAACTCCACGTTCACCCCTAGGGACCTTCGCTGCCCGGGCTCAGCACTGCCCTGTGCTAACTGAAGGCTGTGGGCATTTAGTGGGTGAGTGAAGGAGAAAAGGCACCCCAGAACTGCAATGCTGTGCTGCCTGGGGACCCTAGAAGCACTTAGCTGGCAAGGGGCCTTCACCCCCACGTGTCTCCCCAGCCCTGCAACAGCCGGATCAGCTCAGACCCTTGAAGCAGAAAGGCACTTGGGGCTTGGCCTGGATTCAGGCTTCCTGATAGTGAACAGGAGCTCCCAAAGTGTTCCCAACTCCCTGAAACAGGATGCTCTGCCTGGCCCCACACCCTCCGGGCAGATGCTATAAATGGAATTGTATTCTTAGGGGGCAGAACATGCACGGGAGCTTTAAAGTGACCCATCGTGGGGTAAAAATACAAGCAGCATTTAGATGTTGAGTGGCGAGAGCTATTCCTGGAATGGCCTCTCATGTTCGTGGCTTCCCGCCAGGGGCAGCCCTCCAGCGGGCTCAAAAGCAATAAACAGGGCGGTAGGTTGTGTGTGTGTGTGGGGGGGGGGGTCAGTGCTTCTCACTCAGGAGGGCACAGGGGAGGGTAGCATGCAGAGACAGCTGTGGAAAGCACCCTTGAGTGGAGTCTAAACGTCCTCCGGGCCTGTCTTTAGGCTCAGTGTTGCTGAGAGTTGAGAACACCTTTGGACAACATCCTGTGACCTTGGACAGTAAGTCAAGGTGAGGTTCTAGCTAGGACTGGGGTAAAAGGACCAGATGACGGTTTTAACCAGAAGGTGAATGACATTTACTGAGCCTGGGTCCTAACTCATATTGCCTCGTCTGATCTTCAAAACTGGATGGGAATTCAAGGCACGACAATTAGATTTATCACTATTTTCACTATTAAAAATTAATTATTTTTTTGAGACACAGTTTATCTGTGTAGCCCTGACTGTTCTGGAACTCACTCTTATAGACCAGGCTGCCTCCTGAATGCTGGGACTAAAGGTGTGAGCCACCAGCACCGCCCGGCTTTATCCCTATTTTGATAACAAAACAAAATGAAGGCTCAGAGAAACCCAGAGAAGGAGCGACTCAGACAGAGACCCTGATTCTAGAAAGACAAGCAGAAATAGGTTTGGAGAAAAGGGTGGGAGGAGCCATGGGCACCAGGCGGTTCCTGCAAAGGCTTAGGGTTGCCAAAGCTCAAGGTCACATAATGAGCAGGTGTCAAGGTGGGACTTCCATCCGGTAGTCTTCAACGCTGAGATGGTAGAGGGGCTTGGCAGGCAACTGTGAACTTGGGAAGTTGAAATCTGCCCATCACATTGCAGTGAGGACAATTCTCATAGTCCTCTGTGTGTGTGTGGGGGGGGGGGGGGAAACACAGGGAAAGAATAAAGTGGGCTGCAGCAGGCCTGGCTACAGGTTAAGGAAGACTGTTCTGGCTACAGGTCATGGAGGACTGTTGTTTCCTACGAGGATGCCTGGAGCTGTTGGTTTCCTGTAACAAATGAAATGAAGCGAGCCAGGCTCTGTCTCAGGAGGCCTGATTGGCCAGCCTGGGCTCTCTCTGCCCCCTCTCCGCCCCATGATCCTGCCAATGCTTCTGTCTCTGAAAGGCCCACTGTGTCCCAGCTGTCCTCTCTGGACCTTTCTACACGCTCCGTTCCCTCTGCACATCCTCTGCTTCCCCTCCCCATCTACCAGGGCTACCATTCTTCCACATTATTGAGTAGCTGCTAAGGACCAGGCGCTGGGCTAGGTTGCTGGGATTACGGCAATGTCACATCCCAACCTTCCTGCCTTGGCTTCATCTGTGCTCCGGAGGGAAAGAACCATCAATGAACACGTGCCGGCACTGGTCAGGAATGGGGTCTGCTTTATGGAGGGCGTGAGGGGAGCGGAGCCTGATAAAGAGTAATAGGACAATGAGCCAAGCAATAGAAACCTGAATTAAATGAGACAACAGCCAAGGGAATATCTGAGGAGAGCATTCCAGGCAGCAAGGACAGCAGGTGCAAAGGCCAGGCGGCCAGTGAACACCTTGAAGGTTCCTGGAATGCGGGTGAGGCGAATTCAGGTGGAGTGGGAGGAGCAGACTGATATCCAAGATAATTCTTCAAAGCTCAGCTCACATACCACCCTCCCTCTCTGCTGAAGCCAGCAGAACCGCCCAGCCCTTCTGATGTCTTGGGCCTATCATCACTTTTGCCATGCAGTCATTAGACCCATGTGTTGCACTTAGGAATGACAGCACAGTCCGTGCTGTCTCAGCTACACTAGCTGTATCTTGTCCTCAGAGCTATGGCGTCTCTGAAGACAGGGATCTTCAGTGCTTGCCCCCGCGGTCTTGAGGTGGGAAAATCATCTTGGAGCAACCAAAGGCCAACTGAGTCACGGGCACCTGGGACTGTACAGCAAGCCAGAGTGTTGGAGCTATGCGATGTGTCCCCTAAGAGAGTCAAGCAGTTTCCTGCCCCACTGATAATGGGAGTCACAGATGGCGTGGATGTGAAGTTGGGAACTACAGTACTTACCTCCACAGTTCCCAGTACACCTGGCTTGGCTCCAAGGAAAAGCACACGGGAAAACAGAAGCCTAGTGCCAATTCCCCAGAGAAGCATTTATAGGTGGGAGAAATATTCCTTCTAGAAACATCAAGCCAATCAGACCTCATGTGTCTCCAAAGCAGAGAATTCAGAATACGGCTCAGCATGTTCTGGAAATAAAGGGAACGGGCCAGGCAGGCCCTGCAATGGCTGGAGGGGCCCCAGAAAGAACTGGTTCATGGTTAAAACAAAGGACCTTTGATCACCAGATCTGGGAAACCCAAAAATCTGGAGGTCTTATGTGAAATTATCAATATGAAAAAGGTTGCCAACTACTGTTTTAAAATAATAAAAAGATATGCCAAGCAAATATCCATGCATCAGATTTGGCCCAAGGACAAGCACTCAACTTGTGAACTCAGTCTTTACTCTCCACAAAGAAGTACATCTGTACCAGAACAGAGAGCAAGAGGGTGGGGGCTTGAGCGACAGCTGCAGAGCTCAGTGGGGACTTTAAGACCAAGGACTGCCCTCTGGCCCAGAGATTATTGCTAGGTCTACAAATATAGAGGCCCTGCTGCTGGGGCTGAGCCCTGCCCCAGAGTGAGCATGCTGAGATGCATTAGTAATGTCTGCCAAGGGCACAAGCATGGGAATGTGATTCACACCTTCCAAATATTCACCGAGACTGATTCAATACAAGCACTCCTACATACATTTGTTGGTTTATTTAATTTCGTTTTTGAGGAAGGGTTCACTAATCTAGTAGACCCTGAACTCTCAATTCTCCTGCCTGAGCTTCCCTAGTGCTGGGATTATAGCTGAGCACCTACACGCTCTACCCAGACCCCTTTGAAAGGGACGGAACAGATGTCTAGAAAGTTGCCCCAAATACCAAAGTCACAAAAACTAGAGTGCCATTGGAGGCTCTTCCAGGGACATCCAGATGTCCCTCATTCCCCAGACTCATCTCAAAGAGGAGCCATCTCTAAGTCAATAACCCAAGTAAGAAAATTTAATTTTTGTAGAGATTCATTTTGCCCATGACTTCTTAGAGACAACATCTTCTTTAAACAGGGACGAGCGTCTGAGTCTTGATGAAGCCTTTGGCTCCTGCCGCTTACACACACAAGCTGCCCCCGACTGAGGAGCTGGCCAAGCGGCAGAGCACCGAGGGTGCCTGGGCCCACCGAGTGCTCATGGCCCACCTCTGGCTCAGCCTGCCCCTCCCGTGGATGACTCATGCCTGAGACTTCAACATGCTGGCTGCCCAAGCCCCAGTTTAACTTGGCTCTTGAGCAAAATGTACTTTTCCAAAAGACATTGATTCAACTCAGCTTGTATTGTGCAATGCCCTGGCAGAACGAAGGTCAGCCTCTCCCCTGCCCACGAGGCCAGCACACGCTGTCCTGGGGAGTGGGGCCCACAGAGCACCGTATCCTCTCCCTCCCCCACCCCTCATTGAGGATCACTCACTCCTTCCCCTGGCATAGCCCTGTCACCTATGCCAGCCATCACCTGAAGTACCCAATGCCCGCCTCCCTCCAGCCCCGACACAACAACATTTGCTGAACTGGGTTTCAAATGACAACATAAAGCAGGCCTGGAAGGAGGGCTGGCCGAGAAGAGCCTCAGCTTATCCCACGGGGGAAGCTGCATCCTCTGCAGAGCCATGGAGCCTATGCTGTGGCTGCAGAGAGATCAGGCTGCTCGCAGCCCAAGAACCAACATGCACATCATGGACTTGTTTTTTTACAGCCATTTTGGAGGGGGCAGTGGTGGGGATCAAACCCCGGGCCTCGCCTACACTAGACCAACGTTCTTCGACTATTATACATCAAGTCCTAAAACAGGACCACACTTTAGAGCAGTTTAGGTTCACAGCAAAACTGAGTGGCAGGTAGGAAGTCATGCACTTGTTGCCATGCATGCATAGACTCCCTAGCAGCATCCTCAGCCAGAGGTCATCTGCTACAGTCAGTGAGCCAGCCCAGCACAGGTCACCCAAAGGCCATGGTTTATATCAGGGGTCTCTCTTGCATTCCCTGTTTGTACAGATGGGTAGTGACTCTGCCCCAGGAGGTTGTTCATGCGGCCCTGTAGCCTTTGTAGACTGGTTTCTCCCACCCAGTGACATGTACTGAAGGACCCTCCATGTCTTCTCCTTGCTCATTGCTTCTCAGGGCCGAATAACGCTCCATCGTCTGGACATGGCCATAGGCCTGATTTTCGAATCCCGATGGACCTCCAGGTCCAGCGCTCTAAGGTCCATGCCTTAGCTGGGTGACTTAGAGACACTTCTCTTTGAACCTCTGGGGACCTTCACCTGTAAGATGGGCATGGAAGACCCCGAGTCATGGGAGAGGATGAAATGTGGAAATGTGCATACAAATTCACAGCCCAGAGTAAGCATGGGGTAGCTGTGAGCTCATGACATCCTCGCTGTGCTGGGACTGTGGCTTCAGCAGGAGGCTCGCACATGCCTTCCTCTTCCAGAGAGCAGCATCAGGGGAAAGGGAGGCAGCCTCGGCTTTAAGTTCAAGTTCTGACTCTGCTTAGGCAACTAGCTACATCTGTCTGGACCTCAGTTTACAATCCCCCCACCCCGCCAACTAAGGATGGCATGTCTCTCTTGTTGAGTGATCTTAAGAACAAAGTGAGCTTACTAACTGGTCCCCTGAATCTGTGGCACTCAGTAAACACTACAGAAGGTGGGGTCCTCAATGGATAGGGACCCCTGGCGTTCCCTGCAAACTGTAGAGCTGAGTGCAGACTGGAGAAGAGGATCTAAGTACACGAGAGGATAGGGAAGAAAGCCCAGCCCTGCTGTCCACTTGCCTGTTAAGGAACCCGTCTTTGGGTCAGGATGAAAAAACAGGACTAAAAGTGTGTTTTGAAAGCAGAGGGATGGGGGAGGGGTGAATGGCTTGAAATGGGGACACCAACACCACAGCAGATAGCCAAGGCCAGCCAGCGATTCCAGCACTACCAAGTACCTTGATGGTGCCCCACAGACCCGTGGGGCTGACAGGCTGACCAGGCCTCCTGAGTGCTCTCATTAGACATCCTAGGCCTTGCTCAACCTAGGTATCCCATTGAGGAGGACCATCACCCTTTGTACTTGGTGTTTGGTGACATCTCTTTGCTAACCACACAGCACCAATGACCTTGGGAGGAATGAACTATCAGGACCCAGTTTCCTCAATAAGGAAGGTAACTGTCACCCACAGTGGCATTGCCAGGAAACCCCTGTGCACAGCTGAGGCTTAGGAAACCCCCCCAGGCTTACACCCTCCATGTTAGCACCCCACAGCCTGCGGTCAAAGCCAGCCTGTTCCCTCCCAGACTTTCCTTCTCAGCTTTGTTCCTCAACAGCACAGAGCCGAGGTTCTAGATCCCAGGAAGACTTAGCACTTTGTTAACTGGAGACAACCAAGCAAGCAGGTGAGCCTGTCCACATGTGTACACACACTCACTCAGGACCTGTTAAGGACCCGTGTTAGCCATGGAGGGCCCCAAACATACCCAGAGTGGCTCTGCAGAGGGCAGTTTCAGAGTTGGAACTGGCAGAGGAATGTGGGCATGGAGCTACTTTTTGGGGAAAAAAATGGGTATATATTATTCTCTGGGTGATTTTGTGTCCAGTATATTTTATGAAATTTTTTAAAGTTGGGACAGCACAAAGAATGTCAGCTACTGTGACAACAACAAAGAATAAACTCCTGAGACCACCACTTGGGTATCAACCACACATCTGGACCACCACTTGGGTATCAACCACACATCTGGCAGGTAAAAGACATCCAAAACCTAGACACTCGGAAAGTGTCTAAGTGTGACGCATAGGACACAAGACACTAACACAGGAGACTCAGGAGATGGGCTTGAGAACCTGGGAGAGTGGGATCTTACCCGTGACCATGGTACCCACAGCTAGCTGTACGCATGTGCATTTTTGGTGAGTCATACCTCGTGGCAGAATTTCTGTTGGCCTGGTGCTAGAGGGCTAGCAACAAGCCCTAACCCCTGATGGGTCTTAGCTCCTGGCCTCATCCACCTTTTGTTTAGCAATTGATCTTTTGCTCCTCTTGTTGCCCTCTGTCTGAGTGTCCCAAGGATACAAAGCCTATGCAAAACTTGTTTAGAAGGAAGCCCAGAAAACTGCGGTACCTTCTCAATTGGGTGTTTGCACTTGGCACTGTCCTTCTGGAAGCTTCATTCGGGTTATTGAGCATATGGAAATGAACTGGCATAATTGTAAAACTGAAGAAAAAAATAAAAATGCCCTGGGTGAAGAGAAAGCGAGGCTGGAGACCCCTGCAGCCACCAAAGGCTAAGTTCATTCTTAAGGTGTCTCAGAGTTTTCTTTCAACGGACCAGCGTGAATCCACACCTGGGCTGTGACAATACCTTAATTTAAGAATCATTTAGAAAGAAAAAGATAATCATCAGCCAGTCCTGGGACATTTGCCCTGGCTTAGGGTCATGTTAGAGACCAGGTAGGATTTTTCTCCACTACCCTGCTGCTAGGTCCTCCCACTCACACAAATGCTGACCTCCGCCTATAGTATTGGCCGGAACAAGGAGCCATAGCAGGTGCACAGGGGAAGTCCCTCAACACCCAAGAACACGGGCAGAAGTCAACACAACCCAGTTTCTGAAATCTGACCAGCTGCTTCGTGAGCTAGGCAAAGTGATGTTCCTCTCTGAGACCTGGTGGCCTGATATACAAATAAGGCTAGGATTACATGAGACAAAGTGTGCACTGTGCACAGCACACAGTAGGTAGTTTTTTAAAAATGGACCTGTTAATGTGGTGCTAACTTTAGCCCTCTGAAAGGATGCTTTCCCAAACACAGATTCTGGGGATTAGTGGGCCAGAAATCAAGTTGGTGGATTAAAACCAGCATGGAAAAAACAAACAGGAAAAGGAAAAGAAGCCTTCTTACCATCAGAAATGCTCTGCCATGCTGAGGTTTTAAAGGTATGATGCTGCTTTGTTTATTTTGATTCTTTAAGGTTGTCACACTATGTGGCCTAGGCTATCCTCAAACTTGTGATCACCCTATTGTAGCCTCCCAAGTCCTGGGATTACAGGCACGGTGACAGATGGCATCAGTTCAATATGCCAGAATCCAGTTCTCAGAGCTGAACAGGAACAACCCCACACTGGAAAAGAATCACACTTCCTAGAAGGATGCAATCTAACTTTTGGCTTTTTAAGAAATGCGATGAAATTGTGGAAGAGAAGGACAGCGGCCTAGAGGAAGTGGCTGCAGATGGGCTCTCCAAGAACTAGTGACACTGAATTCCCAGAAGAGGCAGGCCAGGCCACATGGGGACCACAGTCCCCAGCTTGATGGTGAAGACCGTCATGCGTAAGAGCCCTTGCCTTCCTGTCCCTCAGGAAGCAGCAGGTGGCTCTGGCGACTGCCTGTGCCTAATGTGGTATTATGTAGGAGACTAGAAAGGGCAGCAAATATTTCCCACTTCTCTCTCAAGTGTCCCGATAAATTTAAAAGAAAATGTCATCTGGAGTCAGCAGGTCTTTGAGCATCTGATGATCTCACTTTGCTGGGGAGGGGACCAGGACATGCTGGGCAAGAGCCCCATCACCAGCCCCACTTTTGTATTTTGACCGGGTATCATCGTGTGCATGTGTGTGCATGCAGAGGTCAGAGGAAGGTATCGGGGGTCTCTTTATTTTATTGCCTTGAGACAGGGTCTCTCACTAAAGCTACAGATAGGCTGGTGGTCAGTGAGCCCCAGAGATCCTCCTGTTTCTGAGCCCAACCCCAAATTCTGGGGTTATAGGCTCAGTCACACCCAGCTTTTCATGCAGGTGCCAAGGATTTGAACTCAGATCCTTACACCCATGTAGAAAGTGTTCTTATCTACTAGGCTATTCTCCTAGCTCCCGAACAAGCATCTTCAAGATATATTCCTGCGTTCCTTTGCTTGAGTCCCAGACTTCACACAGCAGACAAGCAGTCTACCACAGAGTTCCCTGCAACCCCAATAATCCTCACTTTTTAGTAAAACCACAAGCAGGCTTCCACACAGAACCTTCCTTTAGAGATTCTCACTGCCCAGTTACGGATGCCCAGGATTCACTGGTGATGGCTGTTTTCCATTTGTGGGGATGAGATCAATGTTTGCCTTTGAAAAATCCATCCATTTGAGCTTTAAAAATGAGTCCAGGTAAGTAAAATATGCTGTGTGCACAGGGCGGTGGATGTGTGACAGACACAGCCAACACTGTGACGATGCCAAGGGTGGCTGCTATGTGGGGAGCGTTGGAAGGGATCGGAGGACAAACCCCTTCTTCTAGCCTGGAGTTAGTGGTGCCAGCGAGGAGCATACTCTCCCTTTCTGTACGGGTGACCAGACCCCCATCAGATAGTCTAAAGAGACACGTGTCCCACTCTTTGGCTGAACTGGTTACTAAGTCAATGGAACCTGTGGAATTGGAATTTCCCTTGGAATCTCATGCTGGGAGAAGGAAAAGGCTGAATGAGGCCTAGTACCAGCCAGAAAGGCAGTCCAGAGTCCTGACTGTCAACTACCTAGCTGGAGACTGCAGTCTAGAGAAAGAAGGGTGGGCACACACCTAGATGGGACTCCGGCCTTCCATTTGAACCTAGACCTCCTATCAAATAGCCTAGGGAGTCACTTATTGGTCTCTCTTCCCAATGTGGCCACATGGGGACTACTGAGTGGTGGCCAAGTGGTTGTCAGTTGCTTCCAGGTCCCAGGCTCTGACCCGAGCTCAGATAACGAGGCCAGCTAACTTGCTGGGGGAGAATTCTTCATGGAACAAGTTTACAGTTGGAAAGAGTCTACCTTCCCATCGTCACCCTACACCAAGCCTTTCTCCAAATGTGTGCGCCCGTCCCAGGTATCTGTGGAGGACTAGCTTTAGGATTTCCTCAGAAACTCCAGGGATGCTCAAAGGTGTCGCATGGAATGCGCAAGGCCTGCAGAACACACGCATCCTTCCGTGTCCTCGAGTCATTTCTCACTGACTTACCCAAGGAAACACAAGGCTGGTGAGTGTACAAAACAGCATTGCTTGGGTGACAAGAACAATGTACACACTAAAGACCAATGTGATTCTGTACACACTAAAGACCAATGTAATTTTTCTAAATATTTCCTGTAGTTGCCTGAATCTGTGAGTATGGAGTCTGAGGGTTCAGAAGGCCTAATGCAAGCAAGCACTCTATCATGGAGTCAGATGACTAGCCCTCTTAATCTATCTCTCTGTCTGTCTATCTATCTATCTATCTATCTATCTATCTATCTATCTATCTATCTACCATCTATCTATCATCTATCTATCTATCTATCTATCATCTATCTGTCTATCTATCTATCTATCTATCTATCTATCTATCATCTATCTGTCTATCTATCTATCTATCTATCTATCATCTATCTGTCTGTCTGTCTATCATCTATCTATCTATCTACCTACCTATCTATCTACCTATCTATCTATCTATCATCTATCTATCTATCTATCTATCTATCTATAATCTATCTGTCTGTCTATCTATCATCTATCTGTCTGTCTATCTATCTATCTATCTATCTATCTATCTATCTATCTATCTATCATCTATCTATCATCTATCTGTCTGTCTGTCTATCATCTATCTATCTACCTACCTACCTATCATCTATCTATCTATCTATCTATCTATCTATCATCTATTTATCTATCATCTATCTATCTCTCTGTCTGTCTGTCTATCTATCTATCTATCTATCTATCTCTCTGTCTGTCTATCTATCTACCTATCATCTATCTATCTCTCTGTCTATCTATCTATCTCTCTGTCTATCCATCTATCTCTCTGTCTATCTATCTATCTATCTCTCTCTCTCTCTATCTATCTATCATCTGTCTGTCTGTCTGTCTGTCTATCTATCTATCTATTTTTGAGACAAGATCTCACTAAAGAGCACAGGGCGGGTCTAAACTTACTCTATAGCCCACACAGGCCTTGAACTTGTGATCCTACTGCCTCCAAATGGCTGGGATGACACTAGGTCCCTCCCATTTTTCTCTTCTGCTCTTCTCCCTTCCCCCCCTTGCGTGCTCAGCGTAACCTTTACACTTTAGACTATTTCTATCTCCAGAGGATAAACATGACCACAGCTTCCTGGGTGAGAGGCTAGCATCTTATGTAACTTAAATTCTCAAACCTAAGCAGCTAACACTGGAATGATCCATCAGCTCGGCTGCCAACTTTCCATGGGTTTCCTAACTTTCCCACTCTATTTTGTTGGCATGTGTATCTGTGCACCACTTGTGTGTCTGGTGCCCGAGGAAACCAAAAAAGGGTGTCAGAGCCCCTGGGACTGGAGTTATAGGTGATTGTTAGCTGCCATGTGGGTGCTGGGAATAGACCCTGGCCTTCTAGAAAAGCAGCTAGTTTTTGCTTTTGGTTTTGCTGGTATCACAATGCATTCAGGTTTTAGGCCCCTCTAATCTGTGACAGGTCCTCAACTTTTCTGAGGCAGAAAAGAAAGACAGAATTACAGAGACATGAGAAGGAAAAAGTGTCTCTCACACTCTGGAGTCTCGCTGAAGCCTCTAAGGAGCTGAGAAGCCAGAAATGATAGATGATAGATATGTAGTAGATGGATGGATGGATGGATGGATGGATGGATGGATGGATGGATGGATGGATGGATGGATGGTAGGCCTAATAAGTGATAGATTGATTGCAAATACGATAGACAGATCAAATATAAATACGTTGTTAAAATGGCAATGAACCAGGCATAGGGACTGAGGTGTATGCCCTTGGGTAGGGCCTCATTCCCTCCCAGACATCTTCGGTGACTCTCATAAACAAGACTACAATGTTGTTTATGGTGAAGTCCTCCTACCTGCCTGTGACCCACCATATCAAGTGTGACCCTGTCAGGTGCCCTCGGGAACCACCCAGAGATCTCAATCAGGTTCTTAGAAACCCTTTGAAAGCAATATCTTTTAAACCCATCAAAATCTTATACCTGTCCACTATAAAGACCAAGATGGGCATGTGGCTCTCAGAGAAGCCTACACCCAGACTCTCCAGTGTCTTGCTTTCTCCCCAAAAACCTCTCTTCAAAAGCTTACATTAAAATCTCACTTTATAAACCCCAACTCTGTTTCCTGTTGGTTCACCTAGAAATTATTCTTCATAATAGAGCTAGGCATCATGAGTTTTCCCGAGCCAAGGGGGGGTCTCTGAAGACAGCCCCTCAGACTGTTGTAGTCAATAGTGTGGAGCCGTGTCTCTGTTCCTTCCACTGAGGATGTCTCCCTGTTTTACTGTTGAAGGGTACTTGGTTAGTTTCTGGAATGTTCTCAGACTGGGTTTGTTGGAGCTGTCAGGTGCATGTCTGTCTCAGTTCTCTTTTGTGGTCCTAACAGAACTAGGTAACTTCTGAAAAGAGGTTTACCTGACCCGTGGTTCTGAAGCCTGGGGCATTTGAAGAGCGTGGCCATGTGCTGTCTCAGCTTAAAGGCAGAAGGAAAGGGGGACTCTAAAAGTGACTCCCATTCTGCCTGCTGAAGATGTAGTGGAGAACATATATGCAGACGCTCTGGGTTCTAGTCCCAGCTCTGTACAAACAAGCAACTGCCTTGAGAAATCTTCATCAAGTGACCCCTCAGAGGCAGCCAGAAGCATCAGGAATCAGCTGAATCTACAACATGAGGCAAATGAAAACAGCCACCCCTCCCCTGCCAGCTGCTGGTCCCTACCAAAGGAACACCTTAGAGCCCCCACTGTTTGAAAGCCCGGCGGCACACAGCAGGAGCTCCATGCATTCCTCAAATGATCCAAGAAACCAAGCGACAGATTCAGGGGACATGTCTGAACAGTGGGTAGATGGCATGTCAGGTCTCTGTGCAAGAGGCTCCAGTGCCAGGCCACGACTCCAGCAAACCCTCCAGCCTGAGTCTAGAGGAAAACAGATAGGGAGGGTGAGTCTAATTTTGCCCTGGAATGTGGCCTTTTCAGTCAGCTGGAGAGGGTGATAAGGAAGTGGCCGTGGGAACCGTGGGAATGGGGGAAGCAGACCCCATTCATACAGAGCAGGAGGCGCTAGCTCCGGTGGAATGTGCAGGGTGTGGGGCGCCAGGAAGCAGAATTCCTGAATGACTGGCTAGGGCTGGGCCTCAGGACCGCAGGCCCCTAGGGAACCTGTGTGGCCAAAGGCAGTGTCTCATCAAAACAGGAAAATCATAGAGGAAAAATGCACATGTAAGCGGACTGGTATTTACAGGGAAGGGCCCCCGCTGTGACTCTGGCAGGGGGATGGAGGGGATGCAGGGCACAGAGGGGAACTTAGGGTCTGCCTCGGTGCCCACCACAACCAGATTCTCTGGTGTGGTATGTGATGAGCACACACGACAGCCGTGACGATGCAGAGGCACGTAGGCCATGCCCTGCCCCCAGCCCCTGGATCCTAGGAAGCTGGAAGGGGAAGTATGGACCACAGAAGGGCTCCCTGGGTATGCTTCCGGGCCGCCTACAAATTTCTCTCTGGATGGCTGCCATCTGAAGGGCGTCAGGCACACAAAGGTGCCCCCGGTCAGGGCTTTGGCCCCAAGTACCCGGCCTGCAGAAGCTCCTACTCTTGGATAGTGGGAATTATTGCTCCCAAGTTCACAGCGTGCTGAAAAGGCTAAGATAAACTTTAACCAGTGCACACACAGCCGGCCCAGCGTGGTCAGCCACTCCTGCTTATGGGCTGGGTTGGCACTGTAACACACCATGACCTAGGACTACTCGGCTGAGATGCCTCCAGCCCTCTCTATCCAGTCCCTGCATCTGCAACTTTTCAGGGTCCTGTTCTGCCCAGGCGATGGGACAAGACACTTCTGGTCTCTTCCCCTATTCTGGTCCTGGAGAGGGGCACACATCAGTTCGTGTGTGCTGTCCTGTCTTGCCCTCATACAATGCTTGGGGCAAGGGACATCGCTGTGTGTCCATTGTTACAGAAGAGAAACCAATTCCATAGTGATGAGGAACCTACCCAACTTCGCACAGTCAGGAAGGGGTAGAGGCCAGGCTGTGACCATTCCCTGCTACGCATGAGTCTGGCCAAGAATTCAAGACTCATGGGGTGGGGGTCTCTGGCCAGAGTCTCTACAAGGAAGTGAGGGAGACAGGGAGGCATCTTCTGAAAGGGCTGGAAAGGAAAATACTGCTGCTTCTACTGACCATGGATGCTGCAGCAACCTGAACCGCTCCAGAACGTGAATGAGGACCAACCAACTAAATCCACTGCCAAGCCCTTGTCCAGCATCAAGCCTCTTAATCTCTGCTCCAGGAAACAGGCACTGGCCTCCATCCCTTACACAACGAGCAAACCAAAGGCCTGACGGGTTCCGTTGCTCTCCAACACAAGAGTCAACAGTGTGTGAATGAACACACGCCAACGTGTCCCTAAAGTCGACTGCCTTGGGGCCCCCAACACGACTTTTCAAATAAAGTTTAAACTTCCCAGCTGAGGCACTTCTGCTGTATAGGCTCTGTGGCCCTTGGCGACACTCACCTAGAGCTGTCTGCAAGCCTGGTACTCTTCTAGAATTTCCTATCTACAGCACTTCACTCTCCCCTCGGCCCCGAGGAAGAAGGCTTTTCCCATGGGTAAGTGGGTGTAGTGAGCTAGAATTCGGCCTCAGATCTCTGCCCTGTCTCCATGAGGAACAGTCATCCCAGAAGGGCAAACACACCCTCTGCCATATTTTGGAACTGTGCTCACCCATGCCACCAGATCTTCAGCTCCTTTCTTCCACACCTATGGGGGTCTCTATGCACTTGCTCCTTTCTGCCTTCCTCGGGATGACATCTGTTCTAGAACCTTCGATGGCTCCCACGGTCTGATACGGCCTGTGCAGGTCCCCCTCACCTGTCCCTTACATTTCTCACTGTCACTCCACCTTCTCCCGATGCTCACTGGGTACAGACACTACAACGCCATCTCTTCTCCCTTCCCCTTCTAATTCCCACTCATTTAGGTATCCCCCACTCTAAGAAGCCCCCACCTCACTACCCCCTCTCATACATCCACCACGTGCTTCTCTTCCCATTAAACACACGTGTGCACCAGCCTTGACTCCCCTTCACCTTCCCAGCTGGGCTCTGCTTCTGGTGAGGCGGGCTCTAGGCTACCTGCCTGGGCCCAGCTGAATGCTCAGCATGTCCCAGCTTCTCCAGCCTCGCTGCCACCCTTGTCACACTCTCAAGCCCAGCCCCTCGTGGCAGTGGCACGCCATCTGCCCTGGGACACAGGGATCGCTAGGCCAGGCCTCCTGTGGCTGGCGTACTTAGGCACACTCCTGCCAAGATGCCACGCACTGAGTCACCGGTCCATTGTCTTTTCATTAATTGGCTGGCTGTGAGTTACAATTTAATAAGTAACATTTGATGAATTGAAGGTCAAGGTTTTCAAAACATCTCTCGATGTGGAAAATGTGAATCAAAGAGAGATCTTGGCAGACAGACTGGCTGCTTCCAGAGCCAACTGCTGTCCAGCTGATGGGTTGGCGTTGTAGCTGAGCCTGTGCAGGCACCCGCCCCGAGAAGCCACTGCTCATAGAAAGCTGGTCCTGGCTATGTGACACACGGAGGGCCCACTCCTTCCCAGGCCGGGGATCTGCTTACCTACTGAAATGACCCATTCGTAACTATATTTGCCTCCCTACCAGCCCGGAACACCTGCTCCAGACCAAAACAGGTCTGTTAAGGTCTCAGAACAAAGATTGTGGGAGAACCTTCTACAATCCTGAACAAAGTTGAAGCCAAACATCCCTAGAGTTCTCTGGGCATTCTTGTTAGAAAACTTTTGGCCCAGTTGGAAAGCAAGCCTCACGAGGGTGAGCACTATAACCTTGGAGATCAGCTTAACATCCAATCCTCTGCCCGGTTGGGGGCATGTAGTGCTCAGGAGGCAGGTGTCACTGTGTGAATGAGCAAACAGGCCAGCAAGGATTGGCTAGGGCTGAGGTTGACTTAGTAGATTGACTTTACAATGAATTTTTAGCCCAGCCAAGTCACCTGTGCAGAAGTGTAGGGAATGGGGGAGAAGAATGGGGGATGCAGCCACCCCAGAACCAGGACAGTCAGAGGCAAGTGGGTGTACTCCTCCTACCCCTATTGCCCTCTGTTCCCACTCACGATGTGCTCTAGTGATCTGGGAAACCGCACTTTAAGGGAGGTGGTGGGTGACATAGTGACCTGTAACACTCACAGCAGTCAGCCCCATAGTGGCCTTGTCTGTTATAGGAATGCCCCAGGAAACTTGCAAAGGGTTCATTTCAGGAGCCCTGGTGGCTGAGTGCCCACTGGTCAAGTGACTCCTCAGAAGTGTCCTTATGGGGCACGGAGCAAGTCTGATCCCAGGGCCTGCAATGATCATTTAAAGGAGGCAGGAAAACACTAGAAGCCACGCTCCTGGGCTTTGGTGACTGTTTCTTAAACTGCTTTTTAGGTAAGTCCCACATGGTCTCATAGCAACGATCAGTGGCTGCATGCTTCTAACACACCAGACACACATGAGCCTGGTACGGAATTGCCACCCTGAGAGGTGAGTCAGGAAGTTAAAGACAGAGAAGGAAAGGAATAAGCCCCAGCAGACAGCAGGGCTGGGGGTCCACACTCTGGGGGATCCAGAGTTCATGCTTGTTGCTCTCTTTGGCTGCTTAAAACCCAGACACCTGGTAGAGTGCAGTGCCACCCCTCCATGTGGGGCCTGGAGCCCAGGGGGTGCTATTACAAAGGGGGGTGGGGATTGTTGTTGTTGAGACAGTGTCTAGTGAAGTCCAGGCTGGCCTGGACCCTGCTATGTAACCTAGGATGACCTTGAACTCTAACCCTCCCCAATGCTGTGATTACAGCCCTTCCCCACCATGTCCAGCTACTGGTTCCGGCTCTTCTGAGACAGCTTCTTATTCTCTAGCCCAGGCTAATGCGGAACTCATTATGCGAGACACGGCTTAGCAGATACCTTTGGTTCTCCTCTGATCTCCGGAACCCTGGAAGTACAGGGGGACATCCAAAGCCAGCCCACACAGCAAGGGGGCTGAGCCATGACTCGACGCTGCTCTCTGAAGCAAGAGGAGACCCCCGAGGCCAATCAAGTTACCGTAACAGCTGGCAGTGTGGCACACTGCACATTACATGATTTCCGTGCAATTCATATCTGAGTGACAGCAACTGGACACGCCTGGTGGAAGAGGACATGAAACCCAGGCTCCATGTCCTACCCTGGGAAGCCTCAAAGAGGCACAGATGGGCACAAGTACACAGTCCCACACACGTATGTACACACGTATGTGCACACAGGTATTTTTTCTAGGACATTTGGTGGCTCCCCCTAGAGGTCCCCTCTCTCAGAATGAACCATGTACCTCTCTTCTCTAGGACATTATCACAAGGTAGTGGCAAAATTCCAAAAGGACAGCTGCACCCTGTTACCCACAACCAGAGCATCATATAGAAGCCTGTATGCAGGTCCAGACACAGAAATGACTGGGTGAACCCATAGTGACCCAGAACCCTATGCTGACTGTTAGCCACATCAAGGCTGAGTGACTCCCATGTCTTATCAACACTCCACTGTCCCCAGGAGGAAGGCACCATCCTCAGTTAGGCCAAGACAGGGCTGGCACACTCACTCCACAGCTCTGCCACAGTCTTCCAGGTCTTCAGTGCCCCCAGCACTTCCCTAGACCCCAAGGGCCTAAGGATCAAGACAGAATGGCTCCTGACACTGAAGTCACTGGAGCCTGGACCATCTGCCCCAAGGCCACAGGCTCCTTCCATAGAGAGACACACACCTCGACCCCGGCCCAGCTCCCACTGTCCCTTTGATCGTCCATGCTAGACACTACGTCACCTCTTTGATTTAATATCAGCCGACAAATACCCAGGCCCGCAGGCTAATCATCTGCCTAAGGCCGCCAGGGCCGACCACACCTACGTTCCGAAACATCAGAAGCCATCTCCTCTCGCTCCCCTGTTCTGCATCTTTTTCTTTCCCACTGCTGCATTTCCAAGCACAGACCTCAAAGGAGACGCACAGAAAAAAAAATCAACTCCCAAACCCCAGGTTCACATTCCTAGCCATCAAATGGTGACAATAACCAGTTGCTTCGGCCACTCTTTTTCAGCTAGTTCAGCTACCAGGAGGTCACCCGGTCACACTAGGCTCCTCTTGGAGTTTCAGATACTTTCACTGGGCACCCTTTTGGTCTCTAGCTGAGTTTATGGCTCTGTGGATGGGCTCTCCCAGCATGCCTGAGGGCCTAGATTCAGTTCTTAGCGCTGAAGCAGAGCGGGTACTAGGTACTGGGTAAACCTGTGAAGTCATAGCAGCTGACACGCAGAGCACTTACCATGTATCGGGCCCACACATTAATGACCTATGATGTGCATTTGACAAATGAGAAAAATGGGGCGCAGCGAGCTTTAGAACCTTGACTTGGGTCACAGAGCAAAACACTTTTGCCCAGAGAGTCTGCCTCGGGCATCCAGGCTCCTCACGACACCATCAATTATGATACCATCCATTTGGTTTCATCCAATGACAGTTCTGACATTCCAGAGACGCTTGCAGCAACTGAGTCCCTGAATTAACCACAGGCCTTACTGTCTCAGTCCTGGACCACCCCTAGCCACTATGTTTTAGAATTTCCCTACTTCCAGAATGTTAGAGCTTTGCCCGGCTCACCTCAGCCTGTGTCTACTCCCCCTAGATTCTGTCACCTCCATAAACCAGCCCATTAGGAAGCAAGGGAGCTTGGCTCTAAGACTTTACTAGCTGTGTGGCTCTGGGCCAGGCTCCCGACCTCTCTGATCCTCTGTTTCCTTCTGTTACAAGGAAGCCCACTTCTCAGGCTGGGGTGAGGGTGGGAAGTGAGGGGTCCTCTCTTTCCTGACCTCCCTTACCCAGATTCTGGGAACACACTGAGCATTTCAAGGGGAGCCTGTAGACTGGCAGTAGAGTGTGGGCCTGAGTAACTCCAACTTCCCCATTCCTTAGGAGAAAGCCAGGAACATTTGGGCACAGCCACATGGTACCAGATCAATCCCAGAGGAGTGAGGTCCCCACTCACAGTGGGGGCCTCAGGGTTCAGGGCTCTATTATGGGGGTTGTCAGCTTGTCTTCCATCTTCCCTTCCCTTCTACACCAACAGGGCTAGCAGGTACAGAGTCCAGACCCAGCGCCAGGCCCTCCGTGAGTGGGAGGACGTGGCTGTGTTCTCAGACTATGCCGGCCATCAGGTGTTAACTGGACAGTAGCAGCGCAGTGACCCACAGAGCCTGGTGAGGTAAGGGAGAGCAAGGCACAAGCAGGGAAGGAGCAGCAGGCAACCCAAAGGAGCCCAGGGACGTGCTGGGAGAGCTCTTTTCTAGGGAACAGGCCTAGTTAGCTGCGTCACTGTTAGCTCTCTCTTAGCACCATCTGCTCCTTCCTTTCTTCAGGACTTGCGTGGAAAACGCCCACTCACACTGTGGCTCCACCCATGCTCCTGGCAGCTAGAATAGCCAGAGGGGTGGCAGCTATCCTAGCTCCTCAGAAGCCCCAATGAAGCACAGAGGGAGGGAAGGAGGGAGGGAGGGAGGGAGAGAGGGAGGAAGGGACACAGTGGGAATCCCAATGCCTCCGGCAGACCAGCAGTATTGTTGGCAGAGTCAGGCATGTGCGTTTTTGACAGACAAGGCTGGTGATGTTCTAACTTGGGGTAGAAAGACCCCAGAGGAGGGGAGCTGGGAGCCGGGGAGGAGGCTAGACTCCTGCCCCAAGAACCAAGCACTCCAGTTGTATCTGAGTTATCAGACTGACAGTGGAAGAGCCATGGGGCCTGGGTTCAGGTAACCTAGTTTTACTCAATAAAGGTCTCAGAGCTCCACTTTGCAGTACAGTGCAGCACAAGTATCATCATCCTATTCTAAGTTCCAGCCCTTGGCTCTAATTTATGAATTAAGCTATCACATATGTATAGGAAAGCAGTGGGGAAGGGGGAGGTTGGCACTATGCCAGCTCAGTTGTGCAGCGGGGATCATCTTGGTATATGGATCCAGTGGCTGAGGACACTGAAACCTTTTAAACAGAGCAGATTCAGCAGGCACATGAACACTGCCGCAGCTGGGCTCGTGTGTACACAGTTTATTCTGCTTCTTGGCTTTTATGATGTACGAAGTCAACTTTCATCGGTATAAGTGTTAATTTCTTTTTGGGAGGGGAGTGAAAGACAGGCTTTCTCTGTGTACTCCTGACTTTCCTGGGACTCGTCCTATAGACCAGGCTGGCCTTGAACTCAGAGATCCCCTCCTCTGCCACCTGAGTGCGAGGCTTAAAGGTGTGGGCCACCGCCACTCGGTGAAAGTGTTTGAACTATTTCAAACACTGACAGACTTAAAGAAATATTGCTAGTAACACATTTGTTCAGGAATATGCCCCAAATGACCAAGATGGCAGGAGAAGGGAGAGGCAGACAACGCTAGCTGGAGCCACAGGGGCAGAGATGACAGCGTCTTTTCTAGGTGCATGGCCAGACCACACCTCCCTACCTGCTCTACACAAGCATGAGAGCAGGCTGGACAGCGGCACATCCCAGCCTGCTCCAAAAGCTGCTTCCTACAAACCCTGGATGAAGGGAACCTGGTCTCTGAGTGTCCACAGAAGCGGAGCATCTACTCCACTGGGACTTCACACGAGGGGAAAATAAGCTTGTATGTTATGAGGACACCAAGTTTCTTAGGTCCTTTCTCAAAGAAGCTGGTGGACGAATACAAAGGCGGCATCCCTGAGGTCTCGCCCTTCCCCCTATCTCCAGCAGCTTGGTGTGTGGGAGCTTCCTCTGCAATGGACAGAATATGAGCACCCGAGGGAGCCAGGCCCCGTGCTGAGGGCATTACAGAGTGCTCACTTGACCCTCACGGCAGTCCAGGAGCGGGCATGAGGTATCATTAGGGCTATCTTTCAATGGTGTCAGAGAGCAGAGAGAGGTGCAGTGGCACCGTGATCTGAAGTAGACAGCGAGCCCTATAATGCCCCATGCCCTGCTCAGCACCCAGGGGCCACCACCTTATTATGTGTAAGGCTCTAGGCCAGGTCCCGCTAAGGACAGTGCAAGCCTGATTCTGCCACAGCTTTGGAACCTCACTAGTGTGGAAGTGACAAGGTGGATGTGGCACATGTCACAGAGCTGAGGAGATGGGAGGGCCACAGTTGTCAAGGCTGTAGAGTGTTAAGGAAGGAACACTGCCCCCCCCAGAAGAATGGGGGAGTGGGCTTCCTGGAGGAGGAGGTACTTGAGGTGGGGAGATGATGTCCTACTTGGAGCTTAGCATTACCTCCTAATCCTCAGGAATAAACTCAGACAATCCCACTACCGTGTCTACAGTAAGGACCTGCAAGAATCCAGGGCAAAAAAGATATGGAAATCAATAAGAATAAATAAACAAACAAATTAACCTTCCCCCAATGGAGAAAAAGCCCACAAGAGACAGACAACTTCACAGCTGAAGTCTACGGCCTCTGCAAAAACAATCAGTGCTAATACTTGAACTCTTCCAGAAAGGAGGGCTGGGAGGAGCCCTTCCTAACACCTTTCATGAGGCTGATGTCACCCTAATACCTAAGCCAATGGGACCACAGGAAAGCAGGACGAATGCCGATGACAAACATCCTTAAGAAAGTCTCAGCCATTTTTTTTATTAAAGATTTCCATCTCCTTCCCTCCTCCTTCCCCTTCCCTCCCCTCCCTTCTACCCATACCCCCTCTCCACCCCTCTCCAAGACAAAGAGCCATCAGGGTTCCCAATGAGGAAAAAAAAATAATTTAAACAGAAAAGGGGAAATAGTGGGGAAGTCCTTCTGTATATGTTGCTTTTTTTTTTTTTTTTTTTTTTTTGCTTTTCGAGACAGGGTTTCTCTGTGGCTTTGGAGCCTGTCCTGGAACTAGCTCTTGTAGACCAGGCTGGTCTCGAACTCACAGAGATCCGCCTGCCTCTGCCTCCCGAGTGCTGGGATTAAAGGCGTGCGCCACCACCGCCCGGCTATGTGTTGCTTTTATTGGTTAATAAAGAAGCTACTTTTGGCAAAAAAAAAAAAAAAAAAAAAAAGAGAGAAAAGAAAAAAAAAAGAAAGTCTCAGCCAGCAGAAACTGCAAGTGAGAACTGATGGACAGGAGGAAGGGGCTTCACACCTGGCCCGGGAGGCTGGTCTGGCTCTGGCAGCTGATGGGAGGCATCACACCAACAGAGAGGTGAACCACACAATCCTGATCCAGAATAAGCTCAGGACAGCATCCACCCTTGAAGGCACTCTGAGAATTCAGGTGTGGAAAGGGAAAGGTCTTCAACATGAAAGTCATCTATGAAAACTCCACGGCTGATATAATCCATGTGGAAGGACAGCTTTCCTGTAAGACCAGGCAGAAGGCCGGGTGCTGCTCCACTGCCTTCACTTAGAACCAGCAGAAGCATCAGGCAAGAAATAGAAATAAAAGGCGTTCACATCTGAAAGTAAAGCCACCACTAACCATAGATGGCATGATAGCATTAAAAACAAAACAAGAAACAAAAACAAAACAAACAAAAACAAAAACCCCGAGGCCACACAAGAATCAGAAGAAAGTCTAAGATTTGTAAAGAGCCACAAAGCACTCCAAACAGCTAGAACAATGTTGGAGACATCATACTTCGTGATATAAAATGATATCAAGCTGGGTGGTGGTAGTGCATGCCTTTAATCTCAGCACTTGGGAGTCAGAGCCAGGCACATCTCTGTGAGTTTGAGACCAGCTTGGTCTACAGAGCAAGTTCCAGGACAGCCAGGGATACACAGAGAAACCCTGTCTCAAAAAACCAATAAATAAGTAAGTAAGTAAGTAAGTAAGTAAGTAAGTAAAATGATACCACAAAGCCATAGTAATAAGATCCGTATGATACTAACATAAAACCAACACACGGACCTGTGGGGTAGAAGTCCAATCACATGTGGTCATCTCATTTTGATAAGGGCATCAAGAGGACACAACGGATAAAGAGTCTCTTTAACAAATGGTTCCAGGAAACCTACACTTTTATATGTAAAAGAATAAAATCATTAAGTTCATCTTATTCCAGATGTAAAATCACCTCAATGTGGATTAAAGAAAAACAAATCATAAGACCTAAATGTAAACCCAGAAGCCATAAAACTCCTGGAAGAAATCACTGGCTTGAAATATGATTTACTGAATAGCAAACCAGAAGATCGGGCTACAAGTAAATAAGACAATAATAAAGAAGACATAAATACATAAATAAGACTAGAGCAAACTAAGAGCATTGTGGTGGTTTGAAAGAAAACGGCCCCCAAGGGGAGTGGCACTATTAGGAAGCACGGCCTTGTTGGAGTAGGTGTGGCCTTGTTGGAGTAGGTGTGGCCTTGTTGGAGTAGGTGTGGCCTTGTTGGAGTAGGTGTGGCCTTGTTGCAGTAGGTGTGGCCTTGTTGGAGTAGGTGTGGCCTGTTGGAAGAAGTGTTACTGTGGGGGCGGGCTTTAAGGTCTCACATATGCTCAAAACATAGCCAGTGTCTCACACCATTTCCCATTGCCTCTGCAAGCTGTAGAACTTTTTTTTAAAAAGATTTATTTATTTATTATGTATACAACATTCTGCCTCAATGTATGCCCCCACGCCGGAGGAGGGCGCCAGATCTCAGTACAGATGGTTGTGAAAGCTGTAGAACTTTGAACTACCTCTCCAGCACCGTGTCTGCCTGCACGCCATCACAACCCGCATGATGATAATGGACTAAACCTCTGAACTGTAAGTGAGCCACCATAATTAAATGAGCAAGGCGGGCAAGCATATAACAAAAAGGTGCTTGGCATCAATTAACTGTCAAGGAGATGCAAATCAAAATACTCTGGTACCATCTCAGGCTGCTGTTGAATCCAAAAGGTAACAAGTGTAGGGGAGAGCGTGGAAGAAAGACAATGCTTGCACACAGCTGGTGGGGGGGGGGGGATATAGACTGGTGGAGCCATCGTCAAAAATAGGGATCAAACACAGAACAACCATAGACCCAGAAATCTCTCCTCTAGATGTAAACCCCAAAGAAACAAGAGCCCTAAGGGCTACCTGCACCCCCAATGCAGCCTAGTCATTACAGCCAGAACTTGGGGCAGCTGCCACCTGATGGAGAGATGTAGAAAATGTGGCTCTTGGGCCTAATGGAATATTATTCAGCCTTAAGAAGAGGAGATTCCCACCTCATGCCTGAATGGACCTGGAGGACATTCTGCTATGTGGACTGGGGAGGGGAGGAGAACCTGGTATACAGAGAGAAGAGTGGTTACCAGAGTCAGGGTTGGGCGGGAGGTAGGAAAGTGAAAGTCAGCCAATCAAAGCAGAGAATGCCATACGCACACTTGGGAAAGGCCAGATAAATACCCCACGTCTATAACAATAGCACATTGTATGCAGGGTTTTGCTACACAAGGTCATAGCTATTCTTTGTTGTGGCTATGAATTAGAATGGAGGCAACTTGCTTCCAAAGAGGTGAAGGAAGCTGGGTCCTCATACCGTGATGCTACAAGGTGGTGGCCCCTTTAAGAGCTGAGAAAGTACAGGTAGGGATACAGACAGGGGTGCAGATGAGGATGTTGTATATTTTGATCACATTCTAACACCCCCGAGATTGTCAGTAAAATTTGTTTGAAACAGAGGGCAAAGGTATCTACTAGCTGACCAAAATTAACAGTAGAGGTTTTGGAGGACTGAGGATAGATACACCGGAAGTAGTAGGGAGGGCTTAGAGATGGTCTGGGCCCCTTCTGGATCAAAAAACAAGAGAGAGAGGAGGTCACTGGTTGCTTCTTTGCTGTTTGCCTGATCACTCAGATTCTGACCCCGATATCTGACTCCCGAGTTTTTATTGATAAAGAATAATTAATTAAATAAACACTTTATTTGGCAAAGCCTATAGCACCCAGTATTCCCAGGAGGTCTCCCATCCAAGTACTAACCAGGCCTGACCCTGCTTAGCTTCTGAGATCAGATGAGAGTGGGTGCATCCAGGGTGGTATTTATATTTAAACTTTCATCTGGAGCCCAACATGGGGTGCCAAAATGTACTAGGTTCTTTCTTTTGGGCCACCAACCAGCTCCCAAATTATGACACAGAGACTTCTTAATGGTTTTGAATGCTCGGCCTAGCTTAAGCACATTCCTGGCTAGCTCTTTTAACTTAAAATATCCTGTTTCTCTTTATCTAGCTTTTGCCTCAGAAGTTTCTAACCTTTTCTTACTTTCTTACTATCTCTATGTCTGGCTGGCTGAAGGATGCCTGGCTTCTGGCTCCAGGCATGTCCCTCAGTCTCTCCTCTTCCTCTTGCTATTATTTCTCTCTCAAGCCTAGATTTCTCCTATTTACTCTCTCTGCCTGGCAGCCCCACCTATCCTTTCCCTTTCCTGCCTGGCTATTGGCCACTTAGCTTTTTACTAGACCAATCAGGTGCCTTAAGCAAATATGAAACAAATGCAACATATCTTTTCATAATTAAACAAATGCAGCATAAACAAAAGTAACATACTTTTATATAGCTAAAGTAATATTCTGGAGCATAAACAAATGTAAGTCATTTTTGCCTAGTTAAAATAATATTCCACAACACGGGGTATGGACAGGGCTACAGACAGAGGTACAGATAGGGCTACAGACATGCAGCCATCAGAAGAGCTGAATGTGAATATTGTGAGAGCCCACTCAGTCCCCACAACAGAGGTGGTTATAAAAGAGCCATTCCCATCACCCTAGTCTTCCATCTTACCATGTGACCTCTTCCCAATTGCACACATCCCAATAGCACACATCCCTGATGGAAGAGAGTTATCTGTCTATGTTACTTTCATTGGTTAATTAATAAAGAAAACTGCCTTGGCCCTTTAAGAGACAGAAAATTAGGTAGGTGGAGTAGACAGAACAGAATTCTGGGAAAGAATGGGGAGACGCTTCAGGCAGTCGCCATAGTAAGTCGCAATGATTCTCCTCTCTGAGATGGACGCAGGTTAAGACCTCTCCTGGTAAGCGATCCACCTTGTGGTGCTACACGGATTACTAAATATGGGTTAAAGAAAGATGTGAAAATTAACCAATAAGAGGCTACAGATAATGGGCCAGACAGTGTTTAAAAGAATACAGTTTCCGTGTAATTATTTCGGGTGTAAAGCTAGCCGGCGGCCGGGTGGCGGGACTCAGCCCCGGTGCTCCTTTCTACACATACCAATTGCACACATCCATGACACTGTGAGCCAATAGGTAATACAGAGAACCCTCACAGAGTCAGCCCAATGACATCTGTATTTCAGTCTCCAAAAGCAAGCAAACTAAACCTCCTCTTCCTTCAAAGTGACCCAGATTCAGGTATTTTACTATGACTAAAGAGAATAGACTAATACAATCTGTATGGGAGATGATGAACATGCTAATGTGTCCCATTATGCAACTGTTTTACTGTAGGTATATGGATGTAAAAATCTCATAACATCATGCCATATGCCTTAAATATATACAAGAAAACATTAAAAAAAAAAAAAACTCTGGGACAAGTCTCATGCCCCTTAAAAACACTTGCCAGTGCTAAGTGAGAGATCTAACTTCAGATTATTTTATTTTGAGGCAGGGTCTTACTCTATAGACCATGCTGATCTCATACTTGGGGCAATCCTCCTGACTCAGCCTTCCAGATGCTAAGATCACAGGTCCAGAGTCACCACTCCTAGGTTCCCAGGTTTCTCCCGGCTTGGTTCCTAGACCCCTCTATTGCCCCCCAAAGCCCTGATAACACCTCCCACTCTGCAGGTTAGTGATAAAAGGAAGTGTAGCCCTGACCGAGCCTGCACCTCACAAGCCCCCCTCACCTGAGACATCACGTCAGCACAGCTAGAAAGCCAAGCAGTCGCCCACTGGCTGGGGCCTCTGCTATGTGATGATGTGAACAAGAAATTCTAGCTGTTACTGGTGCTCCACTTCCCAACAGAGTGTCAGCTACCAGCAAGGGAGGGGGCCAGGGAAGAGGTGAAAGGTCAGAATCATCACCATGTCACAGTGTCCTGAAAGGGTGACCAAAAGGGCCTGCCCACTCCTGTTGCTTCCCCAGCCCCATGTTCCAGTCTCTGGGTGAGAAAGGTCAGATAGGCCCCTGAGGGAGACATCCTGCAGGGCCCTGGAGAGCCCTTAAGACAGCCACGGTCATGACAGCCATACAAGACCTGTGCAAAGGCCCCAGCCAGCAGAGACTAGAGTTACAGCATAAGAACACATGGGCGCCTGCCCGGGGGGGGGGGGGGGGTTGAACGCTGAGGGAACCAGTTTGGCTCTAGCAAGCACATGCCAGCGTCAGTTCCTGAGCTGGGATGACGCTATGTGGCAACGGGCAGAGTGCACAGCGGGACAATGGGCAGCTCTGCCTTATCTACAACTTCTCGAAAACCTAAAGTTACTTTAACATTGAAAGTTCACTTAGCTTTTTAAAATGAGAAGTAAGAATGTCAAAACTAAAACCAAAACCAAGGGGTCAGGGACAGGGGCTTGTCTGCACCCCAGCTCCCAGAACACCTGGCACACAGCAGGCCCGAGTGACCAGTGAACAAACCCCCACACCTGAGTGTTCCAGCCTCTGGAAGGCACTCTGCAGGTCCACACAGGAAGTCCTGCACCCTCTCTACTGCTCCTCAGCACAGGCTCAATGGTAACTTCCTGCCCAAAGATGCCCACAGTGACAGGAAACTCAGGCTTCGCCACTGGCCTACCACTGCCCCCCCACTGCCCCCCCACTGAGCTTCCATGGCAACAAACCATAAACACAACTAAGTAGATAACAACCAACATCGGGGTTTCTGTGGGCTGCCCTTAAGAAAATAAAGTGATAATCTCGCACCCTCCAGAATATGATGCTGTTGAGAAAGCCAGCCCTTACGTCATAGATATGCATGAAAATCTCAGCTGTGTCACCTGCCACTGTGGCATCATCATCAAGTGCTGTCCTTTCTCAAGCCAGCAGGGATACAGCTCCTCCCCAGCTGTGAACCAAGGAGATCCACGGCAAGCCTTTGGCTTAGCCCTAGATGCAAGCTGCCTACTAAGGTACACTTGGTGCCAGAGCAACACAGCCCCAGGGAGGGCTGAGGGTGATGCCCGGGGGCCGCTGGTATTTGCAGTGGAGGAAGGGTACAATCCTCAGGAGAGAGCTGGCCAACTCTGGCCATGCCCTCCAATGTGGCTCAGGGAAAAGTTCAAGTGCTAGCACAAGTCCTTAGCCTGGCCAGCCCAGGGGAACAGAACTCTGACTTGTCCCTCTGGCCACAGGCCAAGGGTCCCAGGGGCTCTGCTCCAAGTCCTGTCCATCCAGTGAGCACACGCTGGTCACACTGGCCAGCCAGGGTGTGTGACACAGGACTGTGCATTGTTTTGTTTGGCTCATCATGATGGCTAACAGAAACAAAACCGGAGTCCATTGCCAATCATTTGTGTACAATTTTAAGCTTTTCGTCATCTCTTAAAAGACAAGGGGATCTGGAGGCCACAGAGACACACCGAGGCCACTTTTCTTGCCGGACACCACTCCCTCCAGCTAGCCACAATCAGCTCTCTGGATATCTCAGTGTAACGGGTGCTTCCTCTCAGGACTTTACTGATGGCTACTGAAAAGGGCAGCCTAGATTCACCTGTCCCAGGAGTTCTCAAGTGGGCACCACCGGCCCTGCAGAGCCAGGACCCGTCCTCCCCGTGGTCACACACCATGTGCCCCACCATTGTGGTTCACCAGTTCCAATAACAATACAGGGGTTAAATAAATAGCTGCTGGGCCGGTGCCCCTCGAAATCCCTGCAATGAAGGAAAACCCCAATCTACAAATAAGGCAAACTAAAACATGTACCTTGTTCAGGGTCCCCAACAGTGAGAAGAGACAGCGACCATGAGAGGTTCGCCACATGGGGAGGGCTTGTCCTGGGGCAGCTCAGGGCAGCTGGTGCTCAGTTAGCCTCTAGGGCATTTGCAATGGAGAAGAGCATCCTGGTCCAAACTATGTGTCACACTCCTGGAAGATTTGGATACACTGTCTACCATGAATGGACTCTGGGACCCAGCAAAGCATCAGAGCGGGCCAAGCAACACCAAGACTCCAAAAGCTCTCAGGGGACATTCTGACTAACTCCTGCTAACTAGTGGTTTCTGGTGGGAAGGTGCGGGGAGACAAGTCCTTGCCAGGATTTATGAAAATCAATAAGCTCAAGGTGTCTGAGATGAAGGATGTCCTTGTAGTGAGGTGCCAGCCTCTAGAATTCCAGTCTTGCACGCGCAACTCAGTGGCTGTGTGCCTGGCCAGTTACTTCCCGGCTCTGGGTCCCGAATTCCTATTCTAAAATGGAATCAGCAGAGGAAGTAGTTCCTGGAGAGAAAAAGGAACCTAGATGCCTAGATGGGAGAAAATATTCTCAAACCAAAGATCTGACGGGGGCGAAGGCAGGGAGGAAATAATAGCCAAAACATACAGAAATTCCTTCCACTCAACAGCTAAAGCATATGCCACCCCAAGTCAAAGGTCCAGGTAGACAGACATCACAAGGCAAACAAGTGGCTGATGGGTGTGAAAAGGCACCCCACACGACCAGTCACCAGGGACACAGCCACCAGAAGTCTCACCCGCACATCTCTTTGCATGACATTATCCAAAAACAAAAGACACTAAGTGCTGGTGAGGGCATGGGGACTGGGATTCAGGAAGTTGCTGAGACTATAAAATGGTATTACTGCTATCGGAACCACCTACCCAGAAACCCCATTACTTGGCCTTTATCGCTCTCCACAAATTGAATTCAGAATCTCAGAGATGTGTGCGCAGCCCTGTTCGCTGAGGATTAAGCGCAACAGCCAAGCTGTGGGAACAACCTCAACATCCATCCAAAGATGAGCGGATAGAAAGGTGTCTGAGTACATGGCACAATACTACACAGCCTTTGAAAGGAGGACGCCTGTCATGTGTGATGTTGCAGATGAACGTAGAGGACAACGTTAAGTGACAAAAGTCAGCCACGGGACAAATACAGAAGGGCTCCTCTCTAAGAACTCTCAAAAATAGGCAAGCTCAGAGAAAGCAGAGAGTGGTAGCTGCCGGGGACTAGGGAAGGGATGGAGAAAGAGATGTTCAATGGTCAGTTTCAGTTACTCAAGATGAATACCGGCCTGCTGCAGACACGGAGCCCACAGCTAATGATGCTGTACTGTGAAGTCGAGTTTCTTAGGAGTATTCTTTCCTGCGCTTCGAAACTCAAATGAATACCAATGACAATAAAGTGACAGCCTGGGAGTCTGCGAGGGTGCTGGAGCCTGCTCTGTATCCAGCTGGTGGTCATGACTTCATAAGCAGGCCTCAAATTTCATTATAAGGACACACACAAAAAAGTCAATTTTATTGTGTGGTGAGTAAAAATAAATAAAACACAGGCAATAAAGTACTACCGGCTGCATCTATCTCACCGGACCGGCACGGCTGTCAGTGATGTGCCTGGATCAGGGCCAAAGAAACATCAGCATTACATCCTCTCCCTGCCCCCAAAACAGTCAAGACCCAGCCTCAAATGGGAGCAAGATGGGAGGCTGCAGGAGCTGATGGGATGCCAGCATTAGGCAGCAGACACAGCTGCCAGGTGTGGTAGCCAGCTGCAGCTGGTTTCAATTTTCACTTCTCAGGGCTGATGCTGGACTCCTCTGGTCCCCTCTGACCACTTGTCTGTTCTCTGAGAGCTGGATATTAAGGTCCTTTGTGCATTGTTGAAATCGGGTTATGTGGCATTCCAAATATAAACACATTATTATGCACACATACACATCAGGCCTGCTGAGTTCACTTAATTATTAAGTTTAGCCACTGCCAGGTCTCTCATCTTGGACAGGGTTCCCACTATTTGGATGAATAGCATAGCACACTGGGTCCATTGCAGGCAGTCCTTGCTTCCTGTCCAGCCGTGCTTCAGGCAGGTTCCTGGAGGGTGGCTGGTGTTCCTGGACAGGGAGGTTGTGCCACCAGAAGGCACCTGGTGCTAAGGGCTCCCTGAGACACCATTTTTGAGACCCAGAATTTCTGGTGGCCCATCTCCATGGCTGTGATACTGAGGTTCTGTGGGTGAGGTGCTTTTTGTAGATCCTCTTCCATGACCCTGCTCTCTCCTGCTTTCCCCAGGGGCCATGAATTTTTTAGAACAGATACACAGGCGTGCCAGAGGGCTGCCTCTCCTGTACTTTTCCCTACATATATAACCAATGCAATTAGGTTAATAGACCTACAAGCTCAAGTCGACAACAGATGATTAGGCTAATTACCCCTTCCTTAAAGGATCAATTAGGGTTGTGCTGCCCAAACTGTATTCTGAGAAGCGGTGCCAGGCACTCAACAACGGGCTCCTTAGACTACGTGTCTGGCACAAACTAGGCTGAACCATGACCCTGCTTCCTTCCACACAGGATTTCACGGAGGCTTTCAAATGGTGGCCAAGTGTTAGAGGGACAACACAGGCTGGAAGAACTGTGGGGTCCGGTCAGTGGCGTGGGGGCGGGGGAGGGCTGTCTGTAGACCTCAACATAGCGCTAATCACCAAAGGACTTGTCAAAGCACAGGCTCAAAGTCAGGTTGCGCACGGAGAGCCTGTGTACCTCACCCCAAGCTTCCCGTGAAGCTGTTGGTCTTTGGAGAGCAAAGATCATAACAGAAAGGACAGGTGACACACATCTGCAAACAACTACTTGAGGAGCTGAGGCAGGAGGATCTCAAATTCCAGGTCAGTATGGACAACTTAACAGGTCAAAATAAAAGGGGAGGCAGAATGGCTCAGTGGAAGAACATCAGCTAGCCCTGTGTTTCATGTCCAGCGGGGCAGTGGGAGCGGGGGAGGGGAGACATACTCTGAGACTGACTCTCTTTATTGGCCACTGTAGAAACAGAAAAACAGACTATTTAGTTTATGTAGTAGGACCAGAACTCTCCTCCCCAGTGTTGCCTGCCAGGGCTCCACCAATCCCTGCTCCCCTGAGGGCTCTAGTCCACTTACCGCGGCTCTTCCAACTTTGAGCAATCCTTCTTAGCTCATGTTCGCACAGACCCACAGCTGGCTCTGTTCTGATTTCAAGCAATGCCCATGGTTAACCAGGGTCCTGGCTCACTGATTCAGAGGTACAGGGCAAGCCTTAGCCAGAACGCCTTCCTCACCAATGGCCTGGGTGGAGAGACTTTTCCAGGCGAGCATGTGAACATAGCTACTGACCCAACACTTCCAGATGTCAACAGTGTGGGGACTTTAGCAAAAATTGATTTTAGACAATTCTGGAATTGGGTGTTGGAAAGAGTGTGAGAGGAAAAGGGGACGATATGAGTGTCTCAAGATGGGCACTGCTGGGTCGGGGTTAGAGAGGAGGAAGGAGATGCACCCAATTAGAGGAGGATTTGCTTCTCTCTGAATTCAGGGACCAGAAAAGAACACACTTCCAGCCCACAGGACACAGGAGCTCCAGACACACACAGTAGTGTGGGGTCAGCTTCTGCAATCACCGCATTCTGGACCTCGGTTCTCGGCGGGCTCACTGTGATGGGATGACTGGGAACGTCTTCAGGGCCTGCCTTGCCTATGTGTGTTGGGCAGGTTGTTCACTGAGTCAAGCCCATGGGACTCCAACAGTGGGGTCGACAGTGCTCGGCACTAGCACACACTCAACAAACTCGAACGCCTGGCCTTTTGCAGGTCCTTCTACCTCTAGTCTGAATTTCCATTATAAACGTGCTGGGAAGTATGTGTTCCTGTTAGTCTCTAGTTCTTTCTGGGATGTGGGGGAAGACATGGAGGCATTCTTAATGCTTCCTAGGTTGGTAGTTTACTCTGTCCTCAGAGCATCAGGGGTGGCTGGGCTTAGCCTGTTAGGGAGTAAGGGACTTCGGTTTTCTGCAGGGCCCGCTGGGGAAGCCATGTTGGGTACCGAGGAAACCAGGCTTGATTCTGAGATCAATGCCACTTATTTGGAGGCTGAAAGTCTCAAGCCAACTTCAAGAGGGCCATGCTGGGGGTGTGATTCAGTAGTAGAACACTTGCCTAGCACATGCAAGGCCCTAGGGTCCATTCCCAGCACTGCAAACAAGAAAGAGGGTGGGAGGGGGGAAGCAAAGAAAACCTTTGCAAGGTCCACTCAAGACTGCCCTAAGGGAGACCTTTGGAAAGCCAGAGAAAGCTGTGACGGAGGCCAAACCAAGTCACCATAGGCAAATGACTTGCGCTGTCACACGGGGTCACAAGTTCAGATCCTAAAACTCCCTGTCCTTTCTCAATAGAGCTGAACTTTTGTTTGGAACCGGACCCCACAAAATCAGAATCCGATATCTGGGCTCTGCACTGCAAGACATCTCTCTTGTCCCACAAGCAGCCCCCCAAGTGAGGCAGCACACACGTCCACCCCTCCTGAAGTGAGCGCATAGATAACCATGGGATGGGAGCAGCACCCTAAGATCATGGAATTTCAACCTGGCCACTGTGCGAGAGCTGCCCATGGCATCCCTTCCCTGAAAGACGAGCTCTGGAGAGGCAAGCAGCAAGTGCCTCTCGCCAGCCGGAACTAGCGACAACACCCACGGACCTAGGTCACAAAGCCAGTTCTGTAAGTTCAATGATCAGTATCAGTAAAACGGCTTAACAGGAGCAAAGCAAACACAGTAATCATTTAAGGCCCACAGTTCCTCCCCACTGCTTTCAGCCTCCTCCCTTAACCCCTAAAACTCACAAAAGGGCCCATTCAAGGATGAAGACAGAGGGCCTTGGGATAGAGTTCAGTGGTGGAGAGCTCGCTTAGCATGCACGAGGCCCTGGATTCCACCCTAAGCACCAAAGACAGGAAACAAGGATGCAGAACGGTCCACCAGCAGCTGGCATCCACGACCTCACTACTACCTACTGCACTCTAGACAAATTGAGGTGGGTGGTGCACAGGGGCACCTCCAGCCGGGCACCATTCTAGGCGCTGCAGACACCATCATGTGTAAACTGGACATACACCCTTGCCCTTAGGAGATCGGATCCTGCTGAAAGCGGGGAGAATATGCATACTAATTCACTAATTACAGAGTGCTGGGAGAGAACGGGTGCTGCAAGGCAAGGGCACGATCATGATGGTAGGCAGAGGCCAGAACTTCCTGGTGCGTGCTGTGCCCTACACACCCACACTCATGTGTGCATGCTGAGCATACCCATTTCGTGGGCAGGAAAACACACCCGAGCTAAGGCACTGGTTTCCCCTTGGTTTTGAACTGGCGAGTGAAAGCTGTATTCTAACCACTCCATGCCCCCTCTGGGTTCTCTGCAACGAAAAGATCTGACCAGGTGGTGGGCCTCCAAGATTCCCCTCGTGTCCCAGAGCTAAGTCTTCAGTGCTATCAGTCCAAACTCCAGTTCCAGCTTTATCTGTATACATGCGAAACGCTTCTGCCAGAGGAGCCCCCCTGTGCTTTAAAAGGAAGATTCACTTAATCCCAGCACCAAGGAGGCAGAGATGGGAGGATCTCTGTGAGTTCAAGGCCAGTCTGGTCTACAAGTGCTAGCTCCAAGACAGCTAGGGCTGTTACACAGAGAAACCCTGTCTTAAAAGGGGATGGATGTCAAGTTGCTTGTACAGTGGATGCTCCTGGAGCCTATTACAAACACACACACACACACACACACACTCACTCTTTCTCTCTTCTCTGGGAGTGCTACAAAGGCTGTGCCATGTGTCACCCATCTCTCAATGGTAGGACAAGTGGCAGGGGGCTAAACATAGGGATGACACTCAGCAAACGGATGCTGGCCCTAGTGGTGGAGAGGTCTGTAGAATGGGGAGCCTTCCCTCAGAGCGAGTCCTAGAGCACTATTGTGTCCAAATGTGAAGAGGGCACATTTGCTGGGCACACAGCTTGCCCTGCATGAGGCGCGCATACCGTGGGCAACCCAAGCAAGCAAGAACTTTAAATCCACTTTGGTTGGGACTCCATGACAATGGTGGCATGTCCAGAAATCCCCAGGGCAGTAGAAGGTCAGAGTTGGGCTGTGTACTCTTTAAACATCAATGCTTTAATGTTACCTGGCTGGAGATAGGCAAAATAGCCAAGGCAAAAGCAAAAGCTAGCTGGCTCCAGGTTTTTTGTTAGTTTGTTTTTCAATCTCACCTTTCCCCAAACTTCCAACTGGAACCCAGGTCTGCCCTTCTAGCACACAGGCAAGGAGAGAAAGTTGAAAAGAATCAAGAGACAAGAGCAGGGGTTTCTTCACCAAACTCAAAATCCCTAGAACTTAATGAACTATGTGGGGACAGAGAAGGATTGGGAACCTTTATAGTCAGCTCTAGAAGGGAGGTTTGGGGGACCTGGATGTGTCCCGTCCCGTGCCCTTCTTTCTGCAGGGACACACTATGGTATTGAGACTGCTCCTGAGTGCTGGAACCCAAAGCTGACGTGTCTGGAAGCGTTTGTCTGAGCCCAGGTAACCCCAGGGCTGCCCTCAAAGGAGCAGGAAGCTGGTTTGCCAGATGGAACCAGTGCCCAAGATGGGCTAAAATCCACGTCAGCTAGTCAAGCATTCTGAGGTCAATGTCCTCTCAAGACCTAGATCCCAGGTTGTCCATGTACTATAGTGTGACAGCAAGCTTGGGCATTTTCTAGGTTGACAGTCCATTCTGTTCTGGCTTCCTTCATGCACACCAGTAAGAAGGGAGGGGGGATACTGTGACAGATGGAGGAATGACCGTTCTCTAGCTCTGGAGAACACTCATTCATTCGTGGATGTCCTATTTCTGAGTTCCAGCCTGTTGACTGGGTCAGGGGTGCCACATAATCCCAGTCCTTCCAGGTGGGGACCTTATTTTTAGTACCAATTTGCAAGAGGTGAAACCGATATTTTGAGCGTACCCGGACACCTGCTGCGGCCAGCCAGCTGAGCAGCGAGGGGCTGCACTCTAAGCCTTTGCTTCCAACGTCTACAACATACGAAGCAGCTGGGTGGAAGAGCAAGAGCCAGAATCCCGCCCGCCAAAGCATCCTACCAGCCTGGGGCATCTCGGTGCTTCTTATCTCGAGGGAATGTCTGGTGGGGAGGCCCTTCCCAGGCAGTCTTCCAAGAGGCCTGGCCCTGTACAATAGCATTCCAGGAGGCAGAGGACCCTACAAAGGCACACACTGTAGGGCCTGCAGAATGCCTGGCCCTTCTGCAGGGCCCCAGGACCCCAGTCGCCTCCTCTTCGCACACTGTTCCCAGGCAGGGCTTGGGGGACAGTTTTCCGTATCTGGAGGGCAGGGTATTCTGGGGCTTTGAAGAACCAAGCCACTCCAGCTGCTGCCAGAAGGATGGGGCTGCAGCCCTGAGATCCCACGGTGCAAGACCAGGCGCCCTGCCCCAACTGTCACCCTGGGTGGGGTCCATTAGGGAGGGCTGGGGAGAGACCCTGAGGATGAAGTTGCTTTTATTTGGGAGTTGGGAGATCTGGGTCCCAGGTTAGGGGAGGGAAATGCAAGCTGGAGACACCGCGCGCTGCTCAAAGAGAGTATGTGGGCTTGCCCGAGCTGCACGGGTGGGGGGGGGGGGGGGGGGCGATAGAGCTCCAAACCCAGGAGAAGGCCGCGGTCTCCCAGGCCTGCCGAGGCGTGCACCGGGGTCGCGTTTGCACGCAACGGGAATCGTCGCCGACTGCAGAGAGGGCCTGGGGACTGTGCTTCACTCACCTCCTGAAGTCAAAGGGCATCGTGCCGCCAAGCCGGTGGGAGCGTTGCAGGCCAGGCGGGCCGCAGCGCCGCGTGGGTCCGAGCCCGCTGCCAACGCCTCCTTGGCTGCCCCGCCCCCGCCAGCCGGCCCGACACTCGCCACTCGCCTCCCGCCGCCGGGAAGTGACGCTCCGCGCAGCTCATTGGGCGCCGCCGCCTCCCCCGGCCGCCCCTTCCGCCGCCCGGTTAAAGGGGCCCAAGGACCGGCGAGATGGGGAGGGATGGGAGTGGGATGGGGCCTAAATCCAATTCTCCCGTACTCCTGTTTTGGTTCCTTTTGGCCTCAGATCTTCTTTCCTAGTCTTTGTGGGGCCTCAGGGCAAATCCCTCTGCCTCTAGCAGTGGTTTTTGTGTTTGTAAAACAAAGCCATTGCATTGTGAAGATCAGAGAGAACGCTGTAAGTTAGGGTCCTTGCGGGGCGCTAGCTGTGAGCGAGGGCTTAAAATTGAGGGGTGCACAAAACACTCCTGGGAAAGTCCACTGGGCATGCTTTGCCTGATCTGCCACTACCCTTCTCTCCATCTGCATATACCCTGGTCTTTCTAGGTATCAAAGGAACGTTGGGATCCTGATTTAGCGAACAGCCTGGCATCTAGTGAGAGCTTCTCCACCTGTTAGAATTGGGTTTAACTCTCTGCTTTCATCATCTTCCATTTGGGGTTTGTGCCAACCAGTATTTGAGCATCTACCCACCCGAAGTCAAGTCTGTGCAGGGTTATCCAGAGGCTCTGGGGTTGCACCGTTAGAAATGGCAGAGAACAGCTCCCTCAGCTTGCATGGCCAGAGGAGAAGGGAGCCTAACTCCAAGCCTGTTGTGATTGGCTGATCTTAGTTGTCAACTTGACATACCTGGGAAGAGGGAATCTCAGTTGAAGAATTGCCTCCATCACCTCCGCCTGTGGGCATGTCTGTGATGTTTTCATGGTTCCTAATTGATGTAGGGAGGCCCAACCCTTTATGGGTGGCACCATTCCTAGACAGGTAAGCCTTGGATAAAAAAGCTAGCTGAATGTGAGCCGGGAGCACGAGGCAACAGCCTTTTTTCCAGGTCCCTGCTTCAGTTTCTGCTTCGTGGTTCCTGTCTTGAGTTTCTGCCCTGCCTTCCCTTAGGGAAGGACTGGGGTATGGTCGTGTGTGCCAAATAAACCCTTTGCTCCCAAGTTGCTTTGTTTGGAGAACAAAGCAAACTACAACACTGATGTAGGTGAAATCTGACCTCTGAACTTCCCTGGGTTCTGTTGCTGATGCCCATCTTCAAAGTTGTGGTGACCTAAGACAACAGCAACTCAGGGAGGAAAGCGGGGCCCAAGTTAAAAAAGCAGGACCTGTGGGCAGTCTCCTGATGTAAAATTGGATGGAAACAGCTGCTTAATTTCCTGAAGGATTAATGGGCAGTAAAAGCCAAGGTTGGAAATGCAGGAGCCATGGTTCTGCCAGTTCCTTCTTCTGACAATCCATATTCCACTCCCAATCATTCATTCACTCCACAAGCACCCTGTGTGCTTATGGGAAATAAGACGATCTCAGCCTGGCCCAGAACCTGGGAGCAGCACAAAGAATCAAGGGGCCTTCAGCAACCCCTGGGTGCAGATAACCCCCAAGACAGAAGTTGTCTGTTGTATGCATTGATCTCATGTCTTCTCTTTTCAGAAGGTGGTCCAGAGACTAGCTACTTGGGCATTTCAGGGACCTTCCTCCTCCTTAGCCCAGACCTCCTAAAGCATCTCAGATGTGCACTTTGGCATGTCCAAGGACAACAAATGCCCAGGGGAGTAAATAAAGATAGGATTGACTTGTGTTGATATTTTCTACCCAGAGAGAAAGCTCTCAGCTTTTGATGGATACAAGGAAACTTGCAAGTTACAGCTTCCCTTGCAGCTATGTGACTGGGTTATTGAAATGTGTGGTGGTGGTGGTGGGGATATGGCTTTAAGAAGAGTGGGTGCAGCTGAGCTGTAGTGACACACACCTTTAATCCCAGCACTCTGGAGGGAGAGGTAGGTGGATCTCTGAGTTTGAGGCCAGTCTGACTTACAGAGCAAGTTTCAGGTCAGCCAGGACTGTTGCACAGAAAAACCTATCTTGAAAAAGAAAAGGAAGGAAGGAAGGAAGGAAGAAAGGAATAATTGGTGCATGCTCTGTGTTCCTCTGTGTCCCTTTATCCAGCTGGCTGCCTAGAATGTTGGACCATGAAATAGAAACTACACAGAACAAAGCATTAAGACAGAAAGAGCCCAGTTCTTATCACTCAGTAATTCCATGGTATTCTACAAGATAGAAATAAGCGTCCGTCTTATTGGATCTACTATTTTGGGTTGCTGAACACTTACAATGGAAGTTAATGGCAATACTGCTGCCCTGCCTAAATCACTTAACTGTTCAAATACTACACAGAGAGGAGGCCAGTCCACTATTGTCTAACACCCCATGAATTTCCTTGGGAGAACTTGGCACAACTCATGATTGGATTAACTAGCTAGTACACACACCCCAAATTGAGTGGAAGCTTCCTGAAGGAGCTTGGATGGCCACCACTCTGTCCCATCACCCAGCCAGTGTTTCCATGTGTGTAGAGAGGCACATGTCTAGGGCAGAATAGTCACAGGGTCTTCCCATAGGACAGAGAGGATGGAAGTGGAGTGACCATGTCACCAATAACCTCTGTGGAGACTGTTGAATTTTGGAAGCAAAGTGGGTTGCCATACCCATGTGTTAATCCACCCAGGAGACAGTGAGAGGTGGATCAAAGGAAGTAAATCAGACCTGTGTCACAATATGTGGGAATGCTCTGGACCTCTTTCAACATGGCAGCAACTAGTAACAGTTGAGTTTGGGAACTATGGATCTTGTGGTATCCTGTGGAGGTCAGCCTCTAATAGTCTTCATCCGGCAACAGCCCCGGGCCCTTAGACAACAGTTGCCTTCCACAGTGAATAGGTCTGGCTTATGTAACTCGACAGGATATTGCAGAAGGTGTGACTCCTGAGGCTAGACTCCAAGAGGCATCACGACTTCGTCAAGATTCTCTTGAATCACTTCTCTGGGGGAAGCCCCGGTGCCAGTCCCTAAGGAGGCTCAGGCATCATTCCCTTAGAGCAGTCCACACTGCAGCCCTGAGGCCTCCTGCCACAGCCAGGTGAGGAAGCCCTCCAGGAAGCCTGCTTAGCCCAGGTTGTGCCTCAAAGCTTCAGCCTAGCCCACACTTGAGCTCCAGCTCCAGGGATGACCCTGAGCCAGAATTTCCCAATTAAACTGCTCCTAAATCCTGACCCTGGAAACTTTATGATATCAAGTATTTAAGCAATCAAGAAACACACACTGGCATTCTCTTTCCTCTGTCTCACCCCCCAGCTAGACCGAGGAGGCCACTTTTGGAGTCAGAGAAGTCTCTAGGTGGCTGACCTGGAGGCATTTCTTAAATGGTTACGGACAGGCCTGAAACCAGGGGTAATAAGTTCTTCCCTGTGGCAGATAGCCTGAGGCTTCCCTAGTGAAGGAGACTCCAGGTGCTGAGATTCTGGGTCATCCACTCCCCCAGAGCATGGCTGGATTTACTAACCTGTGCCAAATGAACAGAGCATCGCATAATGATGTCGGTTCTGAAATTATGTTACAAAAAACAGGGACTTCTGTCTCAGAAAGTAACATCGCATAATAATGTCGGTTCTGAAATTATGTTACAAAAAATAGCAACTTCCGTCTTAGAAAGTAACTCATGATCTCCCAGAAGGGAGCTGCCCCTTTGTGAGGCTGCCCTCCAGGGACATCATGTGATGGCTTACAAAGGAATCAACAACAACCACCTACATGTGACTGGACTGGGTGTCAACTCCAACTGTATCTTGGGATGATAGCTTGAATGGGCCTCTGAGATACCCTGAGCAGAGGCAACCCAGTTGATCCCTATTGGGTTCCCACAGGACAGCCAAAGAATTTTAAGTTCCCAATTTGTCCTGATCTGAGACACAGCAGCAGGTAGCAAGTTTGCTGTTCTCGGGGCCTTCTGCGAGAATGAAGGAGCATGGGAATGCCTGGTGTGTAGTAGGTGCTCATTAGGTGATTGCTGAACAATCAGTCCATACAAAAGAATGTCCTTAAGGGAGAAGTTTCCCTGACCCTGCATGCTCACTCTCTTCTACCCATCACTGCCAGAAACATCATTGCTCGTTCTTTTAGGCAGGGAATATTTGGGTTGGCTTTGTTTTCTGTAATGAGACACTAGTTCATGTTCCATATGAGCGGCTGGTTCAACCTGATCTGGATGAAGAGAGATTAAAATACAATAGCCCTTTGTCAAACTCAGCAAGGACTTAAAGGAATTAGATCTCAGGAAAAAAGGTCTCTGGAAATGTGACTATTTTTTTCTCACTTCATTTAAGTCCTCTGGCCAGTCTAAGGTGCTTGCTCCTTCCTTGTGCGGTTATTCACTGGCGCCTCTTCATGGGGTGCGTTCTGCATGTAGAGATGAACATGGCATAGTTCTGATTTTAACTGGGGAGGAGGTTATCAAAAGTGTGGGGCAATAACCGGGGATAAGGTACCGGTGTCAGTTACAATCTTGTGGGGAAGGTCTGAGGGCTGGGAGTCCCAGGGTAGAAGGACCCTAAAGCCAAGTCAGAGGGGTGAGGTTGGAGCTGAAGATAATACAAACCATCTCAAATGGATGTGAACTGTCTGTGTTAGGAGAGAGGAAGGGAAGGCAATGGGATAGGAGAAATAAGAGAGAAGGGGAGGGGAGAGGAGGGGAGGGGAGGGAAGGGGAGGGGAGGGGAGGGGGGGGCGGGGGAGGGGAAGAGAGGAAAGGAACTTGTGTGCTTGGGGTGGAGCAAACCTCATCTTGCGCACACACCAAATCAGAGGGAACAGAGTGGTAGTGACTCTCTAAGGGAAGACCCAGGGATGTTGCTAGAGAAGATGGAGCGGATATTGGAAGGCTAAAACTTCTGATGTCTTGGACAAGGAGTTAGGGAAGACTTCTAGGAAGAGGAGGCATGTGAGTCAAGACAGGAAGAGCAAAAAGGAATTAGTCATGGGAAGAGCCACTGCTGTGTAACAAATAACCCCAAACTTAGAACCCCCTCCATGTTTCAGTACCTAAGGTATCTGGGTTCCCCCACATGGACCTCTGTAGAATACTGCTCATGGCATGGTGAAGGGCAAGGGGAGACTGGGATTAATCTGCTTTGTTTTATTTTGTTTTGTTTTTGAGACAGTGTTTCTCTGTATAACAGCCCTGGCCATCCTGGAACTTACTCTATAGACCAGTCTGGCCTCGAACTCACAGAGATCCCCCTGCCTCTGCCTCCTGAGTGCTGGAACTAAAGGTGTGCACCACCACTGCCCGACTGGGATTGATTTTTCTTCTAAGGCAGTTTCTGCTATGAGTTGACTCTGGCGTGTCCCCACAGGCTCGTGATTTGAACCCTTGTTCCCCAGCCTGTGGTGCTGTGTTGAGGAGCTGGGGGTTGGCCAGTAAAAGCAGGCCTTTAGGGGCTTTTGAAGGCAATTCCCACCACTGGTCTGATGCCAAGCTCTCTGCTTGCTGCACTGACAGCATAAGCTGAGCTGTTTCTGCCATTCTCTCTCCCACCATGGAGGCCTTTCACCCTCTGAAACTGTCAATCGAAAGAAGCCCTCCCTCCTGAAGTTTTGTTCGGGTATTAGGTGGCCACAATGACGGGCAGAATCTATATACTGGGTAAGAAGCTGGAGAGTGGCAGGCAGGCTGACATCAATCGGTAGCGCTAACTAGGTGGGAACTAGACAGTAGAGGATGCAGAGAGCCATGATGAAATATTTTGTCATGGAGATCACCCCATTTATGGCAAGTCTCAAACGTCCTATTTCTACTATTCCTTCAGTTCCTTTGGTCTTCTGGTGGCAGACTTCACTGTGACTGCGGAAATGGTGTTGTAGGTCCAGGTCCCCACCAACTACTGCTTTCATGCAGACCCACAGTGCCAGATGCCGATGGCTTGATTCTTCATCTTGGTCTTGCCACAGAGGGAGCAGGTGTATTTGGCGTGCTGATTGATTCCAGTTTTCTTCACTGTTTCCCAGTGGGAGGGACCATAGTGGGATCCATATATCCCCACAAGCCCTGCCTTCTTGGTATTTAACCATGTTGCTGAAATCAAAACCCAAGCCCGAAGAATGCTGTGATACATTAAAAAAAAACTTTTTATAGGTAGTTAGAGGCCTGGAAGCATGTTAAATCAGGATGGCTTGCTATATTTGTCTTTAGAATTTGAGACGCCCAAACACAGAGCATTCTTCTTCCTACCTGTGTTCTGACTTCACATTAGGGGGCTGCACACAATAGTGAGTGGTACCAGGGCCAAGAGAAAGAAGTATGTTGCAGACCACAAAACCAGAAAGGTGGAGCCATCTAAACCCTCTGATAACAGACATGGAGCTGGAGAGTTTGAATTTAGCTCTGCTGTGTTTTAATCTTGCTTTGGCCCAGTATTTCCTCACTATATCCCATCCCTCCTTTTCAGAATAGTAATGTATATTCCATCACTATATGTTGGAAGTATGTGATTTGCTTTGAAACAGTGTTGAAGCTGAAAGACTTTGGGGACTTGAAGTTGGACTAACTGAATTTTGTCCTATGATATTTCCATGTGCTTCTAGGGACCAGGAAGTAGAAGGTGGTACTCCGAGCAAAAATAGCCCCTATATGTTCATGTTTGAATGCTTGGTCCTCAGTTGGTGGAACTATTTGGGAAGGATTAGGAGGTGTGCCTTTCCTGGAGGAGGTGTGCCACTGGGGTTAGGTTTCGAAACTTCAAAAGGCTTGAGACAATCCCACTGCCTCTCTTTCTGCCTCCTGCTTGTGTATCAAGATGTGAACTCTCCAACCTGGTGTGGTGGGTCATGCCTTTATCTCAGTACTAGAGATACAGAGCAAGTGGACCTCTGAGTTGAAGGCCAACTTGATCTACATATTGAGTCCAGCCCAGGCAAGACTATATAGAGAGACTCTGTCACAAACAAACAAATCAAAGCCGGGTAGTGGTGGCGCACGCCTTTAATCACAGCACTTGAGAGGCAGAAGCAGGAGGATCACTGTGAGTTCGAGGTCAGCCTGGTCTACAAAAGCTAGTTCCAGGACAGGCTCCAAAGCTAGAGAGAAACCCTGTCTTGAAAAACAAACAAACAAAAAACAAAATAAAAAATATATTTCTGCTCCTGCCACCATGCCTTTGCTCCACTGTCATGGACCTTCACCCTCTGAAACCATAGCCCAATTAAACACTTCCTTTTATAAGCTGCCTTGGTCAGGGTGTTTTGCCAGAGCAATTGAAAAGGAACTAAGACACAACCCCTAACTCAGCAGTCAGAATCCACACTTCAGCCCTGATGGGAGTTAAGGGGAAGTCTGGGAATACTAAAGGGAAATTCCCATCATGCAAAGCAAACGGGTAGGGAGAGCACACCCCTCTCTGGCATCTTACAATGCCTGCCTGGTGGTTAGTGTGGAGATGGGGCTGCAGACAGAAGCCAAACAGGTTTCTTAGTCTCTAAGCAGAAGAGGCATGGGGTCAAGTCTGTAGGAGAGGGGCAACAGGCTGGAAGCAGTCATGTGGGTTCTTATAAAGCTCCTTTTAGAGTTTCAGAGTTTGGGCTCAGATATAAAGGATTATAGAAGGCAGGCAGGCAACTTCCCAGGTTTCCCAAGTTTGTTACAGGTTAGGTCTCCCCATCTTAACAGACAGCAACTCCATAATATTGCAGCTGTTCATTGTCCTTGCCCTACTGAACCTGTGGGTTGGCGTTGTGTGTGTGTGTGTGTGTGTGTGTGTGTGTGTGTGTGTGTAGATGCACACACACTTGCTTGCATATGCATGTGGAGGCCAGAGAACAGCTTTGGGGTTTCATTCGTCAAGGGCAATTTTCTTTGTTTAAAATAAGGTCTCTCCCTGGATTAGACCTCACCACGTAGCTAGACAGCAGGCCAGGGTTCTTGGGCTCAGACTCAGGTCTGTGAGCTTGCAAAGCAAGCACTGTGCCGACTGAGCCATCTTCCCAGCCCGAGTTACCCATTCTCATCGTTGTGTTTTTCAGTTCTGGAATTCGCTTTGGTTCTTTCTCAACTATTCTGTGTTCAATGCTGGCTGTGTATGGCTTCCAGGAAGTTCTGCCTCTCCACTTTCCCCGTGTATTGGGGGGGGGGGTGGCTTTCGCAAAGCCCCCACCTTTGATATTGCATTGGTTAAAGTCAGACTGTGGGTAGCACTTACGGGAGACTGAAAAGAGAAGGACAGTGAAGTTTGAGCATGCAATCCCAAATTCTCCACTGAGTGCTCATCCAGCCTGGCTAGGTCTGTCCCTCAGTGGCTATCTCTGCTCTCAAGAGGTGACACTCTGTGTCCATTCAACATCTCCTCCCTCTGCGCCTCCAAGCCTAGGGAAAGAAGAACATGCCAGTACTGCTAACCTCATGGCTCCAGTTCTTGGTGTCCCAGGAGGGTACTATACTTTTCTCCACACCGTCAAAGTACCCTTTGGTGACACTCCTCCCTAAGCCTCAGTGTGTCCTCAATTGTTGGCCAGGATGCTGTGTTACTTCTATAGGATTTTCAGTCATAGAGCTTTATCTTTTAGACCACAAGAATAATGCCATTACGGCCAGTGTCTGAGAATACTGAGGTGTACTTGTTATCACCCATGGGATTGTTGTTTGGTTAGTTGGCTGGTTTATAGAGATAGGCTATCGCTATGTGGTCCTTGGCTGATCTGGGAACTTGCTATGTAGACCAGGTTTGCCTTGAACGTGTAGAGATCGGCCTCTATTCATAAGGCCTTAACATCTCATGAATCTAGTAGTCTTTGATTATGTGTTCAGATTTTTGTTTAAAAAAAATGTATAAAAGAACTTCAGGCCTGGGGCGGGGTTTTTATTGTCTTTCCCAGACACTTGGGGCAAACAGGGATCACCTTCTTCAAGTTTAGAACTTGCAGTTCTTAAGGGAGGCAGGTGAGGAGGCTTCACACAGGCTCCAACTGTGTTTTTCTCCTCCGAAGGTGCCTCCCTTCAGGGCCACGGCCACGTTAGGAGGAGATCCGGCAGTGTCACCAAACCATGTCAGACCTGGACACTGATATTTGTGTCTTAGGTCTTCAAAATTAATCTAGAACCCGAGTCCCTCTAGTTACACCACACAGCCACTAACTGATCCAAGTCACGGCTGTCATCTCTCACCTAAATCCAGCATCGAGTGCAGACAGATTCCTGCCCTTGTTCTTGCTGAAGCATCCCAGCCTTGCAACCAGAGTCAAGTTCCACGTGAATCAGGCCCACCCCCCTCTCCCTGCAGAACTCCAAAGCTCCTCATCTCACTCAGTAAAGAGACCAGACCTTCTCACGGCCACAGCTACTGGATCGACTCTATTTCACTCTTGAGCTACTCCCTGATTCCTTTGGCTACAGTGGATGTTTGGCAGGCCTCAAACACAGAAGACATGCCCCTGCCTCAGAGCTTTTGTGATGCTGCCCTTATCTTGCACTCTCCATGTCTCTGAAACAGATTTTTAAAAGGATGGTATGGGGCCTGGAGAGATGGCTCAATGGCTGTGAGCATCTGTCCTTTCAAAGGACCTGAGTTCATTTCCCAGCCCCACGCTGGATAGCTCACAACCACCTGGAACTCCAGATCCAGGGGAGCCAATGCCTCTGACCTTTGCAGGTATCTGGATGCATGTGTGTGTATGCACACACACACACACACACACACACACACACAATTAAAAGATAAATCTTTTTTAAATACATAGTGTGTAAATACTTGAGCCAGAAGTGTGGTAACTTCTTTGTTAAATGGCCGCAAGTGAGCGTGCTACACTTCTCTGTGCACAGGTTTGCTTACAGCATTGCCACCTCAAACTCACGAGGAGCGTGTTACACTTCCATGTTGACTCTGCTGTACCTGTAGGAGGCTGTCAGCTTCGTTATCATCTTCAGGGGTCACTGTCTTTCACACTGCTGTCTTCTGAAATATCAGGAGGGAGGCAATGGCTACACAGTGTTGGGCATGAGTCAGGTCAACTCTTCCCTGTAGGGGGTGGAAGTTACACACAGGACCGGGGACTAGAAGAGGCAGGTGGCTCCAGAAATGGAATTGGAGGTTCTGCTAGCTTTCCACCACGGTAGTAAATACCCAAGATGATCAACTTTTACAGGGAAAACACTGATTTGGGGGTCACAGTTCTGGGAGTTTTCAGGATGCCGTGACTAGTTGGTCCTGTTCTTTTCACACCTGCATCCAAATATCAATCACCTCTTGACGTAGAGGCCTGGAATGTAGCAAGAGCTCTTATCTCAAGGCAGGAAGCAAAGCACAGGGAGAGGGCAGGGGCCAGTTGTTACCTTCGATGACACACCCCCAATGACCTAAAGGCCTCCCACTAGGCTCCACCTACAATACAAGCCTTTTACCCACAGGTCTTTGGGAGACATTTAAGAGTCAAAACTTGGTAGGGGTTTGGATGTGAACTCATAGGTTTTAATATGTGTGCAGGTAGATAAATGGATGGATGGATGGATGGATGGATGGATGGATGATAGACAAGAGGTGTATATGTGTCTGTCACCCAGCTCTGTCTCCTGTCTGAGAAGGGTTAGAAGAACCATACACTATCTTAGCAGCAGGCTCCACTCCTTTGCACACAGGGCTCCTGGGATGGGGGAAGTACCAGGTGAGTCTGGGGTAAAGACACAATCAAGGTCTGATGAGGGCTTGTCAAAAGGACACAAGAATCAGAAGGAAGGCACTCCCAGTAGCCACACCTGGGACAATTTCAACACTAAGATCAATAGTGATTGTGATAGATGACTGGCATGGGAGAAAATGAAGACCTGCTGGTTTATACTGCTCAAAGTAAAGATAGAGGTGACCCAATGGGAAAGGAAGGCTTCTTCCTCACAGTGGGGTACCAGTGGAGGAGCCGGAAGAAAAGGGTAGAATTACAGCCCCACTCGTCTTGGCTGCATAAGTAATCAGGTGACACTCAAGGACAAAGGCAGTGGTTTGTGTACTTGTTGAAACAGGCATTCTATGGTCTCCCCAAGAGACATGAAGATTTAGGGAACCTTCTCCAACCCAAGGCCTCCAAAGGGCAATATGCCATCTAAACTGTCAATTCTTCATGCCTGGAGCCTGGAAGGTGCCACGCGTATCTGGAAAATGCCAGCCATATATAATATAATATAATATAATATAATATAATATAATATAATATATGCTCATATAATATCAGTTAGCCCACCTCAGTTATATGAGGAGGGGAGATACAAGTGTCTTCCTGCCTCAGCAGCGAGCTCCGTATCACACATGTGTGCATTTATATGTACGGGAGTGCGTATGACTGCCAGTTTTCCAATTTGTCATATATTCCCCTCAGCAACATAGGGACCTCCTTGGTCCCCCACCCCTGAGAGATGAAGTTCTTAAATTACAATGCATGTGGGAAAATTCTGGGTGCTTCTGTTTGCTTTCTGAGCCCTGCCTCTTGCCTCTCATATAGTCCTTACGGGGTCTCCGAACCCAGGTCAATTTTCCTTGCAAGGCAAAGCTCAGCCTTGGCTCTTGCTTGAGACCCTCTCTGACGACACATTAAAGCAGTGGTTCTCGGCCTTCCAAAAGCTGCAACCCGTTAATACAGTTCCTTATGTCATGTTTACCCCAACTATATAGCTATTTTCATTGCTACTTCATAACTGTAAATTTGCTGCTGTCATGAATCATAATGTAAATATCTGTGTTTTCCAGTGGTGTTCGGCGACCCCTGTGAAAGGGTCAATTGACCCCAAATGGGTCATGAATCACAGATTGAAAACCAATGTATCAAGGGTTCATTGGCCACTGATTGTGTTGTCTCTGGGTTATGTGCTTTGGATTATGCTGAACCTGCCTTTCAATCCCATCTCTACCCCTTGCCCTGTTCTCAAAGTGTGTGACCCAGAGTAGGTAGTAAGTCACTCTAGCCTAAACTGTACATTATTAACCTGGCGTCGGTGGTGCCTCTGTATAATGTTAAATGGTCTGATGTCTGGAGTCTAACTCACAGGATGCACTCAAGGAAATGGCCCTGGTCCTCTGCCTGTCACTCCCAGGAGACTGTTGGTGGCAGCATCCAGGCTACACAGAGGGGGCGCTGGTTGCAAGCGCACAGCGACCCTCTGGTCTGTGAGGCGCAGGCATTCCCGCTACAATTCTCAGGGTTCTGAAGCTCTTATTCTGGCAAGGTCCCACCCAGGGAGCGCTAACCTCACCTGCAGCGTCAGATGGCTCACGTAGGCTGTGTGACTCAGCACCAGCTGCTCACCTTCAAGTCATTCTGCTGTGACCTGGAGCTCACCTGGCCCTTCCTCCATCTTCGTTAGTAGTGTGGCTAGGTGGGGGAGGGGCAGGTTCTTCCTTGCATCCTCCTCAGGTTCAGATGACCACCCTTCATTCCCCCCCCGCCCCCGCCCCTGCTTCTCCTGCTCCTTAGCTAGCTAGATAAGGGGAGTGTGGTTTCCTGTGTCCTAAGTGTGTGTGTGTGTGTGTGTGTGTGTGTGTGTGTGTCACTGTGTGGGTAGCGTTGCACTGGCCGTGCTGATGTTCAGAGACAGATGGCTCTGCCCTCTCTGGCTGATGACTCTTGTACTTCCTTGGGGTGGGCTGTGATGTCATGCTGAGCTCCAGGAAACAGGAAAGCAAGGGAGGCTGGGTGACTCTGAAGCCAGTCACCACACTGCCTGCCTCTGCAAGTTTCTTCATTTTTAAATCGAAGCTCTAGGTGGGTGGAAAGCCTTGGTCCTCCCTCTACCCTCACTACTTCCTTTCCTTCTAGGAAGCCAACAAGCTCTTGCCATCCATGTGGAAACACTGTATACGCGAAGCCAACAAGCTCTTGCCTTCCATGTGGAAACACTGTATACACGAAGCCAACAAGCTCTTGCCTTCCATTTGGAAACACTCTCTAGGCTGCATCAAGCCGGCTTGACAAAGAGGCAGTTGAAGAGGCCTTATGAAGAAGTGGCTCATACCACTCCCAAGTACTGACGGACACAAAATAGGGCCAGAGGCAGAAGGGAAAGTGTCCAAATCAGAGTACAGAATCCTGGGATGGGTCTAGTCTTAGGGCCTCCTCAGGTCACCTTGGTTGGGGTTGCCCTGTCCCTATTCTGGGGCTTCAGTGTGACTCTCCTCCTTGTGACTCTCAGGAGACTATGAGGCTCAGGGTGGGCTTTGCGCTCACTGCTTTGCATCTGCATCTGGCTGGATCTGGATCCCCATCCTGTCTCCAGGTGTCGCAACCTGGCTGAGTGACCATGAACAAAGCCGCTCCTGGCCCTGTACTCCATCCACAGCCCACATTTTTCCCTTTACAAACAGTTACATTTTTAGCAGAGCCTTGATGCAGCTTCCGACTCAAGTTAAATCCAAGAAATCTGGCCCCCAGCCTCAGGAAGTGTTTCAGCGTAGCATAGACAGGATGTAGACATCAACTGTATCCTGCCTACCCCACAAGAGTAACGCCCCTCATTGTTCCCTGCTGGAGTGGAGGGGCTCGGCGTGCTTCCGGATCCGCCTCTCAGAATCACACAGTAATCAGGTGCCCTCAGCCTCAGTTCAGCAGCTCAGAAAAGAACATCTGCTTTGGGAAAGTTTAGGTCTGATTTCAGCAGGTATTTGTTTAAAGGAATGCTACTTGTTTAAAAGTACCCTATTTGGAAAGGTATTCAAAGCTGGGAGTGGTGGCGCAAGCCTTTCATCCCAGCACTTGGGAGGCAGAGGCAGGTGGATCTCTGTGAGTTCGAGGGCAGCCTGGTCTACAAGAGCTAGTTCCAGGACAGCTAGGGCTGTTACACAGAGGAAACCTTGTCTCAGAAAACAAAACAAAAAACAAACAAAGAAAGAAAAGAAAAGGTAATCAAGCAAGAAAAAAGGGCCCACAAAAGAGAGTGCGGTCCCCTGCATCAGTACTGCCCCGGGATAGGATAGGGCGGGGCACAGCCTTGGGAAGAGGGTTCTACTGTGAGAGCCCTTCAGTCAACTTCTGAGCCTGTCAAAGAAGGGCTTTTACAAATATTTATCGAAAGACTACAATGGGTCAGAAATACCTCTGGCCCAGACTCGGGTTGGAATTAGGGTGAACTAGGAAACAGGGCTGCATGGACTCAGGAGTTTACTGTGTGAGCAAGCAGAGGGAGCAAGCTCTGACCCAACACCTCCTTACTGTCAAGGGATTTTTGTCAACTTATTTTCAAATCAATTTTTGTTTTGAGACAGGGTTTCTCTGTCTAACAGTCTTGGCTGTTCTGGAACTCGCTCTGTAGACCAGGTTGGCTTCAAACTCACAGAGATCCGCCTGCCTCTGCCTCCCGAGTGCTGGGATTAAAAGTGTGCGCCACCACCTCCAGCTCTCCCAATTAACTTTTAATACAGAAGTCCTAGAGGAATCTGTCTAAAATGAAAACTTGACAGATAAAGCTGAATTTTCTTGGTCCCTCTGACCTTTGCTTGGAATATCAATTTTACTTTTCATTCGATGTGAATTCTTATATATCTTTTCTTCATATTCCACACATGTGTGCATTGTTTAAATTGTTATAATTAATAGTACAGAGACATGTTACTCAGCCACTTGTTTTGAGTCGATGATTCATGTGGGGGACTCTTTTAGGTCAGTTAGAGATTTAGTCATCTCTCACATCAGCCCGCCCTGCAGATGACCTGTCAATCAGCTGCTCGGAGTACACATGGGACTTTCTGCAACAGGTGAGCCATGCAGGTAAGTGATGCAGGCAGGGTTTGGGCTTGCAGTTTGGGCTGTGTGTGCCCACCATGGCTTGGGTCTAGAGTGTCCCTCAAGGCCTATGTATGAAAGGCTTGGATTTTACCATGGTGTAATTGAGAGGTAGTTAACTTTTAAAAGGTGAGTCCTTCTGGCAGGAGGTTAGGTCATTGGGGATGTGTCCCTTTGAAGGAGATATTAGGATCTCTGTTGCTTCCTGTCTGCCTTTTTGCTTCCTGGCCACCATGAGATGAACAGGTCTCTTCTACATGATGTGTTCTGTCACCAACGATGGAAAGCAAGTAGGCCAATCAGCCATGAACTGAACCCAGGATCTCAAGCAAACCTTTCTACTCGATAAGTTGTTTCTCTGTAGTACTTTGTCATAGTGAGGAAAGCTGACACAATGCCCTTTCCCGGTCTGCCTGGACTTGGTCCAGGAGAATCTGTTTGGCCTCTGGGATCACTAAAAGGCAAATCACTCTACTCATAGTAGAAGGGACCCACTGTGCCTCCCTTCTTAAAACGCTTCCATGGTTTCTCAGTGCCTAAATAATATAGTGAGTCCTTCTTCCGGGTAGAAAGGAATCCTTGAGATATGGCTTCTGTTAGTTTTCACAGCCATGGTCAGGTTTCATAGTTGTAATTCTTATGATTCTCCTCATGCCAAGCTCACACAGCCCCCTGTGCCTGGAAGGCTGGCTCCCAGTCTCAACTCACTTAACCTCAGTACTTCCTTCTGATTGGCCTGCCTGCTATACAAGGCAGGGCTGGACAGCTCTCTGTGGTCCACAAACACGTGTTTGTGAGACTCACCAACCACCTCAACAGAATGAATGATTGGAGATGCTGTCTTGGTGGGGCATTCCCCGCCCCCCAGGCCCCTGCTACTGGGAGTCAGACTGGGGGCACGAGAAAACGGTGCTGGCATGAGAAACCCGGGGGGCAGTCATGGGGCCTGGATGCACGGAGGCTATTGAAGCACATTTCTCAAGCCATATCCTGGCCCAATGTGTTTCCCTTTCCTTCTCCTCCATCTGGTTCTGCAGGCTGGTGAAGGGGGACTTGTGCCAAGGCTGTGGTCTGCAGGTCTCACAAGAGCTGGCTGAGTCCTGCGGCTACACCTTGTTATTTCAAAAGGGCAGTGGTGCTGGAACCTTCTACCCACTCCTGAAACTGGCAGGGATTTTCTGGGGGACTAGGGAGTTGGCTAAAGGAATAGCCACCCCCTCAAGATAATGGTTAGACTGTATTACCTCCAAGTAGCTCTTTGCCTAAAGTCTTTTGTTCCTGGCAGAGCTGGGGGGAAGCCCAATGCTCTACCATTTCCTCCCACTTCTCTTTTCTCTGAACAAACCAGAGGGAAAAGCTCTCTTTATTTCTTACCCCTTTCTGTAATATAACTGAAAGTCACTTTCCTATACAAGGACTGCAGAGTGTTTTATAGAGACGGAAAGTAAATAGGAAAGTCTCACTACCAAGATATCACATGGAGTTTTCCCCATCTGTCTTCTATATTAAGCATTTTAAAGATTTCACAATATTACACATTTCTCAATGTTTATGTATATGTAATACACATATAATATAATGTAATATGCCTATAAAATATAAACATCCACATATCCATTGCTAGTGTTTCAGAAGTTCCTCTGCCTTTCTCAGAAGACATGTCTCCTTCCCAACCCAAAGAGAACCACTACCTTGAATTTGGAGAGACCTATCCTTACGCTTCGTTTTAGAAGTTTAAATCTGTCTGTCTAGTCCCCAAATGTCATGCTTTTGACTCTTCTGTAATTGGAGGGTAACATTTTGCAAGCTTCCCTTTTCATTGCTCATGGGTGCTACTGTTTAATGAACAGCACAGTGTATGTGTGTAGGGTTTCCCAAGTCATCTCTTCTACTAATGTATATGTGGACATTTTCTAGGGTTTTCTTTTTTAACTTTAAAACATTTTATTGTGCTCAATGGTAAATATTTTATTGTAAAGAACATGTAAAAACATACATAGCCTTCCCTTTACTATTTTGGGAGGTTTTGAAATAGTCATATTCAAAGTAGAGTTCGGGGGCATTAAAGAGTACACATTCCTATTGTGTAGCCATCACCCCATCATCCACTTTGTGCTGGTTAGCATTTTTGTCAGCTCAACACACTTGGGAAGAGTGAACCTCAACTGAGAAAATGCCTCCATAAAATTGGCCTTTAGGTACATCTATGGGGGCACTTTCTTGATTAATGATTGATGTGGGAGGGTCCAGCCCACTGTGGGCGGTACCATCCCTAGGCAGTGGTCTGATGTATAAGAGAGCAGGCTGAACAAACCAGGGAGAGCAAACCAGTAAGCAGCACTCCTCGGTGGCCTCTACTTGAGTCCCTGCCTTGACTTCTCTTCTTTATGTCTGTGAGCTGAAAGATAAAATCAACTCTTTCTCCCACATTGTTTTTGGTCATGGTTCTTATCACAGCAGCAGGAAGCAAGCTAGGACTCATCCCCAGGACTTTCTATCTTCCCAGACTTAAGCTGTGCCAGTTCAACAGTAACTCCCAGGTCTTCGAGCTGGTTTAGTGGTATAAAGGGCAACCTAATGGTCTGAGTTCCCTCCCTGGGACCCACATGGTGAAAAGAGAACCCCCAAGTTGTCCTGTGACCTCCACAGGCACCTGTCCTGCAAAAACAAAGAAATAAAATACAAACAATAACTCTCCATTCTTCTCACCCCCAATGCCAACCACCATTTTGCTTTCTGCTCCTGCGGATCTGACTACCCTTGGGACCTCAACTAAACACAACCGTGGTGCATGCCCTTCTGTGTTATTTAATTTATCATACTGCCATCAAGTTTCATACAAGTTGTCTGCTTGTAGAGATTTCTTTCCTTTTAATGATTGAGTAGTATCTACCCCATCATGTGTATTTTATTAAAGTTAGTATTAAATATTTCCAGATGTTCATTGCTAAAACAGAGATAAACAATTGACATTTAAAAATATTTTTAATTTTTTGAAATTAAAATATAATTGTGTGTTTTACCCATAATTACATAGTTAACCCCTTCTCTTTCCTCCCTCCAACACTTCCCATGCACCCATCTTTTGCTCTCTCTCAAATTCATGGCCCTTATTTATTTAATTGTTACATATATAAATATATATCCAAGCATATACATAACCTATTCAGTCCATATATCATGACTTGTATGTATATGCTTTAGGTGTTGGCCATTTGGAATCGGATAACCAGTCTGGGGGTCCTCCCACTGTTTCTCCCACTCTCGGCTCTCCTTAGTTGTCTGTAGTTTCTATTCTAGGGTTGAGGACTCACGACCTTTCCCCTTTCCTGAGAGCATATCTACCAGTGTTGTCCTCATTCAGGCCATGTTTAGGCAGTCACATTGATGGGACTCCATGGCTGTAGCTTCCCTGACATTTCTAGGTGGAAGAATCTCACAGCTGACTTTCCTGTTCCTCTGGCTCTGACGAACCTTCCTGCCCTAGTCGGCCACAGTTGATACTTTGTATTAACCTCACGGTTTAAGACTGTGCGGTACTGCTTAGAAGGAGGTTTGTGTTAGAACTCGGGATTTCAGAGTCAGGAGCAAACAGGAATAAAGCAGATCTATCCCAGGGTGTATGTAAAGCTGCCCTAAAGCAACACTGAAGGAGGAGCTGACAAACAGAGGAGCTGACAAACACATCAGTGGAGAAGGCAAGCCCAGCTCGCCAAGCAGCTCAGCCCCCTCTAGAGTGTTTCAGCTCCTGACTAGAAACTTCAGCTCTCTGTTGCTGCCCAGAGTCAGGAGACAGAGCCCAGGGAAACTGAAAATTTCCAAAATGGAAAACATGGTTTCTACTGACCGCTCACTCCTTTCACGCCATTAAATAATTGAAAAAGCAGCCAAGTCCAACTATCATGGACAGGGACCACCTGAACACACCCTCTTTGGGTTATCATCCTTGAATAAACTCTTAGAAAAGTGTTTCTCAACCTGTGGGTCGCGACCCACTTAGGGTCACATATCAGCTATCCTACATATCATATATTTATATTATGATTCATAATGGTAGAAAATTTACAGTTATGAAATAGCAACAAAATAGTTTTTATAGCGGGGGGGGGGCATTCACCATAACATGAGGAACTGTGTTAAAGGGTCACAACATTAGGAAGGTTGAGAACCACTGCCTTAGGTGTTTCACTTTCTGATGAGTGTCAGTTACAGCATAGTAGACATCCATTCAAATCTCCACTTTTAACTCTTTCACGTACAGACCGTAGTGGAATTGCCAGGCCACTTTTTTAATTTTGACTTCTTGAAGAATCACCTCACTGTTGTCCAGAGAAGCTGAACTAGGTTACACTCTTGGCAATGATGCCCAAGAACTCCAGTTTCTCCATATGGTCACCAACACTTGGTATTTTCTGTTTTGTTCCCCCTCTTTAATAGTCAACCTCATAACAAATGGCTGTGGCCATTCTTGCTCCCTAATGTACTTATACCCTAATATACCTCTGTACAGCTGCGGAAATGTTCCAGTGACTGTAATTAGCAATGAAATTACCAGGATGTGAGAGACGTGTGGAATCTTCACAGAGGCCATGCCACCTACACTGCCTTCAGGAGCAGATGGCCCTGGCATTTGCCACTGCCAGATTTTTTTTTGTCTGCTGTGTGTGGTTCTAGCGGTTGGCCTTTGGTTCTGTTCTGTTTATCTGTTTGCTAATCGCTATGCCAATTTGATGCTTGCTGAGCTAAGAGGCCTCGTGTGTGCCTCATCGGAGGACTCTCCATCGGGCCACATTCCCAGCCCAGACTTTCAGTTTTCACGGGCTTGTGGCCGGGTGTGACATGATGGGTCACTGTGGTTTTGTTTTGCATTTCTCCAAGACTGAATGTCTTGTCACATGCCCTGTGGTCATGCTTGTTTCATCTTATGGAAAATACCTTTGGATTTCTTTGACTGTTTCTTTTGGACTGTCTGCTTTAATTTTAAGCTATTCCAAGCCCTAATTATTTATTGATTATACATGGCAAAACATCTTCTACATTTTTCCTTTTCAGTTAGTCCCTCGGATGCATTTTTACAGGCAGAAATTATTTCAGTGTGGTCAAATGTGTGTGCCTTTTCCTGTGTGACCGCTCTGTTTTAAGGCACTTGTCTCTACCTGAGATGATAAGGATATTCTATATTTTTTTACAAGAATTTCAAGCCTTTTCTTTAATGTAAGACTTGGAACTACCTGGAATTTTGTGTGTGTGTGTGCATGTGTGTGTATATGAGTGTGCCTGTATGATGTGCATGCATATATGTATATGCATGCATGTGTATAGGTGTGTTTAAGTATACATGTAAGGGTGCATATGCATGCACGCTGTGCACATGTGTGTATATGAATGTGCCTGTATGATGTGCATGCATATATGTATATGCATGCATGTGTATAGGTGTGTTTAAGTATACATGTAAGGGTGCATATGCACGCACGCTTGTGTGTGTGCATGCAAGTGTGCATGCATGCGTGTGTATGTGTGTGAAATTGGGTAGCTTTTGTTAAGGAATCACAGTGTACATCCTTTATCAGAAATCAGATTTTCTAACATATGTGGTCCATTACAGGGTCTTCTGTTCTAGTCATCATTTGTTAATTCCTGTGCCGATTTCATGTTGCCTTCATTGTGATTGCCATAATAAAATCAGAATTTGATGGACCACTTCTCCACCTAGAATTCTGAGTTAAGGGCATCTTAGTCTTTCTCGACTCTTTGCTGTCCATCTAAATTGAACATTCAGCTTATTGAATTATATGAAAAGCTCTATTGGGCTTTTGATGGGGAAAGACTAAATAATTTGTATAAATTGTCCTTTTTTGACATGCATCTCTATGTATTATACTTAGATTTTCTTCAATATCACCTAATTTTATCATTATAATTTTCCTTAAACGGCTGTCTTATTTTGGGATATTGTATATCTGTGGTGGTTTTTGTAAATAGTATCTTTAAAATATTTATTGATTGATTGATTGATTGAGAGATTACGTGTTTGTGTGTCTTTGTATAAAACGCGGGTGCCTGTGGAGGCCAAAAGATGGTATGAGTCACTGGCCCTGCAGGTACAGATGGTTGTGAGTTACCACTTGTGAGTCTGAGTGCTGGGAACCAAACCTGGGTCCTCTGTAAGGTGAGCAAGAGCTCCTAAGAGCGGAGTCACTGCTCTAGCCCCTTGGAAATAGTACCTTATACTTTGTATGGGTCTGCTAAGAATACACTGTAGTTTGGCCGTGCCTGATGCGTCTCTTCCGTACAGGACACTGTTTACCAAGAGTTCTGTAGGACTCTCAGGGAAGATTATTTGTCCTGGGTTGGTGGACATTTCACGCTCTGCATCTTGTTTTGATTTAGCCTCTTAGGTGTCTGGTTCCCCCGTGTGCTTCAGGTTTGGGCTCTGAGACACTTACAATCTGTACTCTCCATCCCCTCCACACTTGCCCCCTCTCCGTGCCTCCATGAGATCTGTAAAGGGGAGGCCGTACTGATTAGCTGCTCCATGGGGCATCAGAGCAAATGGCTAGCATGGAGCCTGGCGCTGAAGGAGCGCAATCAAGATCAGCTCCTAGGAGTCCTCAACAAAACCCCTTTCTTTTCCTCTATTTTGCCAGGCATCGATTTATTCTAGTTGAAGTTCGTGTTTGAAAAAGGAGATTTGTGCTTTCGGTTTCTTTCTCTCCTCCTCACATTATCCCTCCTCCTGCCCTTGCCAGGATTAAAAAGTGCCCAGAGCTGGGTGGTGGGCTTAGGAGAGAGGGGAGTGAGGACTCTCCATCCCACACAAGCCGCCTCCGGGTAGCCTCTGGTCTCACCCTGTGTTTCCACTTGAAGTTACAGTCTGAGGTCAGAGTTTTCACTTTTGCTCCCTGGTCTCCTAGCCTCCTTCCCGTCCCCATCTTGTCTCTTGAACAAGAAGTTCTCCCCCTCAGTTCTATCTGGTGACAGAGATGACAGAGATCCTTCTTCGACTCCCAGGTGCCTGAAGGATGAAGTCCAAATTTGCTAGTCTGCTTTTCCAGGCCCAGCATGAACTGGCCCGGCTAATTACTATCACTGCCTTGACTCCCACTCCGTGGGTGACACGTCAGTAATTTGCAGCTCAAAATTGCTGAGTGAGAGCCATACTTTTGACAGTAAGGCCCCTAGGGCTCAGGGAAGTAAATGACTCATCAGCGGAACCCCCCTCCAGCCAGGAAACACAGTGCTTTATCCTCCACCACCTTGCCCGCCTCCACCAAGGAATAAAACCTGATTCAGCTTAACGTGAAGCAGCTGTGGAGAACGTAGACCCACTGATTCCATTCCGCAGCAGCAAACCAGAGGGAAATAGGACAGGGAAAGGTCAAAGGTTAAGGGAGCAGCCCGAGGGGGAGAAAGTGTGGCTTGCTGGCTCTTTTCACCTAAGGCTGAACTCCTGGGAGTAGGAGCTGATGATGTGGCTCACAGGAGGGGCAGGGTGGGGCACGCAGTGAGGTAAGCAGAGAGGATGATGGGATGACGTAGCCTCCTAGCTGGATGGAGGAAGTGATTACAACCAGGAAATAAGCTCTGAGAACTGTTACTAAGTGCATCTTAAACTATTTGGACTGCTATAGGAGAAACTGGAAGCAGCCAGATTGATACTATAAAGGATTTACTTATTTGCTTATGAAATAGTGAGTTACACAAAGTAGAATTTAGCCAAAGGAGCTGCCTCTAATATGACTGAGAAATTTTTTTTCTCATTTTTTTATTCAAGATTTCCATCTCCTCCCCTTCTCCTCCCCCTTCCCTCCCCTCCCTTCCACCCATACCCCCACTCCACCCCTCTCCAAAGACAAAGAGCCATCAGGGTTCCCTTCACTATGTTTAGTCCAAGGTCCTCCCAGCTCCCCCTAAGTCCAGGAAGGTGAGCAACCAAACTGAAAAGGCTCACAGTGAGCCTGTCCATGCTGTAGAGTTCATGTTCATTGCCATTGTCCTTGGTTTCTCATGACTGAGAAATTTTATGAGAAAGTTTATGCTAATGTTTGTTCACGGAGATTGACATCCAACTGGTCGGCGTGCTCATAACCAAAGGAGACAGCCCTGACTTAGAATCAGTTATTAGGCCCGTCCCCATATCAAAGAACATGCCTCTGAGGAGCAGCTCAAGGGGAAAGTACCTGGTCCCTATCATCATTAAGTTCTAATCTGTCACTAAGTCCCCTGTCCTCTTATAGTGGTGGGTTCTCAGCCTGTGTATTGCTATGACCCTTAAATAGAGTTCTTCATCTTGTGGAAAACTAAAATTATTTTTGTTGCTACTTCGTAACTATAGTTTCGCTACTGTTATGAATCGTAATGTAAATATCTGTGTTTTCTGATGGACTTAGGTGACTTCCCCCCACCCACCCAGAGGGGTCACGACCCACAGGTTGAAAGCCATTGTCTCATGCGGAGAAGCTGGGTTGGCAAGATCAACCTGGTGAGCAACCAACCATTCAGAAGGAACGACACCGATATGCTTGAGAAATAATTCTGGCTGTGTATTTGTTGTGTAAATCTCCCATCTGCCCGAGTGGCCAGACTTGCAGTCTCCTGTCTCTGTTTAAACTGTTCAGTGTGACTGGGGCCAGGAAGGATGGCAGTGTATGTGGAGGGTATGGAAAAGGTTTGCTTTGATAACAACTTTGGGAGTCCCAGGGTGGGCCTGCTGCCTTTGGCCCTGTGGCAACGCAACACATTGTGGCTGAAGAGCGTGATGGAACATAGTTGCTCACCTCACGGCAGTGGGAAACCAAAGCAGGGGAAGGAAATGGCCGAGGCCCCAGCATCACCTGCAAGAGCATACATACCCTCCATGACCAGAAGGCCTCTCACAATGTCCTACCTCTGAAGGTTCTGCCCCATTCAAATAATGCCACTCTGGGAGACTAGCGGAGGTCCTGACCCGAACCCTAGCAAGTAGGTATCACACTCTCTGGATGTGAAGAAAGCCTGGGGTGGGTGTGGGGAGTTGGTGCTGTAGTCTGGTTCACTCTTTGGGGGTCAAATGTTCAAACTCTTAACTGTAGTCACAGGATGGGGGCTGGAGGGCTGTGCGGGAGGAAAGGAAGATTAACAAAATACCAAGGGTGTTAAACGGAGTTCCCAGAAGACTTTAAAAGCCCAGTGTGTGTCACACCTGCCTCTGGTTCTACAGGAACCTCCCAGTAAAATCCACCTCACTGAGACTTCTGTGTCATGCCCTATGGCAGGCTCAGTCACTGCGGTCTTTGTATATCTCACCATGAAGAAAATTACAAATCAGCACCATAGATTCAGTCAGACTTCAGAGCTGGGTTTGTGATTTGGGAGGTTAACACAGCAAGACTAACTTCAGTTCTGAAGGAGGGCAGAGGAGGGGATGGTATGACCTTTCCCTCCCTCCCCGCTCACCTTCTCCCTCCTCTGTCCCCCCCCCCCCCCCCGTCCTTTTCTGTCTCTTCAGGCCAAGCATCTTCTTCCTCTTTGGGGCAGATGGACCTTGCTGCTCTGCAGCTGCATTTTCAGACTCACTGCCATCCTAGGGACAGTGCGTCAGCCCGTGGCCATCCAGGGCATCCCTGGGACTCACTGCCATCCTAGGGACAGTGTGTCAGTCCGTGGCTGTCCACAGCATTCCTGGGACTTTTCCTTGCTGCTTAAAGTCTGTTAGCCAGAAACCTGGAACAAAGTCTGGCTGTGAGGGATCTAAAGGGATAGGGAGGAGAAATAAGAGGGGGAAACAAAAACATTGGTGTTTTTTCTTGAATAATGGAGACTTACACACACACACACACACACACACACACACACACACACACACACTATGATTAAAAAAAAAGAAGAGTGTAGGAAAGGGATCAGCAAAGAGCCAGGGCATTAGGGCAAATATGAGCAGATACTGATGTTTGTGAAAGTATCGTATGTTGTATGTCAACTAAAAAAAATCGTTACAAAAAAGCATTCTTGTTGATGGGGCTGGAGAGCTGGCTCAGAGGTTAAGAGCATGCACCTACACAGAGCTTGAGTTTGCTTCCCAGCATCCACAACAGGCAGCTCACAACTGTCTGGGACCTGCATCTTCAGGAGATGAGTAGCCCTCTCCCTCAGGCACCCCACACACACAGATGCTAATACAGATACACACATAATAAAAAGAAATTTTAAAAAATCACTAGTTACTCAATATTAATAATAAATAATCCTTAGTTGCTGATGTATGTATTCTTAACTTCCTCTTCTCGTAAGGACAGTGGTCAGGTTGGGTTAGGGTCCTGCTCAGTGGCCTTTCCGAGCCCATTACGGTCCCATACTTGAGGGATGGCAATGCAGAGCTCCAACAAAAAGAACTGGCGTAAGAACGGCAGTCATCCCTATCCCTGATGCTGGCTTTTCCTTCTACTCTTTTGTGGTCACCAGGATAGCTCGTCTCCCTCCAGCAATGTACAGCAAGTATTTAGTGACCAGCCTTGGGGTGTAGGATGATGGTGGGGTCGAGAGGGCTTGATAGTGTTTGCCAACGTCTGTGGTGTAAATATACCACCATAGCAGGTCTTAATCTGCCAACCTGACACAAAGCAGATAAACATTCTGAAAAATATAACAAACTATTATTCAGAGCAGGGTCCCCTGGCTCCGGCTCTTCCCACCAGGATGCAGCCGCACTGCTTGACTTTCCCCTCCGCACAATGTCACCAGTGTCTAGCCATCCTCGTGACCAACATATGGTTTGACAGTTATCTGCTAGACAGAGTGACTTCTCTAACCCCTGCTTAGGAGGCTTTTGTGAATTGGCCATTTTGTTGCCCTGGTGATTATGACGGCCTTTTTGTTTGTGGCCCTCCTTATCCACCAGACCCTGATGATGTCCAGGTCTCCCAACAGTCATTTGTTCTGTCATTGTCTCAACCCAGACAGCCCCAGCCCTGGGTGATTTCTGCTGCCAGGCCGACTCAGCCAGAAGCATGAACACCTGCATCTTTGTAATTTTCAAGGTTATGTTCCCTCTGGGCTCCCAGCACCTCTTCTCAGAAAGCTGCTTCTTCCTCTGCTCATGGGACACACATCATGTCCTGCAGGACCGACAGGAGAAGACAATTCTGGGGTAGAAAGGATACTCACCTACACTACAACGTATGCAAAGGCTGCTCTTGCCTAGAAAGAGTCAAATTCTCTCCTCGTGAGAGAATGGAGAAGCCGATGAGCAAAGGCATGCCTGTCTCCCAGTAAGGATGAGTAAGGAATGTTGGGAAAGGGCTCTGCTAGAGGCTCCAGGCGGGAGACCTCTCAAGTTGGGGGAGGGTGTTTAGGGGGCGGGGACTGGCCTTATCGGAAGATGACAGCCCCTCATTCCTTACTTGCTAGGTCACTCAGCTCCCAGAGCTGGGTGAGGTGTCACCATATGAACCCTACCTTGACTCATGTCTCTTAAGAGGTCATAACCTGAAGGAGGAGAGGGAAGCCTTTCGGGACACTATGTCTGTGAAAGGGGGTAGCAGCAGGCAGGCTGTGATGGATGGGTGATGTAAGCTGGTGTGGGCTCAGAGCACAGGCTGAACTCGGCAGCATACAGGAATCACTCAGTTAAAGCGGGAAGACCATACGAATGTGGATTGTCTTTCTCCTGTCCTTCCTCTGTTTCTCAGTGTCCCCAGCACTGAGCAACACCGCCTGACATACAGGCACTCCATGGTGCTGGCGGCACTAGGGAGACGATGACATAGCCTTCTTCTGGTAACAACTCAGGGAAGACAGCTTCGTCCCAACCCCAGCTTCTACTTTTTGGTGCCGCAATCCACTTCTTCCCCCTCCAGCTGCCCCTTAGAGTTCTGACAGGCATTGAACACACAGAGCCTGTGACTCAGGACAGTCTCTACTTCTCTAAACCCTTGGTGGAATCCCCAAGGCAACTCAGGGTGAGATGACATCTTGGGGTACAGCTGGGGCCACGTTCCCCTTAGACGAGCACGGGTCAGCAGGCTGGACCTCAACGTTCTGTGCGGAGAAAGGGAACAGAACGTTCAAACCTTGGGAGAGGGACCCACTCATGCCTCACGAAACAGGAAGTGAGCTCAGAGCAGGAGCCAGGCCACAGTCTCTTTCTGTTTGATGCTCAGCTCTACCCTTCTCCTGACCTTGAACTTATCTTCATCCTGGGAGGCCACTCACAGATGGGGCAAGAGGAGAAAACTTATGGACAATCAAGGAAATCACCTGTCAAAGACGTACGAGAGGGCCAGATTGAGCTATTACTTGGTGCCTGGGGGAAGGAATGCATTTCCGTTACCTCACAGAGGCAGCACTTGTCCCCCAGCCTCACAGGTCCTCCCCTCAAACCTACCTCTAGTGTGTCCTCCCCAACTTGTCTGAGACAAGACAACAGAGCCGATCTTGGGTGGCAGTGCCTCTCTGAGCCCTGGTTCCCTGCAAAACCCGGGGCTGCTATCTGTCTACATCCAGACCTGGGGGAGGGGAGGCCACCTTCACACGCAGCACACAGAAGTGACCCTGTAGGGGAGAGCTTCTCCCTTTCTATTTTTGAGACTTTGTGTGCCCGTGCTCACCTGTTTTTCCTGATATCATGTTTTCTGTCTTTTCTGAGAACAGGGCTTGTCATGTTGTAGATTATGTGTAAGCGGGGATATAGTGACATACTGCCTTCTGGCAGGACACCAAATGAGATGTTCAGTTAATCGACTCTAGAAATGCTAGTCACCCCAAGAAGAAGTCATTAGAGGAGCAAATGGGACCTGACACTGGCTGAGAGCATAGTGACGAAGTGGGTACCACTATATTGTGGATGACAGGTAAAATCACGGAGAGATGAGGTGACATGTCCAAGATCACACAGCAAGCAAGTGGCAGAGTTGGGGTACAGCCCCTTCTCCTTGTTCTAGCATCTGGACAGGAGGAATGTCACCACAGTTTGAGTGTGGGAAGAATTAGGAGAGGTTTTCCCAAACGGACAGGAAGACTACATGAGACCCAGACCCTGGGAGAACCCTTTGTCTGCTTCCCAGATGTGCTAAGTCGTGGCAGATGTTGGCTGGCTTGCACAGCTGCCCTGGGTGCTCCAACACATCTAACTACTTTCCCTTGAGGTCATCCTGCCTTTTAAGGAACAATGTTCTGTTTGTTTCTTCTACCATAGATTCTGCCTAAACACTTCCTTGTCGCTCCCCAGCCCAAGGTTTGGGTAATCGTAACCCTGCAGGGCTGTGCAACACCACCAAGGCTCCAGAAACCCACAACTTCTCAATAATGCTGAATAGAGCGAAATTTCCCAGTAACCACCTCCCCCGCCTGACTAATACTCTAGCTTGGCAGAGCAACGTCCTCTTTTTGAGGAACCCAGTCATTTGGATTCTTTATTTGTTGTACTGGAATGGCCTTCTGAATCATTCCATTTTTGCTTTTGAATTGATTCACTTTTTGCATTTCCTTGTATAGAAACTCAGCCTCCTTCAGGGCTTAGCCCCATCGCCAGCTTCCCCACGGGTCATCTACGCCCACAGCACCCTGGCGCCTGAACCATTCCCCTAATGTTTAATATGTGGTCATCAGAGGAAAAATGATACAAATTCCATGCAGGCACTGAGTCAGCCCACTTTGCTTCCATCAGGACTCTAGGAAGACAGTCGTATGATGTCCATTTTATAGACTGTGGAACTGAGCCTAGCTGCGGTCACACAAAGGAAAAGGCGAGGGTCAGAAGCTGAGCCTACCTCCAGGCTCCACAGCCAGAACCTGGAAGAACCTGGTTCGTGGGCGTTCTAGCTGTGAGGTGGCTTTGTGGCATTGGTTGAACACCAAAGGCTGTAATTCCCACTCTGTCACCTCCGGCGCTGTATCTGGAAGAAGCTTCAGTCCTGCAAACACTGACTCAATGGGCCTTTCTCGCATTTCCTACAGCTCTTGGGTCTCCCCAGCTTTGTTTCCTGTTCTCTCACCCTCTGCACACTGAATGGAGCCATCCCTGGTATGGCCTGGAGGACTGATGGGCACATGTCCTAGTGGGAAATCGATACGGGACATTCTCAGATTCAGCTCAGACATTCCCTGTTGCTCCAGATGAGCACAGCCACAGAAGACTCCTCATGACGTTTTCTGGGCTCCAGCGGCAGGACCTTCAGACAAAGGGCTACGTACACATGTCGTGGGTATCCATGGGGACAGGTGTGCACTCAAGCCTCATTCTGGAGCAGCTTAGCAAGCATCGAGCTCTACTCTCCTTTCAGCTCCTCTGGGAGGCAAGCTCCTGAGTTCCCCAAGGGCAGGATGGTCGGAGTCTCTGGGGAAACAGAGGTGGGGAGAGGGTAGTGGCCCCCAGAGCAAGGAAGTCTGGCCATGGATGAGGCTGGCTCATCCATGGAGTGGGATGAGGACAGGCCTTGGAGCAGACCGACAGCAGAATTAGGTGAGATAAAAAGGTCTGAGGAAGGGGACAGGAAACCAGCTGTGGGTGGCACGTGGAGACGCTGCTGTGGCCACACCTCCCTTTAGCTTTGGCTCTGACTTCTGCTTTTTTGTGTGTTTTGTTTTGTTTTGGAAACAGTCTCTCACTCTATGTAGCTCAGGCTGGCCTCAAGCTTTCTGTGATCCTCCTGCCTCAGCCTCCCATTATTGGCATGAGCTGCTCCAGCCAGTTTTAGTCTGTTTTTGTGTCTGTCGATATTGCTAGCTCCGTCTGCATTTTGTTTGTGATTCCTGATAAGCCTGCATGGCGCTTCTGGAGCCTCCCGGCCTAGCTTGGTCTCACACGTGCCTCTGCCACAGCAGTTAGTGACTTGTGGGACTGGGGCCTAGAGCAGGCACTTTGATAAGGGCAGTCCATCAGGGTGCTAAGGCTTCCCAGGCCCAGCCTTATCCAACACCTCCCCGCCCGGTTCCCGCCCTAGGAATGAGGGCGAGCACCCCACCTGGCAGACCAGTAATTGAGGCCCAGAGGTGAAAAGACAGTGGTATCCCACGACCTTGGGAATGAGCATTCACCCAGCATGTGGGAAGCAGTATGTTTGGGGTAGACCACCTGACTGTCCACCTCAGGGCTCTTGACTGCTCGCTTTGACCTGAAGGATAAGTGTCCTCTCTGCCTCTTCCTCATGGGCAAAATGGAGACCTGGCCTGGTAACCAGAAGCTATTGAGGTGACAAATGGGAATGACAGCAGGAAATTCCAACACAGCATCCACTCCAGACTAGCGCCAGGCTTCATCCCTCCATCTCTCTTGGTTTCCTAAGCAGCACCACAAAGCGCTGGTTTGTGAGGTCAGACATCCCAGGTGTGAATATCAGCTCTGCCACTTTCTGGCTGTACAACCTAGGGACAAGTAACTTTACCTCCCTGGGTCTCATGGGGCTTTTTGGTTTTTGTTGTTTCTGCCTATAGACTGTGCTAGCATTTGATGTAGTAAATTATAGCAGTAGTAAACGGTACATGGGTGTCCCTCAACTTACAATGTGATGGAAAATATCATTAAGTCAAAATGCACTTGATACCCTTAACCTATGGAGCATCACAGCCCAGCCCAGCCTCTTTCAACCCACTCAGATGCACACATGAGCAAACACCCCCCTCAGCACCAAGCAGATGAGGAATGGTTCACGGAGTCTGTCAAACGCTGGAAGTGATCAGTGTGGCAGTGTGGCTATCTGGAGGTGCTTCCTACCACTGCTCTACGTGGGATCATTATAATCCAGGGACCAGGAACCTCAGAAAACTCTCAACTTCCTCTTTGCTTGGATTATGAAAATTAGATAGACAAAAGAGAAAACTGCTGAAGGGAGCAGCTCACTTTCAGAGCTGGGAGTGGAAGAGAAGGGACTTTTCCTATAAGAGGTGTCACCGTGGAGGCTGGTGGAGTCTTGCACATGTCTCACAGCTTACTTAGCACTTGGGAGGTTGAGGCGAGAGGTTAGGAGTTGGAAAACGCTGGGTAGATGGATACGTGGGTGCATAAACACGCACCTGAGTTCAGATCCCCAGTACCTGTACAGAAGCCCTAGCGTGTGTGTTCCCATGTGCCCGTATTCCTAATGCAGGAGAGGGACTCTTGTTGGCCAGCCGGCCACCCTAGTCAAAGTATGGCGGTAAGTTCAGTGACCATCCCCTAAGGGCCTAAGTCAGAGAACAACACAGTGAGGTGCTGGATGTCCTCCTCTGGCCTCCACAGGTGTGCTCATGGGGACACCCCCCGACACACATGCATACAGGAGTACACCATACATACAGAGAGAGTTGGAAGCGAGCCCTGGCTACACGGGGAGACCTTGTCTAAAACAAAACAATACCATAGTTGACAGTTACGGTCTTCATTTACCACTGGGAGTCAGAGAGGGTAAACTAGCTGCTTAAAAACGCACAGATATTTAACAAGCATCAAGGAGGGGATTTGAACTCAGATATGTCTGACATCACAACACATGGTCCAATACCACACAGCAGTCGTTGGGGTCATGGAAAGATCCAGTGCCCGGCTCTGCAATGAAAATGGAAACATGAGTCACCAGCTATCCCTGAGGAGGGAGGAAAGCCCAGCTGTAGGGCAGAATGTTCCGCCAGATGCTGGGGAGCAGCTGCCAGCACCCCTGAGTCTTTTTCATCCCGAGGAATGGGGGAGAGGGGACAAGGGGGCAGCAGTGTCTGAGTCAGTGAATGCAGCCTGACTGGGGCCATGCTGGGGATGTCAGGCTTGCACATCTGGCCTCAGGAATGCTGGGCCCCAAGATGGGCCCCCGGCGTCTGCTGCTTCTTGTAGCTGACTTAACCCCCTGAAATGACCCAGTTGTTTTGTCTCCGCTTGGACCTAGTGCTGACTCAGAATGGGCCTCGGATCCTGCTGAGGAAGACAGGTCTGTGAGGTGAGATTGAAGGTAGCTTGTGTCCTGCTCGGGGTCCCTGATAAGTGACTTCCTCATCTGCTCTGTGGTAGGGTCAGGGGAAGGGACAGTGCCCAGAGAATGCCAGTCATGCTTGTGCACCAGCTGCCTGAAGCAACAGAGTACTAAGAAGACACACGCTTCTTGTGGGGCACAGATGGCTGGTTGCTTCCGGCTGGCCATCTCGCTAGACCTCCCTCCTCAGGCTGCAGCTTCTACCTTGCTCTCCTTCCTACCCACCCATGACCCATCTCATGTTTGCACATGTATTGGTTCTACCCAGGAAAATTTGGGACTGGCCAGGGTGACTTAGTAGCATAGATGATTCATTTTGGTCCTTGAAGGAACAAAAGCCCAGGCCTTCCCAAGGCTGCCCCTGCTCTAGCTGGCTTGTCCCCTGGGCTAGGAATGAGTCACGTTGGTCTTCTCTCTGGGGCTCTGATTTTGGAGTTGCATGGGCCTCCCCTGAAGCTAACATCAGCTTTCTTTACTCTGTTCCTGATGGAGCCAGGTTAGTTTAGGAGGGGTAACCAGGCAGAAGCCAGGAGCAGGGTAGGCAGAAAATGGGGAGCAGGCTCTGCAGTGAAGGTTTCTGGAGGCCATGCAACACCCCTCCTCACAGCCTTCTCCGCCTGGCCAGGCGGGGCCTGCAGCCTGCGTTCAAATTCCTCAGCCAAAAGTGGAAAAACATTCTCTAATTCCACACTGTGTAGGAATTTTAAAAAGTGTGGATAAACCATATGACCTCAATTTCCTCAGCCGCAAAATGAGAGTCATCCCAGAGGTTTGGCAAACTCATCCTGGGAAGAGGATAACACAGGGAGGGCTCACGGCCTTGGTGAGATGAATGCTCTTCCCCCTTTCCCCTCCTGAATCTCCATGAAGAAGGAGCCCTAGGATTGGTTTGCATGTATAAGAGGCCTTGGCGTCTCTGGAAGACCAGCCTCAGTTAGGGGGTGCTGAGCCATGAATCAGAGTCATGAGCTTAAAGCATGCTTCCCTGAAGCCTCCCCTGATATATGGGGATAAAGGAAGGATGCAAAGCATCCTTGGGGGCCATCAACTCAAACAGGGAACCTAATGTGGGCTAACTCCCTTCTCCTTTCCTGGCTATAGATTTCTTTATCCATAAAATGGCGATAGTAACTCTTACCTCATAAGGCTTAGTAACGTGGACTCTACTTAGTGTCAGGAACAGTGTCCTGGGTCACGTCAGTCACTGATCAGGAGAATGAGGTCATCCTATTAGGTGGCCATCAAGGGTCAATAGGACAACCTGGTGATGGCTGGGGGACGGTGGCATTCAGTGACACAGATTCCTATCTCTGATGGCTAGCAGGTGTTCAATAGACTTTCAGGAGGGTGGTGATGCTCCTGATGTAAAAATAGGGCCGCGGTCTTAACCATCAAAGGGAGAGCGGCAGGTTCTTATTATAGCTCATTCCCTTACCTCTCTAAGGGGGGTGTGGATGCCCAGCCAGATGGAGGTTATGGATAAGCTGAAGGGGAGACAGAGACTTCCATTTCCCCTTGCAGATTCTTCACCCTGTGGACTAGAAGACATGCCAACCTCGATTTTCCTCTAGAAATCACAGTAGCTGTGACTACCCAGGGCAGAAATGTTTGGATACAAGCAGGCATGGATCACCCGGAAAGATCTAGAGAGATTCACAGCAACAGCAGGGAAATACCAATTCCTTCCTGTAAGCTTTGCCCCATGAGTCAAGGTGACAGCTCTGTAGTGGGAATATCCAGTTATCTGGAGCGCATGTGTTGTGTATGTAAGCACGTGGCTCAGAGACAACCATATTAGACAATAGAGAGGGCTCTTGTCTGGTAAGCACTGATCACATGCCAGGCATGGTGCCAGGCTCATGTATCTCCCTAGCCTACACAGTAACCCTGTAGGTGGGTGCTTCGTGACTCCTGGCAGCAGAGGCTCTGAGAAGCTGAGGGACTTTCTCAAGGCCCACAGTCCCTAGTGGGGCTATTACTTAAATCTAAAGAGCATGGTGCAGAACTTGTGACCTTCCATGCCAGCTTGCCACCCAGATTTCTTCTGCTCCGGTCATCCTCCTCACCGATCCACACAGCTTCACTTCTGTGACCTCATAGTCCTTGGGTACACAGCGCTGTGAGGCTCAATGGGTCTTTACCATACACCTAGCATTTAGCTTTCTCAACAGGCAGTTTGAGCCCTGCCAGGACCTCAGTTGACTGAAAGGCCACAGAGAGAGTGGCTGGAGATAGGATTAAGGCTTTCCAAACTGTTGTCAGTTCCGTGTGACAGTGGAGGTTACTGAGACTCCAAGGACAAGGCATGGGGTTGACACAAACACCGTGAGTACCCAGGTGTGTCGTCTCTTCCTCTTGAACTGTGGTCCTACATTTCTGTGACCCTTTCTTTCTAGGGCCCACATCACCTGATGAGGAATGGGAGATGAGGGGTTAAGGAAACTTTAGGACTCTTGGAAGAGACTCAGGAAGTACGGGGTTGAGAAGACTTCTAAGAAAAAAGGAGGCAGTTAGGGCTGTATGTGCCATGACTTCAGGGCCAGAGGGCCAAGGGTCATCTTGGATCACGGCTCTCTAGAGGCTGGCCCTGCACTTGGTCTCTGGCCCAACTTGGCTCAGCCAAGGCATGAAGTCACTAAGGCATTGCTGTGTTTTTTCTTCTAGATAATTCTCTGGTTTATCTCTTTTGACCTTCCCAGGGAGGTGGGTGGAGGAGACTGAGGCACAGAGTCAGTGGCCAGGATTTGGGGGAAAGTTCTGGGGTCTTTTTACCCATCAAGTATGCTGTCAGCACAGTGGGGCCTGCATTTTGTGCCAGGAGGCTCAGCATACCCCTTTTGTGGGAACTCTGATAATCCGACCTAAGGGCTCTTAGCTTAGTGTATAACAGGAGATAATTCCCCAGGGATAGTGGGGTCCCAGTGTCCCTGGACTCGGCTGTGCTTCCCAGGCCTCACCTAAATCATAGTCATTGCCTACCCTCCTGCTCTGCCTAAGATACCAGAGACAGAGGCCAAGAGACAGTGTAGGTTGGGGGTCGAGTCCCTGGGGCCCACAAAGTACTGAAATTTGGTGTTTATGTGGTTTAGGGCCAGCCCTCAGGGCCTCTTGAGTCTCTTTATTGTCGGGGCAGCCAGGTGAATCCTGCCAGGATCTTCACAAAGCAACACAGGCCTCAACACTTGACAACACCTTCCTGGTGAGCTGTCTGCTCTCTGAAATGGGCCTGAAGGTTGTTCAGGTTGAGGTCACCAGATGACTCCTTCCTAACCACCATGACCCAAACAAACAGCCAGGCCAGGTGTCTTGGGAAGCTGGAATCTCCTCACTGGGTCCCTGAAGAGGCTGGCTCTGGTAACACCCCAATTCTCAGTTACCCCAGGCCATGTGAGGTTCTGATTAGCTGGACCCAGAGGGACCCTGGGACTTGTAGATGGGGTTTGGCATTCTGGCTTCCTCCTTAGGCTCGCATTGGCCTTTCCAGCCCAAGGCAAGTCTGGGTATTTCCTGTCCCTGGAACAGGTGAAGAAAGGAGAGGGAAGGATGCTGCCATGGTTCTGGAATAGCCAGCGAGTTGTTTTAATTATTACCAGTTTTAAGAACAGTACATCCTGGGTTAGAGAGAACCAGCGCTGAGACGACGGTGGCAGGGAAGCGTGAAACCAGCCCTCACCTACTATCAAAGAGCAGGCACTTTTATAGTCTTTGCATGGGTATTTAAAGTAGATATTCACATCAAACATTTGATGATAATAAATCATAAAATATTTCAAAACCATTCTTTGGCATACATACAATTTTCCCATTTATTAAAGATAAAAGTGAATCTGTCTACTAATGAAATGGATGTGTTTGTTTATTTTTACATAAAGAATTAAGCCTTGGGGCTGAAAAGATGGCTCAGTGGTTGAGAGCACTGGCTGTTCTTCTAGGGGACCTAGATTCAATTCCCAGTACCCACATGGCAGCTCACAACTGTCTGTAACTCTGGTCCCAAGAGCATCTGACACCTTCACACAGACATATAGGCAGGCAAAATACCAACGCACATAAAATTCAAATAAATAAATAATTTTTTAAGAAAAAGAATTATTGAAGGCTGGAGAGATGGCTCAGTGGATAAGAGCACTTGATGTTCGTGCAAGGGACCCGGGTTTGATTCCTAGCACCCACGTGGTGGCTCACAACTGTCACCTCTGACCCACAAATAGGAAGCAGAGAGAGAACTGGGAATGGCACGGGTTTTTAAAACCTCAAAGCCTTCCGTCAGTGATGCACTTCCTCTTACAAGACCACACCTCCTAATCCTTTCCAAGTAGTTCCATCAACTGGTGATCAAGCATTCAAATACACAAGCCTGTTGGGGCTATTCTCATTCCAGGCACCACACGGAACATTAAACAAACAAACAAATAAATAAAGATGTGTGCTACCATACCCAGCTTTGTCTAAGAAATAATTACATGGGACGGTGGTCTACAGAGTGAGTTCCAGGGTAGCCAAGGCTACCCAGAGAAACCCTGTCTTGAAAAACCAAAATTAAAAGTAAAAATAAAAAGACAAAAGAAAAAATTAAACCATGGCTGAATATTTGATATTGTAGGATATAGACCATCTTTGACATTTTTTCAGAGGTATCAATGTCATAATTAATTAAAGTTAATTGATTTTTATTATCATCAATGCTTAGAATACTGCTTAATACTTTATACAAATACTTTGTATAAAATGTCAAAAAGATTTTTAGGGTCATTTCAGAAGTTGTTGGGGATTCTGTCCTGATCCTAAGATAAAATTCATCTAATAATTTTAATGACTGAAGTCAGCAACTCAAACAGCAGTTTTCAAATTCTAATCCTCAAATGTACTAATTTGGTGCTTATGCACTGAGGAACAGCAGTGGGGAAATATTAAAATTACTTGTTTTCCCTAACAAAATCACCGTTTTTCTGTAAGAGCAGGAGCTTTGCATGTCCAAAACAAAAACAAAAACACAACAAAAAAACACTGATTCCTGTGATTTCTGTGGCTCAGGAGTCTTGATACCCAGCCGAGGTGTTTTAGTCTGTGTTCATGGCATTGCAAGGTCAGCTGGCACATGCTGGATACAGCGTGCACGTGTGTGTTCAGAGCCATGGTTGCAGAGAAATCCAGTAACTTAATGGGTGAGCGTGGCTAGAGACACCTCAGACTCACTGCATGCTCAGAAACCTTTACGTACTGCCAAGGTTTTGGCAAGCACCACTTCTAGCTACAGGACTCGCTGCTTAGGAAGCTGTGCTCTGGAGGATCAGGTGTATCTGGGATTATAGGTCCAGGAAGGCTTCCTGGTGGTGAACACCTCCCGACGAGAGCATGCCAATTGCAAAGGAACTCCTTCGCCCTTCTCCAAAAGAGGAAAGAGGAAACCTAAGAGGAAGCACTTGGTGTGGAGCCCCAGTTCCTACTTTATGGGATGTGAAATGTCCAGGATGCTATAAAATCCCTGCGGTCTTTATCCATGCACAAGCGGCGGTCTTGTACACCGGCTGCCCCACTGTCCTCTGCCAGCCTACGAGAGGAAGAACAAGTTGTAAAGAGGGACGTTCCTTCAGATGGAAGCAGCACTCTAAGCACCCATATGTAAACACCAAAGATTAATAGTAAAGGAAGCAAGCCTCACTATGCATGCTAAGGTTTCAATGATACCATGTTGAAGACCCACTACATGCCAGCCCCGGACAAGTGCCCTCTCTTTCACTAAGGGCTGGGAACTGATTAGAATCTTGGTGGTAAAGAGTCTCTGGTGCTGTATGCACCTTGAGACCCCTGGGAAGAGTTCAAAGCCCCCAAGCCCAGGTATGTGGAGCACTGGATAAAAGTTAACACGGCTATCAGTTGAGATCCAGCCTCACATCCCTACTTTCTGCCTGGAGACATGGGTGAAAGCCAGGGCCATGACTCTGTGCTTTCTTCATAATGCCATTGCTTCTCTTTCTCCTGGGGCAAATTGTCATGGTCCCATTGTTAGTCACGGAAGCTGTCAATGGGGACTGGAAGGTGCCACAGAATGGCTTTCCCTGTGATAGCCTACCACATCTTCTGGAAAAGCCAGCCCGCTAAGCCACACCTCTGTGCATTTCTGCAGAAAGAATTCTATAAACACTCACCCCTGTCTGGAATGTAGTGTTTTGACAAATGGGTTACTCATGAATATACTGTGTGTGCGTCTGTGTATCTGGGTGTGTGTCTCTACGTGTCTGTGTATGTGCGCGTATGTCTGTGGGTGTGTATGTGTGTGTACAGGGGGTGTGTCTGTATTTATGTGTATGTCTGTATGTGTATATGTGTCTGTGTTTCTGAGTGTGATTGTCTCTGTGCGAGTATTTGTGTCTGTGTCTGAGTGTGTTTCTGTGTGTCAGTATATCTCTGTCTCTGTATGTGTTTGTGTCTGCTTCTGGGGAAATATGTTTTGCCAGTTTATACCTTTATTGTCTAGCCCAGTTGTGGCTGAGACAAGTGTCAATAAACACCTGCCAACTATAGGAATTGAGACTCCTAGATTTGGGTGCCTCACTAAAATTTTTCAGGCTCTGCCTTCTTTGGATGCCTCAGTGGATGCAGGAAGGATGGACCATAGTCACTTCCCCCATCCCAGGCAAGGAACAGATTTAGAGGCCAAGAAGGCTGAGGTGTACGGGGTTGAGGGTGTGACCTATAACCCCAACTTTGAATACCCTTTCTTCTAACTCCTCTGTTGGCTGGGAGCTTAGCCTGGCTCCCCATAGGAACCTAAACAAGCAGCTGTGACCTTTCCCCTCAGAACCCCCAGGTGTGACAGGATAAAACATTGACCGGGCCATTAATTAGCTGGCTCAGTGCTTTCCATGTGTCTCCACCCTGCTCTGTGAACTGTGTTCCTCACACCTCATTGAGTTGGCTCAAGTCACCGCTCTGCTCTAAGCCTCCAGGTTCTGACCTTACTCCCTGGAGAAACCCCAGGCTTGCTGTTGCCCTGGAGGCCCATATCCTACATCCTGCCTGGCCATGTTGGCCTCCCCTTTCTCTCTCCCTCTCTCCATCTCTCCCTCCCATCTCCTTCTCTCTTGAATGCAAACAAGGTTTCCAGTTACTTCTTTCTTCTTATAGCTCTCCTAGACCATCCTTTCTGGAGAAAGAGTGGTTAGCTAGCTACCCCCTCCTGGGTTAGCAGGCGTGTCTTCTCTTGCGTGCATTCACATGTGTAGGATAGCCACATTTTATGTATCCATATCCTTTGTTAAACTCTTTCCTCTTTTCTTTTTATGTGTATGTAAATCTCAAAGAAATGAAACCCAGGAGTGGCATGCCTGTGCTCTCGGCTCTGGCCTTCCAACCACACTTCTCATTGACTCGCCGGCCCTTGTGAGGTCCCATGCAGCTGGACTTTGTTCTGGAATTCTGAAAAATCAAGTCCACTAGGACGTGAAGAGACCTGTGCACACACCAGTGCCTCAGGGCAGATTTGCTGTTATGACATTTCATGAGCCATCAATAGTAGAAAGGTGGCAACTCTCCCAGCCTGTCACAAACAAGGAAAGGCTGGAGGTGTGGCTCAGGTGTAAGCTGAACTCCAAACAGAACCTTGGACTCTCACCCCACGGCTGCCAACTCCCTGGTCCGTGGCCATGCAGAGAATTCTACACCAACTTTATCTAAAATCACTGGGAAGGTAGAAAAAGAGCCATTAATGGTTCTGCTCTTTTTTTAAGCTACCAATCTCCCCCTACATGGAATCTCCTACAGACTTTTTTATCACCAACCATCTGCTACATTCCTTAGACGTTACCTATTGTCCTCACAGACTTGTGACACCTGTCCACGTCAATAGTGACGGGCTAAGCACTTCGCTGCCCCCTCACCTTCACCCAGACAATCGTAGGAGACAGTGCTCAACACAGCAGTGGGAGAAAGATAAAGAGGTTGAGACGCAGAAATGCTCACAACAGAGTTAAGCGGGAGATGTTCACAACTGAACCAGGCAGAGAGTTGCTCGTGACCAAGATAAGCTGCGGCTCTCTCGAAGCCAGCCTGGCACATAGTAGTATCAAGCATGTATTTGTAAATTTTCTACCGTAATTTTGATCAATTGTCTTTTCTTTTCCTTTAGTATATTTTCTCTTAACAATCAGTACTGAGATGCCAAAAGGAAAAAAAAAAGAAAGAAAAACAGATAAAAAGAAATCCTCTAAATTGAGTTCTTCTTAAAGCTCCACTAGAAGGTAAATGTCCTCGAATAGTAACTATTAGTGCACAGGATGTGGACAGGATATAAAATACTATTCTACCACGAAGAACAACTGTAAGCTGAAGACTTTTGAAAAGAATAGACTTGTTGCTAAGGCTGTATCACTTAGGGCTTACTCAGCTGACAGGCCCTGGGGGTTGAGACCCAACATCTCTCTATCTCTCTCTCTTTCTCTCTCTCTCTCTCTCTCTCTCTCTCTCTCATACACACACACATACACTCTTTAAAAAAAGATAAAAAGGTACATTGTAGTATGCATTTATTTATTTATTTTGAGACATGGTTTCACTGGTCTGGCTGGCCTGAAACTCGCTATGTAAACCAGGCTGGCCTGAAATTCGCAACAATTCACCTGCCTCTGCTTGGGATTAAAGTTGTGCACCACCATGTCCAGCCCCTCATATATTTTAAATATTGTATATTTCACACTGTGCAGGTGTACAGTTCAGAGTTCTCATCCCATCCCGAGGCAACTGGTCATCTGTCTACTGTCTCTCTAAATTTGCCTTTTCTGGATGTGTAAGATGTGATATATTGTCACACAGTCTCCTGGGTCTGATTGCTTTATGATTGTGAAATTATTGTGTCAGTTGATGGGAAATAGGACCCTTCCAATTTGGGGTTACTATGAGCAATGCCTTGGCGAGCGTTGACTTGAAAGTCTCTGCATAGATGTAGTTTCACTTCTCCTAGGTGGTACATAGGAGGATTGCCGGCTCATAGGCTAATCCAAATTTTACATATTTATTTTAAACATATACTTAACTTTCTAGGAAGCCTCCAAACCATTTTCCAAAGAGGCTGGACCATTTCACACACTTGCCTGCCATACAAGAGGCTACTGCTTCTCCGGATCCCGGCCACCACGTGTTCTTGTCTGCCTTTGTCATTGCTGTTGTTCTAATGGGGGGTTCTGTGGTTTTGTGGGCAAGCGCTCTGACACCCTGACCATCTCACCAGTCCTTCCTCTTCTGCCTCTTATCTTTTCTGTCTCTGTCTCTACCTCTCTGTTGTTTTGTTTTGTTTTGTTTTGTTTTGTTTGACATAGTCTTACGACACTGCCCAGGTTGGTCTGAAATTGGTGACGCTCTTCCTGTTTCAACATGCGGAGCACTGGGATCACACAGAGAGCACTCCCGCCCCAGCTATTTTTATTTTCTTTCTTGAAAACTGTCCTCAAACTTTTTATTGTTTTTAATGACATGGGAGGGGCGTGCATACATGTGCATAGTAGCTTAACGGTGGCTGTACCAATCCTAGTTCCATGAGTAGTGAGTGCCATAAAATTATATAAATATACTGTGTATGATGTGATGATTTGGTATGCGTATGAATTATAAACAGATGGCCACAATCGAGGTAGATGGCATACCTATGGAACGGTGATTTTTGAATCTTTTTTACCTTTATAAATCATGTATTAGTGTTGCATCTAAGACATCTGCCTAGCCATGGCTTTGAATTTTGAAGATCCCCCCTCCACGTATTCTAAATGTTTATGCGTGTGTCTGTGTGCACAGGTGTGCCTACACATGAGCTGCCTTCCCGGCCCCTTTCTTTTAGAAGTTTTATTGTCTTAGCCCTTACACTTATTAGTGATCCCTTTGAGTTAATTTTTGTTTGGTGTGAGGTGTGTGTGTGTGTGTGTGTGTGTGTGTGTGTGTATGCAGGGGTCTCAGTTCTATTGCGGATTCATCTTGAGTGTATGTCTGTGTGCATGCGTGCCGCCATGCATGCATGGAGGTCAGAGGACAACTGAGGAACCAGGTTTCTCCCACACTGTGAGTGCTGGGATCTGCGCTGGCTGGTTTTTATGTCAACTTGACACAAGCTGCAGTAATCTGGGAGGAGGGACCCTCAGTCGAGAAACTGTTCCATAAAATCAGGCTGTAGGCAAGCCTATAGATCATTTTCTTAATTAGTGAATGCTGGGGAAGGGTCCAGCCCATTGTGGGTGGTGCCAACCTTGGGCAGGTGGACCTGGGTTCTGTGGGAAAGCAGGCTGAGCAAGCCATGGTGAGCAAGCCAGTGAGCCACGGTCTCTGTTTCAGTTCCTGTCTCCAGGTTCCTGTCCTGCCTTTCCTTGGTGATGGAGTGTGCTGTAGAAGTATAAGCAGAATAAACCCTTTCCTCCCAGGTTGCTTATGGTTCAGTATTTTCTCACAGCATTAGAAACCCTAAGACAGGGTTTAACTAGGGTCATCAGACTTTGTGGTATTGGAAACAAATATTCTTGGTGTCCCACAAAGAAAAACACAAATATACGGAAAGTAATTGAATAAGGCAATAAGGGAATACCCTGACCCTAACTAACTGCCGTGACCCAAACCTAGCATAGCAGGGGCAGGACACTCACTTCTATTCTAATGTAAATGGTGACTGTGTCTCTCCCCAGTGGCTGGGGTCTGACTTCACAGTTTTTTGATTCTCTCTCTCTCTCTCTCTCTCTCTCTCTCTCTCTCTCTCTCTTTCTGCTTTTCGAGACAGAACTTTTCTGTGTAACAGCTCTGGCTGTCTTGCAACTCATATTTCAGACCAGGCTGGCCTCGAACTCACAGAGATCCACCTGCCTCTGCCTTCTGAGTGCTGGGATTAAGGGTGTGCGCTACCACCTCTCGGCTTGGCCCAAAGGAAATGAAGAGAGTAGGAAGGGGGGTCCCTTCAGGTCAGGGATGTTGGGGGTAGAGAGTCTTCCATAAATAAAGGTTTTAACAGGTGAGGAGAGTAAAAGATCTGCATGAAATCCTTTCCAGGTGGAGGAGATCGGTGAAATATTGGCCTTGGCAGGTGCCTTTGAGCACCTTAGCGAACTGTCTTGACGCCTTTCTCAAAAATTGACTGGCCACAAATAAGGGGGGGCTCATTTTTTTGGTGACTGGGCCTGTCCCAGTGGCCTGTCTGCCAGCCCTTGCCAGCACCATACTGCCCTGGCTACTGACACTGTCCTGGTCACTATGACTATATGGTACCATCTGAAGTCAGCAAGTGGAAGTTCCAGAGTTTTGTTTCTTTCCTAAACTGTTTTGGTCATTGTAAGTGTTTTTAATTTCCTTATAATTTTAGAATCAAGCGTGTCAAATTCAGAAAAGAAGTCTGTGGAACTTTGAGAGGGCTTTTGTGGATCCTTTGCCAATTTGAGGGGAGCGGACATCGCCACAACCCTTTACATCCTGTATATCAGATATTTATGTTAAAACTCACAGCAGTAGCAAGATTACAGTTGCATTGCTACTTCAAAACTGTAATTTTGCTACTGCTGTTTTAACGTAAATACCTGACATACAGGATAGCTGATATTCAGTCCCTGTGAAGGAAAGTATCATTTGATCCCAAGGGAGTTGTGACCCACGGGTTGAGAACCCATTGCTCACTTCCTCTCCTCTTTAGATGGCTACTTAAATGTCAGTTTCTCACGATGGCCTTCCTGGAACATCCTCATTAAAGCTGAATCACCCCCTGCCTCCTGTTCTCTCTCTCTCCTTTCCTGAGATAAGGTTTCTGTATAGTCCTGGATGCCCTGGAACTCATTCTGTAGACCAGGCTAGCTTCAAAGTCAGAGATCAGTCAACCTCTGCCTCCCAAGTGCTAGGATTAAAGGTGTGTGCACCACCGCCCGGCCACCTCCTGTCCTCTTTAGCCCTCTTTTTCACTTTATACACACACACACACACACACACACACACACACACACACACACACAACCAGTATAAAACCAGTAATAGCACTGGGTAGAATAAGTAACCCAGGGTTTATTCAGTCTTCACAAGAATGTGTGTGGGCTCTCTGCACACACAATACCAATTTATAGATGACCTGAGCATCTGTAGATTCTGCTGTCTGTGTGAGGACATAGAACTGAACCCCCATAGATACGCCATGATGTACATAATATGTATCATTATATACACTTTGCTGTGTGTGTTTACACAGTGTCTTCTATTATCTAGTCTCTGACTGTTCAGTGATAAGCGCTGGTTCTTGGCAGAATTGAGACGCGGAGTCCCTCTGTCCTTCCTCTCTAGAGGAAGAATATCTTGTTCCAGAACTAGGGATGGATAAGGGTGGCCCACGGGTGAGCCCAAAGCCCAGGTTGGGTTGGGCGAAGCCCGTTTCCCGTGTGTTCCTCTCTACACTGCACAAAAGCATTCACTGGGATGGCGAGTCCCCACACCTCCAACCCTCTGTGACTTGCACTGAGTCACTCTCGTCACCCTTCGATGAGTCCTGGGAGGAAGATGCCGCTGTGGTACCCATTGTGAGATGGGTGAGACTGGTTCCTCCGGTGCCATCCTTTCAGGGCGCTCACAAAGGAGAGGTTTGAGGGTATGGGCAGGGCCACACTCCTTCCTTTCTAACTGGGAACGGTTTGTTTGCATTCTGACCTTTCGAAACACCTTACACTTAAATTCAGGTTGGAAATGACTTTTGCTTCAGTTGCAAGTTCTTTTTCTATTTCCATCTTCCAACTTACAGGCTGTCAGATGTGACGTGCTGGTACATTCATTTTGAGTTTTATCTGCGATCCCTGATGCTCCCGCCTCTACCCAGAAGGCAGGCCAGAGAAGTTCTTGTTCCTAGGGAAGTCTGAAGACCCCCATTTCAGAGGGGATCCTGCACCGAATGGGAGAGAATGGCGGCCCAGAGCGGCCATGAAGATAAACCTTGCTGACTTCTCCATTTAGCCTATCATCCGATCAGACCTTTTGATCCGATCACATTTCTATCTGGTCTGCGCTTCATACTCATGCAGTGAAGTCTTCATGGAAACCCAGAACAGGATCTGGGGAGCTATTCTGAGAGCCAGAGATGGGGGTGGAGGTGGGGGTGGGGGTGGATGGGAAGGTGGGGGGCGGGGGTGTCCTGGGTAAAATGTGGACTCAAAGAGTCCTCAAGTGGGTGTGGATTCTCCCTCCCCCTCCTGCCCTTCACTGAGCTGTTCACCTCATCTGTATCCTTTCTAACGTCATCTACAGTAAATAGGAAAATGTGTTTCCTGAGTCCTGTGAGCTGGCTCAAGTGAACTCACTGGGCCTCTGGAAAATCTGTGTGAACACCAGCTTCTATTACAGTCACAAGCATGGGCAGGACAACCCGGGGTTTGTAACCAGTAACTACAATGAGAGAAGAGCAGCTCTGGGCATGGAGCTCTTGACCTATGGACTGTGATGTTTGCTTCAGGCGGAGATCGCCAGACCGAATTGGATTTACAGTGACTCTCAACCTGTGGGCCATGACCCCTCTGGGGTCACACATTGGCTATCTCGCATATCAGATATTTACATTATGATTAATAACATTAGCAGAATTATAGTTATGAAGTAGCTACGAAATAATTTTATGGTTGGTGTTAGGATCTAGGGATTGGGTTGGCCTGCTCTGTCATCTGGCAGGATGTGTCCAGGCAGTATCCTGGTTAGTCCAGGGTCCTAGATGCAAAGACCCCTTAAGAGAAGCTCCGCCCACTCCAAGTCTCTCTCTCCTTCTGAAGAGGGAGCTTTCTGCCCCTCTCCCCCCTCTTCTCTTCTTTCCCCTCTCTCTTCCCCCACCCTCTACCCTCCCAATACCCTCTAAATAGAACTCTCCATACTCAAACTTTCTTTGCATGGCGTATTCTGTTTCCTTCCCGCGTTCCTCACCCGCTATGGGACCCGCTAAGCTCTCTTGGGCTGTATCTTTAGTCGGGGGTCACCACAACATGAGGAATTGTATTAAAGGGTTGCAGCATTGGGAAGGTTGAGCACCGCTGGTTTAGAAGACGCTGGCTGGGAGTTTCTGCAGAGTTCACTATGTGCTTAGTGTGGGATTCGGGATTCCCCACCCCACCCCTACCCCTGCCAGTCTTGTAGTGGGAGTGTATTTGGAGAGTTGCCTGTGGGAACTGGAGCTGGTCTTCCTTTCTATATCCTCAGCTATACTCTCAAACTGACCCGTTGACTGCAGGTGGGTTGCTAGGTGATTCCTGGGGCGGAGTCCATAATTGCTTTATTATAATCTGTTTGTTATTCTCTGTCCATAATTAGTATCTGAAAGCACTGCGCCTAAGAGAATAGAATATTATAATCCTTGCCAGTTGTTCGGGACAATAAGACGCATCAGGAAGATGCGTTAAGTCTTTGGGCAGTTTATCAAGAAAATGAGCTCTCGTGTGTGTGTGTGTGGTGTGTGTGTGTGTGTGTGTGTGTGTGTGGTGTGTGTGTGTGTGTGTGCGCGCGCGCGTGCACAATGGATGAAACCTGGGACTCAGGCACATGCTAAGCAAGCACTCTACCACTGACCTATATTCGCATTCATTTCCTCCTCTGATCCCCTGCGATGGTCTCACATGACCCAAACTGGCCTCAGAGTTACTTTGGTAGCCAAGGATGACCTTAAATTTCTGATCTCCTTGCCTCCACTGCATAAGTGGCTTTCTCTTTTTTTTAAGTAAAAAATTTATTAACATATTTTTTTCCATTGATTCTTTGGAAATTTCATATCACGTACCCCAATCCCACTCATTTCCCAGTGTAAGAGGCTTTCATAAGCAAAAGAGACCAGGACTCTTTCCCAAGCCTATGACTGAATCATTTGAGGGCAAGCTGTCAAAACATAGCCTCTGTGATGGCTAGTTTTATGTCAGTTTGTCACAGGCTAGACTCATTTGAGAGGAAGGAACCTCAGTTGAAAAAATGGCTCCATAGGATTGGACTTCAGGCAGACCTATGGGGCATTTTCTTAATTAGGGATTGATGTAGGAGGGCCCAGCTTATTGCGGGTATTGCACCCCTGGACTGGTAGTTCTGGGTTCTATGAGAAAGCAGGTTGAGCAAGCAATAAAGGAACAAGCCAGTCTCTGCATCAGCTCCTGCCTTCAAGTTCCTTCCCTGTTTGAGTTCCTGTCCTGACTTCCTTTGATGATGAACAGCCATGTGGAAGTGTGAGCCAAGTCAACCCTTTCCTCCCCAAGTTGCTTTGGCCATGGTGTTCCATCTCTCTTCATTGTTAAATATTCCAGATTACATATCTTTTGTTTTGTTTACTTTTTCGAGACAGGGTTTCTCTGTGTAGTTTTGAAGCCTGTTCTGGCACTCGCTCTGTAGACCAGGCTGGCCTCAAACTCACAGAGATCCGCCTGCCTCTGCCTCCCAAGTGGTGGGATTAAAGGCGTGCGCCACCACCGCCTGGCTCAGCATGCATATGTTAAGAACAAGATATTCTCTAAGCAGTCACTAAAGTCACTGGTTCTATAACACCACTAAGGCCCAGTCTGCATTCAGAGTCAATTCATCCCAGAGTGTATCCCTAAGCTCCTGTACTCTTGCCCATGGGATGGGAGAAAGAGTCTCCAGTGGAGTCATGTCTTATTGTCTCTTAAGACAAGGGTCATCTTTCTCCGTGCTCACAAAGACTACAGCTAATTGTCCATAAACCACCCAGTCATAGATTTTACCCTTTTAAAAAAAATTAATTTAGCCGGGCAGTGGTGGTTCATGCCTTTAGTACTAGCACTTGGGGGGCAGAGGCAAGCAGGTCTCTGTGAGTTCAATGTCAGCATGGTCTACTTAGTGAGTTTCAGGACAGCCAGAGCTGTGTAAAGACCCTGTCTGAGAGAGAGAGAGAGAGAGAGAGAGAGAGAGAGGGAGGGAGGGAGGGAGGGAGGGAGGGAGGGAGGGAGGGAGAGAGAGAGAGAATTTTTTATTGGTGAGATCAGCATTTGTCTTCAAGTTAGAAATCTTTCCTCCATTTACCCATTTGGCCTACAAAGCTTCACTGAATGAAGATCTTGCTTTAACTTTTATATAGCTTTTATATTGTTTTCATTGATTGTTTCTGAATTTTGGCTTTTTTGGTTTCTTTGTGGGTTTTTTTTTTTTTGAGACAGAGTTTCTCTATGTAACAACCCTAGCTTTCCTGGCACTAGCTCTGTAGACCAGGCTGGCCTCAAACTCACATTGATGCTCCTGCCTCTACATTCCAGTGCTGGGTTTAAAAGGCGAGTGTTACCACCGCCTGGCTTGTTTTGATCGTTGAGCCCTAAACTGACTCAGGATTTCTTATCTTTGAGATTACAGGAGTCTTTCCATGCTTTGCTGTAGATCTTGTAAGGTTTTGTTTTACAAGTGGACCCCAGTGTTGAATGTGAGGCATGGATTCACTTTTTTGCTCCATTGTTTCTGTTCTGGTGTTTGAAGCCCAGTGTGGTAGTCTTGAGCTCTGCTCGGCTCCGTCCTCAGCTCGCAGATCTTCCCAGCTCCTTCAATGCCTGAGATGCCCTGCTTGCATTTCTGGGCTCTGGTGTCTATGGCTCTGTTGCCTCTGGGTGGTTTCAAGCTCAGCCTCTTACAGTGGTTTGGTGGTACACTGCAGTATTGGGTAAAGTGTGGTTCCCATGCTACCGCCTTCCTTTTTTCTTTTCTTTCACCTGGATGTTTTTTGATTATTTTCATAGCATGACGTAATTCCGGGGGAATAAAACAGCTCATCTATTGGTCTGTTCTTTGCCTGTCGGTCGTGAGGTCTGTCTTGTAGGGCGGGAGGGCGCTCGCAAGGACGAAAGCACAAAGGAAACCTAACCCACGAACTCACGCAACCATCCCTCCTCCCTCATCCCTCCTCCCTCCTCCCTCCTCCCTCATTCTTTCTTTCTTTCTTTCTTTCTTTCTTTCTTTCTTTCTTTCTTTCTTTCTTTCTATAGAGACAGGGTTTCTCTGTAGCTTTAGAGCCTGTCCTGGAACTAGCCCTTGTAGACCAGGCTGGCCTCCAACTCACAGAGATCTACCTGCCTCTGCCTCCCAAGTGCTGGGATTAAAGGCGTGCGCCACCACCGCCCAGCTACCATTGGTCTTTTCATGTGGGTCACGTTAAATGGATAAGTGCACATGTCTTTAGGGAGGGGTCTCCTTGAGAGGGTAAAAGGCAACATAAAGTATTGACACCTCCATCTCCCCCTAGTATTTCAGACCGTGACCTTTGCAAACAGGGTCAGTCACACACATGAGCAAGTCAAAGTGAGGGAGGCAGAGTGGTCCTGATCTATCAAGAACGGACATGGAATTTTGGACAGGGTCATGTGCACATTGAGAACCTCGTGTAAAGATGGAGGCAGGGATGGGTGACCATCTGCTGGAACCCAAGGGTGGCCAGCAAACATCAGCACTCACTTGCAGAGAGGTGAGGATGGCACTCTCTCATGAGGACACACACCTTATGACCAGACTTCTGGCCTTCAAAGCTGATGGCTGGCCAGGTTCGCTTCTTGAAAGCACTTGGTTTGCGGTGTTCCTTACTGTGGCCATAGCCAACTAAATAGGCCCCTGGAGGGGAGAATCAGTCTCATGCGAGCAGCCCAGTCAAGATCAATGGCGGCATGTGTGTGCCTTCTTGTCTCTGACCCCAGACAGGCCCACCCAAGCCTGTTGCTTTCCTGCCTGTGGAGCTGGCTGAGAAGAGGCATGAATGGCAGGGTACTGGAGGTGTGACTTCACTCTCGATGGGTGGCCAAACCCGTTGAGGTCAAAGCTAGTGAGTGAGTCATCTGTCCAGTGCAGTCAGTGCGTCAGGCAGGGTCTGCTGAAGGCCCAGGTGCTGTCACATTCATTTCCCCCTTTCTCATGGAACCCAGAAACATCTAGAAGCAGTGCCTGCAAGTTATCATCCCTGACAAATGAACAGTAAAATGGCGCCAACACCCCACCCTTGTGCCACACCTTCTGTGTGGTCCAGAAGATAAGGACAGAAGGCTTAGCAGGCAGAGCGAGCACGTGGGGTGCATCTTTGGAAAAGCTCACTGGTCTCTCTTGGCCGCAGCTCCCTCTTCTAGGCACGTGGCAGTGGTAAGGGTCCCTACCTTGTGGGATCGTGTCATGGTCATAGCAGGATGTGAATATGAAGCTCCGGATAGAGGGCCAGCTTCCCAGCAACACCCCCAGAGCAGACAGGTAGTTATTAATAAGAGCTGCTTCCAAATAAGTTCCCCACAAAAGGAAAAGTGGGACCCTGGGACTCACTATTCCCACGTTTTCAGCTATGATTCTCTGCATACCTTGCATGACAGACAAGTCCTCTTTCCCTGGGGGAGAATTTGTAATAGACAAAGTGTGACCTCCTTTGCTCCCAGTGATGTTAATTACTGTTTCCTAATTATGAAGAGGAAATTATATCTCCACTTATACTCTGTTAAAAGAAAGGAAAAACAGGAGAGAGCTGTCACCTCTCCCGCAGCTCTGTTCCCTCAGTCAGCATATAGCAGGGTATGACTGCTGGCTATGGTTGACAGGCTATGTCTTTGGGTCAGGGAAAGGTCCCGCTACCTCTGCCCCTCTGCTGGTGCTGGGCTGCTCCATGTGTTTGCTCAACAAACTGTGCTTTGAGCTTTTGACTGGGGACCAAGAAGAGTAAGGACCCATGGCCAAGCATGCAGATGGGAGGAGGGGCAGATGGTCCTCGGAGGGGAATGCTCCCATGGTAAAGCTTTAGGGGTTATTATTCCAGAGACAAACACATCTCTAGGCAGTGGTCCCATGGGTTATTACTGCTTTCAGATTACAGGGGAGAAAAAGAGGAGGTTCCCAGGAGGACATGGTGGTTAGTGGAGCCACCTGCCAAGTGTGTCTCCATCCTGCGTTGATATAGATACTATCCACTCCTCTGACTTCCTTCCAGGCTGAGGCCCCACTGCAAGGCTCCTCAGCTGCCACAGGCAATGAGCCCCTGAAGTTCACCCATGTGTGAATGAGTCCATATCCTCCTCTGATATCTGTGGCTGAGTGATGACACACTTTAATTCCTTTCCATGACAAGCCTTATTATTTGTTTTATTGGACCTAAATGTTTCAGGCCCTAACAGCCACCTGGCTAAGTCACATGCAGATCAGAAAGGAAGTTGCTGTCAGTTGTTACCATGCCCATTCACTAGGCCAGGCCTCTGCCTAAGTCACACTCTGAGAACTGCTAAGATATGACAAGTGAATCTCTACACACTGAAACAGAGGATGAAAGCAAGCATCGCTCTCTGAGGTATCCCGGGGGAGAGCTTATAAATAGCCACAGAATAACAAAAGTCCAAGTCAACCGAAAACGTTCCTGGGCCTTCCAGCCATGAGCCCGTGTCAGGGGCTGGCTGACTTTTCCCTTGATGGAGTGTTTTGTGAGCCAGCCAGGTTCTCCGGAGAGAGGCAGGGCTAGGGCTGGTTCCTGGGCTGGCCTGTGTCATCCGCTGTCTCTCTGCTTTTGCATCTCCCTACAGAACACTGACTGCTCCCATTTGATGGGCAGCATCAGAGAAGTAATACAATTTGTCCAACACAAAGCCAGAGAACTGGGCTCCTGGCCCAGGCTGTCAGACTTGAACTTGGTGGTAACAATAACGCCACCGCCCTCCATACGATTGCCTTTTAATGTTTTTAACTTTCATTTTGTTTTCTTGCTTTCGAACGTGACACATTTGAGTAAAAACCCACCATTCTGTCTGTATTTCTAAGGGAGAAGATACAAGGGGAGCCAGCCAGCCTCTTAAGATAAGCAGTGTTAAGCTGAACACATAGTTGGCACCATGCTGACTCCAGTGAGGACGTTCTGAACACAGTGTGACTTTGGACAAGTTGCTTAACCTCTCTGAGCTTCATTTCTCTTAAATGAGGGGGCTGAATGACACAGCACACCAGGCCTGATCGGAGAGCTGTGTGCAGTGATTGCACAATAGAGGCTGGCTCCGTCCTCGTGCCTGGCTGTGGAGGGTGACAAATTACCCTTGCCAATCCATATGGTGGGCCAATGCATAAAGGTACCAGGAACAGGAGGCGCTGCGTTGAAAGAGCTACGCAGGCTCAGACACTATCCAGGGCTGCTGCAGGGGTCTCTGAGGAAAGCTCCAGGTCATCTGGGAGCCAGGGGCCTCAGTCAGCACGGCCCGTATGGAGCCGGCAGAAACTGCAGCCTCAGGAGAAGGAGGTGGACAGGGCCACATGCCAGATCAGCATTGACAGCTTCCAGCTGTGTGACCCTGGGCATGTCCCTTCTCTAAGCTTAGCGACCTCCCTTTTCCAGGACTGTTTCTGAGGCCAGGAGACAACACCTGTAAATCACCTGGCACCGAAGAAAGCTTAGCTTTCACCAGGATTCTCTGCTATGCCACAGACTGAGGGCCTACTATGTGCTGGGCATTAATTACCACAGAGGAGAAAAGTATGGCCCTCCCCTGCAGTCAGCAAGTGCGCAGTCCAGCGGCCTAAGACAGGGGTGAATTGGCTTCCTCACCAGGAGTATTCCAGAGTCTAGGAGGAGGAGGGGGAGAGGGAGGGAGGAAGCCAGAAGGAATCTCCATCTGCTTTGACAGCCCCTTTGCTGGGTCTGCAAGAAAGAAGTGTGTTGGGGAGCTCAGAAGACAAGGACAGACAGAGCAGGGTGACCAAAGCTGTGGGGGTGGGGAAGGCCTAGAACATCTGAGGAACACAAGCTCACTGAGTTTTCTGAGAACTCAAGAGTAAAATCAAATCAAGTGGGAGCCAGCCCAAGGGCCAAAGAGATGGGGAGACCCATGCTGGAGGGCTTTGGAGGGGGGAATGGGAGTCATGGAAGGTCATGAGCAGGAAGAATCTTGTAGCTTGGATTTTGAATGTCCCCCCCCAAAGCGCATGTGTTGAAGGCCTGCCTGGTCCCCGCTGCAACAGTGCTCAGGGAGAAACTTTGGGGAAGCGACGCCCATCTCATGGATGGATGTGATGGTGTGCTCAGAGTGTGAAGGTCTAGAGGCAGAGGGGGGAACTAGAAGAGGGGCCCTGCAGAAAGGAATGGGTCCTCATGGTCCCTTTTGTCTTCTAAGCCTCTCCACTCCGCTTTGAATTCTGCAGTCTCCTCACCGCAGGCCCACTGTGATGGTGCCCAGCAACAGCGGGCCGCCCATCAATTCCTCTCTAAGTTGTTTATCTCAGGCATTATATCACAAGGACAGGATGCTGACTGACGCGGGAGACAAAGGGAAAGAGGGAAGGGCATTTTGGGATATCACCCACCAGGTCTTTCTCCCACTTAATTTCGTTCTGGATGGACAGTATTCCCAGTTTATAAATATGGAAACCAAGGCTTACTAATAGCAAGCCTCCTGCCCAACGTTACAAAGGAGACAGTGAGCAGGGAACCCTGTTCGTCCCTAGTGGAAACTTCTCCCCTTTTCCTCCTCTGACCCCCAAGACAGATCCAAAATGGACTCTGAAGGGGACTGACAGGTTCATAGGCCGGGGCCGACCCTGCGCTAAGTGTCCGTCTGCACAGGACCCAGATAGAAAACAAGGCTTTTCTCCACAGTCCCAGGGAGGTTAGATGACTGTTGGCACACAGAAGATGGGGGGGGGGGGTGAGGCTGAGTCTTTTGGCTGCTTCCCTGCTTCCTATCACCCCACACCATCTCTAAAGTTGTTCCTAAGCACACCTGGAACTGGGAAGTGCTCAGGCCAGTGGGGGCCAGCCTCTCCCTGAGTTCACACCTACTGACTCATCCTGCTCTGAGCTCTCAGCAGCTGGGCTCACAGTGCCAGCCGCTCACCCTTCCAACTCAGCAGAAGCCTCTCTGGCTTTACCCCTGTCACCAGGGTATTTATTCTCACTGCCTGGACTGAGACCTTGGGTGGTTGTACCTTTGCTAACTCTTTCTGAACAACCATAGGCCAAGTCCCTTGCGGTTCAGGAGAGCGCTTTCTCTTAGCTGGAGCTCCACCCAATCAATAGGTGTCTCTCAAGACCCACCTGGTGTGACCCGCTGAGGTTCTGATGCCAGATTCTGAAACACACAGTCCAGGGGCCTCATGATACAAGGATCACTGCTGAGAAGGGGAAAAACTGAGAGTTGGTGACTCAGAGGAGGGGAAAGGTCTGGGTGTCTTGCTCCTCCCGCTTCACAAGGGAATGTCACCAAGCCATGCTGCATGGTACCCATTGTACAGGTACTGCCTTGAAGACTCGGAAGAAAAGAGAATGGCTGGCTCCCTACCAGTCAACTGGCGGTTGGGTCTCTGGACGCTCCTTCCAGGGAGAGAAGAGAGCGGAACTCCACAGAGACCATCAGATATTTGACTTCAGTGCCAGACCATGCCACTGGATCTGTATAAAAAGCTCTTTTTGAAAAGTTTGGGTAGAGAAAGATATAATGAATGGCCTTGCAAAATAAATAAATAAATAAATAAATAAATAAATGGAAAATATGAAGTTGGTATGCAGTTTGAAAAGGCAGCAGCTGTGACATTTTATGATTCAACACAAAAAATATGTTGAGGTCCTCAGCTGAATAAGTAGAATAAACAAATCATTTTTTTTCTTTCTGTCGCTGAGATGCAGGGAGGGTGGTGTTATCCGACGTCTTCTTTGCTGTCCTTTTAGATCAATGCTCAAAGGAAGGTAAACCACCCTTCAAAAATGAAATACCCCAATCTACAAAGAATCTAGGCAGAACGCAAGAGCTAAGGGAGCCAAAGCAGACGTTGCAGGGCAACAACACTTGGTGGCCGGTAAAACACCTCCCCTAGTAGAGAGGAAGAAACCGCAGAATGTTCCTGACCCAGCACCCCTGCAGAGCGGTGCAATGTTTATGTTTATGTGTCTAACTCCGTGGTGTCGCGGTTGGGGCTTGCGGCCCAAGTTTGGGGGAAGGACACAGACATCATTGGGGTCTTCCCAGGTGCCAAGGTACAGGTTTTGGCAATACTCCTAAGGCGCCTTGGGATTGGAATAGGAATTCAGCTTCTCTGGAGTACCAGGACCTGGGTGTGACGGGTAGATTTTGGCCCGCGTAGCGGATTCCAGGCCCCCAGCTCTGGATCTCTAGCACGCCCAGCATCTGTTCAATAGAAATGAAGAGCCAGGCATGGTGGTGCATGTCGTTCATCTCAGCACTGGCGAGGCAGGGGGCAGAAGGATCTCTGTGAGTTCAACGCCAGCCATGGCTACACAGCAAGGCCCTGTCTGAAAACAAACAAAGCAAAGTAAAAACAAAAGTGGTGAGTGTGTGTGTGTGTGTGTGTGTGTGTGTACACGCTCGCGCGTGCATGGAAGGATTTGGGGAGCCCAACCTCTGGTGCCACGCCACAACGTGCTTGGGCTTGGAGGTTCCTGGGTGGCGCTGTCGAGCCCTGCCTAGATCCCTCCAAAATGCCCAAACTGGGCTCCACAACCGATTTTGCGACCCTCCTTCCTTGGCTCCAAGTCCTCTAGTGATCACCGATGCAGGGATAACATTTTGGTAGGGAACTGACTGAAAAGTACTTTCCCTTGTTCGGCGTAAAACATTTTAAAGTGACACTAGAGAAGGACGTCTCGACTCTCGCCATTTGTCCTCGGTAAAGCCACAGGGTTTACCGAGTTGGTCATCTCTCTCTACCCATTCCCCTTTCCCGCTCCGCTCGCCCGGGCCACTACCCCAACAGCGGGGAACAGAACCAGCTGAGACCGTGGTCCCAACAGTGCCCCTACGCTCTCGGCGAAGACCCTGGGAGGGAAGCCGGGCAGGTGTCCCCGGGCACGTCCTCATGCCGCGCGCCCTGGCCACCGGGCTAGCAAAGCGCCGGGGTCCTGCCTGCGGGCTCGGTGGACAGCAGGGTGGGGGCCGGGCCGTGAGCCAGCGCGCAAAGCCGACCCGCTCCCAGGCCGATGACGTCTTTGCCTTTGGCTTCAGCGGCGCCAAGCCCGGCAGGGCGGTGACGTCACCAACATATCACGTGACCACCATTCAAACAAACAAACCGTTCCCCCCACCTCCCGCGCCGCGCCCAGGACCGCCCACCGTGAAGCAAGATAAAACCGCGCTCCCAGGGCTGAGCGCGCAGCGAAGGACTGGCGGACGGGACCCGTAGTGAAACTAGACTAAGAGCAGCGAGCACTTGGGGACCTAGGGTCGCAGAATACCGCGCCGAATCGACAAACTGTTTTTGGAGGACCGCGAGACGGGCACGCTGGGGTCGCTAGGGCTGACCATGGTGATGGAGGTGGGCATCCTGGACGCCGGGGGGCTGCGCGCGCTGCTACGAGAGCGCGCCGCACAGTGCCTGCTGCTGGACTGCCGCTCCTTCTTCGCCTTCAACGCCGGTCACATCGCGGGATCGGTGAACGTGCGCTTCAGCACCATCGTGCGTCGCCGCGCCAAGGGCGCCATGGGCCTGGAGCATATAGTGCCCAACGCCGAGCTGCGCGGCCGCCTGCTGGCCGGCGCCTACCACGCAGTGGTGCTGCTGGATGAGCGCAGCGTCGCCCTGGACGGCGCCAAACGCGACAGCACCCTGGCCCTGGCCGCGGGCGCGCTCTGTCGAGAAGCGCGCACCACTCAAGTCTTCTTCCTCCAAGGTACGCGCTCGCTCTGGCAGGACCTCTGCCAGCTAGGGAAGGGACGTCCCACCTGGAGTGCCACTGTCCAGTCTCCAGGGACTTGCCACTGGCTTTGTTTGGCTCCAGGAACAAAGACTTCCCTGAGCCTTCCTGTAAACTCGCAGCCCCTGGTGGGTGGGTGACTTGTCTCCAGGTACTGTGTCGGCGATGCTAATGGGAAAATGTGTGTCTTTGTATTCTCAGGAGGATATGAAGCGTTTTCGGCTTCCTGCCCGGAGTTGTGCAGCAAACAGCCCACCCCCACGGGGCTCAGCCTCCCCCTGAGTACTAGTGTCCCTGACAGCGCAGAATCCGGATGCAGCTCCTGTAGCACCCCTCTCTACGATCAGGTTAGTAAGAGTCCGGGTCTATGCGGGGAGTTGCAGGGGTTGGCGGAGGTCTGGAAGGGCTGTGCCAGGGAGAATACAGAGCGGCTGCAGCTTTATTTATACTTGAGGGGACACAGGGAATCTTTATTACACAGTAAAGCGATTGGATGGAGCTGAGTCTCCCAGCTGCTGGCATATAAGAGCTTGTTGACTTTGTCCAAGCCAATGGACTTTATTCTTTATTATTATTTTAATATGTCGTCAACAATGCTGAGGTCACCAGGGTCTGAAACTCCCTTTTTCAGTAGGGAGTTTTTGTGGGCGTGGGTACTGGTGTTAATTCTGAACAAGCTTGATGAATGCTGGACTGTTTTGCATTCCAGGGGGGCCCAGTGGAGATCCTGTCCTTCCTGTACCTGGGCAGTGCCTATCATGCTTCCCGGAAGGACATGCTTGATGCCTTGGGCATCACTGCCTTGATCAACGTCTCGGCCAATTGTCCTAACCACTTTGAGGGTCACTACCAGTACAAGAGCATTCCTGTGGAGGACAACCACAAAGCGGACATCAGCTCCTGGTTCAACGAGGCAATCGACTTCATAGGTAAATGAAGGTGTCTGGGACTTCTGCCTTGTGTCCCCACTGTGGCCACTGACTCCAGCCTCCTGGTTGATGGCTTGAATGGTTCTCACCTGAGCCGTCTTCATCACATAGTAGCCAAGTGAGGGTCAGATAGCTGAACTGACTGACTTGCCCAGGATTATAAGTGGAAATACCCAGTCTGGGTTTAAATTCCTTGCCCTGCTTTGCAGAGTGCACACATGGAGTTCACCTGCTAGCATGAGGCTGACCCTAGCCATCTCTGGACAGGTCCCACGTGACATTTCTTATGGGCTCGGGCTGGTCTCCTGAGTTTTTGAGTAACCCATACTTTATTTTCCAGACTCCATCAAGGACGCTGGGGGCAGAGTATTCGTTCATTGCCAGGCCGGCATCTCCCGGTCAGCCACCATCTGCCTTGCTTACCTCATGAGGACTAACCGAGTGAAGTTGGATGAGGCCTTTGAGTTTGTGAAGCAGAGGCGGAGTATCATCTCTCCCAACTTCAGCTTCATGGGCCAGCTGCTGCAATTTGAGTCCCAGGTGCTGGCCCCGCACTGCTCAGCTGAAGCTGGGAGTCCTGCCATGGCTGTCCTTGACCGGGGAACCTCTACCACCACTGTTTTCAACTTCCCTGTCTCCATCCCTGTGCACCCCACGAACAGTGCCCTAAACTACCTTCAGAGCCCCATCACGACCTCTCCCAGCTGCTGAAGGGCAGGGGGGAGACGTGGATATTCAAGTGCCACGGGGACACCACTCCTCCCATGGGAGGAGCGTTGCAATAACTCTGGGAGAGGCTCACACGAGCTGGCCCTTATTTATTTAACCCCACGCCCCCTCCCCTCCCGAGTTCCACTGAGTTCCTAAGCAGTCATAATAATGACTTGACCGCAAGACATTTATTTGCTGAACTCAGCACGTTCGGGACCACTATATTGTGGGTACATCAAGTCCCTCCGACAAAGCAGGGCGGAAGAGAAAGGACTCCAAGGCCAGTTTCTTCACTTGCCCCGTTTTTTCTAGAAATTTCATGCTTGACATACCTACCAGTATTAACCATTCCCGACGACATACATGTATGAGAATTTTACCTTATTTATTTTTGTGTAGGCGGTCTGCCTTCACAAATGTCAGTGTCTACTCATAGGAGAACCAAATACCTCAATTTTTGTGTTTGCGTACTGTGCTATCTTGTAAATAGACCCAGGGTAGGTTTGGTTTCAGCGCTGGTGGACAAAGCCAGTGTTGGTTTGTAGTTTTTGGTTGTCAACAGTTGTATGTTTGCTGATTATTTATGACCTGAAGTAATATATTTCTTCTTCTAAGAAGACGTTTTGTTACTAGGATAACCTTTTTTTATACAACAGAATAAATTATGACATTTCTATTGAGCTCTTGATGCTTTGTTTCTTTGGCAACCCCCACTCCTGAGCGAGTGTCATAGGGAAGCATCGGGCCAGCACTGCCAGGCTGTTGGAGTCTGATCCTGTACCTCTTGGGTGACCCATGGGTTCCACGAAATGGCTAGGTTGCCAGGGAGGCGTGCAGGTGAAGCGTATGGATTAATAGGGGCTGTTATCAAGGTGCAAGCCTGTGCCCTTTGACAGTCAGCACCAGCTACCATGACACCAGGGAGCTCCAGTGTCTCCAGAACTATTTGCCTGAATTACCTCTTGCCATTAACATCCTCTTTGGGATTCATGGACAAGATCTCCCTCTCTGAGCAATTTGCAGAAGCTCTATTGCAAAGCATGGGATTAGCCTACCCTCAGAGAGACACCCAGTGCTGTGCTGATGAAGACGTGAGGCTTGAGTAGCTGAGCAGCTGGAGCAGGGGATTAGACACTGCATTTTGTTTTCTAATCCTATGACCTTCGAACTTTGTCATTTCTCTGTATCATATATAGTCAGCTTGCCTTGGACAAGGCTTTTATGTCTTTAAAAATACTGCATCAAGTGAAAAAAAAAAGAATTCAAGTACTATATGCATGTATAGGGAAGAAGTCACACGCACTTCCCCTGCTAGTTTTTGCAGGGTGTGCGCAACAACCTCTGCACAGAAACAGCATTTTTTTTCGCAACTGTCTCCTTCAGGTCACTTGCCTCTCTACGTAACTGTGTTGAAGACATAGGGAATTGCATCAGCCTTGCTGCAGGGCAGGACTCTGGGTTTTCACTCCTGCCAAGCAGGCTGAGGCTGAGAAGGTATAATCGACTACCAAGCCATAATCCCGTCTGCAATGTCAAATGAAATAACAGCAGGTCCCCTGGGTTCCTGACCCCCGGGGTGCCCACTTTTCTGCCACTTGTCTGTGGCCTCAGTGCTGTGTGAAGTTCAAGGATTGACTGGTGCCAGGATGCTCACGCAGCCCCATTGTTTAAGCTTTGGCCCAGAGCTTGCCTTTGACCTCTCCCCACCTGCCACTGGGCATCCAGGTCTGAAGATCCATGTGTCCTAAGACAGAAGAACTTATCCTGGGCTGGCAAGCTCAAATCCTTGGCTGGGTTTGGGGCGAGAGTACTCCATGCCTTCAAAACAGATCAGATGCAGAGTTCTTATCAAGCCCTAGATATTTTCTCTACTGTGAGCCATTCCCTTCGTGGAAATGTACCAGCAATGGCCATCCCGTGGCAGATGCAGGGATTGCTTTTCCCGTGGGCCAGGGCCTCTGCTTTCAACTTGGCAGCCGCTGGCTGAACCTAAATTAATCTCCAGTGTGATCCAGTCAATGGAAAAATACAGAGGCTGCCTCAGGGAGCTGCCAGGGAAAACAATTCACTCACTCTCCCCGTTCTTGCTGCTCACCTCACAGCCCAGACTAGAAGCTCCCCCTCTCACAGGTCACCTTTGCTCGGGTCCTCTAGACAACATCACGCTTGGGACAAAAATCAGTATCTCAGGATGAAAAGAAACCGTTAAAATATTAGTTTCCCAGAGAGAGTCGACACAGACACTTCTGAATTATTTAAGGCTCATGCGATAGTGACAGCTATCAGTTTGCGGGGGGCTGCCACTGAGTTCCAGGGTCCACTGTTTTTACCTGTGTTCACAGTCTGTAACATCACATCTATTTTTCAAAGAAAAAGGAAAGGCAGCAGACCCAGTGCCCTGCAGTAAGTAGGTGGACTTACAGAGACTGGCGTCTGAGTGAAGACCGACCCAAGTTGTTCAACACGAGTTGGAGCCATTGTGTTCCCCATGGTTTTACCCCTGAATTTTTGGGTGGAAAAGCTATGTCCCTCAAGGCCTCCGATTCTTCCTCTATGCAACAAAGACAATTAGAAGCTGCTTCAGTGACTAGCATGTTGAGTGAGGGCTATGGAGCAACAATTAGACCCCCTTGTCCCCAATGACGTCTGGTTTTCCCACCCTGTGAAATGACCAGTTTGCCCTGGATCTGAGGGGCTGGTTTTATCCCAGCTCTTTAATTCCAGGCTGTGGAAAAGGCATGGGTGCCTGCTCTGTGCTTTTCTGCGGTTTCCAGGCATCCAGGAGATGAGACTTCAGCCCCCACCGCCTCCATAGCATCCTCTCCTTTCTTTTCCGGGGAACTTTGCAAACTGATGCTCCCTTGTTAGGCACCAGCAGCCTCTGGCATCCATTTTCCCCCTTCTGAGTTTATCCAGGATGACATCATGGTGCCTACACCTTTAAGATTATATAAATCTGTGATCCCGCAGTGGCCTCCATCCCCATGGTAACGCGGAGGAGTTTCCCTTTTGTGAGGAAAGCTGTCATGTCACTTCCTGCTGCTGACAAGTCAGTTTGGGAGATTAAAATGAAGGGGGGCGGGGTGCCTCTGAGAAGTGCTGGCTGTGTGGTTTCTGTTGCTGTATACAGAGGCAAACAATGTCAGCTTGCTGGCCCCGCCTGCCATGCTGGAGCTGGAGTTCCCATACCTCCTAGCAGGCGGATCCTGATCACCTGGGGCTGTTTGTCTCTAAAGGTTGCATTCTGGGGAGCAGGTAGGAAGGCTGCCCACCTCGGGGGAACTTTTTTTTTTCCTGAGGTTGTGCTGGGCAAGTTTGTTCAAGAACAGCTCAGTTTAGCCCAGCCTAGGTTCTCCTGTGTCAGCTCAGGACCAGGTTTTGTTCTGGGGAGAACAAAGGGTCCTTTTGGTACTGGCCTCACAGTGCTGATTTGCAGAGACGTTCTGCTAAGGAAAGCACCTAAAAAAAACCTCTTCTTCTAATGATTGAAAGCTAAGCGCCGTCCCACTCATTCATTGCCTCATTCATTGATCAGCCAACCAAGACGTCTCCACAGACTCCGCATGCCCTCTATTTGGTGCAAAACAAGTAGACAGCTGATAAGGAGGAAGGAAAGGGATGGAAGGGAAGAAAGACAAGGCATATAGATGATGCTATGAAGCCAGGCTGTGGTTGTTGAGGTGCAGGCTGCTCAGAGGTGTCAGCAGCCACACTGAGGCCTGAGTGGTGAGCTGGGGAAAAGGGTCTGGGCCCAGAGGGCAGCAGAACTGGAGGTTCGAATGGACGCTTTGTGGATGGGATAGAACACTTGAGTCAGACATGTTTGAGTCCCAGATTTTGACAGAAGTTTGCCAGACATTTTTGTTGTTGTTTGTTTTTTTTTTTCAAGACAGGGTTTCTCTGTGTAACAACACTAGCTGTCCTGGAACTAGCTCTGTAGATCAGGCTGGCCTCGAACTCACCAAGATCCACCTGCCTCTGCCTCTCTAGTGCTGGGATTAAAGGTGTGCACCACCACTGCCCCATGCTTGTAAAACTCTTGAAGTCTCGCTTTCCCCATCTGCAACATGGTCCAATTGCCCCTCACTATAAAGGCACTTTGATCTAACAAAAGACGCATAAGCGGGGCTTGCTAGGGTGAGTCAGCTAGTCCCCATTCTGTCACTGAGCATTGATGCCCCTCCCTGAGCACAGTGCCCTAACAGAGGGAAACAGGGGTGAGCTGTGCTGCCTTTGTCATGACGCCAGCCTGCATTCACGTAATGCCTGTCAAAGCCTTGCCAGCAGAGGTGGCCTTGCTCTGAGATCACGCTGCCCTGCCCCACTGACCTCGGCCAGGGAACCTCCCATTCAGAGCCTCAGTTTCCTCATTCAGAGGAGGCACCTGAAGTGTCATCCAGCTTTCTTTCCTGTTCAGCTCCGAGTGCTAAGGCCCCTCCATCCTGAAGGACAGGAAATCATCAGTCTTGGGCTTTGTTCAGATTGTCCACGGAAAACACAGGCTAGGAAGTAGGGTGCTTCCTGAGAAGGTACAGCGAGAGGACCCTTGGAAAGTGGGTTAGTATAATGGATATGTGACTGGTCCCCCTGAGAATGGGCTCCCTGAAAGGGTCTGTAGACAGCCCCGCACACTCCCAAGTCCCAGACCTGTCCTCTCCACGCCCTAGACCACATCACAAAGATGGGATCATACATCTTTCCCACAACTGACATCAGTCATTCATTCATCCCTTCGGCAAGTCTGTATTAAGTACTGATGGCTTGGAATTCTGGGATTGCCCTACTAGCCGGTATCTGACTGTCCATGGAGCGAGTCTCAACTCAAAGTCTTAGACCCCACACCTCTACAAGAGAGCAATCGAGGATTTGCTTCTGGTAGGTGTCGATGGGAAACACGCATGGACAAGGCACTCGCCACTTGATAAGAACACGCATAGCACCTTTGACCATTCCTGTCGTTGATGACTCAAAAGAAAAAGGCGGAAAAGAAGAATATAGGAATACACACTGACAGTCTCCAATTTTCAACTCTGTTCTAGGTGTTGGTCTTGACGCAGACTGAAGTACCCAGGAATGTGTGGTGGTATTTTGTTGTACTATAACAAATCTTGCCTGAGGATCAGGGTGTGGAGTGAGCCACTAGTTAGCCATAGGGGTCAGGTAATGGTGGCGCACGCCTTTACTCTCAGCACGGGGAGGGGGGGAGAGGGCAGAGGCAGACAGATCTCTGTGAGTTCAAGGCCACCGTGGGCTACACTAGACTGACCCAGTCTCAAAGAGAAACAGCCAGAAGGTGGTGGATCACACCTTTAATTCCAGTACTTGAGAGCCACGTGTCTTTAATCTTAGCACTAGGGAGGTGGAGACAGAAAGGGACATGGCTGGGAGGAGAGAGGAATATAAGGCGGGAGGAGACAGGAGCTCAGTGCTTTTCAGTCTGAGGAGGAGTCAGTCTGAGGATTCATGGAGACAGGATCTTGCCCCCCTTGGGTAAGCATTCAGTAGAGGTAAAAAGTCTCTCTAGTGTCTGGCTCCTTCTCTGATCTTTCAGCATTTACCCCATATTTGACTCTGGATTTTTATTATTAAGACCAATTAGAAATTGTGCTACACAGTAGCTCCCTAGACATAGTCATGTGTCTGGTAGGTACCCAGGTCTAGCAATTCCAAACGGACACGGATTTGCCCCATCCCAGCCTCCTGCCGCAGTACTCACTACCTGTTAACCGTGTCCCACAGCACATTGAATTCCACAGCAAACTGAGACGGGGCTGTCTTCAAAACATAAGCATTTCCCAAATAAGATGTTTCTAAAATGACCCATGGGACCCAGCCACCTTCCTACCTGCAGTAGCCTGAGCTGACTCCTGGGCTGTTCAGTGGGACTGTGGATGCTCAGATGGAAGCAAAGCTCACCTTTGCCTTCAGCGCTGATCTGAGGACTACACCTCCCAGCTGTAGCTTACCTGCAAATATTTCTCTGTACTCGTTACTGAAGAACATTTCCCCGAGCAAAGAATTTCAGGGGTTTCTTTCTTTTTATATTTATTTATTGCTTTATTTCTTTAATCATGTTGAAGATGTAGTCTACTGTCTTCAGGCTTTTTTTGACCTTGCTGCTGTCTCTCCGATGGTAGCTTGTCTTGTTTCTTCTTGATGGTTTAGGAATTTGTTGTTGTCAGAAGTTTGGACATAGTGTGTCTCTGCAGGTTTTTTCCTATGCATATTGCTTGTGCTTTGTGGAGGTTTGGGATCTGCCACTTAATGCTGTTTGTCAATCTGGGGAATTCTTGCTACTGTTTTTCTATATTCTTTAAATACTAACAACATTGTTTTATTTTACTGGGTAACCAATAACTCTCTGAATCGTACTGAGTTTCTGTCCTTGGAAATTAACCCAGGGTCTTATACGTGATAGGCAAGTGCTCTACCACGGACCTAGGTCCCCAGTACTCTTTTTTATGTTTGAAAATGAATTATTATTTTTGAAATAAAGTCCCGCTAAATTTCCAGGCTGGCCTTAGGCTTGTGTTCTTCTGTGCTGGAATTAAAGGTGTGCGTTACCACGTTTACCTGATTTTTTTAAAAAAATATTATTGGGGTGTGTGTGAGGAGAGATAGGGAGACATAGGGGGTACACATTTGTGGAAGTCAAAAGACTTCGTAGAGTTCTCTTTTACCTTTACATGGCTTCCAGCAAGTGAACTTCAGGCTTGAGCAGCAAACCCTTCTCCCTGCCCCTCGTTCCACTGAACAATCTCTCTGTCCCTACCCTTGAGTTTTGGCCATGCTTCATTTCTCTCTCATATGTCTGGCTGGTTTTTGGCTGAGTATGGGACTTGGTGTGTGAAAAATATCAGCAATAATTTGGGGCTTAGGTGAGCCTCAATAGACAGTTGGCTTTGTCTCTTAGTGGCTCTAGGCACCTGGGTAACTATAATCCAATCAGAGCTCGACAGGACCTGGGTAACTCTGGGGTGGTTTTAGAGCCTGTGAGGTGATTGGCTTGGCTGGAGGGCAACTGAAAGCTTGGGGTGAGGCTAACAGGCTCCTCCTCCGTGAACTCTCCACTCCAATTCTTGGCTTGTTTGGTGCACAAACTTTTAGAAATCATGCTTGACTTCTTAGCCTGTCTTTTCGTTTTCATCTTTCAAAGTTGGGAAATGTATCTTATGACGCCTCCGGTACCAGAGTTCACCTAGTTTTCTTCTTCATTAGTGGGGTTGTAGTATGCCGTAACTGGAAGGAAGCAAGTCTCAAATCCCAGGAGGAAAGGTGGGATAGGATGGTGAATTACAGGAAGCTCAGAGCAAGAGGATGTGGCAGCTACTGCACGGGCAGGGGACTCTAGACGACCATAGCACTGTGCATGTCAGAGTGCTATAAAGGGTTTGAAGGTTTTTTTCATATGAAACGGCCATTGATGAGCCTGGAGAGATGGCTCAGTGGTTAAGAGCACTGATTGTTCTTCCAGGGGACCTGGGTTCAATTCTTAGCACCCACATGGCAACTCACAACTGTCTGTAACTCCAGTTCCATAGAATCTGACACCTTCACACAGACATATATGCAGGTAAAACACCAATGCACATAAAAATAAGCAAATTATTTAAAAAAGAAATGTTATTGACTGAGGTGACAGACATTTAATCTAACTTAAACACTACTGTGCATGTATATAAAAAACCAAATGGTACCCAAACATATAATTTCAATATTTTATGTATCAAAAGAAATTAGAAGCATACAAGTCTAGAGAGAAACTTCCAGCATCACAGGTCATTGTCTCTTCCCTACACACTGGAACTTCTAACTCACCCATTTTCAAGGACTTGACCTCTCCTGGTGTTCCTTCCTCAGGGACCCACACCTGGACTTCCTGCCGGTTCCCTGTCCCTTCAGCTCTCTGTGGAAACATTGGCTCTTCCTTGACTGTCACCATTTAAACCAGGCTGCTTCCCAGCCCTGGCAGGCCCTGGCTCTTCCTTGTCTCTACCTTTTCGCATGGTGCCCTTCACCTGACATTTGTTCAGTGGTTCAGGTGTCTGTGAGGACAGTAGCCTCATCTGTCTTTCTTACTGCCTGACAGCTGGTCTTAGACTACAGCCTGGCATTCCAAGGGTGTTCCTCACACAGGGTGAAGTGAGGAACTCAAACATGTTCCCTCCCCTCAGGGTGAGTCCTGGGCCCCAGCAAAGGGGAAGTGACTGCTTTCTGCTCAGCCATCTCTTTCCCTTCCACATGAGGCAATTTCCCTTGGAGAGCTTCCCACAACCCCCAGTGGCGTGCAAACAAAGCATCCTAAAGCCCCGGAGAGCAGGAAACAGGCAGCTCCTTGGCCATCCAGGACCTGGCCACGCTGGGGGGCACCTACGGGGATCAGGACTGAGCTAGGGAAGGGCTGCAGTGAGAAATTGGACTTAGGGACTCCACCCAGAGACCCTGCCTCCCACTACTTCTCCATATTTCCTCCCTCTTGTTCAAGGGAGAATTTCCCCTCTGGGCCTCTGCTGAGGTGGAGGGCAGTAATTGATTCACGGGGAAGTCAGTAGGGCTCTTCCTGGATTTGACTCATAGCTTCTCAGCTGGTAGGAAAACTTAATGTCCCACGACTTGGAAATGTCCTAAGTCTAGAGGCCGTTGGGGATTCTCCTCTGGCCTCCTACACAGCTCTCAGTTAACCTTCCTGGCACTTGGGGCCCTGTGCTGCTCTATGTCAGTTGCTCAATAAGGAAGGGAGTTGATCTGTGTGGGCAACTGAGGAAAAGTAGTGAGAATGACCGCCTCTCTAGCTACCGCCTGAACACCAGCATAGCACTACGGCTGAAGGGGTGAAGAAATACCTGGCAGAGGCTAGAGGCACCTTGGTCTGAAGTGAGAAAACCCCACGCCCGCGGAGTGGGAGGCAGGTAAAAGTGGCCTGCTCTGAATATTGCTGGAGATGCCGAGGCAGGTAATTATTTGGTCAAGATAAGGACTTTATTTCTGCTACCACCAGCCCTTCCTAAGCAAGAAGTGCCACTTTCTCTCCTGGACGCTAGACACACAAAGATGGAGATGCATCGTGGCCCTGACTGTGGTTTTCTCCGCCTTTGGCGGACTGTCACATGGTCCAGAGCACAGTACTTCAGGAGATGGGGGGCTAGGATCGGGGGGTGCTTGAGGAGAACAGGCAGAAGGTGACCTTGAGGAGACACAGAAGACATAGAAGCCTGGTGACACAGCATAGGAAGGGCTTTCTGGTCCCAGAATGTGTAAGAGCCTGAGTAAGAGCCTGAAGCCTTGGTTTTATGTAAGGACTAAGCGTGCCTGTCCCTTCCTGGAGCTCCATCCCAAGAGGCTCATGCATCTGTCCAGCTCTCAGGAAGGGTGGATCAGAGCCCTTTGTTTCCAACACCGGACACTTCACAGAGTGGGCACCTGGTGTCCTGAGAAGAGGGGAGAAAGCTGAGTGCTGGCTAGGATTGCGGTTTCTGCTCCCTCTCAGTACCACTGATAATATGCCATTTTGTCTTTAAGTGGGGGGGTGGGGTTGGTTTGCATCCCGTTTTGCTGCCCAGCCTCCTTTAGCATACCATTGAATGACCTTTCCTGGGGAGACATAAACCAATGTCTGTTCGCCTTGGACAGGGTACCAATGACTGACCAAAGAAATGACTTCACACGCAGATAACGAAGTGAAACTGTGAGTTTGCTTAGGGTTGTTTACAACACACAGTGACTCTGTGGCAGCTGCGCCACTGGAAAGCTACATTCGTGGAACTGACACGCAGCTGGAAGGTCAGAAAGTCTCCTGCCCTTTGACAATTGTCACTGCCACTGTTTATATAACCTTGGGAAGGAGCTTTGAGATGCTCACAAGTTTTAGGAGGTTCCTAAGCCTTGTAAGATGTGTTTCCCATGTCTTAGATGTACGTTTCTTCCATCCAGGAAGGAAAAATTAGAATCCCGAAAAATAGCGTTCAGTCTAAGACTCACCTCCCTCCCTCCCTCCCTCCCTCCCTCCCTCCCTCCCTCGCTCCCCCCCTCTCTTTCTCTTTCTCTCTCTCTCTCACACACATGCATGCGCACACACACACACACACACACATTTTAAAATGGCATGTTATAAATTCCGAGGAAATAGCTACATAACACATGTAACAAGTCTTTCTCTGTCCTATCTGTCAGTTCCCAAATAATGACACAGAAACATTATTAATTGTGAAAACTTGGCCTTAGCTTAGGCTTGTCCCATTAGCTCTAAAAATTAACCCATTTATATTAATTGATGTTTGGCCTCATGGCTTTTTACCTTTCATTCTGTATGTCCAGTTCCCTCTGTGTCTTGGTAGTGTCTCCTCTTGGACCTAGATTCATCTTGAGTTTTTTTCTCTCTGCCTAGAAGTCCTACATGTCTTGCCTACCTAGCTACTGGCCATTTAGATCTTTTAAAACAAATAACAACAATGTATCTTCACATAGTTACAAATATCCCACATTTCCCCATTTTGTCTAAATAAAAAGGAAAGGCTTTAATTTTAACATAATAAAACTATATGCAACAAGAACAATTATCAAGTAAGAAATGTATTTACAATGTCCATTCCATTAGTATTTGGCAAATGCAAAGGAAATACTCCATCATCTAGCCTATCTTGGTGACTCAAAAGTTTTGGACCTAATTTACTTTCTATCATAACTAAGAAAAACTATAACTATAACTATCTAGTTTCAATCCCATCAGATCAAGAAGGATATAATATTACCTGATTAAACAGGAAGTGCAGAACAATCAACTTCCAAAACTAGGAAATGACAGAAACATTTAACTGCCTGGACAGTCACCCTAATGTTCCTCTGCAATGCTGGTGTTTAGGTGGAAACCCTACCAGCATCTGTATATGCCTAAAAAGGTTGGGGTGTTGGGGATCTCCAGCCAGGGGCCCCATTCCACACTCTGGTCTCATTCTTTCCATTCTAAATCTCACCTCTGAGAAAGTCCACCAAAAGTCAGCCACTCCCTGGGGCTGCCCGAGACCATGCCTACAGGCTATATAAGACCTGGAAACCATATTTGCACATGATTTTTCTCTTGCTCTCCTAAGGGTCACCGAGGAGTTGTTTTGCTCTGTTCATTATACCTAGATTTAATAATTCGGTTGATTGGTTTATTACGTTGGTGACAGTGAATTTCCAATAACCAATGATTCAAAACTTATCAGTTGGGGCACCCATCTTTGTCCTACAGGCCTAGAATATCTGACAGACTTTGCTGTGAAGTAGAAATTTTAAAGGACTGTTCTACCTTGTCTTGGCAAAGTACAGCAGTTATTTTCTTTTGTGTCCTGCTTGTCCAATTTGCACAGAATACTATTAGCAGTCAAGGTAAGGGGAGTTTTTTGCTCAGTGGCTAACTTGACAACAAAGAAAGCAAACTCCATCTGGCGGTTCTTTGATGCCTGTCGTCTTTTTTTTGAAGTAGATTAGTGCTGTCAGGAGCAGATGTATCTCACTGTCATGAAAAGCCTTATGTTATTAAAAAAAAACATCTTAAATGCCACATTCTGTATGTCTTTGAAGTGTTTGAAGACCATCTATCTAATATATATATATATATATATATATATATGTTTGATCTTGAAAATATATCTAATATGACTATAAGTTTGGTTCATGACTATTACTCATTGTTTCTTTGTTACCCTAAATCCTATTTAGATGAGCTTCATAGCTACAATCACTTTAAAAAAAGTAGAAATACACACACATACACATAGTATAACAAAAACAACCTTAAATTTGTATCAATATACAAAAGTCCATACTAGTACAAAATATTTGAGATTAATAGTTGCTTTTTAGTTTAGATTTAATAGTCTACCCTTTTGTCCTAACATTCTTATATCTCTTTTTTCTTTTCAGGAAGAGATCATTGAATCTAACTTCCCTTTCTTAGTTTCCTCCCTTATCATGACCAGTAATAATTTGCAACCTCCCCAAATGATGACAAACATTTATAACCCACCGAACAACAAAAAGCTACCCACGCCACTGCTTGGGAATGTAGGCATAATATTTTTAAAATTACTTCCTTCTATTTGGGGGTGACAGCATCTTTAGGGGACTCTGAGAAAATTAAGCTAATTCAAATCCTGGGAACATTAGCTGCAGCATTTGCTGTCCAGTCTCTGTGTAATGGGAAAGTGCAGTGCTTATCTGAACTTGTGGCCAGGGTGCTCTGTCAAGTTGGACCCTCTCAGTTAGCAGCTTTGAAACTGTCCTGAACAGTTTGTAGCCCAAAACTGATATTTTGGTGGTGGTTGTTAGCTTAATACTGTTATTACAATCCAGGTGAAATTGTCATTGTGGGGCCCCATCATGCTTTTTGTTTTGAGACTTCAAAGGTTACTGGAAGGAATGGTCATGGTTTACTGCAGAAAATTTAAACATTTTAAACATTCTATGCAGCAGATCTCAGAAAGGTTAAAGGACCACAATCTATTAAGTATATCCAAGGTACACAAACTTAATTCATAGTTACCTGCTTTAGACTTAAGCCTGAAATCACACACAGGAAGCTAGATGAAGCCCATTTCTAGAATCAGTTAGTACTCTATGTGACCATTAATATCATGGCAGACAGTTTATTTATAAGTGTAATCTTATAAATTTAGAGATAATATTTATATTTCAAGAGATTTTTTAGAGAGTCAAAATAAACCCAAAAGATTATGGGATTAGTGACAATAGAATAGTCCCTTAATTTTGTTTTTTTTTTCTGTCTCATATCGGGTGACTTTTCTGACATGAGACAGAGATTTTAGATTTTCCTTTAACAAACTTGCTTGGGTTTAGTGAGAAAGAGAGCTACACAGCTTTGATTTTTAATTGAATTGGGACCACAGAAGACCATTTGCCTTTTATGTTTGTAGAGATGAACAGAAAAATATATTTGAGAAGATTCATGAAATTTTATCTTGTTAGAAATGTGCTATAGTTTTAGGCCCAATTTTTACTCTTATTCTTGGGACATTTTCTCTTGATGATTTGGATCTCTTCAGATGTTCCATTTGTCCAGTGATCTTCAGATTTCTTAGTTGGATGCTTTTATTCTCCTGGAAAGACAAAAACAAAACCCTGCCCCAATTCTAACTTTGTGGAGTTCCCTTTTTTCTTTCTTTTTGCAGGTTATATTTTTGTTAATTCAAAATGGTTTTTATCAACAGAAAAATATTATCTTTTAATAATAAATTAATTTTTTCACACATGATCAGATAAAAGACATTTGTTAGTCTTATAAGTTAGCTTGGATTGAATGGATTGAATGACCAAGCTGTTTGATGAACTATCACAGTTCCTACTCAAGAGGTCTCTTCTGTTCAAATCTAACCTGTATCAATATTTATGATATCCATAGCTTTCCTTCTCCTGTGGAAATAAAAGTAAAATCTCTTCCCCAACATAACACATATCCTGGTTTCCATGCTGAGGTCAACACATTTTTTAAATACCTAGGCTGATTTAATTCAACAGTTTTTTTCTACTATCCAATGTCTCTCCATGGCCATTGTTTCTTTTTCATTAGCATTTAAAAATTTAAAGTTAATAAAGCATTGTGCAAACTATCTCTGGAGCTCTCTATTGCCTCTTTCTGTTTATGAGGCCATATCTTTTAAATTACAATTAGATCTTTCTATAACTGCTTGTCCTATAGGATTGTGTGTTATACCTATAATATGCTTTATCATGTAATATGCAAAAAGCAGTTCAATTTTACTACAGACATATGCTGGAGCATTGTCAGTTGATTTGTATAGGCATCCCCATGATGACCATACTTCTAAAAAATGTATAATTACAGAATCAGCCTTTTTAGAACGTAAAGCAGTTGCCCATTGAAACCCTGAGTATGTTTCTATGGTATGGTGCATATATTTTAATTTTCCAAACTCTGAAAAACGAAACTCATTCATTGGCCAATTTTTTCTTTGAGTACCTTTTAGGTTACTTCCTGCAGGTAATGGAGTTTGACTATACAAAAAACAAGTAGAACATTTCCTTATAATTTCTATGGCTTGTTGCCAAGTGATAGAAAAATGTTTCTTCAAATCTTTGCTGTTAACATGGTGTTTATTATGAAATTCTGAGGCTTCTGGTACATTCCCTACCAAAAGCTTATCAGTTTTAACACTGCCTGTGCTAGAGGATCCAGTAGACATGTGTGGGATCTGATGTGTGTTATAGACAAGGAATGATTTCTATTTCTGATTCCTACTTGTAGTTGAATAATTAACAACGTTAATTCTGAATTATCTGGAATTAGTTCAACAGTTTCAACATGTGAAGCAACTCTTTCTGCATATCGAGAGTCAGTTAATTTATTAAGAGGTTCTCAAAAATCTTATAATACCATGAAAATAGCATATAATCTTGATTTCTGAATAGAATCATAAGGGCTTTGAGTCACTTTACTTAATTTTCCTGTCTTAATATCTGTCTTGAGACTTATAACCTGCCTTTCCTGATTTATTTGTATGGGTAAAAATGTAAGGGCTCCAGAAATTGTTGTTCCCTTTATTATATGAAGAAAATTCCAATGAATTCTTCTTATAAACTGAAGCTTCTTTGCTTTTGGGATGTTTGTTGCTAATCTTTCCCAAGAAATTACTGTAAGATCTTTGCCAAAGTTCATTTTCTGCACATAATAAGGCATTAGTAAAAGATACCATGGTTTCTGCTGGGTCTATTCCTGTTAATTTATGAATTCTCAATTTTCCTTTCAGAATCAGTTCAAAAAGCTTTTCTACTAAGGTCTCCAATTTTTTAGTCTATTTGCTAATATATCTATTATAAGATATTATCTTCTCTCTGCATAAAAATTCTGCATTAAAAAAAGAATGAGTAGAAGGTAAAATGACCAGAATACAGTCAAGCTCTGGATCTAAGTGATCCACATTTGCATCCTGTAATTTCTTTTCTCTACCAGAACCAATTTTTTCTCAGCATTAGCTGATAGTTTTCTTGGACTATTTAAGTTTTTATCACCTTGTAAGGTTTAAAATAAATTACTTAGCTTTTGAGTTGTTAATTCATTTGTGGGTCACAGCCAGTTAATATTTCCCAGCAATTTTTGAAAATCATTAAGAGTTTGTAATTGATATTTCCTGATTTGTAATTTCTTTGTTTGACTTTTCTGTAGACCTATCTTGTATCCTAAATAATTAATAGAATCTCCTCTTTGTAGTTTTTGAGGAGCACTTTGCAATTCTCAACAAAGTTCTCTTCATCAAACATTTTTGCATCTGAACCAACAAGTAAGATAGATATCCATATAATGATAAAATTATAGATTGAAGAAACTGTTTACAAATTAGTTCTAATGGCTGTTGTACAAAATATTGACATAAGGTGGGACTGATTAACAGTCCCCATGAAAGAGCTTTCTAATGGTACCTTTTAACATGTTGAGAATTATAAGTAGGCACTGTGAAAGCAAGTTTTTCTCTATCCTGTTCTTGTAAAGGTATAGTTTAAAAAAAATCAGTCTTTTAAATCAATCACTCTTATATGCCATCCCTTAGGTAATAAAGAAGATAAAGTAATTCCAGGCTGTAAAGAGATCATGGTATAAATCACATTATTTATGGCTCTTAGATCTGTTAACATTTTCCACTTTCCATATTTCTTTTAACGGAAAATACAGGATAATTCCAAGGGCTTGTCGATCTTTAATATGTTGAGCATTTAGTTACTCCTGAACCAACTGTTCTAGTGCCTGTAAGTTCTCTGATGCCAAAAGTTATTGTTCCATACACACAGGATTTCAGTTAACTTTTTTTAGACCAGGCTGGCCTCAAACTCACAGAGATCTACCCGCCTCTGCCTCCGAAGTGCTGGGATTAAAGGTGTGCACCACCACTGCCCAACCAGCTAACCATTTTAAAGGCAGGGTTATTGGTACCTTTGAAAGACTTATATACAACTTGAACAACTGGTTTCTGTTCTTGATAATATCTTTTAATATTTATCTCAGAAGAATTTTTTATTTTATGGTTTGTTTGTAAGATTGGAGGAATGTTAATCTGTGTTTTCCATTGCTGCAACAAATCACGTCCCCATGAATTTATTGCTGTGTTAGTCACATATGGTTTTAATTTTCCTATCTGTCCTTCTGGCCCTATACACTCAACCAATCTTGCACTTTGTTTTACTGGAGATAAAGTTTCAGTCACTAGAAACTGAATATTTACATCCTGAAGAGGCCAATTTGGATACTATGATTTTGGTGAAATTATTGTTGCATCTGTCTACCAAACCCTCAATTTCAGTGCCATTTATTTGTATATTTAGCTTTGATCTTTGATCGTTTATAGCAGTTTGCCAAAATATTTCTTTTCTGGTCTCTCCTGAACTTTTTGTTGTGTCTATTGAAGCTGTTCTGTCTTTGTTCACATTTAGAATATTGTGATTTTTAACAACAAATATTAAGTCTCTGTGATGAGTCTTTTTGATTTGATTTGATATTGAAACTTGCATGAGGCCCCTCAGGGCATTTACCAATGACAAATGTTTACCTTGCCTGTACCTCACTTACAGTTTGCCATACCTTTTGCAAACTCCAGAAGGCTGGGGCCTTCTGTTTGGATTCTTTCTAGAAAAAACATTGTTTCTAGGAATATCTTGCCTATAACCCCTTTTCAAATGATCTTGTTTACCACAATTAAAATACATGACATTTTGATTTTTCTTGAAATTTTTGGAAATCACTTCTCCTATCCAAGTATTGTCATAAAATCCAATAACAACTGTATTTCAGATACATTCATTGATGGGTATTGATCTTGTCTTTAAAAGCCTTACCACCCTTTCACATTTTGAATTAGCATTTTCAAAAGCTGAGGATTCAAGTAATATTTGTTTAACTTCATATAATTTTAATAAATGACTCAGTTTTCTTCCCTGATTCTTAAATCCTGTACCAAACATTCAAAGCTGATTTATGGTATAGAACCAAGGTTTGAACATCAAATATAGACTGTCTTTGCAGATCATCATACTGGCTCTCACCGAGAAGTTGGTCTTGGGGAATTTCAATACCTCTAGCTCTATTTCATTGTTCTGTGACCCTAGCTTTCTTTCTCCACCATGTTTCCCACCGTAAGTGAGGACCAGTTTCCAATATTGCTGTAGCTAAATCTTTCTTGTTTTGTGGAATAATCTTGTCTGAGTTGCCCATGAATTTAACATCTACTTCACAAAGGGTACATGTATTCCATATGAAACAACCGCTTTCTTAAATCTCTTCGAATCTAACATTTCTACAGTATCCCATTTAACATTTGAATAGCTTTGTGTGGGAGGGGGGCTATCACTTAGCAGTCATTCTTGTATGGTAACTGGATAAAATAAGGTTGTTTTTCTAATAACCTTAGGCTGTTCCTCTTCCATTTCATAACACAGTGGTGTGGTAGGTTCTGCTCTAAATTCCTCTGTCTGCATATTTTTTTCTTATTTTCATTAGTAGGTTTTTCTAAAGCTTGTATCTTGTCAATAGTACGTTCTTCTAAGATTTGTATCTTCAGTCAATTTTTCTTATTTTCATTAGTCTTTCTAAGGCTTGTATCTTATCAGTAGAATGTCTTTCTAAAGCTTATATCTTATCAGCCCCTGTAAGACTTGTAACTTAGTCAAACTTTTATTACTTTATTAGTAAGCCTTTCTAAGGCTTGTATCTTATCAGTCAGATTTTTATTACTTTTATTAGTAAGTCTTGCATTATATTAGTCAAATTTTCATTTTTGGCACAGTTATTAAACCCTTTTTAAGGATAAAAAATGAAATACCAAACTTATAGTAATTGTAATCAGCATATGTCAGTCCCAGTTAAGTGGTTTATCCCTTCCTTTATTTTTTCCATGTTCAAGCTATCCACACTATATAGAGTCCTAACTCCCTGATTCTTCACATGGGAAAGATTTTTCTTTTTAATATTATTTAACTTTCTCCTTAAGGACTTCCCATGTATCTCACCAAATTTTCTGACTTCTCAGTTTGTCTGTAGCATGAGCTCCATCAGCTGAGGGCTAGAGCCTCTAATGAGATTCCCAAACATGGAGCCCACTCTCTGGAGTCCCACAAGTGGCTTTTAGAAAGACCCAGGCATGACTTCTCCATTCGTGTGGTCATGTCACATGTTGGAGCATCAAATGATTTTTTTTTCAGCTTAGCAGTTGCACATGAATCTACTAATATTTTAATTATCTGCCAACCCATGGCCTCTCAGTCAGTGCCCCATCAGCCACTTAGGCTGCAGCCCAGCAGTGTTTCCAGTTCAGCTACCAACTCTGCTATCATGATATGTAGGTTTAAATTAGCTCCCTATCATTCTATTTATCAATAAGACTTTGGAGCCAAAAGTTGGGATGAAAACCTGATAGCTCAGAGAGGCTGAGTAACAACTAGCTGACCTTGTGTTTTGACTGGAGACTCTATAAGAGACACATAGCAAGCTCAAACTTTAGTCCCCACTTTTTCCTCCTTCTCCATCCAGATTCCTGGCTTCTCTATAGCCAATTTTGATCAGTTAGTCATTAGCTTCTCTCCTTGATTTAAGGTTTAACTTTATTGGGCGGTCTTGGGAGTGTCAGAGTGCAATCAAAATATCCCTCAATAAACCCCATCCATCCTCACCAATTAACACTTTCTGAGGAGCCAGGAGACTCGTGTTCTAGCCCCAAGTGCACCATTTTCTTGTTGTGTGACGCTCAGCCAAACACTTGACTTCTCTGAGCTTCAGGTCCTTACTCCTTAAACATTGAATAAATAAATAAATAATAATAAATAAATAAATAAATAAATGTTTACTCCTTAAACATTAAATCTTCAGAGGCTGAAAAAATATGCAATGAAATTAAAATGGCCTTGTTCCCAGCCCAAAGAACACCATTAGGGTCCTCACTCACACATTGACTGTGACCTGACGCTGCCTGGCTGCTCCAGGGATTGGCTCTGTTTATTCTTCTCGTGTGGCCTCTGTGAAGAGAGGTGCCCATAGCCTCAGCAATACAGGACCTGGGAGCCCATTAGTGATATCGTTGTTCTAGCATAGTACCCAAGAGACCTGGGACTTCGTTTTCAGTGTGCTAGCCAGAGGCTGTGTCTAACTGAGTGGAAGAGAAACTCGAGTCTGTTACTCCTGCTGCTGTTGGCCTGAAACAATGTTTTATTTAATGTTCCCTTCAGCCTGTCTGGCCTTGTGATCATACCTAGGTCTCCAGGAATACACTGACACCTGGAGAGTGGAAGACATGTTCATGTACGCTGGACACAGCCTGTGATTCCCAGCTTTGGTCTATTAGGGTCTCCCAACCACACACCAGTCAAGGATGAGTCCTACCCTTAGCCAAGGATTGGTTTGAGCCATGGTGTAGACTGGCTGACAGCTTGACTGCCTCTAGAGTCATGTCAGAAACAAATCTTGGTGGGTGTCTGAAGGATTTCCTGGGTTAAGCTAACTGAGGTGGGAGGGCCCATCCGAGCTGCCAGACTGCATGACAAGGAGGCAGTGAGCTGAACCCCAGCATCTTCTCTCTCTTTTCTGACTGTGGATAAATACGATCAGCAGCCTCATTCTTGCTCCTTTGACTTCCTGGTCATGATTGTCTGTTCCCAACTGTGAGCTGGAAGTGGCCTTGTTTAAACTGCTTCTGTTAGGTATTTGTCTTAACAACATGGGAAGTCACACACACTCAGTTTTCCTATTTCAGCCTAGCTGGCAAATCCTCCAACTATGCAGAGCCCTACTACATGTCCTTGGTGCTCAGTAGGTGCACAGACCCTTGCTAAACTGATCATATGTTCAAAAATCCCCCACTATCCCTCACCCACCCACCCCACTCCAAGATCTCTGTATACAGCCTTGGCTGTCCTGGATCTTACTCTGTAGACTAGGCTGGCCTTGAACTCACAGAGACCTACTGACCTCTGTCTCCTGAGAGCTGGGGTTAAAGGTGTGCGCCACCATGCTCAATGACTTTATCGGTGTGTATTTATGTGTTCTTGTATGAGCTTATGTGCACCGCTCATGTGTAGACACCCATGGAGGTTAGTCCTGGAACTAGGGGTGGTTGTGACTGCTTGGTGAGGGTAGTGGGTACTGAACCTAGGTCCTCAGCAAGAACAGTAAGCTCTTAGTGGTGATCTCTCTACATCTGTTCTTAGTCACAGATTTTAGTCAAGGGTAGGTCCTGTCTTCCCCAGCTGGTTCTGTAGCCCAAGATAGCCCTTTGTATGAGTCAAGCTAACGATGTGTCTCACTAGAAAGCAGGCTCCATAAAGAGGGTCCATGCTTTTCTTCCCCAACAGATAATGCCTGGAGCTGGGGCGACCATGGTGACTCATGAAGAAACCCTGGGATTGACAACAGGGAAGGGAGACAACAGGGCTCTGGGTAGGTCATGATAGACTACAGGAAGGATGAATCTCCACTGCTGCTTCTATGGAATGACCCTTTACAAAATCATCTCTTCAAGGATGTTTGCAGTTATCTAGCCTGAGACAGAGGCAGATCTGTTTCTGGAGCAGGAAGATAAAGATAATGCCTTTCTCTTTAAGCCCAGAATTTGGCCAAGGTTGTAGGGCAACCTGGGCTACCTAGCAAGATTCTATCCAGAAACAAAACAAAATCTGCATTTCTCCAGTCTAAATTAGGATAGATTTGCCTCCTAAATGAAGAGTTTCCATGGCCTGGTAGAGTAGGTCATCCTCATATACAGGGGCTGGGTTTGAATAGAGTAGTCGCATCTTTTATCTACAGATGCTGAATTCTATGCCCTCCCCATCGTGGGATATGAAGCTGTGGAGTGTATACTATATGAACTAAATATAAAAAATTATCCTATGAGAGTGTGTGTGTGTGTGTGTGTGTGTGTGTGTGTAGTGGGTGCCAGAGGAAGGTGTTAGATCCGCCATGAGATTCTTTTTCATTGTTGTTGGTTTTCTTTTTTTTTCTTCGAGATAGGGCTTTGTTGTAGCTTTGGAGCCTGTCCTGGAACTAGCTCTTGTAGACCAGGCTGGTCTCAATCTCACAGAGATCCGCCTGCCTCCGCCTCCCGAGTGCTGGGATTAAAGGCATGTGTCACCACTGCCTGGCCTCTATGAGCCTCTTGATGTGGGTTCTGGGTCTAAACTCCAAGCCTCATGATTGAGCAGCAAGTTCCCTTAACCACAGAATCATCTCTCTGGCTCTGAACTGTCTCTTTCTTATGAACCTGTAAGTGTCTACCTTTCCACTTACAAGAAACCCATGCCAGTGACCCTGACATGTGTGCACCGGCAGCCTTGCTGAGCTCAGCTTGGGATGTTCTTAACTCAAGTCCGGGGACGCCACAGCAGCCGACCTGAACCATGCAAGAAAGCACGTGAAAAACTAGAGAGGTGGAAGGTTCAAAAGTGTTTACCAAGAATTAGAAAGTAGAGGTTAAGAACCACCCAGATAAGAGATAACCACCCAGGCTACCAGCAGGAAGGCAGACAAGCTTTTTCAAAGTAGCTCACTGATAGATACCACGTCACTTTCTTGAGGACTAAGTTTTGAAATGTGAGTTGTTTCTCCTTGGGACCTGCGATGTGGGGAGGATGTGACGGCTGGTTCGGTCTGCTCACTGAAGTGCGGAACTCTGCGGCAGGACCACGGCACGCTAAGGTCACAGCTGGGGCTTGTTATGGTTAACGCTTAGATGAGATAAACCGTTCAGAGGCATCCACCAGGCTCCACCTGCCTGCAGCCTGTCTGTTCCGACACTGCAGTCACTTAGCATGGCTGTCCTCCAAGAATGGCATCCGCAGCCATGACAGCTACAAAACAACTCGCAGGTGGATGCCATAGCCAGTGGGGATGCCCCGGACTGATGCAGCCCCAGATGAGGGGTCTCTACCTTGGCTCCAGCACAGACTAAGCAGCATCCTTCTGGCTGACTGCACTGGCCCCATGGAGACTGGTTTCTAGAGGGCCTGTACAAAAGTGGAGCGTGGTTAAGTCATTTGCCTTCTGGGCACTGTGTCTTCTACCAGAGCGGGGAACCAAGGCAGGCTCAGGGGCCAGTTTGCAAGTAGGGAAAGGCATGTTAGTGGCCATGTTTCTGACAAGGACCTCATGAAGTAGAGTCCTGTCATTAGTCCTGGTGAGCCCCTCTGTAACCTAGAGAAATAAAATTGATCTCAACAAACACATCTAGTGTCAGTCTTGCAGCTTAATGAGTGTTGACAAATTTATACAGTTTAACATATTTTTAAGATAGCTTTTTATTATTTTATTTTGGATTATTTTGGTTTTACTTTTTTTTGAGACAGGGTTTCTATGTGTAGCCCTGACTGTCTTGGAACTCACTTTGTAAACCAGGCTGGCCTCTAACTCAGAGATCCACCTGCCTCTGCCTCCTGAGTGCTGGGATTAAAGGCGTGTGCCACCACCACCTGGCTTTATTACTTTTGATAAAAATGACTCAACTGTGTGTGTGTTTGTATGTGGATGTGTATATGAAAGTGCGGTGCGGGTGTCCACAGGCATCATATCTCACTGGATCTGGAGTTACAGGAGTCCTGAGGATGTGGGGGCAGAATGCAGAATTCTTCTGCAAGAGCAGTAAGTGTTCTTAACCACTGAGCCATCTTTCCAGTCTTTTGTTTTACATATTTTTAAAGTTTGAAAAAAATAGAATGTATTATTCCTGCCAACATGTTTTAAAAACAGACTATATATTTTTTTCATTCTCTGTATCCTTCCTTCCCACCTTAGCTAACCAGTGTTTTCTAGAGTCTTCTACCATGGTTGACTGTTTTAGTCAATGCAACTGTTTAGATTTACCCACTTTGTATTAATAGGTCTTTAAAAATAATTTCATGGAGTTCATTTTTAAAGTGTTTTTAGGTTCAGACCAAAACTAAAGAGTGTGCGGAGGGTTCCCCTCTGTCCCAAGGCCCAAAGAGCCTTCCACCATCAGCATCTGACAGAGCCGAGAATCTGCTGGGGGCTGAGAGGCAATGGCCACAGTTCATGTTAGTGGTCAAGTCTGTGAATTGCGGCAAATGTACAATAGACACGCGTCCCCTCTCCTGGTTCCTAGGTGGCTTCTTTCCAGATAATGCCCCTTTTCCTTCTCAAAGACCAGGCTGCCCTGGGAAGGGCTCTGACTCCAGCTCCAAAGGGCGGCCACAGGGAAAGCTCCTCATCTGTCACCCCTCCAGTGACAGAGTCCCTCCTGACCAGGGAGAGCACAGAGTGACCTGGAGCTCTACAGTTGTTGCGCTGGGCAGTCTGGGGGTAAACCAGTGAGACTCTGTCTCCAAATAAACTGTAAAGAGAGGGTTGAGGACATAGGCTGGTGGTATATAGCATACTTGATGTTCTAGGTTCAATCCTGGATGCCAGAAAACACACAGAGAGAGAGAGAGAGAGAGAGAGAGAGAGAGAGAGAGAGAGAGAGAGAGAGAGAGAGAGAGAGAGAGAGAGAGAGAGAGAGAGAGGAGAGAATGAGAGAGATCATGGGGCTGGAGAGATGATTCAGCCATTAAGAGCATTTATTGCTCTTGCAGAAGACCTGGGATGGATTCCCAGCACCCACATTAGGTAGCTCACAACTTCCTGTACTTTAGCCCTAGAGCATACATGCCTTCTTCTGGAATCGGAGGGTGCACACCTACACACATATGGTCTACATAAACTCACAAGGCTCTCACTATACACATAAAAAATTAATAACAGTCCATCTTCTCGAAGGCAAGGTGGAAACTGAGGAAGAACAAAAGCGGATACACGGCCCTGGGGATGGAGACGGGAGAGCTGGGTTCTCAGATACTCGGCATGGGTGTGCATCATCTGTGCTGTTATGCATGTATGGAACTGTGTTAAGTTCTGTGGCGGTGCGGCTAGGCAAGGAGGGTAAGCCTGCCCTGGGACTGTCCAGGCGTGAACGCCGGTGACTGTGCCCTGCTCTCCTGGGTGGAGAGAAGGGTGTGTCTGGGACTGAGGAAGCTGGAGATGACCTCCAGTGTGTACTCAGCCAGCTAGCCAGCCCAGCAGTGCTCTTGCTCATTTAAGGTGCTGGTTGGGGACAGGCACCTCATTAGGTTCAGGGCATCTGGGGCCCACATGGACAGGCCTTCCAGGGGGCAATGGAGCTACTTTTAGTGGACTGGGCTAACTCCCAAATCCTGACAACTATTTCTGGCATCAAATGATTGCCCTGAAGGATGTGGAAAATTTTTTAATGTTAACGTCTGGTCTTCCTGTGGCTCAGCAAGGACACGGTGCAGAGACAAGGACCAAGGACCCAAGGGTTTCTGGAAGAAACATTGCCTTTAGCATAAAGCTGGGCCTCCTCCCGCCCTGCTGGGAGCTGTCTGGACTTTACCAGATCAGCTTGATAATGGAAACCATCTGTCCATGTGCCAGGGCTGTCCTGAGTTTAGCACCAAAGATCCACATCCAGGAAGGGGGTAGGAATAGCTAGTCACCCCGGCTCTCTTTACTTTGAGAAAAGCAACGACTGAACGATGTGTGAGTTCTCCAGTGTTCACAACAATGGCTGTAGTAGGTGCTGTTTGCGTATTTATTTATTTTTTTGTTTGTTTATTGGTTTTTTCAAGACAGGGTTTTTCTGCAGCTTTAGAGCCTGTCCTGGAGCTAGCTCTTGTAGACCAGGCTGGTCTCGAACTCACAGAGATCAGCCTGCCTCTGCCTCCCGAGTGCTGGGATTAAAGGCGTGCGCCACCACCGCCCGGCTAATAGTAGGTGCTGTTATTGTCGCCATCTTACAACAAGGAAACTGGCAAAGAAAGGGGCCGCAGCTTACCCACGGCTGTACAGTGGGCAAGCTTGCAGTTTGTTGGGCTGTTCTGGCACTGGGCGACATTTTGCTCTATGGAAAAATAAAGCTCTCCATCCTTGGAAAGTATGGGATTAGAGACTTTGTACCAAGGTCAGGTACCCATTTGACCAGCTTGCCTGCATCTTTGGGGATAGCCAGCGAGCACTTGACTGTGAGATCTATACCCTGGAGTTATGTTGAGGTGGCCCTATCAGGTGGCTTTCAGACTCCTGAGTTGCTGAGGGCAAATCGGGACTGGCGGTACCCGAGCCCAGAGCCCCCTATTGGCTTCACACAGTGGCGGCTCAGCAGCCGGATGTGCAGCCTGGCGTTGGAACGCGGCTCCTCCCGAGGGCTCTGCCTGGGGCAGGAAGGGCCGGCGCCTCCAGTTCCCACCAGCCTTGGGGTCGGAAGCAGCTGAACAATAGAGTCACCGACCAGCAGTGGGGGCTGCGTTGAAGGACTGTGGCTGGGGCAAGGGCGGGGTCCAGGATAGAGGGGGATCTGTGGCCCTGGTCTGTGAGTTGGAAAGCTTGTGCCTAGGCACAAGGGAGCTCTGCCAAGGGACAGGAGTGTGCCACCAAATAAAGGGGATACTAAATCATTGTGCCTCTTCTGATTGTGTAAACTGTACTTGCAGGCGATTGGATGGCGAGCCCAGAGAGCTCTGCTAGACTTAATCCTGCTTAGAAATGTGAAAGGCTGGTAAGTACGGGCCCATTGTTCTAACCCATGACTTGAAGGGGACATTGGGCGGCAATGGCATCTCACGCTGTAGAGAAACTACAGCAGCCGGTCACCTGAGCCTTGGCTGGAAGAACAAGATACCACCCACGAGGTGGGGGTTTACCATTTCACCCCTGAATCCACCAGACCCATTTCCCAACACTAGGCAAGAGCCACCAGACAAATGACCTTGGTAAATGACACCATAAAGATGTGCTGTTGTCATCAGACCAGACATCAGATGGGGGCCTACAGGAAGGGGCTAGCATGTGCTACAAATTCACTGCAAGGGTTGCAATTAGGACTTTTCATAGAAACAAGTCCAATAAATGAAAAGCTTTAGGACACCTGAACGGAGCCCCAAGAATCTCCTGTCTGGGGTCCCTGGGGTTCCCTGGTGGAATTCTTGGAGTCCAGCAGTTTGGAGACTACCGGCTTGGGGTAGGAGGGGACGGGTCATGATAGTGCCTCCTGAAGCCTCCCCCAGGTGGTCCTGACAGGTGTGTCCTTGTCACGTCAGGCAATATAGACAGTGGGACAGAGGCAGGATGTCTTTTTGCACGGAGGATCATCTTTTTTTAGTGTGTGCATCATTTGGATAGCCTTCCAGGATCTGACCTTTAATTCTGCCTTCCCAGAGCCCAATGTTTAAAATTAGAACTCTTGGCCAAGGCTGCTGGATTCTGCTGCCTGGGAACCGGCATAAACAATGCGCACCTGCTGTGGGGACACTGAGTGTGTCCCTGATCTAGAGGGGCCGGGTGCTGCTGGGGTTCAGCAGCGCCTACCCTGCTTATTCTAATGGGCTTGGCTCCACCTGCCACGCTTCAGTGCGGATTCTCACACGAGTTTGTAGGTGCCCATGAGGGAGATTCTACAGGCTCAGTATCACAGTAAATTGGTTGGCGCTGGTCCTGGGAACAAGGACAACAAAGGTTCACAGCCAGTCGGGAGAGACCTTGGCCTAGGCTCTTGGTAGAAGCGCCATTGTGAACACAGCTGGATGTTAGCGAGAGCAACAAGGATTCCTGATGTCCAGGGAAGTGGATGGAGTTATTTAAGCCTGTGCTATGCTAGGCATTTCCTATTGCCTCAGTGCTAGGGGGTGGGGACTTGTTCTCATCTCAGGACAGAAGATCAGAGAGGTTAAGTTACTTCCTTCTAGGTGCATAGCTGGTAGTTGCAAAACCAGCATTTGAGCTGAGTGAGTCGGAGCCCGAAGCCTGCGTCCCCGCACTGAGGGCCCGGATGGGTCTGTGCCCTCTTCTAGAGGGTGCCACTCACACCGCAGTGTGCGAGGTTACTGTGGTATCGGCTGAGAGTCTGCTCCAATCTTGCCCACACCACCGCTTTCCAGAGCAGGGCAGTAAAGCAGCTGGCTGGTTGATCCATTTTTCCTTCTTTCACGTATTAGTTACCCAGAGGCCCTAGTGATATCGGAGTTGAATCTGTATGGTTCTCAGTCACTGTGACTTAGAGGCCTTATAGTTCAGGCTGACAGGGCCGGCTGCTGGGCCAATATTCAAAGAAGCCTTCTCCAAAGAGGAGGCAGCTGGGCAGGGCCTAACCGACTCAGTAAGCGTTTACTGGATGGGGGTCAGGTGGGTGGAAGAGTATTAAGGAGGGGCCTTCCCAGCAGAGAGAAGGGTGACTTAGACAAGGTCTCCAGGAACGGCAGGAGTCCCCTAAGGGGGATATAAGGAGTTTAGGGGATATGAGGGTTGGTTGGTGGCTAGCAAGTTGGGGACACTGGAGACTCTCAAACCCATAATACGCACACACCCACAGAATGCACCCCGGTGTACGGCAGGGAGGATGGGGGTCTAGGGGCCTGCCTGTGAAGACATCTCAAGTGGCTGAGTGACTCTGGGACTAAAGGGCTGTGATGAGATCTAACAGAAGGTCCCGGGTGAGGACGAACACGGAACCCTGGGCCCTACACCTCCCCCACTCAGAGCAAGTCAGGATCAGCCAGTCTGCCTAGAAGAGCTCGCTGGGTGTGCATGGGGCGTGAAGCAGGTGGGTGCGGACACACCGGCCTGGTTGGTCTGCTCCTTCCCACAGGCCAGTTGGGTGGGGCAGAGCCATGGAGGTGGGTATTGAGTACCTCTTGCTAGCCTGTATCTGGCCAACATTGCCCTTATCCCCTTTAACTCGCGGCGGATGTGATACAGATAGGAGAAGCGTGGGCCCGGTTTTCAGGCCAGAAGGCTGCAAGCTCACTGTCTGGACTGACTGCAGAAGTCAGTGTTCTTTCTCTGTAGTATCTATAATCGGCTCCTCAGAATGAGGAGATGCGGCTCAGCCTTACTGCCCCATTGGCTTGAGCACCTTCTATGCTTGAAGTAAAGGCAATGCCTAGAGAAAGCTCCTTCTGGTCGACCTTGTACTGGATGTTCTGACAGCTGCCAGTTCAGGCTTCCACACTTCCCCCTATACTGCTCCTTCGGCTTGGGCGTTCTAATTTTTGTCGGTCTACCTGGAAAACTCCTATGCATCCACTGAAACGCAGATCAAGCAGCACCTTCTCTAGAAGCTGTTCCTGACTTTGCCCTAAGCAGAACTAGTTGTCCTCCCTCTGGGCCACAGTCTCCTATCGCGCCCCCTTTACACCAAATTGTGTTTCTTGGAAGCTCGTCTGTCTATGTCTATCCCTGGAACTCCAGCCTTTATTCAGATCCAGCACAGAGAGGTACTCAGATCTTAGAGGAGTTAAACCCCAGGCTGTTTGATTGGCATAGCTACATGACCCTTGTGGAGGCTGTTTTAAGCATTTGTTTTCTGTGCTGGCTTACTCCAACCTCACTAAAGCAAAGCAACTGAAACTTCCAGAGGTGTGTTGGTTACTGTGTTGTCAACTGGACACAAGCCAGGGTAGTCTGGGAAGAGGAAACCATGATGGAGAAAATACCTCTAACAGATTGCTTTGTAGGCAAGTCTGTGGGGGGCTTTTTCTTGATTAATAATTGATGTGGGAGGGCCCGGCCCACTGTGGGTGGTCCCGCTCCTGGGCAGATGGTCCTGGCTGTATTAGAAAGCAGGCTGAGCAAGCCCTGAGGAGCAAGCCAGCAAGGGAGTGCCCCTCTGTGACTTCTGCTTCAGTTTCTGCTCCAGGTTCCTGCCTTGCTGGACTGTAGGAGGCAATAAACCTCCTCCTCCCCAAAGCTGCTTTTGGTCATGGAGTTTGTCACAGCCACAGACACCAAACTAGGACAAGAGGTGGAAACTTGTCCACGTTCACAGCCAGGCAGTGTGGTCAGTGACCCGGACGGCTGCTTTCTGGAGGGTTTGAACTGGTTTGGGAGTTAATTTTTTTTTTTAAAAAAGTATTGAGTATTTACTAAAAAACAAAAGACAACCAAGCCACAACAAAGCCATGTGTTCCTGGTAAATTTTTACAGTTTGTACACCACTGTTCCTCTTCAATCTTAAGTCTGTTCGTTCATTCATTTAAAAAACTTTTATTATAATTATTGTTTTATTTATTTTTGGTGTTTTGAGACAAGGTCTCACTATGTAGTTCTGGTTGGCCTGGAACTCTCTATGTAGACCAGGCTGGCCTTAAACTCTGAGATCTGTCTGCCTCTGCCTCCAGACAAAAGGCATGCACCACTAATCTGGCTCAAGTTTTTTATATTACTTACGTTTTAACTAATATAAACTAACTATGTTTTAACTAATATAAACTAAAAAAAGCAAAAGGAACTTGGCTGGGGTCATCTTCCTTTTCTTACTTAAAAGATTTTTTTTTATTTGATTTGATGTGTTTGAGTGTTTTGTCTGCAAGCATGTGTATGCATCACCTGTGTGCCTGGTGCCAACAGGGTGTAAAGGAGTGTGCCCAATCCACCAGATGGTCAATGAGCTGCCGTGTGAGTGCTGGTCCTGGCAAGAGAAGCAAGTCACAGCTGAACCATCTCTCCAACCCCTGGGCTTTGTTTTCTTAAGCTTTAGATCACATAGGTAAAATTGAAATGATTAGTGCTTGATTTAAATTCCCGTTTCAAGTGCTAACAGCGACTGTGTTGGATGTGCTATCCCATGGGATGGACTTTGCTGCCAGTCCGTGGCCTCTTGCAGAAATAGTATAGCAGCCTTTCTTGGTCCCCTCGACTTGTCCATTCCCCATCCAGCAGTCTTTGAGAACTAGAAGCTAGGCCAGGTCCTGCTACCCCAGTGTGAGCCCTGTTACACAGGCTTCTGTTACGCAGAAGTTCACAAGGACCCAGCCTGTCCTGCAGATGCTTCCCCAAGGCTGAGGGCCAGCCTGCTCTGCTCTGGTGGTCCTCCTTGCCTCTAGCTGATCAGCCTTACGGACACATGTTATTTTCCAAGCCCTTCCCAGAAACTGCCCCTCTCCCTAACTAGGCCGGAAGTTCTGAGTATGGATGACCTGGGATGGGAGCAGGAGAATTGTTACAGGGCTGCAGAGACCAAGTCCACGTATACAGCACAGGTCTGTACAGAGCTGGAGCACACACACCCTTGTGTGTACCGGCTCTGCATGACACACCACACCTCACACACTGCACACACGTGGAACAGCTGCCACACTGTGTTGCTTATGGAATGATGGTAAGAGAAACGCATTGCAGAATAGACATAATTAATTTTGGAGGCAGCCTCTCTTATTCTTACAGCCCAGGCTAGCCTCTAACTTGTCATCTACCTGCCTCTACTCCTCAGAGTTGGTATTGCAGGCATGTGCCACCATGCTTAACTCAGACACAATTTTAAAATGCTCTATTTTTGATCTACTGTTGCTAGGCCTGTGCGTTTGGAATCCATGGGCTCAGCCAGTGGGCTGTGGCAATAGCTTCCATGTTTATCTGTCTGGAACCCTGGCAATTTTTGTTTGATTTTTTTTTAATTCTATCACCCCAAGAACTCTTTCTTAGCATCTCTATGTCATTGGTTGTCCATCTCACAGCAGGTGGCAGAAGATGCTTGCTGGGCACAAGTGTGTGTAAGGGCGGCCTGAGTACAGCATGCATAACTGGACAGAAACGAGAATATCCCTCCCCAAGCAGCTGAACGGCCTCAGCTCCCCCTGTTCCTGGGTCGGCACTGAAACCTGAGCACGGATGGCTTAGTCACCCTCTGTGCCTGGCAACGCTGGCAGCAAAGGCCTCTGTGCCCAAACACACCACAACAGGCCCGCGTCACCAAGTTCCTGAGGCAGCCCTGGCATTTGGAGCTGGCTTTTCTGAGCAGAGAGGAATGGAGGGAGGGGCACCAGTGGGCATGGGCAAGGGGGCCAAGGGCAACAGATGGGGTTACTCAGACTGGGGACGGGCAGCAACCAGCAACATGGGGCTTGTGGGGGCAATATAGGTCTTGAGAAAAGCAGCCTGGCAGAATGGGCTCAAGATTGTTGAAAAATAAAAATGCCATTGGCAAACCAGAGCCACCGCAGGATTGTGAAACTGGCTTCTCTGAGTGTGCTTGCTTGAAAGGGGGAGTTCTCTAATTTCTTTCTTTTGGGTTTTATAACAGCTTCATTGAAAAATTCACATGACACATGACTTGCCCTTGTAGAATGCAAGATTCAGTGGTTTTCCATATATTTACAGCTGTCCGTACACGTCTGTTACTGATCACTGCACTCCCTCACCCGACTCCTACCCACATCCCTCTCCTGGGCCTAGGCAGTGGGAAGCTACCTTCCACCTCTGCGGCTTGCCTATTCTGGACATTTCACAGAAACAGAATCTCATAGTATGTGACCTTTGGGGTGGTTTCTCATATCTCATGCTTGTGTTCAAGGTTCATACATGGTGTAGCATGTGCCAGTACTGCATTCGCTTTCGTAGCCAAATACTATTCGATCTCATGGCTATATGGCTATGCCGCATTCTCTCTGTTGGTTCTTGGACTGGTGACGCCCCTGGGTTGTTTCCATTTGGGCTGTGGTGAATCACGCTGCCATGACCATTCATGCTCAAGACTTCGTGTGGTTTCGTGTTCTTGTTTCTCTTGGCTGCACACTTAGGAGGAGAATCAACTTTCACATTTCTTTAAAAAGGAAAACTGAAGCCCCCAAGTCAAAGTATGCACCATGCAGAGTGGATTAACATGCCAACATAGTTATGCTGGAACACATGACCTTGAGGACAACAGCTGGACCTGGAACATGCTAGAAGTTCAGCGAACAAAGGCCCAAATTCTTTCTCATTCTCGTGTCCTCACTGAAAAGATACAGGGGTGGAAATGTGGTAACAGCGAATCACATTCATTCCTTCCTTCCTTCCTTCCTTCCTTCATCCGTTCTCTCCCTCCCTCCCTCTCTCATCCAATAGGTGCAGTAGACTATTGCAGATTCTTAGACGCTGTTTGGGTGTCCTAGACACAGATAGAGAAGGCCCATCACCCCACATACCAGGAACTCAGGCTAGAGGGGAAAACAGACACAAAACCCCTTGCATTGTGACACAGGAGGGAGCAATGACATCCCTTCCCCTATCCTGGGCATTTCCCTCTCAGAAGGCCTCATATGTGATTCTTCTCATTCCCAGGACAGAAGTGGGAAGAGATCGTGTCTGCAGGAGGACCTTGAGGGTCTCTTCAAGACCTGTCCTAGGGTTTCCTACTCCCCTCTTTTCTATATTGAGGACTTACTCACTTCTAGAATAAAAGCCCCGTGTCCACTGCCCTTTCTCCCTGATCTACTTCCCATAGTCCCACAGTCCTCCTGAGTTCTGCCCAAGCGGAGCTGAGAGCCCAGAGTTCAGAGATGAACAAATTTGTTTCATCCACCTTGACCTGGTGGGCAGCTCAGGGCCACCTGCAGCTCAGGGCGGGGTGCCGTGGGTGCTGGAGCCTCCCTGGGGGCCTATATGAGAATGCAACTTGTGTTGGCACAGATGTGAAACACGTCCCTCAGCCACTCCCAGCATGCTCTCTGCTCACAGATGTAGTGGCATTTTCAACTTTAGAAGCACTGCTTATGTGCCCGTTCAGAAACATTTGTGTCCTCTACCAAGTGCCAGCTCTTCAGACAGGGACACGGGCTCACAGTGTCCCAGGACAGTCCACCGAGAGAATCAGCGGAACCTTATCTTTGGATGGATCAGGGACAGCTAGGGAGCTTGTCTATGTCATTCCGGCTTACTCATGATTTCTTATTTGAATATAGGTGCTGCACACACATGTGTGATTCTTAGTCACAAGTCATGTTCTGTCCCACTTAGATCACGTGCACACGTAAAGTTATGTAATTACTTTTGCTTTTCAATGTGAAAACGAAGGTATTTTGAGGTCAGGTGTTGGGATACACACCTTTAATTCTAGCACTCAGGAGGCAGAGGAAGGCAAGACTTTTGAGTTCGAGGCCAGCTTGGTCTACTTAGTGAGTTCCTGGCCAGCCAGGGCTACAAAGTGAAATCCTACCTCAGTATAACAAACCAGAAAAACAAAAACAAATAACCCCCAAATAAATAAAGTCAGGAGCTTCTTTCCTTGTGATTTGAGAGTAGTTCATCTCCAATGGGGGGAAATTTATAAAAATAAATCTAAGCATAACTTGCCTGAGGCAGGGGGTGCCACGCTGCTGTCTCTCCATTCCTCCCAGATGTCTGCTATGTCTTTCCCTAGGAGATGCAGGTGTCTATGGATACCTGATGCTGTGGGAGGAGGCAGGGGCTCAGCTGGAGGAGACAGCTTTGTAACATACCTCCTTCCTGGAGGAAGCTTCCTTTATCCTGCTGTCTTTCTGGGGGCCTGCAGGGATAGAGGCCATGAGAGCGAGACTTCTAGAGGAAGAGCTGAGCCCAGCATCGGCTGCTTTCTGGCCTGGATACAAACGGAAGAGCAGATGTGTGAACACTGGCAGGAGGAAGGTGCCTGCCCACCCCTGCACAGGTTCTAACAGGGGTTGGATCTCCTATGTCTGTGACCGTGAAAAATCTATGTGGCCTGGCATCTCCCTAGTGATGGTGGTTAGGTTGGGGTGCAAAGCAGTCAAGACCCACCCCTCAACCTCATGCTTACCCTCTTTCCCCAGCATCTCTGAGATGCCAAGGAACGTCCCAGAGTTCAGTCCGTCAGTCAGTCATCAATAGATACTTGAGAGGGTGATTGCAGACCGTGAAGGAGTTTCCTTCAGTGAATGGTAGTGGAGCAGACCCCCACCAACATAAAGAAGACAGAAATTATGGACGGATGCTGTGAAGATTCTCGTGGAGCTCCCATGAGAATTCCCATGGGTGGCGTCATTGTCTCCACTATAGGGAGGCAGAAAGGGAGGCTGGGGGAGGAAGTTGACTCGTTTGAGGTCTCACAGGATCAAGGGTAGCCAGGACATTGTGTGTGTCATGTACAGCCTCATGCTCTCTGGGCACAGACTGTCCTGGCTGGGTAGTTTCCCAGGCCCCTCCTCATTGTGCTGGGCCATACTTATCAAGAGGACAAGAGAATTCAGACCTGTGGGTAAAACCAACTTGAGTCAGAATCCTGCATGACGAGCTCATTTCCCCAAATGCATTGTGGGATATGTGTGTGTGTGTGTGTGTGTGTGTGTCTGTGTGTGCATTCAGATACTAAGTATGGTGGCCAAACTCATAGACTCTGGGACAAGACTGCCGGGGTCTAAAATTCTCATCTGTGTGACCTCGGACACAATACTCCTCTCTTTGAAAGAACAGGGTGGTAACTAGGCCACCCTTGGCACTAGTGTGTGGAAGCTGACCTGGTGCTTGGCATGTAGCAAAATCTTTTGATATAAAAATATTGAAGAAACTGAGTCACGGTTGCAACAAGCAACGTAATAAGAGAGAGGCTACTTGTAGCAGGTGGCTCCTCAGAGGGACACGCATTTCTTGTCCCAGAATTCCCTGCTTCAGACACACCAGGAGTTGCTCTGAGGCCCTGGGATTTACCCCAGGGTAGAGCTGAGTTTTGCTTCTGAACTCTGATGCTCTCTCTGTGTATCCGGAATCCACACTCACCTGTTGGTCTTGGTCACCAGAGCTTCTCCCTTCCATCTTTCCCATCAGAACCTCACTATCCTGTCCTTCAGCCCTCAGCTCCAAACCTAGTTGTAGCCCTGAACTCTCTGGTCTTCCCTATCCCCATTCACTACATCCCTCAGACTGCCTCCACCATCCAGGCCCCAGGCTCTCCAGCCTCCATACAACCATCCCTTCAGGTGGCCCTGCCTAGCTCTGTGACTGTATATGTCCCTGCCCTTCCCAAGGCGCTCCGGAGCCTGGTACTTTCTCTTCCAGGTCGTTACCCAGAGAGAGCTGCCTTAGAGAGGCCTGTCCCCAATTCCCTCCTCACCCCAGCTCTGCTCTTTAGTCCTCTTTCCCCTTAGTTTTTCTTTAGCACACTTCTCTCTACCTCAAGTGGCTTTAGGACTTGTTTATAAAATATATAAACCCATTATTTATAAAACGTGCATCACTGCCCTTCCCTATAAAGAGCAAGCTCTGAGAGAAGGAAGGAGGGAGGGATGGAAGACTAGAGGGAAGGAGGGAGGAAGGGATGGAAGGAGAAAAAGAAGTGGAGGGAAGAAGAGGGGATGGAGGGATTTGGACCAGTGGAAACTGAGGACAGGCCATCCTGGGCCCTGGGCCATTTGGGAAAGTCTATCCACAGTTGCCAGAGATGATCTTCCAGATGCTAGGCCATTTGGAGACTTCAATCTGTCTGTCCTTGAGGGATAGGACCCCTTGGACAGATGTGTGGAGCTTTTTGTGGCCAGTGGAGGCTGAAACCCCTTCCTCTACTGAAAGGCCCTCCTGTACCAGCAGCTGTTCCCTCTGAAGGTGCAGGGGGGGAAGGGGACTTTTCAGGGCGGGTCCTTCTAATGGGGTGTTGGGACAAGACTGTTGAGAGCTTGGACCCAGGATGAAAACAGCCAGCTTCTCCTGATATACAGCCTCTGGGGTAGGGGATTGCCAGGATAAGACCCTGGGCTAGTCCTGACAGCCCATTTCTCTGTCAGGCTTGCTTGAGTCTGCTGTGGAGACAGAGAGTGAGGCCAGGCTGTTCCCTGAAGAGGGAAGGGGCACATAGCAATATTCTGCCTGTCCCATCGACTCAGGACCACATGACTGAGTCTGTGCATCTCATAGAAGACAGAACAAGAGGCCCTCAGCCCACAACCTCCTAATTCTGGGGTATCCCTGACTTCCGTAGACAGCCTGGGTACCCAACCCTGTTCCTCACTGCTGTGTGTTCCTCCCTCAGTGCCAGTTCTCAGAATATGGTCCCCATATCACCAGCAGTGCTGCCACCCCAGGGCCCTATTCCATTCCAACTGTATCTGGAACTCCAGTGGGCCTGGTGTCTAGATTCTACCTTGGCTATTCTCCATGGCTTCCTGTATAAAGCTGAAGGCTCCTGAAAGCTTTGGAGGCCTTCCCTTCTGGCCCTGTGTGACCTGAGCTGTTAGTCAACAAGATGATGGGCTCCTGGAAGATGATGTTGCGATGCATGCCTTCGACCTGTTGCTTGCCACCCCTTCATCCCTGCAGCCAGGGCAGACTATGTGCTCAAAACACTATGACAGAGGTTCAAAGGCTGGCCTCATTCTGGCCATGTGAGCGAGCAATGATATGGGAAGTCCTTCTGTATATGTGTTGGTTTTATTGGCTAGTGAATAAAGAAACTGCTTTGAGCCTATAACAGAGCATGGTAGAACAGAGTTAGATGGGGAAAACTAAACTGAATGCTGGGAGAAAGAAGGCAGAGTCAGAGAGACACGGTGTAGCCCTGCCAGAGACAGATGCACTAGATCTTTGACGGTAGGCCACAAGCCTCATGGTAAATATAAAATAATAAAATGGGTTAATTTAATATGTAAGAGCTTGCTAAAAGTACGCTAGAGTCAATGGCCAAGCAGTGTTTTAAATAATATAGTTTCTGTGTGATTATTTCAGTTCTGGGCAGCCAGAAATGAACAAGCTGCCTCCTTACAACAAAATGGCACCCAATATGGGGCTTGAATCCACAACCCTGAGATTAATTGTTGTAGGAGGCTGCTGGTTAGTTCCCAGCTGCTCAACCCCGAAATAACCACACAGAAACCATATTATTTGTAATACTGTTTGGCCAATAGTTTAAGCATATTTCTGGCTAATTCATATATTAAATTAACCCAACTCCATTAATCTGTGTATTGCCATGAGGCTGTGGCTTACTGGGTAAAGTTCCGGTGTCTGTCTCGGATGGGGCTACACGGCTTCTCTCCTTGACTCTGCCTTCTTTTCCCAGCATTCAGTAATTTTTCCCGCCTAGTTCTACTCTGCCCTATCAACAGGTCAAGACAGTTTCTTTATTCATTAACCAATAAAAGCAACACACATAGAAGGACTTCCCACATCAGAGCAAGATGCTTCATGGAACCTCAGTCCACTGACCCTCTGTGCCCTTCATTCTCCAGAGAACAGCCATGCAGCTGCCTTGGTGACTGTGAGGATGGAACTAGGTCACCTGTGCAAAGTGCTTGGGCTGGCCCCTGGGAAACTCCTAGGAGTCACAGTCCTTCATCCCAAACTCGTGGGCACAGGGTATCAGAAGTCTAAATCATTTATTATCTAAGACACTCAGTGAGGAGCTCCCACAGATTAACATGCTGATGAGTTAGGAATGAACAATTCCCCTAATTAATTTAACTTCACTAAGACTTTCTGACTTAATCCAGAAGGTAATAGGGAGCCATGGAAGAAGACCTCAAGGCAGTGAAGTGGCATGGTTTGGTGCATGTCATAAAATGATGCCCAAATCTAAACATATCCCAGAATCCCCGGGAAGCTGGTTAAACACATACTGCTCCCTAACCCACGGTTACCTGTACCCAATAGAGTTGGTAAAGAAGGTGTGATCACAATTCTACTTACAGATGACTGAATAGCTGATGCTCAGAGGCAGGATCTCACTGCTAGTGAGTGGTCAGGCCAGAGACCCAATGAAAGCCTTAGGGTGAGGTCAATGAGGAACCTTTTAAGCAAGCAGTAGGGAAAGAGCTGTGGATAGAATACCCAAGCCATTTGTTGAGCTTAGCAGAGGCCCATGGCAGAGGCAAGAACACTGGCCTTAGTTTCCCCGGCTGTGAATTAGGAGTAATAGTCACTATGGTGGATGAGAGAAGTTCTGTACTAAAGGGTGCTGGGGGAGCTGTCTGACTCTACTCTAGTCTGGGACTGTCATGTGGTGCCCCAGAATTTCCCTGCCCCACCCCCAGCCCACACCCTGGCATGTCTGGGCCTGGGCTCCGGGAAGAAGAGCAATCTTCCAGTTTATGTTGCCCAAACATTGTGCAGGCCTGTTGATGTCTCTCCATGGCAACAGCGTTCCAACCTGGATGGGGGCGAAGGAGCAGACCGGTGCCAGACATCCCGAGGTGCTGTCCCTATCCCTGGGATACTGAGGGAAGCATCTGACCCAGTGAAACAAAAACCACCAAGTAAAACATCAAAGTAACCTGGCCACAAGTGGGGAGTGTGGGAGGGAGAGGCATGACCGGGGTAAGGGCTCCGAATCCTGCTGTCTAGTCTATCTTTATAGTCTGCCTGAGGAGGGATGACAGTTAATACCCAGGCCCCATGGCTGTGCTATTCTGCCTCAGAGCCTGGCATGGCTGGCATTGAGCTGCAGGCCTGTATGACCAGGCTCTTTATCAGGGGGACACAGATGTCAACCCTGGTCTTCCAATATAACTAGGAGGAATGGATGGGTGGTACGACATCAGCCTTGGTCTGCCCTCTCCTTTGACTTTTGAGTTTGACCATGATGATTTGGAGGACTGATAGGTACTGGGTACTATGCAAGCCAAGGACTGTGTGTTCCATGATTACACTTTCTTCATGACCCAGAAACAAGCACCAGGTCAGGAGACTGACTATGATTCTTCTGGTCACTCCCTGCAAACATTTCTTTCAAAGTTCAGTGAAGTTGGGTGACTGAGGCAGGAGGATGAATTTCTGAATCCTAGGCTAGCCTTGGCTATGTAGCAAGATCCTGTCACAAATGAAACAAAACAAAGACATAAACTGAATAGCATGCAGACTAGGGAGCCAACAAGGAACTAGGAGATTTCAATGCCAGAGTTCTGGATTCAAATCAACAAGTGTTGTGTGACCATGGGCAAACTACTTCACTATCTTGGCCTTGGTTTCCTCTCTGAAAACAGCTGACAGCTCTATGAAGCTCAGAGGGACCCTTGATGTGTCTGTCCCTCACACCCAAATGTAATCTGTTAGGGGGATCTAACTGTCTTAGGGTTTCTATTGCTGTGAGAAAATACCATGAACAAAAAGCAAGTTTGGGAGGAAAGGGTTTGTGACTTACACTCCCACAGCACTGTTCATCATGAAGGAAGTCAGGACAGGAACTCAAACAGGGCAGGAACCTGGAGGCAGGAGCTGACGCAGAGGCCATGGAGGGGTGCTGCTTACTGGCTTGTTCCCTTTGGTTTGCTCAGCCTGCTTTCTTATAGAACCCAGGACAACCAACCAAAGGATGGCACCACCCACAGTGGGCTGAGCCCTCCATAAATCACTTATTAAGAAAATGCCCTACAGCCAGGCGGTGGTGGTGCAAGCCTTTAATCCCAGTACTTGGCAGGCAGAGGCAGGTGGATCTCTGTGGGTTCGAGGATAACCTGGTCTACAAGAGCTAGTTCTGGGACAGCTAGGACTATTACACAGAGAAACCCTCTCTCAAAAACAAACAAAAAGAAAAGAAAAAATGCCTTACAGCCAGCTCTTATGAAGGCATTTTCTCAGTTGAGTTTCCTCCGTTCAGATGACTCTAGCTTGTGTCAAGTTGATATAAGACTAGCAGGCACACTTGACTTTCAAATATCATCCAAATCTGTCAGAGACTGTAGAAATATACAGCATAAGACAACTGATAATTCAGACACCACCAGAGGAGTGACTCTGATAGAGGCTTATCCTGTCTAGGCAAGGCCTTCAGGACCATCGACTCTTGAAACTGGTGCTCACTGTTGCTAAAGCAGCTTAGTGTCTCCCTAATACCTGCACTGTAGTGCGTGGCCTCATGTGATATGTACATGTAGTCTCATGGTTACATCTCAGCCATATGGTAGCATGTATCTGTGGATAGTCAGGAAGATGACTTTTCATTTATTGTATAGTTCTGATATATAGAACATATACTGGGACATGCTTCATAACTAGATCCATTTGTCCCATGACGACTCTAGACACCTAAAGGCTGCCTTGTTCTTTTGCTCAGACTAACTGCACACAATTAGCTTACTTTCACTTCAAAACAAATTCAAACTAGACCTTTTGTAAATGGATCATAAGTTTGGAACTTTATGGCTATGCACAAGGTCAGAGCCACAGATGTCCAACCAAGGTTGCTACACAAAGCACTCTAAGAAAAGCATGCCGATTCCTGGCCTGCCAATCTGTTAATAAAAGCCAAAAGAAGAAGCTAGGAGGAATTAGAAGTAGTACAGGAGAATTAGGACTGAGACAGAACAACAAAGAGACTGATTTGGAGAAGCATGTAGTGAGAGACTCCTTTGCCCTCAGACAGCCCGAGTCCTTTGCTGGCTGTTGCTTCCTTTCTGATCCCTGAGAGAGAGCCTTGGATCTGGACCCCAAAGGCTCTTGTTACAAATCAACAATATCTTCTCCAAGTCAGTCTTGCTCAGAGCTACCACATGGCAAGAACACATTCCTGGTTTGGTTCTCAGTGCCTCGCTGTACTGAAGTGGTATACCGTGGGACCACTGTGTCTCAATCACCATCAGGATGAGGTGAGTCCCGTGTGGCTTCTGGTAGAACACACTTGCCCCATCACACCCCTAATTTGTCTCCTGCTGTGGACCCTTGCTCCTCCTCTTACACCACACTGCACGCCAGCTTCCACCCCCACCCCTGCCTCACCCCCAGACAGTGCTGGCAAGGTCCTGTTTTGACACTTCCCACTGACTGTTCCCTCTGCCTGAATGAGTTTTCCAGACACAGGCTGGCTCCTCTCTCAGGTTTGCTCTTCCATGCTGAAGTTGTGCTGAAACACCATCCAGTTGGATCTGGTACTTAAAGATCACCCAGTTTCCCAGGCGAGCTTCCTTACCCTCGAGGTCACGCTATGGTCCCACGCCACTCACTGAATTACCTTGCCACCTCTCTGCTTGGACTAAGGCTACCTTCCCAACACTGTTCTTCAGGCCTAGCTTTCTGGTTTCTTCCCCATCCTGGCTGACTCTTGGTGTTGGCATGTCAGCTGGTGACATATTCTATGCCATGGTCCATTAATTGAGTCCAGGTGTAGGCACAGATGTTGCCAACTAGCCCAACACTAACATACATGGCTGCAGCTCGGCATGCCCCCACAGTACTCTAAGGTAGCCATAGGCATGCTAAACTCACCGGGGGAGGATCCCCCTCTGCCAACCACATGCATTACTCACAACCACTTCCTGTGGGGTAGAGTGGATCCTTTTCTTAACATTTTATTTGGTTCAACCTTAAAGTTGCAAGAGAACCGATAGAGTTACATACGCTTCTGCCCTTCGCCTAGATTCTGCTACTCAACTGGGTCCCTCTGGGACATGTCAAGGGGACTTGAATTGTTATAATCAGAGATGCGGCTGGCACCTAGTGGGTAGGGCAAGGGAGGCGATGATTCTCACATCAGAGAACTCTCTGGGCCAAAGTGACAACAGTGACAGGCTGAGAAATCCCGCCTCAAGCCAGCCGCCTGCCTGCCTCACTGATCTGTCTCAGCCTCTGTCCCTTCTGTCTTCCTCTCTCTGCGTCTCTTTTTCTCTCCACTCTCTGTCTATCCAGCTCTGTCTTTCTGTGTGTTCTGTGTCTACATTTGCGTCTCTTTCTTTGTATCTCTCTGTTTCTGGGTCTCTGTCTCTCAGTGTCTCTATCTCCCTGTCTGACTGTCTTCCTGAGTCTCGTCTGTATGTGTCTCTCTGTCTGACTCTATCTCTCTGTCTCTCTTTCTCTGTCTCTTTTTCTCTCCCTCCTTCCTCCCCCTACACCATAAGTATGCCCAGATCTTGGTTTCTTGTGTGTGTGTGTGTGTGTGTGTGTGTGTTGTGGTATAGGCACGTATGTGTGTGTATGTTCACATGTATGTGAACGCTTGTGTATGTGTGTGGGGTGCTACACCTGTGTGGATGTGGATGTGTGAGTTGTGGCATAGGCATGTGTGTATGTGACTTGTGGTATAGGCACGTCTGTGTGTGTATGTTCACATGTATGTGAACACTTGGGTATATTTGTGGGGTGCTACACCTGTGTGGATGTGGGTGTGGAAGCCCAAAGCTGACACCAACTGTCTTCCTCTGTCACTGTATTTTTGGTTGCTCATCTCAGAGCTTGCTGGGATCCCTTTCTCTGCCGCAAGTGCTCAGATTCCAGGCATCTACTACACCTGCTGGCTTCTCTGCATGATCTGGACCTCATGCTTACATGGCGTGTCATCTCCCGCCCCTCGATCTTGGTTTCTAACCCCCTCTCACACACACAGCAAAAGAAGCCTCTGTGCATGTATCTCCAGCCCTTTGAGACTAACTACAAATGCAATCTCTTCACCCTCCATATTCCAGCGTCTCCCACCCCAGTCACAGTGTGATGCTCACACCCTGACACAATGTGTCAGTCTTATACACATGATCATTCTGGGACCAGACGGCTTTTTCTACCTTTCATATCTCTTTTCTCTCTTTAACCCATAGCAGCGGCTTTCCTAACCTGCCTATCTCCCGATCTTGACATTTCTGCAGAACACAGGAACACTGTGTATAGCACAGCCTTCAGTCCAGCCTGGTCAGGTTTTGCATTTGGGGTGGGGAGGCCCTGGTGGCTCACAGCCCAAGCTCTGGGTCAGACCGGATCTGCCTGTTTTTTTTTTTTCACTGTGAACTGAAGGTGCCTCCATGTGTTCTCAGGGTTCACATAGATACAAACAAGAGCGTTCTAGCCATGACCCTGACCTCAAGGCACCCGCAGCCCCTGGAAGCAAGTGAATTGATTCCATGCTGATAATGGTCATGTGTTTCCATGTCCTGCGGACTTTTGACATTTTCTGCAAGGGAGAAACTGCTCCTCCTTCTGTCCTGCCCTTTTCTCCTTTTCATGAATTAAAGTGTGTGTGTGTGTGTGTGTGTGTGTGTGTGTGCAGGTGTGCACATGCCACAGAGTATGTGAAGGTCAGAGGACATCCCCAGATGTTAAGCCCCTTGACTTCCACTGAGTTTGAGACAGACTTTCCTTGGTTGGTTGGTGCTACGTATGCTAGGCTACCTGCTCCTGTCTCCATGCCCCAGACTGTTGCAAGGGCACTGGGATTGCAGACCCAGCTTCTATATGGGCTTGGGGACTTGAACTCTGGCCTTTATACTTACACGGCAAGAGCTTTATCCACTGCGCCATCTCCCCAGCTCCACACTTCTAATGCAACACATTGTGCTGCGCTCCTATTCATGCTCGGCTATGCTTCTGGGTCAAGGCTCAGGCTGCCAGGGAGCAGTGACCTTCTAAGTGGTACCTGCATCTGCCTCATGTTTTAGCACTTCAGACCCTTCCTGCTTCAGCTGTAGAATCCCATTTCCCTAGATGGACTTCTCGTGTTGGGTAGATGGCAGCCAGAGACCCAGGTCTGCCCAAGGGCAAGGCTTGGTGGCATTGCTGCAGATAGAGCCAGGAGGGAGTCTTCATGCATCTGAAGATGCTTACATCATGAACTCCCAGGCTTTATTCTAGACCGAGGCAGCTGCAGTGGTGGTGGTGGTGGTGGTGGTGGCAGCGGGGGTGACTGTTACACTGTGCCGACAGGATGTATGGCTGGAGCATCACCAATCACAGTGCCATGGCAGTCGCCATAGTCAATTGCATGGTTTCGTCAATGACAGTCTAGGTGAGCCACGTTGCTCTTTTGATCCTATCGCCTGGCTATGGTCTTCTGAACATGTGACCACATGATGGAGGGTTGGTCCTTGGCCTGGCACTATGAGAGGTTGTGGGACCTGTAAGAGGTAGGGCTAGTGGGAGTTCTATGGGTACCAAGTCAGCCTTGTTCCCTCCCTCGCTGTCTCTGCCCCTCCTACAGGTGTGAGGGGTGTGGATTCCTCCATCACACCCTCCCACCATGAAGGAACCTAAAAACAGGCTCAAACCAACACGAGCTACCTAAATCCTTCTTCTTCTTAGCTCTCTCTAATCAGATGTTCCATTACTGAAATGGAAGGCTATCTAGACAGTGATAATGAGCTAAGTTGGCCTCCGGGGACTCTGAGACTCCTCCTCCAATGCCTGTCTTCAGACAGGGCCTCATGCACAGCCATGTGTGGCCGGATGCTCTTGCTGATTGGGCCTAACACCTTTCTGAATCCCTCTCTTGGCTCCCATCTCCCTCACCAGCAGCAGTTTTCAATCCATGGGTTGTGAACCATTTGACAAACTTCTATCTCCCAAACTATTTACATTACAATTCGTAACAGCAGCAAAATTATAGTTATGAAGTAGTAGCGAAAGAGATTTTACCACCACAACATGAGGAACTGTACGGAAGTGTCACAGCATCAGGAAGGTTGTGAACCATGGCTCAACAGAGACACTGCTTTGTGCTTTAAATGAGGGGAGGGGATGGAGATGCTGTTGGTACATCTGGGGACCGTGTCTACTTTGGGTTCCCAGTGTGGGCTGTGCACAAGCAGAGACATTCTGACACCAGAGTCTGCATTAAAGGATGGTAAATCCCACTGTGAGTAATCCATTTTTTTCTTTGCAACTTCTCTCATCCTCAGATGACTCCAAGGACAAAATCTAAGGCTGCTGAGACCATGAACTTTAATGCCCTTTTACACTTATTGATATCCCCCTTTATAGGTAGATAGGCCTGACTGGCCTCAGTCTCTCCTCTCTCTCTCTCTCTCTCTCTCTCTCTCTCTCTCTCTCTCTCTCTCTCTCTCTCTCTCTCTCTCTCTCTCTCTCTCTCTCTCTCTCCCTCTGGCTTTTGGAGGCAGGGTTTCTTTTGTGTAACCTCCTTGGCTGTCCTGGAACTCACTCTGTAGACCAGGCTGGACATGAACTCACAGAGACTGGGCCTGCCTCTGCCTCCCAAGTGCTGGGATTAAAAGGCATGAGCTGCCACCACCTGGCTCAGCGGTGTTTTGTTTTTTTTTTTTTTTTTGGTTTTTTCGAGACAGGGTTTCTCTGTAGCTTTGGAGCCTGTCCTGGAACTAGGTCTTGTAGACCAGGCTGGTCTCGAACTCACAGAGATCCGCCTGCCTCTGCCTCCTGAGTGCTGGGATTAAAGGCGTGCGCCACCACCGCCCGGCAGCAGTGTTCTTTGGAGACACATGAGCTCATGTCAGGGGTAGACCGGAATTATCAACTCTGTGGGTGACAAAATGCATGCTCCTGTAAGGAAGAGAAAGTCCCGCACACCTCCCCAGCTCACATTATAGCAGGGTTTTGTCTGCTGTGTATGAGCACAGAGTGGGAAGCCTCACCCTGGAGTCTCCACACATCCTCAGCGCCCACATAACATGCGGCTCCTCAGTCTTGAAGAGCAGGAGACAGATCCTAGCATCCATATGAAAGGTCACTGGATAGCTTCTCTGATTGAACTGTCCTTTATCATATAACTATCCCCCAAACCAAAGTTTATAATACAGATTTGGACCATTTGGGGTCATGTGATCACCTTTAACCAATACCTGTTAACTGGTTCTAGCCAGCAGAGCCTTGGAGTTGTGGCGTTGATGTTATCAGCTTCCTATAGGTTTGTGCACTGGGAAGGAAGGGGGTAGATGCTGAAAGTTCTCAGTGCCTGCAGGCCCTGTGTTTTAACTCTGTTTCTGCCTCCATCATATTCCCTGGGGCAGGACATTGAACATCTCTGGGCCTCAGCATCACTGCCTGTAAAACGAGAGCACCATGTTTCTACCACAGTGGCTATGAAGACACTATGAAGACACAACAGTGCCAAGCATAAGCCACCATCTAGTTCCACCCTCTGGGTTCCTTGGGTTCCCAGGCTAGCCCACAATCTTCTCACTAGGGAGCAGTGATCTGCCTGTGTGAGAAATTTTGCAACATGTGGGAGAGACTGGAGAGCAGGCCATCCCAGCAAGGCCAGCCAAGCCACTCTGAGGCAAGAAGGGCCTTTCACCCCACCCCGCCATACACAGCAGCACACTAGTCCCCTACTTAGTCTCTGATTCAGTACAGACCCCTGGAGTCCCTGCCCAGCTTCTTTTTGGTCTGGATCTCAGGATTCCCTTCTGCAAAATGGCCTGTCCAAGACACAGGCTCTGGAGCCAGGCATTTAGAGTGCATTCCAGCCAGGCAATCGGGGGCCAGCTATGGCCTCTCTGTACCTCGACCCTTCCTTCAAAGCAGAAGCTTTGAAGAAATATATTTCCTTGGTGCAAAGGTCCAAATCAAATCTGCCCAAGGGACTCGGTGGCTGGATGGGAAGGTATCTGAGGGGGTGTGAGGCCGGGCAGCATCGCTGCTGAAGCTCGGTTGGCATCAGAGGGCTTCACCAACCTGCTGCTCCGTCGGTGGGGCGATTGCTTCACGCTTATAACCTTTGCTGTTAATTGGGTCAGTGAAGCAAATGGCTCTCAAAAGAACGTGTCCTGTCTCCACCCGGCAGAAGCTGGAGTCACTTCCCCTCCATGGACGCTGCCAGAAGGTTAGGTTGGAGAGCTCCTAAGAGCTCAGTGCTTAGGAGGACCTGGGTCCAAGTCCCAGCACCCACAGAGCAGTTTAACAACCTTCCTGAACTCCAGGGTGATCTGACTGCCCCTTCTGAACTCCACAGGCACCAGGTTCATACATGATCACATGTACATATGCAGGCGAAAGAGTAAAATAAATCTTAAATTAATGAGTATATCTAGCACTCAGGTCTGAGATTAATCTGCTCAGTATGTCTACATTCATGTTTCCCAGGCTGGCACTATGGTCATCTCTGCTTTACCCCATGGATGCCCCACCTACGATGATGCTCACCATGCTTCATGTATTGGCCTTTTCTCTAAAACATCCCTGCCGCCCAGCCATTAAGTCAAACGATGTCATGACAGAATTACCTGGCCAATTACAAAGTGCCCCTTCCTTCCCTTCACAAACGAAGGTAGAGATGCCATCTAGATGCTGCCTGCACTGTAGACACCCAAGTGAGGGAGAGATGAAGCCGGGCCCTGACATCCTGGTTAGTTGAGGCCGACTAACAAACAGCCAATGAGTCTGTTCTGATAGCCTGGTGGAGAGCAGGACCACCCACAGAGAGGAGAGCTGGGCAGATCTGGGCAGATCTGGGGTCCTGGCAGAGTACGGTGCCCTCCATCTCCCAGTGAATGTAACATCAGAGCCCACAAAACCAGAGGTAGCTCTTGAAGTAGCAGAGAAGCCTTCTGGGAGTCACCCCAGCAGAGCCACAAGGTGCATGGCCTGGGTAAAGATGTGCAGACCTTAGAGAGAGGCGTGGGGTTTAAGTAAATGGTCAGCTTGTGGACACGGGAGTCAGGAAAGGTTTGGAGGGTACAAGGCTGGGGGGTTTGCTAGGGCAGAGCAACTCCAGGGCCAAGTCGCAGCCTAGCATGGACCTGCTCAAAGGTCACAGTGAACAGCCCAGAATGTCAGGTTGTGTGTGTAAGGTAACTTCTTCTGTGGGCTGGTTGGAGAGCCAGTCCTGGAGAGTGTTTCTGAATGCTCCCTCGAGACTAGTTCCAGTCCACAGGCCCTGCACTGAAAGCCCTATCCCCTCAGAGACTCCAGCATCACTAACTCATTCCTGAGCTTCCTGTGAGCACCTGTTACCCAGGGTCACTGGGTCATCTCGATCTGGTCCCCTGTAGGCAGAGTTTTTCCGGTCCTGACAGCTTCCTCCCAAATAACCAGTAGCCACTTCCCAAGTAACTGACATGGAGACTTAATATTAATTATAAATGCTCAGCCAATAGCTCAGGCTTATTACTATACCTATGGCTCGGCAGTTAAGAGCACTGTCTGCTCCTTCAAAGGTCCTGAGATCAATTTCCAGCAACCACATTGTGGCTCACAACTATCTGTTATGAGATCTGGTGCCTCTTGAGGAAGAGACCTGGTCAGTCACCCTTATCAACTTAGACCATGAAATCCAATATGGACAATTTCAACAGAACTGCCATATATGGGCTGCCCATGCATGTGTCAGCATTGCCAGGGCATAAATTTTGTTTTCAATTACTACCTAACACTTACATTTAAATTAAACCCTATTTCTTATCTATGCTTTCCCACATGGCTCATAGCTTCTTACCTCATTTTCTATACATCCTGCTTCCTCAACACCTGGATGACTGGTGTCTCCTATGATTCTACCCTTCTTCTTCCCATCCTTCTCCTAGTTTGATTGTTCTGATGGAGTGGCAATTCATTTGTATTTTAAGAAATAAAGCTTGTCTGAATATCAGAGAGTAAAACAGTCCTACTTGTTAGCCTTACAGACCAGGCAGTGGTAACACACACCTTTTTATCTCAGTTAGCCACACTCATTGCCATTGAAACTGGGCAGTGCATGTCTTTAATCCCAGTGGGGCATGCCTTTAATCCTAGCTCTAGAGAATATTATAAAACAGGAAGAGACAGCTCTCAGTCTCAGTCTCATTCTGAAATTCCTGGAGGAAGGATCACCATTTCAGATTGAGGTTGAGGTAAGAGTTAGTGATTGGCTGTTTTGCTGTTTGGATCTTCAAATTGAACACCAGTATCTGTCCCTTAGTTTTTAAATCATACTTCATTCTAGCTATAATTCCTGCCTGGCTACCCGCCAATCATCTTTTTATTAAACCAATATGAGTGACAAATCCTCACAGTGTACAAAAGGATTATTCCTAGTTTTTCTCCCTTCGTGTACAATTGAAAAGGAAGGTCTTAACTTTAACATAGTAAAATTAGATAGTTATCAAGTAAGAATAACAGTTATAATATCCAGTCTGTTTGTATTTGACAAAATTAAAGAAAATAGTCTACTATCTAATTTATCTTTGTGGGCCTAAAGTTTTATACCTAATTTCCTTTTTTTTTTTTTTTTTTTTTTTGGTTTTTCAAGACAGGGTTTCTCTGCAGCTTTAGAGCCTGTCCTGGAGCTAGCTCTTGTAGACCAGGCTGGTCTCGAACTCACAGAGATCGGCCTGCCTCTGCCTCCCGAGTGCTGGGATTAAAAGCGTGCACCACCACCGCCCGGCTCCTAATTTCCTTTTTTATCATAGCTAAGGCTAACTATTTAGTCTTTAACTCCATCAAAGACCCCTGAAGGAGAAAATGTTACCTAATGACAGAGGCATTAGGCTAACAGTCACCTGAGTTTCCTCTTTAATGTTGGGGCATTCATCCCTGGCTGGCAGGCCTAGAATATTTGACAGATTTTTTTTGAGAAGCAGGAAATTTTGAAGGATTGTCCTACCTTGTGTTGGCAAAGTTTGGAGGTCTCTTTCTTTTGCAGCCTTTTGGTCCAATTTAGACAGTAACTGTCAGCAACTGAGGTAAGGGCAATTTCTTTGCCCACAAGGCTAGCTTTTGCCATAAAGAAAGAAAATTCCTCATGGAGTTTCTTCAATGCCCATCATCTCCTCTGAAGTAGATTGGTGCTGCTAGAAGCAGACATGTCTCACTGTCATAAAAAGCCTTAGATTAGTAAACATATTAAATACCATATTCTGTAGGTCTTTGAAGTGTTCTGAAAACCATCTATAAAATACATCTGTGTATGATGTTGAAAACATACCTAACAAGTTTATAAGCTTTACTACTATAGATGAATTTTACTCTGTATTTCTAATTATACATTACATTTTAAATGAGCTGCATAAATATAATACCTTAAGCAAGAGTAGAAACATACTTACAATATACCAAAATTAACTTTAAATGTGCACCAATAAACAAAAATTCATACCAATGTAAAATATTTAAAATTAATAGTTGTTTTGGATTAGATTCAGTAAACTACACTTTTATCCTATCATTTCTATATTCCTCTTTTCTTTTTAGAATGAGATCTCTGAATATAACCTTATTTGTTCAGCTTTTTTTTTCCTGACCAATAACAACTTGTAACCACCCACCCCCTTTAAATGATAATAAATATCTATAACCCATCTTTTGGGAATGTGGGTATAGTTCTCTAGACTGCTTCTTGTTGTTTGTGGGTGCTATTATCTTTGGGGGACTCTGAGGAAATTTACGATATGGTCAAGAACTGACTGGAATATTCCATGAAGCTGTTATCACCTCAGCCAGCAGCCTTGAAGCTGTTCTGGATGCAAAATTCTGAGGAGACTGTAACAGAGGCATGTTGAAATTTTGTGTCACCTGGGTTATCTGTTTTTATTGGCATTTGGTTCATTTGCTCTGAAAATACATAAATTCTTAAAAGTAGCATACATATCTGCATTAGTATAAGTATAGACACTGTATTGTACATAAGTCAGCCAAAGATAGCTTTTTTTTGCTATGTGTTTGAGCAGGTAAAATATATGTATCAAATCTTGTCGTTCTCAGGTTTATTTATTCATGTCAGAATTTCAGGGGGTGTTCCTTGACCAAACCTGATTTTCTTCATAGCCTTTTGTTTTCTGTGGAAATACAAGCAGAACCTCTTTCCCAAAGTAACGTATTTTTTTTTACTTCCATTTTGAAGTCAAGACAGTTTTAAATATATAGGTTTATTTAATCCAGCGGCTTTTTATAATCAACTGTCTCTGAGCCACTATTGCTCTTTACTTAGCAGACAAAAAATTCAAAGACAGCACAATAACATACAGTATTCAGACTCTCATCTTTATGTGTGTGACTTATGATATTTTTTGTTATTCCATTCCTTTTTAAAGGACTTTACTATTTTTAAATTATTTTTAAAACTATGACTGTCTTTATCCTTTTTCTTTTCTCTCCCAAGTCTTCATACATTTTTAAACACACTGTACCCCATTTAGAGTTTTTTTTTTCTGTCTGAATCTGTCTTTACTGTGTATCTATAATCCTTTTCTATCTGAATGAACAAAATCCCAAACCAGCCATGCAGTGTGCTGGCTCAACCCACAGGCAGCAACTGAGAGAGCTACCTCTCTGTACCGCCACCTGCATGAGAAACTGCAGAACCCATGCACTTTAGCTCATGGTGTGCTGGCAGCTGCCAGGAGATGTGTCTCTGTACTGTAGCCAGCATGAGAGACACGAGACTAGGAAGCTCCATTTTTGCGTGTCTAAAATCTTTTATCATGCCTTCTCAGGCACCATTTGTACACAGAGTTTTCCTGTCCTGACTACCTATTCCCAAATAACTGGCATCCATTTCCCAAATAACTGACTCAGAGACTTAATAGTAGTTATAAATGTTCAGCCAATAACTCAGGCCCATTACTACCTAACTCTTACATTTAAATTAAACCCTATTTCTTATTTATGCTTTGCCACATGGCTCATGACTTATTACCTCATTTTCTATATGTCCTGTTTCCTTGGTGACAAACTGGCATCTCCTCTGACTCCATTCTTTTTCCAATCTTTCTCCTAGTTTGGTTGTCCCACCTATAATTTCTGCCTGGCTACCAGCCAATCAGCTTTTTATTACACCAATCTGAGTGACAAATCTTCACAGTGTACAGAAGGATTATTCCACAGCTCTCCCTTAACCCAGATCTGCTGTTTTTTGACTGGAGACTCACAGACAAGCACCTTTCCTTCTGGAAACATTAGCTTCCTTGTTTATACCAAGAGTAGAATCCCGCCTGCTTCATGGACCACAGTGAGCCTTAGGGATGGCACAGCAAGTGACAGTCCTTTAGGCTGTGCCCAAGCCTTGCTTGTGCAAGGATGGTGTCTGTACCCAGTTTCCCCTGTTCCCCCATATTTCCCTGCTGAGTCAGACCCTCACACACTTTGCCACCCTGCTCTGAGCTCCGGGGACTCCACCCTCCCTACAGGAGGAGATGTTCCAGGTCACATCGTAGGGTTCACTCATCACTATTCCGCACACACAGACATCACTAGGACTGCTGATGCCCTGTCCCTACCACTGACTCTACCCATGACCCAGATGGCCTGGGTCACTGCTGCCACTGTTTCTCTGGCCTGCTCCCTGAAGACTCAAGCAAAGGTCTTCCATCCATGGAGCCCTTTCTCTATACACATAGTGCTCACCTCTGGGAAGGAATGGATAAGTAAGTGCTATCGGTGGGGGTGCAGGGGCAGGTATAGGGTTGAGTCATGACTTCCACAGGGGTTTAGGTGCAGCCTGGTGGAAGGGACAGACATAGTGTTGTGACGTTGGATGCTAGTCCCAGAGTGGAGCCATCCAGGGAGAGGTGATAAGGTTGGTGTGGTGTGGTGGCAGCGACGGGTAGGAGAACATTGTTGCAGGAAAGTGAGGCCACCTTGGGATGGGAATAGATCTTGTTGGGTGACTTCGGGCATCCTCAGAACATTCTGCCAGGTGACTTGCAGGACCCAAGAAGAAGAAGAGGTCCTCCTGATGGCTTGAAGGTTTCCAGGACAAAGGGCACTAGTTGCCTACTTTCTCAGGGAAGCCTCAGGTTCAAACCTCAGGTCTGCTACTCTCTGACTATGACGACTATGACCTTGGGTAGGTCACCTCCTTCCTAGACCCCCATTTCATGGCTTCTGGAATCCTCTTGAGTGATGATAATCCACAGCTACAGCCCAGCAGAGTACGTGGCACCCAGCACAGGCTAAATTATCCACTCTTTCCTCTTTCTCCTGGTACCTCAATGCCCCTGCTTTGGCTGAGGATCCTAGTTCCTTGTCATGGGAAGGCAGTGAGCGCTCCTCAGTGCTGGCAGCTATGTGGGTTGCGGCATGCTCATGCACCTTGGAAAAGCATGGCCCCAAGATCCGTGCACCCCCAAGACATTACTGGTTGCCCAAGGGCCTTTGAGCATTGTACCTCTGCTTGGCTCGCCTTTTCCCTGGCCGCTTCCCAACCTCCTCCATGCTTCCTGGTGGTCACCCTGTCACATCACAACAGACAGATGTTTGCTAGGGTCTGAAGCACCTTTCTTCCTTTATTACTGCCTGTTTTCCAGTTTTGATTGAAGGCTTCAAAGTATACTCCTTGTACCCTGCACCCTGGCCCTGAACCGGAACCTGTGCACCGGCGGTAGATGTGGCGCACACAGGAGTTGAATGAGAGAGAAAGAAAAGAAGAGAGGGAGAAAGAGGTGGAGAAGGCGAGAGAACCCAGGCTTCAGAGAGGAAGGCAGGGCAGCAGGAGGAGGGGTATCCTGGCAGCCTTGCGAGGGGGAGCGCAGGAAGCACGGGCCTATGGGATTAGCGGGCCGGAAATCCTTCAGGAGACTTCAACTCCTAAGCCTACTTCCTCACCACCGCTGTCGTGAAACTCTGTAAGTACTGCGGGTGTAACTCGGGGGGTGGAGCGCCAACTTCTAGGCTGGAAAAAACTTTTTTTTTTTAAATCTACAAAACATTTCTTTTGAGAGAGGGTGCCTGTGCGCCAAAAAGGGGCCGATGCTGCCACCTGCTGGTCACCTGGGGAAGGGGCTCCTAGGGTCACTCATGGAACTCCTGGTGTCTAGATGGTTAGGTATAGGTAGAAGACAAAACACATCAGCTACCTAGGGCCAAAGTTTATTAAGCAGATGCTCTGTCAGATAGTAGGTGCACTAGACTTTTTGTTTGTTTTTTTGAGAAAGGGTTTCTCTGTAGCTTTTTGAGCCCGTCCTGGAACTGGTTCTGTAGATCAGGCTGGCCTCAAACTCAGAGTCTGCCTCCCAAATGTTGGGATTAAAGGCACACGCTACCTCGACCGGCATTCTCTAGACTCTTTAAAGATGTGATGTCTTCATCAGAAACTGGGCTGCTCCTGTGTTTGTGTAGCAGTACCGGGAAACACAGGCTCAGGGACAGATGTGCATGGCCAAAGTCGGAAGTCTGGGGAACAGCCAAACCCGATTCTAATCCAGGTATCTCTGGTTCTGAAATGGGGTTCAGTGGTATCCTGGGCAAGACAGAGGGGAACTGAGAAGGAGGGCAGACTATCCGGCGAGGACCCATTGGGGCCCCAGGCAGGCCCACTCCTGGTCTCTTCCTCCTAAGCGTCTTGCCCTCCAAGGGGCATCTATGGGCCTGCCCACTCTGTATCAGTCCTCCATGCCAGCTCTCCTCTAGTGCCAAGCTGGGAAGTCCAGGCTCATAGGGTGGGGCACCTGGATGGTCCTCTCTGGGGCATATGGGGCAGAGGAGCGGCACTCCAGACCCGGCCTGGCCCCTGGGGACACCAGCAGTCCACTACAGAAAGGAGGCCAGACTTGAGTTAAATTGCTATTGCCTATGTGACCAAATCTGAAAGCAGCCAGAGGGTCAGGTAGGAGAGTAGATCAGGAGACCTTGTACGGGGTGGAGGTGGGGAGGCGAGCCCTGAAATAACCACCCACTGGGGTCAAGGGTATGGCCCACTACTATCAATGGAGGCCACACCCTTTCCAGGCTCTGCTATTTTTGCCTTCATGATCTTAAACAACCTCATTCCCTACCTTGGTCTGCTTATCGCTCCACACAGTGGGGCCAATAGTATTCCTAACTCTGTAAGGCTCAACTGAGAGTTAAGTGCACATGAGCATGGAGCCACAAGCACACAGTAGGCCCCCCGAGCATGGTATTTGAAGGGCCCCACCGACACACAGTAGCCTTGCCTCCATGCCTCTTCAAGGCTGAAAAGCAGGTTTTGCCGTGTGATGTTTCTGTAGAATGGGGGAAACTGAGTCACTGGACCAGGAAGTGCCTAAGTCCAAGCTTCAGCCTGAGTCACAGCACAAACGCTGGGAAAGCTCCTCCTAGCCACCCCTGGAAATGCTTCATGCCTAGGTGGCCGACTTCCTCTCCTCACCTTGCCAGCAGGCAGATGCTGGCACAGGAGCCTGTGGCAGCCAGAGTAGGCGCCATTCCGGGGGTGGTGGGGTGGTGGTGGGGATTTGTGTCTTTCTTGAAGACAAGGATCTCTATGGCTCCTGCAGTGAGGAACAGGCTCACGGTAAGGGGGGGCTTCTGTCATACCAGATGGGTACCCTGGCTCCATTAGTGTGGGCATTCCTGTCCTATAGAAGAGGGAACTGTGTCTTGCAAGGATGAGGTGATTCGCCCAGGTTCTGCAGCTGTGTGGGGCAGGACTTGAGTTTACCACTTCAGCAAACCACAGAGAAAGTTCTCCAGCAGGCTGAGCACACTGGCGCAGAGGCTCAGCAGGAAGCCCTTCCCATCCCTTCTCTTCAGAACTGGGACAAGCTTTGACGTCACATCAGCACGTCCACATTCCTGCCCTCTAGCTCTGGGTGGGGTGTTGATTTCCTCCCTCCGACGTTGGTATCACAAACAGGAAGCTGGGTCATGTGGGCAGGCCTGGGCTGAGGGAGGACAGGGTCAGCCTTCCTGCCAGCTCTCTGTGTCTAGCAGGTGGCCTATGCTCCTGGGAGGTTGAGGACAGGGTCTGTTCTAATGTGACAGAGGGCCATACTGTCCCCAGAGCTACTCAGAGGACCTTCAGTGACCGTACTACCTGTCTTGGTCCTTAGAGTGCTTATATTGCCGTGGTAGTTGGCTGCCTGCTTCTGCCCACAGAGAAATGATAAGGCCTTTGCCAATAAAACCGATGGGGCACTTATCCTGTGGACCTCACACGGGTCTTTGAATTCTTCTCCTGAGCCTTTGACAGATTAGGCAACTGATACACTAACTGGTTAAGTCATTGTCCCAGGTCCCACAGCTGTGGGCTTGGGCGGAGGAGAGATGTGAATTTAGGCAGTGTGGCCCAGAGCTGGTGCCCCTGCTAACGAGCACCACCTCCTCTCCCTCCTCCTCAGCTCAACCCCCTTGGGCTGTAATGCTGAAGAAAGCAAATTTGATGGGACCTGTTTGGGGCTAACCTCTTCCTTGGCTCCTTTCTGCACCAGGATTCAAAAACCATGCTCCAGGGGATCCATGCCCTAACCTTTGTTGCCTCTCACCTCTGGCTTGGCTTCCCCTTTGAGATGTAACAAGCTAATCTGATCCCTGAATCCATCTCTTTCTGCCAGGACTACCTTCTGTAGAGAGGAACCCCAGGGCACAGAGGGACAAGGTTTATAGCAGGCCACACCACCCATCCCCATGGGTCTGTCTAGTCTAAAGCCTTCTATGCCGAGGTTCCCAAAGGTTAGTCTGCACTGCGTGGCAGGTCCTGTCCAAATGGCAGCTTCCCAGCACCCACCCTGGAGAGGAGAGTTTTGACCTGAGTACCTAACACCCTCCATTCCTTCCCAGACCCTATGTCTTGCTTGATAAACTCCAGTTGACATAGAAATCACAATACTTTTTTGTGTGTTTCGGTTTGGTTTTTCGAGACAGGGTTTCTCTGTGTCACTTTGTTGGCTGTCCTGGAACGAGCTCTTATAGACCAGGCTGGCCTCAAACTCACAGAGATCCTCTTGCCTCTACCACCCGAGTGCTGGGATTAAAGGCGTGTGCCACCACCGCCCAACTAATCACAATACTTAATATAGGGTTTCTAACTGTGGACTCTGTTCATCGAAGACCAGTCTCCCTTCAACAGCTTGACTTGTTCAGAGCCTTCCTCGGGGAGACATGGATTGCTTGGCCCATGCCCCTGTCTCTACCAAGTCCAGATGCTGCTGCTGCTGCTGCTGTCCTGGTGAGCACACTTGGAGAATTACTGGTGTGGAGGAAGCCAGGTGGGGTCAGTGGGAAGACGGGTGTAGACCGCGATCTCTCCCGGACAGTGCTGCAGCTCAGTTTCCTCGTCTGACTGTGAAGAACAGCAGGCTGCCTACAGTTGTGGCTGTAAGGACTGCGGGACACAGGAGCATAAAGAACACCCCTGCTGCCTGGCTCTTTCCCCAAATGTTTGCTTCCTTCTCCCACATCCTCAGGCTCGGTTGCTGTGGGCAGCGTGGATCTTTCGGCTGCCCTGGCGAACAGGCCGTCCTATGGTCATGGATGGGAAGTAGCACAGGAGGGCCACGCGAGGGCTTGCTCTCCAGTTAACCGGCTGTACTTAGTCCTGAAGGAGGAGACCCCAGAAACCCAGTTTCTCCTCCTGGCTGAGGAACCCCTTCAAGGCTAGCAGCCTCTATCCCTTACCTGCAGTTACTATAATCGTAACACACTCAATAGGATATCCTATCAAGCGATATGTAAGAGCAGCATAAAGGGCTCGCACAAGAGCCCACTCTGTCCCTCTTGGCCGTGCTTCTTGCTCTATGCTATGCTGTCAATCACCGAGTAACTGTCTTGTTTTCAGAGGTGAGGCTACAACTTGGGAACATCACAGTGGGGCTGTGGAGTGCTTCCCTCAAGCGAAAAGGTACTATCCTGGACAGTAAAAAAAAAAGGCAAAGTGAGGTGGATAAGATCCCTCCAGAACAAATCTACCTGTGAGGTTTCAAAAGAGGAAAAGGAATTGGGGTTTAATCATTTTACACCTCAAACTGTAAAAGTTCCGGCCACAGTGTGTGGAGGGTGGAGAAAGACATACACACTGGGAAACCGCACAGGGCAGCTTGTGGTGCAAACTCACTGGTACAGTTAGGGGTATGCAGCAGTCACTGGCTGCTGGATTTTGGACTGTCACCGCCCCGGTAGAGAGAGAACTGGGGAGGAAAACAGTTGTGGGCTTTCTCATGACACAGCGCCCTCTGGTGGGCTGCGGGTGTATTGTCGCTATGACTCCCAACGCTGTTGGAACTGGACAGAACAGGAAAGGGCAGGTGGAGTAACTCCTGGCAGGGAAGGAGGTTGGTACGCCTAAAAGAGGGACAGTTTGCAGTTCCCGAGCAGTGATCTGGAGGAGCTGCTTGAGAGGCGGTGGCCCTGGTCAGGAAAATATCGAAAGTCATTTGAGCGGAGGTAAGGATCCCACTACTGGAGAAACTGCGGAGGCGATGAGCCAGGGCTAGTTCTGAGATCCATTTTTATGACTATCTAGGGGAAGGCTAGGTCTAAGTGTGGCTCCTGAATTCAAATGCTGGAACTTAGGCCCTAGCGTTGCACTGATGGAGCTGGGGCCGTGGTGGACTGTTAGATCGGAGAGACCCTGCCCTCATGAGTGGATTCATACCATTACCAATTAAAGCCAGTGTCTCTCCTGTGTGTGTGTGTGTGTCTGTGTGTGTGTGTGTGTGTGTGTGTGTGTAATACGCATTCTGAGACATGGTCTCATCCTGTAGCCCGAGCTGGCCTGGCTCTCTAGTTCTGGAATTATAGGCCTGCACTACCATGCCTGGCCATCTTTGTGTTTCTTTTGAACTAATAATTCCTTTCAGGTTCCCTCCCCACTTTGATTTTTTTGAGACAGGATTTCTCTGTAGCTTTGAAGCTTGTCCTGGAACTCACTCTGTAGACAGGGTGGCCTCGAACTCACAGAGATCCGCCTGCCTCTGCCTCCCGAGTGCTTTGATTAAAGGTGTGCGCCACCACCGCCCGGCTTTCTTTCAGGTTTTAACCTATGCAGACAGTTGAGCTGAAAGGGCAGCTTCATGGCACAGGTGCTCTCTGGACGGCTGAGACATTTATAAACAACTCTGGTGCTCATCAACAGGGGTGACGACTGAGTTATGGGGTGCTTGATGATGGACTACTATATACCTCTTAAAGTGAACGATACAATGAAGCAGCGACCCAGAAACACTGTGGAATCTGGACGCCATGGTTATAGAGAAGGTGGAGGTCCGTTCAGCAGAGTTGGCTGAGGGCCTTCCTCCTGGAGACACCTTTGATGGGGGATGTTTGTTCACACTGACATTCTGAGACTGCCAATAAATTTAAACCTTGAACCAGAGGGTGGAGCCAACGTTCAGCTGGCCAGGATTAGCCATAGAGGTTTTGGAGGACCAAGATAGGAGGTCACAGGAAGTAGTGTAGGGAGGGACTTAGAAAGATGCCCCATCTTTTCGATCTGGAGAGGTAGGGTCAGCTGGTCATTTCTCCATCAGTCTTTGGCTCTATCTGGTTTTTACCCCAATATCCGACTCCCAAGTTTTATTTAATAATAGAACAATATCATAGAATAATATAAGCAATCACTTCATCTGGCATCCAACGTGGGGTGGAGATCTTGCAGTGGCTTTTAAAGCCACCACTTCTCCGCACCACCGTAAGTCAGCACTTTTCCCGCCAGGGGCTTTTTCCATTGCAGTCTCCCTACAACAGTACCCCAGACTGTGCACCGGACCCCAAATGCTGCGGTGTCACAGCCACCCGCCAGCTCAGCAGCCACTGCAGCCAGCGGCCAACTGCCAGGACTGTCTTTCAGGCAGTCCCCCACCCCCACCCCGTGCCCTCACTTCCCACCACGTGGGTTTCTCCTGCACGACCCCCTGTGTCTGCTCTTTAGGTGGCTTGCTCCCTCTCCCTATGGGTTGCAGGCTTTCCCTGGACTCCCTCCCTGGGCCGCTGCTGCACAAGCCGGGCCAGCTCACCACCCGCTCACACCTCCTCAGGCTTCTACTGCTGCTGCCACCGCTGCACACCCTCAGCCCCTGGCTACACGTGAGCAGCTGCAGGTGCCCTCAGCCTGGCTCATGCGGCACAGGTGCACTGCTGTGATCCTAGAACCTGCCACACTAGCCTGGCTGCCTGGGCACCACACCGCCCCTGCCCACAGCCAGGTATCACTGCTGTACCTGGCTTCTCGACCCCCCTCTAAACTTGTTCCAGATGATTCATAATTAACTTTATTATTTATTCAATGAAGACATCAGCAAATCTCTTAAAGAAAACCAAGAAAAAAAAAATCAAACTTATGAAGGAAACTATTCAGGGCATGAAAACTGAAATAGAGGGAACAAAGAAAACACAAACCGAGGAAATTATAAAAACAAATAATGATGAAATGATCAGGAACCACAAACACAAGCATGAACATCAGAATACGAGAGATGGAAGAGAGAATCTCAAGCGCTGAAGATACAATAGAGGAAATAGACTCATCAGTTAAAGAAAGCATTAAATCTAACAAGAGCTTAACCCAAAATATCCAGGAAATATGGGACACCATGAAAAGGCCAAATCTAAGAATACTAGGTATAAAAGAAGGAGAAGTTCAACTCAAAAGCACAGAAAATATATTTAACAAAATCATAAAAGAAAACTTTCCCAACCTAAGGAAAGATATGAAGATACAAGAAGCTTACAGAATACCAAGTAGACTGGATCTAAATAAAAAAATCCTCTTGCCACATAATAATCAAAACATTAAACACACGAGTAAAGAATGAATATTAATCTTAATAGAGCTGCAAAGGCAAAAGGCCAAGTAACATATAGTGGTAGACCTATCAGAATTACACCTAATTTCTCATTGGAGACAATGAAAGCCAGAAGCTTTATGTAGACATTAAGAGAGCACGGATGTTAGTCCAGACTACTATACCCAGCAAAACTGTCAATAACTTGTTCCAGATGATTCATAATTAACTTTATTATTTATTCAATGACAAGTAATCAGATATAAAAGTCATCCCTTGTATGTAACACATATCAGATCCCATATGGGTCTACCAGGCCCTTTAGCACAAGGTAAGGACAAAATTGACCAGCTGTTGGTAGGAAATGTGCTAGAAGCCTCAAAATTTTATAAAAAACCCCACCATGTTAATAGCAAGGGTTTAGAAAATGAATTTTCTAGCACTTAACGAGAAGTCAAGGAAATTAAAAGGAGATGCCCTGCTTGTTCTTTGTATAACCAAACCCCATTACTAACAGGAAGCAACCCAAAAGGTACTCAAAGAAATAAAACTTGGCAAATGGATGAGTTTCACTTTGTGGAGTTTGGAAAATTAAAGTATGTGTATGAATCCATATGAATATGAATATGAGTATGAATATGGATCCATATTCAGGATTTCAATGGGCAACTTCTCTGAGTTCTGAAAAGACCGATTCTGTAATTACACATTTATTAAAAAATTAAAAGTTATGATCATTATGGGAATACCTGTACAAATTAAGAATGATAATGCTCCAGTAAGATAAAACAGTTTCTGTGTGTGTGTGTGTGTGTGTGTGGGAGAGAGAGAGAGAGAGAGAGAGAGAGAGAGAGAGAGAAAGAAAGAAAGAGAGAGAGAGTTTTATAATATAAAACATATTACAAAGCTCCACCAGGAGCAGGAGCAAATCCAGCCACGGGAGCCAACCTAGTCATGGGACACTGGAGGATCAGGATTGAGCCAATGACCACATCCAGAGCCAGCGATCTCCACCAGAACAGGCACAGGGGAGCAACTGCTGAGCGAGTGAGACAGAGACAGAGACTGCTGAGGGTCCAGACGTGAATCTGAGACCTTCAAGGGAATAGACCTAAGCCAGGACCCCAGTGGGTCTAGGTGTGAGTCTAGGACCTCCCAGGAACTAGGCCTGAGCCAGGACCTCTGCCAGTCTGGGCGTGAGTGAACCTGAGACCTCTGAGGGAATAGGCAGGAACCAGAGATTTCAGCGGAGCCAGGCCTGAGTCTGGGTCCTCAGAGGGAGTAGGCCTGAGCCAGGACCTCTGTGGGCGCAGGCATTGGTCTGGGACATCAAAGGGAACCTGGAACCTCTGTCGGTCCAAGTGTGAGACTGGGACCTCTAAAGGAGTAAGCAAGTCCTCTGCAATTCCGGGTGCACCCGAGCCTGGGACCTCCGAGGCAGTAGACCAGAGCCAGAAACCTTTCCAGGTCCAGCTTCAACCCAGGGACTTCTGCAGGAGGGGATCCAGACCAGGATTTACAGATACAGGTAAAAGCCTAGGCACAAAGTAGGCCTAAGACAGCAAACTCCAAGGGAGCAGAGCAAAGCACAGGAGCACTGAGCTATCTCCAGGAACACGGAGTAACCAATGGGGTAACTAGAACTGGTACCATGGGGAACAACCATCTGAGCTTTGGATTCACTGGCACCTAGAAGATTATTCAACAGAATCTCAGACAGTGCCAACCACACCTATTAGAGGAAAAGATGAGTAGAAAAGGTAAGAACACATGCAACACCACAAAGAGCAACACAACACCAGTAAAACCTAAAGACCCTACAACAGCAAGACCTGAACAACCAAATATGGATGAAGCAGAAAATAACCTAAAAATAACTTCAAGAGAATGTTTGAAACTCTAAAAGAGGAAATGGGAACTTCCCTTAAAGAAATGGGAGGAAAAGACAAACAAAAAATTGGAAGACATCAGCAAATCTCTTAAAGAAAACCAAGAAAAAAAAAATCAAACTTATGAAGGAAACTATTCAGGGCATGAAAACTGAAATAGAGGGAACAAAGAAAACACAAACCGAGGAAATTATAAAAACAAATAATGATGAAATGATCAGGAACCACAAACACAAGCATGAACATCAGAATACGAGAGATGGAAGAGAGAATCTCAAGCGCTGAAGATACAATAGAGGAAATAGACTCATCAGTTAAAGAAAGCATTAAATCTAACAAGAGCTTAACCCAAAATATCCAGGAAATATGGGACACCATGAAAAGGCCAAATCTAAGAATACTAGGTATAAAAGAAGGAGAAGTTCAACTCAAAAGCACAGAAAATATATTTAACAAAATCATAAAAGAAAACTTTCCCAACCTAAGGAAAGATATGAAGATACAAGAAGCTTACAGAATACCAAGTAGACTGGATCTAAATAAAAAAATCCTCTTGCCACATAATAATCAAAACATTAAACACACGAGTAAAGAATGAATATTAATCTTAATAGAGCTGCAAAGGCAAAAGGCCAAGTAACATATAGTGGTAGACCTATCAGAATTACACCTAATTTCTCATTGGAGACAATGAAAGCCAGAAGCTTTATGTAGACATTAAGAGAGCACGGATGTTAGTCCAGACTACTATACCCAGCAAAACTGTCAATAACCATAAAAGGACAAAACAAGATATTCCATGACAAATCTAGATTTCACCAGTACCTAGCCATAAACCCATCCCTACACAAAATACTAGAAGGAAAATTCCAACCCAAGGAAGTTGGCTACACCAGCAAAAACACAGACAATTGATGGTTTCATAGCAGCAAATCCCAAAGAAGGGGGAAACACACAAATTAACATCACCAACAATGAAAACTAAATTTACAGGAGATAGCAATCACTGGTCATTAATATCCCTAATGTAAATGGACTCAACTTACCTATAAAAAGGCACAAGCTAACAGACTGGATACGAAAACAGAATCCATCCTTCTTCTGCATACAAGAAACACATCTCAACCTCAAAGACAGACATCGTCTCAGAGTAAAGGGTTGGGAAAAATATATCAATCAAATGGACCTAAGAAACAAGCAGGTGTAGTTATCCTAATAGCTAACAAAATAGACTTCAAACTAAAATCAGTCAAAGGAGACAAAGAAGGTCATTTCATATTAGTCACAGGAAAAATCCATCAAGAGGAAATTTCAATACTGAACATCTATGCCCCAAATACAAGGGCATCCTCATATGTCAAAGAAACACTTCTAAAGCTTAAATCATATATTAAATGCCACACACTAATAGTGGGAGACTTCAACACTCCCCTCTCACCACTAGATATGTCAATCAGACAAAAAATGAACATAGAAATAAATAAGAGAACTAACAGATATTATGACTCAAATGGACTTAACAGACATCTATAGAATATTCCATCCCAACAGAAAAGAATATACCTTCTTCTCAGAACCTCATGGAACCTTCTCAAAAACTGACTACATACTCAGTAACAAAACAAACCTCAACAAATACAAAAAATTGAAATAATCCAATGTACCTCATCAGATCACCATGGTTTAAAAGTAGAAGTCAACAACAATACTAATTCCAGAAAACCCACAAATACATGGAAATTAAACAGTGCTCACTGGAATCATCAATGGGTCAAGGAAGAAATAAAGGAAGAAATTAAAGACTTCCTAAAATTCAATGATTTTTTTTGTCTGATTGACCTATCTAGTGGTGAGATGGGAGTGTTGAAGTCTCCCACTATTAGTGTGTGGCATTTAATATATGATTTAAGCTCTAGAAGTGTTTCTTTGACATATGAGGATGCCCTTGTATTTGGGGCATAGATGTTCAGTATTGAAATTTCCTCTTGATGGATTTTTCCTGATGGAGTACAGGTTTTTGAAGTATGACCTGATGATTCTCTGTATTTCCTCCATGTCTGGAAAATTGGAAAACTTAAAAAAATAGACAACTTTCTGGATAAATATCACTTACCAAAATTAAATCAAGACCAGATAAGCAAATTAGACAGACCTATAACTGCTGAAGAAATAGAAACAGTCATCAAAAGCCTTCTGACCAAAAAAAGCCCAGGACCAGATGGTTTTACCTCAGAATTCTATGACACTTTCAAAGAAGAACTAATACCAATACTCCTCAAATTATTCCACACAATAGAAACAGAAGGAACATTGCCAAACTCTTTTTATGAAGCTACAATTACCCTGATATCCAAACCACAGAAAGACATTACTAAGAAAGAGAATTACAGACCAATCTCACTCATAAACACTGGTGCCAAAACACTAAATAAAATACTGGCAAATTGAATCCAAAATCATATCAGAACCATCATCCACCATGACCAAGTCAGCTTTATCCAAGAGATGCAACATATGAAAATCTGTCAACATAATCCATCACATAAACAAGCTGAAAAATAAAAATCACATGATTATCTCATTAGATGTTGAAAAAACTTTTGACAAAATACAACATCCCTTCATGATAAAGGTCTAGGAGAGATCAGGAATACCTAAACATAATTAAGGCAATATACAGCAAGCCAACAGTCAACATCAAACTAAATGGAGAGAAACTCCCAGCGATTCCACTGAAATCAGGAACAAGACAAGGTTATTCACTCTCTCCATATCTATCCAATATTGTTCTTGAGGTCCTAGCTAGAGCAATAAGACACCAAAAGGAGATCAAGGGGATACAAATTGGAAAAGAAGTCAAACTCTCACTGTTTGCTGATGACACGATAATTTACATAAGAGATCACAAAAATTCTACCAAGGAACTTCTACAACTCAAACACTTTCAGCAATGTAGCAGGATACAAGATGAACTCAAAAAAATCAGTAGCCCTCCTGTACACAGATGATAAAAGGGCTGGGGAAGAAATCAGAGAATCAACACCCTTCACAATAGCCACAAATAGCATAAAATATCTCGGAGTAACTCTAGCCAAACAAGTGGAAGACTTGTATGACAAGAAGTTTAAATCTTTGAAGAAAGAAATTGAAGAAGACACCAGAAAGTGGAAAGTCTCCCATACTCTTGGGTAGGCAGAATTAACATAGTAAAAATGGCAATCATAACAAAAGCAATCTACAGATTCAACTCAATGCCCATCAAAATCCCAGCAAAATTCTTTAAAGACCTTGAAAGAACAGTACTCAACTTCATATGGAAAAGCAAAAAACCCAGTCAAAACAACCCTGTACAATAAAAAATTCTGGAGGCATCACAATCCCTGACTTCAAAATCTACTACAGAGCTACAGTACTGAAACAGCCTGGTATTGGCATAAGAACAGACAGGAGGACCAATGGAACCGAATAGAAGATCCGAATATCAATCCACACATCTTCAAACACCTGATCTTTGATAAAGAAGCCAAAAATATCAAATGGAAAAAAAGAAAGCATATTTAACAAGTGGTGCTGGCATAACTGGATATCAACATGTAGAAAAATGAAAATGGACCCATATCTATCACCATGCACAAAACTCAAGTCCAAATGGATGAAAGACCTCAACATAAAGCCAGCCATATTAAGCCTTATAGAAGAGAAAGTGGGAAGTACACTTGAACATGTTAGCACAGGAGATCACTTCATAAATATAACCTCAGCAGCACAGACACTGAGAGAAACAATTAATAAATGGGACTTCCTGAAACTGAAAAGCTTCTGTAAAGCAAAGGACACGGTCAACAAGAAAAAATGACAGCCTACCGAATGGGAAGAGATCTTCACCAACCCCATGTCAGACTGTAAGAATGACCAAGATCAAAAACACTGATGACAACTTATGCTGGAGAGGTTGTGGGGAAAAGGGAACACTTTTGCATTGCTAGTGGGAATGCAAGCTGGTATAACCCCTTTGGATGTTAGTGTGGCGATTTCTCAGAAAATTAGGAAACAACCTTCCTCAAGCCCAGTAATACTACTTTTGGGTATATATACAAAGGATGCTCAATCATGCCACAAGGACATGTGCTCAACTATGTTCAGCTTTGTTTGTCATAGCCAGAACCTGGAAACAACCTAAATTCCCCTCTACCGAAGAATGGATAAGGAAAATGTGGTACATTTACACAATGAAGTACTACACAGCAGAAAAAAATAATGACATCTTGAATTTTGCAGGAAAATGGATGGAGCTAGAAAACATTATTTTGAGTGAGGTAATCCAGACACAGAAAGACAATTATCACATGTACTCACTCATAGGTGGTTTTTTAACATAAAGTAAAGAAAACCACCCTACAAATCACAATCCCAGAGAACTTAGACAACACTGAGGATACTGAGAGACTTACGTGGATCTAATCTACATGGGAAGTAGAAAGTAGAAAAATACAAGATCTCCTGAGTAAATTGGGAGCATGGGGACCTTGGGAGAGGGTTGAAGGGGAGAGGGGAGAGGCAGGGAGGGGAGCAGAGAAAAATGTAGAGCTCAATAAAAATCAATTAAAAATTAAAAAAACCATATTACAGGTATATCACACAATCCTACAGATAAGCAGTTATAAAAAGATCTAATCACACTTTAAATGATGATATGCTTAATAAACAGAAAAGGGTGAAAAAAGATCCCCAGAGATAGATTATACAATGCTTTATTAACGTTAAAATTTTTAAATACTAATGAAAACAAACAAAGAAACAAACAGCCGTGGAAAGACACTGGATAGTAAAATATACTACTGAGTTAAATCAGCTTGTATACTTCAAAGATGTGTTGAACCTCAGAAGAGAAACCAGGATATGTGTTACATTGGAGAAGATGTTTTGCTTTTGTTTGCATAGAAGAAAAGCTATGGATACCATCAAAACTGATAAAGATTAGATTCGAACACGAGAGATCTCTTGATTAGGGGAGGTGACTGTTCATCAAACAGAATGGCCATTCAATCTAAACTAACTTATAAGACTAACAAATGTCCTTGATTTGATCAAATATAACCTGCCATAAAAGGAAACGCCCCCAAGTTAGGGTTGGGACAAGGTTTTGTTTTTGTCTTTCCAGGAGAATAAGAACATCCAACTAAAATGTCTAAAAACCATCGGGCAAATGAGACATCAAAAAGAAAGGGATAAATCAGAAAAAAATGTTTTCCCACAAAATCAGTAAATTGGCCTAAGGTATTAGCACATTTCCAAGAGGATAACATTTCATAAATCTACCTGAATGTAAGAGCCCTGGGCCAACCTGGACCTGAACTGACAATGGATACAGAGGGTGCCCCTCCCCACCATGACTCTTGAGCGCACGGGGGTCCCATTCAAGCAAGAGCCACCAACCCTATCCGGGCCTGAATCTGGGACGGTCACAACACAGCCTAGCAGGCAGGGGCAAGGGATTCTAACCCTGCCTGTAGCGTAACCCCAGCCAAGCCCCTACACCACACCATGAGGCCAGGGTGGAGGGAAAGCAGCGAAACACAACAATCAGGAGCCACCCAGCACCTATGACACCGGGCTGTGGGCCACTATAAGAGTCTCCTTGTGATGAGGATGTGTGGCTCAGCCCTATATCACAGGGACCAGAGGGAGACAGGGAGACCCACATGCAGGCCTGGGACTTCCCATCCCAGGCTCTGAAGAGAAAGCATGAGTCCACCGGGTACTTATAGTACCAGCCAGAAGGCCACTGTTAGAGTGAGCAGCGATATGGTATTGCATGAGAGAGGGAGAGAGGGAGAGAGGGGGGAGAGAAAGAGAGGAGAGAAAGAGAGGAGAGAGAGAGGAGAGAGAGAGGGGAAAGAGAGGAGAGAGAGAGGAGAGAGAGGAGAGAGAGAAGGAGGGAGGGAGGGAGGGAAGGAGGGAGGGAGGGAGGGAGGGAAGGAGGGAGGGAGAGAGGGGGAGAAGGAGAGGGAGAGAGAGAAGAGAGAGGAGAAAGAGAAGGAGGGAGGGAGGGAGGGAGGGAGGGGGAGATGGAGAGAGAGAAAGAGAGAGAGAGAGAGAGAGAGAGAGAGAGAATATGATTCAGATCCTATGCACAGAGGCAAATTTGAAGAGATGAGAGAGGAAAGGAATGGGCTAGGATGGTGAGGGAGCTGACCCCTCGACCAGCAGCAACACAGGAAAGCGAGCCCTGCACTTTGTCTAGGCAGCCAGCAGAGATGACCCATTGTTGAAAGCACAGGTGAGCCAGCTCTGAGGATAGGATCATGGGAGTCCGAACCTACCCCTCATCTGTCACATAGTACCATGGTCTGGGGAGAGATGCCCTTCCCACTCATCTACCAATGCCTGGGGCAGGTGGGAGAGCTGGTCCTGTGGTCACAAAAGTATGAGAGCTGCCCCTGACCCCCACCAGCGGCAATACTCAGGAGAGCAGGCCCTGCACCCTGCCAGGGTAGCACAGCAGAGTCAACCCTATTAGCAGGACTAAGGGTGAGCCAGCCACAAAATCATGAGCATGTGACAGCTGTCCCAGTTTCACATCTGGAGGGTCATCTCTGCAGCTGTCCAGGCCCAGACCCAGGGCTGCGACTTGACCTGCCCCAACATCCACCCCACCTATGTTTGTTAGAACACGTGAAGGGACCTGACCCACAGACCCAAAGCTTCAGGCTCTCCAGCACACAGGGTACCGGCAAGCTGTCCAGGAAGAGTCCTAACGAGGGCCCAGCATCGAATGTAGTTGGAGACCAGGGGCCTCAAACCAGACCAATGACTCTTTGCAATGCACACTTGCAAGTAGAGATATGTAAACCGAGGAGTCCACGGTGTGACTTGTTTGACAGCACTCAGCTTCCATGATGAGATTTTTAATTCCTTCCCTTTTAAAAAATATTTTTTCTTATTTTTCTCTTGATTTTTGTTTTATTGGGGGGGCTTAAGGGGCAGAGGATGAATATGAAGAGATGGGGATTGAATGGAATCAAGATACATGATGTGAAAATGCATAGAATAAATAAAGTTTATTAATAAAAAAACTTCTTGAATATTTGTTTCTTCTGCTCTCTATAGGCATATAAGGTCTTTTGTAATCCCAATTCAATTAAAAATTAAAATTGGCTTTGGAGTTGAACCATGGTTCTCTCCTAAACCCAAATATGCTTGTTAAAGGAAAATCCAAAATCTCTGTCTCATGTCAGAAGAGCCAGCTGGTATGGGGCAAAAATAAATTAAGGGACTATTCTATTGTCACTAATCTCGTAATCCTTTGATTTTATTTTGATTCTTTAAAACTTCTCTTAAGGTATAAATATTATCTTAAAATTTTTAAAATTATTATATATATTTGAACTTTCTGTCATGATATTAATGGTTAAATAGAGTACTAATTCTAGAAATAGGTTCACCTAGGTTCTTGTACATGATTTCTGGCTTGAGTCTAAAACAGGTAAGTAGGAACTAAGTTGTGTACCCTGGAGAAACTTAAGAAATTGTGGACCATTAACCTCTCAGAGCGGTTATAACTTTTAAATGTTTAACTTTTCTGCAGTGAACGGTGACCATTCCTGACAGTGACCTTCAAGGTCTCTAAGAACATGATGGGGCCCCGGAGTGGGGCCTTAATGCCTTCACCTAATGTGTGGCTGTGATGTGGGATTTCTCTCTGTATGCCGTGATCACCAGTGGTTAATGAATAAAGAAACTGTCTTGGCCCATGATAGGGCAAAAGAACAGAGCTAGGTCAGGAAAAACTAAGGTGAATGCTGGGAGAAAGGAGGCAGGTCAGAGAGAAGCCATGGAGCTGCCACCAGAGTCAGACATGCTGAAACTTTGCCTGTAAGCCACTGCCACATTGCGATACACAGATTAATGGAGATAGGTTAAATTAATATGTACGAGTTAGTCAATAAGAAGTTAGAGCTAATGGGCCAAGCAGTGGTTTAATCAATACAGTTTCTGTGTGGTTATTTCAGGTCTGAGCTGCCGAGCAGCTGGGAACCAACAAGCAGTTGCCTCTCAATACACACACATATGAGTGTGTACTCTGTTACTTACACACTCTTTGCTTAAATGACTGACTTAGCTACTTCCTGTCACACTCACACATACTCACCCTCCATTTACACACCCACAACAATATTAACTAACTCCCGTCCCCACCATACGCTGTCACCCACCCTTACCCATAATTTACATCTCCATATACTCATCCTCAATCCCGGCTTATCTCCAGGCTCTCCCCTGAGCCTTCTGCTCTCACAGACAAGCAGCTAGCAACCCACCTTCTCCAGGTAGATCCTTTGAGAAGTCCACTTGAGCCCTAGCTTTCTGAGGGCTGCCTTGGAGACGTGGCATCCTCGGTCTCTTGGAATGGAAGATAGTTCTCCCTTATCCGAGCTGGTTTTACACAATGCTGCCTCTCTTTTGGTCTCCTCCCCATGACCTTCAGGTTCTTTCCACTTCAGCAGACACTGCTCTCCTGTTGTACACACAGGGTCCCTATCCTCAGAATCTGCCTCATTTTTGACACTTCATGAGAACATTCATACATTGCTGGTGGGAACAGAAACCAGTTCATCCATTAGAAAATCAGCACAGGGGTAACTCAAGCACCTACAAAGAGACCTACTCCATGACCTAACCATGCCGCTCCAAAGGACCTCAAGTCAACCCATCACAGACATTGGTGTTGATGCTGCGTTATTCAGAACAGATCAGTTATAGAAGGAACCTAGATGTCGAACAACAGAGAAATGGATAAAGTGTTGTATACACATAATAGAATCTTTTGTGTGTGTTTGTGTGCGTGCATGTGCGCACACATATGCATGTGTGTGTAGAAACAAGAGGTTTGTGTCTTTCTCGATCACTCATATCTTATGTTTTGAGATGGGGTCTATCACTGAACCTAGAGCCTATCTATTTGAGCAGACTGGCCTGCAAGCTCCAGGTATCCTCTGGTCTCTACCTTCTCAGAGCTGGGATTACAGGCATGTGCCGCCGTATCCAGTGTTGGTGTGGGTGCTGGGGATCCAAACTCAGGCGATTATGCTTGTGAAGCAAACACTTTGCCATCTGGGGCATCCCCCAGTTTCATAATGGATGTTTTCAGACAGAAAGAAGAGTGGATTTGTATCATTTGCAGGACAGTGGATATGGCTAGAGAGTCATAATGAGTGAGCTGAGTCAGATTCAGCAAGACAGATATTGTCTGTTTTCTCTTGTTTGTGGGCCCTAGAGTTCACAGATACATAAGATGATATATGTATATATAACATGGGAGGGGACAAGCTGCTGAGAAGGAGAGTAATGGGGAGTGGGGGTAGGCGTGTGTTTAAACCGAATAGACAAAGTTTATTATGTAATCACATGAAAATGAACATATGTAACCCTGTCTAAAATAGTTTTCAAAAAATTAAAGGCATCAGAAGATTCACTGTACTCTCCATCAAAATTATGAAGAAATTGCTCACAGAACTAGAAAAAATAATCTCCAAATGCAAATGGAAGCATAAAAGACTTAAATCAGTCAACATGACCTGGGGGCAGGGGTGCTATGCTGTATGTGTCAAAATACTTGATTTCAAATCACACTGCAGAGCTGTGGTTACAAAGACAACACAGGAGGGCAGAAACTAGACTTGCAGATCAGTGAAGCAGAGCAGAGCCTGCACAAATAAACCCACACGGCTAAAATCGTCTTTTCTTTTTTAAAAGTTACCCAAAGCACACATTATAGGGAAAAAAATCCTTTAGCAGGTGATGTGGGAAACCTGGATCTCCACATGTAGAAAAACCAGGATCCTCCTTCTTGCTTTCTATAAAGAACAATTCAAAGTGGCTCAAAACTTTAATAGAAGACCTGACATTTTTAAACTAGTAGAAAAACCCTGCAGGACACAGTCACAGCAACGACCCTGTCCAGCTGGCCAGAGAGAGACAGGGATTGACAAATGAGGTCACATTAAATTAAAAGCTTTCGTCCAGCACAAGAAACTGCCCAGAGGGAAGATCCAGTCCGTAAAATGGAGAAAATCTTTTCTAGCTTTTTATCTGGCAGCAGACTAATATCTAAAATACATATAGAAATAAAACACAAGAGAAAAGATAATAGAACCAATAAATGGGTAAATAGACTGAAGAAACACTTTAAAAAGAAGAAATATAGTCAGGTGTGATGGCACATGCCTTTAATCCTAGCACTTGAAAGGCAGAGACAAAAGGATCTTATGAATTTGAGGCTATCCTGGTCTACATTCTCAGTTCCAGGATAGCCAGGGCTATATAGAGAAAGCCTGTTTGAAAAAGGGGGGGAGAGATATAGATGGCAAATAAAAACATAAAGAAAGAATTTAGCATCTCTAGCCATGAAGGAAATGCAGACCAAACTACATCGGAAGTCCATCTCCCATGCATCAGAGAGGCCACCATCAAGAAAACAATACTGGAGAGGCTGCAGGGCCCAGGTATGGCTTATATATGGCTTGTGAAAACATAAGCTACTTTCGCCACTATGCAAACCAGAATAGAATTTTCTCCACAGTTAAAGTTCTCACGTGATCCACCCTTATCACTCAAGAGAACAACCTCAAGAACTAAGGTCAGACTGTAGCAGAGAACCCCATGCCCATGGTGCTGCGGTACCAGTCGCTGTACCGAAGTTACAGACTCAGCGTGGCTGCCCAAGTGGCTAAAGAAAGTGTGGTGTGTGTGCTGGCATGGTGGCTCAGGTCTGTGACCCCAGCCCATGGGGTGGGAGTGTCAAGGCAGGAGGATTGCTACAAATTTGAGGTTAGCCAGGGCTACATAGTGTATTCCAGGGCAACCTGGGCTATAGAGTAAGATCTTGCCTCAAAAAAATAGCAAACCAAAGGGTTGAAGAGATGTCTCAGATGTCAAGTGCACTTGCTGTTCTTTCAGAGGACCCAGATTCAGTTCCCAGCACCCACACGGTGACTCACAACCATCTGTAACTCCAGTTCCCAGGGATCTGGTGCCCTCTTCTGGTCTCTTCAGGCACCAGGCACACGTGTGGTGTACTTACCTGCATACAGACCACTTATACAAAAAACCCAAACTAAAGCAAACCAACAAACACAATTAGCCAACGACAACCAAACCAAACTCACTAAAATAAATAAATAAATAAATAAATAATGAAAGAAAAAAACTAGAAAGAAGGTAGAGTGGGGTCTCACACCACGATCAATTACAACAACCCATGTCATCTTCAGTCAAGTGTGTGGGACTAGAGAACATGCTAAGACAAACCAGCCAGGCCCCCAAAAGGCGGACATCACATATGTTAGTCACTTTTCTCCTTGTGACAAAAGCAAAAGTAGGAAGGAAAGGTTTATTCTGGCTCACAGTTTGAGGGTGCAACCCGTTCTGGTGGGGAAAGTGGGGTGATGAGATCAGTTCTTAGCCTCAGGAGTGGGAGGCAGCAGGTCACACCTTCTGCAGCTGGCAAACAGAGAGAGATGAATGCTGCCCCCCCCCCCTTCCCTTTTCATTCAGTTGAGCCTCCTGCCTCCAGCCCGTGGAGTGGTGCCTTGCACACTCGGGTCTCCCCACTCAGTCAAGCCTCTGGGAAACACCTCACAGACACATCCAGAGGTGCGTCTCCTAGGTGATTCCAAGTCCAGTTCAGCGTGGGATGAGAGTAACCATGCTGCATGCTGTTTGCTCTTATTTGCAGAATCAAGAGGAAGAGATGAAAGTTGGAGCTGGGCTGTTTGGGGAGAGGAAACGTGTGTGTTTGTGTGTGTTGTGTGTGTTTGTGTGTGTGTTGTGTGTGCGTGTTTGTGTGTGTGTTGTGTGTGTGTAAAGGATAAGGGAGGGAAATAGGAGTGAACACAAAGTGTGTTATATAGACAGGTAAATATAACACATTAAACCTCTCGGGGTCTAGAAAGATTCACTATGGCAGGCAAAAACCTGGTTAATCGGATCTGAGGGTAAAACAAAATAAACCAACTCACAGACATTACCACTACGTGTTCTTTATTCCTCGGATGGGAGAAGCAGTGAGAAGAAGCCTAAGGGGCGATCTCCACGAAGTTTCCAGTGTATGTAGGCATACAGTCAAGTTAGCAGTCTCACAGATGAAAGCAAGAGTATCAAGCATACATTTTCACAGAGTCACAGAAAACGGTGGATCTGTCTGGTGTCTCAGAGGGAGTGTGATTGTGAAGTTCCCAGGCGGCTGGGAACACAGTGTTGGTGGCTATACAAACCTGGGGGCTCGATTAGCATTAGCGCCCCAGCTGGTTGAGTTAAAAGGGATCTCTTCTGGGAACCCAGCGGGGTGCACAGGTGAAAATTTTTCTCTCTGAAGCTAGTTTTAGCGACTCAGGCCTTTTTTCCTGTATAAACAGTTAATTTCCTGGGCTATGATCGTATGTCAGCTGAAACCAAGGCGAAGGGTAAATAAAGAATATTAGTAATTTGTTTAGAGCAGATCAGGAGATTTACACCTTCCCGAGTCTGCTGTTCAAGCACACATCCCACCTCCTGTTTGGGGCTCCTTTCTTATTAGTGAGTCCTGTCAATAAAGGAAGTTGTGGGGGCCTAGTTTTATGTAGATGTTGGCTATGAGAACAAAGGTTTGACTGAGTGGGTCCTTTCAGACCAGGGCTTCACTCTGCGGGGAAGGAGACTGGTTGCCCTTACAGGAAAAGTCAGGTTTATACACTGCTATAGGTACTATAGAAGGGAGAAAAGCCACGATTTCACAAGATTTCTACAGAATTGACAGTGACTTAGCCAAAAGACAGGTGTTCCCATAGCCCTGCAAAAACCGGTTACTCCATGTGGACATGCATGTATACACCCACTGTGGGTTAGCCCAATAGATATGTCAGCTGCACATTTACTGTATCATACTTGTGGGTTCACCATAGGTAAAGATGTCACACGAAACCCATCACTCTATACTGGTTCTAAATGTCAAGAAAAATGTCAAAATAATGTCTGCTGACCCTTGCCTCTCAAAGCTTATTGGCTTCTATACTGGAGCATTAGTTGCTGGGGACACTTTGAGAGTGCCCATGACCAGAATTTGGGGATGGGAGTGACTCCTGGCTGTCTTTGTTTTTAGGGTTCTGTGTGCATTTATCGGGAGGAGCCATGTATCTTAAATACCTGACACTACACAGAAAGTCACTGTGTTGACTCTCCTTACCCCAAACACCAGTTTCTCCTGTCAGTAAAGTCATCAGACACTCACTCAGAGAGCCTCCAGACACTGTACGACTCCAGCCACGACCTGTCTCTCCAGTCTCCTTTTAGCAACCTGGGGGAGAGAATGTCTGTTTTTATCTTTGCTCCCCTAGCCACTCCGTAGAGCACTTAGGCATCAAGCTGGCACTTGGGTAACTCCCTAGAACCCTTGTCCTGGCTGACCTTACAGTCCTGCCTCCCTCAGCAAAGGCATCTTTGCTACAGGCTTCTCTGTCCCTGAGAGGCCATTCTCTCTTGACTCATGGATGCTGCGGGTCTGCTTCATCTCTTCTTCTCTCTGCTGACCCTTGCCTTTGACCTTACACAATGTTGTGTGTAGTGTGGTGTGTGTGTGTGTGTGTGTGGTGTGTGTGGTGTATGTGGTGTGTGTGGTGTGTGTGTGGTATGTGATGTGTGTGTGGCATGTGTGTGTGGCATATGTGTAGTGTGGTGTATATATGTGGTATGTGTGTGTGGTGTGTGTGTGTGAGGCATGTGTATAGTGTGATATGTGTATGTGATATGTGTGTGATGTGTGTGTGGCATGTGTGTAGTGTGGTGTGTATGTGTGTAGTGTGTGTGGTGTGGTGCGTGTGTGGTGCACTTGCACACATCACGTAGAGGTCAGAGGACAGCTTGCAGGAGTCAGACCTCTACATCTACCATGCAGTTTCAGGAATTGAGCCCGGGTTTTCCACCTTAGTAACGAGTACCTTTACCTGTTGAGCCATCTTGCTGGCCTGCCTTCAGCTTTCACCCCATGAGAAACACATTTCTGTATTGCATTGTTGCAACACTGGGGATTGAACTCAGGGATTCCAGTGTGCTGAGCACATGCGTTCCCTCCCCTCACGCTATACCTCCAGCCTCTGTTTATTTTATTTTGTTTCTTGATTAATACAATATTTATTTTAATTACATCTTATTGCACAGATGCTTTCATGACAGCATACCAAAGCTAGTCCCACGAGAGTGAATCTCAGACCTGCCACTGTATAGTTGGAGGAGGGGCCCTTGGCCAATCTGCCCGAGGGCCACTGTGTCCCTGAGAGAGCAGGCTGGCACTGCCATTGCTGCTGCCATCCAACCTGACTCAGTATTTTGCAGCCCCATTCAATGTGCAGAGGTCACCATTCAAGCCATACTTGCTGGGCTTCAATTGCCACCTTGAAAAGTAGTTTGCTTTGTCACCCAGAGACTTGCCACACACTCAAGGCAGACCTTTGAGTCACTGGGTCACCAATTCCTCAAATACTGGGACATTCATATTCCCATAGCCAAAGTTAAGGTTTTAGCATCTTACCATGACTATCAGTGTCCCTGTTTTCCAGTCTTTCTTCATGGTTCCTGGCATAGGTTGTCTGGGTCAATTAAAGTGAGCCAGAGACGGGGTGGGGGTGGGGGTCACGACACGGACGGGGACGACGACGACCACCACGACCTGACACAGCACCACTTGCTGGTCCCTCAGGGTATGGCAATCCTGGGATCCTGTATTGGTCTCAGCTCCTCCAATAAGCTCCCAGGCCAGCGCTAGGCCACCCAAAACTAGTCCCAATGTCACCCTGACATTCCCACCTCATGTTAACACAGATTTGCAAAGTCAGTCACAGGTTTTCACTTTCCTGGTTGCTGGGTGTTACCTGGAGGGTGTGCTGGATGGAGTGGATTTGATTGGAGAGCCAGCTTTTTATGCGAGCCAGAGGAGGTGCCACATCTCATCATGACCGCAAGAGGGCGATAATGCCTCATCTTCTGAAAAGAAAGCTCCGGTTCCTTCTAACTGCCTAAAGCCCCTTCCAACTTCAGGTTCATGCGGGTTGTCCCTGAGGAGGGACCTTGTATAGCCCCATGGAGGAAGCCTGCTCAAGCGCTATCAGGGAATGGCATCTGGGAACGTCTTGGAGAAGAGCCTGGTGAGGCAGGAGAATGTCAACTTGGACTACTGCCCCAGCCCCAGCGGCGCTCCAACCTGCTGCCCTCTGCTCCTTGGCCTGGCATCCTCTTTCTGCCGGCGGGACTCAGGATGGTCTCTCTGCTGACCAACAGCTGCCCTGCTTCCAGTGCCTGGCTTTTCTGAAGTCCTAGGGGAGTCTCCCCGCAAGTACCAGTACCCTGTACAACCTCCACAGCAGCTAAAACAACGCACCTGTGGAAAGGCATCCCTTGTCAGGCCCACTTGCCAGGGGACGTCCAAATGGGGCCTGTGTGGAGGCAAGATTGGCACGGAGAGGGAGGAGAACGAGAGCGAGCAAGGGAAGTGTCTGGACGGTTCCCTTCTGGAGACTTCCGATGTCTGTCCCGTGTTGGTTTAGAACACCCCCCTCCCCCCGGGGTGGGGGCATCTCCGCTGCGGTGGGCTGGCTATCCCCGAGGGCAGTGCAGAGGCTGGAAGCAATGACTGGGGCGCAGGCAGTTCCATTGCCTTCGCCGGGGAAGGCCTGGCCATTCCCACGCCTCCCCTGGAATGCAGAGTTGCTCCTGGGAGTTGAGCGAAAGTGTGACTTTCCTCTGGAGTCAGAAGGTCAGCCTCCCAAGCCTGGACCAGCATTCTTGACCAGGAGCCAAAATAAACATGGGGCATAGGGCCATGGCAAGCTCAGAAGCAGGTCTGGTAAGCCCCTGTCTCAGCACCCCGTTTTCATTCCTTGTAACAAGGAGCTGCGCTAAAATTCAGGGACTCCATTTGGTGAGGGTGGGATGGAGCGCAATAGCTCCACCGTGTGGCCGACTCTGCTGGGAGCGGAGCTGCACATAATCCTGCCATAGAGCTAGCGGAAGGGAAATCCAGCAGGCTTGGCTTAGGGTTGGGTGAGCAAGCAACCATCTAGCGGCCTTTGTCCACAAGAGACATCTTCTGACCCACCCCCCGCCCCAGGGATGCGTATCTAAGCACATGTACTGCAGATCCCTTCTGCCCGGCCCCGCAGCATCGGCGACAGCAGCCACTTGCCCTCCAAGGTTCCTGTCCCGGCACAGCCTTCACCTAACTGCTCCCACTATGAGAAATTATAAAGTATGTAAGATTTACTCAGCCTGAGTCCTGACCTAAATGGACAGGGGCTCGGGCTAGCCAGTTCACTTCGCAGGGATTACAAACTGGGTATCCTACATTGTGGACACTCAGAAGTACAGTTTAAACTTATGGGTTATTTATTACCAGAGTGTCCCATTTGGTATTCAGACCAACACTGACCATGGGTAACTGAAACTATAGAAAGGAAAGCCGAATAAAATAGAGCCCTGTATTCAGCACTGACTATATGACATCACCATGACGTAACACACAAGGTAGTAGATGCCCCTCCCTCCTCAGAGATCCAGCAGGCTCAGAGAGGGAAGTAACTTGTCCAGAGTCTCACCCAGAAGCTGACAGGGGCCCATGTGTGTGTCCATGCTCCCACATCCGCCATGCTGGATGCCCTCAGATCCTCAGAGCACATGTGCTAGCTGGGACACTAAGAGCTTAGGCTGCATGCCCACCCAGAGGTGAGAAGATGGGAAGATTGGACTTTGGTGAGGAGTCTCCCCGTCGTGAATGGCTCCAGGACACAGTCACACACAGAGTGGTTTTTGAGACCCCTGAAGAGGTCTCTCACCAGGTAGAGCAGGTGTATGGGTTTCAGGCATGACTAGCAACTCCAGAGCTGATCCTGTGTTGCCCAAGCAGCTGGGGTTGCAGGAAGCTGGGGTTGTGGTTTCCCCAGCCACAGTCTGGGGAAAGATGTCTAGGCCTAGGTAGGCCATGTCTGGGACAGCAGGGAGAGAAAGGGAACCATGGCTGCTGCCTCCTCCCTCGGATTTCTGGAAACTTCTCCCGTTGTGCATTTAATAGCTACGGTCAGACGCTATTCCCAGAACTGAATTCTGAAAATACTCTATTTTCCATACCCCATATAGGAGCCAAAACAACTTCCAGGAGCAGGCTGAACTGTAGGAAACCTAGGTGAGGAGACCCTGGCTCTGGGAGGGTACAATGGTACCCTGCGGTCCACACATGGCCCACTGCTGCTCTTTGCCCATCTGTATTCCAGACTGGCTGGGATCCTTTTGTTCCTTTCCCTTTCCCCCCCCTCCCTCCCTCTCCTGTCCCTTCTTCTCTACTGGGCTTCAGGGAAAGAGCCAGCCTGTTTAAACCCCACCTCACAGTTCTGCCCTCCAGGAACCTCCTCTCCTTCCTCTTCACTACAGGTGAGAACACTTGGGGGGGGGGGTGATAAGATGCCTTGGATAAACCTCTGGGACTAGACCCCAGGGCATAATTATGCTGCCAGAGGAGAAACCTTTGGGATGCACAGTAAGGCATAGAGCTAGCATGTCTGTCAAATGCAAGCAGCGGTGACGCCTGCTCCAGAGATTCTGTGAGGCCCTGTGGGTGAAATGGAAGTCTTTCACTTGCAGAAAGTGCTCACTAAACGGCCCCTTATTATTAGCTCGGTATGCAGGACTCCAGGAGTGAGGGAAAGAAAAGCTTGTATGCACGTATTATGGGCAAACTTGAAGTACACTCAGCTTCTGGATGCAGGAGGTGGGGCAAGGGGGCTGGACTCTCACATCAGTAGGAGTGGGCGGGGAGAAGTGTGCCTGATGGGGAGAAAGGGACACTGATGAGTTCTTATTTGTATTGCTGTGACAAAGCCACTGGGACCAAAAACAGCTTGGGGAGGAATGGGTTTATTTCATGTTACAGCTCACAGTCCGCCATGAAGGGGAACTGGAGTAGGAACTCAAGGCAGAAACCTGGAGGAAGGAACTGAACCAGAGGCAATGAAGGGACACTGCTTACTGGCTTTCTCCCATGGCTCGCTCAGCCTGCTTTCTTAGACACCCTAAAACCACCCGTCCAGGGGTGCTGCTGCTTACAGTGGGCTGAACCCTTCCCTGCCAAGTTATTAATCAGGAAAATGTCCCAAAGATTTGCTTACAGGCCAACCTGCTGGAGGCATTTTCTCAATTGCAGCTCCCTCCTTAGAGACTGCTCTGGCTTGTGTCAAGTTAACAACAACAACCAGCATGTCACTAAATGATCCATGGCCTTTTTATCTGGATGGACCTGTCCCTCAGCCTCAGTAACACGCTGGCCCAAACTGGTCTGCTTATGGGTCTGTTTGCCCCTCCTGGGAGGTGAGCTTCAGAGAGAAAGGAACCTGGCTTTGTGTCAGGTGAGGGCATGTGACAGAGACTGGCTCAGGGACTGGGATTTTGGTCCTTTGGATCGAAGGGGGGGAAAACACTTTGAGACTTATCTAGAAACTTCTATAGTGTCACTGCGATGGTTAATATTAACTGCCAACTTGATCTAGAACTACACAGGAGATAACACTCCAGATACGCCAGCGAGAGATTTTCTAGATTAGCTGCTGACGTGGGAAGACCCTGACACACCGAATAAAAAGAGGAAAGTGGGCTGAGTCCCAGCATTCATTTCTTTCTGCTTTCTCATGTGGATTCAGGCTGGCTAGTCGCCTCCTGATCCTGCCACGATACTGTCCCTGACACGTTGGGCTGTGTCACCTGGAACTATAAACCAAAACAACACCTCCTTTCCCTCATCAAGTCTTTTGTCACAGAAATGGGACATTGGTGCTCAGAAGTGGGGTTGTTGCTGTAAAGAACCTGACCGTGCAGCTCTTCGGCCTTTGGAAGTGTTCTGTAGAAACAGCGTGGAAGCATTCGGGACTTTGATCTAGAAAGCCCTTGAGTGCTGTCAGCATAACTTCATGGGCTGTTCCCGTGAGAGTAGACTGGGAAGCTGAAGAAATGCTGGCAGTAGAGGCCCTGCTCATGAGGAACATGACTTTTATTGACAACTGGGCTAGAGGTCATTTGTGTGAGAGTTTGACAAAGAGTCTGGTTGCATCATCTCTATACACTGAGAGGGACTTGAGTGGGTCTGAATACAAGCGTCACTTGTTTGGTGAAGGTGGTTCCAGAGCAAGGCAGCACTCAGGCTGTGGAGTGGTTATTGCTCAGCATTCTTGTGCAGGTCTACAGTCGGGAGGAAAAAGAGCAACAGGGGCAGGAAAGACATTTAAAAGTTCAGTTTGTTGAAGAAAAGATCTTGGGTAAGTTTAAAGTTGTAGCCAAGGCACATACTGCAGAAGGGGTCTGTAACTATTAAAGAAACTTCCGGCTGCGCCAGGACAATAGAAAGCGTGATGGCTAGACCTCACCCAGCAGATGTTCTAAACTGTGAAATGTAAGTTCATTTGAGAGGGCAAAGCCTACCTGTGTATGCTGAAGGGCAATCCTGCTCCTGGAAAGCAAATGCCCACAGAAATGCCCAGGGTCAGCATGCAGACAGGATGCAACTGTGGTTCAAGAGGGCCAGGCTCCATGTATATGGAACCTGAGCTTTCGTTTCCCAGTCACTCAGACCCGAATAATCACACAAAAACAATATTAATTACAACACGGTTTGACCAATGACTCAGACATATTCCTAGCTAATTCTTATATCTTAAGTTAACCTTTTTGTGTTAATCTATGTATCACCATGAGGCTGTGGTTTACCGCAATGATCTGGCATCTTTGTCCTTCAGGCAGCTACATGGTACCTCCTTGAACAGATATATATATCTGTTCAGATTTCCTGCCTAGCTTTACTCTGCTAAGTCATTGGCTGAGACAGTTTTGTTCATCAACCAATAAAGGCAACATATATAAAGAAGAACCTCTCATGTATCTTCCCTTTTCTGTCGTATACAGAAGGACATCCCACATCATCTCCCCTTTTCTTTCTAATTCTACCAGAGACACTGCCCTGCTGGTTAGATTTCCTTTTCTTTCCCCCGCCCCATGCCTTTGCACACATTTGGATTTTCCAGTTGTAGCCTTTCTATAACAGCCC